>NW_023601104.1:75046900-76246900 GCF_014898055.3 Talpa occidentalis | reverse complement strand
AATATAAAATTTCACTTTTGAAAGCATAAGGATTTTATCAGACCTTTAGGGTTAATATTATCTACTTCAGATTGGGAACAGGATCTAAGAAATATGAAATAATTTGCTCTAGAACACAGAGCTTTTTCTTTTTAATGTTTTACTTTATATAATTCTTACATCATTTTTCATTTTTGCACAATGTATACATTTTCATTTTGGTTATATTCCCCATACAATTGCACCCCCCTTATTTTGACCCTAATCCTTCCTCTCCCTGCCTCTCCCCGCCCCTTCCTGCCCTGTAGTGTGTCTCTGGTTTATAGTTGCTTGTTGATTTTGATTTTTACTTTGTATTAATTAGTCTTTTTCCTGGTCCCTTATTTAGGTTTTCTAAATTCCTGCTATGAGTGAGACCATCCGGTATTTTTCTTTTTCTTTCTGGCTTATTTTGCTGAGCATGATCCCTTCTAGCTCCATCCATGTTGCTGCAAACTGCATGTGTTTATCTTTTTTGAATGCTGAGTAATATTCCATGGTGTATATGTACCACATCTTCTTGATCCAGTCATCTATTTTTGGGCATTTGGGCTGTTTCCAAAGCTTAACTATTGTAAACAGTGCTGCTATAAACATAGGGGTGCAGGTGCCCTTTGGAATTAATGTTTCTGTGTCCTTTGGGTAAATACCTAGGAGTGGAATTGCTGGATCATATGGAAGCTCTATGTTTAGTAGGTCCAGAAATCTCCACACAGCTCTCCATAGTGGTTGGACCAGTTTGCACTCCCACCAACAGTGCACAAGAGTTCCTTTTTCTCCACACCCTCGCCAGCATTTGTTGTTGCTAGTTTTTTTAATATGTGCCATTCTCACTGGTGTGAGATGGTATCTCATGGTAGTTTTGATTTGCATTTCCCTGATTGCAAGTGATGTTGAACATTTTTTCATATGCCTGTTGGCCATTTGCATTTCCTCTTTGGAGAAGTTTCTTTTTAGCTCTTCTGCCCATTTTTTCACTGGATTTTTTCTTTGTTTTTGTTGAGTCTCATCAGCTCTTTGTAGATTTTTGTAATCAGTCCTTTATCATTAGTGTTGTGTGCAAAAATGTTCTCCCAGTCAGTGGGGTTTCTCTTTGTTTTGGTTATTGTCTCTTTTGCTGTGCAGAAGCTCTTTAATTTGATGTAGTCCCAGCTGTTGATCTTTGCCTTCACTATCACTGCTTTGGGTGATGTGTCTGTAAAGATGTCTTTGATGTGCTTATCACGTAGTGTTTCGCCTATATTTCCTTCTATGTATTTTATGGTTACAGGACTTATGTCTAGTTCTTTAATCCATTTTGAGTTGATTTTTGTGTATGGTGTGAGGTAGTGGTCAAGCTTCATTCTTTTGCATGTAGCGACCCAGTTTTCCCAGCACCATTTATTGAACAAACTTTCTTTGCTCCAGTGCATATTTTTTGCTCCTTTGTCAAAGATTAGTTGACCATAAATCTGTGGGTTTATTTCTGGATTTTCTATTCGGTTCCACTGGTCTGTGTAGAACACAGAGCTTTTAAGGGTAAGTATCAAACCTAGATCTTCGGATTCTAGATCACATTGTTTTTCTATTACGTTTCATATTTTAGCATCAGAACAAGGTCATGAAGCTGAAAGTGGTAGGGTTCCTTCTCGTATGGTAAAGCTAAGAGATATCCCCGATCTCTTCCTTAATAGCAAGAATTGGCTTCTTTTCCTTTTTAATAAAGGTTCATCTGGGCCCAGGGGATTTGGCAAGGACCAGATAAACTCCTTAAAGGCCTAGTGCAGTATTTGGATTCATCCCCCTCAATTGTGGCTTAGACCCGCCCTGCCCAAGCCGGTGCACAGAGGACTCTTACTGTGCCATGTCACCATCAGGAATGACCAACAGATGCTTTGGCCTGGTGCCTGGGGGACAGAGCAAGCCTGGCTCAGAACTGTGTGCTCAGATCCGGGGGCTTTTTGATGCCATGTTCTTGTGTCGAAAGGCACCGAGGACCAAGGGTTAGAGAAAGCAGGCGTGTCTTTGGGAAAGAAAGCAGGCAGTCTGTGGGAGCCTCTGAACCAGTGAGGCCAGAAGCAAGCAGAGCGTGGAGGTGGGGGGGCCAATCTCTTGGAGGACAGTCAGCAGACATTTGTCCCTGTCCTCAGGATATTCACAGTCTGGTGGGGGAGTAGCTTGTGTGAGAGCTGCTCATTAAGAAGAAATGACCAGTTGGTTTCTGCTTGTGGGGAGCTCACGGACATCAGGAGAAGCTGCCTCAGGAGTAAATGGTTCCCGGGCAGGCTGTATCCTCAGAACAGAGCAGCACTCCTGCTCTCCCCATGTCTAGCCAGGTGTCTCCCACATCACAGAGACACCATAAATATCTCTTGAGTGTGTGAGGGAGGGAGTGAGTTTGTGTTGAATGAACAGTGTGGACTCCTGGTGTGTCCGCTGGCTTTGTACCACTTCCAGGTTGGCACACACCTCTGAGGCATGAAGGACAGGGAGCGCCCCACCACCACCCCTCCCAACCTCCATGACTTCCTCCTCTCCTTTTCCATTTTCTGGGAGATCCACAGAGCTCTCTGGGCTCAGATATCCCTGAGCCCCTCCACAGCCTGCCCCCTGCCCACAGCCGCTCCCCAGAAGGTCTATTCCCGGGCTGCTGGGCTGCCGCTGAGCCTCGGCTGCCTTTGAGGCTCAGGAGACACCCTGTAATTCAATTAGGAGCTCCCTCCAGGGAGCATGTAATTATGTCCTATCTGGACCTCGTCATGACAGCCCCCTGCCACCGTGCAGGGAGCTGCCCTGCTCAGCTGCCCAGAACCTTTCCCTGGGAGGGAACTAATCTGCTTAGCCCAGATTGGATGCGGTTCTGCGCCGCATTTCCCCTGGATGGCCTCAGAAATGAGTCCTCGCAGGCAGAAAGGGCCCCTCTTGATCCTGAGGGTTTGCTCCATCTCCTGCTCTGCTGAACTGTTGTGCCCAGGATTGTTCTCTGCTGATGGGAAGCTGACGGAGCTCCTTTCTCTCCTCACGGCCTGGTCCCCGCGCTGTGCCTGATTCGTCTGGGGGTTAGGAGGGAGATGAAAGAAGTTAGGGCATTTGCCTGTTTTCCATATTAGCTTGGGGTGGGAGTTCTGGTGTAAGCTTGATTGAGTAACTGGCATTTTACCTGGATTATTCACATGTTGAACTTTGGGAGAAATGTACCTGCTCCATTTTGAATGGGGGAGAAGGGGAGTTGCCTTAATTCTCTGTGTGACTTTTTTACTCCTTTGATTTCTGTGAAATGTTTTAGATGCAGAGGCGGTGCCTCAGTCCAAAGAGACACTGCTCAGTGTGTTGTCTCCCTCACCCCTGCATAGGGGTTTACTGGAGTCCACCTTATGAGGAACTCAAATCCTTTCCTGGCCATTATGCAGAATCTGCCCCAAATGCCATGGCAAGTCCTGGGGTGAATGGTGTCCCTGCTCCCAAATTCATGTCCACCCAGGACCTCAGCATGTGACCTCATTTGGAAATAGAGTTGCTGCAGATGTAATTAGTTATGGGGAAATTTTGCTCAATTAGGATGGGCCTAATTGTCTGTGTCTGGTGAATCCTCTCACCTCCTGCATCTCTGGCCTGTACCCCAGTTATTGTATGCATAAATAAATCTTAAAAAAAAAAAAAGAAGGCCATGTGATCACAGAAAAGAGACTGGAGTGAGAAAGCTCCAAGCCTGGGATGCCAAGGATTGTCAGCAACACCAGAACCTCTGAGGAAGAACCAACCCTCTGACACCTGATTTCAGACTTCTAGTTTCCTGACTTAAGAGAGAATAAATTCCTGTTGTTTTAAACCACCAAATTGGTGATTATTTGTTACAACAGCTACAGGAAACAAATACCCAGGCCCTGAATAATGCCTGCTCTAGACTTGAGTAAGTGCGTGAGGGACATCACACTCATGGCCAAAGGACTGGTAGGGAAGAGCGCTGTTATTGGGGTGAACTGTCCTCAGTGTGCTGACCCACTTCTGAGTCAGGAGGAGGCTAACCTCACTGAATAGCTTTGTTACATGTGGGTCTGATCATAAACCTTTTTTTCTTTTTTAAATTCTTATCTATGTATTTACACAAGAGTTGGGGTACAGGCCAGATTCACGGGATTCACCAGAGACCCAGCAGGGAACAGAACAGGCAGACTGACGAAACACACCACTGAGGGGAGCAGCGGGCGAGACAGGAGAGGTCCGCTGCACCATGTGGGACTCTCGCCGGCCGACAGGGATCGAACCCACACTGCAGAGGCTGCGGACAGCTTCGCAGCGCTGCGCTTAACTGCCTGCACCACCAGGGGAGGCCCTGATCATAAACCTTTTCATTCCTGTTTGCAAGTTAGACGAAAGCCCAAAAACAAATAATATGGCTACTTTCTGTAAACCACATACTCCAATTAGTTTCATTACTTTATCACAACTATTATGTTATATTGTAATGAACTTGTCTTCTGTCTTCCAGTCTCCTTGAGCTCCACTTATTGATAGTTCTTAAACTACTGCAGCTGACACTCCATGAGCTACTTGCCCGTTCTCCTTTTCCAGATGTGTGAGAGCAGCAGAGTGGGTAGAAGCTGTATCCACTTAGGAGGTAATAGAGCACAGACTAAGTGTCATGCAGACCAACTTGTCATGCAGCCCCTGACTGGTGATGTGATCTAGGTAAGCCACCTAACCACTCACTTTACTTGTCGACATTAGGATCTACAATTTACTCATCTATAAAACAACCTGTCTGCTAGGATTGTTGCAAAGATTGCAGACAAATATGAAACATTCAACATACTGTCCATGTCATCTGGCATATCACATGCTAGTTATTAGTTAAGTAATTAGTTAATAGACTCTTAGCCAGGTCAGTTACTCTGACCCATGGGCCAGTATTTTGCTCAGGAGCCCCCATTAGTAATTATATTCTCTCCCTGAGCCCGAGGTGTGCTTTTAGGAAGAGACAGTTGATCTAAAGATAGAACGCCAGAGTCTTGTCAGGAGGAAGGTGGAGGGAAATATCATTCTCTGGGCTTTCTTTGACGATGTCAGGGAGCATGAGAGGCTGCTCTCCAAGGAGGGAGCAGCCCCAGGCTGGAGTGGAAGGTGACCTTGGGGCTGATGCCTCTGCATCCTGATGTGGACTTTGTTGAACTTGTTTGGAAGATGAAGGGAAAGAAGAGATGCAGAGAGAAGGGAGAATAAAAGGAGAGGGAGGAAGAAGGGCTGGGAGGAGGATGGGCAAAGTCTTTCTTGTCTCGAGGATAATTACATATGAAATCACTTGCCAGTGGGACTCTGGGGCTGGAACGACTATAATAATTACAGCACAGGCTCCTGAGGGCTCTTGGACATGACTTTGAGCAGCATGTAGGCAGTGTTGAAGCCTCTTTCTCTCAACCCACCTCCCAGGCCCCATGGTACCGCATCCACCCAGAGCCTGCTGCTGATCAGGAAGCAGAACAATCATTGCCTCAAAGTGGAGCCCATCTTTGGAAGCCTATGATGAAAACCACAAGCATGTCCACCCTGGACTTCTTAGGGTGGAGAACCCTGCTCCTGGGTCTCAGGTGACTCTGAGGAGTAAGCAAAGGCACCCACGGTGCTGTCCCTCAAAAGGAAGTTACACAATTAAATATTTTCCAGCCTTGTTTCCCACCTCCCCCCCCCCCAACCGGGTATCATACCTTTTCTTCTTATGTTTTTATTTGGAGATGACTCGTCCTTACCTTCATATAAGCGAGGCAGTTTTCTGTTATCTAAAGACACACCTCATAATAATAATAATGCTGTTTATTTAGTACCACATGCCAGGTACTATTTCAGGTGTGTGAAACATACCACTTGTAATTCTTACACTAATCCTGCAGCGGTAGAACCCTACCCCACCCTGAACACTCTGTCTTGAGCTTCCCCTTTCAGAGCACAGGATAACCCTCCGGAAATTAGGAGATTAGGCTTGGTGTCACTGGTGTTCATCCTTCCCTCAGTTGTGCAGAGCCCTTAACTAAAATTTCCCCTATTTGGGGGATGGATGTCATGACTGGCATTGCTCCTCCTGGCTTTGAACACCAGCTCATTTCATTCCAGCCTTAACAGTGTCACCATTCACATCTCTCCTATTCAAGAAGTCCCTCCCTGCAGAACTCTTGACTTCTCCCTGCCCTGGTCTCTGATCTGATACTTTCTTAACAAATTTTCCTTGCATATACTGGTTGAATCTTATGTAATTGCCATATGTGTTTGTTAAAAGTCAATCCCATAGGCAATTTATTGTGCTTGGTTCAAATCTTGGTCCTAGTGTTCTTAGTTTGCGCCCATGTTAGCACTGCTGCCTTCAAATTCCCACCAATTTCCTAAGCAAGAGTGCTTAGGAAGTGCTTGTCTATGCCCATTCCTCATTTCCCAACACTGAGAAGCTGCCCCCTCTTTTATTGGTCACAGTTGCTGCTGCCACCCAAAGCTGAAGGGCAGACTGTGTTAGGGATCAGACCTTAGCCATGGATCCAAATGTCTTTGACATCCCTTTCTGCCAACACCCTCCCCCATGCCAAGCAAGCGAGCAAGCAAGCAAAAACCAATAAAGTATGATACTGCAGAGCATAGAGGGCAAGAACGATAGCTTGGGAGGCAGGCAGAGCTGTGTTTGAGCCCTGACTCTGCCACTCCTCTCCTGTGTGTGTTAATTGTGTTTGTTTTCTGTTGCTGCATGACTGATTACCACAAGTGACTCTGAGTTATTATCACTTTCATTTCTGTGGTTCTAAAGTCTGGGCACAACTTAAATGCAGCCGAGGTGTCAGCTGGAACTTCTGTCTTACCCAGAGTTCACAGTCCTTTTCCAAGTTCAGGTGGTTGTTGGCAGAATTAATTTCCCATCAACTGTAGAATTCTGACTTGCTATGTCAAGGCCGGAGGAGACAGTCTCTCCTCTTAAATGGCTGCCTGGTTGGGAGGAGCCCACCCAGGATAATTTCCCATAAAGCCAAGGCTTAAAAGTCAACTGATTAGGGCCCCTCATTCTAGCTGCACAATCCCTTCACCTTTACCTTGTAATGTAACCATGGCGTATAACCATTACCATGTTCACAAGGTCCACTCTCACTTAAGGAGGGACATGCGTGGGGGGAAGAGAAGGAATCTGAGGGCCTGGTTAGAATTCTACCGACCAGGCCACAGTGACCTTAGGTAATTGCCTAAGATTCAATCTCTTTACTTGGAAAAAGAAGGTAAAAAAACCCCAGCCATATAGTTACTACAAAAATTAAATGAGATATTACATGTTGAAAAGAGTAGCCGATAATATGCAAACTGCAATCCCTGAAGTAGTGACTACTGAATCGCCACCCCAGGGAGGCAGAACCTCCCCGAGAGCCTCAGGTCACCATATTTTCATCAGCTGATCTACACATAACCTGTGCCCCCTCCTCAGTGACATCCAAACCCTTCTCTTCTTTCGAGGTGTGTTTGTTTAGAGACACCTTATTTAACATGTGCTCTTGGTTAGCACTGACCCCCAGGTGGCAGTGTTCTCTCCAGGAGCAAGTCACGGGCATCTTGTACTTAGGAACACAGGACAGCACCTCCGTACCACACAGGGGCTCATCTGAAATGGCTGACTCACCAGCAAAAAATCACCAAGATGTGGGAAACTGACAAGGGATTGTGCAGAAAGGACACTAGTCCCAGTGTGAGCTGAAGCAGGAAGGCACCCTCAGCTGGGAGCATGTGGTCAGGCCCCACATCTTATACATATGTAAAATGTGGGTCACCTGAACCATATACACGTGTATATATATTAGACATGTTTCATATACAATATAATATATAATATATATTTGACATATACAGGAGAGGTAGATTATGCTTTTCTCATATTTTTCTAGTGTTTTCCAGTGGCTGGAATGAGAAGCTAGGGAGCATCAGAAGCAAGCACCCTCCTCCCTTTTCTCTTGTTGGGCCTCTTTGGAGAACATTCTTTACCTCCACGTTTCACAACTCTTCTAAGGCACCATTAAAGGCAGGGAACAGGATTACTATTGAGAATAATAAAAGAACCTGCTTGTCCTTTTCTGGGGCGTCTTTTGAAGACAGGGACTCGGTCCCTCCCTCCATCTGGTTGCAGACCCAGGTTCTGGCCAGAGGTAATTGGCTTGAACTTCCCAGCCATGGGGCCATGGTGCTGTGCCGGCCACAGATCTCCCTTTGCCCACAGTGGGGATGCTCCACACAGCCATCCTGTTCTGAGGAACACTGAAGGGGTGGTGCTCAGTTGACTGGAACTGGTGTGGGTCTGCCACACAAAACGTTTCCTCTTCTGCTCTGGGGAAGGCTTGCCCCAAGCCAGGCAGTGGCCCTGCATACACTCCTGGTGCTCCAGACACTCTACTGAGCCTCTAGCTCCACACTCTGGAGATGCTGTGTCCCTCCCCTCCCCTCCCTCCCCTCCCCCTCCTTCTCCCTTCTTTCCACCCCTCCCTCTCCCCTCCTTCACTCCCCTCTGCACCCCTCCCCTCCTGTCCTCCCTGCTCCGCTCTCCTCCCTCCTCTATCTGCTTTCAACCCAGCCTCCCGAGGCCTGCCTCCAGCTTCCTCCTTAGTGACATCTGAACCCTTCCCTTCCTACCCGGCTAACTGTAGCTCATTAGAGGCTGAAGCAACAGCTGTGTGTGCTGGGCTACAGCTGCTGTGGGGCCCCCAATGGGGCTGGGGATTGGGGAGTCAGGAGGAAACCGGGTGATGGGATGATTTTCTGGGCAGGTGAGTTCATTTGTTTCTTTCGTCCCACTTTCTGCCTGCCCCACCCATTTTTCTTTTACTGCCCCCAAAGAAAAACAGAAAACAACAATCTTTTTGGCAGCGCTGCTATCTTTGGGTACCCAGCCTGCCATCTGTGGGGAAGCCTGTGTAATCAGCAAAACAGAGCAGAACCTTATGTTCTGTAGGTGGCACAGAGGGGCAGCATCTCTACTGAGGGGCAGGGGCGTCTATTTCTTTCATTTACAAAGTTAAACAGCAGACCTGGTTCCGTATTTAGAAATCACGTTCAGGTGCAAGCGTGGGCATGCCGGCCCCGACCCAACCCAGCCAGCACTGCTGTCTACTCTTCAGTGACTTGAATTTAGTACAGGAGATGTGGGTATCCTGGAGGGATTTGAACAGAAGGGCTAGGGGCTTTGGGAAAATTGATATATCAGAGATTTGGGAATGTTTCCTCTCAGCACCTTTTATTCATTTTGGGGCCAAAGAATCAAACCTGAGAGAGAGAGAGAGAGAAATAGGGTTTAATCTGAGAATTTCTGTGCCTTGTCTAAACCACATCTTACAATAAGAATTATGTTTTTTCATTTCATACCTAGTCATCACATATGATTGGTGAGTGCCTAGTAAGCTCATGGCTACAAGGGCAGTTTAACAAATGCCTTCATTTAACAAAGTCCCGACCTGTGCCAACACTATGCCTGGTGACATCAGAGAGTTCCTGACCTCGTAGGGCTCACGGCTTGTCAGGAGACATCAAACAAGTGAGCTAACCAAATCACCTGCCATCTTAGAGATAGTCCCTAAATTCATGGAGTTTGCAGTCTGGGCAGGGAGGTGAACCCTAAACCTCTGAGCATTTAAAAAAAAATAATAATTGAAGACAGTAGTAGAACACAATTGAAAACTGAATTATCCAGACTGTAATGCCTAAAAATTCACTGGAAGAGACCATTATGAGCTGGGGGCAATCCAAGAGACTTCCTATTGGAAGTATGTCTCCAGCCCAACTTTTGGTTTTTGCTTCCTATAAAAAGTCTTTGTGTCAGATGGAGGTGAATGGAAGGAGAGGCAGTGGCAACAGAAAATGAGAGATTTCTCTGATAGCAGAATCTAGCTCCTCCATCCTGACTGTATTCTTTCATCCAGTGCTGTTTGAATCCCTCCTCTGTGTGCCCCATCACACAGTGGGGCTGTGGGGACGATCCAGACATAGCCCCAGACCCTGCGCTGCTCAGTAAAGTGGGGGAGACAGACTTATAAACAGATGGTGACAGTCCATTGAGATAAGTATCACGCAAGGCAGAATTATTACAAGAGGGAATAACTAGCCATGGGGGTGAGAAACCGGGGAGCTGTGCACACAGGGAAAATTCACAGAGGATAAGAAGCTACTGGGTGCAGTGAGGTGTGCACTCATCTAACAGCCACATTACATTTCAGAACCCAGATAGAAGGGTGTCTGATAGAGCTGCTGGTTCTCGGGAGGGGCGGGGGCGGGCAGGGAGGTGTGGAATTCTAGACCAGTAGTAGCAAAACCAGTAAGTTCTGGGAGCTGTTATAGCTCAGATCAGCCATCTGGAATCCCAGCCTGGCTTCTCATTAGAATCACATGGGCAATAGAGGGGGTGCAGTCAGCACCCCCATCCCTGACAGCAGCTGTCCTTGCACACTAGGTACATTTTGGAATATGTCTACCTATCTTTTCCTTTATAGCTTCTGTGTTTTTACTCTTGGTTAAAAATGTTTCCCCCAACACTACATTGGTTGTGTAGTCACCTAATTTTCTCTAAGCTATCCAATTGTAATGTACCATTTATTTTAATAAATTAATATCCCCCCCAAAAAAAATTATGTGCAGCTGAAAAATGCTGGTGCCTGGGTCCTACCTCCAGAAAGTCTGATTTCACTGGGCGCAGGTGGGGTCCAGACAGCATATATTTTATTTATTTTGAGGAATTAGTTGTACGAAAGTGAAATTATGTTTCAGGAAGGCTGTGGCCAAATGAAGAGTCTTTCAGATAAGCTGATGCTTCCCTCACCACCGCTCTCGTCCACGCCACCTACTCTCACTCAAACCTGAACGATCACCTTTCTAAGGGTTTACAGTGCCTTTTCCACTCTGCAAGAACAGATTACAGCTTCTCCCAAGAAAGCCCGAGCTGATTGGGAAAGCTGGTAAGTCTGTCTGCCTTTAGCAGTAACGTGAGAGTTCTCTTCTCTCGTGGGTTTCAGAGTCAGCCCCATTCATGTGACGACCCTTCTGATCTCTCTCCCCAGGCTCATGTGTGGCTGTGTTGCACACTCAGTGCTGGCCTGAGCTTTGTGGTGTTGAGTTCTGTGGCAGGTCTCCTGTTACTGGCGACAAGGAGGCAGTGGAGCCTTTTGGGGTGGATCTACACACACCCAGGTTGCAAGGTGGGCAACCTGTCAGCGAGAAGATGGGTGACAAGGGGAAGAAAGTCACACTGAGGTCAGCCAGGGAGAAAGAGAGGGTGCTGATCTAGAAAATGTACTGAGGCTCTGGGGGTGTAAGAGGAGGGTATCAGGGACAGCTCTCTAGGATGGTACTAATTCTAGAATTATAACATTTGACTTTTGGAAGGATGTGTTAATTGATTTATGATCAGTTGAAACTAGGGAGCATTATTTTCTGGTGTCACCTCCTGAGCCACACCATTCTTCCCACTAAGTCTGAGGAAAGCTTGTTCTGTTGACAAGTACAAGGATTTAGAAGAGGGACTATGAACTCTTGTGCCACTGAAGAGGTTCACAGATTGCAACAAATATGCAGGTGTGAACTGCTGCTCTGGAATCCTGCTTCTGCTTGTTCCATGCATTGGGGCTGACTGAGCTGTGGAGCCCAAGAGTTCAAATCTCCAGACTGTCAGTTATCAGCTGTCTATGTATTGGCAAGTCTCCTGCCCTGCTAATTCTGGAGCACACGGATTAAGACTGTGCTTGGGAGATACATTTCAAGAATTTGCATCTAGGATCTCTTTTTTCTAAGCTATGTGACTGAGCAATCTGTTTCACATGTATCCACCTTTATTTTTCAACATGTAAAATGTTGATATGATATATCTATATAAGACACTTTGCAGTAAGGTCTTAATGGGATAATACACGTTGAATACTTTTTGAACATGTCTGTGTATATGAGAAGTTCTCCATAAATGTTCACTAAAGTTAACCAACTAACTCACCAATGAACAAAACCGTTTAGGCAGGCAGACTGAAGGAGCCCGTGAGAGAATGCATAGAAAGCAACTAGCCCTATGCCTGCTGTAAGTCCGCTGTGATGTAACAGGAGTAACGAGTCCATTAGGCAGTCTGAGCTTGGAAGCTATGTGGGACAGTTTTCTGTTTTCTCCGGTCATTGCCTACAAAAGTGCATTGCTGAATTGCGCTCACTCCACGGGGCAGACACTGTGAGCTCAAACCTATGCCATCTTGGACAGAATCCATGATTTACTGGCAAATTCTGTTGTTATAGTTATTCTGTTCACCTAGTTTAAATCTAATTTGAAGCTCCCTCCTCCAGTTTTAGTCGGGTTCATAACTCACCCTGCCCCCTTCTTAGGCTTGAATTCCTCTGAGGTGTTGGGTCAGGGCTTTGCTGGAGTCCGGGTGGGGGTTAAAGGGTAGGGCAGAGCCAGCTCAGCTGCCTATGGCAAAGTCTAGAGCGTGTGGTTTCCACTGCTGACTGCTCTCTGAGAGTCTGGGGAGGCCTAAGGCCTCTTTGTCTGGGCTCTGCACTCCAGTTGCCAATGTTGGCACAGCAGTTAAAGTTCCCTCCAGCGTCCTGTCCTGTTGAATATGCATGCGTGTTAGCACAGGGCCTGGCACCGGGCAGGTGTTTCCTAAGTGGCAGCAGTGGGAGGCTTACTGTGTTATTTTCCTCTTTGCTTAACTCTGTGGTGTCCCCACGTAGCAGGACAAAAAGTGCACAGAGACCTGAGAGCTCTCTGCCCTGTGTCCTTACACCGCCTGGGAGTCTGGAATGCAAAGCCCAGACGCTCACCTGGAGAGTGTTGCTGGAGCCTGCTCAGCTCAGGCACTACCTGCCCTGCAGAGGCACACGAGGTTGGTCATCTTCAAGTATGGGGAGGGGCGTGGACCAAGGAAGGAGAGTGGGGGTTGTAAACTTGTAAGCTCCAAGGATTTTCCAGTTTGTAGGTAGTGCCATGATGGGAGAGGTTTGACCCAGGACTCAAGCTGCTTTATCTAATGGTACAGGAGGCAGAGCCAGAGCTAAGGGCAGAAGACCACCAGTTCAGAGATGGGTCGGCCACCTCTAAACTGCTTTGTACATGGCAGGAAGCGTCATGATCATTCATTCATTTTTTCTTTCCTTCAGTCGACAAGGATGTCTGCTATTTGAGGTATGAAGATGCAGCAGCAAACAAAGTAGATAAAATCCCTGCCCTGTGGGGTTTACATTCTAGTAATTGCAAATTCCTTTCTCAGGTCACTCTCTTTATTTGAGAAACCATAGGCTGTTCTCCAGTCCTGGGGCTGATCGCTCCACAGTCACTCAGGAGATCAGGAAGCTCCCCACTCCCCTGCCTCGCCCCCCAGGATCAGGAGCTGTAGCCACTGATAGTGCAAGCAGGGCCTCCCTCTACCCTGCCACCTCCCTCTCCTGAAAGCAGGCTCTCAGGGACCTTCTGCTACCCCTTTCCCCTCTGAAGAGTGGCAGGTGCATGACGGGATCGGGAGGACTAATGGATGGAGGCACAGCAGAAGTGACTCACTGCCCAACAGGAGAACGGGAGCTTTGCTCACAGGATAGGCTGTGCTCAGTCATCCATCGTTGTCCCCAGTCGGGGAGAAGTGAGCGCCCACTTTCCCCAGATAGTCAGATGACCAGGTCCTGGGAGATTTCCATACTGGCTTACACAAAAAGGCATCCCCATCTCTCAAACCAGACTGGGGGGCTGTTTTTTGGAGCAGATCATTGTATTTGGCATCCAAGCCTGAAAACAGGATGAAGACGTTTATATTGAAAATGCACCCAGCTCTGCGCAGGTGGTACAAATAAAGCATCCTTGTGTTTTCAGAGGCAGGGATCGCAGCGCTACCTGAATACCAACTCCCTCAACAACTGCAGCGCAGAATTTTCACAAATTATGAGTTAGGAAATTGTTACTCTTTTTACAAATTGGTTTACCTCAGGATTCCTTTTTAAGTGGTCGGCATCCTCAGCACTTACAAAGTATGACTTGATTTATAAACTCTTGATGTATAAATAGACTTTTATGATATTCTCATCATGAGCTGGAAGAAAAAGCATGCATTAGGAGGCTTAAGAGGCCTGGCTTTCAGTTCTGTCTCTGATTCTAACAAAGCTCTGCTACCACCACATAAGCCTGAGGCACAGGGAGTGGCATAAATCGTGGGTGAAAAGCAAGGTTTTTTTAAAGCGAGTTATTTCCTGAGCTTGACCCAACATCACCCTGGCTTTCCCTTGACTCCATAATTTTTGGGATGCCATCTTCTTCGGCATCCCCAGCAACTGCTCCCCCGGCTTCCACCAGAGCTGTATTTCCACCCCAGCATCCTCTTCAGCTTGTGTATTCACTTTCCTTTCTTGCTTGAATTTCTGTCAGATCAGGTGAAGCGGGTCACTCAGGGTGATAACCGCCAAGAGTGGTGTGTATCCTGGCTCTGCTGCTGGGTACGGTCCAGGGGTGTCCACCATTTGATGTGCCACATGGGTTCTCCGGTCGAGGACTTCACCAAGGGTGTGCTCTGGGCCAGCGCCTCTCCAGACTCAGTGCACCTGACCCTGAATAGGATATCATCACCCAAGAGAATTTTAGGGCATTTGCCTAGGTCGGAAGGGGTTCCCAGCCCTCTTGCAGCTTTTTCTGGGTAACAGGGAAGGAAGGGGTGGCCTCATGGTCTGTCCTAACTGGACAGACCACCTCAGGGTGGCATCAGGACCTCTGGCCTGGCCTGTGAATGGAGGTTCTAATGCCAGAGCTGGACCACAAGAGTTTTAAGGGTGACTTACAGCCTGTTTTATTGGTTCCTTTTCCTTTTTCTTCTAGATCTCCTTTTCTTGGGGGGGGGGGCAGAAACAAATGGCAATGGCCATTCCATTAATGGAACTGGCCCTCCTTGCCTTGACGACTCTCCTTTGTATAACTTCAGAAGACATCTCTTTGGTCTGGGAGATTGGAGGTGGGCCTAGAAAAGGGAAAGGCTTCCTGACTCATGTTTCCTTGGCTTTTATTGAGTGAGAACCTCTCCATCAGTCAGAAGACAGGTAAGCAGAAAGGCCGAGGGTATTTCCAGGGTAGGCAGCAAAGAGCAGTGAATTACTGACTGACTCCACAGACAGGATTTGAAGGTCTCATTGTGTCGTGCAGCAAATGCAAATGCCCCAGGATGGGCTGTGCTTGCCCGAACTCCTGAATCCACTGTCTGATCTCACCTCCCTTGGGACTGACACCCACACAACTTGCTTGCTGAGACCAGGCATTCAGTAGCAAAGCAAAGAGCTGAACTGATCTGGGTAAACTTGAATCCCTCTCCGGACACCTCGTGCCAGGATCGTTGCCTCTGATGGCTGCCCTGAGAGGTGACTGGGGAATGGGACAGGGGCTTCCTGCTTCCTCCACATTCGCCGCCTCAGCTCCTCAGAGCAGCCAGTGGGTGGAAGCCACACCTCAGGCGCAGGGTGCGTTGCTGCAGCACGCTGAATGTCTGGTGCTGGTCTCAGCTCGACATGGGGTTGGTGTGCAGGCACGTGACTTCTTCATCTGCACAAGGAGCTGGCTCTTCCATAACTTTTTTTCCCCCAACACTAACATACTAGGGTTCTCATTAGTAAACTCAAATCATATAGCGCAGGAGGAAGAGCACCTGACTGCTATTGCAGCGCCCCCGGGATTTCCTGAATGTGCTGCTTTCTCAGAGGCAGGGTTTTCATTTCTTAGTTTGGTTTTGTTTCCAGTCCAGTAAGAATCACCAAAAGGGGAAATGGCCAGAACAAGGCAAGCTCATCCTTGCATTCTGCTTAAAAAAGATTTATTTATTTATGTAAACAAGAGCTGGGGTGTAGGCCAGAGCCGTGGAGGTGAGAGGATTCACCAGAGACAGAGCGGGGAGCAGAACAGGCAGATCTACTGAAATACACTGCTGAGGGGAGCAGCAGGCGAGACAGGAGAGGTCTGCTGCCCATGTGGGTCACCTCCCTGGGTGGGGATTGAACTCGTGCTGCAGTGGCTGCTTCATAGTGCTGAGACTTAACCACTTGCACCACCAGGGAGGCCCCAATCCTTGCATTCTTAATTCATTTCAACCAAACAGATGCCTGAAGGGAAGAGCCAAGGAATCCAGGGTATAGCCCCTGCTCTGCAGTTAGCCTGGCCTGTAACCTGTCAATCGGCTGTCCTGGCCTCCAGCTCTTTCTTCTTTTGCACGATAAACTGGCAGCCTGGATGACTGCTGACACCCCTCCTGCCCCCTTCCCCCGCTTTGTACAAACCTCCATTCTCCCACTCCCACTCCTGCATAGAGATCTGCTCTGGTTCTGCCATTCGTATCAGCGTGTGAGGACAGTGACACCTTCATTCTGGGTGAATGCCTGATGCCTGGAACACAGCAGGCACTAAGTAAGTGCTTAGAGGATAAACAAGTGCACGCACCATTTGTAGAGATTTGTAGAGCAAATCTTTCACTTAGATATAGGACATAATTTTCTTTTCCTCGCTCCCCTCTTAACCTTTATTGTCTAATTTCTAATTAACCAAAAAAAAAAAAAACAAAACTGAGAAAACCAGACGATGCTCTTTGAGAGCCAGTCTAGAGATGAGCAGTGCTTTAGAACGCGCTGGGGCATGGCAGGACGGGAAGGAGAGAAGGTAACTTGTTTTCTTGTCTATGTGAGTAATAGTTCCAGTTCCTAAGTTTTCTTAAATTCCTGTGTACACAGATCAGACCCTCTTGGGAGACAGTTTTTTTCAAGGTGACATTAGAAAAGGGGCAGAGAATAATAATTATTATTAGTCATAATAGAATTAATAGTCACAATAGAAGATAACCTTTATATGTGCTGGTTACATGAGTCATGTACTATCATGCATGCTCCATAATTAACGTCATTTGTTTGATCCTCATAACAACAGCCAATTGAGGCCCTTTACGCCACCATTTTGCAGATAAGGAAACTGAGGTAGAGAGAGCTGATGTGGCCTGCCTAAGGGAACATCACCAGTCAGCAGACACAGAGATAGTCACATCCTTAGACAGTGTTAAGTGCGAACAAGTGAGAACAAGTCTGTGGCTGGGCTCTCATGAGCCAAGTAACCCCACTTTGGTCAGAGCCACATTGCATCTTGAGAAAGAAGAAAGAGAAGGAGAAAGCAATAATTGATATTTTGAGCACCATTTCTGTGTCAAAAGCAGCCTTAGGAGTCTTACAAAGATCACCTTGTCACAACAGCCCGACAAGATGGATGTTCTTGTTTTACAGATGGAGAAACAGCCAGGAAGATGAGGCGACCTGGCAGAGGTTGCCTAGTAAGAGGCAGGGCTAGACTAGGATGCAGGCCCGACCGGTGGCACTGACACAGCTCTGGGGAAGCCAGCGGCAGACAGGGCCGATGCACAGCAGGGGACGGGCTGGCTACCCGGTGCCAGGAATACATTAACCAGAATAGGCTTTGGGGTTCCGCAGGAACAAAGAAGCCCTGAAATCTCACTAGCTGAACACAGTAAAGTTATAGTTCTTGTTCATGAGACTACAAAGCCCCAAGTTAGGACACGCTGCCTTGCTGCATCTCATGGCTACCCCATCTGGAACGGATGGTCTTTAAAATGGAAGGCAAGTGGGAGAGAGAGGAGCCTCCTGGGAGCTTCACTGCCTTCACCTTGAAATCACACATTTCACTTTCACCAAAAGTGACTGGTTCACCGAAACCAATCACAAAGACCCATCCAGGGCCTCCCCGGTGGCGCAGTGTTGAGCACTGGGCTGCCAAGCTGCCCGCAGCCTCCGCAGCGTCGGTTCGATCCCCGGCCACCGGTGAGGGTCCCACATGGCGCGCAGACCTCTCCTGCCGCCCGCTGCTCCCCTCAGCAGTGTACTTCATCACTCTGTTCTGTTCCCCGCTCTGGCTCTGGTGAATTCTCTCACCCCCCTGCGCTTCTGACTGTACCCAGTGCTTGTATAAATAAATAAATCTTAAAAAAAAAAAATTAGGACTGCCTTGAAGGGGCAAAAAACAACAAAATTTTAAAAAAAACAAAAACAACAAAGACCCATCCAACTGCTGGAAATTTAGCCAGTGGCCTCTGCCTCTTAGTCCCCAGAGCTGATAAAATATGTTGCTTTGTTAAAAGTTGTTGAAGATGTGAACTTGGCAGGTCTCTGCCTCTGTCTGGTGCAGCCCTTAGGGCTCCTTCCTCCTTTATAAAATGAATCCTCTCTGGAAGAGAGACCAGAACTTTTCAACAGGGCAAATGAAGAGAAGCCCCTTGAACCTTGTGCCCTCTGGTTCTGGGTCTTGTGAAATTCAGTTTTCTGCCTTTACGCTCCCAGGAGGGAAAAGGCACTGCTATGAAATCACCTCTGAATGCAGGGCCAGGTAACATTGGCTGGGAGGCAGGCAAGAGCAGGCCTGGAGAGGAACAGGGAAGTGTTGGAAGGCAGCGGAAGAAAGGATGAGGGGTCCCAGACTCCCCCACTCCACAGCTGAGTCCAGACTCTGCAGCAGAGAGCAATCCTCTTTTTATTAAGGCATAGTGCCTCTTTCAAAATAATTTACAACACACAACGAAGCCTGCTGTGCCGCATTACAATTTGTCATTAAAACTCCATTCCTCTTGCCAGAGTAAATGAGCCATTTACAGCTGGGGTGCCAAGATGGACTGTTGTTATTTTTTCTGCCTTGTTGTTATAAATGTTCATAGCTCTTCTCAGACAAGCCCCTGGGAATTCCCAGAGGACTTGCCTTGCTATTCAGGTCAATAGCCAGACTTGGAGGTGTTTTCCTGCATACAGGCATCACCCTTGCAGAGAACTGCAGGAACCAGATTTTGGTCCCCCCTGTATGGATGGTGATTCTGACAAGTATCACTTGTACCTGTGTGTGTGTGTGAGTGAGTGAGTGAGTACACATGCACACACACACATGCACACACATGCATGCACAAGATAAAAGCAAACCCAGGAAATATGGTATTTTTGCTTCCCAGTCATCAACATTGTTGCACCCCCAGTAAGGGTGGAAATATGTGGGTCAGCAAGTAAACTTCAGGTGAATTGAGTAGCAAAGATTATTAACTCCTCTGAAACATGTGTGTAGACAGGCTCAGTAAGTGACCTTCAAGTGTTTTAGGTGTGAAGTTCTTTCCCCTCGTCTCTCAGGTCTTAGAATTCCAACCACAGAATCTATTCTGGGTTGTCTGACCCAGACAAAGCAGAGAATAGCCAAACAGACAAGTCAGTCAAGTATGCACTGAGGGACAGAGAGCAAGGAGAGTCCTTGATCAGCTAGAGGAAGAAATACTGGCAGTAACTAAGGGAGAGTTTTGCCAAGAGGCCTGGGAGCAATGGCTTTGTCTTACTTGACTTCATACCCACCACCTCTGCATACACACAGTACCCTGGAAGGTACATAGAAGGTGCTTGATAAATCTCTCTCTCTCATTTATGCCATCTTTTTTTAAATAGCAATTAAATATTGCCATGCTCTCATGGAAATCAGGAATAAAGTCCCAGACTGCACACAGGTAGGTAATTTATAAAGATCTGAAGGATTATATTACTTTTTAAAATATTTTGCTTAGATACAATAATAGCAGTGATTATGTTGCACCCTTGCTTTTTTATTTTACCAAATATTGAGCAGTTTCAAAAGAACACTGACTAAATTCATGCAATATATTAAGAACCATAATGCAATGAAAAGCTGTAGATCCCTTCCCCACCACTTAATGAAAAAAGAATATGATGCTGATATCCCTTGTGGGAGTCTCTCAGATGATAAGTATCTCTTTGAGTTGAACTATGCATGAAAGATTTGATTCTACCCTCAAGGAGCTTCAGTTTAGTTTCCCAGAATGCACATGTGCTCCTCCCTCTGCCTCTTGCAAGCTGTGGGCACAAGTTCTTTTCCCGAGTAAGAGCACTGAGTCAGTGCCAGCTTCTTCCTTTCCCCAACACAATCAGGTTTATTTTAAGATTTAACTCTCTCCTCTGTAGGCATCTGTGCCTCTTGGGTCAAGGATGATGGTGATAACCATAATCCCCATGTAGGATGCTGGGAGATGCTGTCTGTACGTGTTGGCTCACAGCGACTGTAATAGGAACGGCTCAGGGAAGTATTCCTTGGATTGTTCATCCTGCCTTTATGCCCAGGGGTCCAGAGCAGAATAGTAAGAATCCAGAACACTATGTTGTCATTAAGCTCCTCCCTAGGTGTCTTAATAACGTTTGCCCCTGGTTCTGTTGAATTCTTTCTGTACTCACAGGCATTGAGTATGACCTTGCCAAGCTAGAAAAGGGTGTGATCTGAGATGGATTAATTATATTTAGATCTATCCTGTGGAAGAAAATGTGCCTTCCCAAAGTCTGTCTGGCCATCTGTAAAGATGTCATGCATGGGTATGTCTAGAGCCCAAGCCAATAATAGGACCCATTTCATACATGTGGGCACCTCTTCCTGTCACCAACTACTGTGTCCATAACTACATGGAGGCTAATTTACTTGGTGATACCATTGATGAATGTCAGGCACCCTAGGTTCAGACACCTTGGGTGTTATGCATGATCTTTTAAATTAGCAGGGAAGGAAAACTTTTATACCAACAGTGATCATGAAAGGCAGAAGGTAAGAGCTAAAATGGAGGTATAACGTGTAGTGGCAGGGTGGGAGGGTTTTAATAGCCAGAGGCCTGACCATTGATTCCTACAAAGAAAATATGTTAAAAGAGGCCACCCTATATTCACCTTCTCCAGGCTTTTCTTGATTTTGCTTTTGTACTACTGCTTCTAACATCTTCTTGTCATAATCTTAATAACTAGCATGTCCTCAACTTCTCTTTAAATGGTAAAAGCACCACTCTGGGACAACAGGTGGGATGCAGGATGGCTTCATTAATGAAATGAGTTTTAATGAAGAAGTAGAATTTTGTCAAGGTTATAGGAGAAGAAGGATATTTCTGGCCAAGAGAAGGAATTGAGGAAGGAGTGAGTAGTGAAATGTGGCTGGGTGTAGAGCGAAAGAACTTCAGAGGGTGACCAAATTGTCAAGAGCCTTGAAGACAGACTAAAGGGCTGGATATGACTCTATAGGCAGTAAAATGTTCACAGATGCTCATTCTGAGTGAGCAAATGACATGATACCTACTACTTGAAAGGTTAGTCTAGAAGCATTATAGATAAGGGACAGATGGAGAGAATCCAGACAGACCTGAGGAACTACCATAATAATGCAAGTGAAGGAAGATGTGCATTTTTGGAAATGGGAGAGAAAATTGTTAGAACTTGAATGCACTTTAAATATAATGCTGCAGAACCACTTTATTTTCTTTCTTTTTTAAAAAAGATTTATTTATGCTTACAACTGGGGAACAGGCCAGTGGTGGGGGGGCGGTAAGAGAATTCACCAGAGGCAGTGGGGAACAGAACAGGTAGATTGACTGAAATACACTGCTGAGGGGAGCAGTGGGCGAGTCAGGAGAGGTTTGCTGCGTCATGTGAGTATCTCCCTGGCCGGGGATCGAACTCGTGCTGCAGTGGCTGTGGACAGCTTCATAGGCTGCGTCTTAACCTCCTGCACCACCAGGGAGGCCCCCACTTTATTTTCTAACAGATGAAATGGAGATCCTGTGAGGTGCAGGGACTTGCTAATGACCACACAGCTACTCAGGAAAACCAGGACCGGAGACACACTGGCTTCCCTAAGACAAGTGGTTCTCAGCCAGGGGGAGCTTAAAAACAGGAGTAGAACTGAATCCTTCCCAGGCTGGTTCAATCAGAACCTCTGGGGATGAGACCCAGACATCAGTATTTTTTTAAGGTTCCCCAGAGTTAATAACCTATATTTTTAGGGCCTCTGTTTTATTATAGCTCAAAATGAATTTAGAAAAATTGATGGATCCATTTTTAAATGTTTATCAAGTATCTAGTATGTTCAGGGCACTGTGATTAGTAGCTCTAGGGAGATTAGATTGGGGAAGAAAGGCAAAGCCATAGCCTTGGATGAGTTTCATGCTAATAGAACAGACAGGGATAAGAATGGAACACCACATTCCCCACCCCTGCCTTGCATCCTTTTTGCAGTAGCAGTTATTGCTAGTTGACTTTGGCACCCTTTTTCTCCCAAACCTGAAGATGGTCCTTTTTTTTTTTTTTTTTTTTTTGTGGGACCCTCACGGGTGGCCAGGGATCGAACCGGCGCTGCAGAGGCTGCAGGCAGCCTCGCAGCCCAGCGCTCAACCGCTGTGCCACCAGGGGAGGTCCCCAAAGATGGTCTTTTAAGCCTTTCCAGCCCAGGGCTCTAGACAGACATCATCTTTTGATTTATTGGCACCTAAGCAGAAACCCGTTGCTGTTCTTGGACAGACCTTACACCTGTGGCTACAGATGATTGACCAAGTAAGGGGATAATAAGAGTTATAGCAAGAATGATAGTTTCAGGAGGTAGAGAAGGGTCTTGTCTGTCAGACAGTAATTTTAAACTTTATAGGCAATCAAGAACAATTGAGGTTTTTGCACAAAAGATAAGACTAACCTGACTCTGTGAAGGACAGAGAGATTGGAGTTAGTGAGACCATTTGGCAGACTCGCGAACAGCTGAGTCATGAGATATATTTAAGGCAGCAAGGGCTTAAACTGTGGAAATAGAGGGAAAGGGACAATTTGAGAGATATGGAAAGAGAAGACTTGACAGGGTTCCAGGACTGGTAGAGGCAGGTGGTGGAGGAGAGAAAGAGAAGTTGGATGACTGCCAGGTTTGGGATTGGGTGAGCTAGGAAATGGTGATACCGTCACTGAAAAGAGAGGAGTCGGCAGAGGAGTTGCTAGATTTTGTGGTGAGGTCATCTACTTAGGGTGTCCAGATATTTCACCCTTGAGGAAGCCCATGCAGAAGTGGCATGTTCGTACTGGGGTTCAGATTCCTCGGCCCACCATTTATCCACTGACTAATGGAAATGTAGCAGGGAAGCCTCTTCAGTTGTGTCTTCTCTAAGGTGGGGGCGATGATATTAATGGCCCAATCACAGGGTTATTTTGAAGATTAAATAAGACAAGTATGATAAGGCTTTGTAAACAGTAATAAACCATGAGCAATTGGTTAATTATGGATCCTTCTGGTTCATCCACATAGATGTATGTTGGCCCAGAGGGACTGGAGTCTGGGAGGGAGGCCAGGCCCTGAGATGGAGACTTGAAAATATTCTCTGTGGAGAAAGGTAATTAAAGTTGGGCAATGTTGAAGATCTTTAAAATAGATGTCAAAAAGAGACTGGGGATCACATATGATGTTGGCCAATACCACTTTTAAAATATTTTATTTCCATCTTAAAAGAAAAAAGAAATACTCCACATAGTCTCTTACCAGCAAACACATTGTTCATATTTTATGTATTTCATTTTCCATCTTCTTTATTTTTTAACAAACAATTATTTATAAAGGAGAGAGTAAGACATTTTTAAAAATAGTTGAAATAATCCTAACCATGGAGGATAATCATATTTTTTTTTCTAGAAATGATGGTAGAAATCAAAGACTCCTACCACTGGGAAGACTATAATGGTCATTTAGTCTAAACTTTATTTTAAGCGAGTCTACATTCATTAAATACAGATTATGTTCTAAGTCCTTGGCTAAATGCTGTCCATGCAATATCTCATAGAATATTCCCAGTCGCCCTATGAGGCAGGTGGAGTTACTATCCATTTTATAGATGAGAAAACTGAGATTCGTAAACGAGGAATCATCACTGAGGTCATAGAACCAGGCTCTGACACCAGAGCTCATGCTTTTTACCCCTGTGGCACCAGAGTCCTTCCCACTGTCCTTGGTCCAGTAAGAGAGGGGTGGGGAAGTGCCCCCCAGGGGTGAATCTGGGTCAGAAACCTCTGGATGTAGGCTGAGACATAAGTCCCACAAGAGAAAAAGAAGAAATGGGTCAGGACACGTAATCATCGTCAGTCTTTGTGTGAGTGTGTGGTGTGTGCGGGGCTCAAAAGGAATCCACAGTCACCTCGGAGAGGCCCTGGCTGCTCCCTTCCTCATTCACACACACACCCCCTTCACCCCATCCCACTCCACATCCCCCACCCCAGTCTCCTTGGAAGTGGAACTCATTCTGGTTATTTTTTACTTCTTCAGACACGGGGTCGCTGGTCATCCTGTCCAGATAGACGGTATATTTTTGCACCAGTAGGAGATGAGGAAACCTTTGCTCCTCAGTGAGCTTGGAACTTTAAACAGAGAGCCCTACTTCATAATCACTCGGAGTGAGCATTGGGCTGTGACCCCTTTTCTTGCCAGCTGGGCAATGCTAGGAAAGATGTCCTAGGCAGACGCTGGGAACCACTCCCAACCCCACAGGAATCTAGAAGAGGTGACAAGATTGCTTTTTACCAAACAACTTGCCTGCCTCTTAGGAAAGAAAGCCCTCTCCCCAGCAATCCTCCAAGGCAGCCTCCTGCAGAGCATCTGTGGCATTGCTGAGCTGTTCCTATGGCAACAGAGGAAGGGGCTTTTTGTTTTCTTCAGAAGGCTGCATCCCTCCAGCCAGAAGGTGACTGTTGGATCTTGCCCATGATCCACATTCTAGCCCCCCTCCCATGTTTCTGCATGATGATGGCAGCTGTAGAGTTTTAAATATACTCAAAACAGGTATAATATGTGGAAACTGAGGCTGAAAGACTTAAGGAGGCTTTTTAAGACATCAAGATTGCTCATGAGCTACATGTCAGAGCTGTAGATATTAGATCCACTAGAACAAGACTCATCAGAATCTGCAGGGGGTGGGGGACTAAGAGGCTGCCAACTTCTTCAGTAGTGCCCATTAATGAAATCTAGAGATTTTGGAGCAAGGAATTTGAGTGATCTTACAGTGGGCAGCACTCCCCTGGAGGCGCCTCCAGCAAGCCTGCAGTAGGGGGGCTTTTCCAAATGTCCCTTCCTTTCAAGGCCATGGATGCCTGGCATAGGGAGGCTGGGCCTGCTCTCGTCTTCAGGTAAGAAATCTCAGATGAGCTTTTTAATCTCTCTGGGCCTTAGTTTCACTTGTAAGATGAGGGGTTGGGAGGTAATGGGCTCCTCTTTTTGGGTCTAAAATGAAGTACTTTCGAGTTGCTAGGGAAAACAAGGCTTTTCTGAATTGTTGCCGTATTGCAGATTCTAAGTTTTCCCAGAAGCATCATCTTTCTTCAGGTGCTTGTCTGGTGAAGTGGTCCTTATCCTTTTCTTCCTCTGTTTTACCTCAAGGTAAATGAAGCCTGTTAGCTGTCCTTTAGGCAGAGAACTCTGCACAAAGACCCCCTCCATCATGCCCGACTCCAGAACGGGCAAGTCCTCCCTAGCTGAGCATCTTGGGGCCAGAGACCGTACCTTCTAGATCTCTGTGCCTTCAGCATCCTGCACGGTGCTCAGTAAATGTTTGTTGAAAATATGGGTGTGTATAAATCTCACATTTCTGGTGGCTGGGAAGTCCAAGATCAAGGTGTCTGGAGAGGTCCCCATGTGTCAGTTGCAGATAGCCATGTTCTCACTGTATCCACACTAAAGGCACTAATGGCACTGTATCCACTAATGGCACTAATCTCATCACACAGGCTCTTGTCCTCATGATCTCGTCTAAATCAGATCCCCTCCTCACCCACGCGCTTCTGATGCCATTCCATTGGGACTTGACCACAGCAAGACCTTTCCAAAGGTTTCCTAATTCCCTACAGAAACATGGATCCTCATGGTGTCCATCTAGGGGAAAGCAGGTTGAATTATTCTCATTTACTTAACAAGAAATCAATATATAGAAAAAGGGAGTGCTTTTTCACCCAAGGCCTCAGAATGACTTACGAGTATCCTTGGAAAAAGGACTTTTATCTAGTGCTTTTGCCACTAGATTTGGTGAAAAAACACTGCTTCTCTGCCCAAAATGCTGATTTCCTGAAAGCAAAAGATGTCACACGAAAACGAATCATTCCATCAGAAATACTTGTACCTAAGTGAAAGCGGGAAGCTGAACCTTCACTGAGCAGCGTCTGCAGCCTCCTGCACTGGCATGCTCTGAAAGGGCCGAGAGGCATGAATTACAAAGCACTACTTCTCCTTAGAGATTTTATACAGTAGTACAGTGAGCACCAAACTCATTTTAGTCCGAATATCTAAGGGAAGGGCAATTTTTGAATGGCTGTCTACAGCACAGCTGTATTTCACTATGTGTGAGTGCATGTGAGTGTGTGTGTTTATCTGCGTGTGTCCTAGTGATACACCCCATCCATCCCAAGCCCCAACACAGGTTCCCCTTGAGGTTCCAGCCTTGGAGGTAGGAAAGGCTCCGAAGGAAGGTTTTTTATAATGTCTTTTGGAGGCTTTATTTGGTGACATGTTGCTTGGGTCTCCTATACACACTGTTCTCAACGCTCACCATTTAGTTAGTGTGCACCAAATAGGGGTGGCATCTGGTGCCACTCTTAGGCCCTTATCTCCTTTCCTCTCAGGAATACTCAAATGCCTGATTTCCTCAGGTGCCACCATTCAGGCTGTGATCTCCTCTCTGACACTCCCTGCTTTCCTTTCCTCTTCTCACCTCCTGTTACGAAATACACATAGGCCTGGGGATTCCTTAGAGAAACTGTCCTGACTTTGGAAGTTGACTGACATATGCTTTGCGAAGAGTAAAGGGAAGGAGGTTTGAGAGATGCTTCTTCACTGGCACAGGACTTCTGCTTTTTGCCTTTTAGTCACCACAGGACAACTTTTTATAGAATTCCACAACAGTAAAGCTCATGCAGCGCCCTCCCCTCATTTTGCACATCTGAGCCTTGGTGACTCTGCCCAGGTCAGGGCATTGCTAAGTGACAGCCAGAAGCAAAATCCTCTGGCCTGTTTGACCACCAACCAGATGCACAGCAGTTAAGTCACATTTGTTCTTCATTAGCCCCCACCTGTCCCTTCAGACTCCCCCATATCACCCTTTCCCTCCTCCTGCTGGAGTTCTAATTGCTGCTTTTCCAATCTCCCTTTGCCTTGTGTACAGGCTTAGTAGAAATAATAGCCACTTGAATTGATCAGCGTGCTTTTTACTGGGTGTCAACAACTGTGCTAAGTGCTTCACATGGTTAATCTACTTAGTCCTTGTAAGAACTTATAACGAAAGTGCCACCATTGCACCTATTTTGCACATGGGGAAACTGAGGCACAAAGCACTCGGATTCACACCAAGGAGTCCAGCTTTAACCCAGCTCACTATGTTGGGCAAGTAGCCAGTAACAAAAAGGCTAGTATTTGGATCACTCTTTCCAAAAGATTACCTTTTTAGCACCGGACAGAGGGAGGGGCTCCTTTCTAAAATTTTGGAGGTGGAAGAGAGGGAATCAAAGAGGTTACCTGACTTGAAGCTCTGTACAAAGACAGCGCATTGGTCATAGAGTTAAGTGCCACGTGTCTAGGTCACCTCTGCCTCTGCCTCTGAGTGTTTCCTGAAGCTACCTTATCTCATAGGGCCCTCAGTGTTTCCTGAAGCCACCTTATCTCATAGGGCCCTGGGTCTTTGTCAGAGATAAAAAGGGCAGGAGTCTATAGACAAGAGGACCTTTGAATATCTTTAGAACACACTTTCAGAGTCTTTGACTTTGTTTCCTTCAAGTGATCTCTGCATGGGGAATTTCTGGTCATATCTCACAGGGAACCAGACACTCATCCATCAGCCCCACCTGGGGTCTATGAAGTCCTGCCTTGCCTGCCTGAGGATCTGCGGCTCTCAGCAGGCATTTGGCACGCCTCTCAGTAGTACATGCCACTGTTGTCATCTGGGTAATGCTGGGCGTGATGAGGTGCACAGTTGAGGGCTTCTATAACTGCAGAGTCAATGATGATCTCCAGGCCAATTTTTTTTTATTTTATATAATTCTTACATCTTTTTTCATCTTTGCACAATGTATGCATTTTCATTTTGGTTATATTCCCCATACAATTGCACCTCCCCCCTAACGGATAGTAGGCAGATGAGATGTTTAGAGAAAGCTTTTTGAAGCCTATAAATCTTCCCAAATGTTAGGCTTTGAATTTCTGAATTTTCAGGAGAGGATTGGACAATGCCAATTAAATCACAGCACATAAATGTGAGAGCTGTGTTCACTTTCAAGGGACCCACGTCTGTTCCCAGGCCAGCTAGGAGCCCTTAATGTGTCCTTGAGCTAGTTACTTCCCCTATCACTGTGTAAAATGAGAAGGTTAACTAACTGATCCTCCTGCCCCTTCCAGCTGTAACATTCTAGGTGATCCTCAGATGTCAGCAGTGCTAAAGCCCCGGGACTGTGACATGTCATGTGGGCCACCAAGGGCCAAGCTCTTCCTGTGTAAGTTCTTCCCTCCTCCCACCACTTTTCACTTGATCTTTGTTAATACAAGTGCATCCGTTTGCCCTCTGAAGTATCTAAGAACCCTAGACTTTATTTCACAAGCTTTCTCAGGGAAGAAGGTAGAAGGCTTTTCTGGCATGTGACTGCCACCCGGGAAGGGCATTACTCAGGTGCTGGAAGGCTTATCATCAGTTCTTCAGAGAAGAAAATCTACCAACACTCAGCAATGTCAGGGGAAAAAAACAGTAATGGAGTCAGGTTAGGCTGCCAAATTCTGATTTGATCTTGAACTCTAAACCTTGACCTTGAACAAGATAGACAAGTGACCCAATGAAAAGTCTTAAAATGTGTTGTTTCTCTAAGCATGGGGAGGTATTTCTGAACCAATTTTTAGCCATTCCTGCTCTCTCTGTGCATGTTGATTTAGCCTAAGGTTTTAGCACTAACATTTTAGTAATTTGCTTCACTTTTAATCTCCTTTTCCCTTTAACAGGATCATTTTCTCTATGTTAGGGGATTAACACTGAGGTAAGAATGGCTAAATAACAGCCCTTTCTGGAATACAAATGACTTTATAAATAAAGGAATATAAAAGGAAGAAGTAGGAAGAGTTCTTAGCTCTATTGTAGTTGGCAAATACCGTATGCTTTCTCCCCTGTGATTAGTCAAGCCAGTGATGGCAGTAGGAGCTTAGTGTAATTCAGGATCCTCTCCATGCTTGGCTCCTCCCTGGGCAAAAAGACCAGTGCCCCCCAGAAGTTCATGTGCACCTCACCAATGGGGTCTTTGCAGATGTAGTGAGTTAAGATGAGATCATTCTAGAGTAAGGTTGGTCCTAAATCCAGTCCAATTTATAAGGGCTGATGTCCTTATAAAAAAGAAGAGAAGAAACCACAGATACAAAGACAAACAAGGAAGAAGGTCATGTGAAGAGAGAGGCAGAGATTGCAATGCTGCCTTCACAAGCCGGAGAACCCACAGGTTGCCAGCAACTGCCAGACGCTGGGACAAGGCTGGGAAGGATACTTCCCTAGAGCCTTCAGAGGGAGAAGGGCCCTACCAATACTTTCATTTCAAGCTTTCGCCTCCAGAACTGTGAGATGATATATTTGAAAACTGGTTTTCAAGCCACCTGGCTTGTGACATGTTGTTATAGCAGCACGAGGAAACTCATACACTCAGGATGGGGCGGCTCCTGGGAACCACAGGAAAAGAATGGATAAAGCCAGGACCCCCCACCCCTCAGCTTATCCACCACCCATTTTCTTCATTCCCACTTCCAGGCTTTATGATGACAGGAAGTTGTGAAATTTCTAATGGTCTCCACTGCAAATCCTGCCCTCTTATCCCAGCCAGTCTACCGTGGCTGTAGCAAGCCTTTCATTCCTGTGACCCATCCCCTCAGTGACTGTTCCAAAACTTTGCCGTGTTTTTCAAGGCTTCAAACCCACCCCATGTGCCTCACCCTCAAGAGATGATTTCCTCTGAGTTGTGGATGAGAGCACCCTTCCCACCTCAGAATCCTGTGTCCTCACCTCACAACCCTGTGTGTCCTCTGTCTGAGGGAAGGTGGCCGCTGCTTGTTTGCCCAGGAAACCCTCTTCACCTGCGCCCTTGATCTTCATCCTGTCTGACAACTCAGGGACCATGCTCCATCAGCTCTTCTCACCCCAGCTGCTGGTCTCAGTCTCTTCCTGCCAGTGCATCCCTTCCTCTGCTCAGTGCCTTACTACAAGTAGGTCTAGGTCTCAAGATCTTACTAAAACCAAACCAACAAGTAGACTCCTTAGACACTATCCGGTCTTTCCTTTTTCCCTTGACATTTCTTTACAGAACTAATAATAGTCATTCCTTCCACAGCAGCAAACTTTTCCAGACAGACGACTCCCCTCACCCCCTCATGGGAAGCCACAGGGATTTTCCAAATCAAAGAATTCAATGGTCTTCTCTCTGTTAACATCAGAATACCTCAAATATTAATTTTAAAGTACAGAGTCTCATACTTAAATTTTTTGCACTTTCATGCACATTTTTATATAGTTAACATGGCTTGCATGTCTCCGCAGCATTAATCAGTTGGACCACTCTTCTTGAAATTCTCAAACTGGTTATCCTCCTGCCTCTCCAGCTGTTCCTTCTCAGTATCTTCTTCTGGCTCCTTCTCCTATACCCACTTTCTTTGGCCACCATCTCTCCTCATTCTGCACACTGTGAGAGTGCATGGGTCATAGTGCTCCTATAGTTCCAATTAACTCCTCCATGCTGAAGACTCACAGTTTCCTATCTTCAGCCCAGACCTCACGGACCTCATACTTTCTCCAACTGTCTACGAGGCAGGTGCGCTTGATAGCCATAGACACACCTGCAGTTCACCGAAAGTTGAACTCAGTTTCTTTCCCCAAACATTCTTTCCTTTCTGTGTTCTTTGTTTCTGCACATGGCATCTTCATCCACCTTGCCACCAAGGAGCCATCCAAGGGCTCTCCCTCTTCCATCTTCCACCTCCCTGCCACTCTTCATGTGCCCCTCCTGCTTCTGCCACAGCATCACTGCTTGGACCAAGTCTGTTACTGGGGTGACATTCCCTGGGTCTAATTGGGACCAGGACAGAGGATGGATGCAGTATGTGTGGATTGTCACAGCATCTTGAAAACCTAGTGCTTGAAAATCTGACCTGTGGAAGAGCAAGAGTTGACTTTGTCTAGGTGGCCTCATACTGTAAAACTAAAGCCAGTCAGTGGACTTTAGAGGAAGAGAAGCATGGACATGATGTGAAAACAGCTTTCTGACACTTGGAGCAGTTTTCCTGTCTCTGGAACTGTGTGAGATGTAGCGGGCACTTTATTTCTGGGTCAGGCTTATTACAAGGTCATGTCTGCATGGAGAAGGAAGGCAGATGGCTAGGTGAGATTGATTCTTTATTTTAAAATATTGATTAAGAATCATCTATGTGCCAGTAACTGTGCTAGTGATGAGTATAGTGATACTGAAAACAAAATCTCTCCCATTGAGGGATTTTCAGCCCAGTAAAAAGACTGATTTAAGTGATAAATAGAAAAATAACAATTTGTGGAAAGTGCTATAAAGAAAATGAAGGGTAATAAGATGAAAAGAGTGAATATAGTACTGCATTGTGGATTCCAGACTCTGTTGCCATGGGGGCGTGTAGGCTGCCCCACACACCAACAGGCGGTCCTGCTTGGACACGAACAGGGTATCCAAGAATTCAGCTCAGCTCTGACACTGACATGGAGGTAGCAGCCCAGGACTGTCCTCACTGCAAACACCAGCTGCAAAGGGCTGCAAGCCCAGGCTGCCACCCAGGCTTCTGACCAACTGGCTGTAAATCAGGGGTTCCCAGACATGGTGCTCAGGTTCAATTAATTTGCTAAAATGGCACACAGAGAAATCAGGAAACCTATTTGCTCATTTGCTCACTAGATCACCAATTTGTTACAAAGGATATTAAAGAATACAAATCAATAGTCAGATGAAGTGAAAGGTGGGACAAGGTCCCAGAACAAAGGAGCTTGCAGAGCTTGGGGTCTGGCAGTAGACCCCCAGGCAGCAAGTGGACGTGCTCTAGTTCCCCAGCCTGGAAGCTCTCTGGGATTTGATGGGGCTTCATTACTTAGGCATGATTGATTGCCTATTGCAATTGCCATTGACAATCGTTCCAGGATTCCCATTAGTTTCCTCAGCATACTGGTTTCCTACGCAATGCAGTAGGAAGCTATGGGAAGTTATAAGTAGTATAATATTATAAAATAATATGATTTCTATTTAAAAAGCAACTTAGAATGGCAGCTTTTAAAATAAACTCTTCTGTACTTGGATTATAGCAACATGAGAGAAACTGTTTTAACTCAAGTGGGCCCTCCTGCCAAACATTGGAACGGAGCTCTGATTCATAAAGGGGACATATTTCTTTGGGAGGAACCCAGCGATCTGTCTAGAAAAGTAACTCGGTCTCAGAGGGGACAGGCAGTAAGAGAAACAACCTGTTGGAATAAGGATTTATGGGGATGAGAAGAGGAAACGTGATTCTGATACTTTCCCCTAATCCACAACGTTTGGAAAACTGTCTTCACTGTTTCTATTCAATGGCAAGAGGGAACTTAGAAGAGAATCTCAGAAATAACTCAGGCTGCTCACCCGAAAGTGAATTTTTTTTAAAAGATTTATTTATTTTATTTATACAAGCACTGGGTACAGTCAGAAGCGCGGGAGGGTGAGAGAATTCACCAGAGCCAGAGCGGGGAGCAGAGCAGGCAGAAGGACCGAAGTACACTGCTGAGGGGAGCAGCGGGTGTGGCGGGAGAGGTCTGCGCGCCATGTGGGACCCATGTGGGGCCCACCCCGGTGGCCGGGGATCAAACCAGTGCTGCAGAGGCTGCGGGCAGCTTCACAGTCCAGCGCTCAACCGCCACGCCACCGAGGAGGCCCCAAAAGTGAATTTTTTATTACACCTCTACTGTGGGCCAGGCTGCTCCAGGTACTGGCGATCTGACAATGAGCCAGACAGGCAAAGCTTTTACCATCAGGTGCCTATAGAGCAGTAGACATGAGTGGGTGGAAAGCAGTCTTTCGGAAGTCATTGTAAGTGCATCCAAGAGAAGAAAGACAAAGGGCAAACACATCATTGGTCCTCGGTGTCTATCATAGGTAACAGAGAGAGGGATTTTAAGCCTGACCTGAATGAAAAAAGGAGGTTTTTAGAAAGGAAAATAGGAAAGATGAAAGAAACCTATCCTGGGTGGAAAAATTTATCTGCTTTGGTACCGCACTCTCTAATTGTTTCATCACCCCCGTCCAAAATTTGTAAGGATTTCAGGGAGCTCCTGAAGTCATTTCTGAGATAAGCAAATGCATGGAAATGAGGACTTCTGTGCTGAGTTTGCAGATTTCCCTGTCTCTCATCTCTGCTATAGAAAGCAGCCTATATAAAAGGATGTGCGATGGTCCTTTGAGTGGCTGTAATAATGTTAGGACCTCACTGAATGGCCCTGGCACAAATTAATCTAGTGCAGTATCTCTATAAATCAAGAGGTTGGCCTCTATTGGAAGTGTCCCAAGGCTTTGTGCACAGGGCGAGCCAAAGTCTCCCCACACTGAGACAGAAATACCTTGAGTGCCCTTGCTGATAAGATCTGATGTATAGATACATGTCTACAAGCCCTCAGTGGCTGCTGGCACAGTGTATTACAACCTGAGTGTGAAATGTTCTGTTCTATTCAAGGGTTCAGATAAAATTTATCAGTCACAGTGGATGTATAAGGAACCTGCCTTCACTATGAATGATTAGAGTTACATTACTTTCTATTTCTATATCACCTTTGGTCTGGAGAATGAGCAGAAAATTTTTCACCAAATGCTGTCCCTTCTCAGTCATCGGGGTGTAATTATTTGGTGGGAACAGAACAGGTGGGTTGACTGAAGTACGCTGCTGAGGGGAGCAGCGGGCGAGACAGGAGAGATCTACTGTGTCATGTGGGTAGCTCCCTGGATAGCCGGGGATTGAACTCGTGCTGCAGAGGCTGTGGATAGTTTCACAGTGCTGTGCTTAACCCCTTGTGCCACCTGGGAGGCTCTATTTGGTTTTCTAAAGAGAGAGATATAAAACAATCAGATTAAATCATATTCTGTTAATGTCAGAGCAACTGGTACTAACTCACCTTGTCAACCTAAAGCTTCTACCTGTTCTTTGTTACTCTTGCTCCTCCAAACTAAACTACTTGTGGTATCCTGACTTGTTTCCTGTGTTCAGTCTGGTCCTATTGCCAGGTAAACTCTTCACCAGGGGGGTTTTCTCTCATCCTTTGTGACCCAGTTGAAATCTCAATGTCTCTGAAAATTCTCCCTGCCCCACTGGAGATATTTTCTTCTGGGTTCCCATGGGTCAGGTTGTGTGCTTGGCAAGGTGGATACAAAATCAAGTAACATATAGCATCTGTTCCCTCAAATCCTCACCATCTCTGGCGATGCCTCCATCCCTGGGACTATTCTAGGCACACCAGCCTCCTTTATTATAAAGGTAATCATCATTCTCATTACAACCATCAGCAACCTGATCACCATCATAATCATAAAATTACTAAAATAAAGTTAACAATATATAAGCTATCCAAGTGAATACTATGTGGAGTCATTTTTCAGAGTGTATAGATAATTCTTAATGAAGATAGTGGATCCATTTTTATTTTAACGAACTTTGTTATTATAATCGGAAATGTAGTGTTGTATAGATCAATTTGGAGAGAATTTAAATCTTAACAGTATTTAGGCTTCCATTCCATGAATGTGGTGTGTATCATTTTTTGTTTAGATCCAATTCCCTCAGGATTGTTTTATAGTTTCCAGTGTGGATGTCTTACATATATTTTGTTAAATTTATTTCAAAGTATTTTTTTTTTGTTTTGATGCTATGCTATATGAAATCTTAAAAATTTTTCTCATTTTATTTTACAGTTATTTCTATGATTTGGAAATACAATTGAGTTTTATGGATTGGCCTTGCTAAATTCACTTATTAGCAACTATTATTTGCTTTACATTTTCTTTAGGATTTTTTGTTTAAACAATCATGTTGTTTACAAATAGGTTTACTTTTTCCCTTTTTCTTTCTTTTTCTTTCTTTCTTTCTTTCTTTCTTTCTTTCTTTCTTTCTTTCTTTCTTTCTTTCTTTCTTTCTTTCTTTCTTTCTTTCTTTCTTTCTTTCTTTCTTTCTTTCTTTCATTTCTCTCTCTCTCTCTTTCTCTCTCTCTTTCTCTCTCTTTCTCTCTTTCTTTCGTAGTTCTATTTAGGACTTCTAAATACTCTTGAATGGGTATGCTAAAAATGGACATCTTTACTTTGTTCCCAGTTGTCTTCAATAGGTTTTCTATAAGTTTTTCATAGATGCTTTTTATTAAACTGAAGAATTTACTTTCTCTTTCTGTTTCCTAATTTTTTTTCTACCTTGAATGGCTTTTGAACTTTGTCAGTTATTTTTCCTCTATCTATTATGATCATACAGTTTTACATTTTAGAGCTGCTGGTATAGTTTAATGACATTAATCAGTTTTCAAATATAAGCCAGCCTTACATTATTGGCATAAGTCATACTTAGTCATTGATGTATTATCCCTTCTAAATGCTGGTGGATTCTATCTAATAATATTTTGTTAAGAAGGTTTTTCTTTCTTTTTTCATGAAAGTTAGTCTTTGCAAAGTTTAGGATGTCAAGTTTATGTAGGCCTCACAAAATGTTCAGAAGTACTCCTTTATTTTCTGAAAGATTTATTTATTATTGAACTTATTTCTTCTTTACATGGTCAGTAGGCCATACCAGTAGGAAGGTTTTTTTGCTAAAGAATACAATTTCTCTTATACTTAGTATTTAAAATTTATCATCTTATAACAGTTCTGATAATTGTGTTTTTCAAAGAAATTTGTCCATATCTATGTTGTTATATTTATTAGCATTACGTTGTTCATCATATTCTGATATTATCCTTTGAGTAGCTATAGGGTCTGTAGTGATTTCCCTCTTTTTTTTTTTTTTTTAAAAAAGAAGTCTTTCTGGAGGTTTATTACTTTTATTAATTGTTGTCAAAGAACTACCTTTTGGCCTTATTTCCTCTCTTGTTTGTCTATTTTACATTATACTTTATTCTTATCTTTATTTTTTTCTTCCTTGCACTTTGGATTTAGTTTATTCATCTTTTTCTGGCTCTTCAAAAGGAAATTTACCTCATTAATTTTGAAATTTATTTTCTAATTAATTGCATTAAAATTTATAACATTCCCAAATCTAAACACTGTGTTAGGTATAGCTCACAAATTTTAATATTGTATTTTTATTATTATTAGACTCAACATCTAACTTTCCTTGTGATTTCTTCTTTGAGCCATGACTTCTTCTTTGACCATAAAAGTATGCTATTAGTTTCCAACTCTGGGGATAATAAGATATCTTATTATCATTGATTTGTAATCTAATTCTGCCATGGTCAGGTCACATACTCTATATAAAGTTTCAGTGTTTGAAGTTTACTAAGAATTAGTTTCTGGCCTAGCAGACAGTTTATCTTGGTGAACCTAAAAAGAAACTATATTCTGTATTACTGGGTGTGGAATTATATAAATAATAATTAGAAGACTGATAATGTTGTTTAAATCATCTATCTTTTCTGAATTTTGTTTGCTTCACAAATTACTAAGAAAAGGGCTTTAAAAATCTATATCCATGATTTGTGAATTTGCTCATTTCTGTATTTTCTGCTATCAATTTTATTTCATCTAATTTGAAATCCTGTCATTAGACACATGCACTTATGTTTGTTGTGTCTTCCTGATAAATAGACTCTGTCATCATTTATGAGATATTCCTCATGTTCTGTGGTAATTTTCCATGTCCTGAAGTTTTTTCCTGATATTAACATGGCCACCTCATCTTTCTTCTGCTTAAGACTTGTGTAGTTTATGTATTTTCCATTATTTTACTTTCACTCTGTTTGCACTTATAATTAAAGTACATGTCTTAAAGGCAGTGTTTCTTTATGTCTTGATTATTTTTACTTTTTCATTACAACTTCTGCCTTATCATTCATATGCTTATTACATTGTTGAATTTAAGCATTTCCTTTGGATATTTGTACTACCTTTCATTTTTTTTTGTGGTTCTTCATTTATTGCCTTCTTTTCAGGTAAAAATTTTAGTAATTAAAATTCCATTTTAATTCCAGTGTTGTCTTTAAAGTTATCATTCTATTCATTATTTTTCATTGGCTGCACTAGGAATAACAGTATGCATCTTTGACTTATTACAGAGAACTTAATATTATATTACCTCACATAAAATACAAGACTTCGCAGCAATCTATGCCGTTATACTCCTTCACGCTGCTATTGTTGTATTATCACTACATATATTTTAAACCCCATGACAGAGTGTCATAACTTTTGCTTTAAACCTTACTCATGTAAGTTATAAAATTTTTATGAGTAGAAAAATATATATGGTATTTTGTTCTTGCCCATATATTTCTACTGTTTTTCATTCTTATCTGTAGACATGTTTCAATTTGGTGTCATTTCTTTCAATCTCTTATGCTTCCATAGCATTTCTGGTATGGGACTTCTGGCAACATATTCTGTTTTCATTTACTTTCAAATGCCTTTGTTTTGCCTTCATTTTGAAAATATATTTTCTTTGGAAATAGAAATCTAGATTGACAGTTTTTTCCCTTTTCTCTTGGGTTTTATTACCTCTGGCTTCTATTGTTTATGAAAAAAAAAAGTTATACATGATTTGCTGTCTCCCTGGACAGAATGTGCTATTTTCCCTTGGCTACTTTCAAGCTTTTCCTCCTTATCTGTGGTTATCAACATTATGAATATGATATGCCTATTGCTGTTGTTTGTCTTGATCCAAGTTGGTGTTCACTGAGCCCTGAGGCTCAGTCAGTAAATTTTTCAACAGATTTGGGAAATTTTTAAAAATTATTTTGCTTTTTCCCTCCTTTTCCCTGTCCTCTCTTCATGGGACTCCAGGCACACATAGATTATGTTGCTTGGCATTGCCCCACAGATCACTAAGGCTCTGCACCTGCCTTTTTTTTTTTTTTAAACATTTTCCTTCTGTGTTCTTCAGATTGCACAACTTATCTTGATCTGTCTTAGACTTCACTTAACCTTTCTTATACCATTTCTAATCTTTTATTATGGCATCTGCAATCTAGAACTTTTCTTAGGTTCTTTTTTATAGTTTTCATTTCTCTGTTAAGTTTCTTCATTTGAGGTGTGGTATATGTGCTCAGTAAAATACTATTCTGTTACGTAAAAAAAGAAATTTTGTTGTCATTTGCATCAACATCAGTGGAGTGGAGGTAATTACACTAAGTGAAATAAATTAGAAAGAGAAAAACAAATGCCAGTTGGTGTCACTCATGTGAAATATGGAGAAATAAAGCAAATGAGCTAGCAAAACACAACAAAACAATGCTTATTAGACTCTAGGAAAAGGTGGTGGTTTTCAGAGGGGAAAAGGATGGGGCTGAAAGGAGTAGGTAGGAGGGGTCAATTTGATGGTGGTGAATGATACTAGAATTTTGGTGCTAGATGTAACATAGTACATATGTCAAGAATCTGTACTCCTGAAACATATATAGTATTTAAGCCAATAGTAAATCGGTTTTAAGAAGAAAAAATAATTTGTCATTTGTTCATTCATTATGATACATTTTCCTTAAGTTTTTAAACATATTTGTGCAGGCTTTTTTCAAGCTCTTGTCAGTTAATTTCAACATCTGAGTTACCTTAAGGCCATTTTCTTTGGAGTGGTTTTTCTCTTGTCTGTTGGTCGTATTTTCCCATTTCCTCATGTACCTAGTAATCATTTACTGTATGCTATACATTGAGATGAAGTATTATAAATGTTCTCAATAATATCATCTTCCTTGAATTTTGTTCATAAAGTAGTTAAATTGATGTAACTTTTGTTCCTGTCAAGCTTGATTTTATTCTTCGATGTTTTGAACTAAATCCTAGAGAATGTTCCTTGCTGTATGGTCTGGGCCTTATGTCTCCCAAGCTTATTCCTGACACCTGAGATGCTGGGCCATGTCTCATCGCTCCTGTGATCTCTGTTTCCTCATTCAGCTGTCAGGCCTACAGGAGAAGATCCCTTCTGGGCCTTGTAGGGGTCATCCTTAACACTTGTGCAGCCCAGTTCTCAGCTGCAGACTTTCAGGGAACCTTCATGCAGACTTCTGGGCCCACCCCCTTGTACAACTTTCTCTTCTCAGGGACAGTACCCTGAAAATTTCAGCCACCTCAGCACTTGAACCTTTGCCTGCTTGGCACAGCTACACTACCACTCTATTTGGGCTCTATCATTGTGCTCAGGAAAATATCTGCAGGAAGGAAGGCTAGACAATCGTGGAGTAATTGTGCACTTGATTCATGTATTACCCTTTTCTCAGGCATCACAGTTCTGTACTGCTCATTACTAATACGTGAAGACAGTTTGTTCAGTTTTTTATTCTCAGTTTTATCGTTGTTTTCAGTGGGGTGCCAAGTGGCTCTATATGGCTAGAGGAACAAGTTAAACCTGAATCATTTTAAAAATACAAATTGGGTCTCACCACTTCCTGCCCAGAACCCTCTGGTAACTTTCCATTGCTTTTAGGCTGTTCGTCCCCTGTAACATCATCTTCGAGGTCCTGTGTGACGCGGACTCTCATGATGATGTTGACTGAGTATATCTTTGCATTATGGGGCTAGATTTGGAGCACAAAGCTGTGAGGTAATGCTGTGATTAAACAGCAGAGTCTGGTTTTGAGTCTTCATCACCAGACCCTTTGTCAAATTCCTTGTGGCACAGGATCTTTGCTCCCATAGAAAGCCTTAGAACGCTGGGAATTCTAATTCCTGAACCTGCCAGTAGGATGCATATCTGATGCTTAGTCCAAAGCAAGGGACAATTGGGGTCATCCTGGAAAAGGAGCAATGTTATTTTCTGCCATATGTCAAACTGACTTTTCCATCCTTCCCAGTGGCAGTTACAGCCATTTCTAGAGCATTTATATGGCCAACACTGTGCTAAGCTGGTAACTTCATGCTCTATGGCCTAATCATACAATTAGGGAAAATGGGACAAAGAATTAAAGTAAATGCCATAGATTCACTAGGCTGGCCCATGCAGGAGCTGGGGTTTGAACCTAAATCTGTCTCTCTGTCTGAGTCTATAGTCTTTGCTCTTTACTGGGGTTGGCAAACTATTTCTGTAAAGCACAGATAGTAAAAAACTTTGGTCTTCATAGGCAATAGGTGGTCTCTGCTGTGTATTCTTTCTTTCTTTTACAACCCTTTTAAAAAGTAAAAGCCATTTTGAAATCATAAGCCACACAATACTAGGATGTGGGACAAACTTGGCCCACATTTGGCCTGTGCATTGTAGTTTACTGACCCTGCTTTTAATCAGAATGCCCACTGCTTTTTAGGATGTGAAAATTCAGTGTTCCCCGTGGAAAATAGCGAGAAAATGGTGAGGGCTGGTGGAGGTAGCAGGACTGTGGTGGGGGCTGCCCCCCCACCAGTGAGGTGAGCCAGAGGTCACAGAACCACCTGGCAGAGGGCTCCATGGGTAGATGGGTTCAGATTTCCTTTGTAATTCTTTCAGGAACCTCAGGTGTTCAGCAGAACCACAGACTGGAGGGAAATGCCTCTGGGGGAGAGGGATGCCTGCAGGGTAGACCTCATCTCAACCTTTCTCCTCTGCACCCTCTGGGTTATAATCAGAGCATGACCAGGAGCCTTAGAGTCAGCAGATTTTTATTTGTAGGCTTTAATTATTATTTTTCAGCTGCCAAGAGTTTGTTTAAGGGACTCCCCTGGTAAATATTTATCTCCAGCCTGGAATAAAGTATGGTCCTTTTGCTGAGCTCACACAGTGTGACTCTTAGAAGCCTGCTGACCAGCACAGCTGACCATCTCCGGCGGGTGCAGGCCCCAGCTGTGGGCTGAACCACTTCCAGAGAAGGCTGTGGGACCAAGAGGCTTCCTGTGACTCCCCAGTGTCCCCAGCTAACCAACATCTCCATCTTCTCACCACATGCTTCCCTGCCCACCCCCTTTTCCTGGCGCAGACACATTCTTTTGCCTGGCAAAAGGAACCTTGTTTCCATGGAAGCCTCATTAAATCTGCATCTTGCTCAGTTTGGGTTTGATCACGGCTGCCAGAAATATTTTTAGCCTGTGCCATTGTGTAATGAGATAGGGATGGGGGAGGAAGAGGGGCTAGTGTAGACAGAGAGAAGATTTACCAAAATAAAAAATGTAGGAAGGGAAGGCAAACCTTGGGAAGACAGGGTTTCACGAAGGGAGAAGGACAGGCACTCCTCTCGGTGGCTGTGGCTGCTGCTCCTGGTGATCTCCACCCCACTTGCCCTGACAGCTGTCCTGGTCACAGGGAGGGGAACTTCTGATCTCCCTTTCCTTGTGCTCAGTTGGCCCCAGCCAGAGTGTGACTTAAAGCGGGGGTGTGACTCACCAACCGTGCTGCTCAAGGGTTTCCCCTCTAGGGGATGGAAGAGAGGGAAGGAATAGCAGCGAGTGGAAGGCTGGTGCTCTGGGGGTCTGCAGAGTGATAGAGCAGGGGAGAGAGGGTGTCTCGACACATTGGAGGTTTATACCCAAAGATAGGACTTGATGGTTAGAAAGGGCATGCGGTGTGATTGGTACTGGATCCTGATACCAAGTTCATTCCTTGGCTGCTGAGGGTCTCAGAACTTTCCATACTGTGCTTCAGTATGTCCTCATCCTGCCCCTGCACTAGAGAACGCTCTTGATGCCTGGGTTGGCTGGTTGCGGTGGAGTTGTGGGAGTGTGTGTGTGTGCCCACGTGCACATACATGTGTCACAAACACCATGTAAAGAGCTAAAAGCCACACAGAGCTGACAAGGAATGCTTATTGAGCCTTACTGTGACCAGAGTGTCGCACCAAGAGCTAACCCATTTTTCCTCCCCCTAATTTCATAGACTTGACACTTAACCATTTCCATTCCACAGACAAGGAAACTGAGGCACAGAGAAATTGAGAAAATTACTCAAGGTCATCCTGCTGATTAGCAGTAGAGCCAGGTTTTGTGCCAACCTGAGCGGAGAATCTGCAGAAATCAGTAACATATCATTGGCCTCTCATACATTTTAAATGACTTTCTGTGCGCAGAACCATTTATAGTAACTTTGTATTGATGAGCCAAAAGCAGGCGGCAGATGTGCTGCTGGGATTTCATTCATCCTCAAAGAGGTGGGTTTTTTGTTTCAAAGGTTTTCTGAGGGCGGTATCCAAATTCATAAAAATCTTTACGATCAAGCTTTTCACAAGCTTCATTCTGAGTCTCCTGCTTGCCACTCTTCCCACATTTCCAGCTAACTTTTTATTGATTCATCTCTCTGAGCCCGTGTTGCTCCCCAACATTGCTGTTAAGACAGCACCCACCTTCACATTCTGAGATATTTGGGGGCTTTTCTGCTGGTCTGGTCCCACAGTCCTGCTTGGCCTTTCTCAGGACGGCATTTTATTTCTCAATTTTCTCCCTGATTGCTTCCCTGAGGACAGATCTGAGGGCTGTACTTGACCTTGGAAAACTGCCTCCCCTCTTTGCCCTCCGGTCTCTTTGGTTATCTTTTTTCAATCCTCCCCTCTTCAAGGCCTTAGTTTTCTCTGAAGTTACCAGCTTCCCTCCTCATTCCTCATAAAAGCAGCGTGGAGAAGATGAAACCAAAATCCATTTCCAGCCACTGCTTCGCCCCAAAATGCTTTCTCGGTTCTGTTTAGGACATGAAAATCACAGGGAAGATGTATTGAGGACTTATTTATTATACTACACGTTTCAGTCTTTACAATATTTCTACAAGCACCATAAACTCCTCTCACTTTTACGTTGCATAAACTGTATCATACAAAGATAGAACAACTTGTTCAAGTTTATGCAACTGGTAAGTGGTTAGAACAATCTGAAAAGCTGGATGGTCTGACTCTAGACCTGAGCTTTTATCACCAATCTGTGTTTTCTCCCACTTGGAAACATCCAAGGAATTGTTTGAGCCAGATCAGCTGCAATCTCTTGCATGATAAAGCAGAGACCAACGGTCCTGGAGTTGCACTGGCCTGTTTGTCCATTGTCAGGCTCGTGCAGCCATTGTCTCTAAAATTCAAGGATTTGTCCAGGTGCCATGACAGCTGGGCAGCACCAGGAATGACAGATGACTGTGATTTCATCAGCGATGTAGCCCATCTAAGGGCAAGGTAAGAAGAGCACACATATATCATTTTTGTCACTTTCTTTTGGTTGCGAGAAGCAGGAAGCTACTAAAGCTAGCTTATATTAAAGGAAAGGTTGAATTCGTGAAATATAAGGGTATCTTACAGGACTCAAGTTAGGGCAACAGACCTTCTGAGGTGCTAAAAACAGGACTGGGAAGTGGTCAGTGCTTCCCTCCCTTTTTTCTCTGGAACCCAATGGATTCTTACCTGCTTCTCTCTTCATCTATGCCTTATTTCTTGCCATCCCTTCAGACTGTGCCCTTGACTTGTGTGCGTGGAAAGCCTGCATCAACAGTCCTAGGTTACATAGCCTCGTTTCAGGCAGCCGTGGTAGCCTTAAAAACTTCACCTTCCAGGGAGAAAGCTTGGGTTCAGGGCTCAGCAAGGAAAGGGGGAAAATACAGGACTGCGAGGCCCATGGGCAACGGGGGCAAGTTAGGAAACTGTTGTCATGGTCCACGTGATGATTTAAAGGGTCAAGGCAGAGTATTGTCACAACCTTTTTGCAGATGGAGAAACTGAGGCACAGAACAGTCCTCTCTGTAGATCCAGGTCTCTGGCCTTTGTGTCAGAGATGCGGTATCTGGTCCCCACAGGAAGCATTTGGTTCTCTATTTTGTCCCACAGCCCTCCAGGCAGCTCTGTCTGGCTAGGGGGTTCTGGGATAGATTCAGTTGAAGAACCCCTCTTAGGATAGACTCAGTTGAAGAACCCCAGAAAGAAGCATTCAAAGCAAAGTTCTGGAAATGTCAGGCTGTGGAATAAGGACACCTGGGACTCGGGACTAGCTCTTCGTTCATCTCTTGCAGTGCCCTGATTTTGCTAATACCTTGTGTTCCTGGATTTGATGTTCTTTCTGGCAGGCAACAGACCCTCATAAACCTCGCCACGACCCCATGAGACAAGTGTTTTCAAACCCATATTACAGATGAGCCAGGTGGGGCCCTGAGCGCACAGGCAGCTGATGAAGTTCTCTGCCATTAATGGAGACTCAGAGTCTAAATGAATTTGCAATGGGGGGCGGCTGGAGATAGCCATCGAGAGCAGCTCTGCCTTTCACTCTCCCAGCCCAAGCTTTTATTGAAGATATGAACAAAGGAACAAGAAAATAGCTCACAATTGTGTTTTTGCTTATACAGATTAATAAGTTACTGCTAAAAACAAGTTTTCCTGGTTAGTAGGGAACATGCGCAGAAGCCGGCATGTCCTCAGAGAACAAGAATCAATTCTGGGAAGAAGTTCTGTTTGCAGAACTTCTAGCATCCTGGAGCTCTGTATGCAGAGTAAACAGGTATTCTCCAAAAACTCCAGCTCCTTGTAGGGCAGCAGGCTCCCAACAGGGCGGGCAGCCAGGTCAACGTGACACGGCTGCGTCGGGATGTGGACACGACATGGACACAGCGCTGACTCTCAGAACCTGGGCTCTGCTTCATTTCCTCACCCGTCAGATGGGATTGATAATGCCCATCTCACTTGGATATTGTAGGGGAAACAGATAAAAGAGGAGAAACTGATGTGAAAACACGAGCAGCCCGTGCAGATGGGGATTATTTTTGTTGCTGTCTCACACTGCCAGCTCCGGGAGGGGTGGGGGTGTCAAGCTGTACCCAGCTGGCAGCAACTCCCGCCGACAGCAGGGGGGCCAGTCTGTCTTCATCCTGAGCCAGGCTAACAAAGTGAGCCCCAGTGCCCCCCTACATCCCCATGCCTGGGAAGGGGTGTAGCTCCTGCTGTGTCCTCCCTTGTTGCCAGGGGGCTGCAGAACCTAGAATTTGGGTCTTAGCAGGTTGAGGCAACAAGGAGATAAAATTTTTCTCCAAAAAATTTGTATTTGAAGTATTTTTATTTATGCCTTCAGGTCGGCATGCAAGTTGCTGCTAGCAGAGTTAGATTTCCCAACAGCAGGGGGTCTGTGTCATTGGAGGATGGGATAGGAAATGTCAGTTCCTGAGCACCTGCTGTATACCGGGCAGCCACGTGACTATGGCCATCCTTGCAGTGCGGTACAGGCTTTGCAGTTCCCGTTATACAGACTGTGTTGCATGTGCTCGTTGCCACAGTGGTTTCAGGGCTGGAATTTGAACCCAGGTCTCCAAAGCCTCTGAATTTCTATTCCTGCCTTCTGTCTAGTGGAGATAATGGAGTTTCAGAGACCTCCCTTTCCATCAAGCAGACTGAGAAACTACTGGAACTTACTATGTAAAGGTCAGCAAGGAAGGAAGCAGAGTTAGAACTGGATGGGGCGTCCAGGCCAGCCCACACCACCTGGCCAGCTGTCATTACTGTATCTTGGACAGGGCTGGCTGTGTTTTTCCTGGACATTGCACACATGAGTGGGATCCTGGGAAGGAACAATCTGTTTGGTTTCACTGATGTTCTGCCTAGCTCGTCAGCTACGGCAGCTACCTGGGGCATGTTCCAGGGGGCGGACAGCTAGGGAGGAGACTCAGGATATGTTCATGGCCAAAGGCTAAGTTAAGAGACGTTCTTAGCAGCTGCAGAGTGGGCAGTGTCTCCAAGCGTTGTTTGACAATGGAGCCAAGAGAGGAAGCAAGCGAGCAAATGTTGAGCTTGGGAAGACTCACCTCCTCTCCTTGATGAAGGTCTAATAGGCCTGCTCTCGAAGCAGTGTCCCTGCCTTAGGCCATGTGTTTATTAAAGCAGAACTGTCAGCCCTGCAGTGGCTTCTGTGTTCAGAGAAGCCCTGATGTGATTCCCCTAGATAGGATTTGACAGCAACAAAGTGCCGCCATATGTGTTTTCTCATCTCATCTTCTCAATGGCCCTGTGAGTTATGTAAGGCAAATCTCTCCACCTGGTGAGCTAGGAAAGCAAGGCCCAGAGAAGTTAAGTAACTCTTCCAGAGACACAAAGCATGTCTGTCTCGGCTGTCAATGGTCTGTGCACCATGCAGAGAGAAAATCAACCAGGAAGCCCATCATTGAGTATGTCTGCATGCTGTAGTCTCCCTCATTTTCCTTTCAGTTCTTCTACCTTAGAAGAACTAATTACTCTTGATTAGACAAAAAATAATTAGCTAACACCTGTGAAGGAAGGTTGATTAAACTCCAACAGAACAAACTCAGACCCAAATAGATGGTCAGCGTGTGTGTGGAATCACCACTTTACCCTACAGCCCCCCAGACACCTGTTTTAGTGTGACATGTTTTCACTCTCGCCTTAGTCCCCAATTCCACAATGCAACAAACACAATTTCAGGCTTTGAACTAACAATGGCTAAGCTGTGGAACCCCTAATGAATGCCAAATTCTGAGTCAGCAACTGGCTAGAAACCTGAGGGAGGTGGTCAGTATCATTTTGCTTGTCTTTTGCAAAAGTTGAGTTTGCAGAGATTCAATTAGCACTCACTTTGGAGGAAAGGGGATTCATTGAGTCACATACACAAGAATTCAGATGCCTCCAAGATTCTTTCTTCCTCCTTTCATGCTGGCTTTCTTCTCTCTCACTGGCTCCCTTTCCAACCTGGGACATAGCTGCAACCAACAATCAGACTCCCATCTTTAGCTTAAATATTGGAATTACACTGTCCCTCCTGTGTCAGAGACCACTTAGATCATTCTTTCTGCCAGGGAGGAAGTTTATGTAAGAAGATGGCAGCTCCCATTTGAACCAGATGATTCGAATTAGAGGAATAAACATATCACAAAGCAGAGGGGTGAAGGAAGTGGGTGACGCTCAAGGTGATAAATAATATCCAGTCCCTGCCATAGGGAGCTCCCATTTAGTTGGGAGTGTGGGCACAGGCATGTTGGTCAGCACCTGTAATGGGGTGCCATAGCTCTAGGACTGAAGGATCTCCAGAGTCAGAAGAGGGGCATCTATGTGGATCTGGATTGGCATCAGGAAAGCCTTACCTGGGAGCTGAGGGCACTTGGTCATCCACATAGACCAGGGAGGATCACCCACATCAAAGGTCCAAAAGAGAGTGAGCACCTGGGGAAGGCAAGTAGCTCAATGTCCTTGGACGCCAAGGTACAGGAGGGTGGGGGAAGGGCAGTGATATGTCCCTGATGTTAAGAATAGAAAAATAAAAGTTCTTCGAAAATATTTGTGAAGGTAGGATCTTTTTTTTTAATTTTATTTTTATATTCCCCATACAATTGCAACCCCCTTATTTTGACCCCAATCCCACCTTTCCCCACCCCCCCCCCATAGTATGTCTCTGGTTCATAATTGTTTGTTGATTTTGATTTTTTCTTTCTTACAGTTATTCTTTTTCCTGGTCCCTTATTTAGGTTTTCTAGGTTCCTGCTATGAGTGAGACCATCCGGTATTTTTCTTTTTCTTTCTGGCTTATTGCGCTGAACATGATCACTTCCAGCTCCATCCATGTTGCTGTGTTTATCTTTTTTGAATGCTGTGTTGCATGTGTTTATCTTTTTTGAATGCTGAGTAATATTCCATGGTGTGTATGTACCACATCTTCTTGATCCAGTCATCTATTTTTGGGCATTTGGGTTGTTTCCAAAGCTTAGCTATTGTAAATAGTGCTGCTATAAACATAGGGGTGCAGGTGCCCTTTGGAATTAATGTTTCTGTGTCCTTTGGGTAAATACCTAGGAGTGGAATTGCTGGATCATATGGAAGCTCTATGTTTAGTAGGTCCAGAAATCTCCACACAGCTCTCCATAGTGGTTGGACCAGTTTGCACTCCCATCAACAGTGCAGGAGAGTTCCTTTTTCTCCACATCCTCGCCAACATTTGTTGTTGCTAGTTTTTTTAATATGTGCCATTCTCACTGGTGTGAGATGGTATCTCATTGTAGTTTTGATTTGCATTTCCCTGATTGCAAGTGATGTTGATCTTTTTTACATATGCCTGTTGGCCATCTGTATTTCCTCTTTGGAGAAGTTTCTTTTTAGCTCTTCTGCCCATTTTTTGACTGGATTATTTTCTCTGTTTTTGTTGAGTCTCATCAGCTCTTTGTAGATTTTTGTGATCAGTCCTTTATCATTAGTGTTGTGTGCAAAAATATTCTCCCAGTCGGTGGGGTTTCTTTTTGTTTTGGTTATTGTCTCTTTTGCTGTGCAGAAGCTCTTTAATTTGATGTAGTCCCAGCTGTTTATCTTTGCCTTGTGAAGGTAGGATCTTGAGGACACTGAAAGGATTTGATTAGAATGGAATCAAAGAACAATCCACAAAGTATACGGGCTGGGAGGTGATGGATAGCAAGTAAGATGGTGAGAAATATTGACTTGAAAACTGTAACATGATGATATTTTAGCAGATTTGTCTTTGGAAAGAGAGAGAAAATTAAACTTGCAATGGCCCAGTAACTAATGAGCTTCCCTGTATATATGAAGTCTTTGTAAATGCAGTAATGAGGCGGATGGTGAGATAGGCAAATTAGGTCACGGAGAAAATTGTAATTAGTACTTACAAAGTTGGTGTGTCCTTCAGGTCAAGCTTTTAAACACAATTTTGGAAAATGAAAGGTCAGCAGTGTTTGAAAAACAAATTGAGGGAGGGAGATTATGTTGCCTGAAGTTAAAAAGGAACAGAAGAGCTGGTGACTCAAGTGATCAGAAGCTGCCCCTTAGGATCCAAGGTGGGTGGCGAGTGGCTCTGAAACCAGGTATGTGCAAAGTGCTACGGAATGAGAATGATTGGGTGTTCAAAAGACTGGACCCGATACAGGACGATTGGGCTCCGGCTTTAAGAAAATAAATGAGACCTAGTAAAGATGAGTGGAAGTCAAGAAAGGACAAGATATTAGAGAAAGTGAGGGAGTTGGGCTTTGCAGAAGGACGGGAGGAGAGGCAAAAAGAGCAATGCTTTCAACACAGGAGCCTACTCTCCTACTCTCCTCTTGCTAAAGAACAGGTTTGTTTTAGCTGAAATGACTGTTAGATAAATTTTGTTTAAAAGAAGGAGTGATTTTGTATTGACTCCCTTCATAAAATCAGAGCTCTGTTGTCAGAAAATAAAACCTCATAATCGAATGAGTAGCAAACTTGATATCCTGCAGAAGGGGAGATGGCAGCCCCCTCAATGCCATGCTGGGCCTGATCGTGCAAGAGCCATGCATCTCCTGCTGGGAGTTGTGGCTACTGCCCAGCAGTTCACATTTGTGTCTTGGTGTTTTCTGCACATTCTGAGGTTACTGAAATCCCTCACCCATCAACAGTTGATCTTGAGCTCTCAGTCTAGGGGTCATTAACCTGCAACCCAGGGACCTTTAAGGGATCAACAATTTGTTTCATAGGGTCAATGAACCTCCTGAAATACATGCAAAATATCATGTGTCAGAGTATATAGTTTCTGGTAAGACGCAACTGAATTATCAGAGCATTTTGTGATCTCCAGCCCCCAAAAGGCTAAGAGCCATTCCCTAGAACAAAGAGTTTTTGCTATACTTAGAGTCTCCAGATTTGACCAGTGTAGCTCATCCAACTGGGATGCAGTTTCACACATCAACAGCCTGCCTACCTCCAGCTGTACAAATTCATCAAGGACCTATTGTGTAACTCTATAAGAATCAGAAATTTAGTACATTGAATTTTTATTTAAAACGAGGATCATGTATATATATATAAAACACACACAAAGTTTTTCTGAAAGCCAAAGAGTCTGCCCTTGGCAGGAAAGAACATTATCAGATTCATGAGGTGTCCTTGTATTTATATTTTAACCCTGGAAAAACTGTGATATCACTAAATAAAACTTTTATTCTTCAGTTGGGAAAATGTTGGCTGAATTTGACTTCTAGGGCTAACTAACATGAAGTCTTTGTGAAATGCTAGTGCACTGTACTTTCCTCCACGAGCAGGACCACACTTTTTCAGTGGTCAAGTAGGCATAAACATGTGACCACATTGGGCCTCCCTGGTGGTGCAGGGGTTGAGTCTCAGCACTGTGAAGCTCTCAGCAGCCACTGCAGCATGAGTTCGATCACCAACCTCTCCTGTCTCACCTGCTGCTCCCCTCAGCAGTGTATTTCAGTAGATCTGCCTGTTCTGCTCCCCAGTCTGTCTCTGGTGAATCCTGTCACATACACACACCCCCCACCTTTCTGGCCTAGACCCCTGTTCTTGTATGCATAAATAACTAAAATAAATCTTTTAAAAAATAAAGATGAGAAAGCAAGGGAATAAGGGGCAAAGATTGTGGAATAATCATCTTGGGGGTCACTAACATCATCCAGAACACTGGTGGGCTGACTGTGAGCCAAGCACCTAAGTCTTCAATGTTGAAGCAAGTGACTCAGATGTCAACGGCTGGCAGGAAGCAGCAGGAGAGGGCTTTATAGCCTGCTGGAAAGCCTATTCACCTTGAGAAGGACAGAATGATCCTTGACTTATACAAATCTGAGAGACTGTGCTTCTTGGTCAACTTGGGAAAGAAGCAGCAGTATTCATAGGGGCTGGTGGGCACTGACTTCCCCAGACAACCTGCCTAGATGGATTCTACTTCCAAGGGACTCCTATCTAGATGAGGGGCTTGTTGTTAGAATGTCACCAACTAGATATACATGTCATAATTACCGGTCCTCAAACCTTTCTGCTCTGGGTCACACAGGCCTACCCATTGTCTGTTGAACACACATCATGCTTTCCCCTTTCAATGCCACACTGTCTGTGACCTTCTGCTTTCTTCACCTCATCGACTGTGGCCATATGCATACTTAGTGACCAGCTCCATTTTGCTCTCCCAAGGCCCCTTGTAATGCCTTCCACATGATCATTCTGTCCCTGACTGCAGGCTTTCAGTAGCTCCAGTGCTGTACCTGCTAGACGCTATCTACCAGGCACGATGCCAAGCACAAACCTCTTGGCAGACAGACAACCTAACTTACACTTAGTCAGTTTTCAGTACATTTTCTAGCATGAGTAGAGGCACCAAGAATATTTGAAATATTAGTTAATTTCCTACTTGGAAACTACATGGGCTACAGAGTTCTGGCCCACAAGCTTGCTTTATAAGGTAAGCATAGAGCTCAGATTCCATAAGGTAAAAGCATATGAGATGGTGCTGATTTTTTTTCCCTTTTGGCTCTTATAACAATTGTTTAGAATTTGTTTGATTTGCCTAAGAGTTGAAATCATGACTGGCAGCTCAAGTGATTTTTCTTTACATCCAGAAAACAGAGTTGAGTGTTAGAAAGTAACTACTTAAGACAGGAAGAAGATGAGTAGTTGTTCTGACATTGGTTAGAACATCCAGAGATGGGATGATGCTGAATTATTTTTCTGTTTGGGTAACTGTGATAATTTTAAAAACATGTTGAATGACTGGAAATCATTAAGAATTTGTGTTTCCTTGAGTAATTGTCAAGGATGGGTGAGGCCTGAGCTGTAGACAGTGGTACCTGGGGAAGTGACATCAGCAGCAGCCTCCAGGCTCTATTTGGTCAGCAGCTTTGGAACATGGGGTTCATATACTGATACCCCCATTCTCTTTTTTTTTTTTTTAAATAATAAATTTTATTTTTATGTTCCCCCATACAATTGCAAACGCCCCATTCTGACCCCAATCCTTCCCCTCCTGGCCCCACCCCCCAAAAAGTGTCTCTGGTTCATAGTTTTTTGTTGATTTTGATTTTCACTTTCTTATATTCATTTTCCTGGTCCCTTATTTAAGTTTTCTAGATTCCTGCTATGAGTGAGACCATCCGGTATTTTTCTTTTTCTTTTTGGCTTATTTCGCTGAGCATAATCCCTTCCAGCACCATCCATGTTGCTGCAAATTGCATGTGTTTATCTTTTTTGAATGCTGAGTAATATTCCATGGTATATATGTACCACATCTTCTTGATCCAGTCATCTATTTTTGGGCATTTGGGCTGTTTCCAAAGCTTAGCTATTGTAAACAGTGCTGCTATAAACATAGGGGTGCAGGTGTTCTTTGGAATTGATGTTTCTGTGTCCTTTGGGTAAATACCTAGGAGTGGAATTGCTGGATCATATGGAAGCTCTATGTTTAGTAGGTCCAGAAATCTCCACACAGCTCTCCATAGTGGTTGGACCAGTTTGCACTCCCACCAACAGTGCAGAAGAGTTCCTTTTTCTCCACACCCTCGCCAACATTTGTTGTTGCTAGTTTTTTTAATATGTGCCATTCTCACTGGTGTGAGATGGTATCTCATGGTAGTTTTGATTTGCATTTCCCTGATTACAAGTGATGTTGAACATTTTTTCATATGTCTGTTGGCCATTTGCATTTCCTCTTCAGGGAAGTTTCTTTTTAGCTCTTCTGCCCATTTTTTGACTGGATTATTTTCTTTGTTGTTGCTGAGTCTCATCAGCTCTTTGCAGATTTTTGTGATCAGTCCTTTATCATTAGTGTTGGGTGCAAAAATGTTCTCCCAGTTGGTGGGGTTTCTCTTTGTTTTTGTTATTGTCTCTTTTGCTGTGCAGAAGCTCTTTAATTTGATGTAGTCCCAGCTGTTGATCTTTGCCTTCACTATCACTGCTTTGGGTGATGTGTCTGTAAAGATGTCTTTGATGTGCAAATCCCGTAGTGTTTCGCCTATATTTCCTTCTATGTATTTTATGGTTTCAGGTCTTATGTCTAGTTCTTTAATCCATTTTGAGTTGATTTTTGTATATGGTGTGAGGTAGTGGTCAAGCTTCATTCTTTTGCATGTAGCGACCCAGTTTTCCCAGCACCATTTATTGAACAAACTTTCTTTGCTCCAATGCATAGTCTTTGTTCCTTTGTCAAAGATTAGTTGACCATAAATCTGTGGGTTTATTTCTGGGTTTTCTATTCGATTCCATTGGTCTGTATGTCTGTTCTTGTTCCAATACCGTGTAGTTTTGATGATTATGGCTTTGTAGTATAGTTTGAAGTCTGGGAGTGTGATGCCTCCATTTCCTTCTTTTTTTTTCAGTAGAGCTTTGGCTATTCGGGGTTTTTGGTGATTCCATATGAATTTCATCAATAATTGTTCTATTTCTTTGAAGAATGACATTGAAATTTTGATTGGAATAGCATTGAATCTGTATATTGCTTTTGGTAGGATGGCCATTTTAATAATGTTTATTCTTCCAATCCATGAGCAGGGGATGTCTTTCCATTTCTTTGTGTCTTCTTCTATTTCTTTTAACAGTGTTTTATAGTTTTCTTTGTATAGGTCCTTTACCTCTTTTGTTAGATTTATTCCCAAATATTTGATTTTTTTTGTTTCGATAATAAAAGGGATGGTTTTTTTTGATTTCTTCTTCTTCAGATTTGTTGTTTGTGTATAGGAAGGCTACTGACTTTTGCGTGTTGATTTTGTATCCTGCCACTTTACTGAATTGATTGATGAGTTGAATTAGTTTTTCTGTGGAGATTTTGGGGTTCTCTATGTATATTATCCTATCATCTGCAAATAGTGATAGTTTGACTTCTTCTTTTCCTATTTGGATTCCTTGGATGCCTTTCTCTTGTCTTATTGCTCTGGCTAGGACTTCCAGTATTATATTGAAAAGCAGTGGTGAGAGTGGACATCCTTGTCTTGTTCCAGATCTTAATGGAATTGCTTTCAGCTTTTCACCATTGAGAATGATACTGGCTGTTGGCTTGTCATAGATGGCCTTTATGATGTTGAGGTATGTTCCTTGTATCCCAAGAATTTCAAGGGCTTTTATCATGAATGGGTGTTGCACTTTGTCAAAAGCTTTCTCAGCATCTATTGATATTATCATATGGTTTTTGTATTTCTTTTTGTTGATGTGTTGGATAACGTTGATTGATTTTCGGATGTTAAACCATCCTTGTGTCCCTGGAATGAATCCAACTTGGTCGTGGTGAATTATCTTATGGATACATTGTTGGATTCTGATAGCTAAAATTTTATTGAGGATTTTTGCATCAGTGTTCATTAGGGAGATTGGCCTGTAGTTTTCCTTTTTTGTGTTGTCCTTATTCGGTTTTGGTATTAGTGTAATATTGGCTTCATAGAACGTGTTTGGTATTGTCCCTTCCTTCTCAATTTTTTGGAAGAGTTTGTGAAGGATAGGCACTAATTCGTCTCTGAATGTTTGGTAGAATTCATTTGTAAATCCATCAGGTCCTGGGCTTTTGTTTTTGGGGAGGTTTTTGATTACCATTTCAATTTCGCTGCTTGTAATTGGTCTGTTTAGGTGTTCTATTTCTTCTTTATCTAGCTTTGGGTGATTGTAGAGTTGTAGGAATTTGTCCATTTCCTCTAGATTGTTGAACTTGTTTCCATATAACTGTTCATAGTAGTTACTGATTATTCTTTTGATTTCTGCTGTGTCCGTTGTGATTTCTCCTCTTTCATTTATGATCCTGTGTATTTGTGCTTTCTCCCTTTTTTCCTTTGTGAGCCTGGCTAGGGGTTTGTCTATTTTATTTATTTTTTCAAAGAACCAGCTCTTGGTTTCATTGATCTTTTGGATTATTTTTTTAGTTTCAATTTCATTTATTTCTGCTTTGGTTTTTATTATTTCTTTTCTGCTACTGGTTTTGGGGTTTTTTTGTTGTTCTTTTTCTAGATCTTTGAGCTTCGAGATTAGGTTGTTTCTTTGAGTTCTTTCTTGTTTTTTGATGTGAGCTTCTATTGCTATATATTTTCCTCTTATTACTGCTTTTGCTGCATCCCATACATTTAGGATATTGGTGTCCTCCTTGTCATTCAATTCAAAGAATTTTTTAATTTCTTCTTTGATCTCCTCGTTAGTCCAGTGGTCTTCCAGTAGTGTGGTTTTTACTGATACCCCCATTCTCTTCCCTCCATCCCTCTAACGTGGCTGTGGCTCCATGTTGTAGAGGGTCTGATTTTTGAAATTAGATTCAGTTTCAGCAAAAGGTGGATACAAACACATTGTCAAGGTGAAATTAGCATGGCTTATCTTAGAGAGGGCCTCCACTCCTGGCACAGCGGTTGAGTGCTGGGCTGCGAAGTGCCTGCAGCCTCTGCAGTGCCGGTTCGATCCCCGGCCACAGGCGAGGGTCCCACATGGCTCCACACACCTTTCCTGCCTCGCCCGTTGCTCCCCTCAGCAGTGTATTTCATCACTCTGCCTGTTCTGTTCCCTTCTCTGGCTCTGGTGAATCCTCTCACTCTCCCGCGCTTCTGACTGTACCCAGTGCTTGTATAAATAAATAAATAAATCTTTAAAAAAAAATGTCAGAGAGACATGAAGGTGACAGTGGATGGATGACACAGGCCTCCTTCTGTTTCTTTGAAAACCAGTTTGCATGAACTCATTTGAAAGGTGGTGTAGTGCAGCATTTAAAGGCTTTGAATATGGAACCTCAATTAAAATTTCATCTTTGTCATTATCTGTGTGACCTTAGGCAAGTGACTTAACCTCCCTGTGCCTCAGTTTTATCATCTTTGAAAAATATAGATAAAATAAGATAAATGAATAGTTCCTATTGGGGAGGGTTGTGGAAATGTGATGAGTTACCAACTGTAAGACACTTGAAACAGTTCCTTGGAACATATTGAATGATGTGGAAGTACTAGCTGTTACTATTATTAAATGATGTATGACTCAGGACACATAGGAACTTCAAAGACTTTGAGGTCTTTTCTGGCTTTATTAATCAGAGTTTGCAGTGTAAATATCTCTTACATGTCTGTCTTCTTAGTGTACTGTGAATTCTTAAAGAGTAGGAGAGCTGTTTCATTCATCTCTGTGGCATAGCCTCTTACTACAATGTCTGATGTTTACCAGCACCAAACTCAGTACTGAGCATATTGTAGGGATTTGTCAACGCGGGTCCATGCAGATGGAGAGGTGGGCTGGTTAAAGGTGAGAGAAGAGCCACTGTGCCATCACACTAGTCACTAACACAAGTTACAAACATTGTTATCAGGAGAAATCAGATCCTATTTCACCCTCAGTGTCAACACCAGAAGATCCCAAGGAGAACACATGGAAAGAGAAAACCATGATCTGCTTGCACGTGTTTGAATAATAATTACTACCACTACTCCTCTACCTCACATATGAATATTGTGTGTTTTGTCTTGGTGTACATGGAAATCAGGCACCAATCCACTCCCCTTCCGAAGACTGGAACTCAGGAGAAATTGTCACAGGCATCTCTCAGCTATAAAGTTGGTCATGAGGGCTTCTATGTTGCTATCTCTCAGCATTTGAAATCTGTCATGCCGAGGTCCTTGATGTCAAAAAGTATCTTAGTCATGTTTGTGATTCCTTCCTTCCTAAAGCCCATTACATACCTTGCCTATAGTCACTCAATCACCACGTATAAATGACATTGAATTCCTGAAGTCCAGGTACTCACCTTTGCCCGTCCTTCCCCTACTACACAGTTTGCCTAAACATATCTTCCCCTTCCATCATCCGCCATATAACCAGCATGTAAACATTTATGTGGCAGCTCCTTCCCCCATTGTTGTACTCGACACTTCCACTGCTCTTTGCCTCACAAATCAAAATTCCAAGTGCCTCTGAGGAAACAGAATTCTAGAAATTGGGAGTTATGAGGCTCTTCTGATTTGCAATCCTGTTTTCTGACCTGAGGAAGATTCTTAATTTTTCTCTCTTTTCCTCACTGAATCTTATCTGAGTCCCTACTAGGCATATAGCAATTCTAGAAAATATTCCATGTTCCTCTGTCTTATTGCCATGCTTCTGGACAGGACTCCCCCTCTTGAGGCTGCATACTGGAGAGAGATGGAAAAGTACTTTGAGGGTATGTGCATGTGAGGAAAATGCTAAGTGCTCTGTCTGATCGCTTCAGTGACAAGTTTGCTTCTTTAGAAATGACTAGACAGAGGGTGAGGGATAAATGCAAAGGCAGAAATGTGTTCAGCTTGGCTGAATAATGACCATCAGGGTGAAAAGATAAGATAACCACCCACACGCAGGATTTCTATCCTCAAGCCCCAGAAGGTTGACAACAACATGCATTGAAACTACTCTTAATGGAGGGCTTAATAACAAAAGCAACTTCAGGAAAAAGGCTGGGGGAATTTGAAATCCAGATGGTCCTGACGCATGTGCGATATAGCACCTCCATCTTGGAAAACAACCAAGATGATACAGTCTTGTTCAAGATCATTTAATTAAGACAGATGTAGTGATAAATGTCAGTGTTGTCAACAGTCACAATGGTGGTATGAATTGAGCCACGCCTGCTAAGCAGTTTGCAATAGAATCTTACTTGATCCTCATGCCATCCTTCTGCAGATGAGAAAATTGAGGCTTAGGAAGGTGTTTTTCCCAGTGTTGTCCAGCTTTAAGTGGCAGAACTATGATTCTGAGGTCATTCTACCTACAGGATCTCTGCTCGTCTCTCCCATATTGTGATGTACCTGGTCTTTGAAATGGATCATCTTCATACACTTCTGTTACCTTCAGAATGCCTAGGTACGGACTGAGTAAAACTCATGGGCAGGGAGGAAGAAGAGCATATTGAGGACATGAGCCTAATGCAGGCAGTGCCATTAGCAATAAATGAAGATAACCTTCCTGTCCACTCCATGAGATAGTCAGGAAACTCTTGAATGGTTACACATGAGAGAGCATTTCTTAAACATATGTAAGGGGTTCTTTTTTTTTTTTTAAACTACAGATTGGTTGGTTTATTTTTTTTTTTAAAGATTTATTCGTTTATTTATACAAGCACTGGGTACAATCAGAAGCACGGGAGGGTGAGAGAATTCACCGGAGCCAGAGCAGGGAACAGAACAGGCAGACTGCCGAAATACACTGCTGAGGGGAGCAGTGGGCGCGGCAGAAGAGGTCTGTCGCGCCATATGGGACCCTCACCAGTGGCAGGGAATCGAACTGGTGCTGCAGAGGCTGCTGGCAGCTTCACAGCCCAGTGCTTAACTGCTGCGCCACCAGGGGAGGCCCTGTAAGGGGTTCTTTTTAAGATGAAATCTCTAGCAGAGGGCTCCATGCCGGAAGAATGGATTCTTAGAAAAACAATTCCTCTACAGGTGTGACCAGAATCTGAGGGAGATGCTGGGTCAGGAGCCAGGTCAGTCTTCAATTTGGAACACTAGAAACCAGTTGTGCTGGATATGAACTTACGAAGGTCTCAGAACCAGAATTATCCAGCTCCCGTGAATTCTCATCATGAGTTATAGTAAGGCCATGTCTCCTTCTTGCCACTGTTTCCCTCTCACTCCCTACTTAACCCTTCTGACCCCAGAGTAGCCAATTAAGATCTGGGAGAATTGTATAAAATGGGAAAGGAAAGAACATGTTCAAGAATGTTCCTACCTATTTTGAAGTTTACGCGGGAAGCTGGTGGATTCAGGTCACCCATTCTCACCTCCCTAGTGCACAGTTCCTTGGTATCCTTCAATTTCAGGTTCCTAGGTTCGCCTTCCTGTTCTGGTATGGAATGCTCTAGGGCTCAAGTTAACCTCACTCTGCCAAGAGCTGGCAAAATAGAGACAACTTGGCCATGCCCGCCATGGGGCCGACAGGACAGTAAGGATGAGAACACCGAGTTGTGGGTGCCAAGTGATTGCTACAGAATGGAAATGGGATGAGGTTCTGAGGAGGGAGAGACCCAAGAACCGAGTCACTGGGGAAGTAGCTTGGCTCTGTCTTTGAGGCAGGACTTACATAATAAACATGCTACAGCTCTTTGTTTTTAATAATTTTATTTGTGAAGACAACTTTAAAAATGAAATCTGCTGAAAGAGCAGAAAACAGCAAGGGAGAAATTTGGAGGGAAAAACCCTCTTGGAGACATTCCTTTAGTTACCCAAAAAATAGCAAAGTAAGGTAATCCCCCAAATAGTGAAATTGGAGTAATGTGATATATTTTTAAAATAGCTAATCATGGAGACTTAGTTGGACTCCTGACTCTTACTCCGTGGATTAGTTTTGGGTAGAGTATGCATAGACCTTGGAATCAGACCACGGCTTCTATCACTAGCTTGTAACTTTGGACAACATTGCTTAACTTCAAATTGCCTGAGTTCCCTCATTTGCAAAATAGTACTGGTAATAATGCCTCATGGGGTTTTGGGAAGGGTTAGATGAGTTATTTGTAGAAACAGCGTCTGGTCCTGAGTAAGCTATTCTTCACAGAGGAGTAGGCCTCGTAAGGTCGTGAGAATATTGAGGAGTTAACGCTCCTTGTCCAGAACTGACTGGCCCTTCAAAAGAAACATCAGAACCCCCATCCTTTGTCATATCGTTCTCTCAACCCTTCAATGAGCGAGAAATCAAGCATTTATGACCCTGTATATTGTCCAGATTTTGTGCTTGGCCAGTAAATACGTTTCGGTCCAAGTATCACATGTTCCTTTAGGACTTTTCACCTGATAAACACCCCGCTCTGTGCTGGTGAGCACTTCCTGTCCTCATCCAGAGCTTCCTGGATGGACATCTGCTCTCTTAGGCACAATGAGGACTCCGTCAAGGTCAGACAATGGCTGTCACCTCAGTTGGACCATGATGATCAGTTTGTAAACTAGAGCTCAGGGCTCAGCAACTGGCTAAGAAGGCCCAGCGGGCAGTTGGAAAACAAAACAAAAATAAAGTCTAGCCTGGTTCTTTTGACCTCAGGCTGCTACAAATGAGATTGAGGAATCAGAGAGGAATGGAGAAAAGGCAATTGTCTCCCTTCCAATTTTATGACTCAAGAATTGCTAGTTTTACTCCCAGTTACATTAGTGTTTATCTGAATTGCCTGAGGTGATTATCCAAATGCAATTTTGCAGGTATCACCGTGGCTCTACTGTTTCAGAATCTTGGGCTGGGACCTGGAAATCAGCATTGTAACAGTTACCCCAGATATTTCTAATACAGGCCTTCTACAACAACACTTTGAGAAGGTTACCCAGAACCCCTCTTTCTTGGTGTGGTTGGGAGGAGCAGTTGCCCAGCTTCAGCACCTCTCTTTCTCCACTGGACTTGGTTAAGCTCCATGTAGGCTTTCTTCTTCACACACATTTTCTTCAGCTTTAGACAATTGTTTTTGGTAGCCATTGGCGTACTGGAAAGAACATTGGATTTGGAGTCCAGGTGGCCTGGGTTCAATCCCTGCTCTGCCATTTACCAGCTGTGTGATGTTGGGCAGGTTGCCAACCTCTCTGTGTCATTTCCTCATGTAGAGATAGTCCTATTTCACTAGGCCATTTTGAAGATACAGTGAAATGATGTGTGAGTAACAGCTTTAGGAAGGCTGGATCATTCTACAGTGCAAATTTTTATCATCAGCTTGGAGCCTGCCATGGCCACATTCAAACCTAGTGATATGGAGTTCTGTGCATGAATCAAGGAGACATCTCTTCTGCCCTTGTGCAATTTTGGTTTCCCCATGGACTGACCCCTGATAAGGTTGGGCCATGATAGGACTCCACTAGATGCCATTGTTTCTTCCTCCAAGCCCCCAGAGCTGAGTAGGACAAGATTTTCCCCACATTTAGCAGCAAAAAAGGGGAGACTTTCTTCCTCGACAGGAGTCTGGGCTGAGCATCTTCCGAATGCCAGCCATCACAATGTCACTGCTTCCCCACCACATCTGCTGTCTCCTGACTCGATTGCTAGACCATTTGAGAAAGGCTCCAGGAGCTACGGGTGTGGCTGGGGCATTCTCAGCAGTCAGCCCTCTGTAGCACCCCCTTTTTAGAGTGTCTATGAAACGACACCTCCTCATCTCTCCACGTGGCACCTCCTGATAGCATGTACAGGTAAGAAAGGATGCTCCCAGGGCACAGGTTCGCCAGGAGCAGACCCGGCTAGATCCACTGATCTTCATGGCTGAGCTCCATCCTTCCTTTCAGCCTCTCCTCCTCCCTTCTCACCCTGCCATCACCATAGCAACACAGTGGTGTAAAAAATAAAAGAGTTAAGGCACCTAAATATAGTCTGAGTCTCAACACTTCCAGCATGGAGCCTAAAACCTGGGGGTGACAACTAGAAGCATCCAAAGCATGAGCAGCAGCCAGAAAGGAGGATGAGCCAGGGCAAGGTCCCAGAGAGAAGGGAAGGGCAGGAACAGTCATTCACTGAGCCTGCTGCCTGTGTCTTCTGTTGAAGCCCACCTGGCCGAGGAGACGCTGTCACCTCCAGGTTACTGTTGAAGAAACAGAAGCTTAACGAGCTTAGGAACTTGGCCAAGGTCACACAGCTGTAAGCAGTGGAGCTCAAATTTTAATTCATGTCTCTGGCACCCCAAAGTTTGTGTTTCCCTCACCATACCACCTCTAATGGTGCAGACAAGAGTTTGCTGGGAACACGGAGTTTTTTGAGAAGGTCATATAAATGAGTTCAACTAAATTTTTGGATGAACCAGGCATAGGGGGAGGCGTGGGGTGAGGAGAGGGCAGATGTCTGGTTTCCACCTATGCAGCCCCTGTGTGTTCCTTCAGGTCAAGGACAATAAGGGTAGTGTTGGTGAGGCTGCATTTCCCAGGGTGTGTGATGACATGAAGTGGGAGCAGAGATCTTTCTGGTGCCCTAAAGTGCAACATCTGCAAAAAAATGGTGTCATTAGGATCCCGAAACCAGGAAAAGCTTATTGTGGTTCATACCATCACTCATTCCTTCATTCATTCAACAAGCATTTTTATTAAGCATCAGATGTGTGTTCAACTCTACAGATATGGAGACAATTTAAACAAACCCTCATAGAGCTCAGGATAGTGAGGAAGACAAATAAGGAAATAATTACACACTTGATTGATTCTTTACCACTCTGGCATGTACTATAAGTACATAACAGAAGAACGTTGCCTCCCTGGTGGTATCAGTGGGAGGGGAGTACAGGAACTCTGACAAATCAAGAAATCTGCCTGGTCAATTTTTAAAGCAACGTGTATTTTTAAGATGACCTACTAGCAACTTAGCCTCAACCATGGACCTTGTGATTGTTGCATCCATGGAATGCAGGCCCATTCCCTGTCTAAGTTTGTAATAATCACGAACTCCATCTAATAGCCATACAAACAAGGCTTTCAAGACCCAGTGAAATAGATCCAGGTGAAAGCTAACAGTCAGACGTATTCCATCTTTTTCCTACAGCCCTTGATGGTGCTGGCATAATACTGGAGTGTGATATGTAAACAAGCTGAGTCAAGTGATGGCCTTGACTTCCTGGGCTGAGCAGGTAAAGCCCTGGGAAGCACCAGTAAATTGGGCGGGAGTGTAAGAGGAGGCAGTAGGCGTTAAAGTTGTGAATTTCTGTAAAGCCAAAGCTTTTCTGAGGATTGAAAACCACCTACGAGGCAGCAAATATGGGGGATCCCGTATGAATGAGTTTGAATTAGATAATATAATGTGTGGAGCCCTTTAGCTCTTCAGAGAAATGCTATCTAAATTCAGAGTGTTCACATCAGAGATAATGATACACACCTCTATTTATAGTGTTCTGCATCCCACCTGCCAGCTCTTTCCCAGGGACTCGGTACAGATGAATGGGCAAGACCTGGGAAATGTGCTTTGAAATCCTTGATTAAAGGCCCTCCAGGCAGATGTAGCATTCTAAATGTATTATATTGCTGTCACTGTCATTATGGTTTCCTTTATCACCTCGGTGTCACCGCCTCCCATTTCAGGTGATGGACTCAACCTGACTGTTGCCTGCCCTTAATGTCATCAGGAAAGCAGCAGCTCACAGACGTGCAGTGTAAACAAACAGGATTCTAACTGAGGGCCCTGGAGGCGCTCTCTCGGGGTGGCTGCTGTCAGCCTGGTCCCCACCTCTCTGTGAACCCAGGCCTCCCCAAGCTCATTTTCTTTCCACCTTGAGGCCAGGAATATGCAAATGACATGCTTGTAAAGGAGGTCTTGGGGTTGAGAATTGGCAGTGGAGGAAGGGCAGATGTGTTAGGAAAGGGAAGGAGGCTCTTCCACCGTCTCAACGGCCTGGCCAAAGGAGGAAGGGGCTACAGCTTTGAAATCCTTGATTTTGTAAGGGCAGGGTAGGAAGGAGACTGAAAAATTGGCACTGATTCAGATGACAAAACTCCAACTCTTGTGTCTTAGGGGAGAGGAAAGGGGTCTGGCAAGAGCATCCAGGGTCAGGCTAGAAGGAAGTAAATTCAAATGCTACCTCCACCTCTTCACCTCTCATGGAGACCTTTTCCTCAGTTGAGGTTGGGGAACCTTCAGTAGGACACATGGGTGCCGTTGCTTCTTCCATGCATACCCCATGGAGAGAAAATGGGACCCTTAAAGCTCCTTCTCTAACCAGTGGGATTAAAACATGCAAATGACCTGCAGCTGCAAACTGCGCCCCCCACCCCCAACCTCCAGCCTAGAAAAGAACAAAGGCAGTGTTGGAATGCGAAGGTTACACTCTTATTTTCTTCCTCTCTCCCTCCACCCCCAACTCCCCCCTCCCTTTTTGAGGTAGTTGGTTTACAACACTATGGCTTAGAAGTATAGGTTCATAGCTCTTCTGATGAGTGTTTCCACACCGCCTCCCCCCTGAAAGACACAGCTAACATCAGGGCAGCAGGTGCAGGGTGAAGATGAGCCTCATTTCCAAGCAGATTTCCTAAGACGGGTAATATGCAGGGTCAGTGTTCAGGGGCATGGAAATGAGGAATAATATTGGGAAAACGCAAGTCATCTCTGGGTGTGTGCCTTTTCACCTCTGGGGTGTAATTTTTCCTCAGGCCAGACCTTGGAGTTGAGAAAGTACCCTGCCTGTTCCTGTTATAGGACAGGGAGAGGGGCAGCCCAAGCCCCGCAAACCTGCCCATTCTAAATGGGTTCTGCCATCCGCCGCATCAACACAAAACATATGAGACTTTAATGGGAAGGATCTTTAATAAAACTAGGAAACAATCCAGGAAAGGCAAAGAGTCCAGTTTCTAAATGAAGCACCCAAAGTTACCCGTCCCCTCGTGGGTAAAAGTCCATCCATATGGGATTGGCCCAGAGCAAGGCCCCAAAGCCTGCCACAAGTCTAAAGCATCTTCTGGTGGGAACCCACAGAAAAGGGTCAGAAACAACCAAACAAGCCCGGAAGGAAAAGAGCAAAATCAACATCAAGATAAAAGCTGCCATTGTCACCTCCCCACGGGTCTCACCCACATCTGTGTCACCCAGTCCACGACCAAAAGACAAGCGCAGTTTCTTCATGTGTCTCTAGGCTCCATGTGCCTCCTCCAGGTCTCCTGGCTCCATCCTGCTTCCTTCCTCAGTCTCTTCTGCTGCTTCTCCTCTTCCTGCTCAGCTCCACCCTCCCTTGGGTGGGGCAGGGAACCTCCCCCTTTCCTGGGGACCACCTGTTACAATCCCACACCCGCACTTGATATCCCCAGCTGTCTTGCACTCCTCTGACCAAATCCTAAAACTTGGGAAAGAATGATCCTTTTATTGGTTGCTCCAGTTATAACTTCAACAACAGATCGTCATCAAATTAAGTGACATTTACGACTACTTACTACATGCCAGTTTCTATGCTACAAGTTTCACTTCATCATCTCATTGAATCCTTTCAAATAAAAGGTAGGAGGTAGGTTTTAGATAAGGAAACTTTAGATCTTTAGATAAGGAAACTGAGGCTCATAGAGCTAAGACATTTGCCCAAAGCCCTAAAAACTCTCCAGTACTCAATCTAGAGCTTTGACTCTGGGGCCTGGGGTCTTAACCAGTGAGGAGGAAATGACTCATTATTTTCCTGGCCTCACTACAGGAATGAACAGCAGTTGAATAGGCTCAACTGAACTTGTGATGGAATCACTGAAGAGTCAGGTTTTAGCCAAGGTAAAGGGAAAAGAGTTTTGACTTGTTTGGAAGGGAAAGAGCAGGGGCTAAAGTCATCTTTTGGAAGAGTAGCCCAATACGGTGTTCTGAAGGGTGTTACATGGGCAAGAAGGGAGGCAGGGAGGCTGCTGTGGCCTCCTCCGCAGTAGAAGCATGCCCTGTGTGGGGCTGCACACGGGGTGCTGGCTCAGAGTCTGACTCCATCACCTGGTCGTTCTCTTTAATTGTTCCTTTACTGAGTGGGCACACGTCAGGCTCGTCTGTGGGCCAGTCTGGTCAGATGCCGGTAAAAGTCGCAGTTGCTGTTCCCATGGAGCTTGTGTTCTGGTGGGAGAACCCGACACAGATTATTAACAAATAAATAAACAAGATAAAAACAAAACATGGTGATTAGACGGAATGTAGCTGGAGAACCCATCAGATTGGGTGGACAGGGAAGTGGTAACATGGAAATGGAGACATTTGAAAACGACCTGATCATAAGAACGTCTCCCAGAGGAAGGTTCCAGGCTGAGGGAACAGCTAGTGCAAAGGCCCTGAGGCAGGAATGGGGTTGATGTACCAGGGCAAACAGGAGGCAGGTGGGGCTAGAGCAGAGTGGACGGGGATAGGTAGAAGGTGAGCTGGTTGGAAAGCCAGGTGGAGCTTCACAGGCACTAGCAGGTTCTCAGCGAGGTCTGGAGCCAGCAGCACCCATGCCTGCTTGGGAACTTGTTGAAAATGCAAATCCTCAGGCTTCACTCAGACCTCCTGAATCAGAACCTCTGGGGACAGGGCTCGGATGCCTGTTTCATCAGGTGCTCTCCAAGATTCCAAATATGCAAAAGTTTTAGAACTCCAGAGCTAGATTAGGCAGTTTTAATTTTATTCTAACTACAATGGAGTCCTACTGAGGGTTTAAGTAGAGGAATGTCATGTTGTGATTTAAAAAAAAAAATGTAAAGCACGCTGGCTGTGAGAGAACGGACTTAATGAGGCTGGAGGAATCCGTGTCTCCTGCAAGCCCCAGGGAGAGTGACAGTGGCTTGTGTAAGGTGGTGTGGGGAGAGGAGAGGTGGGCCGTTCCTGACAAGGGCAGGGGACACAAAGGGGGTCTCAGAACTGGCCACCATTTGCCCAGCACAAAGTTCAAAATTAATGTCCTCCGAGAAGACCTTCCACCCTCCTCTACCCCATCCCTGTTGTCTAAAAATAGCACAATGGAGATCCTGTCTGATGCAATCCTCGGGCAGGGATGCCTGAGCCAACTCCACCAGGGCAGCAGGTGAAGGCAGGACGGTGTTGAAGAGAGGGACTCTGAAAGACTAAGAAAGTTGGGCTTGCTTCCTGCAGGGCTTAGGGGTTAAAGTGGGAGTTCAGTTTACATGAGCGTGTGCACGCACGCACACAGAAGTGAATGAGACCTGCCATTTCCAAAAACCAGGGTTATGGGTTTTGCTCATATCCTTACCCATAAAAATCCCAAGAGAGAAAGAAGGCCTCTCGTCGTCCTCATAGGCTCAGAGACGGATGATGGCTTAGAAAAAGGCAGTGGCAGGACTCAAGCTCAGGTCTTCTGCCCACTAATCTAACATGCTCCCCATTAAACCACCAGAAGCCTGGTGACCGCTGGTAGGGATTAGGGTTGGGGTGAGGCCAGTGATATGAGCCATGTTTAAGTGCAGTTTTGGGACGTTGGGTCCTGTCTTTATTTAGAATTCAGATCTTTGTTCATTATGGATTTTTTTTTTGTGCATAAATTCTGATTTTTTTAATGTTGCATTAAACATTGGTGACCTTGATTACTTAGTTGTTAGGTGTACCCTGAAATTTGTGCCTGTGCCTTACTTGCTTCCCTCTGGTCTGGCCCTGATGTTACTCTGCATTCTGTATCAGCCTCTTCCATCAGCCATCAGCAGAACTTTAGACCTTGAAACACAAAGCAGGAAGGATTTCTATTCTCCTCACCCTTGTGGAAATGTCAGCTTCTGCTTTTAGACTCTATTCCCCAAGCTTACCTACTATGTTCTTGCCAAGATCTCTAAGGTCTGTGAAATTAACAGCAGGTTAGATTCTCACATTGTAGAGTAAGCAGAGGAGGAGGAGGAGGAGCTCAGCACTCCTGCAGCCCATGTGAGGACTAGGGCTGTGACAGCATGCATGGTGTTTTGTCTCTAAGTGGTGAAAAACAATAATTTTCAATTTGGCTGGTAGAAGTACAGATCCCTGAAACAGAAACAGGTTACCCAGATGTCTCACGGGTGGAAGGGTCTGACAACTATTTTTGGGGCCCACAACCCAATTTACCCACGGTGGTGGCAATGATGGACGCACAACCTGTTTGCATGGCTGAGCTCCAGGGACAGTGTTCCAGTGACTTCTATATGTGCAGAGCCCATGGCAGTAGCTGTCATAAGTTAAGTCTCGACTGATTCCATCCAAAAAATGTCTGTAGAGTCAACTAATCTCACATGCCATTAAGTCTCTAATTGAGGGACTTATCCTCCCAGTCCAGGTTCAGTATCCTTCCCTGGACTAGCTGTTCACTGGCATCTCTAGAAATTATCCACCTGGAATATGTACTTGAAAGTGCTCGCAAGGACAGACAATTAAGGTGGAGGCGGGAGCTTTGTGTTTGACTCAGAGTCTTAGGAGCCAGTTCTTCTCTCTTCCTAATTGTTAGAAGGTTTTTCTTGGACCTGCAGTTTCATGTCTCTCCAATACAAATCCCTGTTCTATCTGCTTGGATCAAAATCATTCTTAAAAAGAGAGATTCCCAGCACAGAGAGAAAGCAAGACCGAGAGACCCACCATCTCCAAAGTCGTGAATCACACAGCCAGCCATTTGTTCTCTTCAGTGAGAGCAGCACGTTGTGAAATAAATGATTTTATAGATTATTCTCACTCCCGTTTCAAGAAGGGGATGTATCAACTTCAGGGCATAGCAACCATTTGTTCTCAGATGATTGGAGGGAGGGTTTTTTTGTTTTTTTTTTTACTTCCCCTTTTGACTCAGGAGATGGAAAGAACTTGAATCAATGAATCATCCTCCCTCTTCTTCTCCCCACTCCCTTGGGGTAAGGCAGGAAAAACTTGAAGCCCAATGGGGGTATAAATAACAGAGTCACACATAGAGCTACAACCTGCTCAGGTTCTCTGTCAGGGGCACTGGAATCACTTTCCCTTGCAGAATAACAAAGCAAGGCCACTATCGGGACTACTGGGAAGAAGGCCAAATTCTCCCTCTAATATGGGGATGTTAGTTTGTGCCCAGCCTTCAAGCTCACCCCACCATTCTGCCACTCGTGTGCATCCACACACACACACAATCAGGAATATGAGGCATCCCCCACAATAGGGCAGTGAAGAAGGACAGAAATACTTTTCAATCCTTTTGTGTTTGTCTCTTGTAGTCAAGACAGAGGACGAGCATAATATGAGTGTGTCTCTCACACACACACACACACACACACACACACACACACACACTTTCATCTTGGCCTGACGGCCATGAGAAATCATCAAGTGTAAGTGCCAGAGACAAGTGGCCTACAGCACACCCGTCAGGTGCACACTTTACCAGTCATCTCCTTAGCCTCCTGTCTCCGCAGAAATCCTGGGCGTGGCCGCCGTCATGCATGCCCGTGGTGCTGCTGCTTACAGCTGTGGAGTGGGAGGATCACCCCCTTATATGCCAGTTCATCTCATTGCAATGGTACCTGGAAAAGGTGAAGTCTGCCTCCCTGCCTGTGACCCCAGTCCTGTGGAAGCAGCGCTGTGACAGCCGCAGAGCCCTGTGGAGTGGGGGCCGTCTCTCCCGGGAGACACTGCTCCTCTGGGTCCACGTATTAGATCCCAGTTGGGGGGGGGGGCATAGTCCTTAGAGTCCCATTGTTTGAGTCAAATCCCATCTCTGCCACATGTGACTTTCAGTTAGCCCTTTAGTTTTTCCAGCCCCTTGTCCCTCATCCATAAAATATGGTAAAAATTAGTATCTGCCCCCCTGGTTTTGGTGAAGATTAAATGAGGTAATATATGCAGAACAGGGAGGATCTGGCGTGGCGTGTACCTGCCTCACAGGTTTGTTGTGAGGATTAAATTAATGTAAGTAAAGTGCCTGAATAGGACAGTGCATGACACAAAGTAAGCACTGTTTGAATATTAGCAAGTGTGGCTTCTGAACCCCCGCACACCTACTCTTTTGCACCCTGCTGTCATGCTCTAAATGCTAGGTGCAGTTTTCAGAAAGACCTAGTTATTCCAGCCGTAAACTAAGACATTCCTTGTTGATTCCAGCCCCCTCTCTCCGACAGGGCGAGCATTTGAGTAGCGACTTCCTTTTCCCTAAATTTTTGATAGATTTCCCCAGGGAGCCCTGGGGCCTGCACCAGTGTCCTTTAGGGGCTTGTCAGGAATGCAGGATCCAGGCACCCCTGCAGACCTGCTGAATAAGAATCTGAATTTTCACAAGATCCCTGGGGGAGTCACATGCCCATTAGAAGTTGAGAAGGGCTGGCTGCAGGGACCCTCTGACACACCTGCTTTCAAGAGACAACCTGTTAGCGCACACCCAGCCTCTCATGGGACCGGTGCCTTTCCCCAGACCTTGCTAGGCGGGGGCACAGGGTGTCTGTGTTGGGCTGTCTGGGTGTTTGGAGCTTGGAGGGACTTTCCAGCCCGATTTAGAGCCTGCGACCTGCCAGGGGGGAAAGACGAGGACTCCCCACATCCCCTAGGAGGTGAGGGAGAGTGAAGGAGGAGCCAGTGCAGACACAGGCGTCTGAAAGCTCCTGGGAAAAGCTAAGCGCGCCACCGGCTCAGCCCTGCGCGCGGGTCAGGGGGGCTGCGTGAGCAGGAGCTGGCCGGCAGCAGCCAGGATAAATTTAGACATGATGAAAAGGAACCCTTCTCGATATGATGAAGAGCCATTTAGTAGGAATTGGAAAAGAAGAGGTCACCCAGCCGGTGATTATTTAGACATTATTTCTAGCAAGAGAGGGCCAAAGGGTGCGGAAGCCACCTACTCACGATGCGGTGCAGAAGCAGATCCGCTGTGACTTGCCTGTGCGGCCTGAATTTCAATGGGAGGATTCTGTGGTCCCTCACTGTGGCCATGCACGGCGTGGGACTGGCACCGCGTTACCCACCTGCTTATACAAAGTAACTCTAGGAGTAATAGAGGATATGCTGAAATCCCAGCTCTGCTGCTAACTAGCTGTGCAGCTCTGGACAAGTTGCCTAACCTCTGAGCATGAACTCTGTCATCTTAAAGTGGAAAGTGGTTGAGGTGAGGTTGAAATTAGACGGTTCTTAGTTTATCCTTATAAATGTACTTCTCATCTTAGAGCCCGTCTGACCTTGACCTTCGCAGCCCTCCTCCAGTTCAGTATTCATCCATTCAACAAATAAATGCTGCTTCCTACCCCTTACACCTTAAAGGAACTCAGGTGTTAAAAAGCACCATTCTTTATGCAGAGGCCAGAGGCCTCATTTGGAATTGGATGTCCTTGGGGCAAAGGAATGTTCTAAAGCACCAAGGAGGCAGCCCAGAGATGTGCTTCCTAATCCCTCCAGTCACTGGGGGGAGATCACCTGGGAGCATATTTTCCTGCTCAGGCCTTAGGTGCGAGTGTGGCATGATTTAGTACCTCCCTCTGCAGAAGGCTCAGAGGAGAAGAAGGTGTGGGCTGAGAGACTCTGAAAGCATTACTGGCTATAGGAGCAACACTCAGGATAAGATGACCCCATGACCCCACTGAGCCAGAGGAATAACTGGGAACAGGACAGACATAGGGTTCACAAACCCTAGCCTAAACCATGGGTTAGGTTCCAACTTAACCATTGGCATGTTCTGCAGACTGGACAAATAGAAAAGAGTAATAAGGTAAAGTTATAGTTCAATGACATTGGGCTTCTGGGTTCTTTGTTCAGAACAAAAACTTCCCATCAACATAGCTTTCAAAGTATTTTTCCCCTAATGAATTGTGTTTTTACTGTGAAAAGGCAGTATAGTTTGTTTCACGAGTGACCATCAGTCCCTCAGCAGGTCATGATGGAGGGCCTTCTCTGTGCCAGGCAGGACTACAGGGCAAGCCAGAGACCCTCACCCTATCCTCATGCAGCTTACACTGCAGTATGGACAGACCATCAAGTGAGTCAATAAATTAGCCAGCTGGTTGATGGGTGCGCTGCAGGGGGCGAGCATGTGCAACATGGTGGCAGATTTGGGAGGATGAATGGGCTGTGGTAGAGAGGTGAGGGTGGGTGGGGCAGAAATGTGGCCTTGGAAGCCTCTCTCAGGAGGTAATGTTTACGTGGAGGCCCACAGGATGAGGGTGAGCACAGAGCGGGACACAGAAGAGCAAGGACAATGTCCTAATCGCGAAAGGACTCAATTTGAGGAACAGGGGAACCAGTCTATTCGGGACTCACAAGTAAGGGGAGAATGCTACAAACGAGGCCATAAAAGATCCTATAGTCCTCCGTGAGGCCTTTGTGGCTTGAGCACAACTCAGAACTTTGTCAGTTTTCAAGAGATAGAAGGGAATTCTCAAGCCTCCAGGCAGCGTAACACCTGCGGTCCAAACAGATGTGATGCCTTCCCCCGAGCAAGCTCAGGGGCGGACTCTTCACTGCCGCCTGTACTGCTGTACCCTCCCGCGAGTGGTCCAGACAGCTACCCAAAATTCTTGTCCACAAGTTAGCATCTGTCCTCATTTCTCTGTCCTCATTTTCCCATCCTAAATTGTCAGTGACTCTGCTCGTTCTGTTTATTAAAAATCAAAGTAAGCATAAGTCAGGCTATTATATGCCATGTAGTCTGTCTGCCCAGAGCTTGTTGCTGACAGGGGCATGAGGCCAGATCTTGGGGGACATGAGAGTGCTCTCCATGCTACCACCCTGAGCACTGAAGCCCCTCCAGTAACCCATGTGGGATCTGTCATCCTGTTTTAGCTAATCCTTTCTTGACCTGACTTCTATTTCCAGACTGTACCACCTCTTGGGTTACTAGTTCTATTTATTGGCTTCCCCTTAGTTTCTGACTTAATGACTGGAGCTGAGATTCCCTTAAATATTACTCTCAAACTACCAATAGACAATGGTTGCTATTTATTAGACACTTTTGCACACCCCGCCAAGTGCTTCGCATGCATTATCTTATTGAAGAATAGTGTGAAGTGGATATTAATATTCTACTTTACAGATGAGACTAGGAGAGCTTTATTTAGCCAGTTGCTTGAGGTCACCCAGCTAGAGAGAAGTGGAGGCAGGATTTGAAACCAGGCCGTCGGTCTCAGGTACCCATGCTGCTGTTCTGGAGGAGGGAAGGCCAACATTGAACACGCATGCATTCTGTGGTGGCCAGCCAGGTTTTTCTGTGACAGACTGTGGCAAATGGTGAGGGTTTAGAGTCTTGGTGTTTTGTTGTTGTTTTTATATTTATTTTTTAAAAGATTTATTTATTTATGCATACAAGAACTGGGGTGCAGGCCAGAGGTGTGGGGGTGAGAGGATTCATCAGAGACAGAGTGGGGAGCAGAACAGGCAGATCTACTGAAATACACTGCTGAGGGGAACAGCGGGCAAGGCAGGAGAGGTCTGCTGCGCCATGTGGATCAAGCTCCCTGGCCGGGGATCAAACTCGTGCTGCAGTGGCTGCGGTTAGCTTCATAGTGCTGAGACTCAAGCCCTTGCACCACCAGGGAAGCCCTGTTTTTACATTTTAAAAGGACAGGTTTATTAGGAAAAGGAGAAAGAAAAAAAAGAGGCACCTGCATAGTCACAGGTGGGCAGGAGAGCTGCCCCTGCTGTTTGGCCTAGTCTTGTTTTTGAAGCAGTGGGTTGGGGGTGGGGGCAGGCTACTGCCTTCGCTGCATTCAGGTCTGGCCTACAGGATCGGGTGGACAACAGAAACTCCCCAGACATCCACGACTCTGACAGTGACTTGAGACAGCTCAGGAGAACAGAGAGGGTGTCGGAAAGCAGAATGTAAGGATGTTCCCACTTGATGGAAAAAATAATACAGGGAGAAGCTAATGACCTCAGTCTCCTCAACAGATGCAGGTCTCAGGGCTGCAGAGTCCACGGCAGCTGAATTGCATTCTGCCTGGCCCCCTTCTTGCCCCTGCTGGAAGACACAAATGCGTGCCCACGCCACCTAGCAGTGTCCCACTCCATCCAGAAAAGGGCCTAACATCTGGACTAGGGTCTGGTCCTGAAATGTACCCCTCATTAAGCAGAGTTTGGGGCGGCCCAGGTCTACCTCCATTTTTAAAGTTCCTAGTAATGTTTTTTAAAAAAGGAAGAAATGAAATACTGAATTGCTGAAACTGGTGTATATTTTTCAATGTTTAAGTTAGCAAATAACTCTTGCTAACACAAAAGCCAATAGTGTGAGTCACAAGATCTTTATGGGATTTATAGCTGATCACGATTCATAGTGCCCTAGAGTGAATGTGATCCATTCTGGACCCCTGAGGCTGCGCATGCGCATTTGGAGTTTAAGCCTCAGTAGTTGCCAAGGCCTGTGTTAATACCAGAGTGTGTGACTTGAGCCGCCAGCCTTCCTGGTCTCCCTTGAGGGCCACTGCCACAGAGAAAGGGAGACTCTACTGTTTCCAGGCAAGACTTCCACAGGCCAATGTGTCCCTCTCCTCCTCTCTGCCCTTTCTATGAAATTAACCTTTCAGATCAACATTAACTGATTTCAAAAGTCAAAGCCTCCCTTGCCCCAAAGGCAGGAGAGATGAGGAAGCAAGCGCTGTGGGAGGACCCAGTGCCTGAGGGGTTAATTGTATATTATTTCATTGCCCCGGGATGGTGGAAGCATCATTCACCTTGTTGGTGCAACACTTCAATGGCTCGTCCAAGGTCGCATGGCATGTGCAAGATTAGAACCCGGAACCTTGGGTTCTCACAGGAAAGAAGGGCTCCTTCCGGTTTTCAAGTCTGAGCTTGTCGTGAAGCCACTGATGAGCCCAGTGTGGGGCAGGGGGCCGGCAGCCCCTCTCCCTGTGATATTGGGGTGAGCTTTGACCTTTGTGATCTTCTCACTGTCTCCTCTGCTTCCCGTTTCTTCTCCTGGCTGCTTGGCCCTCCACTCTGCACCTCACTTATGATACTTATTTTTCCATTCACAGCAAAACTATTCACATCAAGGTAATTGATGATGAGGCGTATGAGAAAAACAAGAATTACTTCATTGAGATGATGGGCCCCCGCTTGGTGGAAATGAGTTTTCAGAAAGGTGTAGTACCTGGGCCTCCTCACTAACATTAACATTCTTCTCTCTTTTGCTTCCTTCTCCAATCCTTTTGTCTCCTCCTCCCCTTTTCTTCTACCTGTTTGGTTCACTTTCACTTGTTTCCTCTCTTCTTCTCTTTCACCTCTCCCTCTCTCCTCCTTTGCTCCTCTCTGCTCCCTGCTGTCCTAACACCTGCCAGCCTGTCACATGGTATCCTCGCGAAGGATGCTCAGGAGCCAGTGGTCTTTGTGGGATAAGAAAATGGACATGGGGGAAATCAGAGAGAGAGAGAGAGACAGAAGAGAGAGACAGAGGCAGACAGACAGACGCAGGTAGACAGAGAGCGAAGGAACCCCGAGTATACAGGGCTCTCTGCCTCTCTTGAATGGCTTAGTCCACAGGAAAGCACGAGGCCAAGCAGCAGCCCCCGGCAGGAGGGAGTTGATAGTTTTTGGATGTTGAAGACTCAGGTATTTGGATTTGGGTTCTATTTGTGGTTCTTTCCATTTCTCAAAGCAGGCCTCAGGAGCCATCTTCTCTGTCATAGCCCTGTTCTCAAGGGCTTTTCTCTCTCCAATGTTGATTGAGCTCAAGGTATAGGTCTGGGTTTCAGGTGCGGGGAAAGACCTCCCTGCCATTCTCTGGTTTCCCTGGGAAGACAGTCTAGGGGTGGAGGCAGATAGAGTAGTGGGAAGTGGATTCTGACTTGTGCAGGAGATTCTCCAGAAGGTCACAGAATTTCTCAGAGTAGATGGAGCCTTTGCCTTAAATGATCCCATACACCCCAGGCCTCCAACAGGCAAGCCAGAAAATCCTTTCTTGGACAGACCTGCTCCTCAGAAGGGAGCTGCCAGTGCTGGGGGCAGTGTTCCCTCCTTGACAGAATTGTCCGCCACCCCCTCCCAGTCATGCACTTGGCCACAAAAAAAATCTCATTCCTTTCCCACAGCAGGTTTCCTTGAGGTGGAAAAACAGGCCAGGTCCACATCTCATAGATAGCCTTAGGATACCACATCTAGGACCTAGGAAGTAAAAGCTTGACAGTCAGTGAACTTCGTCTTTTTTCCCACTGAACAAGGTATGAAAAGAGTCTCAGAAAGTACCCAAAAGGTGAGCAAAAATGTACTTGTAACACACACACAAAACACACCACACACACACTACACACAGCGTAGAACACACACCAAACACACAGCACACACCACACACACACCTGCAGTCCTGTGCCCCATGACCCACTCAGGTGGATCTTCCACTTTATCAACGGCAAGGCCGAGCCTGTCCTCACAGGGGCAGGTCCATCAGGGGCTCTGAGGAAACACTTGCAGCTACTGTTTGCCCTTTAGAGAGCATTTATGTCTGAGGCTAAAAATTAAAACCCCAGGAAATAACAATCAGGGTTGTGTACTAGAACCCACCAATCCCACTGTGGTTCCATGAAGGACCAGGAGGAGCTGCGGAAGGGGATTCAGGCCCACATGGCAACTTCCGCACTGGCCGGGCCAGCCTCGTGCCAGTCTTTGGTAGGGAGTGACTTTCAAGGAACCGTTGCTTCCCTGAATGACTTGCTTTTCAAAGACGTGATGCTTTCCTGAGGTGCCCAGAAGTGAACAGAAACCTCCTGTCCCTGAACCCCTGATAATCAGCATTTAAAGAAGCAAACCTTGGGCCATCACAGCTGAGTGACAGCAGCCCAAAGCTGAGTTAGAATTGAGTGATTTACATCCTTTTCTTCACCCTGCCCTAGGAGTTTACCAGCTGTAAGTATAAGCGTCCTATCGCCACTCTGGTTAATACATATGTATTTTAGTTGTCAGAAACAAAGCCCCAGGAGATAAAGAATGAGAAAGATAATAGCGCGCTCTCTCTCTCTCTCTCTCCTCTCTCTCTCTCTCTCTCTCTCTCTCCTCTCTCTCTCTCTCTCTCTCTCTCTCTCTCTCTCTCTCTCTCTCTCTCTCTCTCCTTTCCCTTCCTCAAAAAATGCTTTCAAAAGTATTAGGAGGCTCACACAGATGTGGGTATGGATGGGTGCTAAGGAGGGAACCAAGCCCCTAGCTAGAGGCTGTTGACCTATTTTCTGTTGTGAAGGGCCCCTGGGCTGCTGCCTGCTGCCCCCAAAGAAATGCCAGTTACCACGTGACACCCAGTGGAATGTGCTGCCAACTCGTTCACTAACCACCAGCAGGTTCTAACCGACTCTTCCCCCACCCCAGCCCTCTGTGCTTCCACTCCCCCGTCTCCCTCCTTTGCCCACTTGTCCTCGCCTCCCGATCCCCTTCCCTCTCCCCCTAAGGACAACCATGACCAAGGAGACTTAGACCATTTTTTATGTAAGAACAACCCAGGCCTCCCCAGCCCCGTCAAAAGCCGCGCGGCGGGCCCAGGCTGCATGTGCCGAGAGTGACGGGGAGTGACTCTAAACGCTGTGCTCCAAGCGACCGACCAACCTTCCCACCCCGTCGACACATTCTCTCTCTTGTTGTCCCTACAGGAAAACCGTAAGGGTTAAAATAGTAGATGAGGAGGAATACGAAAGGCAAGAGAATTTCTTCATTGCCCTTGGTGAGCCGAAATGGATGGAACGTGGAATATCAGGTGTGAGATTCTTAAAAAAAAAAAAGCAAAAACAAAAAGAAAAAAATTAAACTGAAAAGTAGTAACAAAAACAGCTATATTATTTCTTCCCCGTTTCTACCCTTTTTTTCCTCCTTCTTCCTTTTGACCAATGGACTTTTTTTATTCTTTTTCCCTCCTGTATTCTCGCTCTCACCCTGTTTCGGTATCATCTCTGCCTTAGTAGCCTTAGCTTATTTCCAAGTCCTCCTTTCTTACCTTCAGGGAAGCCGTGCAACCCCCACTCCTCGTTACCCTAATGAGATACTTCTGCCTTGGGGTCCACTTACCCGATTACCTCTCCCCGGCACTGTCCCCCCACAGCCCGCAGACATACTCCCCGACCTGTAAATGTGGAAACTCTGGTGGGTGGGGAGAAGAAAAAAAAGGAATGTGATTCGATGCATGCCTGGACCCCTCCCCTGCCTTCCCCCCACCCACCCCTCCTCTCTAGCCTGGATTGAATGGGGGTGGGGGTAGGGGGTGCTGGGACCCGTGTTGCAATGTTGCTTTGACGTTTTCCTGCTGCATTCCATAACCTGCAGCCTTTGTGGAGTGCTTGGCAGGTTATTTACTTGCAGAGTGACCCATAGGCCCCTCTGCCCTTCCTGGAGGTAAGTGTTCTGTTTGGCTGTTTCACAATTGGGTGCACCGAGGTATGGAACAGTGTATCAATTGTCAGAGGCACAGTTTCTAAAAGGAAGCTGGTTTCTAAGAGAGTGTATAATCTGGAATCCGAGCTAATCTTCCTCCTTGTCCTCCCCCCCCCCCCCCCCCCGCCATCCCAGCCCATTTTAACGCTGTTCCTAGCCCCAGGTAGGGGATTTTATGGAGGCTAATGTGGGATAGTGCAGCCCCCTCATGCAGAAAATTAAGTCTTCAAAAGGAAGGAAATTCCAGGAACGAAGATCTCCCTAGACAGAGGTCCTGGAACAGACCTGGCTCTGGGCAGGACCAGAGTACCCACTGGTGGGATTTCCAACAGGAGCAGGACTCAAAATGGTGGTATTGGTGTTGATCCCTGAGAAACAGGTGTTGGATGACTCATGGAAGATGCCTTGGCTTGGTATCTGCAAATGAGCGTTTCACCCAGATCCCAAGATAACCCTTCTTTCACACCAGAGAGATGGCCTTTCTTCAGGACATGCATCGGAATACCTACGGGCTCCACGCCTAGCGGACTGATCATGTCGTGGCCAGGGTAAACGTAAGGAAAGAGGTCTTTCCTGGAAGAAAATGATTGGAAGCCACTTCTTTGAGAGCATTGCAGGAATACAAGTAGGAGTAGGAGCACTCTTGGGAAAAAAAAAGGATATTCACACTCCCCTTCAGGAGAGGGATTCTCTTGGGAGCTCACGAAAGATGGAACTGTTGACTAAAGGGTCGATAATTCTGCCACTACTTCATATTCACGTGACCAAGAGCTTTCTGAGTCTCTCACTCAAGGACAAAGCAATGGAAGAGATTCGGCAACTACGCTCCCAAAGGCGCGTTGACAGGTCTTCTCAGACTCATGATTCATCAGTTCTTATTATCTCCTGGGGACTCTCTGCACGACTGAGCCGTTCTGTGCCCACACCAGTTTGGGCACATCTATGGGACGAAGCCTTCTCTAGTCTTCCACGTCTCATCCAATTCTTGGCCACCCTGTAAGATGAGCCTTCCTGACAGCCTAGAAGAAAGAGAAAAGTTCTGGTTCCATTACTTCCCAGATTTTACTCCAGCCAATCCTCTAGTTTCTGCTACTGAGAATATTCTCTGAAGTTGTTTCAAAACTTACCCTGTTTCATCCCCACTTCCCTTTGTGCAATTACTCCATATATTCATGATTCTAGTGTCACAGACAGCAGAGGCCATTGTAATCCAGCTTCATGACTTTCCAAGTCCCAGCTCCATAGGTGCAAATGAAAGCAACTGGAAGGATCATACAGGGAAAGGAAGCAGTGGCTCCGGGTAAGAAGAATGGCTGGCTGTCCACCCATGAATTATTCTACCTGTAAAGAAGCTCCCTTTTCTGGCCTCCTGACAAGCCCCGTTAACAGAAGGGCAGAGACCTAACATAAACTTTGTGCTCTTCAAGAAACTAGGCCAACATGAAAGCCTGTGGCTACTGCCCATGTGGACTGCTTTTTTGCACTAGATTCTTTGTCCAAAGAGAAATCAACCAAGCCTGGTAGAGCCAAGTCTATAGGTGAGAAGTTCAGTATTTCATCAAGCTATAGGTGTGAATTGCCCTCAGATGGTCCCAGGGACCAAGAAACCAAGATGGAAGGTACCAATAGGAAGTTTTCCATTTTCCTGTCCTTCTGGTCTATTGTCTATAGTGTTAATTTTTCATTTCTTCAGTTCTTCCCAAATTTTAGCTTGAGGCCATAAGGTGAAAGGTCATAAAACTTGATTGTCTAGACTCAGAATCAAATGAAAACCCATCCAGATCTCAAGAATTGCCTGCTGTTCTCAGAGTGAGACACAGCACAGTGGAAATTGCTTTTCATTATCACTGCTGCATAGGAGAGTCTCAGGCATTCCAAACAGCATCGGCTCTGCATGGTCAAAAATGACAATTGCATTGCAAAAAAACAATAAGTAAAGACAGGATTTGAAGTAGGATATTTGCTTCTTGGCAAACAAACCAGACTTCTGCGGTAAGACAAATACTCTGACAAGCTGGGGCCTGGGAATGGAAGGATGAGTGGAAACCATGTTGCCCTGGAGTGGAGCAAGAGTTGGAATCCAGAGCAGAATTTTGAGAGCAACACTGAGCAGCACAGTCAAGGCTGTTGAGCCTCAGCCTGGGCCTGTACACTGGAGTTCTCAGGTGGGGAAGGAAAGCTCCCTCCCCCAGGAATGGGGCCTGCCTTTGCCTTTTCTCATGGTTTCACCCTGACAAACTAATCCAGGTACTTCTGACTACCCTTGGAGCTGTACTGGTTCCTATTTGTCTCTGGGTGTTGGAACAGGCATAAATGACTCTCAGCCGGCCCTGGGGATCCGTACAGGGAAATTCAGCTCCAACTTCTCTCAGCAGAAGCAGCAGGAAAAAATCATCCTCAAGGTATCATGTTATTCAAAGTTGGCCGACCTGGATCCACTGACTGACCAACTATAGCAGCCAGGTGAAAGTCTCAGGTTTATGTAGACAATGACCAAAGAAGGATGAAATGCCCAAGAGCCATGCTGGGGATGATACTGGTGTTGGCAGGGATGTCTGCATGAAAACCAGGGCAACAGGGGCCTTTTTGGAAGTGTTGCCCAAACTCAAAGTTGGCATACCTGGGTATACTGATGTGTTCAAATCTCTGGTTTGCACTGGAACTTGTAGGCCAAGAGGGATGCTTCTGTGCAGATCCATGGAAGGAGCAGAATGAACACTCTTTTGCTCTATCTATCTATTTATCTATCTATCTATCCATCCACCCATCCATCCATCATCTATCTCAGTGTAATAAGGAGATTCGTTGATCCCTTATGCCATGGAATTCCGTACAGGAGATAACAGAAGCAGTCAACTGCTGTTTGCTCTTCTTATAGACCATCAGGATTCTGGATCCACATGTCTTCAGTGACTGTTAATATGGACTATGGATTACATGCTTGAGTTGCTTTCCTAGAGATTTTTAGAAGAAACACATTCATAATCTCCCCTGACCCCATCTCTTTCCTAAGCACCTCCATAATTCACCAGCTGCATGAAGAGCATGTGGCAGGATGTTTCCACAAAAGCCAAGGAGTGAGAGGCTGTACAAAGATGCCACTGAGATAAGAATGTGGTGTGTCACAGGATTTTTCTCGGGGGAGGCCTTGAAATCTAAGAGAGCTTAGCATAAGTACAGATTCAGGAACTAGGGACAAGCTATGTTGGATACATCAGAGCCCCATTCCATGTAGGGCCTTGTATTTGGCATCTCCCATCTACGTACAGCTTTTGATGTGAGAACCTCTCTGGCCCAGATTATCTGGACTCCAAGTCAGTCAGTCTTCTCTGGAACAAAGAGACCACCATCCAGAGATGCAGCACTAAAGGAGCTATGAAAAATATTATCGCCAAAGTAGGTAGCAAAAAACAGACCTTTATTGAACACCTACTATTAAAATGATTTTGCTAGGCACAGGTGATGGAAAATGGTAGAAGGGTAGGAGTTCATGACACTGACCTCCAAGTTATATCTATAAAAAGATAAACCATCCAAGAAAGACATCCTGCAGGACTTAACTTTTCACTCATTCATTCTTTCAGGGGAACTCAAAGTCTGGCCAGCATGGTAGCTCGAAAGCTATTTGTGGCCATGGAAATGTTATGAGCACTGGGAAGCTGAGTAGGATCTGATTATGAGGTTAGGGATGGAAGACGTAACTGGGTACCGTCACACTCTTGTATGCCATTACCTCCTCCACCTGAGCACCTATTCAAGCACCATTCATGTTTTCTACTGAGAAGCCAGATACTCTTACATGGTTACAACTCTTCCAATTTGTATGGTAACTGGATTCTCACTCCTTTACTGAACAGATGTGATAACTTGATCCCCTAGAAAATCACAGATGACCAAGTCTGTCTCTGCTTCATCCACTTGGTTCCCTAAGTTTCTGTGTCCCTAGCTCTCAGAATTGCAGGGAAGTTATAGGGGAAAAAATAGCTACAGGGCTCTGGAACTTGACAGCCTCTCCAGTGGCTCATACCTCTTGCTGCTGATGCTGCTGTGCCTGCTTCAAGTGCTGCCTTTTGCATGTGACTGCAGAGCTCTCACCTACTAAGCTCACTGCTTTCCTGAGGCTGCCAGTACCCCCAAATCCTGAGGATACTTTCAAGATGGGACCTTAATGCTCTTTCCTTTTCTTTGTTCCCCTTGTCTGGTACCCATTTGCAAACAGCGCTCCTGTTGTCTCCAGGTAAGAGGTGTCTTGCCCCTCTTTTCTACTTTGCCAGTGCTATCAGTTAGCTTAAGACCAATGTCCTTTGACTTACTTAATTGGAATCATGGACTTGAGTTAATCTGAGTTCTTCCCAGGACTGAGAGGTTGATTTTCCCATTTAAAGTAACCTTGGGGAAGTAGACAATTCCTTGAGCATCATTTCTATCAATAGGTGTGAGTAAAGGCAAAGCTGTTCTCTCTGGGACCAGGAAGAGAAATGACTCTTACCAAAGAGATGGTGGATCATAGGCTTCTCCTGAATCTTAATTCATCAGTGCTTTCATGTTGAGGGGTAAGAGAAGATGAGAGTTAGCTGAATCTCCTAATAAAATCATGATGGGATTTCAAAGAAAAGACTTGATCTCCAGGGAAAAATAATCAGCTGCTATGAGACATGAAATGCAATTTTTTAAGAATCTGGAATTTTACTGATCCTGGAGATCTTCCATCTCATCACAGCTGAGACCTAAATTGCTAGAACTTTGGATCCTTTGTCATTGATCCTTGAAGTCAGATGTGCCATGAATAACAAGAAGAATTACAATACTATGAGAGTAGTGGCAATTATCTGACTAGAAATAGAAATCATAGAGAATTTATTTTGTGAAGATTCTCATGCAGAATCTTGATCTTGTCTTAGGACAAATGCCTATCTTAATAGTATGCTTACACCCATGAATCTGATCATAAATATTGATACCATCCCACTTATGAGCAGAGAGTGAGGAATGCATTCCCAGCATTCCCAGTAATGCTACAAATCTTAGTATGGGCAGAGTGAGCTATATAAGACATGTCAGTATATTTCAAAAGAAAATTTTATGTTTCATTAGTTCTTTGAACATGATTTTTTTTAAGTAAGCTCATTTAAGAGGCAAAACATCTTATAGAATGCATTGGTAGTTAGAGTCACCTACAGGCTACACCTTGGGCTTAAGAAGGAATAAATGCATGTATAGCAAGAACAATTGTCTCTTTGGAACCTTAAACAAAAGATATGGGTAAACTCCTCTATATTTCCTTTCTGGGGTAAAAAAAAAAAAAAAGCTTTATGCTTCCTTGGCCTCTGGCTTCCTTCTTTTACCAATAGGGTAAAGACTACCCCAACCCCCTGTATGCCACCATTCTCCCAGGGTATTGTGTCAGAGCACTGGATATTATTTCTCTGGGATATTATTTCCCAGAGAAGTTCTCTGGGCTTCTTTGTTGCAACTCCTGCCTCTACCCTTCCCCACCAACTACTCACATACATGCAACAAAGGTAGTGATTTGTACTATACTTTCCTTATACATCTAACATATTTGCACAAATACCAGTAGAAGTTAAAATAGGAAATGAAGGTTCATGTCCTATATTTTTATCTGTAAATTTTTAATTTAGGGAACTTTGATTAGAATTTGAACTCACTGGAAATTTCAAGTCCTTGTTCAAATTTTCCTGGGTGGACAGGTAAATGTAATTAACAATTCCTGGTGGTGAAAGATGGAGAGTAAATGTTCATTCTGAGCTGCACCATCAAGCTCAGGGATCTGGGAGTGGAAGCCTTGGCTGCATTGCCCCACTTTTTCCTGAGGATGTCTGCAGAGCATTCATGGCAAGCTATTCTTGTCTGTCCTGGCAAGTTCTTTGTTCTTCCAATGTTTGTTCAATCTTCCATCCTATTCCTATTCTCTTTCCCTTTCTTTCCCTCCTCTCACCTTCTATTCCTAAATTTGAGAGTTTGCTTAGTTGCTCTGAATATCAAGATCATCTGTCATATATTTTCTTTGCTTAAAATTCTGAAACATGACATAAACAAGTGATGAAAATCACTGTGGTCTTTTAGGTTTGAGACATCACTCTCTCAAGAAATTAACTTAATTTGAATGTAAAGTCATCATCATTACAAAAATAGAAAAAGGCAGAAATTACTACAAACCAAGACACTAAATAAGAGTTGATTTCGAGGCATGTGAATCAATCAATTTACAACCATATATGGAGTTCCTCTGTGAGTCTGTGGGAAATCAAAAGGTAGAGAGGTGGCTATTTGTCAAAGAAATTTTGCAGAAAGCTAGATCGAAAAACTGACTGTCACTACAGGGGTGGACAGGTCAGTAAGTAGATCAATATCCTGCCATATGGATATAGTGCTAGATTGATAGCTATACAAGAGGTTAGAACAGGTACATTCATGTGTCACTGGAGAGTTTATTATACTGGTATAAAAGTTCTTGTGGCACATGTAAAGTATGACATGGGGGAACTGGGCAGAGAGGAATGGATTTATACCGTCACTGCCAAGGTAGGCATTGTGAATTGGTGCCAAAACCTGCAAGTCTGGGGAAAGAGCATCATGCCTTTAGGGAATATATCTTTTTCAAAGTCCTTTTCCCAGGCCTCTACAATCACTGACTTCAGAGTCAGAACCCTGGACATAGCAGATTTACCTTCAGAATTAACTAACAAGAGACTCAGAATCAATAGGTTAAATTAACTCAGGCTGCTAGAGGGTGACTACTGGCTTAGAAATATACAGGACATATATCCTTGAGAAATAATTGTTTCCAAAAGCGGTCACCAGCATGAGGGAAGACAGCACCATGGACAGCTCCCAAACAGTTGCAAATTGCCTCTTTTTGCTGCCAGAAGCACTGAGTAAAACAGGAAGCTCAGAAAGGAGTCTTCTACATACCCTCTTACTATCTTCACTCAGGACAACTTAAGAAATCCTTATATTTAATAAGCTCTCTGCTTGGTAACTCATATGTTTGGCTAACAATATTTTCAATAAGTTCCTTTCATCCTCAAGAACTTGAGTCTCACTCCTTCCTATGCTTCACCAATTCCCAAGATAGCAAAAAAAGTCTTCTTGGTCTCCAACCCATTTTGTCTTAGATTATTCAAGGACTAAAGGATTCCCTTAGGAGATTCACTGTGTGGAATAAAAGCAATTAAGGATCCAAATAAAAGAATTAATTGCATGTAAGAATGTGGACTTGGATGGAAAGATGTTTAAATGAGCTCTGAAAGAAACAGACTGCCAAGGGCAATTTTCTAATCAAAGGGGAATAAAAAAGATTCAATCTCTATTTCACTCTAATCCAGAAAACATGTCCTCATGGTGAAGCGCTCTTGAAATGGACTCACCAGCTGAAGTGGAAAAAATTTCTAACATTTCAACATGAGAAGGAACAACATGGTCAATGAGTCGAGATGCTGAACAACACAGGGAATGCTTCAGAAGAAAGTTTGCTTTGCTTTGTTTTTGAACAAAAATCCATGTTCCTGAAGAAATGTGCCTCATTCCTATAGAAATCCTGGGGCTCTTTCATTAGAAAGTCACGGAGCTCTTTTGGGAAATCTTCCAAGTTTCTCATTGTATGAAATATAGCTATTCCCCTTTACTCCTTTATAGAGGGGATAGAGCCACAGTGTTAGAAACAGATATTAACATATACCAGTAGACATTTTCTTTGGATTAAATAGTTGAACAGTCAAGTTCAACTTAATTAAGAGTTCAAAATAATTAAAGGTTAAGAGATTTGACTTTTGTTCCCATCTTTCCAACATCTCACCAAATGACTTCACTTGGGGACTTCACTTGATGCTATTTCTCAGATGATCTTTGGGTCAGATTGCCCATCCAGGTATAAAATGGAAAGAGCAATACTTCTCCTAGGTCTGCAAGGAACCCTGTTTATGATCTGAAGGTCGTAAAGCACTTTATAGAAAAAAAAGGCATTGGAAATACACATAATGCCCATCCCCAAGAGCTGTTTGTTTTGTGTCCACTGCCCATGCCCAATACTTTGAGCTTTAGACTTCTAAGGACTGGAGAATGTGCTAAGATGAGTCTGATTTTGTTTTGTTGCAGAGGTGACAGACAGGAAACTGACTGTGGAGGAAGAGGAAGCCAAGAGGATAGCAGAAATGGGAAAGCCAATATTGGGTGAACATCCCAAACTAGAGGTCATCATTGAAGAGTCCTATGAGTTCAAGGTCAGGTCATAAGTGAGGTCTAATTGAGTAATAAAGTAATGGGGTGGGAGGTAGAAGACCTGGAGTTTTTATCCAGTTTAACCACTGATTATGTGAAGTTGGAACTAAAACAAATAACTGTCCCACCCTAGTCATAGCCTGCCCTTTTGTAACATGGAGAGAATAGAGTTGGCCATTTGTATCCTAAGACCATTGTGAGGGAACATACATGGCATATGGACTAAGTGGACTGTGAAGCCCCTAGATAGAGCATCACAACTGCGATGTTTTTTGAACAAAGATACTAAAATTCACTACTCCAGGGCAAGGTTTATTAATATCATTACCATTGTTCTCTATTGCATTACTCTAAATATCCAATGTCAGCAGTCACAATCAAAGCAAAGGAAAATTTGACAGTTTGCCTCAGAAGATAATACCTAAGGCGAGTCCTTGCGTAACTTTCAAAATCCTCATGGAATCCCCTGGAATGCAGGACATCTTTCATTCCCTTGAATGAAAGTACCAAATCCCTAACGTTCTGAGCATTCTAACCTCATGTTTCCAAGTTTTATCTCCCTGACAGAGTACAGTGGACAAACTGATCAAGAAGACAAACCTGGCCTTAGTCGTGGGCACCCATTCCTGGAGGGACCAGTTCATGGAGGCCATCACTGTTAGTGCAGGTAGGAGGCGCTCCAGATGGTCACAGGCCATGTGGGGAGAAGCGGGCAACACATGAGATAGAACAGCCACATCAACAGTCCACCAGTTTCTGGGAAAGCCTGTGGTCCAGTCTTCCCAGCTGACATACCTCCACCCTGGATAATTCCAAACCTCTTTTTCAGCATTTACTGATGGGTTCCCTTACTGGTGACCCAAGCACAGCAGGTGTAACCCAGAGGCTACAGCTGTGTTGGAATGTGCTGGAAGGGTCTCTCCACCACCACTACCTCTCAGCATCACCAAGGCCTCCTTTCACTGCTGAGAATTCCTGCCTTGTCTCCTTTCCTGAGGCTTTGTTGTCATAGCAACCCACAGAGTTATATCCCCCAGGGTCAGAGAAAAAGTACAGCCAGGAAGAGAGGGCTGATGCCACTGCTGCCCCACTTTTCACTTCGTCTGCTTCAGATGCTCCCACTTCCCCCTCTGATGACCTTACTTTGCCCTTAAAGAGACAATAAATAGAACATAGGCCACAGAATCTAACCCCCTCCTTTTTCAAATGAGGGAACTGAGATTCAGAAACAAGAGGTGAGTTATTCCCAAATTGCAGGTTCTCTTTGTGGCAAAACTGCCGTGGAACCCAAGCATTGTGATTCCTGCCCTTTCTAAGCCCAGCTTTCACCACGTGTGTCAAAGCACAGGTTGCCCTTGACAAGATGCCAGGTGCCTCAGCAGACCCTCCTCTCCTGGACTGCTGCATGGGCATTTCTGCCCACATTTCCAGAAATGGACAAATGGGGCCCATCCCTGCTCTGTCCCAGGGGTATGTAGAGAGTGGCTCTCGCTCTCTGGTACATCCCCATGATCTGGAAGGACACCTGTCTCTCTGGGACTAGATAGTGACCAGAACCACAGGTTATTGCAACAATCGTATCAGGAAAGCTGAGTGGGAGCTCCACTGGCATCCAGGGAAAAGAGGACATGCAACTGATTTTTGCTTTTCTTCGCCTAAGCAACCAAATGCAACCTGCTCCGTCCTCTTCTTTCTCCTGTGACCTTGTCCTTCTCAAGTTTCCCTGTCCTATCTCTTGGTCTTTTCCTCTTTTTTCTTCCTTATTCCCTGCCCTCTCTCTCCCACTGTCCCTGAGTGTCCTGCATTTAGATTGACCAATGGGACAACCAACTGGTTTCCCACTTCCCAACTGTTCCTGCCCACCCCTTGATCTGCACGTCCTGGCATTCCAACTGATGATGCTCATGATATGCACTGGACTTGACTTTCTCATGGAGGAGGATCTGATCTCTCTCCCTTTCTGGGGCCTGTTTATCTTGCCTGCAGCAGGAGATGAGGATGAGGATGAGTCTGGTGAAGAGAGGCTGCCATCCTGCTTTGACTACGTCATGCACTTCCTGACAGTCTTCTGGAAGGTGCTGTTTGCCTGCGTGCCCCCCACAGAGTACTGCCATGGGTGGGCCTGCTTTGTCGTCTCCATTCTCATCATCGGCATGCTCACAGCCATCATCGGCGACCTGGCCTCCCACTTCGGCTGCACCATTGGCCTCAAAGACTCAGTCACAGCTGTTGTTTTCGTGGCATTTGGCACCTCTGTGCCAGGTGAGAGCGAGGGTTGCTCGGGTTCTGCATTTGACTTTATTAGCTTCCTCACTACCTCAGATGTGAGCTTTACAATCTCTGTCCTTAAGGTGCACAAAAGTCAAGCAAAGGGATTAATGATGATATTACTAATGATGGTTAACATTTATTGAGCCCTTCTGATGTGCCAGGCACTGGGCATGCTAAGCAATTTACAAGTTTATCCCTGTCATGCTCACCCAAATCCTTTTTATAGAGATACTTATTATCCTACTTGACAGATAAGGAAACTGAGGCCCACACAGGTTACATTACCTGGCCAAGTTGCCCAATTTCTTAACCTCCACATTATACAAATGGAACACAAATTATGTAATTCAGAGAATATAGATATTGCTCTCCTTCTGTTTCCTTCTGGCAGTCTCTGGAAGGTTAAAAGATTAGCCCATTTGAAGATTCCCCAGTAGAAATGGCCCCACGCATTCTTGGCTTTCTCTGCTCAGGACACCTGTGAATACAAAGTATTTTCCAGAAGGACAGGCAAAGGAAGCTTAGTGAGTTCTTGTCCTGTCATGTGATTAATTACATATTTTTTTTCCCATATGAACACGAGAGTCAAACAGCAACAGGAGTATGCTTCTTCATGCACTAGACTAACATTTACCACGCCCATTACATTCTTGTGCTTGTTGCTGGAGGTAACACAGATAGGCTTCCCTCTCCATGTGGAGCTTATAACCTAATGAAGGAGACCACTCTCAATTACTGTAATTAAAATCATCTCATAAGTTCCAAGAGGAAAAAGTACAGATGCTGCGTGCATACGAAACAGGGCACCTGAGCCCGGCCGAGTCAGGGATGGCTTCCAAGGGAGGCCGTATGTCAGCTGGGCTGGGAGGACAAGTAGCAGCTAGTAGATGAGAGAACCGCATTCCCTCAGGTTCCTTCCTTAGTTCGGTTGTCTCCAGGGTGCCTGAGCGGGCCTCCAGTTGCCATGGGGAGAAGCAGAGCATCCTCCTGCAGGAAGCTTAGCTTCTCACTCAGGACTGCTATCTGGACCAAGAGCTGGTGTCCTCCAGGGAGCATCTGAGTCCACATTACACTCTGCCCCAAACCCCAGCACAGACCAGTGGGATGATCTGTGTGTGTGGGCGATGTGAGAGGTTTGGCTACTGACTCTTGGTGGTAGGAACTTAGGTAGATGGCCCAGGGAAGGTTTTGTGGAAGAAATGCCCAGTGATCTCTGTTCTCAGGCCTTGGGGGACCTGAACAATCAGAGGGAAAGATCAGATATGGGAAAAAGGAACAGACGTGGCAAGAAATTGCAGAGGCTCAGAGGCAAAAAGGAAAAAGCAAAGCAAGGTCATAGGCAAGGAAAGGTAAGAGTTTTTCTCTGGGAGATCTGTCTGTGAAACCTGGCAACAAGGAGGCGAGCTCAGACAAGATGGACAGGGAAATGGCTTGGGGCACTTCCAAGCCCTGTGGTGCTCCAGAGAACAGCTGGCTGCATTGGGGGCTGGTAAAGAGCTATGCCGTGGGCCACTCAGCTGATTTAGGGGCCTTGGTCGAAGCTCACTGGATGCACGGTGATGGTATGGAATGGCTCTTGCTAACTTCTTAGCTAACCTCGGGGAGAGTCCCTAGCCTTTATTTTCCTTACCTATTGAATAATATGTTGGGCTAGAGGCCCCTGACAATCCTTTATCTAAAGTCAAACATCCTGCGAGACCCTGCAAAGGCAGAGTCCTGTGTTCCCCAAGTCTGTGCTCACCCCTCATGTCTGTCCCTATCAATCCAGCACCTGGCACAGCACTGAGCCCCTAGGTATTGCACAATAACTGTCCAAGTTAAGTGTATAAATGTCCCACATAACAGTTGCAACCAGGTATCTATTGTAAGCAGCTTTTTAAAGTTCCCTGGAGAGAGATCATGGGAGAGCAGACTCCCCTTACTGAAAAAGTAGGCAATACACCAGCTCGGTAAAATATCAGAATCAGCAAGGCCCTCAGGAATCTTTCAGACTGTCAGATGAAGGTGGGAAGTCCAGAGAAGTGATGTGACTTGTCCAAGGCCACACAGCTTGTTAAAAGTACAGTGCGGGGTAGGAGGTAGCCCCCAAACCCCTGACGCCCTTTCTTGGCTCAGCCCACTGACCCCGCTGCCTTTTGCATGTATTCGAAGGCAGATCCTCCACAGCTCAGTCTTCACCAGCTCCCGTTTGTCTGTTCTTTTCCAGATACATTTGCTAGCAAAGCTGCTGCCATCCAGGACGTGTATGCAGACGCCTCCATTGGCAACGTCACGGGCAGCAATGCCGTCAATGTCTTCCTGGGCATCGGCCTGGCCTGGTCCGTGGCTGCCATCTACTGGGCCCTGCAGGGACAGGAGTTCCACGTGTCGGCCGGCACACTGGCCTTCTCCGTCACGCTCTTCACCATCTTTGCGTTCGTCTGCATCAGCGTGCTCCTGTACCGCCGGCGGCCCCACCTGGGCGGGGAGCTGGGTGGGCCTCGTGGCTGCAAGCTCGCCACGACGTGGCTCTTTGTGAGCCTGTGGCTCCTCTACATACTTTTTGCCACGCTGGAGGCCTACTGCTACATCAAGGGATTCTGAGCCACAGAAGGAGGCCTCGCACAGGGCAGGCTGGGACTTCTCCCAAGAGGAGGGCTCTTCCCCACCTGTGACCTCTCCTGGGTGAGGGGCCCTGGAGGGGCCACGTCAGGACCCGAGCCCCAGGAACTTCAGCCGACTCCAGCCCTGGCAGTGAACTGAAAGGGCAGGGTCTTAAACAGAATGGAGGAAACATCCACTTCACAAAGTATTTAATTCAATACCAATCAGCAACAGCAAGTCACAAGTCATCTCCTGCTCACATCCCTGGCCCCTTAGCAAAGGTCAGACCCTTTCACCATCTTCGAGTCCACCTTCTGATTGTCCCTTGACTTCTGTTTCTTTAGGGGCAGGGTTTCTGCAGTCTGTCCAATGCGATACCTCACTGCTCTCTCACTCAGCTGGCGAGAAGTGACAGGGAGTCCTAGCTATGTGGCTGGTTTGGGGTTCTCTTCCTTGTGATCTTTATTGTGGTTGCTTTCATTTTCCCATCGGGTTTTGCGCATTGTTAGTTGTCTGTTTTGTCTTTTCTTTCTGAAGTTAGTGACACAGGTGCTGTGAAGGGGCTCGGTCTGAGCTGACAGCAAGAGGCATGCATTTCAGATCCACAGCCCCCCACCCACCCACACTGGCTAATGGCTGTCTTTTGGCTCCTTCAAGGTCTTGTCCTCCATCTCTTTATTATCTCTGAAGTCTTTAGAGCTGGTGGCATCTGGGGGGAAGTTGGTTCGCAACCCGTGCAGGGCGCTAAAGAACAGTGGGGACTTGTGGCAGAGGGAGCAATATATACTTATGTCTAAGTCAAGGTTAAACAAAGTCATGTTTCTTTCCTCTGCCCTAGCCCTTCAAACCCTGTGTGTCCTTGTGTCATTGTCCATGCTTAGCCCTCTGCACAGGGGGCCATGGGACAAAAATAAGAATGGTATGTCATGGCAGAGGGCAGCTGGGGAGACAAAAGGCACAGATGCCCTTCTTGATATCTTTGGCTCCGTATCTGAGGCAGGAGAGGAGCAGTGTCCAACGAGCACGATCTTTAAGAGGAAAGATTCTATTTAAAATGTCAGTGCTCCGAGAAATGTCAGCCTCATCACCTCCTCTCTCTCCTCATGCACCATTCTAAGCGGTCTGATGATAATCCTTGAAGTAATATAAAAACACAGAGGTTTATGAGCAAAAAAAGGAGGGATAACCTTCCACCTCTCCTGGACCCTCAGGTCACATTTGAAGGTATTTTCACAAGACAGAAACTGAAATTCATCTTTCCTACATTCCTGAGTGTTTTTAAACCTCACCAAGCTCTTTTTCCAGTCTGTGGGCTATTTCTTGCCCCAGGAGGAAGTATCTTAATTGCCATAATCCCATGGAGCCTGAGTTTATAGGAAAAGAGATAGTCATACCCTACAGATCTTTTTTCCAACAAATTTTGAAAGGACCTGGCTTTAAAACACACACACGAAAATACACCTATGAAATCATCACAAAACTGCCCACAGATGTTTAGGCTTTCTGCATTGACATTAATACATTTTTTAAGGGGGAAATGGAAATTAAAGCAACACCTGTTTAATTTTAAACACATTTTTTAAGAAAAAATTGACTAAAAAAGAAACAGTGCTCATGTCATAAGCTATGTTGACAGTCGCCAGTGGAAATGTTGGGTTGGTTTAAAAAAAAAAATAAAAGCTATACTTATATCTCTCTAAATGCTGCTTGTTGCTCCCTGTTTTTATTCGGAAAGGTGCAGGAGGCTGGCTTGGGCTGCTTCTGGAGCAGATGTGGTTGAGGGGTGGTGTTATCTCCCCTTCGTATGTCCTATTTGCATCTGTCATCTCACATTCCAGTGAGCCAGATCCAGTATTTTTAAAGCACAAAAATACTTCCGGGAAATGCCACCTGTCAAAATCTGGGCTATAAAGAGGCTGGGGGGCATAAGTGGCGGAACTGTGTGACTAGGGGGACTGGGCATCTGGTAGTGTAAAGACAGGGGGGGACAGGATTCCCGCAGGGAGGACGATGCCTGTGTTCAGGACCATGGGCTTTATCAGTCATTGATCTACTCACCATGCATTCAGCAAATGTATTTTGAACACTCCCCGTGCTTTGAATGGCGCACTGGCCGTGCAACAAAGAGCAGAGCAAAGCCCGACCTCCGGAGTCTCACGGTCTAGAGGGGAAAGCGAAACTTCTTTTAGGCAAGTCCCTTTTGGTTACAAGAAACAGATACCCATTAAACTGATTGGAGAAATGGAGGGGGAACTGTGTGAGAACCTGGTGGTGGGTGCTTATGAAACCCTTGAGAGAGGCACAGCAAGCCTTGGGAGCCTGAAAGCCCCAGGGATCAAGACCAGTCTCCATTCCCCAGTACATAGTGCCTCCATCCCTGCCTTCTCCGCGGGCCGTGCCCTTCTCTCCCCGAAGGAGCTTCCTCTGCTTTGTCTCGCACAGGGCCCAGCACAGCCACCCACCCTGATACTAGAGCATTGATACAGAGCAATAAGGGGCATTAAACCTGGCCAAGGACAGTGCTCAAATAGCTTACGGGTCACGTCTGAGTTCTTCCCCTGCACGCACAACTGCAAGACCACTCAGGTTTAGGAAACAACAATTGCATTTGTTCAATAAACAAGGGAAAGCAGAGTTCGGAGGTCACAGTGGCGGGTTACCTCATCCAAACTAGTGTCCAGGGTTTTGAAGTCCTAAACAAAACGTGTCTAGGATGGTGTCTTCCCACCACGAAGGGTCTGGAGCATGTGGCAGCCAGACAATAGGCTGGGATCCAACTCACAAAGACAGCGCGGGCACAACAGGAGATCCTCCCCAGAGCCGCTGCGATGCCCCAGCACGGCACCCGACGAGCAACACTGAAAACAGCACCTTAGCAGCAGAACAACTAGACAAATGGCCACACTCTGTGCAGCTCAGACAGGAGCCCGACTCCGGGTCTTCGCCTTCCCCTCCAGGCTACTACAGCAACAGAGCCGGGAACAGTTTCATTTGCTTAGCAACAGGCAAAGCCTCTGAACTTTTCTCCTTGGAGGTTGGCTGCTGGGAGCCTCTCCACATCCTTAAAAGGGCCGCAACAACCTTCTGAAAGATTGGCATGGGGGGTGGGGGGTGGGCAGAAATGGCCCACCCCAGAATCGCTGAAATCCCGAAAACACTGAATCATCCCTGAAGGCGCTGGCTGAATCCTGGGGGCCGCGTCTGCACTCCCCAGTATTTCCTACCAGTCGCCACCCTACCAATTCTTCGTTCTATTTCGCCTGGGGCTTTTCTACTCACCAGCAACCCCCTCCAGAGGCACCGCTTGTAACAGCCTTCGGCTTGGACTCCCATTTTCAGCAGGACCTCACAGCTCCATTCCCACAGGAGCAGCACCCCACCTCTCTTGTGTAAACTCTCAAGGAGAGAATGTAGCCAATGCCCCATCCCCAAAGGCAGCGTCCTCTGTAGGAGGCTGAGAAGGGGGGGAGTGGGGGGGGCGCCCGCGGCTCTATTTCTTTGGGCCAGGGGGACTTCGTCCACTCCAGGGCTGGGGGCAGCCACATTGTTCCAACACTTGCCCTTCCCAAAAACTAAGTGGTGAGAAGGAAACTTGGGGGCGTTTGGACCAAGGTACAAATCAAATGTGCAGCTCCAGGCCGTGATACTCTCAGAGTGGCATAACCAAGTTCCTGGGGAGCAATGGAAAGAAATATTCGGCCTGGAGGAACTAGGACACACTTCACAAAGAACTTGACATTTAAACAGGGTCTTGAAGGAAGAACTGTGACTTGCCCACGCTGCATGGCTGGGCGCGAGGGGCAGACATAGCAAAGCAGCGTGCTGGGAAGCAGAGACTGGAGATGATGTAGATGTGGTGTAACCACAGCTGGCATGACTTGAGTACAGAGTTCAAGAGGGAGCATCATAGCATGGCCCTACTGTGTGCTCTGTGGAGGAATGAGAACTGTCTGCAACAGGATCCTGACAGCACTTCAGGCGTTTGCCATGTTGAAGGTGCTGCTGTGGTCTTTAAGTTCTAGCCTGGCCTTAAGGCGGCCAACCATGGGATTGAGGAAGCGCCGCCAGGAATATAAACCCTGCCCCGGAAGATGACAGCTGGATAGCAGTGAGGTGTGCATGAAACAAAACAGCGCAAAACAGTAGGCAAGAAGGATTTCGCTAAAAAATTTGCTGTTTCTTGCCAACCAACAAAGTTAAAAATGCAAGCTGCCATTTGGTGATTAAATAGGAGATGCAATATCATAAAATCCATTTTTACCCATCTTTTTTTTTGGAATCATTTCTGGGTTACCCAGACATTATGCTTTGCCAAGAGAGAAGCTGGAATGGAGACGGGGGATGAGTGGTCCAGAAAGGAGTTTGAGGGGGGTCCTCGAGACCTGGGTACTAGTCTAGGTACCCCCACTAACCACGTCTGTGGACTTGCCCTCTGGATCAGTTCCTCGAGCTATAAGTAAGTTTTAGTAGATGCCGCTGAAGTCCATTACTTGCAGCTATAACACTGGGATTCTAGACTATATATCCACTGTGTGTGTGTGTGTGTGTGTGTGTGTGTGTGTGTGTGTGTGTGTGTGAGAGAGAGAGAGAGAGAGAGAGAGAGAGAGAGAGAGAGAGAGAGAGAGAGAGAGAGAGGTGGGGGGGAGGGAGGGAGAGAGATTAAGGTGCCTGTCAACCTTCTCGGACCATGCACTGCAGATGTCCCTTCGCAGTCCCTTGGCCCTATGCCCCGTGTATTCATCAGTGTGAAAAGGACGCTGCCTGCCTGTAGGGGCAGGAATGGGCACAGGGCAGGTTTTCTATGATTCCAGCAGACAGGGTAAGGGAGGACTCAGAGTCCTAGAGCCCTCGGTGGTTTTTCAGGCTTTTATTGGGATTTACCAGGTATCCAACAGGCAGGGGTGCTGGGGGGCCAAGAGGTTGGCAGGCTTCCCAGCCCCCAGCAAGTCTTCACTCTGTCTGGGCTCTCTGGTGATCTCTGCTGCTCTGCTCTCTCATAGTTCTGCTTCTGCTTCTACTGCTTCTTTTCTGCTGGCGTCCCTGTGATGCCGCCCTTAAAAAGCACAGTCTCAGCTCAGGTGAATCCCATCTACCTATGCCCACACCCTACTCCAGGTGCCCGCCATCAGGCATGCATTCGAGACCACAGGGTTCTATCATCTATCCTAATGGCAGGAGGGCAGAAAAGCCTGACATTTTTTACCTTACCCTACAATCCAACCCCTTAGGGTTTTCTGCCAGACAGTCTATACAAGTCATATACGTTTCACTTGGCAATAGAACACCGCAGCCATGGCCCACAAAGCAAATGAAATATATCACAATATAACAAAATACAACAGAACACAAATAAGTCCAGGCAGGGCCCCAACCCAGTGGCAAAAGACAACATTATTGGCACCAGTAGATGATCCACCACTCCTGCTGCCAAAGGCACTGCTCATACGAGAGAGGAACCACTCATGGCATCTGCCACCACACGCCAGGAGCCGTCAGGCTTCCTGGCTTTCTCCGGCTGCAGTGTAAGCCACAAGCCGCACACCGCATGCACTCCCAGGAGGCACTCACTCTTGGGTTGGCGATTCTGTCCTGTTGGGGGTAATCGCCAACCCTTAGGGTTCTGTCTGCGGTCCCTCCAACACTCGGCTCTCATAGCCACCCATGCGACTCGCAGACCCCTGCACTCAGGCCAACCCTCTGCACACGCGCATGGGTCAGGGCTCCGTGGATACAAGCTCCTCATGCGGCCTCTCTTGGGTCCCCTCTTAGGCTTGGGCTCCACCACAAGCCACGTTCCCCACCTGTTCCCCAAGGACGGGTTCCTCAGCTCCCCACCCTCACTCAACCCTGAGCAGGGCATCACCCACGGTGATTTCAAGAGACTCGCTGGCCTTCAACATATTTAAGCTGCATAACAGCCACTCAGGGCTTCTCAATCTTAGCACCAGCTTTTGCCTTCTCAATTGGCTTTTCTCCTCTGCCTGGCTGCTGGGCAGTACACCAGCTGCTTTTGGCCACCAAGGCCCACTGGCCACCCCCAGATTCCCATCTCCGGGGGTGTACAAACAATCCTTCCCCAGGGCCCCCAAAACATATCAAACTTGCCAAGGCCCTCTGCCTTCTGGCAGGATTGTTAGTCCATTAGTCCATCAGTCTCTTGGCCTCTCCCTGCATCAGCACTGGCGAGCTCCGAACAGTGGTCCTTTCTGCCCCGATGATTCTGCTGCCTCAGGGGTCATTGGCTGGTCCTCTCGGGCGTCTCCTCCTCCAGGCGAGGTCTCGTCCCATAGCTCCCAGACCCTGTCCATCTCCTGTGCCACCATGCCATGTGCAGAGTTGTCACAGGCTCACACAGTCTGTTACTTCTCAGTCCCTCCAGGTCTTCGGAGGGCTCCATACCCGTCTGCATGGAGCATCTTGCCGACTAAGCCAAATTGTAAGTGCAGGACAGGAAGGCCACTGGGCAGGTTTTCTATGATTCCAGCAGACGGGGTAAGGGAGGAGTCAGAATCCTGGAGCCCTCAGTGGCTTTTCAGGCTTTTATTGGGATTTACCGGGTACACAGCAGGCCGGGGGGCCGAGAGGCTGGCAGGCCTCCCAGCCCCTAGCAAGTCTTCACTCTGGGCTCTCTGGTGATCTCTGCTGCTCTGCTCTCTCGTGGTTCTGCTTCTGCTTCTACTGCTTCTCTTCTGCTGGCGTCCCCATGACGCCGCCCGTAAAAGCCCAGTCCTAGCCCAGGTGAATCCCATCTACGTAAGCCCACACCCTAGTCCAGGTGCCCGCCATCAGGCATGCATTCAGGACTGCAGGGTTCCCTCATCTATCCTGATGGTGGGAGGGCACAGAAGTCTGATATTTCACCTTACCCTACACCGCCGTAGTGCACATGTTCATTTTCAGCACTTTTTACTGACTAATCCACAATAGTTTCATCCTCTCAACTCATTTATTACTTAATATTAGCTGCTGTAAAAAATAACTGCCAATATTTCAGTGGCTCAGCAAAATGAAACTTTCTCACCCACACAGAATCCCAGGAGGAGGTTTACGGTCAGCAGGTGCTTCTGCCACAGACGGTTCAGGTTTTCAATTTCCTTCCATTTTGCGAGTCTGCGTCTCTCTGAGGTCTTGGACACGTCTTCCAGCAGCAGATGGGGAGAAAATTAGGGCGGCACACACAGTTCCAGCTGCCTCCACGCCAAAGAGATACTCGCCACTTTTGTATTATTCTGCTGGTTAAAACCCAGTCACTTAAACTCACCCAAATACAAGGAGACTAGGAAAGAAAGTCTGGCTGGGCAGCCACTCCCCACTGACCACCCTCGCCTACAATACATGTTTGCCCCTGCCATTAAATATAGCTGTGATTAAAGACAGCTGTTCGTAGTACAAGCGACCAAGAGTAACCTATGTCTATGTGAAGTTTTATGGTTTACAACAAACCCTTCCTAGGCATGTGCTGGAATCAAATAAGAACAACAAGAGGCAGATATTATTCTCCTTTTATTAATGAAGTTCGGAGAGGTTAAACGATTGCCCAGGAGCACAAATACAAGTTTTCTGATTCCAGATCTAATCTCTTTCCCCAGTGTCATGGCCTCCATCACCAGAATAAGGAATGAGACTCACAGGAGGCTGGATGTAGGGTAAGGTAAATAATTGTCAGGCTTTTCTGCCCTCCCGCCATTAGAATTGATGATGGATCCAAGCGGTCCTGAACGCATGCCTGATGGCGGGCACCTGGAGTAGGGTGTGGGCATGCATAGGTGGATACACCTGGGCTGAGAGACTCGGCTTATAAGGGCGGCGTCACGGGAACAACAGAAGGAAAGAGAGACCAGAGAGGAACAGCAGAGCGAAAGAGTGAAAGAAAGAAAACAAGCAAAGGCCATGAGAGCGAGCCGGAGAGCCCAGGAAGAGTGAAGACTTGCCAGGGGTTGGGAGGCCTGCCAGCTTCCCGGCCCCTAACCCCCCCCCCATCCCCACCCCTCCGGCACCCCTGCCTGCCATGTACCCAGTAAATCCCAATAAAAGCCTGAAAAGCCACTGAGGGCTCCAGGACTCCTCCTCACCCCGTCTGCTGGAATCATACAGATCCTGCCCCATCCCTTCCAGCCACTACACTGGGTGTGGCCAGTGAACGAGCCCCTGGGCAAGGCAGCCAGGGACCAGCATGAGGGCAGGAGGAGCCAGCCGGCAGCTGGTTCTCTCGTCCTTCAATCCCTTCTCAACTCTGTCTCCATCCTCACTGAGCCAGGAGCTTCCTTTAGAGGCAGCAGATTGGACTGATGTTCCAGAAAGAGCCAAGAGCAGACTGGTGGAAATTTCCACAAGGGAAATTTCACTGTGATAAAGGGCCTTGGGTTGGGGAGTCTAATTGTACACAATTAATAATGGGATGCTGTTTGGTCCCAGGGAGGGGTGATTCAAAAGACATCTTCCTGGAATGGTTATCCAAAACAATTCTTGACATCTTCACAAGAGAACAGGGGAACCAAACTGTCTTTATAAATGAGATTAGGCTTGACTCATAAATTCAAAGGTGTAGGGTAAAGAAAATATCAGGCTTTTCTGCCCTTCCGCCATCAGGATAGATGATGGATCCTTGTCCTGAATGCATGCCTGATGGCGGGCACCTGGAATAGGGTGTGGGCATAGGTAGATGGGATTCAGCTGAGCTAAGACTGTGCTTTTAAGGGCGGCGTCACGGGGGGACGCCAGCAGCACCAGCACCAGCACCAGCAGCAGCCGCAGCCGCAGCCGAAGCCGAGAAGCAGCAGAACGAACGCTAGAGAGCCCAGATAGAGTGAGGACTTGCTGGGGGCTGGGAGGCCTGCCAGCCTCCCAGCCCCCCAGCCAGCACCCCTGCCTGCCATATGCCTGGTGAACCCCAAATAAAAAACCTGCAAAACTACTGAGGACTCTGACTCCTCCTTTACCCGGTCTGCATGGGATCAGAAAACCTGCACTGTATCCAGTCCTCCCCTTACAAAAGGAAACATTGTTTCTTAAAAATCTGTAAAGGAAGTGACCCAAGGTTAACTCTTCTGCCTCCAAATCCTTAGATTCTGATTTCCAACCTTAGTTCTTTGTGCTCAATCTCTGGGTTTCCCCCTACTTTAGATCTGCAGATCTGGTTGTCACTCTGAGTCCCCAGTCACTGTGATCGAAACTACGTGTTACTTGAATGGGATGGTATAATAGCAATTTACTCTTTGGCTATCATCAGTGCCTCCAGCTGGGTCTTTGTCAATCATTTCTCTTTCCATGATTTTGGCCAGATGTTAAAACCTAAAGGTCAGCAGGCTTGATGTGTTTGGTTTATGAATATTTTTTAAAAGATTTGTTTATTTATGCATACAAGAGCTGGGGTATGGGCCAGAGATGTGGAGGGGTGGTGAGAGGATTCAGCAGAGACAGAGTGGGGAACAGAACAGGAAGACTGACCGAAGTACACTGCTGAGGGGAGCAGCGGGGCGAGTCAGGAGAGGTCTGCTGTGCCAGGTGGGTAGCTCCCTGGCAGAGAATTGAACTTGTGTTGCAGTAGCTTCATAGGTTGCATCTTAACCCTTGTGCCACCAGGCCCTGATTCATGAAATTTTTTTTTTTTATAGAGGCATGTTTTATTTATTTATTTGTTTGTTTGTTTGTTTTGTTTATACATGCACTGGGTACAGTCAGAAGCGCGGAAGGGTGAGAGAATTCACCAGAGCCAGAGCAGGGAGCAGAGCAGGCAGAAGGACCGAAGTACACTGCTGAGGGGAGCAGCGGGCGGCAGGAGAGGCCTGCGCGCCATGTGGGACCTTCCTCCGGTGGCCGGGGAGCAGCCGGGGATCGAACCGGTGCCGCAACGCAGCGCTCAACCTCTGCGCCACCAAAGAGGCCCTGAATATTTTTTTTAAAATGGGATAATGGTCAGTGTTTTAAAACTGAAACATCTTTTGTGACTCTCCCTGCAACGTAGGCCTAGGGGTGGTAACAGCTCCACTGCTGCTAGCCCTGGATTCCAGCACTCCAGCCATGCTTTGAGGTTATTTCAGTTTGAATGTGCCATTCATCGCTGTTGACACAGAACTGATGATAGAAATGGTCCCAGTGAGCAAACTCTTAAAACAGACTCTGGGTTTGGGTTGTTCGTGTATTTCAGTAGCCCAGGGGTGACTTCCCTGATGCGGACAAGGGAGACGCAGGTGGTTCATGGGGGATAGGGCATCACAGCGACCCACGTTATCACTGAAGGTGGCATGAAATAAAGAGCAGGGCAATGTGTCTGGAGATCAGTGTTCCTAGCACTCAGTCATTAGGGCAATAACAATGGTTATAAAAACCGCGGAGTCACCTGACTCTTCATATGGCCTTAGAGATCATATTCAGGTTTAAATAAAAAACTAATTAAAGAGCTGTGAATATGCTCATGGACAGTTGCAGGGAACTTGAAAGTAGCCCTTCCTTTTTGGCAGCCAGTGGGAGGATAAGGATATGGACCAAACCTAAGTTGCAACACCAATTCAATGCTCCATACCATTAGACCTTTTCAGGACACAGGCAAGGGAGGGGTGAAACCATGAGATATGTAACTTAAAAGACCCATGAAGAACTGGGTCCCTAACCCAGAAACTCTAAAATTGGACTTGCAAAGTAGCATTCCATCATGAAATGGAAGCGGTAGGTATGGAACTGAAGCCACTCACATCAGGGAGGCACAGCTAGCTGTCAGAACAGGTGGCTCAGACCTACAGCTGCTCTTCTTCTTCTTGTACCATACTATGGCTTCCCCGTGGCCAGCTAACAAATGAGGGAAAGGCAAGACTCTACTTCAGGGATAGATCTGCACAATGTGCCAGCACCAGCCAGAAGTGGACAGCCTGGTGCTGTAGCCCCACTTGGGTGGCCTTCAAAGGCTGTGGAGGATGGAATCCTTGCAAGGGCAGAACTTGAAGCATTTCATCTGATTGTTCACTTTGGCCTGAAATATGGGTGTACAGTAATTCACATGTCCTTTGAGATTTTGAAAGGATGCTAACTGGTGATGAGGAAGTTTGGGGAAGAAATGAGTGTATGGACCTCTTGGATGGGGTCCACAGTATGAAGATGCTAGTGTTCTACATTAATGCCTAGCAGAGCAAGCATGGCGGTGGGGGCTGTCAACAATCAGATGGACAAGGTGATGCATGCTGTGGGCCTCATTTGGCTTCCTTGTCCAACCCCTCTGATGCTTGTTCAGTGGACCCATGTCTGAAATGGCCCTGGCAACAGTGCTGCACTTGAGTTGAATAACTCCTGAGTTGAATAGCTCCTGCCACTGTAGACAACCTGCTAGTAGCAGGAAGGTCAACTATTGATAGTTCCTCTTGGGAAGAGCAATACTTGGAGATGAGCAATTTCAACCAGCCCCAGACAACCTCACAGGAAGAAGGCTGGTGGGAGGCAGGGTCAGGGAGGGAGCTGTCCTTCCTCGCCTCCCACCGCCTGCCTCCTGCTGGACTCCTGGTTACCCAGAGGGCCCACGAGCAGCCTTGATGCAGTTCATCCAGCCTCCCTCGGCAGAGAAGACAGAGTGGTGGAGAAGAGGGAAGCAGGGGCCTAGAGAGGCAGGCAGGAGATTTCCGGCACCCATACAGAGTGGGTGCAGTGGTTCCATGAGACACGGACTTAGCAAGTGCCTGCTGTGTAGTCAACACTCACAGCTGGAAACACTGAGGAGGCCCAGAGAAGTGAAGCTGACTGACTGCTCAAGGGCACACAGCAGCTCTAGTGTACCCTGCTGGGGCATAGCAATATCATACCACGGGGAGACATCTATTTTTGCAAGGATGTGTATGTGGGAGGAGCTGTTGAAGATCAGGACCAGATCAGGACGCTCAACTTTGGGAGCTAAACTAAGGCAACTGTATTTATCCCAGAAGCAGCTGTGTTAGTCTGTGTGGGCTGTCACAATACAAGAACACACACCAAGTGACTTAAACAACAGAAATTCATGTCCTCGCAGTTGTGGAAGCTGAAAGTTCAAAATCAAGGTGCTGTTGTGGTTGGTCGGCCTGGTTTGCAGGTGGTCACTGTCTTCAAATAGCCTTTTTTTCCTGAGCACACAAAGATTTCTGGTGTCTTTTCCTCTTATTATCTGTTGGATCGAGACACTACCCTTAGAACATCATTTAACACCCTTTACCTCCTAAAAGGTCCCATCTCCAAATACAATCATATTGAAAGTTAGGACTTCGACTTGTGAATTGAGGGCAACACAATTAATTCCGTGCCCTCCAACTGAGGGAAGTTAAGAAGAGTGGCATGATCAGATTCGCCTCTTAGTTGATTTGTTCTGAGCAGGCTGCGTGGGGTGGCTGAGGCGGGGAATGGATGGAGGGCAGACCAGAGGCCATTTATAACCCTTCACCCCCGACCCTTGCTCAGCTCTCTGGGTCCTCTCTGTAGGAAGCAATGGCGTTGGGCAATGGATGGAGAGAAGAGCAAGGGGAATTGACAGGACAAGGTGACCAAATAGTCAAAAGGAATAGGACATTGGAAAGCAGATGTGGGGCGGGGCGGGGGGGGCGCTCTGGGCTTGCACATGGGGGGGAGGGGTGGCTGGCTGGTGTACCAGCACTGGTGAGCTGTGTGTGGAGGTGAGGTGTCCAGTTTTCAGCAAGTTGAGCTTGCAGGGTTTGTCACACCCATGTAGAAGAATCCAGAAGGTTGGATTCTGCAAGAGACCTGGGTGGAGTTAGAGCTTGGGCCTGTCTCAGTAGCAGATTTCAAGTACAATCACAATTCACTTGATCTTCTTCCTCTTCTGAACCAAAAATAGCCCACATGCTGACCTGCAACCCTTTCAAGTCACAAAGACGAAAACCTCAAACACCGAAAGCCTAGCAGAGATGCCTCAGCCTGTTTCTGGTTCGTTCTTCCAGTTTGCTGCTTCTCCTTTCTCCCCACCCCTGCTTCGACCATTCCCGATCCACTTGCCTGTTATTCCTCCCCTACCTCTCCCCTGGCCATATATTTTAAAAATTATTGAGATAATGCTAGTTACTTGGTAACGTTGGTAACATTGGTTATTTGTTTATTGCGGTAACATGGGCTTCCAGCCCTGTGTGTGACATCTGGGTGCAGGGTCATACCTCCTCGGCTGTGTCACCACACACGCCCACCTCCAGGCCTCCACAACCCACTGCAGATCCTTGGGTCCCCTCCCACCTCCGCTCCCGAGCCCCTCCCTAGCCCCTCCCTTCTGGAAGCCTCAGTTTCTATAGTCAGTTTCTTCGGCCTTAGTTTTGGCTGTTCTTTCGCTTTGTTTCTTTCTAGTCCACTGGCTTATTTTTCCCTGGGGGGAGGAGCAGCAGCCCTTCAACCTTGACCCTTGCTCAGCTTTCTGGGTCACAACTTCGATAACGTTTTGCCTTCTCTTCCTCCCCCAGCAGCTCTTTATCTCTTGCTCCATCTGCATCTTAAGTCCTCTCTAAAGCACACACATCTCAGCTCCTCAGTTCTTCCTTCTGCACTACTAACCACAGCCCATAATGCGGTCCCCCCACAGGGGAGGCCTCCCCACACCTGTTGCACTCCCTACAGGTGTTTTGTGCCCCCTGATTTCGGCCGGCCCCTCTTCACTGTTGACGCTCAGCACATCTAGACCCGCACCCCTGCGTGTGCCACTGCTCCCCTGAAACACACACACCTCCTCCGATGCAGACCCAAGACCCAGAGCACAGTAGAGTAGAACAGAGCGCCGGGCTGAGAGTGTTCGGAACGTGAACGGTGGAGGGAGAGGTTACCAGAGCCAATGGCTGAATCGGGATGAGCAGATCTCAGACTTGGAGTCAGGCCTCTCTCTGAGATGCCTCGAAAATTTCCAAGCCCAGGTGACTAAGGCCACGTAGACCCCTCTTCTCACCCCAGTGGGGCTTCTGCTGCTGCCCAGGGGTGCTCCTCACCATCTCCTGCTGGTTCCCCACCTCCTTCCCCAAGGAGAATGCAGCAAAGCGTTCCTGGTCAGCCAGGCTCAAGCCGGGTCCTGCTCCAGCATCCAGGCTTGGTGGGGTTCTGGGAGTCTCTTCCGGGCCTCGCACACTGGCCAAGGGTTTGTGATGGGACTTATTTTCAAGGCGGCGAGCTCAGCCCGGCAGACTCACTACCTGAGTCTCAGAGTGTTGTAGAGCAGCCCCGATACAAAATGGGGTGCCTGACTGTGGGTCCTGACCCGCGCGCTTAAAAGGACTTATCAATGCTCTACTGCAGGCACACGCGAAAGGTTAATAGAAGGGTTATTTACAAGGGAAGGGGAATGAGGAGATGTACAGCTCAGGGGGAAAAGTGGGAGACAAAGTTTTAAATGCGTCCTACCCGATCCGCCTATCAGGAATCCCAAAATGGCGCTCTGAGAGCTGGCCGCCAGCCAGGAGCCGTGAAGCCAGGAGGCGAGCGATCGCGAGCCAGAGAGAGAGCCCAAGGCCCACGTGTTTGGTTTTTTATATCCAACCTGGCTGCCCAACTCCACCCTCAGGTCCCAGCCACCCTCCCTTGGTGGTGATGGGATTTGTCTTTCCCAGAGTCTTGATGGCTTTAGTCTGGAGTGGGGGTGGAGTCCACAAAGCCTGTATGGGATTAGCTCAGGACATCACTTCCCCCTAACAAGAGCAACCCTTCAGAAAGCAGGGAGGAGGCTGCCTGTAGGACAGAGCTGCTAACTCAGGGCCGTGGTGGTGAGGAGAACACTGAAACATCGCGGTTTCCATGCGTAGCCACCTGTATCTCTAAAATTCCCCCCTTTCACTGTCCAGCATGAACAGTAACAGAGTGGGCAACTCACGGGAACTTAGAAGATGTGTTTACACAAGCAGAGGCCTGTGTGAGGAGGGGAGAGTTGGGGGTCTCCCTGGCCCTGGGGCAGATGGAGTCTAGGACCCCAAGGACAGAGTTGCCCAGAACAGCAGACCCATTAGAGCTCCGAGATGATGGGAGCCTGGAGGATTCTGGGCTTAGGGTTCCCTGTGCTCAGGATGTAGCAAGGGCTCCTTCATCCTCCATGATGGGGTGGGGGATTCCCTCTGGGATCAATTTCCCCTGCATCTATCACTAAAATCACTGTAACAGGACTGGGGTGGGGGCCACATTTTCTGTTTTCCCAGAATTGATGACTAGGGCCTGAATCTATGAAAAAGAGATGCTAAGCAGCCCGTGTCTTAAAGAACACCAAGTGGGGACCTCACACCCTCCCCATTTGAGACTTGAACTCTGCAACTAATCACTCTCCACCCTGGCACCCCAGTCCATAAAAGAAGATTGGGGAAGAGGTAGGAGGGGAGGAGCCAGTTTTACTGGATGCTTCCTCTCTTGTCCTCCTGGAGGCTGAAAGAACAGAGCGGCCTGGAGAGAATCTCTCTGAGGGGTTGGGCTGGCTTCAGACCTGGCATCTCATTTCCCAGACGGCTATCGGGAAGCGGCAGGCTTCCCGATCAGCCTCCTCTTCCCAGTGAAGCAATGGGGAGATATGGAGAGAGACACCGGGCAGGAGAGGAGGCACTGAGGACCAACCACACCCCATCACTTGAGTGGCAAGGATTGTGCGTGAGTTTCCCAGGGGTGAATGGACACTCCCAAGGGAGCCAGGCATAGCCACATTACGGGCATGAACTACCAAAGACAGGGTCCTTAGAAAAAAGTGGATGTGGGTGTATTGGTCAAGGCAGCGCCAGACTTCCCACAGAGAGGCAGCGGGAGGCCCACCCAGGACCCTGCCTGGGCCCTGCCCCAGAGTCAGCATTTGCACAGCTGCCGGCCATTGGAGAAATCAGTGCTAATCTGAGAAGTCGCCGTGAGGGGTGGAGAGAGCTCAGCCATGGTCTGTAAAGGGCCCTCATGGCTGCCCTCCTTCCCGCCCCATCACCTCAGAAGAGTGGAGTCAGGTCAGAGGGAGGAGGCCTTGCCTCAGAGCTGACCTTCGCCTGCTGCTCTCCCCCTCTCTGGGAGACAACTCAAGATTGGGCGGGGGAGGGGCCCATCCAGCTGTAACCTGGAGTCTCATGACTGGGTGGAAGTGAGCCTGTAGACAATGGGAGTAACCGGGAGTTATGGGGGCGACCCGGGTGGGCAGAGGCACCTCCTCACTCCACAGTGGGGAAAAGACGCAGCAGAGTCCAGGTGAAAGTGATGACTGCAAAGGAGAAGGTTCTCGTCTGCGCCCAGGATGCTGAGGTTCCTGACATCACTAGCCACTATTCGCAGCCAGTTCTCAAGCCCCAGGAGCAAGGTGAGGTGAGCAGGGCCTTCGTGACCTGACAGTAGCCTCCAGGAGGGAGGCGGAGAGCTCCCAGGAAAGGCACGCTCACCCTCTGCTTTACTGAGGGGGAGACTCATAAATGTGATAGTGCCTCAGAAATAATGTACAAAAACACACCATGTAAACTGTGAAAAACAAGTCTTTTTGTTCCTGAATAACGAATGTAAAAAATTGCAGATTTTTAATCAATGTAGAAAAAAGCACAAAGATAAATCTATGCTGTGAGTCAGCAGAGGGGCCACCCACTATAGCTAATTCTATTTCTGGGCACTTAGCAGCTGTCTTTGAGTTAGGTGGGGGCCACATGATTTGCTTTAGTCATTGAAATATGAGCAAAGTGACATATGTCACTTCCACAGATGGAAGCTTGAAGAACCACAGAGCAATTTACCATGTTTCCTTTTCCCTGGCCTCCACAACCAGGGAGGATGCGGGGGGGGGGGGGGGGGGGGGGGGGGGGGGCGGCCCAAGCCTGGGTTCCTGGGTGAGGCCAACGAAGACATGCGCCCCCTGCTGGCATATTGTGAATATGCTGCAGGAGTGAGAACACCTTTGTGATTTAAGTCCCCGAGGGTGGGGTGTATGTTACCTGGTCCCTCCTGGCGCTTAGGAGTATTTCAGCAACATGCTGAGTGTGAAGGGACCACACCCAAGGGTTCAGGTGATGTGAGTGATCAGGTTGCCCTAGTCCAGTTCCACATAGCGGATCCTGGGCCATTTGCTGGAGTCAAAGTGTTGTTTAGGAAGCCGCCAAACACAGGGGCCTTCAGAGAGAGAGTCCTTGTCAGAGGACAAAGGGGTAGGGCAGAAAGTGAAGAAGGGCTGAGGCTGCATTGAGAAGGTGTTTGTTGGGGGTAACACAGAAGACTAGAAGGAATGGTACACGGGTGCGTTGGGAAAGGAAATTCTATGGGGACTACACCTGAGGGCATGGGGAATGCAACTATTACTTAAAAATGAACAATGATGTATAAAATAAAAAATAAAAATAATTTTTTTTTTTTAAAAAAAGAAGGCATTGGCCAGAGTGCTCACCTAGAGTTGACAAGAAATGACAAGAGATACCTGTGTCTCATGCCAGGCACTGGCATTCAGTAGGAAGGCATCCAGCCATGGCCAGTATGCTTCTCCACAGCAACTCAAGAAAGTTCAGGATGGGGAGGAGGAGAGGTCCAGGCCCAAGGGCTGTAAATTTGATTGAGTGGCGCTGCATGAATACATCCTCGAGCTTCACCTGTCCCCATCTGCACAGGGGAACTGAAGTCAAATGGGAAGACCAGGGCTCCTGGGAAGATGAACATTCTCAGTGGGCTTCCCTGTGGCCTTGTGGGTCATTCAGGAACTAGGCAGTATAAGGCCAGATGACCAGTTAGACTATCTCTGGGGAGTTTCCTGTCCCACCCAGATGTCCTTGGAAACCAGGGGTGAACACAGGCTTTGGGGAGCCCTTCTCTGACAGCCTCACATGGGCTAAGTTGCCCAACCTTGTGTCGCCACATCCCAGTTGAAAATACCCTGTCTTGCCTTCCTCACAGATGCTAAGCAGGCACAGGGTGAAGGAAGAAACAAGTGGATCTTTTACTTTTACTTGGTGGCTACTGTCCTTGGAGAAAGCAAATGGCCCTGCATTCGAGTGTGAGCTCAGAACCCCAATCCCCCAGGCTATCTCCCCCTAAATGCTGGGTGAACCCCAAGTCCCCCAGTGAGCTCCTTCATTTCTCTCACCCCACTCTTTGGAGTCTAGGATAGGTGTCTACAAATTAGTGTTCTTAAATAAGGCCCTAAAATGCACTCACAGTTAAATGTGATGACCAGGAGCCAAGCCACACAGGAGGAAGATGATTGCTGTTCTGGCTTCTCCAGGAAGGCATCCACAAGTGGGCAGAGCTCTGGGTCTGGGCTCAGATCACCCATGGGTGACTGTTGGCCCAGCTGGGTGGCACCCAGCAAGTCACTGAACTCTGAGTCCAAACCTGAGACACCTGTCTCAAGGCCCATGGTGTGTTGGATGTGATGAGACCATGGACACGGTGGGCCCAATGTGGCTCTGAGGATATGTGGTTTGTGTGACCCTTCTGGAGGTTGGACCTTTTCCCAGGAACGCTTAGCTGGAGAAAGGTCTGGGGTGGAATTGTTCAAGGAGAATTACCTTCTGTTCACCTGCAAAGGACAAGAGGCAAAAGAAAACTAGAGGAGGTTCTCAAGTGGGGGCTTAGGAGGCCATTTACAGGGAGCTACGGGTGGGGAGAGGGGCAAAAGGAACAGAGGCCAGTATTGCTGGAAAACATCCAGAAACCCTGTCCCTGCTGCCAGTTCCCACCTGAAGTCTTCCCGTTCTATCAACCAGACCAGCAGCCTCCAGCTGAGTATCAACTGTACAAAACAGGGGCACAGACAGCATGAACCTCCTGGGGAGTCTTCTTTCCGTCTACAGCTGCTTCCTAGCCTGGGATTCTGCAATCTGAATTATGGCCAACGTGCCCGCTCCTACCAGCCTGATGCCACGGGAAGACTGTTGCCTGGCACTGTCCCCAAAGAGATGCTCTGGGGGCTCAGCTGTTTGGGCAGAGGTGAGAGAGGAAGACAATAAACTGGGCATAAACTTTGAAGGTGAGGGCCAGGGATCAGTGTCCTCAGGGTAAAGGAGAGTGCCACCTCGTGGCCACCTCGTGGGTACCCTTCTTAACTAGCAACTCGAACTTGGAGCATCTGTGCAGCGAGTACTCAGATTGGATTGCCGTTGGAAGCCTGGCTGAGTAAGCGTCTCAGGAAATGAAGCCTTTCCATCAGAGGAACCCACCCAAGGAAAAAGGCAACATCCACCCAGGTTTATCTATTTTTATTTTTATAAAACAAGCTACAAATCATCTCCCTCCCTCCACACAAAGGAAAACCATACCACACAGTCTACACACACATATGAGGCAGAAGATGCCTGGGGAGATTCTGAATTTCTACAAGGAGGCACTTCCTCTACTTCCTCTGTGTTTTGTGCTTGCTCCAGGCCAGAGATGGGGCTGGAATCTTCTGGAAGGTATGTCAGCTCCAGCACACTGAGTTTTCTGGTCCAGGTCTCACCATGTTGGAAGGGGCCTCCAGTCACCAGGGAAACAACCTCCAGGACTTTCACCAAATAGCAAGCACCTTCCTCTCCAGCCCGAGCTCCATCAGATCATGTCCTGAGGAGCCACACCCGCCAGTGGGGCACACTCCAAAGCAGGGTCTGGGGAGGGAGGGGGCTGCTGCTCATAGCACCAGTATCTCCCAGTCCTGAAAGGGGATACACCGTCTGCCCAGGTGCATGTGCTTCTGGGAATACTGAGGCGAGACCACGCTGAGGCCAGGCTTCCAACGGCAATCCGATTAGGATGCCAGTCCGGGCAACTTCAGCCCCAGGGAGGCCTCCAAGGCAGCTCGTGAGAAGAGGTGCTACGGTCACTGGTCGCTCGGGCAGGAGGTGTCTGAATGAGCACAGTCCCCTGGGCAGAGGAAGCTGCACATCTGTCTTGAAGGCTGGGCAGCCCTGCTGGAGTCCTGGTGAAACGTCTGTTGCAAGCTGGGCCTGAATCTCCCCATAGCTGGGTTATTGGCCCTGCACTTTTAAGGGGGACAGAATAGGAGGCCCAAGATCAATTTTGCTTCTGGAATTGGCCTTAAGCCTGGATGCCAGTGAGAAGATTTGAGGGAACAGAAAGAACCGCAGTATTGGGTTAAAAGAAACATAAAATCGTTGAGTTACCAACACGGTGATCAACTCAGCTCCTCCCTCCGACCAGCGATGATGGCTGGGGAGAGAGAGGAGGGGCGCGGTGGAACAGCTCTGACTCAGGCCTGAGAGGGCCACATCTCAGGAAGCCTCAGGGGTGGCTTTGCCAGAGGTGAGAAGTCTTCCTGTCTCGGCACTGACTCACAGGCTTCCCGGCCTCTTGCTGGCTACTTAAAATAGGCAGTGTCGCTGAAATAAAAGGCCTCACTGTGTGCCTTTTTCTTCTTTGCTTCCCCCTCGTGATTTACAGAGTGGATGCCAAATGGGTGAGAATGTTTCAATGGACTAAGTGCAAACCCTCTAAGGATAATTTGCTAGCATAGTGGTGGCCCCACCAATTCTGAGCCACCTGAAGGTCAGGAGACCAGGAGCACCTGGGCTTGGGAGAGCTGTGCGTGCAGGCTGTGCCCTCCCTTGGGGCAGCTCCATCTGTGGCCCAGAAGGCCAACCGTGAGATGACCCGCCAGCCACACCCCAGGAAGCTCCTCCACCACACAAGACCCGATGGAGTCTGCGGATAATCACAGAATTCCCCCAGATGCACACCTAGTCCAGGTGGGCTGGGCGAGGCCTGGGTTCTAGAAAGTTGGGCCAGAGCCCCCACAGCCCACAGCAGGGACAGGGAGGAGAGTAAACCAACAGTAATGCCAACACCTGTACAAAAGAACTATACAATTTACATATATATTTATATACAGTATATAAATCTCTTTCTTCTCAGTCCCAGCAAACCCTCCCCCCTGCAAAACAAAACAAACAAAAAAACCTAAAAGTTGTCAGTAGCAGATCCAAAGAAACTTACAATAAGAGAATAAACAGTCTTTCTTCCCTTTCCTTTCCCCACCGGTATTAGATATTGGTGTTTAAAAATGAAACCAAAAAGAAAACACGCAAATACGAATTATTAAAAGTGCAAACACGTTGGGCACCACTTATGTTACAGGGGATGCGGCTGGGCGAGGCAGCGCCGAGGTTGGGGTCGTGAGCCATCCTGTATCTCTGGTCTCTCCACCTGCCCTTGGGCTTCCTGCTCCTTAGACGAGGCGGCCTACTGAGAAGGGAGGTATAAGCAAGAGGAAGTCACAGTTGGCTTTATGGGAAATTTGACTACACAGAGCAACGTCCCCACCATGCCAGCCTTTTCTACCTGCTACTTGATATGGGACTGGGGGGACCTGCGTAGTCTAGATCTGCATAAGCCCAGGTTTCACCAGCTCTTGGTTTGCCACCAGGAGACATTACAACGGGAAGTGAAACAAGTCTAGCATTTCACTCAGAGAACCAGAGGTGGTAAGGCAGCACAGCGGGGGTGTGCACCCCGCACAAAGCAGGATGCCAGCCTTTCAACATGAGAGCAGGCAGGAGGTGCCAGGTGCCTGTATTTAGGTGGGGATGGAAGGAGCCTCAGGGCACTAACCCTAATCTTTCACTTGTAATCAGGGAAATGCAAATCAAAACTACCATGAGATACCATCTCACACCAGTGAGAATGGCACATATTAAAAAAACTAGCAACAACAAATGTTGGCGAGGATGTGGAGAAAAAGGAACTCTTGTGCACTGTTGGTGGGAGTGCAAACTGGTCCAACCACTATGGAGAGCTGTGTGGAGATTTCTGGACCTACTAAACATAGAGCTTCCATATGATCCAGCAATTCCACTCCTAGGTATTTACCCAAAGGACACAGAAACATCAATTCCAAAGAACACCTGCACCCCTATGTTTATAGCAGCACTGTTTACAATAGCTAAGCTTTGGAAACAACCCAAATGCCCAAAAATAGATGACTGGATCAAGAAGATGTGGTACATATATACCATGGAATATTACTCAGCATTCTATTGTGTCTTTAGCAAAACACACTGAAAATAGGGATCTATTGTATGTCACCTGGCCAATAAATACTCCCACTCCCACTGCACCCCAAAGCTGCACAAGGGGTCCAAGAGGGGAGCCCAGAAAGAAGGCAACTTACTGAATGGGTTTGTGCCAGCTCGCTTTCCCTGGGGGAAGCTGCCAAGACTACCACCTGCAACAAATAGGAACATGTGACACTCAAGTGGCCTTGACCCACAGAACTGGTAGAGCTTCTATTTACCTGGGACCGTTTCCGCTGGCTTCCAGAATGAAGAATGGACTTGGGAAAGAGCCGGAGGTGGCTTGGCTGCCATCTGTTCTGTGGGTGTCGGTGGCCCTATGCTGCCTGGGTGACCCCATTGCTCATCAACACCTCTGAGCAAAGTCCCTTTTCTGTAAGACCGGGTCCCCTACTAGGGTGCCTCTTTGGAATCCTCAGCTATTGGCTAAGAAAGGATTTGGTGCTGATGGAATTTGTAAATCCTCCTCGAGTCCTGGCTCTCCAAGCCATAGAATGTCAGAGGTAGAAAGAACCTTAGCAGTCATCTGGTCTAACTGCTTGCTGGGCAAATGTGGGAACTACAAATCAGAGTAGTTGAGAGACTAAAACAAGGTTCCAGGTTCATTCTACTAACACCAGCTGACCCTCAGCAGACTGATGAGTTTTGAGGCTTCTGCAGGAACCAGAGCCCCAAAAGGAGGAGGGGACCGCTGGGAGAGAAGTGTGCAAGAGCTGGGCCAGCTCTGGGGACCCCTGGGGGCCACGTGACCTTGTGTGTACTCCTAAACCCCCCGATCAGCCTGTGGAACCAAGGAAACCACAGTGGCCAGCCCTTCTCTGCTGCTCTCACTGGACTGCTGTGAGAGAGGCTGAGGTCGTGCAGATGGAGAAGGAGCTCGGAGGAGGATAAAATACTGAGAATCTAGGTCTATCTGTGGGTCTTGTGAAACCTCAGCTCCACATTCCCTGTAAGGCCTGAGAAAGAGACACAGCATGGGATGGGGCAGGTTGGTATCGGCAACTTTACAGATGAGAAAACAAACTTGGAAATGTAGTGGGACAGCCCCGAGGCAGGCAGGTGGAAGGGGCAGAGCCAGGCTGTCGGCTCTGAATCCAGCAACTGCTTCTCTCAGTGGTGAACAGAAAGACCTGTGTGCAGGGACCATAGCACTCCTGCCCAGCAGGCTGCAAACGCACCTCCATTCTTACCTGTGCAGGTGAGCTAACCCCTTCACCATGTCACATCACTCAATCCTTGGCACAACTTTATATGTCAGAGATACAGTGATCAAATTATCCCCACTTATAGACGATGCAACTGAGACTTAAGAGAGGTCATTGCTTTTTGGTGGTGAAGCAAGCTTAGACCCAGCCATCTGCTTCCAGAACCATGTTTTAAGCACCAAGGAGAAGAGGGGACAGCCTGAACTGAGCACAGCTGGCAGCCCCAGGCAATTTGAAGAAAGAGTTGGCTTTTTTAAAAAAATGAAAGATCTATTCTGCAACCTGCCTGCCTCACAGGATGGTGACAATAATCGTGATGAAAGTGCTTCATAATCTGGGCAAAAACAGAGAAGAAAGAGGTCCAGCCTCTGGAACATCTGGTCTTTACTTGCTATACAGAGAAATTTGCTCCCAGGTGAGGAGTCTGGTTGGTTAAAAAAAATAAATAACTGTATTCATGAAGCATTTCCAAAAAATTCCAGCCCTCAGACCCAAAGCTACACCCATCCTTCAAACTCTGCATCCTCCAGGCCACCTCTCTGCCCCCTCCCAGCATGCAAGCCCCTCTGGGCCCACCAGAGGGCACCGCATGACACCAGATGACCTAGGCATGGGCTCTACTTACCGAGCACCCAAGTGGCTTCTCTGTCACTCTCCAGAGCAGACACTGCTGCCTTTGGCAGGTGTGTTCTTCTCTCCCTCACTTCATCACACACGCACACACACACACGCACACACACACACACACACAACTCGCCATGCACCCGGTATTAAGTTCTTCACAAGCACCATCTTGTGAAAGCTTCACACCAAATCTATCAGCAATAGATAGATAGCAGCAATCTCCATTGTCAGATGCGGAAACTGAGGCTCAAAGAGGTTAGATAACTTAGCAAAGATTGCAGGGCTAGTAAGGGACAGCACTGAGATTAAAAGCCAGGTTCATCTGACTTCAAGGCTCTGCTCTTACCTGCACCCCCAATTCCCCTGCCTAGGCTGTGGGCCCCGCGTCTCCCCTGTGCCTTGCACTTGTGATTCACTCTCTTGCAGGCACCTCCTGCCTGGAAATTAGGGGTTTCCCCTCTGAACGTGCTGGCAGTTTCCTGCCCAGCAGCTTCTACCCACACCCAAGCTAGATCTGCTCCCCTACTTCTCTGACCTCACCACTGTCCTAACCCCCTCGGCCTTTCTCAGGAAGCAAGACCGGCCTGCTCACACAAGGACCGTCTTCAAACACTCTGGGTCCTTGTGAGGGGATGGCAGTCTGGTTGGGAACCCTGATGCCCGGTTCAAGCGCCAGCACTGATGCTGCCTCCCGTGTGACCTTAACAAACTGCTATCCCTCCTTAGGCTGCGCTCAAACCCTTGGCTGCAAATATGGGCAGCGGGACCTGAGGAGCCCCCAGGGCAGTGTGCCCTGTGGTGGGCATAGATGGGGGAGAAGAGAGAGTAATAGTGCTCCAGTTAAGTCTACCCTAGCCTCCCCCACCCCATCTTCCTTCCTCTCTCTCTCACTCCATCACACACACACACACACACACACACACACACACACACACACACACACACACTCTCTCACGCAGACTTCGCACGGTTAATATACACATAGACACAGGCTTCCACACGGGCCACAAACACACATGTAGATGCAGATGTGCGTAGAGACTTGTGCGTGCACAAACACATGCAGATGTCTATCAACATGCGCACACGCACCAGCCACACACACACACACACACACATTGCCAAAACCTGTCCCCAGCTGAGCCTGGGCTGAGGAGGAACAACTGGATGAGCAGTGCCCCCAAATCTGGTATTCTAGTTTGCACATTTCCTGGCTGATTCCCTTAGGCCCTGTGCACTGGAAGACCCCTGGGGGCTGGCACGGCTTCAGAGGAAGGCCTCCCTGAGCGCCATGGACCTGAGGTCACCACCCTCAGCCTCCCCTGACTCCCCTGTGCCAGGCAGACCAGAGCTACCAGTGTGGGGGACAGAGGGCAGCGCTGCTGCAGGGCTCCGAGACTGTAGCCCCTTTCAGTCCAGAAGCGCACCTGGGTAGGCCTGGGGTCTACACCAGCACTGGGAGGGCTCTTTCCAGTACTCAGAGTGTGTCAAAGCTAGATGTCACCACACGGGGCAGCCCCATCATCCACTCGTTCTCTCATTTGAGAGGACTTCATGAACTACTGCTAAGAGCGGGTACTGTGGCTACAACGGAGAATACACAGTCCACAGTTCACAGTTCAAGGGAGACCTGGAAAAGTAATGGCAATAGTGTAATACGTGCTACTGACAGCGGCAATCATCTCCATGGACTGAGTGTCTCCTCCACAGACTATGTAAGGACCTCATCCATCAGCTCATCCATCAGCTCCCCCACTGCATCAGGCCTCTAGCAGGAAGCACACCACACCCAGAAAACCGTGCAATAAACGAGCACCCAGGGCCTTACAGAGGGTGCCCTTGGCCTCTGTGCAGAAGCGGGTGGGGGAGGCAAGGAAGGCCAGGAGCACAGGGGCAGACACTTACCTTCTTTACTGACACCCAGGCAACCCTTCAGCTCGGGCAGTGAGATGACCTTGTCCTTGTTCAGGTCACAGTAGTCGGTGAAACGCCGGGCACATTTCTTGGGCTTAGCTTTCTTCTTCACATAGCGCTTGAAGGGCTTCATCTCCCGCTTGTTAATGTCATTGCTGCTGTTGCTGTCCAGCTGGCTGAAGTACCAGTGCACCACTCGCTCCTCCAGGGTGTGGCTGGGGTCCGGCTCTGAGAACCTGGCGTGGGCAGACACCCCCACCCGGGAGAACACAGCTCAGCATCCTGCAGGAACCACCAGCCCCTTTTGGTTCTCTCTTGTGTTCTGATGCCAGGGTCCTGATCTGGGATGCCCGCAACCAGGCAGGAAAGGCTACTCCAAGCCAAAGACCTCTCAGCCCTACTCAGCCTACAGCAGACTAGAGTCATCTCTTCGGCTAGAAATGGGGCGGTCCATTTCTTGGGGGTCTGCAAGTAGGTGGCCCTTATGACAGGAACCTGCCCCATCCTTACTATAGTCAGGAACTTTCTAATTCACTCGAGAAAACTACTTTGCGAGTCCAAATGTCATTATCCTGGCCTAGTATTCCCTGCCAGACAAACTGCACTTCACATGTGAATGTAACTATGGGTAGGAGTTCTCTTGCCCACCTGGGGTCCCCCCCACAAGCAGGAGGTGCCATTCCTGTCCTCAAGTGGCTCACCAACTTGGTGAGACCAAGATAAAAACATGATGCCAGGCAGTAACGATTCAATGTGAAGTGTGATGTTACCATGTCTGTCACTGTCACATCCAAGTGCAGTGATAACTGGGAGGAGGTGGTTGGGATGGACACAGTGATTCTAAAACTGGCGGGTTCCAGGCCTATTAGGAGTGAGTCTTCACAGAGGGTTTAAGTCAGGAGACCTGCAGTAGGCCCGGATGCCATGTTTCCTAGAGCCACCAGGATTCTGCTGGGGAGCAGCAGACTAGCAAGAGTCACCAAGAATGCACCCTGCTGTGGGGAAAAGAGTCATGAGTGGCTTCCTCTTTGGTGACCAAAGAGGGGAAAGAGGAAGGTCTCTCTGTGTGTAACTGCACACGCGTGGCCTGCCTTCCCATTTTATTCCCGTAAACCCTATCTTTTCTCAAAATGTATTTGATTTTTTTTAAAGATTTATTTATTTATGCATACAAGAGCTGGGGTACATGTGGCCAGAGGTGTGGGGGGTGAGAGACAGAGTGGGGAACAAAACAGGCAGATTGACCAAAGTACACTGCTGAGGGGAGCAGCAGGCGAGACAGGAGAGGTCTGCCTTGCCATGTGGGTAGCTCCCTGGCTGGCCAGGGATTGAATTCGTGCTGCAGAGGCTGCGGATAGCTTCAGAGTGCTGTGCTTAACCCCTTGCGCCACCAGGGAGGCCCACTGTATTTGACTTTTAAAGCCAGTTACAGGTGTGTTCCCAAAGGGGTGCCCAGGATGTCTGACCAGACCAGAGTCGCAGGGAGCATCTGTGTGGCGCCTGTTCTTGGGGCTTGGCACTGAGTGAGCCTGGTCCAGGCCCTTGTGTTCAAGGGGCATTCTTCCCTGGTGGGGGATGAAGGCAGAGATTGGGAGTCCCAAAAATACAAATACTTAGTTGCAGGGCACAGGGAGATGATGAGACCAGCAAGGTCAGAAGTGAAGAGTGAAGAGCTCCCTGTTCCACAGAAGTTCTAGACCAGGCGGGCAGGCCTGTCAGCACATTCTGAAGCAGTACCTGGCAAGAAAACTATTCGAACCACTTGCCAATCCCTTGGTGTTCTCTGGGATTTGCCAAATTTTCCAGAAGGGAGGGAGGGGACCATCTCTACCCATTCCTTATGAACCAACCCAGCAAACTCCCTTCTCTTGTTGCACCCAAGTGACCTTGTTTAGCGAAAATGACGTTTCGTTACCAAAAAAAAGCCAGACATCCCTGCGAAGTGCCCAGTCCTAATTAACTGAATTGCAGTCTCAGGCAGGCCCCTGGGCACCCCATACTGATGTGATTCCAAGACAGCGCAATTAGTGGATCTGCCAGCAGGACTTCATCCTGACAGGTTTAAGGCAGGGAGTACTTGGGTAGGTGTGAGGGGGGCAGTCCGCCTGCCTCGGGCCCTCTGGCAATCTGTAGTCTGTAACAGAAACCAAGCTCCGGAAGCCATTGACAAAGGTGTGGAGTATTCATGCAGAGCTCAACTTTTTATCTCTGCCAGTACAGGGGATTTTGGAGTTTCAAGCTTCCTCTATGTTATTTGCAACAGTCACTCTCAAGTCTGCCCCTGCAGGGTACACCAGGGGGGCAGCAGAAAAATCTCTTAGGAGGTTCGCTGCAGTGCAAGAGGGAGGCTGGCCTGCTCGGTGGTTACCTCTGCCTTCCCCTCAGGGTCAGGGAGGATGCAGGCTGTGGAGGAGAGCCACCCCGGAGGAGCCCCAGGGGAGGGCACCAGGTGCTCCCAAGGAAGCCTCTCTAAGGCATCAGGAGGTCCCCCTCTCACCCCTTGGTTCCAGGAGAGCCCCAGGCACAGGCAGCTCTTCCTTTAACCTTTAGGCTCAGCATAGCGTAATGTCTACCTAGAGACTGGAATAATAAAGCCTCAGTCCCTGGGATGGAAGGGATGAAGTCATTCCGCCCAGACGCCCTGCCAGAGAAGGCGAGCTGCCTCCAGCCTGTGTTCCCGGGCTCCCTCCTGTCCAGTTCTCAGCAACTCCATTGATGGAGCTCCTGGCCAGACTTGGGTTAGTCTGCAGCAAGAAGGCGCTCTTCTCCCCGCTTTGCAACCTCTGGGGAGTGACAGTCATTTGACTTCAGCTCTCTCCCCCCTCTTTTTCTTCTCTCTTCGGACCCTGTCATCCTGGTCCAGTCCTGCATTCCTCACTGCCAGTAGGACCTGGCAGCCCCCACTTTCAGCTACCGGTCTTGCCATCTTCCCCAGAATCCGTCCTCCACAGCCCCTCCAGACAAGGCTCCCTATAACACGCCACCACCCAGAGCCTCCCTGTGGAGCCCCTCCGAGTGTCCTGCACCTCCCTCCTTCATCTCCAGCTAGCACAGTGTTCTCTGCTTCTGAACTCCTCGGACCTCCAGAAACCCATCCCCCATCCCCAAATGAAGCTGGGTGAAGCTGGGTGGCACCAGGATCCTACTTAGGAACCCAATAACTTGTGCTGGCCAACCTCCAAGTACATTTAAAGCAAGAATTTCTTAGCTTTGGGGGATCATGGACCCTTCTGAGAACCTAAACTAGTTATTATCCCTCTCTCAGAAAAAAGCACATACACACAGAACTCTGCAGATTTAGGGGGCTTAATGTACTCTTTAAAGATCATCCAAAGTTCATGAACTGAAGTAAAAAATCCTTGATCTAGAGGGAAGAAGACGCTAAGTATGGCCCAGAAGAATGTTCAAGCAGGACCCTTTCTGGAAGGAGATGAAATAAGACAAAAAACAGTAACTGGGATGGGCTTGGAGTGGTTTCTTTACTTCCAACAAAGTTTAATAGAAAAAGAAAACTACTGAAGGTATCTGGTTTAAAACCCTGTAAATTGGGTTTCTAGCTTGGCCAGTCTTTTTTTTTTTTTTTTTTAAAGATTTATTTATTTATTTACACAAGCACTGGGTACAGTCAGAAGCGAGGGAGGGTGAGAGGATTCACCAGAGCCAGAGCGGGGAACAGAACAGGCAGACTGACGAAATACACTGCTGAGGGGAGCAGAGGGCATAGCAGGAGAGGTCTGCCGTTTCATGTGGGACCCTCGCTGGCGGCTGGGGATTGAACCAGTGCCGCAGAGGCTGCGGGCAGCTTCGCAGCCCAGCGCTCAACCGCTGCACCAACAGGGGAGGCCCAGCCACAGTCTTCTGGCCAGCTCTACCAGGCTTTAGACAATATCTAGTCAGGACTGAGGTCGATCATGAGTCCTGTTTAGCCAGACAGCAGTGGGTGTATGTGAAAGGACATACCAGAGACCCCTGTGAACTAAGGTCAACTCAACTTCCTGGGGGGACTGCTGGATGTGGGTGGGACAGGAAGCCTCCCTCCTACCCCTCACCCCCAATCCCTCAAACAATCTTTGCTGGAGTCCTTTGAGGTCATCCCTGACCTCAGAGTCACACCCCACTGATTCCTCTTGCTGTGACAGCTTTCTAGAAGTATCCTTTAAAGACACTGACAGCTCTTACTCCAGCTCTAGGCTTTCACTGGCTCAAACTTCCAGGCTTTTGATATGTGCATAGAAACTGGAGTCGGGACAGCTGGAACTCAAAACTGCTCATCAAACAAGGGCTGGAACCCTAACTTAGAGGGTGTAATGGTTCCTTAAGGCCACTTAACTGTGATTTGTTGGTCCATGGGTGCCTCCTCGGGCTGCAGTGCCACTTCTGCTAAAAGACTCATGGGGTAGGTATAATATTTAAGTTTTCTTGGATATGGTGTGGAAAGACACACCCAGAGGATACCAAATTCCAGCTTTTAGAATGTACTTCAGTAACACACTGGTGTCTGTCCTGCCTCTGCCTGTTGTGGTGCTTTCCTGTTCGCTCCCGCCTCCAGGGATGAGAAAACCATGAGAGCCAAGTCCCTCCCCGGACTGGTCCCACGGAGTCTTCTCCCAAGTGAAGAGGTGGCAGGTGCCGCCCTGCTCCTGCAGCACTTTCAGTTTTGCTTCTGCAGCCCCAGCCCTGCCAGGCCTTGGCTGCAACGCACAGCTGGAGAGCCAGCCCCATTTACCACAAGGAAACTTGCTTTGGCCAAGATCTTGGACCCAATTCTGCTGCCCCAAGCAGTTTTAAAGAAGGTGAGGCGGGACGGCATGAGGGCACTTGCCAAGCTAAGCAGACCAACCGAGCCCCATCTGGAGTTGGGTCCAGGCCCTGCCAGCTGTACGGGTGGGACTGGGAAATGCCAAGTCAGCCACATTCCAGCCTCTTCCTAGCAAGGCCATCAACAAGTAACCGCACTGGGCAGGAAGTGAGAAGCCACAGTACAGATGGTCTCTCTTTGGGGGACCAGATGAGGGGCCAGGAGACTCCGACAGCCCACTGCACCTCTCTTCAATGTTGACTGGATTAGGGAAGGTAGAGCAGGAGAGGGTTCTCCTGCTCTAGAAAGCTCTCTCAACCAAGATCTCAGAAATCTTCCTTTGGGCTGACAAATGCCAGTGGATGTTAAAGGAGAGCAGATCTAAAGGGGTAAGGGGAGCTGTCTGTCTCCTGGAGCCCTGGCGTGAAAGGCCAAGAGGATATTACAAACATCTGACACACCACTGAGATTGGTTATCATCCTCCAGCCTGTGCCCTACCCTGCTCTAGCCACAGGTATGTCCATGGACACCCCATTCTTCTTTACCTACTTTGGAGGCACTGCTTTTCAACACTAAGTAGTTGAGGAGGCCAGAAAAGAAAGTAGACAGCCTTTTCTCCACTTCCTGCATCTAACAAGCTTCCAAATCTTATTGATTCATAACTAAAGCTTCAGTAGATTCTCCCTTCCTATGACCTTAGCCCCTGCTCTCCCAGCCCTTTACTCTGCCGCTGCTATAACCCTCCTGCCCTGTCTTGCTCCCCTCCCACCCAGCTTCCATTGGACCGGCAGGGTGTTTCTTAAAAAAAATGCTCATCACATGGTTCCGTGTTGCAAGCTTTGGCATGAATCACAAGGCCAGACATGATCTGGACTCTGCTCAACTTGACAGCTTCGTCAACTGCCTGTCCACAGCCTGCCTCCCAAATTGAAACCATACTTCTTACAACTCCTTTCACTGGCCCTCCCTCACTCCTACCTCACTGGTCCAGCTAAGTCGGGCATTTTCCCATATATGAAGATGGGACCCAGATATCACCTCCTAGGTAAAGCCTGCCCCCACCCCCCTTCCATCCCCTGTCCCTGCAGCGCCTTCCCTGCCTCTATTATCACACTGACCGCACAGAACAATCACGTTGCATTATGATTATAATTTATTATTATAGAGCTCTTCTCTTCTCCCAATCACACCAGGAAACCTGACCATTTCCCCGTATGTCCCCAGAACCCAGCACACAGCTTACACCAGTGGGGAGTGGAGACTTAAGAGTGCGCAAAACCAAAATTTGCACTTTAGGCCCATGGCAGGTTGGGGGGAAAACACCCTTTTTTCTGGACTGCCCCAAATATCCTCCCTGTTCTTCTTCTCCATGTCCCCAAGTGGGATTATTTTCCACTGGCCCAAGCTGATGTCCAGCTTCAGTTGCCAGACACAAGAGGATGCAGGAGGGATCAGATGTGGCCTCCTTGACCTTGTTCCTGCAACCTCAACTCTGCCCGAATTCAGAACCAAGGCCAAACCCCAGGAAGAGTGGACTCCCTAACTCTCTTCATCAGCCCTGCTGCAGACGTGCTACCCAACCAACCCCCGCCTCCTCCATCAAAGCTGCATGCCTGGCCAGAGTCTGACCTCACATCGTCCTAAGTCCCTCAGGCCCAGATGGGGTCCTGTAGCAACCTGGTGATGACGAGGCACCACGGTGAACTCCATAGTGGGTCTGGCCTCCAGTTTAGTCTCACAGTAGTTGGGGGGCCCTTTGATATGTGCCGAGATCTCAGACATCCTCTCTGTATATGGCAGGGGTCCATCCATCCATCTCACCATCTACCCCTCTACTGAAGTCATGGAAGAAATATTTAGTGAGCACTGATGATGGACCAGGCACTGTTCTCACTTCTGGGAATACAGCAGGGAAGGAGGTAGAAAATGTTCCTTTCCTCATAGAACTTAAAGTTTCATTGCATCGGGTGAGACTATAAGTAAAGCAAGCAGCAAAGTATCAGATAGTGATAAGAGCTGGCTGAGACTTAAAAAGATGTGTCACAGTAAAGGGAGGCTGGGCAGCTGCCTTCAGGGGGGTGGTCACTGAGAAGGTGACCTCTAGCTGGGCAAGCAGGGTCAGTCACAGGAAGATGGGGCAGCCCTCTCTGTCACTAGGGCCCTCTCCCTCCGGGGTGAAGGGGCAGCTGGCATGGAGACCCTGGACAGGTGAGAGTTTGGCCTGTTGGAGGAACTGAAGACCAGTGGCTGGTACATCATGCTGGGAGGGCGAGCAGGTGGGGAGGCCAGGCTTTAGGGCCAGTTTCAGGGCCCACTCAGGACTTACTGTCAGTCTCTCGGGAGGTCTGGGAGGGCTTTAGACCAGGAAAACTGGCAACTTTGGACAGCTACCTCCCGTAGAACTGCTTCTCTCTTTTCCTGCTTCTCCCAGCCCCCTTGCAGATTTCTAAACTATTTCTTGGTTCATATCTTGTCTATCTTTTGATTACAAGTCCAGCCTCTGGGTAACGCAACCCCCAAATGCAGTTCAAACCTTTCATTCTCGTCAAAAGCGAACGCGGTCAAGCTAATATGAGCTTAAAATGAAAAACAGGTTTAGGAAAAAATACTTTTTCTAAACTTCTCCCAATTATATTACACTGAAAAAGAGAAGGTTTTTTTCTTTTTTCTTTTTTTTTTAAGGGGAAAAAAAAAAGTCTCTTCCCTAAGGACATGCTGGTATTAAAAACATTTATAAACTTCTTAATTTTTATTTTCTGAAAAATCCCTTCAGCCTGCAATTCAAGAGCAATGCATCAACCTTAACTTCCCAGGGCAGTGGGTTTTATCTGCAATCTTGCCCACCCTCTCACCCCCAATCGACACCCCCTGCCCTGGCCCCTTATCTGCTGGTCCATGACTCAGCCAAGTTCCCTCCTTTGCCTGGACCCGCAGCATGCCTGGAGCCGAGGCCACACCGTGCGCAAGGGCTGGGCTCCCCAGAAGCAAATGGGACAGAGCTTGAAGTCCTGTCTCTTAGGAGTGAAGCACAAGCAGCAGGGAGGCACCCTGCCAGGCTGGTCAGAGCCAGCAGCCCTGGGGGGCACTGTGGGCGGCAAGCACCCAGAGTTTTTAAGCCCATGGCCCCTTTCTTTTCTTTTGCCCCCTCTCAGTTAATAAATATAAATATCGCATGCCCATTTTTGCATAAAAGGGATTTTTTTCATAGTCTAGGCTTAAAACATTATAAAGGCACACAATCCTGAATAAGCTTTTTCAAAATGCACACACACACACACACACATACACACAGGTGCTGCCTATTTCAGACACACCGCTGAGTACCGTGCATGCTGATTGCGCTCACAGACCTACTCCATCTTAGACTCAGTGTTGTCCATTTTCAAAAGGGGGCCTCACCCCCATTCCTAGAGGGAGCAAAAACAGAGGCACATCCAGACACCAGCCTCAGAGCTCACAGGACCCTGGAGTGCTGAGAGCCGGGACCCACAAGCAGTTTCGACGGACAGATCACAAGGGAGCCGCTGCACTCACGTACCATGACAGAGCTGGGATTTAGGACGCTGCCTCCATCTGCCACTGGGAGCTGTTTCTGGAGTCCTGGTTCCCCACCCTAGATACACATATTGGGGTCCTGTTGGTCGCCACTGAAGGGCTACCTTGGGCCCTTCTACGGACCTGGGGCCTGAGCCTGTTATCAGAGTGGTGCTCACTGCCTTGGTGGCCACAGCGCTGCCTCAAGACAGAGGCTGGGGGACTAGCCCCCTCTGGGGTGCACTCCATGAGCTGAGAGGCACATAAGCTCGGCTCGGGCTGCCCATCCCGGCCAAGCACACTGTATTTTCTCCACTGCTGCCAGAGCCTGAACATCCCCTCCCCCTGTATACCCACACACCCCTGTGCCTCCCCCTCTTCAAAATGGGAGGTACATCTCACAGATTCTTTGGGACTAGCTCCTTCTTGCTTCTCCTACCTCATCTATGACCGCTCTCACCTCTTCTTCGTCCTCCTCACCCATGCACATGGACCAATACTGAACTGAACTTTCTTGGAGTGACTGTTTTTTCCTGTTTCCTGGAAAGGCTTTCCTTCTTTCACTGACAGATCCCCGTCAGTTTCGACATTCAGCTCAGCAATCACAGTCCTCTAGGAAGGTCTCCCTGACTCCTCCAGACTAAGTTAACAAACCCTTCTCTGGGGTTCCTCCTCGGTTCTAGCCTGATGCCACACAATTTGCAAGCATCTGTCTACAGTATAGTGCCCCCACTAGGCTGCTGCCTTCTTTGAAGGTGGAGACATACCTTATATCCCTGGGCTCCCAGCCCTCAGTCCAGTGCTTGGTGTATCGTGATGTTCAGCAGTTAATGAGCTGATGGACAGATGGATGCACGCATGATGTTCCAACGAACTGACCCAGTGGACCAATTAGTGATCCCAGTGATGCTGGTCACCAGGATGTGTGTGCGTTTCAGGCTCAGGTCAGGACTACTCCGCTAACATATCTGCTCAAGCGCTAAGTATAATTTGGCTATGGGAATGTCCAATCCCCTTGCCAAGAGCCCCTTGGGATTATCAGAAAAGCACATAGCTCCTGCCATCTCAGCAGACAAGAAAATCACCAAGTGCTCTCGACTCCTTCCCTCCCCTCCCTGTCCCCAGCTCATGCCCACCACCCATCCTGTCATTCAGGACGCTCACATCCAACACATCTGTTTCTAAACTAAAATGCTAGAAGTCGCCAGGTACCCCATTGACTTGCCCTCATCAGGTAAGTAAAAGCCAGGGACAAGCAACTCACACAGAATAGGGGGGATAGGGAGGCAGGGAGATTTTTGGCAGAAGGTGGGACAAGGCCACAACTACATGGTTTTAGGAAAAGTATCTGCTTCCAATCCTTTCCCTAGCCAACGCCTCCCCACATTTCCAGCATCCCTTAGCATCTTAAAAGCCTACCCCTCCTTTCCCGTTGGGCCTGTTCCTGCTCACATTCTCACCTCCCACCTCCAGTGGGTGCTGCTGAATTAATGGCCTGCACCATGTCAGTGGTGAGGGCATCCAGTAGGCTGGTGATAAATTCCATTTTCTTCCCTTCTGGACAACCTGAAAGATAAAATGAGATTTGAAAGCAGATGCTGGGTAAAAAAAAATCAGGCAAATAACTTCCTCAACTGCCACTGTTTTCCAAACCTCACTATGCCCTTCTTGTCCAACTAAAATCTACTTTGGGGGTTTATCTATTGTTAAGACACTTCTCATAAACTTCATAATTCCTCTAGCTGCAGTCCACAAGGGATCAGCCCAAATGGATAAAGATGCTTCCCACCTCAATTCCACACATTTTTGCTAAGTACCGTCAGGCACTAAGCTAAATGCTAGAGATGCAGCAATGTGCAACACACGGAGTCCTCATCCTCACGAAGGTCACATATACTAGGACTCACGCCAGCGATCAGGTGGTCACACGAGGGCCAGCTCTGTAAGGACCAGATGCTAACACGACACAAAGGACAGAGAGAACACTAGTGGTCGAAGTGGGCTCCAGTAGACCTACATCTATCGTGACTCAAGTAGAATCCAGGCAGCCATCTAGCCATCTCTCTTGGCTAGAGCGACCTGGATCTGTCCAAAGCCTCCTCCTTTTGTTCACCTCTCTCCTCATCCAGCTTAGATTATTATTATTGAAATCTCCCTTATAAATGCTCTTGAATCCTCTGGTGCGCTTCTCCTTCCTGGCACTATTCCAACATAACCCAAGCACAGATGGGCCTTCTCACAGATATGCCTTTTCCACATCTACACCCACATAACAGAGTATTGCTGGGAAAACACCGCCTCCTAAGCGGATGGATGGTGTCCCTCTAATTCCATGATCACCAGCACCAAACAGCCTCAACACCACCCACAGTCTTTCTCTGTAGCAGCTGTTTCCCTCTCTGCTCTCACCAAATCCTCCAGCCTCAGGGTAAACACTATCTTTTCAGAGAAGCTGCAGGCTCTGAGGGAGTCTCTCTGCTCTTCCCATGGCACCTTGCTCTGCCCCTGTCCTGTGTGTGAGTTTGTATCCATGTATTTGTATAGCATCTGTCTCTCCCACTGTGTAAGCCTCAAGCGATTTTGATCACTAGGTTATACTCACTCAGCACGTGGCACATAGAAGAATCTCAATTCACATTTGTTGAGGGGTTGGCTAGAAGAAGGAAGCCTGGCCTCGGAAACGCCATTCCAGCAACAGAGCAGTGCTTGCAAACCTTGCTTGAAACCCCCTGACTTTCAAGGCCCTCTGTTTTCAGCTCCCCTCACTTTGGAATGCTGATGGGCAGCAGGAAGATGCTTCCATTACCACCAGCACTGACCTGAGTTTGAGCTGAGTCAAGAATTATGTTCCAAGTCACTGATACTTACTGATCTTATTGTAACTTACTGGCAGAGAATGCTATAAATAAGGGAGAGTAAGGCACCACAGTCATTTGGAGGCCCTGTCTTCCCGCCCGCCCCCCCTTTCCCCCTCAGGATGGCCCCGTGCCACCAGGGATCATGGCAAAAGCCCTCTTCAGGCCAGGCTCCTCAGACAGCACCCCCCCCACCCTGCTCTAAGTTATAATATCTTTTTTCAAAGCCCTGGGGAAAAGGTTCTGGGTCCCTGGAACATCATTCTAGCATAGATAAAGACTGTAGAATTGCAGGCTAGGCTGTGACCCCGATGACTGCCTTTCCAAGGGGAGAGGTTGAGGAAGGACAAACAATATGCACAAGGGCATGGGACTAATTAGAGAAAAGTCCCAGAGCAGATGTGGATCCCAAGCTCCCAACTGCAAAGTCCTGTGATGCTCCTGCCTAGTGCACCCTGCTCCATCTTACAGGAGTGTGTGTGTTGGGGGGAAACCCAGAAGAGGGAGCTGTCTGTGCAAGATGAGGGGTGGAGGGAGAGAGTGGGTGTAGGCACTGGCAAGGGGCAGCGCTGTCTCCCACCTGGCAGCTCCCTGTCCTTGAAGGGATCGTCCACCTCCACACTTCTGGCCCTGGCGTCACTCTCACAACTGGGCATCACGTAGCTGAGAAGGAACAATCATGAGTTGTTGGGGGAGCCTGGGAACTGAGCCTCCTAGAGCCACTACCACCCACCAATGACCTGTGTGGTCACTAAACCCAGAGGTCCCAGGGCTGGAAGCAAAATATTTCCTTCCCAGTAGCTGCAAGGCCATCCCAGCAACACCATGCCCACTGGACATGTTGGGGCATATCACTGAAGCATTGCAATGTCACCTTATGTCTGCGCACAGAATGTTTCTGGTCCATAAAAACTACTGACCTAAGCAGAGTGACGTTCTCCTCAGAGGTGAGCTGAGGTTCACAAAGATCACCTAACTTTCCTAGGGTCACCCAGCTAGGAAGAGACAGACCCTTGACTGTAATCCAGGATCGGGGGTCTTTTTCCCAGAACCTCATCTGCTTACAAACAGAAATATTGCTCTCCTCGTCCCTCGATTCCCAGTGGACCAGGACAGTAGAACCAGATGTGAGGTGTCAGTTCCAGGGCCCACCAAGGGACAGGACAGGCTCAGGGGCTCTTACCGTGTGGAGGTCCCGGGCAGTGGGCGCCCCGTGTCCACCAGCACGCACCAGCAGTAGCCGGTAGATTGGTGGCACTGCACAGGCTTATAGAGCCCCCCAGGGGCGCACTCGGGGATGACAATGCCCTCGCGGGGATTCTGCCGGGCCTCCTCCAGGGCACTCTGCCGTTCCTGGTCACACGAGTGGACTTTCTCTGCAAAAGAAGACACAACCTGTGGTGACCATCAGGGCTGCCTTTCTTGCCAGGACCTGGCCAGGCCCCCAGGAAATGAAGACTTGACTGGGAAGCCTCCCTGCTGCCCCCTCCGCTGCCAGGGCACACTGAGCATTCACTCCCAGAGGGTTCTAAAGCCCCAACAAGCCAGCCAGGGACTCCGGGGCCCACTCCTTATGCTCACGGTGGAGCCCTGGGGTGGAATTTTCTGGCATATTCAGAAGGGCTCTTGCTGAGCACCCCATCTAGAGATGGGTGCAGAAGCCTGACTGACCCCAGCACACTGACCAGCTAAGACTCTCCCAAGTCCAGACACAGCAGGACAGAGCCCATGGGCGTCTGCCACAGGAGGAGAGTCCATTACACATACGGCTCCCAGTCAATAGAAGAGAGAAAACAGGCCCACCAGGAAGAGGTCTGCACTCAGAGGCCTCAGGAAATACACAGACATGCTCCTGGGAGCCAGGCCCCGGCTTAGGCAGGGTGCAGTGCCCTGCCAGGCCTGGCCTGCTCAGGGGTCTTAACTGAAAATTCAACCCAGTCAACCTGCCTAACTTTACTTTCATGTTTGCTGTTTTTGTTGCTGCTGTGTTTTGTTTTGTCTTTTAATATTTTTAAACAGATAGCATTGGGTTTTCTTTTCTTGTTATAAAGAATGTTTTGAAAAATCCATAATGGCGCCAAAGTTAAACACTCCTTTCCCTAGATTTGCTCTTATGCACAAACACACACACAAATCCAGGTGCACACAACTACCATTTTCATTTCATAGTAAAAGCAATCATATCATAAACCTATATTATTATATTTATCTACTTATTTATTACACAATTTGCCTCTTGAAGAAGAGGCCGGGAAGGCAGTCTTGGGCATCCTATGACATTATCACAGACTGTTACAAAAACATCATTTCCTAGAGCAACAGTTTGCCCAGGCAACCTGGGGATTCACATTGGTCCCTGAACAACAGCACAAAGGCTCAGAATAACAAACTCAACTCAACTTTCAAGCTGCCAACCCCCTGGAAATAATGGCTCTGCTGGTGATACATGTGTGGACAGTCCAGATGTTGCTGCAAACTGCAGGTGTCCACAGAGACACCTCACAGGTAATACAGTGAGAGGACAATTAGCTGCTGGGGATTCTGCAGAGCAGCTGTCTGGCATTCCCGTTGCAGGGGGAGGGGGCTATCTTCTTGGAGGCGTAGAAATGCTGAAGAGGCAGGACGCCGGTAGGTATAGCACCTTCACATAAAGATATCATTTTGAATTTAGAAAATAAAAAAAAACTATTTTCATAATGCAGACACAGCAAAGCTAAACAATCTTCTCGGCTAAAGGAATAGGAATTTAAAAAAGCTGACAAGACATTAGCAGGGATTCTACCTGGACTGTAACTTCTACCAAAGAGCCCCTAGTGGCAGCTCAGGAGTGAGACATGAACTGACTGGGGTGAGGGCGGTCTTGGAAAAATCAGGTTGAACACCCAGAGTTTTCACTTGAGCCCCTTGGCTGGGAAGGGACCTGACACCTTCCAGGGGGTTCCGTGAGAGATTTTCAACACTCCCTCCCCAGTCCCAAGGTGACAGCCTTCTTCTCCTACCTCGTATTTCATCCATGGAAAAGGCGACAGATGAGCAAAATCGAAGGAAAACAGCTTTTTCTGACACCACATTCAAGTAACAACCTGACAGAGGCTTTAAATTAAGATCCTCTGAGCCAACATTCTAAAGCCATAAATCAGGCTGAACGCGAGACACAGAAGGAGGGGGGAGCTTCCCCTTGCAGGGCAGAGCGAATGATGGGCCTGACCTCACTCCTTGGGGATGCTGAGGCTGTGCAAACATGGCGAGGCCATCTGAGGGCTGGGAACTTGTGATTTGGGCATTGCCGATGGATTTCTGGAAGCCCTTGAAGGCTCTTCTGAAATGTTCACCGTCAGCTTCCAGCAGTTGCACCAATTTCCGAGGAGAATAAAAATTACACAAAGGCAGAAGCTTGATCGTTTGGACAAGTGGGGATAGCATGGAACTAGAAAGCTAAAAGGAAGGGTTTACATGAAATTTGCTTGCTTGGTGGTTTATTACTTTATGTCAATCCTGCAAGCATGAGGGTCCCTCTAAGAAAAGGACAGGGATTGTTTATAATAATATCATTTGTGAAGGATACAGGGACTATCTTCTAACATAAAACCATTTTTACACTATTAATGGTCACAGCAAATATTCATTGAGTGATTTGTGCCAGGAGATAGACTAGGGCTTCCCCTGCCAGGTCTCTGTGTCCATGGGAAGTGGACGCTATTTATGCCCATTTTGTCGGCTGGGCAGCTGAGCTTTGGAGAGATTCATGAATTTTCCCCAGTTCAGGCAGCCAAGAGAGAGGAGGGTTGAGGTTCCAATCAAGGGCTTTCCATAGTCAAGCCTGTCTTGCTAATCTCTAGACATAAAGAACAGCAGAGAGGGCACAATCAGGGTCGTCCAAGGCTCTCCTCTCTGTAATCACTTGCTTTCAGGGAAAAATTCATTTATGTTTATAGTGTGTCGTGCTCCCAGGCCCAGATCTGCTGCCTTACAAACCAAGTGGATAAAAAAGTGCTTGCCCAGCTTCCCTGATGGCGCATTGGGTTGAGCGCAGCACTGTGGAGCTATCCACAACCTCTGCAGCGCAGGTTCAATTCCTGGCCAGCCAGGGAGATACCCACATGGCGCGGCAGACGTCTCCTGCCTCGCCTGCTGCTCTCCTCAGCAGTGTTTTCAGTCCATCTGCCTGTTCTGCTCCCTGCTCTGTCTCTGGTGAATTCTTTCACCCTCCCACACCTCTGGCCTATATCCCAGTTCTTGTATAAATAAAATAAATCTTTTTTTAAAAAAAGTGCTTGCCCGCTGGACACAGAACAGCATCTTCTATACCAATGATTCTTTGCAGCGTAAGAGCACTGCAAATCTGGCAGTATTTTCTCTCTTTATCTCAGAACTGGAGAACTTAAAGGCAAAGTTGGCACTCTCTTGCCATGACAGAGCTTTAAAATGAATACTAATAGCTAACATCTATTTGCGTGCTTACCCCATGCCAAGTGTGGCACTGGGCACTTGTATTAATTCACTTCAAACCCATCATAACTCTCTAAGACCGATGTTATTATTATCCTCCCTGGGCAGAGGAGGACCCAGACACCCAGACACCCAGACTAGCTATGCAAGTCCCTCAAGGTCATATAACTGCAGTGACAGAGCAGGGATTCCAGTCCAGGCAGGCAGCAGGGGCTGTGCTCTCCACTCGCTGCAGATCCTCCTGTCACTGCTGCAGTCTGATCTGTATCCTAGCCTGTGTTTTTCTTCTACTCCTCCTGTAGATTGCTACAAAATCGTCCCAGTAAATGGCCCCTCCCTACCATATAGGCCCCCTTCCCACTGACTGATTCACTTTTACCAATGCAGGGGTGACAGTGTATAGCCTCCAGGCCCAGGCCTTAAGAGGCCTTGCAACTTCCACGTCCACATCCCGGAAGGCCACTCTGAGACCACCATGTACAGAAGCCAGCCCAGACCACTGGGAGGTGAAAGGTCATAGCTACATGTGAGAGTGAGGTGACCTGGGACATTCCAATCCAGCTGGCCCTCCAAGGGGTCCAGGAGTGAGTTTAGGTAAACCCAGTCAACTCACAGAGACATTACGGAGAATAAATTCTTTTTTTGTAAACTATTAAGCTTGGGGGTAGTTTGTTATACAGCAAGAGGAAACTGAAACACCTAGACTTGTTCAACTCTTCATCAACTTACCCCATCAGTATTTTTGTAGCTGTCTCAGACCCTGTAGTCATTCAGTCAATTGAGCAATTATTCCTGCAGTGCTTCTCCATGGGCCATGCAAGGAGGAATCAGTATGTACCAAAGAACATAAGCTCCTTCTGTAGCTGAGGACCCAGAAGCCACAAGCCCCATTCTTGGGGCCACTGCCACCTTCTGCCCTTCTCAGTCACCTCCCACAGGACTCTTAAACTTAACAACTATTGAGTTTCTCAGATACTAAAAAGTCACCTCCCAGAATGCAAGAGAGGGGTGTGTTTCAAGGATCTCATCAGAAACATTGGTTCAGAGCAGGCAGTCCCCACAACTGGACATTTGTAGTTCTAAGACATTCAATCTCTATTTAGGAAAATTTAAGGAAGGATGACAAGATGGAAGGTCTGGCTGATGACTGAGAATGACTGGTGTCACCTGTTAACACTTGGAAGACACAAACAGCAGGGGAGAGGAGCAATCAGGGCTGTCCAGGGGAACTGCAGATAGATGAGGACATCTTCTTATACACTCACACACACCTGCCCCTGCAGTCCTATCCCAGGGAGGTGCAGAGAAAAAGTGATAGCCAGGTCACTCCCCACCTGGCAATTGGTGGTTTAAGTTGAATTCACAACCCTCTGACTGCTTAAGAGAAGAAACAGTGGAAAAGCATCCTATGGAAGAAGTGGAACATCTCCAGCCCTTGCCACCAGGAGACACACAGACCTCCCACCACCGACCACACATCACAGCAGAGCACAGCAGGACAGAAGCGGAGCAGCGCTTCAGGGAGGGACAGCAGAGAACCAAACTAAAGCCTGTCTCCAGGCTCAGGGTGGAGGGCCCTGCGTGTTCAGCCAAAAGAGGGCAAGCAAGGAGAAGACTCTCTCGGCATGGCTAGCCCCTGCCTCTGGGACTCCAGCCACGCATGGTAATTAGGAGCCCAGAAAATACAGATAACCTAAATCCTCAGCTAATCCCCAGTCTTGATTTTAGCTCAGAGTTTATCCCTTTGTTCTGGGAAAATTTCTCCTTTATCATCTTTTTATGTTTTTTTTTTCCTTTACTTTTTCTTTTCGACACAGATAGCCAAAAAACATAAACATTAGAGATCTGAGTTTCAGATTCCTGGGCTGTTCTTTCTGGTTGCTGCTTTCCAAAAAAGAAACTGCTGAAGGAAAGAGTAGACAGAAAAGCTGGGCTGTGGATGACCCAACAACAAATACCTTCTGGAATGTAAGCAGCAGGTATTGATGAGCCAACTACATCATGAACTCTTTGGAGAAAGTATCACAGGAACCTTGTGATAGTGGAGAGAGAAGGCAGTCATCAGGGCCAATAGCAGTCAGGGCTTCCCAGAGAAATAGAACCAATGGTTGATTTATGTTACAGATGATAGAGAAAAAAAGAGAGGATGATGATGATGATAATGGGTGGTGGGAGATAGGGAAGAGAGAGAGATGGATGGAGAGAAAGAAATAGAGATGATGATGGATGGATGGACAGACGGATGGATGGACGGATGTAGATAGATGAAAGATAGATGGTAGGTAGACAGATAGATAATATTAGATACCTGTATATCTATATCTCAATCTACACACATCTATATACTGTTATAAAGAGGAGATTTGTCTTAAGGAATTGACTCACACAATCATGGAGGTTGGCAATTCTGTAGGGTTCACAGACAGGCTGGAAATTCAAGTAAGAGTAATGGTGCAGTCTTGAGCGCAGAATCAACAGGTCAGGTCAGCAGGCTGGAAACTCAGGCAGTATTTCTCTTTTTTTAAAAGATTTATTTATTTATGCATACAAGAACTGGGGTACAGGCCAGCGGTGAGGGGGGTGAGAGGATTCACCAGAGACAGAGTGGGGACCAGAACACGTGGATTGACTGAAATACACTGCTGAGGGTAGTAGGGGGTGAGTCAGGAGAGGTCTGTTGTGCCATGTGGGTAGCTCCCTGACCGGGGATTGAACTCACACTGCAGTGATTGTGGATAGCTTCCAAAGTTGCGTCTTAACTCCTTGCACCACCAGGGAGGCCCTCAGGCAGGATTTCTATGTTATGATCTTGAGGAAGAATTCCTTGCTCTTCAAGAAATCTTGGCTTTTTTTCTTAAGGCCTTCAACTGATTGGATGAGACCATCCACATTATGGAAGGTTGTTTGTTTTCCTTTACATCCACTGATCATAAATGTCAATCACATTTGAAAATATCTTCACAGCGACATCTAGATTAGTGTTTGACCAAACTGGAAACCAAAGCCTCGGCAGGTTGATACACAAAATTAACCATCACAAGATTTGTGTGTAAAAGGAAAGCAAGAAAAAGGCCAACCTTACAGAAAACCAAGAAGAGTAAAGGGCCACAGAAATGTATACTGGGAATATGTTTCAATTAACAATGCAGTCTTCCCAGAAAAAGTTTCAGGCACTTGCCTCCTAGTATAGACTCAGGTTGCCCACTTGGGTCAGCTGCCAAGGCCTTCCTGACTGCTGCATATACTAGAGAAAAGAGCAAGGAGATGGTGATAAGAATGAGGACATATTTATAATAGCTAAGATATTGAAACAATGTAACTGCCTCAAAATAGACAAATGGATCAAAAAGTTGTGATTTATATACACAATGGAATATTACTCAGTGATCAAAAAGGAAATGTATGCCATTGGAGGCAACATGGGTACAGCTGAAAGGGATTATGCTCAGTGAAATAAGTCAGAAGGAAAAAGATAGATATCAGATGGTTTAACCTATAAGAGAAACATAAAGAAACTGAACAAAAGGTCAAGAAAAAAACAAAACAAGCTGAACATAGATCTTCAGCAGACATCAGGGGAGGGGTAGGAGAAATGTCAAAACAGGGAAGGGAAGAGCACAAGGGACCATGGTGATGGATCATGCGTGCTGTGGTGGTGGAAGAAAACACCTGAGGGGAGAAATCAAATAGTGTGCAGAAATTAACAATGATGTAAGAAAATCAACTAATTAATAAAAAGAACGAGGGCAAGGTCTCAGACCTCACTCAGGACCCTGAGGTGTACATGAGATGGAGCTCACAGAGAGGATGCAGATGACCCACGTTTGCACATGGTGGGTAGAGGGTATGTGCTGTGTGCTGTGTCAGGCTTTGGAGAGATCATAAAAGTTTGTAAGATGTAGGAACAAGAATGAACTAGGCATGAAATTACCCTGCCCTCATTCCAAGGCTCCTTCTGAAGATTTCCATGAGGACCCCAGCCTAGAGTGAAGTCTCCCTCTAAGTCCAGGACTAAGGATCTGTTCCTCTTGGGGACCCCTTACATTTGGCATGTTGACTTAACCAAACGATAAACCCACGAGACCAAAGACTCGGTTACATCCTTCCTGACCCTTTACCACACCCATCCCTGGCCTCCAGTTCCCTAGTAAAAGGAAAGAAGGGAATCTCAGGTTTAAAGGATACATAACAAGCATTTAGTCCAAGAACCTTCTATTGCTTGCATCCCTGCTATGCCACCCCCAGCCACAGAAATTTGTTCTAGCCTGACACTGAGAGAGGGGGTCACCCACTGTTGAGTAAATGCCAAATGGTGGGGATGAAACCTCGGAGGCTCAAAAAAGCTGATCTGTCTCTGACTCACCTGGGAAACGCAACAATGGACCCTCAGACTATCAAGTGATAGATTTTTCTCGGGGAAAAATTAATAGGTTATCTGCCTGAAAAATATGAGGAGCTATTAATATTTCATTGCAAAAGGAATTGTTGCATCAAGCCAAGAATATTAAGGAAAATGCTAGCATTGTGTCGCCTACAATTACCCTGAAATCCCTTCAAATAGCTCACACCCACCTATCCTCTTATCAAAAAATGAATGAAATGCTGAACGATAACCCAAAAAAACAAGCCGTGTGTTAAAAACAACCTTTCCTAAATCACAACATGAAATTCCAGAGGCATAAGAAATCGTGTGGCTCCTGCCTCAGGATTCTCTGGGTTGGTGTGCGAGTGTATGTCTGTGTGTGTGTGTCTCCGCAGTCAGCAAGGAACTGCAGAAGCAAAAGGAAGGCCAGGTAGGGCCAGGTTGGAAGGCACAGGCTTCCTTGTTTTGAAGGTTTTCTCAAGGCCTGTAGACGGTGCTCCCGGGGAGGAGAGGCTGCTGGGAGCCATAATCTTGTGGAGTGATTTATGGCACATCCCGGAGCAGGCACTTTCTGTTTATTTAGCCACAAGGGGTTTTAGCACCTATGGTTTCACGCCAACCATATGAAGAGGCTATTTTTCTTATTTGTGGACTTTGCACTTTTCACAGGATGGGCTGGCGGCCCCAGGAGAACGGTTTCCCCAACACTGTTGCAGGCCTGGCTGTGCCCTCCCCATGGGCTGCCCACCACGCCCAGCAATGAGCGGCCACCAGTCTGTTGCCAGTTCCCAAGTCTCAGAGTCACGCAGGGAGTCCTGAGAAGCAGGAAAACCCACAGAACCATCGCTCAGAGCTCCGTTCAGAACAGAGGGCAGACAACAGGTGAGGGAAAGAGATGCTCGGGGAGAGGCCTTGCCAGGCAGGGGAGAAGCAGACATAAGAGCCAGGCCCTGAAATTGTGCTCAGCTGTGGACCAAGCAGAAGTGCGGATGGTGGACAGAAACCGAATACACTCAAATCTAAAACAGTCGGGCCTCCCTGGTGGTGCAAGGGGTTAAGCACCGCACTATGAAGCTGTTCGCAGCCTCTGCAGCACGAGTTCGATCCCTGTCTGGCCAGGGAGCAACTCACAAGGCGCAGCAGACCTCTCCTGTCTCACCTGCCACTCCCCTCAGCAGTGTACTTCAGTCAGTCTGCCTGTTCTGTTTCCCGCTCTGTCTCTGGTGAATCCTCTCACCCACCCCCCCCAACCTCTGGTCTGTGCCCCAGCTCTTGTATGCATAAATAAATAAATCTTTAAAAAAAAATCTAAAACAGTCACCTCCACTGGTGTGGGTCTCCCCATCTCATTTAATCAAAAAGCCCTTCTTGCAGAAAACAAAAGGAGGGCCAGGTAGGGCCAGGTTAGAAGGCAACCCACAAAAGAGCAACCACAAAATAGGCAACCAAACGAAGTAAAAAAGTAACTTCACTCAATCTTAATTTACACAGACAAAAGGACTTTGGACAAGTTTGGGGGAGCAGGGCACCCCTTCTTGTGAACTAACATCAAGTCAGGAGCGGAAAATGTTTTTCAGCTGCAGCCCAGGAGAAGTGAGGCGGTGGGTGGTTCCCCACCACCCAAAGGGCAGCCGCTTAGTCAGTCCTTTGTATTTTTCCCTTGGGCCCCTGTCACACCAAGAACAGGTGTTGGTCCATAATCATTGCCGATGGCCTGTGACTTTAGACAAACCCCTTAACTAGTCTGGGGTTCCTTTAAACTGAAGCAGTAGTAATAGACGATTCCCAGACCCTGCCCAGCCCCGTGGCCCACAACCTGGCAACTAGACAGGATCCACGTGTCTCCTCACAGCTCGGGGCGCCTAATCCAGTCAGCTTTCTGTGTCCACCCCATCACGGTCAGCACCAGAAGGGCAGAGGGAAGGGCAAGTCTGCTAGAGGCTTTCAGGTTCTGCCTCTAGTCACTCAGTGTGACCCCACCTTTGGAGCTCAGAGGTGCATTCTGTGCCCACGGCACACCCCTGACGCTGGCAAGAGCAGCGACTCACTGGGGTGTTTGCAATGGGCTCTAAAATAGGGTTTCTGCAGAGAGGAAATGTCACAGGTGAGGAGGTGCAAAGCCACCAGCCCGCCGAGGTAATCTCTCTCCATGGAAGCCAAAGTGGCTGCGCACAGAGCACCATTGTCCCAAACAACGCGCACTTTCCTCCAACATAGACAGAAACTAAGTTCCTAAGACATGGAGGACAATGAGATAGAAATTCTCCAGAGGCTGGTTCTCTAGGGGGGACTGTCCCGACAGAGCATGTGGGCACTGTATTTTTAATATTCCCCTCAAAGCCTCTCTGACTCACATCCATTCACAATTCTTAAAGGCCCCTGTCTCCATTGACTCGTGCCATTAAATGAGCTCATAGGACAGGTTCACAAAAAGAATATGAAATGCTTCAGGGTGTTTGCAGTGAGAAGTACTGAGACGTGGTGAGCTGTCTCTTTCTAGCTCTTCTCAGCAGCTTGTTTGACCTTGACCTGCGGAGTAGTCGGCCTTTCAGGATAAGAGCTAGCAAATGAAAATTCAGGAGACCAGGAGAAGCACCAGCCCTGAGGGAAGATGTGGGGAAGATAGTTTTTAATTTGTTGGGATAAAGTTTCCTAACTTTACTGCCCCCCCCCCAACACTAATGATGCGTGTGTGAGCCCATGTGTGAGATACGCACCCCACCTACTTCCATAGCCATCTTACAATAGATGAGCTCCCCTTCACCAAAGTCAAGGTCACAGTCGACCTTGAGTAAACTAGGAGCCCATCACAACCCCCTGCAGGAACTTCGATTTCAGTTTTTAGCAGCAGAGCCCAAAAAGAAAACATGAACACACCATTTCTATGGACCCCAAAATGGACACGAACCCATCTACAGAACCAAAGCCGTTGTGAACTGAGCAAGCCCCAGAGGCCAGCTCATACCCCCCTCACACCTCCCCCCTACCCTACCCTACAAGCAGACAACGTGGGATGAAGGAGCAAGGCAACCGGAAAGCTAATTTTAAAACAGGGTAAAAATGGACTGCTGGGTTAGGCTCTCTGGGGCCTCCGAACATGTGGACGGCTGCTCTTTGCAAAGGGGAAACTTGAAGAAGGCCTCTGTTACCATGGAGAAAGTCAAAGCGATGAGCACCCTGGCCTGGGCTACAGGCTATGATCGACCCAGACACCTGCATTGGATAGACGGGCAGACATCCAGAAGGCCAGTTATAGAAATAAACATCGGGGCCTTGTTTCTATATAGATATTTTAAATGCACACAAGCCCAGACTCGTCCGTGGCTGCTAACGTTAGTGGATTACTCACTCTTCCTTCCAATCACGTCATGTGCGAGGTTCCAGGTGGCTGTGGGGTATTTGCTTACAACGGCTACCACTGGTTTCCCTGAGAGGTGTTTATTTTTCCAGGCTTCAGGTTATTACATCACCCGTGGTTTCAGGGCAGGCCAAAAGGACTGGTTTGGGGGTGGGGGATCCAGCCAGGAGATGCTGTTGCCTCAGTGACCCCAAATCCCAGTCACAGCGGCTACTCCAGCAGGAGCTTCCCTGGTGAGGGAGGGGTGATCCAAAAAGAGCCCGGGGGGGCTCAAGGCAGCTGAGAGGAGCAACCCTAGGCTGGCAGCAGGTAAGGGTGGGGGTGCTGTGGACAGCTTATCTTGATGTGGATGGTGAGCTGGCAAGCACTCTCATCTATGAGGAGCAGGGGATCATTTCCATGGCAAAGCATATGAGAAATGGGCCCACAGCTTGTGTCCCCATGGATCTCTCTAGGGAGCAGACTTACCAGGAACTGCTTACAGTCACTGGTCTGCCAGGCACGGAGCCAGGGGAGGAAAGCACAGCTTGCTGGGGTTGAACCCACAGGACCAGGTATTAGGGTCTTCTTGAAGTCCCAGGTCAGATCAAGAAAGAAATTCAGGGGCCTCCCTGGTGGCTCAGGGGTTAAAGTCTCAGCACTATCAAGCTACAGACAGATACTGCAGCACGAGTTCGATCCCCAGTGGGCCAGGGAGCAACCCACATGGTGCAGCAGACCTCTCCTGTCTCACCCACTGCTCCCCTCAGCAGTGTATTCCAGTGGATCTGCCTATTCTGCTCCTCGCTCTCTCTGGTGAATCCTCTCACCCCTGCATCTCTGGCTTACACCCCAGTTCTTATATGCATAAATAAATAAATCTTCAGAAAAAAAAAAAGAAAGAAATTCAATAGAAAATATGAAGATAAAGGAAAAAAAGAGAGACCAGGGAAGAGGAGGGGCAGTAAAATGACCCCACTAGAGGTCACTGGAGCATATGCTGGGTAGAAGGAGCCTGTGTCTTTGGGGCAGGGCTGCGCTGTGCAGAGAGAAGAGCTCAGGAGCTCCCACAAGCACATTCCTGAGAGTATCTTCCCCAGGGAGAAAGCACAGAATTTTATCATATAGGGGGAAAAAAATTTAACAAAGCATAGCTGTAGGATTTATGATGTCTACATTTGTAATGTCTGCACAACAAAATTAGAACCAGTGGGATAGGGGTTGAAGGATGAGATGAAGCCTAGTTTTTGTCATTTCTTTAATCTCCTTACTCTCTTCTACATCATTTTATATTAATTTTTTAAATTTTTAATTCTTGTTATATTAACAAATGCCTTGGTAGCTAGCCTCCGATAGAAAAAAAAAAAAAACTCAGCAAGAGTTGGCATTTTCTAATAAAAGCAGGACAGTCAGACCCACACTCATACATGGGAAGAAGCCTATTTGGGGGTGACAACTGACAGGAACGCTGTCTGCTTGCCTGCAGGAAGAACTGCTGGGGCCATGGAGGTGAGAATCAAAGGAACACCAAAGAGGCAAACCTGTCAACGATGAATCTGCCAAGGACTCCAAAGGTGACACTGGCCATGGTGAATGCATGACAAAGCCTTAAAAACAAGGACCAAACCTCCAGGAGGAGAGAAGGAGACAGGATAAGTCTGCAGGCGAATGTGTCATGTTATTGCAAAACTTCAGCTGCCCAGTGGAACCTTTCCAACATCAACAGTCCCCAGGCCAGAAAACAAACCTGGCGTCACAGGGTCTGAGTGTGAAAGAAGGATGTTTGGGGTGTAAAAGAAACTGGGATGGCCTTTTTGCCTCTGAGAGAAAGCTAGAAGAGCACTTGGCCAGAGAGCTTCTCAGAGACCTACTTGAATCTCCCTAGAGACACAGCTCACCTGAACCCAGAATCTCTCTTTAATTTCTAATGGGAAACAGTCTCAAGGGCCTGACCCAGAGACTCCAGTCCGTGCCACAGCCAGACACACGGTATCATTATCATGTACCTGACTTCTCATCCAACCAAAGGTAAAAGGCAATACAGAAAGACAGTCCATCCAGGGTAGCCATCATTTTTAAGCAGTTATGGTGTGCTTACTATATGCCAGGTATTTTATATACATTGTTGGATCTGCAGAAAAATCCTTCAAGTCACTAATAGCTTTGTTTTCCATATCAGCCTGTCAGTGGGAAGTCAGCATTGGAAGCCGGATATGAACATGCTCTTGCTAGCATATGGCTTGCCTGTTCTATAGAAAAAAATTCTCTGAAAGTCAAGCCCCAGGATGCTTCCTTGTGAACCCATTTGTAGGATCCTGCACCAGAACAGAATGTGACAGCTTGACAAGGGCTCCTGTGAGCTGGTCAAGGCTTGTGAGCTGCCTAGAGTGCCTGTGGGGACCTCCCCACATGTCAGGAGATGTCTCAGAAGGCACATCTCCCATTTCTGCTCGGTTTATGAGAGGGAGACATATGAGAAAGACACCCCATACACACATTCCCATCCAATGCTTCTATTTCAACCCCACTGCCAGGTGCCAATAAACCTTTTTCTGAAAAGGGTCAGAAAAAGGTCGGGTCAGGCGGTCTCTGTCACAACTATTCAGTGCTACTGTTTACCATGAAAATGCTTATGGGCAATACAGCACAAAAATGATTGTGGCCACATTACAATAACACTTCATTTGCAAAAACAGAACCCAGTTATTTGCCAATCCTTGCTATATGCCTTTTACATACTTATATCTAAAAGACTGATCAGGTCTCAGGCAGTATTATCACTAGACCATGCTGGAGAAAGCCCCCAGTTTATTAGGAAATTCCTAAGGTCTTAAGCTCTGATAATTTCTGCTGGTCTCCATTTCTCTCAGGGAAACTTTAGCTCTCCTCCACCATCCTGCCCTATACACTAACCTACAGCCATGACCCCATACAGTCTGGGGTTAATAGGGAAAAATAAAGGTAACTGAGCCACCCCAATGGAAGGGAGCTGGTTCTACCTGCCTGGAAGCCATTTCTCAGTATGACCCGATTCATCCAGATGGAAACCATAAAGTGGAAATGCAAACGGAAAGCAAAAGAACTTGAGTGGAAGCAAACATCACCAATGACTTGATAACACCACCTTGCTACACGCAGAGAATACAGCTCAAGGGAACACACACTCTGTTCCCAAGGATAAGAACTAATCCTCAAGTACTTAGTAGCTGTGACTGGAACAAGTCACGTCCTCCCTCAGCCTGTGACTCTTCATGTGTCAGAGGTGGACAATATTCAGGTCATAGGGTGATGGTGAATGTGAGCTCACACAGGCACAGATGTACAGGAGCTGCCACGGACGAGCTATGGGGACAGTGATGAGTCACTCATGATCACGGTGCTCTTTTCTCCTCCATCTTTCCCCAAGACGATCAAGCACTCTGAGTTGGATTCTCTAGTAGATATAATAGACAGGAAAGCCCTTGCCCTCTTGACATGTACACCTAGGCAGAGAAATTAAACAATGGTAGATGACAGAGATAGACGGGAACAAGCGATAGATGTCAAATGAGTGTTCTGGGCAGAAGGTGCTGAATGATTTCAGAGACAGATCATGCTCATATGCACCACTTGACCACACAATGAGAATTAATGTTTAGACTGAAGATCTGCAGACCTGCTGGGGATTCAGGATGAATGGGGGGAACCATTTGCAGACGTCATTCCAGATACCGCAGTCACCAAAACTCACCATGTTTGCCAACAGTGAGTGGGTAGGAGAAGAAGATTCTAAGAAGCAGCTTTCTAATAGGCGTTTTTGCTTAGGGTGACAATCACAAATTCTTTGCACTATAAGCTGTATCATTAATATTTTTCCTACCAATAATGATGATAAGAAATATATATATATATATATATACACACACACACACACACTTACAATTTATTATATACTTAACATTTATTAATTAGCTATATAGACATTAAGCTCAGACTTTAATCACAATCCTTTGAAGAAAAGATGGTGACCCAGTATGAGACTGAGGCTCAAGCAGGTTATTTTGAGTTGACTGGGTCACTCACCAGTTGGAACCAGAAAATGATACCAGGTTTCCCTGATTCCAACACCTATACTTTAACCTTGGCACTATTTTCTCAAGGATTCTGGCCCACGGGATTTCACATGGTCTCATTCCCACCCCAGCACCCCCAGACCTCCTCCAACCAGACATGTGCAAAGTCACTGACCAGAGAAAACCCCAGTACTGCATTGGATCTACCTCATGGTCTAAACCACTCCATGCATGCTTGCGGCCATATGGCCACCTTGAGGATGGAGTGGCAGTGTAGGGACAATTGATAAACCTAAAGAGAGCTGAGGATGGCATACTGACAATTAATGGTTGTGTAAAACTCTGCCTGCCAGTTCAAAGGGATGTACCTTTTGTTTATAGACTCTACTATCTAAAATGACCAGACATAAATTATGCCAGGTGGCATTTCTCACATTGAAGTGTTAGGCTGAAAGAAAGCTGATTCCCCCTGAGAGATTAGGTTTGTTAGTATATTTTCCTGTTGATCGATATCTGGTCTTTATTAATGGTGAACCTTATTGACTTTGGTCTTCATTAATGGCGAATGAATGCTACAAATAAATCTTATGAACCTGAAACCTCTTAAAAAAATAGCACATTTTTAATGAAGTTCAGCTAATAATCAAAACCTGAACACATACAAGGCCTTCACAAGATCAGGCCAGTAGATCTAGGGTTGTAAGCAACTATTTTGAGTCTCAAAAACACATAGAACCAAGTGTCTTGAGGCTTGAAGTCCAACTGTAGCTAAGTCCAGCCATTCTTCCTTCAGATCTTTCTGCATGGCATAAAGAATGTCAATTAAACATAGTGAGAAGTTTTTTGACTAAATAACCCACTAGTCATGAAAGATGATCCCTGGGTTAATAATTAATAGAAAATTGGGCCTCCCCGGTGGCGCAGCAGTTGAGAGCTGGGTTGCGAAGCTGCCCGCAGCCTCTGGGGCGCGGTTCGATCCCCGGCTGCTCCCCGGCCACCGGAGGAGGGTCCCGCATGGTGTGCAGACCTCTCCTGCCACCCGCTGCTCCCCTCAGCAGTGTACTTCGGTCCTTCTGCCTGCTCTGCTCCCCACTCTGGCTCTGGTGAATTCTCTCACCCTCCCGCGCTTCTGACCGTACCCAGTGCATGTATAAACAAACAAGCAAAAAACAAACAAACAAATAAATAAATAAAACATGCCTCTATAAAAAAAAAAATTAAAAAAAAAATAATTAATAGAAAATTAAAATTGGGATGGACTAGGTCAAAGAATCTGAATTTTCCAGCTGTAGATATTGACCTGCTTGAGTCCACACAGCAGTTAGTCAACTGTGTATGGGTTTCCTGCTTGTCTCATCTGGGACACATGATTTACCTGAATTCCTTATGTTGGTGTTGTTCAGTTTGGAGTCCTTGATGACCAAGTGCTTAATCCATAGTGTGGGAGCTGTGATTTCTGAAGGAAAAATGAGAAGAGAAAAAATAAAGTCTAAGCAAAGAGAGCATGTAACTTGGGAGGAAAATCCCCAGACATCTCAGTAGCTGTTTATAAGTCTCAAGCATCAAGGCTTCTGCTACCTCCCCATTCCATATCCATTTTCCCTTTCTATGGGGGCTCCTCTGGTCCAACCAGGGCTTCCTGTGCCAGGAGGCAGAGTGGTCACAGTCCAGAGGCGCTGAGCCACTCCATCCAGGAATAAAAATATTATCCCAGGAGGTGAGGAACATGGGCCAAGCCAAGGCTCTCTCAGCTGCTTCCCTGGATTTAAAGGGGATAAATCAACAAATGAAGGCCAAACAAACCGCAGAGACCATTTTGGAGGAAACGACTGAGCCACAGCAGATTTCAGCTTGCTCAGACTCTGTTCCACATGGGAAAGAAAGAAATGGGTCCTATGTATGTTTCAAGTCCCTTTCTAGTAGTATCTCACTGAACAGAGACTGAATTCCTCCATCCAGTGAGCTCCAGGGTGGCTCCAGGCTCTCCAGGGCTTGGATCACCCAGGGGCCCGGTGATGTGAGAATCCTGGATGACCCTGTACAGACCATACAGTGGAGGTGTCCCAAGTAGACATGGTCTCCATTCCTCATCCCAGCCCCCCTTCCCCATCCCACATTCACCAATGATCCAGAATGTTTTTGGACCACTGAAATATTCAAACTTCTAGACACGAACACACATATTCTACTAAATGACCATTTGCAAAGACAGTCGCAAATTTCAATCCTTCTCTCTAGAGCTGAGCCTAGGGATATCTCTAGCTACCATACCCACCAGTGGCATGATCTCTTTTTATTCCTCTTAGTGTCCTGTCTTACGATCCAGGCCTGGACACATTGACTGAAAGCTGCTTAGAGGCTGCTGCCTATTGCACTGAGAGTTGAACCTTGTCAAACTTCATAAATGCACTCCTGTTCCTCCTTGTGGGAATCTGCACTACATAGTGAAGCACACTAAAGAATGCAGGCCCTGAGCAGCTCAAAATTCAATCAAGGCCAGGCTTCTGTACCCCAGGCTCCTCCAATTTACTCCTTATATCTCCAAGGAGAGCTAATCTCTCCCACCAGCTACCACAATTTCACTATGACCTGGAATTTATCCTCTCCTAGATGTCTTGACTCAGTGCTCAAGTTCCTATAACTTAGTCAAATCAGCTCCACTAGCCAGTCTCTTTCCTGCTACTTTCCCTGTTATACTCTACTCCCACCTGATTCCCTCCTTTGTCTGTGCCAGCCCCCCTGCCTGCCATGCCCTGATTCCTCCCTCCACTTTGAAGACCCAATTCAAGTGGCATCTCTTCCTGCATCTTTCCCCAGGCCATTGTGATCTCTTTCTTCCATGACTGTTCTTTACAGTAAAAATGGAGACATTACAATTAAACATACAAAGTTCTCTAAATATTGCAACTGTCTTGAGAGCAAAGTCTTCCATCTGGATTTCTCCCTCATCCCTCACCAAGCCAAACACAGAGCTGGGCACAGAGCAGGAAGGGTGCTGGTTCATTTACAGAAGAGATGCTGCGGCCTGACTGTGTCCCTCAGCCCTGGCTCCTAGGTCTTGGCAACCCAAAGGGTCCATCCCGGCTGTGTTATTGTTGGACATCAGCAGCCAGGCAGGAAGCCTGGCAAGAACATAGGCCCTTTCCAAAAGTGGAGAGTGTACCAGTTCCTGGGAGGATTGCATTTTTTTAAAGGTTAAAACAACCCAGGTTAAACTGGGAAAAACTAAAATTAAAAAAGAAGCAAATAATAATAAACCTTAAACAAACATCTGAAGAAAAGACCTTCCCCAAATCTGAAAATAGGTGGGAGAATGCAAGTAGGAAGTAATACAAAAGCTTACCATCCCCGTCGAACACCGGCTGAGTCTCTGCTGTGGGCGTTGGCTTAGACCCGTCATCTGAATTGAGGGTTAAAAAGAATCGAAAAGAGACTACCATTATTGAGGTAAATACTATCTACTCTCCAGCACTGTTGAATGGTTGGGGTTTGCACATGGCCCGGCCAAGTCCCAGTGAAGATACCAAAGAGGAAGAAAGAAGAGAAGAAAAGAAGAAGAAGGAAAAAGAGAACCAGAGAAAGACACCAACAGTAAGATACAGTCAGCTCACCACCCCCAGGGAGGGACCGAGGGGAGCTCAGTAGCCACAGCTCTGGAGGAGCTATCTCCATCAATCTGACTGAACCAGCACATCTGTCAGCTGTTGTTCCTCTCAGTGGGAAGCCAGGAGGACCATCTTCCCAAGCAGCCCTGAGTTTGGGCCAGCACATATGTGGCATCAAAAAGAGGTGCCTCCAGTTCCTTCTCTCCCTGCTCTGAACCCAGCCCAGTACCTTTCATGGAGGCACTTAAGGAAAACAAGAGACTGCGGAGCTGCTCCCTCCTACCTGCTAGCTATTTCTCTGCCTTCGTTTTTAAAAGACGAGCTGGCAGGAAGGACCATTCTGTCTCCAGCATGTTGAGCTGAAGAGAATGGGGACTCTTTAGAACACTTTTAACTCTGAAGCAACATGCAGTCCAATTTCCAGTAAGAGGTGAGGGCAAACAAAATGGGAATTCTGGGGCATGGGAAACTGCACCAGGCTGTGCTTTGAAGTTTTAGGGTAGCAGATGGGCATGGGGCATTCCCAGGAGCAGTTTTAATGCTCATCTTCTTCGAAGTGTTAGCAGCTCTCTGCAGAGTGAGAAACTCTGCAAGTCCGGAGTGAATGCAGACTTGATTTACCTTTGAGACCGCTGAGTTATTTTCATCAAAACCTGAGCTTAGAGCAGTGTTTCTCAACCTTTCCTTTTTTCATTACCTCCCACCTCCTACACATTTGTAAACATTTCACCAAATCATCAGCCTAGTGAAATTATAATAACTAAGGTATATTGTATGTGTTTGTATACTGTGTGTGTATGTATATACATGCACACATAATTGGGTCTTGGGTCTTTTATATGCTTTATATGTACAAAGAGCAAGGATTCATAACACCCCACCAAGACTCAATTTCCACCTCCTTGGTGAAGACTGGGAGCAATAACCTTTGTCCCCACAAAGGATTCAGTTTAGTCATTTCTGTGTCCCGTTGGTGGGGGGATGGAAGGAGAACTCTGTGAGCTCAGTTTGATGATTACACCATCAGTCTCTTCCCAAGACCCCCCAGAGGTCCTTTGGAACTGAACACTATATTTATTTATATTAACTATTTATGGAGAGGGCAAGTGCTCAGAGAGTCTCCCAGACGCCAGTCAGATCATCAATAACAACCCCGCACCATGCGGAGTTCCCAGAACCTTCATGACTTCCCTGCATCTTATCAGCAGAGACAGAAAGAACAGAATCCTGAGCCCTCTCTTGTACCAACACCCCAACCTGGGGATCTTAGCCAAGGCGACAGAGACCCTAACCCTTGCTGAAGCCCCCAAGCTGGCCGGGTGAGACATCTGATAACATCCCACCTGTTGTTGTGCTCAGGTGTTGACACCAAGATCCAGCCCCCAGAGGGGCCAAGGCCATCCTGAATTATTTGGCAATCATCCCAAGGAATGAGATGAAGGAGGAAGAGAAGAGCAATGATGCTGGATACTTTATGTGCCTCCAAATGGAGTCTAGAACTGGTATCTTTGATGCTGAGCTGTGTTAGTTTGCTCTGGAAGTCACTGAGGGAGAATAATCACAGAACAGAGCCTCACAATGTCACTGCTTTCATAGCATCGCTTCCCCTGACTCTATTAACACCTCTTTCTATTGAATTCAAAGAGCCACTAGTGAAGTCTTCCGGCAGCTGCAATGCACATTTGGTTGCTCCTGCCGATGCAGACTCCACGATCTCAGTAGCCCCATGCTCAAGCCCTCCTTACAGGAGTGTTAAGGGTAATGTAACAAAGGGAAAGTGAGAAGTTAAATACCCGCTCAGAGACTATGGTGAAAACCCAAGTGAAAAATGGTTTATATGATATTTTAGTGTTCAATTAAAACCCTCTCATATTATAAGAGTTGATGCTCTCTTTGGAGCTGAGTAAGAGAAAACATTCTGTTTATTTCTCCCATCATCCAGATTGCAGTCTAGGATGCCCCATCTGGTCTAGTGAGCAGCAAAGAGAACAAGGAGGGTTCCCACCTCCAGGGGAAGTTTCGTACTCCTACAGGTCAAGACCTCCACAATCACCCAGCTGCGGACCCAGAAGCCCACAGAGCATGACGCCACGTGCTGGGAGTGAATCTTGCCGCAGGGTGGGGTCACCGAGGGTGAGGAGACACAGCTGTGCTACCACAATGGAGGCCCCAGATGGAAATCTTTATGAAGTGAGAACAGAAAAGTGCCCTGATGCCAGGAGAGCCACCTGTGAAATTCAGCATGCCCAAAGAATGGGGAGCCAGGCCAAAGCCAACAGGACCCTCTGACCATCATGTCCGGGCACCTGGGCCCCTGGCTTCCAACCCAGCAAACAAGCGCACCCTTCTACCAACATAGGTCCAAGGCGTGGATCCAAGGTCCACATCAGTTCTGCTTCCCGGCAAGGCTTGGGATGACACCAGGCCCCACACTGGGGAGAGGGCACCGCTGCCACATGTGTCCCTGGCTTCCCACTCGAGAGGGGTTTCACTCCAGAACCCAGTTTTACATTCAAACAGTGGGGTAACCTGAACCCCTCACTTTTCCTCACTGAGGTGTGAGAGCTTCTTCTAAAAATGATGATGCCGACCTCCCCAGCACAGTGTAGGTATAAGAGACTTAAAGTCCTTGAAAGGAGGTATATACCATGAGTGCTAAACCATCTTACCCAACGGCTCGCTTTTAAAATTGTATTTGGAAAATTGAAATCCCATCAAAGATTTTAAATTAAATGTAAAGTAAACCTTACAACTCAATCAGAAGACAAGTAACCTGATTTCCAAATAGAGGAGATAGTTTAGCAGAGATTTCATCAAAGAAGATGTACAGGCAGCCAATAAATACATGAAAAACATCATTAGTCATTAGGAAAACACAACTTAAAACCACAACAAGGGGACAACAGTCACTGAGCCATGATGCTGTAGAATCTGCTGGCTCTTCATCAAATTACCCAGAGGATGTGAGTGCTGCTTCACACAGACAGCTAGAAAATAAAGTTCCAGAGAAACCGAACTGGTTGCAGGAAGAGAATGGAATTCCAGTGCATGCAAAGGGTGAGGGAGCCGATGTCCTCTCCTCGAGAGCCACTGTGATTCTTGCAATGGGTAGAACAGCAGCTGGCTATGTCATCATTTCCCAAGGAGCAAGGTTGGTTTCAATTTATCATCCCAGCACTCAGCTGGTTCAATGGATCAATAATCTGATAAAGAATCTGAATTCTGGGCCTCCCCAGTGGTGCAGCGGTTGAGCACTGGGCTGCGAAGCTGCCCACAGCCTCTGCAGCGCCGGTTTGATCCCCAGCCGCCAGCGAGGGTCCCACATGGCGTGCAGACCTCTCCTGCCGCCTGCTGCTCCCCTCAGCAGTGTACTTCGTCTGTCTGTTCTGCTCCCCGCTCTGTCTCTGGTGAATTCTCTCACCCTCCTGCGCTTCTTTGAAGATCAATTTTTATTGGCTTGTACGAAATGCCCACAATTAGGCAGTCTTTACCATGACAAAGACAAAATGACAATGAGATGTTGCTATATTCCTACTAGAATGGCTCTTGAAAAAAGGTCTGTAGTAAGTGCTGGTAAGGATGTGGAGAAATTGAACCCTCATTCTCTGCTGGTGGGAAAATTGGGCAGCCACTTTGAAAAAGAGTGATTTATTTAAGAAGTTAAGTACAAATTTTCCACTCAACTCAGAAATTCTTATTCTGGGAATCTGTCCAAGGAAAATAAAAAACATGTCCTCCCAAAGACATGTATACAAATATTCATAGCAGCTTATTCATAATAGCTTCAAGTTGGAAACAATCGAAATGTCTGCCAGCTGGTAAGTAGGTAAACAAATTGTGATATATTCATATAATGGAATATTACTCAGCCATTAAAAGGAATGAACTACTAATACATGTGGCAATACAGATGAACCTTAAAAACATTATACTAAACGAAGAAATCATGTGCAGATACTGCATATTGTCTGATTCCCTTTATAGGAAATGTCTAGAAGTAAATCTACAGAGATAGCAGAGATTCCTTGTGGCTAGGGCTGGTGTGGGGGTGTGATGTAACTGCAAATGCTACAAGGTTTCTTTTCAGGATGATGGAAATGTTCTGCGGTAGTGGCTGTGCAACTCTATAAAAAAATACTAAATTCATTGAACCGTATATTTACAATGGGTAAATGCTACAATATATAATTATACTTCAATAAATCTATTAAAGCAAAAGTGGGAAATAGTGCCAAAGTCTTCACAGATAAATCACCAGCAGCAGCTGCCAGATCTGTGAACAATTCTTAATTTGGGGACAAATTTCCGTATACTGAAATACATATATCTGAATCTCAGTTTACAAATATGCATATGAAAATATGATACTTGGCTTATTCTTGGTAATTCTTTTAGACCTCAAATAGTTAGACTTATTTCTCTTTAATATCACACTATTCTTCTAGAGCCAAGAGGAAGGTGATAAAAAACTGGTAGGAGAAGAAAAGTAAATACAAAACATAAGAATACAATAATAATAAAGCTAATGAGAGTATTTCTCAAAGGTGATGTCAAGATCAAAAATAAAAGGATCACCACACTTTGCAACACTCAAAGTTTCTGGCAGGTGGCTTTCCTCTTCTATCCTCACCTCCGGCCAGGGTGGAGGAATTCACTGGGCCGACAATAAGAGATGGAGTCTCAGTGCAGAGAGGGATTTGCTCATGGCGGCGGCAGAGGCAGTGAGCAACTTTGGAAAAAGCCCAGAGTCGTGGGGTTTGGCCTCCCCCGGCCCCCACCCCCAACCAGGCCTCATTCTTGCAGGTGCAGCTCCAGAAAGTCACAGCCCCCGCTCGGGCTCCGCGAGCTGACACAGACAGTGGGTTTGTGTGACAGCACAATTCCCTGGCCTGCGAGAAGGCCTGGCCCACGCACAGACAGCTGGAAGTCACTTCGACCCCCGATGACACCGCTCAAAGCCTCCTCTGTTTGGCTTTTTGATTCCTGATTGACGTTTGCTGGCGAGTGGAGATAAATGCCGAGCTGAGGACAATGTTGATCCGCTCTGACTATTCTCAGGGAAAGACTTTTCAGAATAACAAACAAAACAAAACAAAACCCAAAAACATTGGTGCGCTTAAGGGGCTGAATGGAACCCAAGAGGTCCAGGGAAGCAGGGCCGGGCCTTTCAAGGGGCTGGCAAGTCCATTGAGGAGTTAATTGTTTGGGTGTACAATGAGTTTATTCTGACCACATACAAAGAGCTTTCTCTTCCAGGTCCTTCAAAAGCACACGTGTCAAAGGGGACGGAGTAGGAATCTGTATTAATGGCATCTCTTGGGGTCTCGAAGACTGAGGAGCCTTGGAGAATGAGGAAAAAAGAAACCACCACCCCCATCCTGAGATTCAGGGGATCTCTCTGCATCCCAAGTCCCCTTGACTCTTGGGCTCTGCCCAAGCCATGTCCATTGCTGTCACCCTTTCCCTCGTATTCTTTTAGGCTGCCATTGGCCATCTTTTACAAAGACATAGAGATAAACTTAACCTTGGTAGAGCAGCTAGAAGGCTCTTGCTTTTAAAGGGACCACATTTATGATAGAGCCTCCACCCCCCCTCAGCACATGACTCAGAGGTCTAGTGTGGATCGTGAGATGACTCATTCTGGGCATCAGAGGGAGACAACTGTGCTTGTTTGCAAAAGTCCCTTAAGAATCTGGCCTGAAGCAGAGCAGGAGGAGAGCGGGCTATTGGTTGACCTTCACGTTCCCTGAGATGTGTGTCCCATGGCCAGTGAGGCTCAGAAATGTAAGTAAGCTGTTCAAATTCTGACCTTCGAGAGCAGAAGCTATCTGGACATTTCAGGTCCTCTCCAGAGCAAGAGAACAATGCTTTGCATTGTCGGCCCACCTGGAATTTCCTCCACAATGAAGTGAAAACAATTTGCTTAAAACCACCTTTTCACAAGCACTTCCCCCACCCCCTTAAGCTCCACATTTTCCTGAATAACAGCAAAACCATGAGGTTGGTATAAAAAGTAGACCAAAAATAGAAAAGGAAGAAGGCAAGGAGGACAAAGGAAAAGGGGGGGGGGCAGGAGGGGGTGGTGCAGGGGAGGAGGGAGAAGGGACATCACTAACGACAGAGTCAGCTCAGGGGTGGATTCACATGGAAGAAGAATGCTCATTTCAACTTTTTATTTTGCAATGATTAAAAATACATAGGAAGTTGCAAAAACAAAAAGGTTTTTGCAAAAAGGTCCCATGTACGCTTAACCCAGTTCCCCACAACGGTAACATCTTTATAGGCAACATCATTACATAGGCAATCTATAATGATGTAAATAACATCATTACAGAATATCAAAATGAGGAAATAGATATTGATGGAGTCTACAAACCCTACTCATGCTCCAGCAGTTTTATATGCACTTACTGGTGTGTGTGTGTGTGTGTGTGTGCAATTCTGTGCAGTTGGTCCACATGCAGATTCATGTAGCACCACCACAACCGAAGACGCAGAACTAGTCCATCATCACAACAATCTCCCTCATGCTACCTTCTAACAATCACAGTTTCCTACCTTATCCGTCACCCTTGGCAACCACTAATTCCCTCTCTACAATTTTGTCATTTTTACAGGTATAGAAATGGAGACATGCCAGTTGACCTTTTGAGAATGGCTTTTTCTACTTTGCAAAATGCTCTTGAGATCCGTTGTTGTGGCACATATAACAGCCTTTCCTTCCTATTCTGAGTTACGTGGGCACGTCATAGTTTGTTTCACCAGTTGGGTGTTGGGGCTGATTCCATCTTTGCCTATTACAGAAAAAGCTGATGTGATCATTCGCCTGCAGGTCTTTATGTGCACAAAAGTTTTCATTTCTCTGTAATAATATGCTCAGGAGTATAATTGCTATATTATATAATAAACATGTTAAGTGGTCCAGTTTTTAAAGAAATTTCCAAAGTATTTTCCAGAATGGTTACATCTTTTTACATTCTTATCATCAATACATGGAAGATGTAGTTTCTCTGCTGCCTCACCAGCTCTTGGTATTGTCACTGGTTTTATGTTTTTCTTTTCTTTTTCTTTTTTTTTAGCTTTTCTAATGGGTATATAGTGATATTCAATCATAGTCTTAAATTTGCATTTCCTTTATGGCTAATGATGCTGAACATCTTTTTGATTACTTATTTGCCCCCTCCATATTTGCTTTGGCTAAATATCTATTTGTATATATACCCATTTTAATGGAATTGTTTTTTAATTGTTAAATATGGGAGAATTCTCTATATATTCTAAATATAAGCTCTATGTCAGATTACATGCTTTGCAAGTATTTCCTCCCTGTCTCTTACCAAGATAATAATTTGTTTTGTTACTCTAAGCCACCAAAATTCAAGGTTCACCTAGATTTAGGTTCTAAAGATTGTCTCTGTTTTCTCCTAAAAGTCTGATTAGCTCTACTTTTCATGTTTAAGTCCATGGATCCATTTCATATAAAGCGTGAGGTTTGGGCTGAGGGGTTTAGGTGCTTTTTGTCATAAATTTCTGCATATGGATGCCCATTGCTGCAGCACCACTTGTTGAAAGGCCTGTCCTTCCTTCACTGAGCTGTTTTTGTACTTTTGTGGAAAATCAGGTTGCCACATGTGTATAGCCCCACTTCTGGGTTCTCCACCTGCTCCACTGATCCTGGTGTCTATGTCTTGGTCAGCACCACACACTGTCTTGATTACTGTAGCATTTGTAAGTCCCCAAATTAGACAGAGTATTATGATTCCAACTCTATGACATCCCAGAAAAGACAAAAACTATGGAGAAAGTGAAAAGAGCAGTGGTTGTCAGGGGTTAATATGGGAGAGGTGTATGGGCAGAACACAGGGGATTTTCAGAGCAGTGAAAATATTCTGTATCCCATGAAATGTACAACACTGAGTGGCCCCTTATGTAAACCATTGGCCTTAGGCAATAATGATGTGTCAGTTTAGGTTTATTAATTTCAAGAAATGTTAATATGCAATATGAGGTATGTCAATAGTGGGATTATGTGAAGTATGGGGTTACATCAAGAATGGGGGAGATTGCATGTGTGAGGGCAGAGAACTCTGTCCTCTTTATTTTGCTGTGCACCTAAAACTGTTCTAAAAAATTAAGTTATTTTTAAAAAGAAAATTAAATAAATTTTTTTAAAGGGAGGAGTAACAGCATTTATTTCCAAGAATGAAGGGAAGCATGGGTTGAAAATTTATAAGGGGCCATGAAGGGAATAAAACATTAAAGGGGATAAAACATTTAGATCTAATATCTAAAAAAAACAGAGTGGTTTTTTTTAGACTTTCTTTTTCTTTCTTTTTTTTTAAGATTTTATTTATTTATACAAGAACTGGGGTACAGGTCAGAGGCGTGAGAGGGTGAGAGAATTCACCAGAGACAGAGCCGGGAGCAGAACAGGCAGACGGACCGAAGACACTGCTGAGGGGAGCAGCAGTGAGGCATGTGGCAGGGAATCGAACATGCACTGCAGAGACTGCAGACAGCTTCACAGAGTGGCGCTCAACCCACTGCACTACCGGGTAGGCCCTAGACTTTTTTTACTTTTTAAGAATTACTTCAACAATTCTACTTCCATTGCCCTTTCATAGAAATTCTAGAATAAGTGAATCTCAGCTTGAATCTCAGCTTTCCTGCACCAGGCAGAGAATCGGTGCAACAGGGTCTGAGAGTGGCCTTTCAGACAGACACTGTGCTCAGAGCTGGAGAGAAGGCACTCAGAGGGGGCCCAGCCTTGCCATCAACACGCCGCAACCCTGGCCTGGCCTCCCTCCAGCCTGCTGTGCCAGGAACTGAACTCTCTCAGTCAAGGAACAGTTAGCAAATGAACAGCTTCTCAGTGCCCTGGCAAGCTCTGGGCTAGCTCACCTGGGTCGGGGGGCCCACAAAGGTACCAGCAGAGAGATCAAGAATTCGTTTCAGGGAACCTCCTTCAAGGTCTTTTCTTAGAGCTTCTAGCCATGGAGCAACCAGCCAAGCCTATTTGGAGGTGCTAGCTGGTTCTGCTCATTGATGGATCCTCGGTGACTATAACAAGCCCAGTACTTAGTAAGTTCTCAATTAATACTTGTAGAATAAAAGAAACAAGTACAAAATGCCAATGGTTACTAATAACACCAGGGACTCATAAGAATCTAGAGTAGGAGATTTTCCCAGACCCCTAATTTCCTCTTCAGTTCTTAGAGATGGGGACGTGGCAGGATTTAGGATCCACCATGCATAAATTTTCTTGCAGTAACCCTCGAATAGGGGCCAAGAAAAGCCATGCTGGGGCAGCAGCTACTATGAGAAGGAGAGAGTGTGTGCATGCAGGCATACCCCGGCACACTCATGCACACCCTTTCTGCAAAGCCAACTTGCTGATAGGCTGAGCTTGGTCGGGGAGGTTTGGGGCATCGGGAAGCAGCAGCACATACATGTGGAGCCCTCCCTCATGGGTTCCAAGCTGCTGGGGCACAGGTCAGTTTCACGGGGCGCAGGATCAGAAAGAATGCTTCTCTACAAGGAAATCTGACATGATCGGGGCCAACCCACAGAAGTCACCAGCTGCCCATCTCCATTCAAATTCTGCCCAGACTGGCAGGTAATCAATAAATTTTTGCTACCGGATGGCAATGCCAAGAGACCAACTACTGATCCAGCCCCCCCTCAGTGCTGGGGAAGAGAAAAAAGAGGTAGCTGGGAAGAGTTCAAAGTTATGTGAGCAGAATGACCTCCATGTATACAAGTCCCAAGACAGCTAGCCTGGCACACGGCAGTCAGGCGTGGGGCAAAGGAGACCTTCTCCAGTGTGCAGATCCCCGTGAGCGCTGAGGCTGAAAGCCTCACCATGCCCTCCATTCAGGCTGCCTGCATCTACCACCCTGAGTAAAGCTCATCCCTCAGCTGTTTGCCCAGCCGCTTGAACGACAAAGTCTCTGGGTCAGCACCAACCTGTAGACCAGACTCCACGAGCGATTCTAAAAATAGAGACACAGCGAGGGACCTTGAGAAGTAAATGTGACTCACTCTTTACTTGGATCAGTCAGTGAGAAATTAAAAAAAAGTCCTTGAAATTAAAGGCTTGTGGGGTTTAGGAAGTTCCACCCTAAAGGCTTGTGGGGTTTAGGAAGTTCCACCCCTTCCAAGACAGGCTTGACAGACACAGGAGTCCATACAGAGTATCAGCGGAGTATGCTAATGTTTTTATTTTTCTCTCTCCTTAAATGGCTAACTCCCACAAGTAGGGAGATGGCTAACTCTTATAAGTAGGGGAAAAAGCAAACTTCAAAAAAACCTCTGACGGCCATAAACTTTCACCTGTCATTTACTGAAGCATCACCACCAGATCGCAAAGGTTCTGGGTGCTCAGCTCCCAGAGAATGACCAGAAACCATTTTACAAGTGTTCCCCCATCCTTCTCACGTGATCATTCGTACCCTCCGTCCAACTGGCAGCTAACTCCCCTCTTAGAGCTAACTTGGTGTCCAGTTGGTCTGGACGCGCTGCCAATCATCCCCACTGGTTCACGACAAGACCCTAAAAAGAGGCACGTCGGGACAACACACATGTCTTGGTTGGCCAGGAACAATGACACAGGGTAAATTCCTAATCTCTAAACGGTCACTTTCCTTCAGACTTCTCAGTTGACGCCCAGACTTCATCCTGTGTCAGCTTCTGCAGACTTGGACTGCTTTAGCAGCAGGTTGTCAGAGATTAAGGGGCTGCTGGGGGCCCTTTCCTCTCTTCGGATATTTGTCCGTAGCATCAATAAAATACATGTGTGTCCCTCCCACTCCCAGACACACACACACACACACCCCTTCCATCTTTCTTCAAGGGCTGGGACCAAAGCAGAGAGGAGGGGCAGCCAGGATGGGAGCACCCCAGATCAATGGATATTTGAAACTCAAACACATGGCCTGGGACCCACGCTGCACGTGTTAATTACCACACATGTGCCCATAAAGGGGTCCGTTAAACACAAGGGGCCCGAAGAACAGAGCGAGGGAAGGACATTCCAGGGGATTAAGTAAATAGTCTGAAGTTCTGACCCTCCTCCCCTCAGAGCACGTGCATCTGGGTAAGATAACAGCGCCTCCCTCCCTCCGACCCCCACCTCGTCCCCCACTTCTTCCCTCGGGCCCCACACCTGTGGATCCAGGAGCCGCAGCAGCCCAGGCCTCCCGTCCAGGGCCAAGCGACTGTGACCCGCTACCGCCCGGCCTCTCCCTCCTCCTTCCTCCACTATCTCTCCAGGCCTCCTCCCCCAGCCTCCTCCCGCTCTGCCTTTCTCCTCCTCGCCCTTGGAGGACTAATTCCTGGCTGGCAACCAGAGTCTCCGTCTCACAATACGCCTTTTCATTCTTTCCAGGCAAAGAGAACCGATCCCTCCAAGCCCCGTCTGTGGAACACGTTCAAAAAGGCCGGAGGGTGGGGAAAGCAAGGGCTGGGTCCACTCTCCCCCTGCCCCCACTCTGCCACTCGTGACACCGGACCTCAGGCCTCCCCGCCTTCTAGCCACAGCCCTCACCCTGCTGCCCAGGGGCCCAGGCGGCCCAGCACGGCTCTGTGCAGGCCTCGGGGCTGCGCGCGCTGGCTCCAGAAGGATGTCTTCTAGGAGACCCCACGTGCGGGCACAAGCTCAGACAAGGAGCCTTTGTGTCTTGCCACCTGCTGCCCTCCGGAGCACATTCCATTCTTAAGTGGCAGCTGAAAGAGGGACCTCAGCAGACCGACACAGGATATTACAAATGCCCTCTCGCACCCTGTTCCCATTCAAACCCAGCTTCCTGGACAGGTGTGACTTCAGGTGGCCCTTCCTACAGGTGGCCTGAACCTGCTTCTCACTGCACTGCCCAAGCAGACAAAGAAAAGAGGCCGAGCACCTATCCTGATCCTCCAGAGTACAGGGAAACTGTCTCCCCGGCGAATGAGTCCTGGCATCACCACATCAGGCCTCTGTACTACAGAGGAGCCTCCACAGAACCATGTGGAAAAGAGGAGCCTATCTGGGGATGGGTGTGCAAAGAGCTGGGAACTTGTCTCAGACTTGAGGCTTCAGTGTCTCCCCTCCCCATTCCGGCCCCATGCCTGAAGGAATCAAGCTCCCCTGCCCTCTTCCGGATGGATTCACGAGAACAAGCAAGGCACCAGGGCTCATTTCTTATTGTAGAGTCCATCAGGGTGGAAAGAAGTTCTCCATGCAGTTTACCAACCCACACCCCGCAGCCACCTTCCTTGGTGTGGGCGCTTTATTCTGCATCGTGTTCTCAGTTCCCTTTGGTGGGGGGCCTCGGAGTGGTCAGTTTTGCAAGACTGTCACTCTCTATCCACCACCAGGGCCTCGTGTCTAGGAACAAAGGTGATGTTCCTGAAGGCTACAGCTGCAATAAACAGAAACACAGGGCCTCCCTGGTGGTGCAAGGGGTTAAGACGCAACCTATGAAGCTATCCACAGCCTCTGCAGTGCGGGTTCCATCCCCGGGCAGGGAGCTACGCACATGGCACGGCAGACCTCTCCTGTCTCACCCACTGCTCCCCTCAGCAGTGTATTTCAGCCAATCCTCCTGTTCTGTTCCCCGCTCTGTCTCTGGTGAATCCTCTCACCTACACACCTCTGGTCCGTACCCCAGTTCTTGTATGCATAAATAAATAAATCTTTAAAAAAACAAACCCAAAGGCAGCTCCCTTTTCCAACCCTGGTACACTGTAGCAGACATACACCATTCCGGGGTTGATGACTCCACCTTTTTGCAGAAGGAAACGCTTGTGCCGCTCTCCCACTTTCCCACCTAGGAAGAAATCACCCTCAAGGTTATGTCTCCCTGTTCTGGGAAGGACCTGGAAAGGCTGCTCCTTAGAATCCACTTACTTATTCCTGCTCACGGGAGGGAGAGCGGCCCATCGGTCCATCAGTCCGTGTTTCCAGTGGGCAGTGAAGCACCATACTCCACTTGCAAGTCTTCTCGGAGCGCCTGCGTTACAGGTAGCAGGTCTCCCCACTCTCAGCTCCTGCATCAGGCAGGGTGACTTCCTCCTCTTTCCATCCCCATGGAACAGCCCTGGGAGCAGGGTCCGGGGCTTCACCTGGGCCCCCTCTGGCTGTGTGTAAGACAAGTCTGTGTACCTGGCTCTCAGCAGGCCCTGCTCTCTAGCTGGACGCCATGCTCAATGGTGAGCATTAAGTTCCAAGACCGGATTCTGCCTTTCTCCTTCTTGCCTGTGGAGGACTATTTCCTGGCTGGCAATAGTCTCCATCGCCTCATGATTCAGGTGGGCAGCCTCAAACCCCGCTAAGGTCTCCTGTCTGGGTTTAACTGGAGAATCTAAAACGGGGGTTCTGGAGTGCTTGCACACACAAGGAAATTAATAACTATTACCAAGCAAAACCCCACTCTCTGTGTGTATGTCCCAGAGTAAGTAGCAGTAAATCCTAGTGTCTTCCATGCTGGAAATCATGGTCAGTGGAGCCCAGGGACCTATTCCTCATCTTGGCTGGTCCACTAAAGAGCACTCAGACAAATACGTTAATTGGAATCAATTACTATGAGGCTGACCTACATAATTTGCAGGGTTCAGCGCAAAATGAAAATGGAAGATCCTTTGTTCAAAAACTGGGAGGGGGGAAGGTGACATTAAAAGGCACTAACATATAAAGCTTTACCCTCTGTTTCAAAATCTATTTGTCATGATGCTTTTGAATTTTCTATTTAGTGTTTTTCTGAGTAAAGAAAAATGAAAATTTGAAGCACACTTCAGAAACCCATGCAGGCATCGCAGAAGCAGTAAATCTTAGTGTCTTCCACACTGGAAATCATGGTCCACGTGAGTGGGCAATGGACACAGAGGGTACACGGGCCTTGTCTGGTCACGCATATGCCTTGTTGTCCCATGGACTTCACTTACAAAACACAAGTTTCAAGGCAAGAAAAGAATTTCAAGACCACTGCAGAGGTCGCAAGCCCATGAGCCAGCCTAGTGTCAGTGAAGAGAGCTGGATGTGCTGGAACAATAACTGAGAAAAATCAAGGAGGAAAAACTGCTCAAAGGGGCTTCCAAAATAATAGCCAAGGTAGACATGGCTACCTTCACCATCCTTCCTGGTTTAATCTTGGCAATTCAGGAAGTTGATTGACTGAACTCCACAGGGAAAGAAGAATTTCAGGGTCCCTACCAGTTTTGTGGATTGCACTTGCTCACCAAAATTCTGGTCTCCACCACTATATGAGCTTTACTTACCTCCAGTGCTTCTGGGAGGAAACACTGAATAAAAATGGAGATTTTCTGCAGGCACTCTAGCTTTCACCCTAGGCTCTTTCCATCTTGTCTAAGAATTCCTGCTTGGACTGCCTTTAGGAGCAAACATTTGGATAAAGCATAAAACTCTACTCACCTTTCCGTCCTGAGTTACCCTGGCTCAAGGGCTTGTCAGTGACTGAACCTTGGGTGCAAGAGGAGACAAAAACACAGACATTCAGGATGCATCCTGGTTTGTATCTTTCAAAGGGTAGGCACAGCCTGATGTATGCACATCTGGAGCTATAAGTGGATATATACACATACATGCACATGCATTTATATAGTACATACATATAAGAACATTATATACAAATTTAATACATACATACAAGTCCAGCAGGGTTTGTTTAATATCAATATCACTGATATCACAGCACCCATTGAGATGAACCATGATTTCCAGTTTCCTTGGCAATAGCCTTGACCAGATTTCACAAAATTCCACCTCCCTATAACATTCCAATAACTGCCTCTCGCTTCTACTCGCATCGCCCCTGCTTCCCACCAACCCCATGTCCTGAGCCATTTCCAATCAGTAGGGCCAACAGAAAAGAATCCCCTCTTGCTGCAAGTGCAATGATTGACATCCCTTGCTGGTTACGGCAGGAAATCGGCAATTTTCCATCTGCATTAAGTAGAAAATTGTTGGCCCAATTGTACTGAATGGGCCAAAATAGTCTGAAGCATGGAAACAATTTTCTAGATGAGGCTGTTCCTCAAGAGTGGATAGCAATGGATTTGGCCAAAAGCTTTGCCCTGTTCTGTTGGGATGCCGTATGTCCCTATCCGACTATCCGAACCCGGTGACACCTGTCCACTCAGTGAAACCCAACCCCACGCAGGCAGGGCACAGCCAGCTGGTCCACAAAAGAGCATCTGTGGAGGTCCCACCAACAAAAGAGAGAATCCATATTTCCCTAAATCTACATGACACCCCTTCTCTATAGACTAGTTCTGTGAGAATTCAATTATATTCCCCCCTCATGACTTGCTTCTAGTGCATTTGTTTGCTTTAAATGAAACTTTCCAGGTCATCTGCAAGGAGAGCTTATTCCTGCCCCTCCCCACACAACCCCAATTAAGGTTTCCAGTTTCCATGTAAACCACAAATAAAGTAAACTTTCCTTGTTGGCCTGCAAATCTTGGTTTCCTAATGTAGAAACTGACTTCCCTTCCTACCAACTTTTCCCTTAATATAGAAGGGCCGGTAGAAAAAGGAATAAATTTTTGTTGAAAGAGGGAGAAAGAAAAAGAGAAAGAAGAGGAGCAGGAAAGAAGGGGAAAACAAGAGAGAAAAGAAAGCAGGATAGTAGGCCTGCGGGGCTTTGGAATTTCCCACTGGCTTTAAAAGAATGTTTTATATTTTGCTTGCACTTAAAAATTAAAAACATAAAACCTCTTACACATAGGTTTGGAGAAACAAGGGTGGCAAATGCATGGCTCATAAGCCACCACTCTCCTCTCCTGTGCCCATGGCAGACATCACTACTTGATCATCGCAGTCCTTGATGTTGAACTCCATGCAGTCTGGAAATCCATCTCAATAAAGTATTCCCAGCAGCCGGAGCACCCAAGCTAGAAACTTTTATGCCATGCTCTAGAGGTTATAGCCAAAGGTTGGAAAGAGAAAAATTGAACCAGAAAACTAAACTCAAAATAATAAATCTGTGCACATAAGCATATACTGACACTATCACCCAACTGGCTACAGAGCAAACATGAAATCCTCCTGACCTGGAATAGGGCTCATAACTACCACCAAAGACTACCACCGATCTTTCAAAAGCTCCCCCACAAGATGCAGGAGACCAGCCAAGGGGTCTCTCTCCAACCCTTGTCTCTCTTCCCGCCCCTCCCTACGGTACCTGAACATACAGGAGTTTTATTCTGCACAGAAGAACCACTGATGGGCTTCCCATCCGGGGTGACACACCAGCAGTACCCTGTGTAAGTGTGGCACTGCACCTGTTCAAGGAAGAGGGAAGGGGAAGAGAACGGTCAGTCTTGGGTCACAACAGCAATAGCCTCTCCCCATCTTTCAGAGCATGACCAACATGGTCAGTGAGTGCCTTCCACCCCTGGTTCCCCAGCATCTCTCTATCCCCAGGGTATCCCTTGCAGGGGCCCAGTCAGTCAACAGCATTGATTCTTCTATGTGACTCCAATGCACAGCCACTGCGACTTACCTACATCTTATTATTTTTAATATTTAGTAGCTTACATTATACTAGAATATGCTTACTGGGTTTTTCCTGTGAAGGTTCTCACCAATACTGTATATTTTCCCCCCAATCACTGGTATACACTCCCATCCAACTGTAAAAAATTCTGATTTGTGAACTAATCTGGCAAATTAGAATGTCACCATTGCAGGTTGATAGGACCCTCCTTTAAAAGCAGAAGCAAGTGCTTATATTCTTCCTCTAGTTTTTCTGTTCATATTAATCATGTGGCTCTCCTGAAGCAAGGGCACATGTGCTGGGGGTAAGGTAAGAGCAAAGCCACTAGTGCCTGCAGCTTCCAGTTCTAGAAGCCCCACTGCATCACTGTGTGGTTTTCCTCCAGGCTCCATGAGCAGGTCCTGTCTGGGAATATTAGATGAAATATTCTTCTGTTCCAATAACAGCTGCTTTGTCCACCCCTTCCCACCATTCTCTTCCTGTGCTTTCTACACAGAGTTCCTAGCAGGGCCATCATCCCCCGCTCCAGACCCCTCCATGATTTGCCACTGTACTCAGGATAGAGATGAGCCTCGTGTGCTTAACACTCAGGTCCTCCATGCCCTCCCACCTGCCTCTCTCGGCAGCTTCAATATACCCCCCCCCACCCCGGCTCCATACACACCTTCAGTCCAGCACAGTCAACCCATTGCAGCTGACAGACACAGCCAATTTTTCGTGATTCTAAACCACTGTTCTCTCCAACTCTTCAGTCTGTCTAGATTCCAGCCCTAACCATCCCCTACCAGCCCCTAGCCCCTCTGCATTCTTCTCCTCTTCATGTATCTCAAGCTCCCTATCTCCTTTCTCTCCTTCCTCTGACCCTCCACATACCCTAGCGCCTGCAAATCAGAACCCTTAGGCTGTAACTATTGATCTTTCAGGTATATCTCCCCCACCCCCAGCCAGAGGCTTTGAGTTCCCTGAGGACTCCATGCTGGTTATTAGATATTCCAAGCATTAGCATAATGCCTGATGTCAACTTGGTGAACTAAATAAATATATGAATTATCTTATTGCCTCAATTCTTAGTCTTTGTCAATTCTAAAAATGCAACTTCAGTTTAAACAATCCCGCCACCTTAAATGTAGACCTCAATGGCAAGATGTGTGCCAATTGCAAAGATATTAAATGTGCCCTTGGGATTAAAGACATCTTGGAATTGAGGAAAGCTGGTGATTGCATACAAATTGAGTGGTGGGGCATACAAGAGAGCTCTGGTCTGCCTGGGTGAAATTCAGACATCATTAATAAGGCAGAAAGGTTAAAGAAAGGCTGCTGCTCTTGTGTGCATACCAAACACCACTGTTTTTCCCCAAATTAGTTCTTTCAATGAGGACCTACTCACAGAAATCAGGATAAGGAGATTGATGGCATCTTGTTCCAAGCAGTAGGATGACTGTGTATCAGCGAGGCAATGCCTCTACTGTCCACGCAACGACAGCATTTCTCAACGTGTTCGGCCAAGCACCATGTTCCACCCCACATCTCATGGAGACAATCCCTACCCCCAAGGTTGTGATTGCTACTCCAGAAAGCTCATCCAAAATTAGCCCCTTGGGCTGAGACTGTGCTAACTGCTGAGGAAGTCTAATGGTGGAATAGAAAGAAACCCAGATGGACCTGGGTTTGAGTCCAGCAATGGTCGAAGCAAGTTCATTACTTAGTTCTTGGAGCTCCATCTATAAAATGGAGCTAATAACGCCATGCCTGGGGGGCTCTGGCAAGGGAAACAGCCAGTGTGAGCCAGAGCCGGGCGTGGGGTGATGGCCGGATATGGGGTGGCTGCGGCAATGGCTGCTCACAGCGTTGTGAGCAACACCTGGTGGGCTGGCCTCCCCTCAGGCCCGAGCTCCCCCATGACTGCAGAAGCTCAGGTGGGAAACACTGCTTTGGAGTTTACCTCCTTGATTCTGTCAGCCTTGCAGGGGAGCGTTCCTAGAGACATTCCTCGCCAGTGGCAGCATTTAATGGGGCCTGGCTGGCCGTTCCTCCTGCTTGGCCAATAATCACTCTGGGGAACCTGTCTCCAGGGCTGACTCACTCCCAGGCCCCTGGTCTCCCACAGCCAAGGCCAGCCTCCCTTTCCATGAGGACTACCCCCCTCCCCCAGCTCTAGCACCCAAGGCTCTGCCTCTGGCCCAGTGCTGCCTGCCAAAGCCAGATGCTGCAGTCCAACAGGTCACCCTGGATTGAAAGTCCCCTCTTCTGGTCAAGGCAGATCCTAGCCAAGGCTACTGGGGACAGACTGAAATGCATGAGTAAGAAGCTAAGCCCAAAGCTTTGTTTCAAGGGATATAATCTGACCCGGCACTCAGCAGGGCAAGGGCCACATGCTCACTGAGAGGGCCCTTTGTATCCCCCTGCACATGGACGCTGCCTTCCAACCCCAGCCAGGCCCACAGGCCAAACACAGCCCCTTTCTCCCCAGGGCCTTCAGCATTTTCCTCAGATCAGGCTGCACAAAAGAGACTCCGGAATTTCATACTTCAAAATCCTCAGGCTAGAAGTTACTTCCAAGCCCTTTAAGAGTTTTACTACTGGAAGCAACAGAGAAATTGTTGCCAGTTTCCTCTGAGGTCTGAGGTACACAGTAATGGACACACCTGCACCAGGTGGGCTACAGAGAGGGCTTCGGTGAGCAAAAGGAGGCACAGAGGATCCAAGCAGGGTCTCCCACTCCACTCCGGGACATGCAAGTGATTAAGATCACGTCCCTTTGTTGCTGGGACACTTTGTGAATCAGCCCATGATTCTCCACTGAGGGGGTGTTTGTATGTTGTCTTGGGGAGTTTTCAAGATGTCTTTTTGAAGAAAAGCTACACGGAGACAGAAAGCAGTGGCCATGGAGTCAGCCTGCAGTCACTCTCCTTACCTAACCATCATTTAAGTTAACCACTTCCCACCCACTGCAGCCCAAACCTAGCTGGAGCCTATTCACATCTATTCCAGAAGGAGAGATAATAATACCTACCTCACTTGGTTGTTGGAAGGATTAAATTAGATAACGTAAATAAAGCACTTAGCTCATATGGTAAGTGTCCAGTTAAGCTTGGCTATTTTTTCACTGTTATTTTTCAGCAACCTATCTGTGCACTCAAAAAGGGCACAGCCAGCTTCTCTGGTGGAAACGAAAGAATATTCTATTCCAACCAGCCCCAGGGGAAGGGGCAGTCAGTCTGAAATGAGCAAAAAGTTTGAATGGAGGAAGGGGAAATTGGTTTTCATATAGAAACAGTTCTATCACTCTTGGGGGTGGTGGAGGTTGCGGGGGTATGGGGAGAAATAAGGTTTCTTGCAGAAAAGCAATAGGATGTAAATTCTAAAGAATTTATGCAGATGGTTTATGTAGACACGAGCAAGATGAAAATCCTACAAGGTTTACCTTGCTCCCTTGCAAAGTTATTTATTCTATTTTTTTTTTTTTATAGAGGCATGTTTATTTATTTATTTATTTGTTTGTTTGTTCTGTTTACACATGCACTGGGTACAGTCAGAAGCGCGGGAGGGTGAGAGAATTCACCAGACTCAGAGCAGGGAGCAGAGCAGGCAGAAGGACCAAAGTACACTGCTGAGGGGAGCAGTGGGCGGCAGGAGAGGTCTGCGCGCCATGTGGGACCCTCCTCCGGTGGCCGGGGAGCAGCCGGGGAACGAACCGGCGCTGCAGAGGCCGCGGGCAGCTTCGCAACCCAGCGCTCAACTGCTGCGCCACCGGGGAGGCCCTAAAGTTATTTATTCTATTAAGTAGTGATCCCCTTTGTTCTACCCTCACTCCAGCCTCCAATTAACTCTCAAGTTTTATCTCTGGAAAAAGCATGGCCCAAGAGGAATGGACAAGGAACCAGCCATTTCTAGTATTTGCTGTGTGGATCTCAAAACTCATGGTGGTTCCAGCCCCAAAGGCAGAGATGCAAACCATAGCACTTGCTCCTCTCCCCCTTGGGAGCATCCTAGGGAAACCAAAATGGTAATAACGGTCTTAAGAGACAAAAGCACTTGTACATCAGTGTGAGGTCACGCTCCGCTTCTATTGTGCTGTTGAATGTAACTGGTTTTTCCTAAAGGTAATTTAAAACAGTGCATTTTTAGGTAAGTAAATTCCATCCCTGACTCATATACTTAAATATTTTTGGCAAGAAGCCCTTTGCATAAACTGCCCATTGGTATATTTCAGGTCAACCTTTATCCAAATTAAAACAAATCTGAAATTATTTTAAGCCTGTTAATCTTCAACATTAGCCCAACTCCTAGACGCCTGGAAGAACGTGGGAGGCCAGCACTCCCAGCAAACTCGGCTGAGTGCCTGGTGAGCAGAGACGGGCAGAGCAAACACCAGCTCCCAGCATAAAGCAGACGGGGACTGAATGGATGAGGGCACCCCAAGAAAAACAAAGGAGACGAAAGCATTAAGCATGGAGACAGCTGCCCGCCCGCTCACCCACAGGTGCTGTGGCCAAAATGGAGAACGTCACCTTCTATTCCCCAGGGGCTTTTTGTCAATCCCCACTGATGATCTGCGCATTATCTCCCTGGGTCACCCCGGGCAAGCCCTTCACAGGGGAGGCACAGGGAGGAGACTCGCTGCTAGTTCATGACGACACAGAAATGCGAACCCCGATCTGCAAGTTCTCATAAAATTGCAGAATTGACAGAGCTGGAGAAGGCATCAGGGACTACCGGTCTAACCCACGCGTTCACCTGGGAGGAGATGGCGGCCCAGAGACAGGGGCGCATGATCCCCCACACCTAGCACTGGCAGGTGCACAAGACTGGAAGGGAGATGAAGAAAGGGAGGGTCCCACGCTGGGGTCACAAGAAACCCCTTTGGGGGAGGGAGGGGGAGGGGCTGACTTTTAATCAGGAGGCCACTGTGAGTCTTTTGCTCCCATGGGAGTGACAGGCTCTCTCTGGAGACATCCCAGGAACAGCCTGGGAGAGCCTGCCATGCCTCCGCCGCCTGCTTTCCTTGAGTTGTTCTTGGGGGCTTCTCTGACAGAGATCAAACCTCACATCCCAGAGTAGCTGGCCTTCCCGCCAAGGGTCCCCTGCTTCTCTAGGAAACCAGTCTCCCCCACCTGTGCCCACTTCTCTCTTTTCCAGGAACATGAAGTTCTGTCCTCAATTTTTTTACTTCTGTCTCTCAGATACAGTGATGCTGGCATTCTATCAGTTACGAGCTAGGAATTATTGGGGACCAGAGGTTCTCTAACCAAATAGCTTTGGGAATATTGAGTTAAACAAAGTTCCAAGATTTCTTGACCACAGAACTTCTCAGAGCCCTCAATCAACTCAGGATTTTACTCTAAGAGGAAGATTCATTTGTAGCAATTCCTAAAAGTATTGCACTAGGGGACCCTCCCTTACTTTAGTGGGAGCAGTTCCTGCCCCTGGTTAGCGCTCTACAACAGAGTAGCATCTCTGCACATGTGGGCAGTGTTCTCTGAACCAGGGAGTTCCGGGGATGTGCATTTCAATGAAACACAGGGCCTTGCTAGATTTCTTTGCTATCCCCAGTCCTACTTTCTTACAAGCCACGAAACAGGCTCTCATTTACTTCCCTAGTCTGGAAAGAAGTTAACTTCTCCAGCAAACTCCAGCCTCCCCTTTTCTTTGCAATGCTTTCTCAAGCTCTGTATCTGTTAAGAAATCCATCTTGAGTTGCCTCAGACCTTTGCTGACAACTGGGATCCCTTCCAAGCACAGTACCTTCTCACCCCGTGGTTTAATCCCCCTTGCATCTACTTCTTTGTGCTTCTCTTGTAAAATAGAAAATGTGAACCATATGCAAAGGGACAGTTTGATTCAGTATTCTCTTAGCAGCAACTATGAGTCTTGTAATGAAACAACTACTATCACATACATGAACATTTCCTAGTGGGGAAAAGTTAAAACAAAAGCAGAAGACATGTGGATACTTGTCTCTCTTTTGGCAGTGGGTACATGAGACAGTTTTTGGGTTTTTCTCTTTAACATCCCAGTTGCTCCAAATCAGTTTGTGGGTTCTTTAGATGCAGTTAATGCCCAGGGAAAATTCAACATCCTGTGGTTGGTCCAATGGATGACTTTACCGCATGGCAGTATTTTTGGATCTCTGAGAATTCAAGTCCTCCTGAGTGCCATGGGCCCTGGCTGGAAGACTGAGCCTCTAGAGCCATCTGTGGGTCCCTTCACTCCCCCAGGACATCTCTCTCCCTGAGAAGCTGCAGGGAGCACTAGACTCACCTGGAGCATTAGGAAACCAGATTGTGGCTGTACCCACAGTTATCTGGATCCATTAAGTCTGAGGTCAGCTGAAGAGGCTGTATTTATAACATGTTCCCAGGTAATGATGCTCCTTCTGGGCCAGGGACCACACTTCAAGAACCACTGTCTTAAAGGAGACTTCCCTACTCTACACTTTCAATCTTATATTCCACTTGCTTGGGTGACATGAGGCTTTTTCATTCATGGTGGCAGCATTAAGTCTTCTGGGTGACTTCACACATGGAAGACAGCTTGGTTGCAGTGAGAAGAGGGAGAAAAAGGAAAGAATGGTATAATCCTTCTGATCTGACAAACATGAACTAATTTTTGCGCAGGCTAGAAAAGGTTATTGCACAAATGTCCCCCTTATCTTTAGACAAGTTTGGCTAAGTATCAAGATGCAAAAGGAAAAACATGGCCTTGAAATCATGAGATTTAAACACCAATTTCTGCCACAGTGGTGTGACCTTGGCAAACTCACTTAACCTTTCTGAATCTGTCCATGAAATAGGGCTAGTGGTGCCTACCTTGAAAGTTATCAAGAAGAGAAAATAATACAAGATCTATAAAGTATCTAAAATAGTGGCAGTGTAGAGTACAATCCCAGAATATGCTGACTTTTCCTTTTCTCTTTTACAGGGAGGTTATAACTTCAAGCATTACTATTCTTGCTGGGTGTAAACATTGTCTCCTGCTCTATGCCAGGCCTAGGGAGGACTGTCTGATAGGGAATAAGGGCTTTTCCTTTTAGAATATTTATCTCATTCTTCAGAATTAGTTCAGGGGATTCAGGGGAGGAAGATACTCCTTAAACTTTGAATTCTCCTAAATATGGGAGTCTTTGTTGACCATGTTTTTTATGAATTATTGGTATAACATAGCTGCCAACATGACAAGAGCTAGAAGTGGTTTATTTAGAGCAAGAGACAGTCTCATTCTCCCCCAGGCTGTTTATGACCACATCTGAAATATTGTGTCAATTTGCGGAAGGACACTTTATAAGAGGGGCCTTGGCAAATCAAATTCAGAAGAAAGAAACCAGGAGGAAAGAGACATAAATCAGTATGATATGGGAATGAGTGACAGAACTGAGGAATTTTGCCAAGGCAAAAAGAAACATTTGTTGACTAAAAGAGGATTTCACAAGGACATAATAGTATCGGTCTTCAAATTCTTCTGTGGAAAGTGGGATTTCTGTGAATTCTGTAAATCCATAGCTAGAATGGAAATTATAAGAAGACAGATATCAAGTTAATGAAGAGAAGGATTTTCCAACTAAATTGTCCCAAAAGGCAGTATATATTTTATCATTGGTAGTAATAAGCTTCCCATCTCTGGTGGCAATCAAGGAGAAGGTGGATGACCCTTGCAGAGATATTTTACGTGGACCTTGAGCTCTGCATTGGGCTGGGGTAGGAAGAGGAAAACCACGATGAGTCAGGCACTGTTGAGACCCCCTTTGATCCCAAGGTTCTGTGAGTCTACAGCCTTGCTCTAAGTTGAGCCTTGATTGCTTGAAGTAAGGTAGAAACTTATAAACTAGTAAGTACCTAATTGTCAGCATTAAGACCATTATTCCAAGTATACAATTAACCTTTTTTTGTATTTTCAAAAAAGATCAAACACCATCACCTCAACACACACATAACGAGATTTTAAAAACCTTAGTGTTAAGGCTTCAAAGAACTTTATCTTGACCCTGACTCTGTTTGGTACCAGGTTTTGGCACCGCTTGCTCATTCATTTTTATTTCCACTGTGGGGGGAGGGTGATATCAAATATATTTTTGTTTAAAAAAAACTACCCAGTAAGAAAGTTCCTCACACGTGGTAGCTTTGTTCAGAGCAGACCTGTGGAAGTCTGGCCAGCATTACCACATAAGGGGCTGCAGGGGTGGGAGCTGGTCCTTACTTCCTATATCTGACTTCACTTTAATTCAACTTTTCTGCTTTCAGACCCCCCTCTCGTGGGCCTATGTCCTTTCCCTACTTTGTCATGGGGAAAAAAAAAATTCTGAAATCTTCCATTTTGCAGCAGAGTTTTGATGACTGCAGGGTCACCTCCTGGCATGTTAGATGCATCATAGTGCAAAAGTCTTGAATGTGCAGGTATTAATTTAGGCAGTGCCTGGAAGGTTCCCAAGTAAATGTTTGCTGTGAGCCTATCTGTGCCTACCTGCTTGGTTGACCATCAGCAGCAAACTCATAAAATCCTAAAAAGTATGAACGCCCCCCCCACCTCAAAGATCATGGAATTAACCTTCCTAATGCAGTAGCAATCCCACACAGCACCCCTGTTGGAAGGCCATTCAACCCCCCTTAGTCCCCACTTGCCCATATCCTGGGTAGGGAGGCAAGTCCTCTTTGAGTCAGACATTCCATCTGTGAATTGTTCTACTTATAAAAAGTTTTTCCCTATTTCAAATCAGAATCTGAGTCATTCTCTCTTTCACTGGGTTGACTCTGTGGGACTATTCAGTAAAAAGTATTGTCATGCACAAAGGTTTGAAGACATGCTCATGTTCCCCTTTGGTCATCTCTTTCTCCTCCATCCTTTGATTCTTCTCATCTCCAAAATGAACATCTCTGATTCTTTTGAATAGTCCTAATATAACATAATTTCCTGACCTTGTTCAGCTGAGTCACCCTCCTGGATATGCTCTAACTTGGCATCATTACTTTAAAAGATGGCGATGTTCAACAGAGAAGCAGCAGAGAATAGGGGTTAGGACCAGGGCTTCTGGAGACAGACAGCTTGGATTCAAACCCTGTGTCTACCACTTGCAAGCTGTGTGATCCTGGGCAAGCTACTCAGCCTCCCCGTGGTCCATCTATAAAATGGGAATATAACAGCGTCTGCCTTATAGGCTGTAGTGAGGACTGAATGAGTTAATACGCTTCAGGCACTTATAAAACAGCCTGGCACACCTATGAAAAACAGTATAGAGATTTCTCAGAACATTAAAAATACATGTACCACATGATCCAGCAATCTCCCTCCTAGGTATCTATGCAGAGAATATAGAAGCATTAATCAAAAGGATCCATGCATTCCGACAGTCATCACAACACTATTTAGAACAGTTGGAAACAATCTAAGTGCCCAACAACAGACAAGTGGATACAGAAGATGTGGTATATAAGCACAATGGAATACTACTACTTAGCTATAAAAAAAGAAAAGAACAAATCTTGACATTTGCAAGAACATGGATGGAACTGGAGGGGATTATACTAAGTGAAGAATGTCAGAAGGAGAAAGACAAATACCAAGTGGCTTCACTTATATGCAGAATATAAAAAAACAAAGCACAGGAACAGACAAAACTAAACCAAAACAAATCCTAGGAATCTGACTGAGGCTACTAGAGGGCAAGATTGGGGAGTAGGAAATAAAGGGGAAAGAGGCCCAACAGTCTATGGTAGAGGATTATCAGTGCTTTGGGGGTGGGGATGGTATAGTGACGTACATCTGAAGAAGTGTGACCCTCTGGCCCTAAATCATATGCAGTGTTGCCAACCATTACCTCAATTTAAAAATTAATTAATTAATTAAATAAAAGTCAGGCACATAGTATGTACTATATATGTTAAGTGTTGCTATTATTGTTATCTGAAAGGGAAAAGAAGAGCAGAAAAGGTGATTAAAGTTCAAAAGCACTGGGCTCCTCTTTCCCATAGGCAGGAAGGCCAGAGGAGCGAGCTTTCAGCCTTCCTTCCCTCACAAGTTGCAGAGACAAACTGCAGACACTGCCCTGGAGCTTGCTCCTTTCATTTCCACAATAGGCAGACTGACCACGGGCTCCAGGGGGCTCAGATGCCCAGCTGGGAGCACCCACATCCTGCACACTTCCTCCACAGTCATTGGGGGTGAGGACGCACAGCGGCCCCTCCGCTGGAGAAAAGCCACTGAGTGGTAGTGCCGAGTGGTGGCTGGGGTAGCAAGTCCCACTGGAGCACAGTGGAGACAGTGTTCTGAGCACAAAGCATATGCCACCCGCCCTCATCTCCTTGCACTCTCCTGCGCCTGATGGGTGACACAGAGGGCACTTCTCCTGCTGGAAAGATGAGAATGGTAGCTCCAGCCATGTGCAAGAGATTAGACGAGTCACCCACTAGCAAGTCCTCCCTCACTCCCTGCTGTCATTCACAAAATTAAAAATCAACTTTCACATCTACATAGTTTAGGTTGTTATCTGCAAATCACTTGTGCATAATCTGCAAATCATTGTAAATTACGTGCCACCTAGTCCCCCTTGGGAAGGCAAGAGACCCGTGGAAAGATGGCTGCTAACTGTAGTCTGGCCCTCGATGTGCTGAGAACCATAATGAACCACAGGACATGTCAGCTCTGGGAGAGGGGTGAGCAGGAGCCCAATACCCAGCTTGCACAGAAAGCAGCGTATCTAAGACATTAAGGTTCACTGTAACCAGCTGCTAATTTGAAAAAAAAAAAAAAAAAAAACAACCAGCAATTCCTAGGTAGATGCCAGAGAATTGAAAATATAAATCCACACAAAAATTTGCACACAGATGTTCACAATAGTATTTTTTATAATAGTCAAAAAATGTAAGCAACTCTGCTGATGAACGTAGAGACAAATGGGGTACATCCACACAATGGAGTATGACCTGACAAGCAAAGGAATGAAGTGTGGATCATGTTGTAACGTGGATGAACATCGAAGACATTATGCTAAGTAAAAGCAGTCAGTAACTAGAGACCACAAGTTACATGATGCCATTTATGTAAAGTGTCCAGAAGAAGCAAGTTCATGGATATAGACAGTAAATTAGGGGTTGTCAGGGGCTACGGGACAGGGACAGTGGGGAGTGACCACTAATGAGTACAGGATTTCTTCTTGGGTGAAGAAAGTGTTCTGGCATTAGATAGTGGTGATGATTGCATAACTGAAATACTGAAAATTACAGAATTTTACACTTAAACAAGTAAATTTTATGGTAGGTAATGACATCTCAATAATACACTTACATTAAAAAACAAAACTAGGTGGCCAGCCCACAGGCCATAGTTCACCAGGCTCTAGAATGCTTAACTAGCTCTCCCATTTTACCACTGAGCAAACTGAGACCTAAAGAGGAAGAAAGCTTTTATGAAATAGTAATTATATGCCAAATAGTGGGCATTTTCATATAAATTACCATATGCCACATGTGGTTATTTGGAACAAAAGTGACTCAATGAAAAACACATGTACAGCAAGTAGCAAGATGCCCTGGGCACAATAGCTGTTCAAATTTTAACAATAATAATGTTTATTGAGCATTTAACAAAATCGGAAAAAACAAATAGAGAAAGACTTGCTCAACAGTGGGTCTATTTACCATCATGCTATATACACATAAAGGATGTGAATTTTTAACAGTGAGACTGCTTTTTTAAAAAAAATGGCATTGTGCATGCCACAGGGGCTCAGGGAGCCTACAGTGGCGCCATCCCTGAAATATACAGAACTGGCTTTGTCTGGGGACAATCAATAGTTGTTAATGGCTGGAGACCCTCAGAACACTTCAGCCTATGGGGTGGCCAGGGTCTCAGTTCCCCTCAGAGCCCTCTGCACTGACCTGCACCGTTGCTCTAGGTAGGACAGTTTCATAATGAGACAAAAAAGGTGTTGCTTCTGGGATCTTTTTAGACCTTTAGGCTCATCAGAGATAGGACAAATCCCTTCCCCTGGGAAGATGCCAGGGGATCCTCTGAGATAACAAATGCGAAGGGTTTATTCAACTGGGAACTGGGAGAGGGGCCCAGAGGAGGCCAAGGTGCTTTCAACCCTGTAGAGGTGACTCAGGATGTGTAGTTCTGCATCGTAGGGCTGGGAAGAGGAAGCACTAAAGAGCCTTGAAGCCAGTCACTTAGGAAATAACTTGTATTTCCCAAGTTTTGGGAAGTAAGAACAACCGAGATGCTAACAAGCGAACTCACTGTTTTGCCAACAAGTCACAGAACTTTTTCTTTGTGCTTCCAACTTCAGAACAAAATGTTATCAAGAAGAAATTAGTTTCCCAGTTTCCTACGTTCAAATAACAAGAATATCAGGAAATCAAAAAGTGTGTCTATGTGAGCATTGGTTGGAGGAGCAGCACTAGAATAAGTAAAATGGGGGAACGGGTTAGTCCAGACAGAGCTACATCAAGAAAGACTGTTCCCGGAGCATGGAGCTCAAAGACAGGGAGGAATTCAGTACATCTTTCACATGCAAGTAACATTATGAATGGTGTTTTATAGTCTATAGTATTTATGGAACTACCCATCTATAAAGAATTTGAGGGGCCTCCCTGGTGGCAGAGCGGTTGAGCGCTGGGTTGTAAAGCTGCCCGCGGCCTCTGCGGTGCTGGTTCGATCCCCAGCTGCTCCCCGGCCACCGGAGGAGGGTCCCACATGGCGCGCAGACCTCCCTGCCGTCTGCTGCTCCCCTCAGCAGTGTACTGTGGTCCTTCTGCCTGCTCTGCTCCCTGCTCTGGCTCTGGTGAATTCTCTCACCCTCCTGCGCTTCTGACTGTACCCAGTGCATGTATAAACAAAAAACAAACAAATAAAATAAATAAATAAATAAAACATGCCTCTATTAAAAAAAAAAAAAAAAGAATTTGAATGCAGGCAGGCCTCCCTGGTGGTGGAGGGGGTTAAGACACAACCTATGAAGCAATCTGCAGCCACTGTAGCATGAGTTCAATCCCCGGCCAAGGAGCAAACCACATGGTGCGGCAAACCTCTCCTGTCTTGCCGGCTGCTCCCCTCAGCAGTGTATTTCAGTCCGTCTGCCTGTTCTGCTCCCCACTCTGTCTCTGGTGAATCCTCTCACCCCCCACACCTCTGGCCTATACCCCCGTTCTTGTATGCATAAATAAATAAATCTTTAAAAAAAAAAGAATTTGAATGGCTTGGGAATGTGTTGGATGACAAAAATAACTGAGCAACCTCTTTGTTGTTCGACACTATGGAAAGCAACTTGGTGTAAGCAAGGGCACGCTCTTTGACCCAATATTCAACATCTTCAAATTTAATCCTCAAGTTTCCAAGATTCACACACAGCACATTCATGTAATAGAATACAACGCAGCCAGGTTTTTTATGTAGAGGAGAGAATTGTTTTTAATGAGCTAGAGTTATGCATAATTAGCCTGTAAATAAACCCATGGTATAATAAAAGAAAATCTTACAGACATTTTTTCCAGTGACAACATACAGATGGCCAAGGGGCCCATAAAAATGCTCCACATCACTAATATCAGGGAAACACAAAACAAAATCACAATGAGATGGCTCCTCACACCTGTCAGAATGGTAGTTGTCAAAAAGCCCAGACATAACAAGTGTTGAAGGAAAATGCGGAGAAAGGGGAACCTGTGCGCCTTGCTGGTGGGAATGTAATTTGATGTGGACACTATGGAAAAGTTTGGAGTTTCCCCCCAAAATTAGAACGACCACATAATCCAGCATTTCTATTATTGGTTATTTGCCTCCCCCAAAGAAAACACTCACTCAAAAAGACTTATGCATGCCTATGTTCATTGCAGCATCATTTTTATAACAGCCACAATATGGATGCAAGCTAAGCATCCACTGATGGATAAGGGATAAAGAAAATGTGGTATGTGTACACAATGGAATGTTATTCAGCCATGAACAAAGGCAATCTTGCCATTTGTGACAACATGACCAAATCTTAAGGGCATTGCACTAAGTGAAGTAAATCAGACAGAGAAAGGTAGGTAGCATATGATTGACTTTATATGTGGAATCTGAAAAAGCAAATAAACAAACAAACACAAAAAAAATCCAAGCTCATAGACACAGAGAACAGACTGATGGGTGCCAGAGGCAGGAGGTAGGGGGTGAGAGAAATGGATGAAGAGGGTCAAAAGGTACAAATTTCCAGCTTAAAATAGGTAAGTCACAGGAGTAATGTACAGCATGGTGACTGTGATAAATACCCTGCATTTGCATATTTGAAAGTTTCTAAAAGTTCTCATGGCAGGAAAAATTTATAACTATGCATATGTTGGATTTTAACTAGACTTATTGTGGTGATCATTTCCCAGTACTTACTAATATGGAATCAATAAGTGGTACACCTGAAACTATTAAACTATTAAATAATACAATATGTCAATTGTATCTCAAAAATGCTATCAATGTCAACATGTAAAAACGGAAAGTGTTAATGTTATTATAAAATATTATGAAATATTTTAATTTTTTTGTCCTAGATAATTGTAAGTACACACAAAGGAAAAAAATCTAGATGGTTATAGATTTAATTGTTGCTATTTCAGGGAGATGAAATCACTAGTGTGACTTTCCTGCCTTAAATATTTCTGTAGTGTCAGAACTTTGTTTACAAAGTATATAAAACTTTTCTATTTACAAAAGGTGAAAATATTTCTACTTAAATTTGATTAAGTCCATAACATGCATGCATACACCTATAACATAACATAAAGCTCCATAACACACCATTTTACTAGCTTACAGTGCAGTTATATCATGATTTACTTAAGCAATTTACTTGATATTTAGGTTGTTTCCAAATATTCGTTATTATAAACAGAACTTATATAGAAAACCACGACTAAATATTTGCACATATTTTTAATTATTTCCTTAAATTCCTAGAAGTAAATTGCAGGCACAAGATGTGGGCATAATTTAAAGACTTTTGACCCACATTGCAAAATTATTCCATAAAGAGTCAGTGCCAACTTACTTTCCCAACTGCAATGTGGGGATAGACTTTTCCCTTTACTTGAGCCTAAATATTACCGTCCTTTTTCTATTTTTACTAGTTTGGTAAGAAAAGTGATACATTATAAGTTTTATTGGTATTTCTTTAACTGCTAAGGAAAATGACATCATTCATATTCACAGACTGGCTATTGGTCTCTGCTGTGTGATCTACTTACTGATGTCTCTCATCTACTTCCCTACTAGCATCTTCTCCTTTCTGGTTTGCAAGAGTTCTTTATGTAACACTAGCCCTTTTTCATAAAGCGAATATATGTCATTTGTCTTTTAGTTTTGTTGAAAGAGCTTTTTAATGTTCAGAAAGTTTTAATTTGTATATGTTTTCTCAACCATCAAATGTACTCAAAATTCTAAATTAATGACCTGTAAGTGGGCATTTGGAAAATAACCAAGTGTACAAGCATGGTCTTGTATACTTGAACTTCACTGTATGTTTTCATACCTTCTCTGCACGTAAGCTCCCTGAGGGCACAGGTTGTAAAGTTTCTCAAATCCCCCCTACCAACCAGCACACAACCCAGAACAGAGAGTTCAAAAGTGTCTGGGATGAAAAAAGATTGTGTTGGAGATTTGCTTTGAAGCAATCCAGTTTGGGTGGGAGATGAAAACGAAGTGAAGATGAAACAGAAACAGCCACATGTTAATCATTGCTGAAGCTGGATGATGGATACATGGAGTTCATTATACTATTATTTCTACTTCTTTGTATATTTGAAAATTTCCATAATCAAAAGTTGGGCTTGTTTTTTTATTAATGGTTGCTTGATTTATTGGTCAACAGCATCAGAGAGGGGACTTCTGGAATAACAATGGTGATGAAAATGAATCACATATGCATCCAGGCCAATTTTGTAGCATAAAAAAGTTAAAAGCACAGGCCTTGGAAATAGGCAGGCCTGGATAAAAATCCATTCTAGTTTGGAGATCTTGAACCAGGGATTATTCAACTCCTCTGAAACTTAGTCTTCCATTCTAAGTGGGGTTATTATCAACTACCTCAAAAGGTTCCAGTGAGGATTAATGGGTGTAGCACTCAAAAAAGGGTCACCATCATGATTATTCAGTGACACACAAGCTTGACAAGCTCCAGCCAGCGGCTGATGGTGGTGGCCCGATACCTCCCCTGCAGCTGAGACTGCACTTCATCAGCTGGACACCGGCCCTCTGCTTGGCAGGGGACTTGGTAGGACAGATGTCAGGAGTTACATTCCTGACGCCTAGGAAACAGATAAGACCACAGCAAAGAACAAAGCCCATAGCTCCCGACCTTACTCAACAGGTCCCTTAAGAACCTAAAGTCCACATTTCAGTGATGCAATCAAGAACAAGAGTGATGAAGCTCTTACAACAGCAGATCATTCCAACTTTGACCAAATATTGGCACCACCTCCAGAGCCTGAAAAATACAATATCTGGATCCCACTCCTAAAATTTAATGTGGAGTAGGTTAAAAAACTTAATGTGATTACAAGTGTTTACGTGGTTGGTATGGTGTAGTAACCCACATTTGACGACGAATGAACCCATACCTCTAAATCATATACAGTGTTGTAAGCTGATGTTAACTTGATAAAGAATAATGCAATTTTAAATAATCTCATCTGATGTAAGGTGCACCAGTCAGTTATGTGGTGGGGAGGAGGGAGGGAGAGAACAGAACAAGAAAAAATGAAGAAAAGAACATCCCTGCATTATTATGAGAATAATTATTATTCAGTGGGCCACTGCATCCCACATGAACCTCATTAAGGCCAATCCAGCCATGTGGTCCCAAGCTGTGTCCCATGTCAGACACATCCAGCTCCATATGGCCCCTTCACTGCCCCCATAAACTTCAAGAGAGTGTTACTGCATAACAATTCACAGGGATAAATGCATTCATAATACCAGGATGCATGCATAGCAATATTAAAAGATATTAAAGAAACATAGCTGGTGTCTGGATTTTAGTCTGAAAAAAAAAAAGCCCAGCAAAGTGATAGTGGGGACCAGGGGAGGGAGAAAAGCATTTTGTCTTGTCGCCTTTTGGCAGCCTGTCAATGCTACTGAAGTGCACTCAAAGAGGCAGCCTCACTTTGTGAAGTTATTGCAGGGCCTTTGATCAAGGGAAAAAGCACATCCATTTCAATCACAGTAATGGGGATGGGAGGGCTGTCTGGCTGACTGTGCCCACCGGGTGAGCCGGCCTTGAGGCTCGGACACATGGCAGTGCTTAATGCGTCAAGCCAGCGAGGGGGTTCTTGACGGTCTTATCCAACCTTTGCTGAACTTCAGGGGCCCTCTCATTTGGCAATTCTGCCCTGACTAATCTGCAAACGCCACCTGGCAAACACCACCCGCGCAGGCCTGGTCTCACCAAAACAAAATTTCCCCAGCGGCTGTCCATCACCGGGCAGCAGGCGCTTCAAGACCAGGAGGGCAGGGGTCAACTGTTCTCACAAGCACACACTCTGGATCACACAGCCCAGAGAAAGGGGAGCAGAGGAGCAACTTTGCTTCTTCCCTGATACTTCGCCCCCAGATCAGCCCAAAACTGAGAAAGGTCTGATTTTCTCCCCTATACATGAATTCTCAGCAGTGTAATTTCAAGTATGTGTATACAATGATCACCTATATTCTTTTCACTAGAATAAATAATAAACCAAATTTGACAGGGGAGCTCATCTATTGTCATATTTAGGGAGGTTTCCTTAAGTGACATCATTCATAAAATCTTGGGAAGACTTGAGTAATAAAATCAAATAGAAGATGGAGAAAACGATGATGATAATGGCAGCTATTTAGATAGATTTTTGTGTTCTAAGTGTTTTGCATGTGTTAACTCATTTAACCCTCACTACAGCCTTAAGAGATAAGCATTGGTAATATTAATAATAGTAACATACAATAGCATGCATAATAATAATCATTTTTATGTGTAATAACAATTGGGAAAATAATCTCCATTTTTCATATAAGGATATTGTGACACAGAGAAGTTCTAGGACTTGCCTGAGGTGGTGAGGACTGGGCCCCACACACACCCCTTCCCACCCTGCAGTCTGGCTCTAGAATTGGTGCTTGGGTGTACTGACCAGTCCCTATCTCAGAACCTCCTACAAAGCTGCCAGTTCAGAGAACAGCAGAATATGGAGGACTGTGGAGGGCTCAGGGGCTGGAGGGGCTCCGCCACTTCACATCTGTGGCTCCATCATCTGTAAATGGGGATAAAAACCCCTACGTGTGATGAGGCTTGAATGAGAAAATGAATAAAAACACCTATCACAGAGCCAACAGCCAACATCAGATTAATCCACTAGCTGAACATTTGAATTAATTTGATTAATCCACTAGCTGAACATTTGAATCAGCTGGGGAACTTTTAAATATGATGCCAGTGACTACCCCCCACCACACCCACCACGACAGGCATTAGTCTGAAATCAGCAGTCTCCTAGTCGCAGCCCAGAAAAGAAATCTGAAACCCACTGAACCAAAGGCCAGCCTACGTCCTTCGATTCAGAATTACAGGGAAGTTTTAAAACCTGAAGCCCCTGCCTCTATCTCTGAGATAGTAAGACTGCTCCAAAGGCCACCCTGTTCCACAAAGGAAGTTGTAGGCACCAGGATCATGTCCGACCACGCAGCTAACTCACCCACTCTTTCATCCAGTAGCTTCCTGCTCCCCAGCCTAGAAGCTGGGTGCACCCTATTGTCCCAGGCTGCCTGTTATAAAAATATCATGTGCCAACATCAACATAGCCAACGTCACTTTCAGACAAAGCTCTCTCTCTCTTGCTCTCTAAGAACCATGGCACACTTTGTACTTAAGGGGAAGACTGCACCGTTCAAAGACTGGGGGTAAGAAGAAGGGGAATACAAAGGGGGTAGCAATAAACAGAGAAGGGAATACTAGGGTTGCCCATGGAAACTGGCAGGGATAAGAAAAAATAATCAGACCACATTTGACAGAATAGAAAAATGGAGACAGCCAGCAGGGAGGATGGGGACCAAGCAATGCCAGTTTCCTGGCTCGGAATTCCATGTGCCTTTTCAGGACCCTGCGCCAGCTGGCAGGGGTGGCGTGGAAGGCCCATGAGGGGGAACACAGGCACCAGAAGGTAGCACAGAGGGGTGTCCTAGAGCCCTCAGCCATTTCCCAGAAAGCAAAAGCTCTGAGCAGCCCTCACACTCTCAGGCACTCCCCTCGGCCTCTGTCCAAGAAACAGGCCTGAGAGACTTGGCCAAGGCCTCACCTGGGTAAAGGAGCCATCCTCGCCACACTCTGGGACAAACACCGCCTCCTGGGGCTTCTTGGCTTGCTCTAGGGCCTGAGCCCGCTCCAGGCGACACTTGCTCTGTCCAGCATCTAAAAGAAGAGAGGAGCGAGCATATTTCATATTTCACTTGGATTCTACACTAGAGCCGTGGGACAAAATGGCTGCCCAGTTCTAGAAATACTGAGAGAAAACCACCCTGCCTGTGTGTGAGCCCACACACAGCCAACTGGCTTTTTTAAGGATACAAGGGCAGTGGCTACTGAGTGCTGCTCAACCTCAATCTTTTCTTTCCATGTAATTCTTAAGAAAGTGGGGGTAGAGGTCATATTTATATCAGGATCGGCTTATTATTATTCCCAACTATTCCCAGCACCTCCACTTCTATTATTTTTCACTGGATTTATTCAAAAACATGTAAGTCCAAGGGGTCTCAAAGATGTTTTATAGTTCAGGAATTGCAAGCACTTTCTCTGGAAAATCATAACTTGTAGGGGTGCCTGTTCAGTCTTGCCCCAATTTCTGTAAGTCCAGGGATCACAAACTCAAACATCTACCAGGCATAGGAAAGTAGTAGAAATTGGAGAAATGAGCAGGGTATAGGGAGAATGGCATTCAGCTCAGATATAACCTAGGAAGAGCTGGGATTGTGGGAATTTAGAGAAAACCTCCCTAATTGAGCAGGGAGCTGCTCCTCAGCTCCAGCCATGTGTTGCCTCACAGGAACACAAACCTAATATTACCAGAATTTCCAATGTTTTATAAGGAGTACAAATATCCAGATTTTCATACTGAATCTCCCAATTTTTAAATGTTGTCTCAAATGTTTTAAATATTTTTAAACCCATGCGCAGACCAAACAAAACACATTTGTTGGCCAACAATTTGGAATCCCTATTCAGAAGCCAGCAGTAATGTCTTGCCATTTTAAGCATCTCCATTTACAAAAAATAACAAAAATAAAAAGCACCAGTGAGATGTAGCACATCTCGCTAAGCCCTAGCCCGGTGGTAGTGTTTGAAAGACAGGAAAGTGCTCAATATTTCAGGTCGACCAGTTCTTCCCATACTCTCTGGTTGAAGGGATGGAAGGATAGGACAGCAAACCGAAAGAACAGACTCACTCCAAGCTTCCCCCACCCCATGAGAGGACTGCACCAGACAGGAGGCTGTGGTACTAGGAGGTTCTCCTTGGCTGGGCGAGGGCCACACACTCACCTTTGCATCGACCTCGATGTACCACACCCAGGGTTGGGTCTCGGCACTTGGCGCGCTGGTACTCACACATGGACTCATAGGACCTGCCGTCTGAAGCACAGATGGGTTTGGGTTGAGTCCTGGAGCAGTGGAGGTTGCACTGAGGATCACGATCACTTATGAGAAACTGGATTGGAAAAAAGTGAAAGGGCAAGAAAAGTAGGGGTGAGTCCATGACTTATAATACTGCTTTACCCTTGAGAATCAAGTCCAGGAAAACCCTAGAAGAACAACCACAAAATCTAACTGAGAAAGGCATCCTCTGTACATCATCAGAGCAGTAGTAATGGCTGGTGTGTACTGAACATTGACAGGAACTGTGCTAAGTAATTCACCTGCAGGGTCTCATTAGTCCTTGCAACAACCCTATGAAATAGGAACTATTTATGCTGTAGATAAGGAAGCTGAAGCCAAGAGGTACCTTGCCTAATGTTACAAAAGCTCCAAGTGCTGGAGGCTGAATTTGAACTTAGATCAATCCAGAGGTCAAATCAAGGCTTTTGCCACTGGAACATTCAGCCCCTCTGTCTAAGCAAATAGTCATGTGACCTCTATTTGGGCACATCCCCAAATTAGGAACTCACTAGCAATCTTTGAATCCCATCCTTGAAAGACTATACTTTCAGGGCCCATTTCTATAGTTCATGAACCCCATCCTTGGAAATTGTTTTTTATCAAAAAGTAGTTCTGAGCCCCAAATCTACCACCCTTCAATTTTTACCCACTGTTTTCTGACAGAATACACATTAAGTGGTTATCTGTGAGGAAGGGATTTTCTGACCTAAAAAAGTCACACCAATAATCAGCTTGGAAAGTGCTAGATAAAACAAGTTCTTAATTGCAACACTTCTCAAGTATCTTTGACACATCCTCATGCACTGTGGATCCCCATGAGGAACAGTAAATCAAAGATAGCTGCAGATTACTTGTTACTCTTCCCTCAGAGCTATGGCATCTAATTACCTCCACTTAAGTCTGGACTGGCCTCAGTGGCTTGCTTGACCAATAGATCGCAGTAGAAGCAGTGGTCTGGACTTCTGAACAAAGTCAGGCCTTCCTCTCAGGCCTCTCACAACACTCACTCTGGTAAAAATATAAGAAGCCCAACAACTCTGGGGTGAGACTGCCATACTGTGAGGAAGAATTCGTCAGCATGTGGTGAAACCATGTGGAGAAATGCCCAACCAACTCAGGCACAGAGACAAATGAGTGAAGAAGCCTCCAGGTGAGTCTAGCCCTGGTCATCACCTGATTGCAAGAGAAGTAACTGCATGAGAGACCCCAAGTGAGACCAACCCAACAGAGGCCAGTCAACCACAGAACTGTGAGAGATAATATTGAATATTTTAAGTCATTACATTCTGTGGTGTTTTGCTATCCCACAATAGATAACCAGATCAAGGAGCTTATACAATGAAGCATCTCCCAAACTTCTTTAACCATGAACCCCTTTATCAGTGAGCCCCTATAACAGCAACAGAATATAGTTATTTAATAAACATTGGGTTGTTTAGTTCACAAAAGTCAGTTTAATAATCCCTGATTAGGATGCAGGGCTCAGTGTGGGGTGGGAGAATGGATACCCATAGTAACGCACGGCAAGATTATGAGCACAGCTCTGGCCCTTGGTGACGCCAAAGTTGACTGAATAATCACATCAGGTTCATAGAGCTTCAAGGAAGTATATCAGTAACCCCTGTTTTGGTCATATCTTCAGGTCCTTTGTGTGAAGCAAGCAGATGAGCACTTGTTAACCCTTTTCCAGAAGTGCAAAGGGAATTACCTTCAAGGCAGTGCTGGAAACACGAACTCCATCCTGACCAAATTCAAGAGGGTTTGAGCCTGTCCACACACACTTCCTCCCAGCTCTAAAACCAGCCCTTCCTTTGATATCAAGACTGGGTGCTAGCTGCTCAGCCAGGGAGGGAGCAGCTGAGGGCTAAGGCCTCTACACAGGCATCGTCAGGAGGGACAACTGGCTCCCTCTCCAGAGTCTCCTGGATTCTTGTGCCCAAAGCCCACAAAGAAACGGCCTGATAGGGTCTCATGATAGAATCAAGTGTCCAGAATAAAGATCAGTCTTCTACAGCATCGTGTCCAGAGGAAGCTCCCCACTTCCCAGGTGGCCACACGGAAGAGGGAAGACCTGAAGGGACCACGGAGGGGGCAATGTCATCCACATCCTGCCGCACAGGATCCCTTGGGCTGTCCCTGCTTACAGTGACAGGGTGTCTGTCCTTGAAGACTTTCTCATGGGCTCCCGGGCCTGGCAGACTCTCTCTGGCCTCGGCTCTTGTTGCCAGGTCCCTGCTGCTCACCACCAGTGAAGCACACGGGACTGCTTTCCAGTTCCCAAATGAGCATCAGTTGCTGTTACCTCCAGGCCTTTGGACACACTGTCCCTTCTCCCTTCCCTCCCACCCCTACTTGACATTTTGGCTGATGTCATCTTCCGGGAGCCTTTCCCTGACTCTTATGGGTAGGACAGGTCCCCTGTAATACTCTCTCATGGCTCACTTTTCCTTCGTGGCTCTTAACATAGTTTGTGCTGATAAATGTATTGATTCAGTGGAGTCCCCAATCTGAGCAACCCAAGAACAAAGTTAATGTCTCTTTTACCTGTGAACATATCCCCAGCATGTAGCCACTGCAGGGCACATGATTATTTGTGTGATGAATGCACCCCTGAAGCAGCTTCTCCCACATGGCAATATTCCCAAATCAGCTGGTGCAATGTGACAGCCTGGCTTCCCAGGAGCCTGGCACTCCAGAGGTCACTAGGCCACTCCCCCACCCCCAAAGTCTGGGCTTTCCGCCTTCCTCTGGCATTACACAATGGGCAGATGGGACAGTTTCCTACAGTCTCTCCACCTTAGAACCTAAGTTCTCTGAGGCTGAGAGCTGGGTACCTTCTCTCCCTTCCCCCAACCCCACCCTAGTGCCCTCTGCCACTACAAGCATCTACATCAGCCTAACCACTACATCCTAACCCAAGCATCCACTACAGCCTAACCCAACTAAGCACCAGGAGCTACTTGTAACCAAAGGTCCTCCTGAATGAGGCAGACTTGGGAAGCCCTGGCTGCAGGATCCGGGATAGGCACAGGACACAGACGGCTACCACAAGTAAAGCTGGTCTCAAAGTCTCTCGTCCTGCCTCTGTACTCCTTTGGGCCCATTTCTAGTCTGTCTGTGTTTCTAAAATTCAGCTAGACCTGTCTGGTGAAACACATACTTGACCAGAGGTGGACCTGATACCCAAGCTTCCAAGCACCGCTGGCCTCCAGGCTGTCCAACAGCAGGTCATATATGTCACAACAACTCTCCTTCTCCAGGGAAATCTGGGCCATCACCTGAAATAAGACCCTGCTTTCCAGACCCATTTGATAGGATATTTTGCCACATGGATCAGGAGGAGCTAAGCAACAGTATTCCCTTTATGTTCATGATCACATAAGAAAGAGAATATCTGTACCTTCCAATGCCTGGAAAAACCAAGGACTCATCCTCAGTCACAGATTTGGTAGTCAGACCTTAAATCTGAAGAGCAGAAATAATGAGAGCTGGTAATTACATAGCATTTATAAAATATTAACTAATTTAATCTTCACAATAATCCTATGACACAGAGTATATTACAATCCTCATCTTATAGATGAGAAAACTAAAGCCCAGAGACATCTGGTGACTTTCCCAAGATTAAACAGCATCCATGTGTCAGTGGTGAGGTTGATACCCGTAGACCAGCTGCCAAGCCATGCTTCTAACCACTCTACAACACTGCGTTCCATTATCACAGAGTAACACTGCAAATAGAAACTGATCCAATTGCAAAACTGGATTCACAAAGTCAGAAACTATTTACCAGAAACGTACTGTATGCCAGACACAATTGCTGAAAATTCAGATAAGACATCCTTGCCATTTAGGCACTTTAAGCCCTAGTAAGAAGCTCCTCCAAGACCTCTTGTTCCCCTCCAAAAAGAAGGATCAAGAAAGAGCTTCCTTTCAAATTAGAGGAGGTTGCACTGTGGTCTCCTCCACAGCTCAAGGGGGAGAAAAGCTGCAGGCATCACCGTGGTGTTGAACTACAGGCCATAAATTTCCTTTGGAAATGGCTTGCTGTGGGCCAACAGAGACACATGGCAGCTGCACTAGAGAGTAGCTCAACAGCTAAGGGAACACTCTGTCTGCAAACAGGTTAAAGAGCTTCAGAAGAAGCTCCACCCACCCCAACACAGGGAGTTCCTTCCTTGCTTCAGAAGAACTCCCTAAGGCGCCCATCTAGAAAGTACTGGCCCCAGAGGCCAAGAACCAAATCCCAAGACAACAGGGGACTATCGTTAAAAAACATTTTCAATTATCTGTGGTGTCTCTTTCATCTGTTTTTGGAACAGTGTGTTTGTGATTCTTTCCGAAAAAGCAATGGTTTGTATAAAACAGCCTTTTAATAGAATGAGTATGCCCTACTGGCATCACCCAAGACTCCAGGGACCTGTGGATATTACTTTGGGGCTGCAAATACTGCTTGTTCAGCCATCCATGCACAACTTTTGTACTCAACAAGCGGGCACCAATGAGGCCAGCAGTGGCTCAGGCATGGGAAGTAGAACAAAGCCAGGATAGTTCCGCCCTTGGTGACCTTGCACTCCAAGTGGAGACAACAAACAGGCAGGTACTGGCCATACTACAAGTCAACAGGATGCTGCAGAACCAAGAGAGTAGTTACTCCTAGGGACTCTGCAATACTGCAAAATCCCGCAGTCCAGTAGCACTTTCTGCAGTGATGGACCTGTGTTGTCCAAAAGAGTAGCCACAAAATGCATGTGACCACTGAGCACTAAGATACAATTGGTTGAAACTGCAGAGTTAATGAAATTGAAAAACTAAATTTTCAGTTAGCTAAATTTGCAAGGCCAGAGGTGGTGGTGGCTACCATATTGAAGAGCACAACTATAGAGGCGAGGGGAGACAGCCTCGTCTTCACTGGAGTTTGTCCTAGTTGAATCAAGCTAACTGACTGCACTCAGGGAAAAGAAAAGAATCAGATCCTAAGGACAATTTCTGCATTTTGAAGCTGGACATTACCTGTGGGTCAACAACAGGAGTTCATCACAGTCCACCTAGAATCGCAAAGGTGGCTTTCTACTCTCTTCTGTGGGAGACAGGAGCACAGGCTCCAGGTCCTCGGCACCAGCCCATGACCTGGGTCAGTCCTCTGGGCACACAGACAAAACTCAGCATCTCAGCTGCCCTCGGGGACTTGAACCTTGGACCACAGAAGTCTGCTATGGACCCAAGAGTAACCATGTGAGAGGAAATGTTTGGTGCTGGGCAGGGCAAGCCATTTCCCCAACAAGGCAAACACTGAGCCATTTCTCTCTAGGGGGGAAATAGTATTTTCAAAGAGTCCTCACATACATTCCCTTCCTTCTTCCCAACCAAAGGACGACAAAAACAAATAATGATGTTAAATATGATTTTGTAACACAGAAACCAAACAAAAAGGGGCCGGGACAATTGTGTATGTGTAATCTTTTCCTACACCCACCCTCTCTCCTTGGGGAGAAAATGATTCCAAAGCAAACACAGCATTTTGTGTTGTGCTCACATTAGTAAAGTAGGACAAGTACTTGAAATATATATAAACAATCCCTACTTCCTATTGGAAAAGCAAGCTACTGACTGGGAGCCGTCTTCAGCATTGAAGAGATGGGGGGTAGATGAAATCAATGTTAGACTGACAATCCCTTCTGAAAGGGATTGTCTGAAAGGCGCGCATACTGGTCCTCCAGTTTCCGCAGGGTAGAAGGCACACCCCACATGGCTTTTCTCAGGGAGACCACTCCAATACCACAAGCTGTGTTAGGTTTGACCGACTGCCAAGTTTCCATGACAATATAGGGAACAACAGAGGCAGCCAAGGTTCCAGCTGGGAAGAGATGTTCAATTCTTTATAATATGGAGTTGGTCTCATCGTCTCAACGTCCACCTGTACTTATGCTGATTTAACCAGGATCTAAAACTTTACACAGGTCTTTTTCTAATAACATGCATATCTCTCCATATTTTCTAGGTGCACAGAGGAGGCAGAAGTCACGCTATGCAACCAGAGCAGTGGCACATCCACTGGGTTTGGAATAATGAAGTCCACAATTTGAAGAAGCAAATGGCTTTCCCTCTTATGATATCACACTCAAAAGTCACAGGCCAAACTCAACCTAATTTTTTTTAAAAAAGATTTGTGTATGTGTGTATGTATGTATGTACGTATGTTATAGAAGAACTGGGGCATAGACCAGAGGTGCAGAGGGTAAGAGGATTCACCAGATACAGAGTGGGGAACAGAATAGACAGAACTACTGAAATACACTGCTAAGGGGAGCAGTGGGTGAGACAGGACAGATCTGCTGTGCCATGTGGGTCAGCTCCCTGACCAGGGATCGAACTCAGGCAATGGCGGTGATAGCACTGAGACCTAACCCCTATGCTGCAAGGGAGGCCCCAAACTCAACTTTAATCTGAGGGTTTTGTTGGGGGGAGAGGATGTCCTAAATGAACTCCACAAACTCAGGTTTTATGTACTCCACCCCCACCCCAGACCAAAGAGATCCAAGGTATGAAGAACCATAAATCCCATAATGTCATCATCACCGAAGGGAAGATAGCTGGAAGCTAAGGGTGAAGTAAGAAGCCAGGCTTGGAATATAACCATGTGGGCCTTGGGGGGTTGGTGTTTGTCAGCCTTCAGCATGCTATTGGGGTCTCAGCTCGGCAGAACTGGTAGGATGCATTCACCAATATATATCTCTCTCTTTCTTCCCATGTTATTCCTCTCTTCGATTGCCCTTCAAACAACAATTTATCATTTCTCTTAACTGTACAGGTTGGCTGGGCTCAGCTGGGAGATTCTTCTGCTGTACTTTGTGTCATCTGAGGTAAGACGTTTGGTTGAGAGCTTAACTGGAGCTGAAATATCCACTGACTTCACTCACTGGTGCCTTGCTGGTGTGTCTGGAATGTTTGGGGGTTGGCTGGGTCTTTCTCCCCTGCAAGCTTTCTAATATCACCTGGGATGAGTTCATTCAGGCCTTTCTCTCTTGCCTAGATGTTTGAGTCTTTGCCACCAACCCTTCTCCACATTGAAGTTCAAATTCCACACTGCCACAGACATTGTCACCTTTAAATGAAATGTTCTAAACAACAACATTAGCTTCTCTGAAGCTGCATTACACTGTGCTCATCCTTCCACCAAAACCCTCAATATACCACATTCTCACATGCACACTTACACATCTATGGAAGACTGGACCTCATTCCCCTTTATATACACAGACCCTAACACAAAGCCTGATCTAAAGCAGTTGTTAAACGCATGCTTGAAAAATGAAAGGATGACTATCAAATCTTACCTAAAACACATCCTGGATAAGAAACTCCTCTTTTTAGCACTTACTGCAAAAAGAAATATTCTTTGTCCAATCATCACCAGAAGCTAAAACTCTCATCTACACAAAGTAATGGAAGCTGGTTTTTCCTTTATTTTTCCTTTTAAGGAACATCTATCAGGTAAGGAAGCCATACACATCAAACAACAGTGTTTCCCCTTAAACACAGGAAAGTGGGGGGATCCCTAAATCATTGACAAGAATGTCCCAGAGGGGCTGAGAGAGTACTCATCATCACTCATGACCACAGGACTCATTCCAAGGAGCTGGTCTCCACCTGAGAGTCTCCTCCCACTGCTCTCCAGGGAGCCTTCCCACCACCCTGTAGATAAGTCGCCTCACCCATCAGTCAGGCAGTAATCTGAGATGTCCACATTGGCTGAGGCTCAAATGAGCATATATCAAGGTAGGAAACGCTGATAATTTAACAGCTAGCGTAATTAGCACTCTGGTATTTCCAGCAGCTGCCATATGCTCACACTTGAGTTTAAAGAACAGTCAGATGATAAAATAGACTCATTTATAAATCAAACCTTGACACCCTGAATTTATTTTTCCATAGAATAAAGGTAAACAGTGGTGAGTTTCCCAGCCCAATCTGCAAACGCCTGTTCAGAAGGAAGGGGAAGGAGCACGATCCCTCCCTGTAGGCCTGCTGGTAGGTAACAGGTGCCCAGCTGGGCAGAAACCATTAGCCCATGATCCTGCTCCTTCCTATCTCAGGCTCTGGTTCCTGCTGGCCCTTCTCCCTGGACTGGGCTTCATAGCTCCTATCCCTCCTTCCACTCTCAGTGCCAAAGCTGATTCCTTGGGCACTGACTTCCCAAGTAGGTCAGGACCCTTGTGATGAGCCTCTGTAGCTCCCTCTACATCCTACTGTGGCCTGCACAACTGCAAGAAAATGACCAACTTCTTGTCCATCCTTCCCACTTGGTTGTAAACTCCTTGCAGACAGGAACCAAGATCTGGGTGCCACATTGCTGGATTCCCAGTGCCCAGCAGGAGCCTTGCCCAAAGCCAGTATTCAATAAGTGTGTACTGATCAAATGACAGAGGAGGAAACTGAGGCTCAGCAAGGTTAAGCTAGTAAGTGGTAGGGCTCTGCTCTAAGTCTGACTTTCAAGGCCCAGAACCTTTCTACCACACCACACTGCCTCCATCAGTGCTGGATACTGAGTGCTGAGCCTGAGGCTCCCAAGGGGTAGAAGTTACTCTGTTGTTAGCTCTGGCTCTTGCCCCTCTGGTGGACAGGGGATGAGAAAGGCTTTGGATGCAAAGAGAGCTTTCTTAAATGAAGGATATTTTCCCTGTAATGTTCGTAAGTCACAGTCCAGCTCAAGTTGTGGGAAGTCAAGCACTAAAAAGCATTTCTGGGAGGCAAATCTGCTATTGTAAGTGGGGGCTGGGGGGTCACTCCTGGAGCCAGTGCCTGCAACAAACGTGGAGAACCACATTCCAGATGTCAGGCTGCTGCCAGCCTCTTACTCTCCGCTAGAGACTGTCTTCCTCTTGTCACTCACTGCACCATCTGCAAAGCTGAACTGGGGCCTGCGTCTTTGGGAACCAAGAACAGTTTCACATTAAAACATCACTCACCCACCCACCATCCAATCCATCATCTGCATTGAAAATCCACATCCCAATTTCTGCCAGCCTGCCCTCACCCTTCCCTGACCCCACAACCACTGCATTTACACAGGTGCAGAGGAGGCCTGGGTCTGCAGGCTTCAGCGTGGGACTAGGAAGATGGAGGAGGGGAGATAAGGGAGGTCAAAGGGAAGGGAAGGGCTGCCAGCGACTTGGCGGCGGCGTCTGCTCTTCTTCTACACACCTCACGGCGGGGCTTGACAACAGCACGCCCCGATTAAAGGGCTTTTCACGCTGCTGAGGGAAAGCAGACATCCCCCTCCAGCTGTTCGGCAGCTGGAACCACTTCTGTTGTTTTAGCCAGGAGAGGTCTGACCTTCGTCACCCTACCCCCACCCCCTCCCCAAGGGAGGGATTTACTGGTCATCCCACCCCGTCCACTCAGCTTCCCTCCTCCACCGTGCCCTCCACAGCTATAGGGATGACCGGTCAGGACCCAGGGGAGAAGGTTGGCTTATACCAGGTGCCATTGTGGGGGCGGGCTGTCAGCGGGTTTGACAAAGCAGCTGGGACCCCAGGTCCAAAGAGAACATAATAAGGTTCAGCAAGGTTCAGAGGCAGGACTGATTCCGAGGCTTCCCACTTGCAGAGACCCCCCCTGCACCCCTTCCCATCCACGCCCAGGCCAGTCTGTTAGAAAGGCAGGTGCAGACAGTGTGGGTTGGCGGCCAGGCCATCAGATTTCTAAAATGCGAAGCATTATTCTAAGTGAAAGGAGCCAGACTCAAATAGCTACATACTGTAAGGCTCCATTTCTATGACGTTCTGGGAAAGGCAAAAGCTACTGAGCTAGAGATCAGATCAATGATTGCCAGGGACTGGAGGGAGAAGGAGACGTGAGAGAGATGGCAGTGGTAGAGACAATCTGCATCTTGACTATCAGGGTGGTTACTGACTACATAAACTTCTTCAAGTTCATAAAAGTATACACCTAAAAAAGGTGAAGTGCACTGCATGCAAATCATATCTTATTAAAATAAAAGGGGGGGCATAAAACAAAAATCATCCCAAAGAATGTTTGTTTTGAAGGACACATCGGACCTCCCATAAGTGCTCAAAGAAGTTTCTGGAGATTTCTCTGCCCACCCCCTGCAATTACCAGGCACCGTGCTAGGTGCGTTGGGGGGTTATGAAAATAAATAAGAGCAAAGGCCCTGCCCCCCAATAGCTGCTCTAGTTGCAAAGACTGACATGGATGCAACCCCACAGGAACTACCTTTCAGAAGCCAGCAGCCAGAAAGAAAAGACCAAGTCATAAACAGAAAAAAGGAGAGAATATTTGAAAAGGGGACACTAGAAAGCCCCAGAGTGAGAACGCTAACTCTTAAAAAGAGAGAGGAGGGTTTGGGGAGCCAAGAATGACTGAGCACCTATTATGCCCCAGGGTTCTGCTGGGGGCCAGGACAGAGCAGGCCTCCTGGTCCCGTGGGGTCAGAGTAAGAGGTTAATTCAGACTGGAAAGATCCAGGAGGTTCTCTCAGAGAAGGGGCTCTGACCTGGGTGGTAAAGGATTTCCAAAGGCAGGAAGGGAGGTCTGAGGGGCATCTTAACAACAAGTACACAAAAGCAAAGAAGCAAATCTATTTCAAAAGATCGCTTAAAAGCGACCATTTGCGGGAGAAATAAAGTTCTCATCCAAACTGGGGCTGAGGTCAGGGAAGGTCTCGAAAACTCCCATTTGTCCCTTTTTAAAGGCCTAGAAACCAGTGAAGGAAATTAATGACAAGATCAGACCTGAGCTTTAGAAATCTCCAGCAGGGGTATAAAAGACTACAGAGACTAATTAGGGGGTTACTATGGCTGAATATAGCAGCAGAAGAAATGGAGACCAAGGGGCATCTGGGGCCAAGGAAGTGGCTGGTGTCCGGTGGGTAAGCTCAGCCCCACTGCTGCAGCCCGGTCAGCAGCCCCAAGCACCGCAGCCCTATCGAAGGCGAGCGATCACCTACGTCTGAGCGGTAGCCAGGCATCCAGACACACTCCGTCTTCTCCCTAGGAACTGGGTATCCCAGCAGAAAAGCAAGTGCACCACATGGAGTCTGAAGCAAGAGAATGAAATAAACACACAAGAACCAAACAGCTGTCTGGAGAGAGGGGGACTGGTGCCCTGTGGGAGAGGTCAGTGCACCCCAACACAGCCCTGCAGGGCTCCTCGAGACTAGGAAAGCTGGGGGGCCACAAACATGCACGTTGGCAAGAAGGAAGGAGAAATGGAGGACACATGCAGGTAAAAAGATTTCTGTGAAAGAGTGAACCATACAGGTGTTAGTCCTCCTTGATCACCAGCGGGGCATCAGCCTTTTGATGAGAGGTGGGGAGCACTGATTTTTGTTTCCTGCTTGCACTCCCTGGTCACTAAATACTGGCCAAGAGAACTCAGGAATGGAGCACAGGGAGAAAGTCGCTTGTCCCTCCTCCTTCACCCCTCCAACTTTACCTCCCCTCATTCCAAATCAAATAAACAGAGTACGCCCCAGGAACCAGCACCCAGATTTTTTTCATTTCTCTTAGTGCACTAACACCAGAAAAAATGACAAGTTAACTTGATGGCATTAGCAAGAGCAACACAGTGGTCTTGTATTATTTGCGAGCAAGAGTTGGTGGATTACAAGAGAACTCAGACTTGGGGAGCAAAGCAAAGTGCACAGGAAGATGTTCTTGGAGACCCATTTGGTTCTGAGTGCCCAGCCCTACATCCCGATACACACCTCTGGTCGTAGGGTGGCTAACTTAGCTCTGCCTCTCTTCCTGGCAGGAGCAATTGATTTCGGCAATGCCAGTGGTCCTTACAAGGTTATTCTGATCATTCACACAAGCTCTGCCCAGTGACAGTCCCCAGGCTCTAAGAACAGAGCTATATAACTTGGCACTGAGCTTCCTGGAAGTGGGGGCAGATGCTACTCCTGGGCGCTCTGGCCCTGCACCTGCCTACCACACCGCCACATCAGGGGCAGCACTTTGTGTCCAGTGACATATGACGTCTTTCTTGAAGGCAGGGGAATGAGTGCGCAGCTTGGTCAGGGTTGGGGCAAATGACTAAGGGAGCAGGAGTGTGTTGGTCTTCATCCCGCTAGGGGCAGAGTGGTGACAGAGCCCCTCTGACTGGATTGTTTTCACAGGAGTCTTGGGAGTCTTGATGAGGTGCTGGGCAAAGTGGAAGGTGCAGAATCTGAAAAGGGTGTTCAAGAAATTCAAGATCACTTTGAGAGATTCTAGGTTCATACAGAGCTATTTCAGGGCTGGGTGACAAAGAGACACAGGAATGAGGCAGGTCCTTTCCCCACCTCGGCATGAAACCCAGCCCTGCTCTGGCAACAGTCTCAGCAGCTTTGGCATCAGCTGGAGACAGTTCCATTGGCACAGATGTGGGTGTTCTCAGGATGGGCACTGCCAGCAATGAGATTCCTTTTTGCAGTGGGGAAAACTATGACTAGTTTATGGAAATATTTAAAGCACCCCCAAAGAAAGGACTGGCCCCCTAAAGGGGGATTGCTGTTTGAGCAGATGCAGGTCTTGGAGTCACAGTAGTTTGGGAGTTGAAGTAAACCATTTTTTTTTTAAGATTTATTTATTTATACAAGAGCTGGGGTACAGGCCAGAGGCGTGGGTGGGTGAGAGGATTCACCAGACAGAGCGGGGAGCAGAACAGGCAGACTGACCGAGCACACTGCTGAGGGGAGCAGTGGGCGAGACAGGAAAAGTCTGCTGCGCCATGCAGGTATCTCCCTGGCTGGCTGGGAATTGAACCCGCACTGTGGAGGCTACGGACAGCTACACAGCGCTGTGCTCAACCCGCTGTGCCACCGGGGAGGCCCAAGAGGTAAACCATTTTTGTACCATCTTGCAATCCCACAGAAAAGGCTTAGAAACACCAGTTATAAGAAGAGGTACTGATAATGTGGATGGAACCAGAGGGGGATTACGCTAAGCGAAATAAATCAGGAGAAGAAAGACAAATCCCAGATGATTTCACTGATATGTGGACTATAAAGAAACAAAACAAAGGAAAAGACAAAACAAATGCAAACAAACCCTAGAAATCTGAGGGCAGAACTGAGACTGCTAGAGAAGGAGGTGGGGAGTCCAGGGAGAGGGTGACGACTAGGCGGGCCTTGGTGGGGGGTGTGGTATAGTGACATACATGTGAAAAGGTGTGAGCCTGTACCTCTAAATCATGCACAGCGTTGTAAACCAGCTTTACCACAATAAAAAAAATAACACAATTTTTAAAAAAATAGATACTAATGGGAAGGAGGGTCCACTTAGGCTGTGGGACTCAGAACAAGTACCCCAAACTTAGGAAGAATTTGCAAAGGCCAATTTTCCAAAATGGACACACACATAGCCCACATGCACACTTGGAAGAGCCCCAAGGAAGTAACCCTTTTTGGGCAGGGTGACTAGCTTTTGTTCAAGAATCCGGGCTCAAAAATGTTGAAAGAGAACATTAGCTGCTGGCTAAGTTACTTGCAACAACAATAGTACTGAAAATCTACTTTCCTCTCCTCAAGGATTTGCTCTGCCCTGTCAGATGTAAATCTGTCACCACCCACAGAAGTCATGACAGACACTCCCTCCTACAATGGTCCTACAAGGTGAGCCCCCAGGCAGCCGGCTTCCTGCCTCCACCCCTCACGCCAACAGTCGCAAGCATCACAGTGAAGGCCCAAAGGCCTCCTTCAAGACTAAGACACTTAAGAGACAGACTGTCCTTGAGCTGAGTCTTCTTTCTCAGCTAGCTAGAGGGCCACCTTCAGCCTCATGAGTCCACCACTCGGGACTTGGTGCCGCGGCTGTGTCTCTTCTGACCTTAGGGGACCTTTGTCTACTCACATATTTTGCAGCAAATCCTCTAGTTTTTTCCACTTACTGCTCCCCTCATCAACTCAAAGGGGCCCAAACACACCACCAGAATTCAGTCAAGATAAAAGACTTCCACACACACGTTCTAAACATAGTAGGAAGAAAAGGCAGGAGTATTACATCCTCCCAGCCCCTGGGAGTTATTGTCTGGCTCTATAACAACTAAATGGAGAAATTGGTATACTTTCAACGTGCGGGATTATCACCAAGGAAAATGTCATTTTAATACCCATTTCATTTGGGCAAGATACTATGGCATACACACAGGCTCATGTTCATAACCACTCACAGAGTGAAGCGATTTACATTGACAAGGGAGATAACAGAGGAAGAAACACTTTATCCATAGCACTTGAGGAAATCCACTCCCTCACAGCGCTAAGCCCTGGGGATGAAAGCTGAGCAAGAACAGACTAAAACAAACAGAAGAGGAAATCCCAGTCTTGCTATATCATTGAATTATGTTGGGACTGTGTGTGCTTAAACTGTGTTTCCTTTCACTGCTATTTCCATTGTCAGCATGAGATCCTGCTGTCCTGGTGCCGGGAAAGCCAAAGACACAAGCATTTACCTACACTAATCTGAGTACACACACACACACACACACACACACACTTTAAAATCGCTACAGACAAAAGAGAAGAAGAAATGGTCTGGCCCATGTGGGGCTGCCATGTGCCACATCAAGCCTGGTGCTATCGGACCATCTGGGGCTGAAATTCCCCACTGCGGCACCCAGACAAGGATTAATGACTGCAGTCCGGAGCCCGGGCTCACGTCTTACTTCACACAAATGGGAGGCTGTTCTGAGCAGGAGAGAAATCCTGTTGATCCAAACTGGGCCAAGGAAAAGTAAATAAAACCATGTCAAATTCTGCAGGCAGGAATGGAAGATTAGTGGAAAACCCCAGCAAGCCTCACTCCCGAGGGAGAGAAAGAATAGTTCTTCCGTCTTCCAACCCTTTTAGTTCCTGGGCACAGAGAACACCTTTCTTTAAGAATTAAAATCCTGTATTTGATTTTTGAGGATCTTTTTCTTTTTTTTTTTTTAAAGATTTATTTATACAAGCACTGGGTACAGTCAGAAGCGCGGGAGGGTGAGAGAATTCACCAGAGGCAGAGCGGGGAGCAGAACAGGCAGACTGATGAAATACACTGCTGAGGGGAGCAGAGGGCGGCAGGAGAGGTCTGTCACGCCATGTGGGATCCTCGCCGGTGGCCGGGGATTGAACTGTGCCACCAGGGAGGCCCAAGGATCTTTTTCTTAAGTCTAGACAGGTATGACCCTTAAATGCCACACTGGACCAGGCAACCCAGTTGAAGGATGTGCCTTTGCACCAAGCAGGGCCATGGGCAAGCAGGCTGCTGGCGGGAGACAGTCATGCTCACTCCCAAGGAGTGGGACTCCCCAGTGTCCAACACGGGCCCTCAAAGACAGCACTGAAGACTTTTAGTTCAGTCTCCAAAGGGTTCTCCAGTTTTTTTATTGGTCATGGAAATGTTCACAATGTAAAGTTAAATAAAACCAAAGCAGAATATCAAATGTGTGTAGATAGAGGTGTGTATATATGTATGTATGTATGTATGCATGTGTACACAAATTATGTGCATGCATATATTTGTATAGACACACACACACATATATAATGTATGTACACATATATAACTGACCCTTGAGCAATGCAAGGATTAGGGGCACCAATCCCCATGCATCTGAAAATCCACATATAACCTTTGACTGCCCCCAAAACTTAACTCCAGTCATTTCTTGGTATCTGTAGGGAATTGATTTCAGGAGCCCCTGCAGATACCCAAATCTGAGGATGCTCAAGTCCCTTATTGTCAGCCCTCTTTATCTGATATTTCCTCATCCATAATTCATCTACCCAACATTAGCAATTGGTGGGTTCCATGAATGTGGAACCTCCTATATGAAGGGACAACTGTATTTATTGGGGGAAAAATGCATATAACTGGACCTATGCAGTTCAAATTTGTGTTGTTCAAGGGTCAAAATATGTATATCTTCCTCCCACTAGACAGAAAGAGGACACCAGAAGGAAATACACCAAAACTGCTAACAGTGGCCGTCTCTAAGTGGTAGGCATACAGACAGGTTTGTTTATTATTTCCTTTGCACTTATCTTTATTTTCCAAGTTTCCTACAATACACACGTTTTTACAAAGGGAGAGGGAGAAGAGTATACAAAACTTCAAATAGATTGACCCATCTTTAAAGCAAAGTTGCCTCCAAAGCTCTACCCCAAATTGTGGTGTCACCCCACAAACATCAGAGCCTGAGAGCCAATGACCCACACCAACCAGCGACTAGAAGAAGCTTATGCTAAGGAAGTGGGCAAAGGCCTCTTTATCCGTAGAGTCCAATCTGTTGTCCTGTTCTTCTGCAACACACACACACACACACACACACACACACACACACACACACACACGGCTCTCATAAAGCAAGCACAGCCCCTGGCCATGGGACAGGTGATTTCAGCCACATCTGTGATCTGTGCAGGCAACAGTCTTGTCCACCTACTCTCCCTCTTCAGTTCAGATGGCATGGCCAGGCAGTCTCTGGCCTTCTCTGCAGAAGGGGCTCCGAACCTCTAGAGTCAGAATGAACTCGAATCTTCCAGTCCAAAGAAGTGCTGGTAATCGTTTGCCGGCAGGGAGCAGCAGCCTTTCCCAGGCACATGTGCACTCTGAGTTGGCCACCTACCTACAGGGTGGGGAAGGGTGGTACATGTGTTGTCATCTGAGGGCATCAGGGAGGAGTGAAAGCCACGTGGCAAAGCATAAGGCCTTGGAGCAAGCAACTCTAGCTTCAGGTATGAATAGGAAGGAGAGGGGCCTTGCTCTCCCATGGTTCCTAGAAGATACCTTTAGGACACAAATGCCCTTGCATTTACTTCTTTGCAAAATAAATCAACACCTGTAAGGTAGTTTTGTAGCCTGTGTCCTCAGCATGCCACATGTACCCATTGGGTATGAATCTGTGACCCCCTCCATGGCCCAGGCACTGAGCTGGCACTGGGCACACGGTTGATGGATTGATGTTTCGCAGACGGTCTCCTTCTAGGTCTTTGGTATCACCAAGCTAAAGAGTTGGGTTCCAGACATAGACTTCAGAGGAGGGGTGAGCCCTAGCAGCATGTGGAGCAAACTTCTTAGGGAAGTTTCTTTGTAGTCTGAATACCAGCAAAGGTGTCCCCAACAGAAGACAAAGCCATTCCTGATCCAGAACAGACTGACTGTAAAGAGAAACCAGAAAACTTGCTGGAAGAAAGACTTATTAGGGCCCCGATACTGTTCAGGTGAATCAGAGTCCTCAGGCTGTGTCAAGTCAAGGTTCACTGCCTCTGGGGCGTGGCCTCCAGGAGCACAGGGCTGAGCCTGACAGGTGCTGTAGTACACAGTCTTGTATAGGAAACTATTTCTCGTGAGGAAAATGAAGAGACAATTTCTAAATTGCTCCTTTACCTCATGGAGCATACCCTCCTAAGTCCTGATGCATTTTAAAATACTTCCAAAGAAGATGTTTAAGATACATGCCTCTTTGCTTTATTTTTTTTTTTTTTTTTTTTTTTTTTGCCTCTTTGCTTTAAATAGATTCTCCATGCCAGTTCTAAATCTGTTGGATCTTGGGCTCCACCAGAAAACTGCCTTAGAAGTAATAATATAATAATGCCAAGTATTTATTAAGAACTGTTAAAGCATCAACCTATGTTATCCTTTTATTTTAGTGCAGATGTTCCAAGAAAAAAATTATATTTATCTGAGGCTATAAAACACCTAATTATACAACCAAAATTTCAAGACACCAGAGTTGGAGAAGAGACCATTGTAATAATAGGGGTTGGGGAGGTGGGTTCCCATTTATTTTATGATCTCTATTTCCAAGGCACAGTATGGGACATTTTACATAAATTATTTTAATTGTTCTTGACAACACCACCAAGAGGTAATCTTTTGCATCCCACTTTGCAGATGAGAAAATTGAGGCTCAGAGGAGTTAAGCAACTGCTCAAGGTCACACAGCCAAAATCCAAATCCAGACATATGACTCAATAGTATCACAGCCAACAAGGACCAAAGAACTGTGAGGATAGAAGAGTTACCTCATCTATCCTTGGACTGCATAAAGGCTCTGCGATTTAACAAACACAGTCCAACATGGTTATGTTCTCACACAACTGAGTAAAGAAAATGTAGACTTCTAACACCCCACCACCTCAACTCCTGCCTATCCCTTAAAAAAGATGGGCTAGGAGGGCAATGGGGAACAGTTAGGTCTAAGCAAAGATTCTGGATTCTTCACAGGCCACAACACCTGGACACCAGCAGCACTGTTCCCAAGACCCAACATTTTCTATTCCTGGAGTGCAGCTGCGCCCCATGTGCCCACCTCACTTGGCTGGACTGGGGAGGGAGGCACAAGTGTTCACAAACATGGGAAGGTGCAAACATCAGGGACAAAGTCCAGAATAAATGCCCTACCATTGCCGATGTGGGAGGAAGGGGTCTGTCCTCATTTAGGGGTTGAACTAATTCAATACCCCAACTGTCAGCTGGCTGTGACATTTTTTACAGAAAACAGATCTGAGCCTTTCGCAGGACACAGCAAAGAAGGTGTTGTTTGGGAAAGTCTGTAACAGGCAGAAAATGCTGGGCAGGTGTTCAAAGCACAGACTTTGAGTGGACAGACCTGGGCTCCAGGTCCTAGACAGTGGAACTCAATCACCCTTCGAGTCTCGAGTCCACATCCATTAGGACAAAGAAATAAAGCATATCTACTACCAAAGGTTGGTCTTAGGTAAAAGAATAAGCAGGTACATTAATAGTTCTTGATAAATCTCTGGGATTACTCTATTATTGCTTCTATTATCCACTATATCAGGATTTTCAAACCTCATTTGTCATCCTGCATATTCTCACTGATCCTGGAGATTGGTTTGCAAACAAAGCTCAACTTTGGAAATTTGTGAAATAGCCAATTTTCTTTGTGTTTTACATTTGTGTGACTGCATTTCTTTCAAATTTCATAGGACTGAGTTTTCAACCCTTCACAGTATTATTAAGCACCGTAGCAAAAAGAAGTGGAAAATATTTAAGTTCCACAATGTCAAAAATTAAAATACAGTGCAACTATGACTAGCTCTAAGCAAAAATGTCTTCTGTTTTATGGATATGACCACAGTGAATTTTTTCAGTGGGACAGTAATTATTACAACCCTGTGATTGTCATCCGTATCTCACCCTAAATGAATGCTACTATCCTAAATGCTTTATTTTAGATCTCTTTCTTTTTCATAAAGGTCACTGGCTTGAAGTAAATGAACAAGATAAAAACCATATCTTAAGGATGTATTTTGCAATACAACAATCCTTTTTTGTTTTAAAGTTTTGCTTTGCACAACATAATCTATGTGTCAACCTACCCATACTCAAGTTGTTCTTTGACTTAAGGTAAGAGTTCCATGTCTTCAAGAAGTCTGAAAACTGCTGCCCCAGGCTGGTCTAGCCTGCTGCATCTTAGCTCAGACCTGCTGGAAACACCTGAGGAGACAGGTGTTCTCAGAGAGACTGGAAGCGTTCCCATCCCCCAAAATGTTCAGGCTTACTGAGCACCTTGGCTCCTCCCTCCCATCACACCTCCTGTGTCCACCAAGACAGAGTCAGCTCACAAGGTCCTGCTGGGCCTCTCCATCTTCCAGTACAGGGGTTCCCAAGCACCAGGGCCTGTGGTGGATTCATGTCCACAAAGCCACCTATGTATGAACAGCAGAGGCCACTGAGTGCTCCTAATGCAGGCACTGAGAGCCAGAGAAGGGAGCTGCCCCTGGAGGAACAATGCTACACCCAAACCAGGCACCAAAAAGTCCCTATAGCTCCCACTGTTCCTTTGCTGCAGATTCCTTTGTAGCTGTCTTTGTTTACAGCATCTGCTACTCCTTTCACTCAGCACCACCCTCCCCCCTCAACCTCTGGCTGCTGGGAGGTAGATGGAGGCCTACAGGCCTTGCAGCGATCTGGGGCCATGCTCCACAGAAGCACCCGAAAGACACCTGTGTCTTAGCTGAGTTCTAGGCCCACCTGCATGCATTCTACTGCAAAGTATATCCATGCTTACTATAAAACCTATGTCCTACCTCCTCTCAAAATGGACCTTTCAGGAAGCTGTGCCTGTCCAGGGGCCCACACATCTCTGGCAAATCAAAGCAAACCTCTTCCCTCCCTGGCTTTCCCAACTTGTGTTTTGGGAAACATGGGGATAGTGAAGAAGGGCGTTACCATTCCTTGGAGTGAGTCTGCTCCATACAACCAACTAAGTACTTGGCCCTGCTTGATGAACAGCCCAGGTGTCAGGTAACCGGATGGCAACACCACTCTTTGGCTGGGGACTTGCAGAACAGGCCAATGGCTCCATGGCTTGGGCCCCAGCAAAGTCAGTGCCCACCCTGTGTTTCCTGCTTCCCTTGTCTTCCCACCCCTTGAGACCCACTCACTTATAGGTGGGTCACAGGAGGAAAAAGTAGAGAAAAATCTGAGTCAATAAAACCAGAAGTAGAAAAGCAGACCCCAGACAAAAATGTGGGGTCTGTGCCCTGGAGGTTAGAATTGGAGGTCATCCACCCCAGCTTCTGTTAGAGAGAAGCTACCTGAGAGAAGAGCTGCCTGAAGCCAGCTCAAGAAGGAGAAGCTTGAGAGGAGAGGCTTGATTGGGTTTGGAAAGGTTTGACTGAGCTTGAAAGAAGCTGCAAGAGACTTAACTTGGGCTCCAGGAGAGACACTGATGCTTCCTCAGCAGCTCCACCTGAGATGAACAAACTGCTACAGGTTAGCTGGGGCCTGGTCTCATTGGTGGGACACCACCATCTTGCAGGAGCAGCATTTGGTTTGGACTGCTAGCCACTGTGGACACTATCTGGGGCAGGAAGCTGGCCATCTATGGCCTTAGGAACTCTTTCCCAAGGAAAGAGTCTCCTGTTTGTCAATAAACCCTGCTGTTGGAGCCTCCCTGGTGGCGCAAGGGGTTAGGATGCAACCTATGCTATCCGCAGCCACTGCAGCACGAGTTCGATCCCCGGCCAGGGAGCAACCAACATGGTGCAGCAGAGCTCTCCTGTCTCTCCTGCTGCTCCCCTCAGCAGTGTATTTCAGTCAGTCTGACTGTTCTGTTCCCCACTCTATCTCTTGTGAATCCTCTCACCCCCTACACCTCTGGCCTGCACCCCAGTTCTTGTATGCATAAATAAATAAATCTTAAAAAAAAAAAAAACCCTGCTGTTGTTACACCCTGAGATTGAGCTATGCCTTGCAATTGTGAGAACATGGTGAAGAAAACACAGGCAGTGACCTGTCCCCCACCTTTGCTCATTTTTACTTTCTGTACATAAACTTGAGGGCTGCCACCATGTTCCCTGAGAGCATTTCTCGGGAGAACATTTCCTTATTTTTCATAGATGTTACCAGGCTTGGTACTGCTACTACCTTCCTCTGCCATCCTTTCTAACATGGAACTGATCTCTAGAAATCCTTCCTTAAATCTAATCTAGATTCCACAGGCTGCCATTTGAGTTCATTTCCTGTGGCTCAATTCCACAATTATTTTTTAAGCACCCTTAAGAGGCCTGACCAGGCTGCCCCGAGCTACTGAGAACAGGGTCTGGCTCTTCCTTCCAGAAGTCAATATTCTGGTTGAGGACAAATAAGGAGCCGTACTGCCAGCCCCATCACCTTGTTGTCAGAGCAGTGACAGCCTGTGGGGTACAGGAGAAGGGAGAGTGGAAGCAGCCGAGGAGACTGCACTGAGGGCAGGCAGCTCCTAGAAGGAGAAATACGATCTGAGAGGAGCATCTTGAACAAAACAGCCGTGTGTGTGCAGGAACAGGGGGAGACCAGCCGATTGCAACAGAGTATGTGTGAAGATGGGGTGGGGGCCCTCCATCCTTCAGATCAGAAGGCATCCTTGGAGGCTTGGGTAGGAAAGTCACTTCATAAAACTGGTGATTTCAACTGGTTGTTCCAGACTGAGGGGGAGAGAATAAAAGCAAAATGAACAGTTAAGAGACACTGCCAGAAATGCAGACAAGAGGTGTTGACAGGGGCCTGGGCTACCCAGTGGCAATGGGGATGGAAAGAAAGAATCAATAAGGGAGATGGTTAGAGGAAGATTCTGGAAACAGCTGTCACCATCTTTCTTCTGGATCCAGCCTACTTCAGTAAATGTGATGTAATTAGGTCACCTCCTGCATTCCCTGCTCCAGGCCAAGAGCTGCTTCAGGCTCTGGGGATGAGTGTGCTTGTCAGGAGTAAGTCTGAGAAGTGATCTCTTGCCAGCCAGCTCCTCGCCTCTCCAGGTCCTCCCCTGAGAGTCGCTGTTTCAAGGCCCAGCAGATCCTGCTCCCTGACCCATTCTCTCAGGTCCCTAGGGACCCCTCCTTAGACCTCTGACCCTGAAAATCCCATTGGGGACCTGGCTGCTGCCTCCTACCCATGAGAAGTGTTTGGAAGAGGCCGGCTGGTGCCATTCTGCACCCTGTCGGCTGCCAGGGGAAAATGACACCCCTCCCAGAGCCACAGTTTGGTTTAGACAACTTAAACCAATGTTTCACAAAAGATGACTGCTAGGCGTCCGTGACCCTCCTCCTAAGTGCACATTCACCTTCCCTCAGAAATGTTTTAGCACAAGGCAAGTGCTACGTGGACTCCTCAAGGGAAGTTGCCCACAGCTGACTCATGGCACCCACTGTGCTGTCACTCAGTGACCTCGCTGGAGATGTGCAGAGGTGGGAAGGGCACCAGTAAGGGTATTGGTGGCCAGAGAATGAGGGGAGGTGGGCGACAGAGGAGAGAACAGAGCCGGGAATGATCTAGAAGCAAGGTAGCATGTGGGATACTGCAGCCCAGTCTCCGAGGTGGACATGGGGGTCAGGGCTGCTCACTCAGGGGTGTGATGCCCCCTGGCCAGCCCTGATCTCCTACAGGGAGGAGCTGTGCTGTGGAGCTGAGTGAAACTTCATCATGTTCTACTCTAGACCCTACTTGAACCTCCAGTAAAGAGACTGTCCCCAGTTTGGCCCAGACAATAGGAAAAGGTTTCCCTATAAGAAAGCTTCACTCCTCCTTTGCCAGCCCAGTTCCCATGAGCCTGCCTCCTTCTATGTCCACACCCAGAAACAGGCCCCGTGGAGTTTAGCCAAACTTCCAAATACTACTAAGAAGTCCCACCTGTGTTTAATCCAGACCCAAGAAACTCCTTTCCTTATTGACTTGTACTTTTCCCCTGAGATCACGTTCCTCTTTCTCAGATTCCTGAAGAAGCCTTCAAGATTCAGTACCCTGTGTCCCAGGCTTAATTCTCAAATGGCTTCCAGAACATCACTCTAAAACACACCACAATGATCTGGAAAGCATTCCGTTTCTCCGGTATCTCTGTGGCCAGTGTAGTGTGATATTTAACAGCATGGCCTTTAAAATCAGTCAGACCAAGATTTCAAATGCCAGCCATACCACGTTTACCTCCTGTGTTGTCTTGTGACAGTCACCTAACCTCTTTGTGCCTCATTTCTTCATCAGTAAATAAGAATAATGCCTGCTCCATGGATTTCTCATGAGGACTAGTGAGCTGATGCCTGCAAAGCACTCAGCACAATACCTGGCACCCTATAAACACTCGATAAATGGTAGCTATACTGATTAGGACCAGCCCACAGCCTTCAGACAAAAACTGGATGGGGGAGGCTGAGAGACTGGGGAATGGAAGAGAAAGACTTCAGCCAGTGGGAAGTTCCACTGGGTCCTTCCTCTTCTTCCTCTAACTGGTGAGCAAAGCCTCCAGGGACCCTGGACGTGGTAGAGGTTGACTTCCAGAAGGCCTCTTGCTGTGTAACCTGTCCCTTCTGGGGAGGCTCCAGACCCTCCCAGAGACCCAGGCCCTCCTGAGATTGCCTCTCCAGTGTAGAGACTTCCAGATGGGCTGTCCATCTCCAGAAAGGCATCTGTCCTTGTCAGATACCCCAGACCCTTACCGTCTCTCTCTCTTTGGGGCTTATAAGCTGTGTTTCCTCACCTACCCTTGGCAAATTTATGATAAAGATAGAAAATATGAACAAACATAAGCACAAGAAGCACATATGTATATGACATAATTATTTAGACTCTGAAGATATGTAATAATAGTAACTCTACCCAGATGAGTGCAGTCATTGTAGACTTTCTCCCAAATGCTATGTGAGATGGGTTCTTGTTTCACTGGCATGCTGAATAAAAGGCCCCAGGAAATAGAAAGGGGGCATATGGAAGATCACCTCCAACGTAGAATATGGGAAACCTAAGACACAGACACACGGCACACACCAATGAGCAGAAGCACCAGAGCTGGAGCCCCAGGGGAGTTTGCAAATCAAGCTAGAGATATCTGGGCCCTGGACCCTCACCAGGGCTGGCTCTAGCTTTGGCCTCAAATGCACGGCGCCTGCATAAACAAACAGGGGATTACGCTGACCCAGGCGACTGCATTTTTGATTTCTGAAAAAGTTACAATATGCCAAGAAAAACCATCTCTGACACCAACAAGGAAAATCTCAGAATAACTCACAAGGGACACAGCATAGCACAGCCAAGGAAGTCTGCCTGCTTCCTGGAGGAGGCAATTCGAGGGCAGCCTGACCTCCTGCTTCCCAAGCTGGGTGCCAGCCTCACACATCCACGATGGACACTCATGCCCAGGCCATGGGCAAGTCACCTCTCCAATCTGGGCCTCAGGTCCGAAGCTTCCTGGACTTCACTTCCCATAGATGGGCATCCCCCTGCACTAACCCCAGCAGCCCTCTCTGCCCTCCTTACCCAGTTCCTCACTGCCTTCTCTGCCCCACGCTGCCCCCCACCTCTGTTTATTCCCCTTCATATTTTCTACCTTTATCCCCCTCAAGATCTCCCTCTGCTCCAACTGCCCCTGCCAAGGTGGCTTGGAAGTCCTGTTGAATCATTAGCCCAGGCAAGCACTCTGCTAGGATGTGAGCAAGGAAGAAGGACCAGGCCCTTCCACCCTCCACCCAGAAAACCCAAGCAATGCCTGAGCAGTGACCTTGCCCCAGGCAACCCTGCACCACCTCTGAGGTTTTCTGGCATGGTTAAGGGGTTTCCTCTTACCACTTGACTGAGCTCCCTGCCCGGCAGCCCCCTCACATTCTCGAGGATTAGCAAAGCCCTTTCTACCTAGTGTTTACGGGTTCCAGCCACACACACAGCAAATACTCAGATGTTCATAAGCCCCAAAACCAAACCCAGAGCCTGGACCCCCTAAACTCTCCTGGGCATGAAATACTGAAACAACAGAAGTCAGCCAGCCCTTTACATGAGCCTATACCAGCATGTTCTGCACATATAATCTCAACTTGCCGTGTGCAATGAATGCATGGGTTTATCCCTTGCTCTAGTTAGTGACCTTATTTCTGTCTAGTCACATGTCTGTAAAATGTGCGTGATAATAGAACCACCTCATAATAAGGATGTTATAGGCCAAAGTGTAAATGAAGACATGTAAAGAATGTGGAATCAGGCTTGACACAGATTAAAGACTCAGTAAACGTAGCCACTGTTGTCATCACAAGCACATTCATTTCCCATGACAACCTAAGAGCTATCAGGGCAGAGAGTAACTGAGTTTCAAAGAGGTCAAGCAACTTCCTCAAGGTCACCATGTCAAGGAGCACTAAAACATGACCCTCAATGAAGCCTTCTTACTCCAACTTACTTTGCACCATTCAACATCCAAGAATGGTTATTTGCTGCCTGCATACAATTCTGGTCAAGGAGCTAGAATGAGGAGCAAGGTAGGCATGCCCCGATTATGCAGAAAGTGAGAAGAATAGAAGCTGGTTTGGGAGCAGTTGGGCAGGACTGGTCAGAGGTGCTGACTGCGGGACACCGGTGAGGAAAAGATATATGATCCTCTGCAGAACCTCTAGGACCGGAGGCTACAGAGGGAGATATGACAAGAGAAGCAACTCAGATTTCTCCCCCACCAGCTGCCTGGGCCCCAAGCCCTTCCACTTTCCCTTCCCTGTATTCTCAAAGTTATCAGGCCCAGCGGTCTGTCCTGCCCCGTGGCCTGACCTGACACTAGAAGCAGGGAAGATGACTCAGTCCTCCCTGGCGCTCTGGCACAAAGTCAAACACAAAGATGCCACCTCGCTATCTGCAGGGGAGTGATTCATCTCCAAAACTTCTCCTCAGAACACATTTCAGAGGCCTGGGTGGCTAGTTTCATCGCTGCTCTCAGGCTTTCCCATCAGGAAACTCCTGCTTCTTGTTCTTCAGACAAGCTGGATTCCAGGAAGAGTCTGTTCATTGTGTGTTCCCTGGACCTGCAACTTCCAGACTTTGTCAGCATTTTGATAACACCAGATCAGGAGATGTGGAGCCAATGTAAAAGCTGCTAACAGCCAGTTCCATCAGCCTCAGTGCAGAGGGCCTGAGAGGAGCCCCTCGTGGGGAGCTAGTCCCTGGAGAGGTGTCTTCAGTTGGGGTGAGCCTGGACGCCCCTTCTTACGCTCAAATTTTTCCAGATTTGTCTGCCTTTCCTGGTGGTCTGAGGTATAAGCAGGAAATTGGGTTTCATTTCCTGCTCTGCTTATTTTGATAAGAAGAAAGTTGGAAAGAGAACAACTTCTAGCCTACAATGAACTTTCTGGATAGAGCTAACTGACCTTAAACTAGTCCCAGAGGAGTCCAGAGAGCCAGCAGCCCTCCTGTCTCTTCACACATTTCTCCCAACCTTCAGTTATTCAGTCCACAAATATTTTAACCTACTACATGCCCAGCGCTGTGGGGACACAGAGGTGAGCAAGGAATACCGGCTCCTGCTCTCATGGGCTTTACATTTTAGGGTGTCAGGAAAGAAAAGGACACAATTAAATGGACAAGCCATTTCAGATAGAATTTCTGTTAGAAAATGAAGCAGGATAATGGCCCAGCAAGTGACTGGCTCATGTGGTGGCAAATAGGTTTGGGGGAGGGGTGACATTTGACCACTGGCTTGAAGAATGTGCTGCTGACACAAAATCAAGGGGAGAGCCTGGCTTCTGTACTCAGCAGTCTCCAAGGCTAGTGGGATGGAAAGGCACACACATGAGCATTGCCTCCCACTTCACCTGCCTTATCAGAGCCTACCTGAGGCAGAAAGTAGCAGAGGAGGGCAAAGGGCAGATTACATAGGACTTAACACAGGCCAGAGGGAGGACTTTGAAAATTCATCCTTGGTGCCATGAAGGGTTTTACTAAGAGGATGATGTGATTTGATCAACATTTTTTTTTACAGATTCATCCCTCAGAAGAAGAAAAAACAAACCAATTAAAAAGTAGGCCACTCATACCAGGAATTTAGAAAACCTAAATAAGAGACCAGGAAAAAGACTAGTCAATACAAAGTAAAAATCAAAATCAACAAGCAACTATAAACCAGAGACACACTACGGGGTGGAGCGGTGGGGCGGGGGAAGGAGAGGTGGAGAGAGGAAGGACTAGGGTCAAAGTAATGGGGGTGGATTGTATGGGGAATATAACCAAAATGAAAATGCATACATTGTGCAAAGATGAAAAATGATGTAAGAATTATATAAAATTTTTTTTAAAAAACTGATAAAAAATTTAGAAAAAAAAGTAAGCCAAAGATCCTAACAGGTTTCCCACCAAAGAAGAGACACAGATGGTAACTAATCACATAAAATGACACTCCACACATCATCAAGGAAAACGCAAATTTAAAAACATAATGAGACACCACAACATACCTACTAGAATGGCTAAAACTCAGACAGTGACAATACCCAGTGCAGGCAAGGGCGCGCGGCAGTGGGAGTTCACCTTCATTGCAAAATGTCCAGACACTTTGGAAGTCATTTAGCAATTCCTTATAAAACTAACCATACCTTTACCCTGGATCCCCCCATTGTAGTCCTTAATGAAAACTTGTGTGCACACAAAACCTAGACACCGATGTTTATAGCAGCTCTATTCATTATTACCAAAACTTGGAAGCAGCCAAAATAGACTTCAGTAGATGAATAAATAAATCGAGGTCCATCCAGACGACAGGATATAGATCAGTAATAAAAAGAAAGGCGCTATGGAAATATGACATGAAGGGAGCGCCACCGCCTATGACAGGGTGACAGAAGCCCAGATGAAAAGGCTGTGATCCCAACTGCAGGACATGCTGGAAAAGGCTAACCTCTAGGACAGTAATAGGCTGAGTGGTAGCCAGGATGATGGACATCGCCATCACCTCACATGGGCACCTTGTGCAGGGTAAGAACTCTCACCATCTACTGTCTTAGCAACTTTCAAGTATGCACTATCATAACCGTCACCATGATGGACATTAGATCCCCAGGCCTTATTCCTCTCATAACTGTAAGTTTGTACCCTCTGACTAACATCTCCTCATTTCCCCCACCCCCAGTCCCTGGCCCCGCAATCTACTCCCTGGTTCTATGAGTTTGACATTTTTAGATTTCACATATAAAGCAGCGGCCCCTCACCCTTGCTCAGCCTCAACCCCTGCCCTCCCTCTTTTCCTCAGTAACATGCCCTCAGTAACTCTCATACGCCAGAATCTCGGTCTGCAACTGGGACCCCAGCCAGATTGCACCTAAATGGGCAGTTGTCACAGGAACCTTGAGATGAGGAGGAGACATGTCTATGTGAGTCCCCGGCAGACTTGAAGCCATGAGCCTCTTTGATACCGGGGAGGGAGAGAAGGGGTGGAGACAGACCGGGGCAGGGGACAATCCCACACGGAGGGGGGAGAGAGCAGAAGGAGGCATTGAAAGAAACCAAGAAGGAAAACCCAGCAGATGACCAGAGGCCAGCCAGGCTCTGCCCCTCTAGCCACAACCAGTGACAGTCCGGCCCGACGTGTGCTGGGCTGCAGGCCAAGGAGAGGAACTCACCTTTACATGGAAATGATTTGGCTGCATTTACTCAGACTGTGGAAGTCTCAGTGAAGATGGCACAGACCCTCCCTCAGGAGCTCACCCAGGGGAGAGGGTGACCAGGTGAACGTGGTCAGTGTGACACCTGATGGGGTGCAGGTCAGGTTCTGTTAGTTGTCCATTGTGCCATCTGCTCACCCACTCTGGCCCTGCCCAGAGGTACCCTCTCCCACCATATGAAAAAAAAAAAGAATGAGGGCTCCACACCCATGAGCTGGTACTGTGTCAACCTGGCTTCTCAGACTTTAAGGTGGCTACGAATTACCTGGGATGTTGCTAACAGGCAGGTCCTCGTTCAGTGGGTCTGCAGGGGATCTGCAGGATGCTGCAATTCTAACAAGCCTCAAGGTGACACCAATGGTGACGGCTGGCAGACCACACCCTGAGCGCCAAGTGGGTAGAAGACGTACTACACCGACAGCAGTAGTGAGGAGGTCAACCTGAGCCAGGGCTTTCCCAAGGAGAGGCAATTCCTGTAGCAGGAAGATTCGGCTAACCCTTGGCCACATTCCAGCACTTCAAGCAGCAGCACGTACTGTGCCTGAGCATAGAATGATACATGAAACTCTAGAGCCTAAAGCATGATGGGAAGAGGAAGAACCACAGATAACAACTCCAACTGCTGATTCTGAGGTCCCTGACTTGGTGCCAAGCACTGTGAAAAGGACATGAAGTGTGTTTCTCAGTCTATTTGCACAACTGATGCTATTCGTATTTACATCTTTCATACAAGAAAGTTCCAGAAGTTATATATATATATATATATATATATATAACTAGTCCAGATGACATGGCTACTACCCAGGCTGTCCTCTCTAAAGTGTGCCCTCTGCTTCAGGACAACTGAGTTGCCTCTTCAATGAGCTAAGCTGGGTCACTGCCTGATTCTGCAGCAGGAGGTCAGGGCAGACAGGAGCAGTGTGTCAGGCGAGCATCCTGTCACCAAAGCCATCCAGAGCACTTCAGGGCTTTTGGGTAGAAATGAGGCCCCTTTCCTAGGCCCCCACTTTTCTCCATCTTGACACTTAGCCTGCTATTGCTAGTTGCCACTGTAAAGCACTCAGTGCTTCAAGACCCTTGGGCCCTTTTGCAAAAGAAATACCTGAGAAGCACTGTTTCATTCCCCAGCTAGACAATGCAGTGCGACCATCCAAAGGAGGACCCAATACAGCCTCTAGGAATACTCTTTCATGGAAACAAAAAATTACTAACATCTGCTGTGAGAAGGGGTTATGTTAGCCCTCTCCTTCCCCAGAATACAAAGCTCTGCACAGACAGGGGTCTTCATTCCTAGTTCAGAGAGGGGGAGGGGCTGGCATTGTCACAGGTTGGGCATCCCCAGGGACAGGGAACACCTCATTTCTGAGGTCCCAGGCCCCAGAGCCAGGGACCTGGAACACGACCCATCAGAGTTCAACTGTTACAGGGCAACCCCAATGTGAAATGGGTTGCCTGACTGTGGGGCCTCACCCACGTGCTTAAAAAGGACTTATAATGAGAGTCAACTGCAGGCACACATAAAAGGTTAATAAAGGGCTTATTTACAAAAAGGGAAAATGAAGAAATGAATAACTCGGAGAGAAGGGAGACGAATTGGTGGATATGTCCTACTAGTTCTGCTAATCTGGAACCCCAATAGCACGCTGAAAGGCAGCGGAAAACCAAGGACCCCCCCATCGCCAAGGCCCACGTGTCTGGTTATATACCAAACCTGGCTGCTCAATTCCACCCCCTGTTCCCAGCAAGCCTCCCTTCGGTGGTGATGACATTATGGGATTTGTAGTCCTTGGTGTCTTGAATCTCTTTGGTCTTGGGGGGGGGGGTGTCCACAAAACCTATTTGTGGAGTATGTTCAGGATAGCCTTTCCCCCCAACACTCCAACAAATATTAGTTGAATGAACTGATGTCTCCTGCTGTGCTGGGAAACTTGGCCCAGCACAGAGAAGAAATCATCACTCTAAATTTTGTAGTGAGTAAGTGCAAATAAAAAACAGCTCAGTCCGTGAGCCTCCAGTCCTGACCGCCCAGTCGCTCCTTCCCTCCAGCAGCCAGCAAGATCTCCCCCGCCCGTGGAGTCATGACCAAGACAGAAGTCCGCGGAGCCGACAGCTGCAGAGTCTAGCTCGCTCCACTCCCCTCCTGGCTCCCGGCGTCCGGGCTCCTGGCCTCCCAGGCTGTGACTCAGGCAGAGCTCAGAAGGCTTCTGGCCAGCCCGGTGGCGGGAAGTTGGTGTGAAAGGGGTCAAACGCAGCCCCATCATGGCAACCGGATGTGGATCCTCACCCCAAAAAACTGAGTGCCTCCAAGGAGCAAGCAGCCTCTCCAACACCCGACGGAACACAGTGCTGAGGGGCCCAGGGCAGGGTTCCCCATCTGAATGGTGATTGTGAGCTGCCTTAAAGAAGAAATTTCAACAGCTCACATCCAGCTGCCCAGACCTCACCTGAACCATCACATCCTCAAGAAAACCCTCTTGCCTCTCTGACCTTCCAGACAGGGCCGAAGCCCCAGGGCCAAGCAGAACTCCTTTGCACCTCTCACCACACTGAAGCTGTATTTTACATGTGTGAATTATTTCATTACCTCCCCCACTTGACGGACACTCCGCCGCAGCACAGCTATGTCTGCTTTTGCTCCTTCATCATTATATCCTCACCTGCAGCTGTGTGTGGCACACAACAGCTCAGTAAGAATGTGCTGGATGAATGTTAGAACTGGGTTGGGAAGACAGGGTAATGGCTTTGGGATGGAGCAAATAGTTTGAATATGGCAGGAAGCTACTGTGATGGGTGAGCTTATGAGTGATTTAAATCCAAGTTTTGTTAACAATCCTTTATCAACAATAACATGGGGGCTGCCTGCTCCCAGGGAGGCCCCCACATCTCATCTGCACCTGCCTAATTTGCCTATCCATAAAACCCAGAGCCAGGTAGGTGGCAAGAACAGAACCAGCACCACTAATCCTGTCTAGGAGCAGCATGTTACCATTCATTCATTCATTCATTCACAAACAGTTGGTCATAGCAATGCCCCGGAGAAACAGAGACAAAGTTTCCCACTACAGAACATGAGGCTCCACGGCGTGTCCCTGCTGCAGGGGCACTGCTGTCCTGTCTGCCAATCTGTTCCCTGCTGGAGGCTCCTGGCCTCACACTGATGAGATCCCTCACGTTGAATCCCATCACAGCAAGAGCCTCACAGCCAAGAGAGAGAGACCCCTGGAGATGACAGAGAAGATAGATAGGCACCAACGTTGGTGGTACAGTAGGACATGTGCCTCTTCTTACCCCGGTGGGAGAGAGGTACTTATCTTAATAGGATGATTCAGTCTCAATGGATGCATTAATTCCATATTAAATAATCTTCTCCACACTTATGTTCAATAATTATAGAATAAAAATACATTTTTTTTTTAAACTCTAGCTCTGGCAGGTGTCCAGTGCTTTTGTCAAAGCCAGGAGATTGAGTCAAGACAGGATTCCCTTCAGGTCCTGCTCCATGCCAGTGAATTGAGAGCATGAGATTTGAAGTCATGGTCAGAGTCTGAGGCCCAGTTTTACATCCACAAGCCCAGAGATCTTGAGTTGAGGTTATGTTTAATACCCCAGCTACCTCTGCATGTCCGTGAGATATAAATAGTCTCAGGTATATTATCATATTGTGTGTATCTGACACCTTCTAGGTCTCAGTAGGTATCAGTAGTAATAATTGCTGTGGTTGAGATCCTAATAATTAATATTTTTTAAGTACAGAAAGCAAAAGGCTATGTGTGGGGGTTGCATAATACCCCCTTGCTGGAGCATGGGCTGGATGAGAGAGAGGCAAGGCTGGGAAAGGTAAAATCCACCTGGAAGAGGGAGCTAGAAGAGCTATACCAGGAGTCTGGGCTTTGTTCGTACCCCTATGTAGAATACCTAGGTTCTGAGTATCTGCCCTGTCCCAGAACAGTAGGGGATGCTTAGTCCAGCTCTCCCTATGGGCCAGATGACAAGGTAGCAACAGGGTTTCCCAATGGAAAACGAGCCCCATGAAAAGGAAGGTTCTATCCTCTTCTGCAAATAACAATCCTAAGTCAGCACTCACCCCAGGGAGTATATGCATCCCCAGAGGCAGCAGCAAAGAAAACTCATGGCTTACACTCCAGAGAAGCAGGAATCAGATACACCATACCCACCATCCCCTTGAAAATCCAAGTGTCAGAAAGAAGATGTGTCCTTATGTCCTTATGTCTGGTGTCTGGGGAATTGCCCACAGCCCCTCCCAATGCTGCGGTTCAGAAGGACAGAGCAGCTTTGTTCCCAGCTCAATATCCTGTGTTCTCTGCCAGCTCTCAGAAAAGACAAATGGTACTTTCTATGAAGGAGCTGCCTCTCGTAATAATAATAATAATGACAATGGCAATCCTTCTTTATTGCAGGCATCATTCTAGGTGTTTGACAAGTTCATTCATTGGGCCTCAACACAGTCCTACAAGATAAATACTTTCTACAGATTTTAAAGTTGGAGAAACGGAGGCATCAAGAAGTTCTGTTTCTCGGCTTATGTCACCAACTGGTAAGGGATGGATCCAGGAATGGCATCCAACCAATCTGACTCTAGGGTTCATGGTCAGAATCACATCCTACAGGCAGGAAGGAGGTGAGGAAAAGTTCTGCTTTTTAAAAGATAAACTCAGGCCATTTGCAGCAACATGGATGGAGCTGGAAGGGATTATGCTCAGTGAAATAAGTCAGAAGGGAAAAGAAAAGTATCGGATGGTTTTACTTATAGGAGGAACATAGGAGAACCAAAAAAGGGATCGGGGGAAAAAAAGACAAAACTAGCAGGCAAACTATAAATCAGAGACATTCAGCAGGGAGGTGGGGGAGGGAGAGGATTAAAACAGAGGCAAGAAAGAGCACAAGAAACTATGGTGATGGTTCACAGGTGACTTGGTGGTGGGAATTTTATGGGGACTACACCTGAGAGGAGTAATCAAACGTACAAAAATGAACAATGACATAATATATATAAAAATAAATGAAAGTTTTGCTTTTTAAAATGGATACTGCAAGTTGCTGCCCTTTCTGACTCCATGTGGTCACTCAGTATCTACCATGCATTCATTAGGCGCCTAGTGTGTGCTCAGAAACCGTCTCTGAAATCATCCCTAACAGTCCTGTAGAAAAGACACCAAGTTCGCTGGCCTGTGCACACTGCTCATTAGATTATATTCAGATAGACACCTAAAGAACAATGTTTTGTTATTTTTTTAAGAGTTAAGGATGCAAATGAGTCAGAATAGTCTGTTTTAAACCATTTTTGAATGAACAACTGAAACGTTACTGCCCAAATACTTTCACAATGAGACTAACCCCAATGCAGTATCTCCTGCTCAGGGTCTTTGCACAACATCAAGTGACAAAATTTCTCCTGGTCATCTTCGTGTTGCTTCAATATTTTCTAAATGTGCCATTCATTGATTAAGGAGCTGTAGTTCTATATGTTTTGCTTTGTTTGTTTTCATTTAGGCTGCACGGATGTGTTCATGTGAAATTCTAGAACTAATTCACTACAACAGCACCTTGCACAATGGTCAAGATTGGTCCAACCAATCCCGTGCTCGGGAGCAGGGTCTCACGAAGGTATTTGGGTTGATCATTTAAGAATCCATGAAGGTGTACATTATGGTCTCAAAATGAAAAGTTTGAGACCTTATTCTAAGTCTGAACACTTCTTCCCTACTGATGTGTGTGTGTCTCTGTCTGTGTGTCTGTGTATGTGTGAAAGAGAGAGACAGGGACACAAAGAGAGGATGAACAGCTGTTAAATGCTATTAGTAATTCAACTAAAAAAAAATGTCTTGGGGGCCTCCCTGGTGGCGCAAGGGGTGAAGACGCAACATTATGAAGCTATCAGCAGCCATTGCAGCAGGAATTCGATCCCTGGCCAGGGAGGTGACCCACATGGTGCAGCAGACCTCTCCTGTCTCACCAGCAGCTCCCCTCAGCAGTGTACTTCAGTCAGTCCACCTGTTCTGTTCCCCACTCTGTCTCTGGTGAATCCTCTCACCCCCCGCATCTCTGGCCTGTACCCCAGCTCTTGTATGCATCAATAAATAAATCTTGAAAAAAATAATAAAAATATCTTACTATCCTTCCTTCCAACTTCTATGCCAGTTTAACTCAGGCACATTCTGCTACAGCAATGGAAATCAAGGCTTTCTCAGCACTTTACAAAAAGAAACAGAAGCAAGGGCCTCCCTGGTGGCGCAGCAGTTGAGCACTGGGTTGTGAAGCTGCCTGCAGCCTCTGCGGCGCCGGTTCGATCCCCAGCTGCTCCCCGGCCACTGGAGGAGGGTCCCGCATGGCGCGCAGACCTCTCCTGCCGCCCGCTGCTCCCCTCAGCAGTGTACTTCAGTCCCTCTGCCTGCTCTGCTCCCCGCTCTGGCTCTGGTGAATTCTCTCACCGTCCCGCGCTTCTGACTGTACCCAGTGCATGTATAAACAAACAAACAAACAAATAAATAAATAAAACATGCCTCTATAAAAAATAAATAAAAATAAATTTAAAAAAAAAAAAAAACAGAAGCAAGGTAAAAGTGAAATCAATTAAAATTGATCAAATATCACTGACCTCTGTTATACAAGTTGAGGTTCTTTCTAAATCAGCTTGAAAGAAGACTTGCCCTCCTTTCTAAAAGTTTGAAATCTATTATAATGCAGTTTAAAGAAGTCTGAGAAGTCAGGATTCATTCATTCAACATGTTTCCAGCATATTCTAGATCTCAGATACTGTTCTAGGACCTGGGGAACCTGTTCACAGGTAATAAGCAATACCTAATCTAGCAGTGGTGCTATGTAATAAGGAGAAAAATTAAGGGTGAAAGGCTGGAAGGAGACTGCAGGTAGCATTTCTGGTCCACAGGTTAGTTAGGCAGTCTCTGAGAAGGTGACGCTTGAGCAGAGCCTTGAAGGAAGTCAGTAAGTGGGCCACTGAGCAGTTTTCTGGGAGAGAACATTGCATGCAGAGAAATAGCAAGTGCAAAAGGGCCTAAGGAAGGAATGTACCTGGACCACTCAGGGAACAGGAAAAGGGTCAGAGCAGCTCCACACAGAGGACAGTGACAGGAGGTCAGATCAGGGAGCAAGCAGAGAAGCAAACCATAGGAGGCCATGGGAAATGAGCGGTGATGGACCCAGGCCTCGCTGGAGAGGCTCACTCTGCACTGTGTTGACCATTGAGGGCAAGAAGGCCAGCACGGCAGCAATCCTGTTGAGAGGTAATAATGGCTTGGACTAGGCTAGAGCAGCAGAGCTGGATACATTTTGAAAGTAGAGTCAATAAAATGTGCAGATGGGTATGATATGGCATAGGAGAGAAAAAGAAAGAGGACAACTCCAACGTTGGCACAACTGTAGAGATGGCGCCGTCACTGATTGACTGGGGGGAAGACTATAGGCCCCAGCCTTCTCTGACAGCAGCAGTTGACGCACCAGACCCAGGTAACAGTTGAGTTTTTTCCTTCCTTCTGGCATCACCCGCTTCTCATTTCATATCTACCGGTGAACAGAAGAGGTAAGAAACAAGCGAGGCTTCCTTTCTGCAGGGTCAGCAAACTGCGCAGGGACAGTCTGGCCCAGCTCTGGTTTTGTAACATAGCCACACCCATTCTTGGGGCTGCCTCTATGCAGTTCTCAAACCTCACTATGCATCAGAAGCATCTCTAGGACTTGTTAAAAACAGCTTCCAGGACCCAAAACTAAGGGCTTCTGATTCAATAGGTCTGGGTGGGGCTCAAATTTACATTTCTGAAAGTTCTGTGTCATGCTGATGCTACTGGTCCAGGGACCACGCTTTGAGAACACAGATTCAGAGAGTACCCTGAATATGTCGACATAGATCTGTGATACTCAGTCACATCATGAGGGTCTTGTTCCTGACTCTGTAGTGAACTCAAGTTTTTCCCTTTTAATTGTAGGTTCAAATGTACAAACAGAATCTCAGGGGAAAGATACCCAACTCTTAAACAAATTCTTTAAGCAGGCAAAGGATGACGTAAAAAGATAAAGGCACATAAACCTCACATCATCCTAGGATCTGGAAACTCTAGCCAGAGTTTAAGCGCTGCTGTATTAAGCTAGCTTTCTTAGCAACTATGAAAAGGGAAACTTACTTTCTTTGCTTCAGAAGAGCATCGGAACAAAATTAGATCGACACATATTTCACCATTGTGTCAAGACTGAGATATGCTTCATTAAAATAGATTCTATTCCACCAGTTTCCTCAAGCTGAAGGTGATACAGGCCTTCTCCTAACACCCAAACATTCTAAGTAGGGTTGTCACACTTAGAAAATAAAAATAAAATGCTTATTCAATCTTCAGATAAGCAGCAAATGTATTTTAGTATAAATATATCCCACGCACTATTTAGGATATACTTATACTTTTTTAAGGTGTCATTGTTACTCCAAAATTCAAAGCAATAGATGTCCTGTATTTTATCTGGGTACCAGATAAAATAAAGTTCCCCAAAGCATCCAGTCCTATTTCATTTGATTTGGTCTTTCTAGAAAGCTGGCAAAGAGTACATAATTCACATGTATAGGTACATAGAACACTGGATTTAGATAGAAAATCCACCATGTCCCTGCTGTTGGGAGAATATAAGTCAAGTAAAAGGAAAAGGAGATAGAAATGATTTTGTTACCCAGCAAGACAGCTCTGCAGGGGAATTACACAATCAAGATGCCAGAGGCTCTGAAACCACAGAGAGGGGTTTGTCCTCACGCTTGATGGCCTTAGACCATCACCTGGGTTTTTGTTTTTGCCTCTTCCTTCATTGTCAGCTGTCAGAGATCAGTGTTCCCATATATCAGCCTTTAGCCATCGCTCCTCCAGATTTCTAATTTGATGCTTCCAATTTTCCAATGAACTCAGAGTTCATGTTTGAATCACATTTAAACTGATAATAGGGCCTTCCTGGTGGCGCAAGGGGTTAAGACGTAACCTATAAAGCTATCTGCAGCCACAGCAGCACGAGTTCGAGACCCAGCCAGGGAGCTACCCACATGACACAGCAGACCTCTCCTGACTCACCCACTGCTCCCCTCAGCAGTGTATTTCAGTCAATCTGCCTGTTCCATTCCCCGCTCTGTCTCTGGTGAATCCTCTCACACACCCCCTCATACCTCTGGCCGGTACCCCAGTTCTTATATGCATAAATAAATAAATCTTTAAATAAATAAATAAACTGATAATAACAGGCCCCAACTGAAAGTCTGGATATTTCTTTTAGACAAACAGCAGTCATATATACTAAAGATAAAGACCAACTGGAGTCCTGGCAGGGATGCAACCAGGAGAGTGAAGAAATACATTCATTCACCTTGAGAAAAAAAAAAACTGAAGGAGCCTTTTCCCATCCTCTCTCTCCTGGCTAGAAGGAGACAGTCTCTAGACTTGAGAAAGGAAGCCATGTCTAAGGATGACAGCACTGGAAGACAGAAGGACTCAGGTCCCTGATGATTTGGGGGAACTACCACACTAGCTCTGGACCATCTACATCTGGAATTCCTTGACATGAGAATGAGTCTCCAGAGGAGTCTCTGTTCTCTGCAGTGAGACACCACCCCTAAATTCTATAGGAACAGGGTGTATCTTTAAAATATAAAGATAAACCAAGACAAGGTTACCCACATTGTGCTAAATTTTAAATACATACACTTGACAAATGACTGGGGGGTTTCCATATATGAAAAATACAAGTTAATATAATTAATATAATAAAGTTAATATAATACTTCTTTCAATCCTAAAAACTGTGACTGTCCAGGTAACCTCATTTGGAAACAATGTCCATAGAAATGCAATTTACATAGAAATGCAAGTTAAAACTACAACGAGAGGCCACACACCTACTAGAAACTGAACATAAATATGAATAAACAACTTTGATGATGCCACATGCTGGTGAGGAGACAGAGAAATCAGCATCTTCATATGCTGACAGTGGGATGCAAAATGGTACAGGGACTCCAGACCAACATTTCACGGTTCCTCATAAGGACAGACATTCAGCTCTCATCTGACCAACAAGCCTGCACCCAAAAATGAAAATTCATATTCATACAAAACGAGGGCATGGATGTTTCTATCAGCTTTATTCATAATTGCCAAAAACTGGAAATAACCTAAATGTTCTTCAACTAGAAGAATGGGTAAATAAACGCTAAGTACTCAGCAAGAAAAAGGAACAAGCTATTGATAGCTGCAGTGACATGGCTAAATCTCAAGGGCACTATAATTCATAAAAGAAGTCAGACTCAAAAGACTATATAATTCCCTTTATATGACATTCTGGAAACAGCAAAACTGGAGGGATGGAAAACAAATCACTGGTTGTCAGGCATTAAAGTAGGGTGGGTTGATTCACTGGAATAACACAAGAGAATGTGGGAGTGGGGGCAGAAGGTGAGATAGTCCATCTCTATATGGTTATTGCTGTGGTCACTCCACGCATTTGCCCAAACCCACAGACTTGTCCACCTAAAAGAGTATTTCATTTATTCTATGTCAATTGAAAAATAAATGTTTAAAGAGTTTAAATGAATGCCCTTCAGGAAATCAGGCCTGGGCCACAGGGCTTTCCTAGAATGTCCACCATGGACCCAGTCTCAAAATCTGGCCCAATCTAGCCCATCCCCACTCACTCCCCGCCGGCACTGTCTGGACATTCCTCCAGAATCTACTACGGTGGTAGGCAGAGAGGCGTCTCCGTCCAAATCCTGGACACGTTTTAACACCAGCCACTCACTGGCACCCCTGAAATACAGAACAATGGTTATATTGTGTGCCGCTCCATACCGGACGCCGCACTAATGCTAGCAACGAGTTCCATGGTGACTCCCTGCTACTGGCCTTTGCAGCTGCCCAGCTCCCAGGACTTGAAGATCTGCCCAGGGTAATGTGGAGTCTGGAAACAGTTCAACCTGTCAATATTAAATGTATAGCTCATAACAGCCTCAGTCCTTAAACTCCCTGTACTACTGTAGACAATAGACCCACTCCCACCGAAATCCCCAGTTTCAGGCTTCCAAAGAATTACCCCTGATGACCCCTTGGAGGATACTGTCCCCTAAGGCTTCGGGCACCCAGGATCAACCCGTGAGAGTTGTACCATGGAAAATCCATGTGCTCGGGAGGGACTCCGATCTGGGGTGCATTCAACCTTACACCTCCTCAGCATAAGCACAGTCTGGCTTTCTTGACTTTCTGCAACTACTATAGCGGGTTTATTAAAAATGGAGTATCTACGTCATATTGCTATAGGGGTATTTTGTCAACCCAACAAAAAGAAATATTCCAAACATAAATCATTTCAGGCCCCCTCCATATTAGCTGGCATGAAATAAATAGAATCTGTCTTGTGGGCACAAAGTGCTAGAGTGGCTTTGCCAGCTTCAAGCATCCCACTTGGCCATCATAAACACCACCCAAATGCTTGAAATGTAGTAAAAACCTGCACAAAAAGCTTTATTCCCCACTCTTTTTTCTCCCACCTCTACTGGGTAATCTGAACCTCACTCTGACATGTTATTAAGGGAGCAAGTAGTAGAAAACACAGGATTCTGCCACTAGACACACTTGCATTCAAATCCAGTCTCTTCCCAGGTACCCCAGGCATTTTCTTCACTGTCCCATAGCTCAGTTTGCTTGATTTAAGTAAAGATCATCATCAGTCCCTTTGCAGTTAACAGAAATAAATGTTTATTTAAAACCTAACACGGTACTGGACTCATAAAGCATACTCATCATATTCATGTCTTTCTCCTCTCTATCCAGGGTTAGCCCACATCAACCTGAACACAGAAACTAACACAGAGACCAGAGACCATGAGGAAACTGTCTGCTCCAAGTTAGGGAAGCTGGTTGAAATGAGTGATGTGTTAGGGAAGAAAAAGAAATCTGGTCTCTCACTGTGTCCCCTTAACAAATAATCAAGTAGGGCCCCAGCAAGTGATAGGCTGATAAACCTCTGTTCTCTCACTCCCCCATCCTCATTCAAACCCACTTAGAATCAATGAAAAACAAATTAAATCGCCAATGTCCATCAGAATACAGACTCTTTTTTTTTTTAATGTTTTAACTGCTTCTAGCTCCTAGGGTGCTCTTGGAAACTGCCCCGATATTTTCTGGAAACCTTTTACACAGCATAACTCAAAACCCAAGATTGTTTTCCAATGGAAAAGAGCTCTTCACAAAAATAAGAGACTGAACATTCATTAAAGATATAGCCACAATTTGGAAAAGCTTTTACATAAATCCTCACCAGAAAGCATGTTTCCCCAATGCTACACTCTGAACTAAAAGCCGTCTCCCCCCTGGCCAAACTTTCCACCACCTAGACACTGAGTGTGAACTCAGAAGTAGGCATTTCATGCATCAGTCTGTAAAACCAAAGTCAAGTCCACAGAGGACATATATTTGCTTAGAGAAGTCAGAAAAGGACTTTGCCAGTCCTCGCTAGCAGGTATAGTGCATTTATTACATGATCAAATCATAAGTTCACATGCTAGTTAAAGCAAAACTAGGCAGCAAAGTTGTACAATGACTCAGAGACACAGAACTGCACATATTTCTGTTGAAATGCTGCTCGCAGCCATTACCAATAATTAGTCAGTTCTTGATACAGTCATGGGCCCTGAGAATATAGAGACTTAACACAGGTTGCTGTCCTCTCAGTTCTTTTAATATAGTTGGTAATACTGGGTAATATGGGGCTCCTGTCTTGAAGGAGCCCACAGCCTAGTGAGCCCAAAAGATAAATGTACAGTAAACAAAGCAATCGCCTAGGGGGCAAGGAGGAAGAAAAGAGGGACATTTCAAAGAAACAATGTGGAGAGTAGACTTCTCTCAAATAAAATTCTCAAAAAAAAATTAATAACACACACACACACACACCCCCTAGGATTAACAGAAGAGGAGAAGGAACGATAAAGAAAACAGAAAAACAATGCCTCTGCACTGTTTTGAGCCCAGTCTGCCCCACGTGGCCGCTGTACCTGAGGAGGTGACACAGGGAGGCAGAGAACAGTACCCTCCTGCAGCGCAACTCCACAGGAAGCGCGTGGAGGAGCACCGGCGGGCAGGGGACTCCCACAGAACCCAGGGCGCCGCCAAGGTTGGAGAAGTGTTCAAGAAAGTATGTTGAAATCATTTTTGGAAACGTCAGTCTGCTATAATCCTCTTCCATGATTTTTCTTTCTACACCCAAGTTAACGGTAGCACTCTCTAGGCTCTGATCACACATTGCCCCCAGGCAAATTGTAACCATGTCTATGGTTGTAACCATGTCTACGCTTTGGTGGATCCTCAGTCTACAGATGATCTATTGATAGATGCCCTGATAGCTTCACCTAATTAGAAGTCCCTCAAATTCAACAAGCCCACAGCAACCCTTCCTTGCCCTTCATAGAGTGTGCTGTTTTTCCTGTGTAACGCAACATGATTCATGACACCACCTAATTTCTAAAATGGTCTGAGTGAGTAGACAAGTAGACATCCTCGATGTCTCCATCATTCACCTACAACACTTCCACGTCAACTCCTAACAACATCACCCTCCGAATATTTGAGTTTTTCCTCTCTCCCACCATCGCCACAATCACCTTAACTCAGATCCTTGTCATCTCTAGATGAACTTCTGCAATTAGCTCCTAACAAGTTCCCCAGTCTCCAATCTTGCACCCTTCCAAACTCTTCACTGGCTGATATCTCCAAAGATTTAATCATATCACTCACCTGCTTAAACTCCTTCAGTGAGCCCCCTGAAGACCAAGTCCAATTGTATAGTGTATAGATGCCTTGTCCCTCATGACTGGCTATAACTTCCCTTTCCAACCTCATCCCTTCTATTCCCTCACATTCACCTCACACCAAGGCACACTGAGCTTCATGTAATCCCTAGAACATGCCACTCTCCCTCATACCTCCGCGCCTTTGCACATGCTGCCTCCCCTGCCTGGAATTCCTTTCTAGTTCTGGTCTCAGAAATTCTTACTCATGTTAGACAAGTGGAGCTTCTTGGGCTCTTCTGCACACTGTCCTATGTGTTGTATAGCACCCCATCCCCCATCACCATATTTTCATTGCACACAATACTATCATATGATGTTATGATTTGTTTATGTTATCACCATTCTGACCATCTTGACTATATGAGTCATATTTGAAAGGAAGTAAACAGACGTGCTAGCAGAAAAGATTCTCCTTATCATAGGCAACCAACCCATTAAAATTTTGATTCCAGGGACCTCCCTGGTGGCGCAGCGGTTGAGCGCTGGGTTGCAAAGCTGCCCACAGCCTCTGCAGCACCAGTTCGATCCCCAGCCACTGGGCGAGGGTCCCACAAGGCACGCAGACCTCTCCTGCTGCCCGCTGCTCCCCTGAGCAGTGTATTTTGTCACTCTGCCTGTTCTGCTCTCCACTCTGGCTCTGGTGAATTCTCTCACCCTCCCACGCTTCTGACTGTACCCAGTGCTTGTATAAATAAATAAATAAATCTTTAAATAAAATAAAATTTTGATTCCAAACCAAAGAATACATGATTCCTTCTAGTGTTACAGATGAGATAAAGGGAGGGGGAAATGAAGTTCTATGATGCCCTGCCTCCTACTAGAGGAAGAGTATCAAAGGTCACTGCTAAATCAGGACTGCCAGCACTATATGCCAGGCCCTCCCCATGGCTTCCCTCAGGAATGGGCACCACAATTCCATGAAATAGTATTGTCATCTCCCTTTACATCTATAAGTAAACCAGTTCTCAGACAGGTTAAAGGATGTGCACAAGGCCTCACCTAGGAAGTGGCAGGGCCAGTTTTTGAGTCCACAGGTATCCAAATCCAGGGCCTCTGCTATTTCACTGGTTCTACTACCCACCTTAGCCTCAAACAACTAACCTTCACACTTCCTCGGCATCCTAAGGACATATCAGGAACTCTAGAAGTGTAAAAGCCTATATAGAGGAGCTTCCAACTTCAAGAAATCACCTTTAAGGGAACTTTCACCATTAAGGCAAAGTGTCAAGCGTCAAATCAGTGACCAGGAAAGAAGAGTTGTTGATTAGTCACCCCTTGGGCACTTGAACTGAAGAAATCTACTCTTTTGACACAAAAATATTAATTTGAAAGGACACTTGCATACCTATGTTTATTGCAGCTCTATTTACAATAGCTAAAATACAGGAACGATTTAAAAAGGCCCCAGAACAGATAACTGGATCAAGAAGATGTGATACATGCACACAGTGGAATACTATTCAGCAATCAAAAAAGATAAACTCATGCCATTTGCAGCTACATGGATGGAGCTGGAAGGGATTATGCTCAGGGAAATAAGTCAGAAGGAAAAAGAAAAATAACAGAAGGTTTCACTTACAGGAAGAATATTGGGAAATCAAACACAGAGTCAAAAAAAAGAGAGACAAAACTTCAGAGAAACTATAATCAGAGGCCTATAGCAGGGGAGAGGGAGAGAGGAGGTCAAAATGGGAGGGACGAGCACAAGGGACGGTGGTGACAGGTCACAGGTGATGTGATGGTGGGAGATTCACAGGGACTACTCATGAGTGGAAAAATCAAATATTATACAAAAATGAACAACAATGTAAGAAAATAAAAACGTTTAATAAGAAACAAAAGAGTATAGTACCGTATGTGTGGAAAAGTGATAAAAAAAGAAATCTACCCTTTTGCAGACAGTGGCACAATCATTCAGATAACTTACACAAACACGAACAAGAAATGGATTCCACCAAGTGAGGACACACACACACACACACACACACACACACACCCCACCCCAAATGAAGTTCTAGAGGGGGGCGCAGTTGCCACCTCGCTGGCAGAGATGGGAAGGAATGATGCACAACCATTTCCTGGTAAAGCTTAGCTTATTACATACACACAGCAGTCAAACCTGCTGCAAGTCAGTCTTTGTTGCCAGTGACGGAAAATAAAATGAAATTGACTTAAGCCCAAAAAAAGGAGTGAACTATTTATTGATGTATCATAAATTGTTCCAAAATGCTGAGGCTTAAACTAACAATGTACGATTCTGTGGGTTGCTGGCTAGTTCCTTGCTGACTTCGCTGGGCTCCTCAGACAGCTGTATTCAGCCGGAGGGTTAATTAGCCTGGAAGGTCTCCAAGATGGCCCCGTGGACGTGTTGGGCAATAGGTGCCAGCAATTGGCTGGGGTGCCTCAGTTCTCCTGTTGGCTGGTCTCTCATCCTCCAGTGGGTTAGAATGACTTTATTAGTGTGTCCTCAGGGCAGAGGTCCAACAGGATGAAGGCAGAAGCTGCAAGGCCTCTTGAGGCCCAGACTCTGGGATTCACACAGTGTTGTTGCTATCACATCTGAGTCAAAGTACGTCACAGTCCAGCCCAGATGCATGACTGGGGAGATACACTACACCGCTTAACAGAAGGAGCCACAAAGAAACTGGGGCCATATTTAATCTCCCACAGGAAGCTACTGGTACATATAAATGGAAGATGCCAGGGAGTTGCATCCAGATGCTCACAGTATAGTATCAGAAACCTGCTTCTTTCCTCGCTCGGCTTTGTTTTGCTCTGTGTAAACTATATATTCAGACAATCTTTTCATTCACAGTGACCAAGTGATCACTAAGCACTATAAATCTACATGCTTCCAGCATCCCGACCCCAGAACTTCCCTTCCCCAACAGTTTCAACCAACTGGCATAGCTTGGGTCATGTGACCATGCCAACTTAGGGGAGGGCAGACACTGATTGACAAGCCTGGGTCACGCACTCGCCCAGTAACCGGTCAGTGCAATCAGTCCACTCAAGTTATAAGGATTTGGAGGGAGGGAGGGGTTTTCCCCAAAAGACAACAGAGATTGTAGTTCCAGAAAAGAGGGGATACTAGGCAGACCAAAACAACAGATGTGTACTACAACAGGTTTCCCAAGATGGGTGACAAGGCAGAGACACCACAGAATGCACTGAATTTCTCTCTCTCAATGCATCGTGCAATTTTGCCAGCTGACAGTCCCAGTTTCCCAGTGGGGTGGTGCATGCACCACTGAATAGCTTGTTGTGCATTTGAAAAACAAAGACATGGGACAAAGCCTTTTGCAACATGCACTTGCACAATTCTTCCATCTGGCAAAAGCTGTTCGTTCTCGGACGTGTGTCACCTGACGCCCAGAGATGTCCCTCCCTAATAGGGATCAAATGCTTTGTCTCTTAACTCAGTGGTTTCTCTGGATCAGATGCAAACTTTCCCCATGCCTCCACAGTCTGTCAAAGTCTAACTCATAAATGAGTAAGTGAATGAGGGAATGAGTCAAAATGTCCCTCCCTAACCAGAGATTGTTCAGATCCAAAGCACATTGTCAGTGAAGAGAATGTACCTCAGCAATGCAGCCAGACCATCTCTTTGGAACCTCTTGGGCCACAGTGTAGTTATTTATATTGTACCCCTTCTTTTCCATTTCCTAGACATCTCTGTGGGGAAAGGGGCTGGGAAAATAAATCATGACTCTACATTGGATCACATAGTATAGTAATTGCACATGGCCCTTGAGACTTGGTCTTCCACAGAACTGGATACCTCACTTTTGGAATTATAGTTGTCCAGTTAAGAGTCTCAATTTCATGTCAGTACTGAAATGGCTCTAACCCCACAACAAAATGTCCTCTACCATCAAGCAAGAACATAACATCTCGGGCCTCCCCTGGTGGTGCAGCGGTTGAGCACTGGGCTGCAAAACTGCCCACAGCCTTTGCATCACCAGTTCGATCCCCGGCTGCCAGTGAGGGTCCCATATGGCGCAACAGACCTCTCCTGCTGTGCCTGCTGCTCCCCTCAGCAGTGTATTTCGTCAGTCTGCCTGTTCTGCTCCCTGCTCTGGCTCTGGTGAATTCTCTCACCCTCCCATGCTTCTGATTGTACCCAGTGCTTGTATAAATAAATAAATATTGAAGAAAAAAAAAAAAAGAACATAACATCTCGAAGAGCAGAGGTCAGAGACTTCAGGAGCTCCTTCCTGAAGCTTGAAGGAGCTTAGAAGGAGCTTGTCTTAAGATATGCAAGTAGCTACTGGCAAAAACAAATAGAATTTTGTTTTGCTTATGTTCATGTAAATCACAGGTTGCATAAGCCACAAGTTCCAGGACTGCTAGATTGTACTTCCTTGGATGATTTTGGTCTAAAGAAGTCAAACTAGAGCGTGCATGACAATCACCTGCAGTACTCTTTCTTTAGAAATAAGCACCGCCTGGATTGGCTCTCCAACCCAGACAAGGGAAAGCGAAAAAAAAAAAAAAAAGGAAGAAAGAAAGGAGGAAACACTGGCACTGCCTCTCCAACTCCTGGATTCTCCCTGGGGACCATATCTGGCACATGCTGGGCAGTCACCAACCTGACCCCAAAACCCAAAAATTATGAGAAAGGCAGGCAGGCAGGGCCTTCAGGTTTCTTTCTTTTTTTTTTTTTTTTAATAGAGGCATGTTTTTTATTTATTTATTTATCTGTTTGTTTGTTTGTCTCTATACATGCACTGGGTACAGTCAGAAGCGCGGGAGGGTGAGAGAATCCACCAGAGCCAGAGCGGGGAGCAGAGCAGGCAGAAGGACCGAAGTACACTGCTGAGGGGAGCAGCGGGCGGCAGGAGAGGTCTGCGCGCCATGTGGGACCCTCCTCCCGTGGCCGGGGAGCAGCGGGAATCGAGCCAGCGCCGCAGAGGCCGCGGGCAGCTTCGCAACCCAGCGCTCAACCGCTGCGCCACCGGGGAGGCCCCCCTTCAGGTTTCTTTCTAATAGTAAAACTGCTTCTCACAGTCCTAGAGAAGAAAGGGAAGGTGAGCAGGCTCACTCCAGCTTCCTTTAGACACTAACTCAGGAAAACAACCTGCCATCCCAGGAAAAGAGAAAATGGAAGAAAACTTCAGGAAAGAGAGAGCACAGTTGCCTGGAGGGGACACCGCCACATGGTAAGCAGAGAAAGATCAGGCTAAAGAACATCTTTCCTTGGCCAATTTCTGTTTAAAGGCCACCTCTTGACCTACGCCAGACTGAGAAAGGGAGGAATTTGATTTATTGTACAAAAAATCAGCTTTGTTTTAAACACAAGGGAATAGGATCAGAGGCTAGAAACCTTCCATGTAATGGTGGGCTTACGAGGAGGGGAAACAAAGCAAAGTTGAGTTTCAGATGGAGCTCTCCTCCTGCTCGTTACAGCTGTTATTTTCATGAATGACATTTACTGAGCACCCTGACATTTCATTTAAGTTCCACTATCACCCAATAAGGTAAATAATATCTTCAATTTACAGGTAAGGGAGCTGAGGGTTAAACTTGAATTTGCTCAGGATCACACAGCTAGAAAGTGGTGGAGCTGGGGCTTCACCCCAGGTCTCTGCCCCCAAACCACCTTCCGGGAAGTGAGGAAACAGGCAGACGACTGATACGGACCCAGACTTCTCCCATCGCCCACCCATAAGATGGGAGGTATATTTTGTTCTCAAGGCAGATGCAACTTTTTTCCTCTGTGATTTTATTTTTTATTAAATAATCTATTTATTTTCTTATATCATAGTTCATTTTTGGACAGTATTTGATTTCTTCCTTCAGATGTCCCCCCTGTAGCTCCCCCCCCCTCCATAGACCTGTCCCTTATGCTCTTCCCTCCCAAGTTGTGACCCCCTCTCCCTCCCCCACCCCTGCTGGATGCCTCAGATCTATGGTCAGCTTGCCAGTTCTGTCTTCCTCCTACCCCTTTGTTCAGTTTCTCTAGTCCACATAGAGTGAAACCATGTGATATTTATCTTTTCCTTCTGACTTATTTCATTTATCATAATCCCTTCCAGCTCCATCCATGTTGCCACAAATGGCATGAGCTTATCTTTCTTGATCGCCGAGTATTCCATTGTGTATCTACACTACGTCTTCTTGATCCCCTCATCTATTTGGCGGCATTTAGGTTGTTTTCACAGGTGGATATAGCTTTAAAGGGGAAAAAGGTATAAAGTGGGAATGGGCAATAGATGGAGCCTGGGCAGTATTTTTCTATGTTGATGGGGAGAAGAAAGTATAATAACACCACCCAAAGAGGGTACATGACCCTGGAAGCCAAGAAGATGAGACAGAGAGAAATGTTGCCTCTCATCCTCTGTAAAGCCCCTGGTTTCAGGCTCCTGGGCCAGCGCAATTGCAAATCTCCAGAGGTTTTCTTTTTTTTTTTTTTTAAATTTTTATTTATTTATGCATACAAGAACTGGGGTACAGGCCTACAGGTTTTCTGAAGTCACTGCCAGAGGGGTGGGGAAAAGGTGCCCACAGGAGAGCCTGGCCACCTGCAGACCCTCTTCAACAAATGCAAAGGGTTTCCATTTCAAACCTCAAATTGGATGTTGATTTTAAGACGCTCCCCCAGGAAAACATTGTGCTGGCCATGAAATACACCCTGTAGGTCAGGCCACTTGACTTTGACTTTGTGTAGGGTCTATAGTGACAGTGTGGTATGCACAAGCACCAAGGTCTACCTTCTACATCACTGGCTACTTGTTCCATCTTCTCTGTTACACATTTCCCTATGGAAACCTTCAGCATTTGCAGAAACCAAGAATTGTCCTCTTTTAGGGACTGAGAAGCCAGAACCCTGGTGAAATGGAAAGTATAATAATACCAACAGTCTGGACAAGGAAGATTCCATATGTCCTGAGTTTTCTGACCATGCATTACAACCGCTATAAATTGGTGAATTGGCCAAAGACAACTCAAAAACAAAATCCTCTACTAAGAATCAAGCCATTTCCTCCCCTCGACTAAACTTCTGCCACTTCCCCAAGCTCTGCAGGGTGTCTTGAATGGAAAGGTCATGGACAGATCAATGGCATCAGAGAAATGCCTTGAGCTCTGGCTCTCCCCTAGCTGATTGTGTGCCCCGGGAACAGTCCCTATGCCATGTATAAAATAAAGGGGTCCCTGAGATTTCTTCCAACAATGGGACTATACAACCATGCTCTCCTATTTTTGGGGGTATTTTGGAATCGTCTTCATTAGCCCCATTTGTTCTACTCTGAAAGTTTGCAACTCTTCTATGTTCCCTTTCGCTTTCAGCTCCTAATCTTGGAATGTCTACACTGGTAATAACCTTGGAGGTCATTCAAGCTCCTTTAATAGACAAAGGACCTGATCACACAATAACAGGAGATTTTCTCCTCTGGGATCTGACAATCCATGCCCAGCACACTTTACTTCTCACCACACATCACACCCCATCACCCTGCAGGTCTATAAATGCTACAAATCCCCCAAATGGTCACTGTGTTGGTTGCCCCTATATTTCTTCTAATCTCCCACCATGCACAGCCATGTGATCAGGAGGGGAATGGAGGAAATGCCCAACCCCCAGCTGCAGAAACAAGTATCCTATTTCCTACAACTGCCACAGTGATCTAAGGAATCTAAGCCTAAGTCACTCACTCTCCTGATCAAAGGGATTGGGTAAAAGAATGGGCATTTGATATCACTTAGATCAATAAGCTAGAACTGAGGTTTTCTGTAAGCATCTAGGAATGAAGCCTGTCTCTTCAGAAAGGGCTGCTGGGAGCCAATTCTCTCTTCCCTCTTCTATAAAGTGTGCTATTTAGATACAAAGCATGGGACCAGTACAGTGATTCTGCCACTGGGTAAAGCTGACTTGGGGTTAAACAGACATCACAAAAGGCAGAGGAGGGAAGAAATAAAGCCACTGAGTAATTGAGGACACTATTAAGCTGCTGAATCAAACTAATCCTGAAATCCACCTTAGTTGTACCTTCTATTATCATTGAGTAAGCAGTTCAAAATGTGTACTAGATTTTTACAACATAAATTCCTATCCATTCCAAAAATCTCACACAAAACTGATCTATATTCAGTAAAGGTCTCCCAACTGACACTGGAGAGTAAAATCAGCTCCCTGTGTGCTTACTGATGCCAGCAAAACCAAGGAGACTTCCCTCCCTAGGCCCCCAAAGAACATGGGCCAGAGATTTCCTTCTCTAGCTCTGCAGTTACTGCTGCCTTCCCACAGTGAGGCCACTTCTGAGAAGAGACTGTTGGCACCTAAGCCCCTTCCTCTGCACCCCTTCATGGCAATACTAGAAACATGTAAGTCAGCAATGCACAAAAAGTTATGACCTGTTGGGCCTCCCCGGTGGCGCAGCTGTTGAGCGCTGGGTTGCGAAGCTGCCCGCGGCCTCTGTGGCGCCGGTTCGATCCCCGGCTGCTTCCTGGCCACCGAAGGAGGGTCCCACATGGTGCGCAGACCTCTCCTGCCGCCCGCTGCTCCCCTCAGCAGTGTACTTCGGTCCTTCTGCCTGCTCTGCTCCCCACTCTGGCTCTGGTGAATTCTCTCACCCTCCCGCGATTCTGACTGTACCCAGTGCATGTATAAACAAAACAAACAAACAAATAAAATAAATAAATAAAGCATGCCTCTATTAAAAAAAAAAAAAAGTTATGACCTGTTACTCATTATCAGTGACAACTCCTAATAAATGAACGGGTCCCAAAATAATCATCACTGGTGCTAACAGTACAGCTTTTTTGTGCCTCCTAATGACAACTCCAATGAAATATACTTAACAAAATCCTTACCGAGTCTGGGGCCTCCTGATGGCACAAAGGATTAAATCTCAGTACTATGAAGCTATCCGCAGCCATCCCTGGCCAGGGAGGTGACCCACATGGCACAGCAGACCTTTCCTGTCTTGCCTGCTGCTCCTCTCGGCAGCGTATTTCAATAAATCTACCTGTTCCGCTCCCCACTCTGGTGAATCCTCTCACCACTACCACCCGCTCCCCACCCTGCATCTCTGGCCTGCACCCCAGCTCTTGTATGCATAAATAAATAAATCTTTTTAAAAAATCCTTACCAAGTTTATATCTCATCAAACCTCTAGATGTAAAATTTTACAGGAAATGTGAGGGGTAGAGAAACATGTTCAACAATGCTAGAGGAATGGAATCCCAAAACCTGCAGTGGAGAACCCAGGATCAACCTCCTGATTCAACAAATTACAAAGTAAAGAAGAGGTGAGGAGAACCTAGCAGGCTAAGAAAAATTTAAGAACTGATAATGCAACTGATAATCCAGCTTCACTGCATCTTCATCAAATAACCAAAAAAGACATATTTGAGAAATAATCAGGGAGATCTGAATGTTAAATAATGTTAAGGAATCATTTTTCATATTTTTTGGCTCTGATATGGCATTGGGGTTAGTTTTTGATGAGTATCTTTTAGATATACATATAAAATTATTTACAGATAAGAGATAAAGTCTAGTTTGCTTCAAAATAAGCTGAGCAAAGACTAGGGGCATGGGTGGAGGAAATGAGATTGGCCAGCTGTCCATCATTGAAGCTGAGTGAGGGGTCTGAGAATTTGTTATACTATTTCCTTATACTATTTCCTTATACTATTTCCTTATACTATTTCCTCCTGTTTGTGCATATTTAGAAGTTTGCATAATAAAGAAAAGGTTTTTTTTTTTTTAATGAATGGAAAGGACCTAGAGATGAAGAAGAGTCTAAATTCTCTTCTAAGTGATTCTGCTTTCCAGAATAACCTGCTTACGCAAACAAACACTTTTTATATAAATTCCCCAAGTAATTACCTTGATGGAAGACTTGGGTTGACTCATCTTTTTTCCAAACGTAATTGGGAACTTCTGAAAGGCAAGTGCTCTTGCCACAGGATTACATTAAGTTGAGCTCACAGGAAATATCACATGAACTCCTATCAAACATTAAATGGGTGACCGATGAGATGTAGCTTTGGCTGCTTGTGCAATCCAAGACTTAGAAACACATTCACTTTAATTTCTATAATCGTAGTTGGGGAAAACCTTCCTCATCCTGACACCAAAGATAGAAACTATAATGACAGATCAGCTCCATAAAAATGCAAAATGTAGTAGACTGAAACCATTGTCTTTTTATTTAACATACTAAGGAAGGCATTTGCCAGACATGACAGAAAAACAAATTAATATCCTTAGTATAAAAAAACCCTCTCTTCCAAGTCAGAGAGTGAGAAAGAAAGAAAAAAAAAAAAAATATATATATATATATATATAAAGTCCCTATTTTTAAAACTACAGAAAATGTGGATGAATAATTCCCAAAAGCACCTAAAGTGAGTGTCAGAAACAACATAGGATACCCAGTTAAATTTGAATTTTAGATAAGTAACCATTTTTATTGGGGTCACACTTAAAATATTTTTTGTTTTGTGTCTAAATTTAACCATAACTGGGCTTCTGGAAACCCTCATAATAAATTTGAGAAAATAACCAACCACATTTCTAAGAATGCTGGGAGCATAAGTACAGTGAGAAGTGTGGAGACCTGGACCCGGGAGGACCCCAGGCCTGTCAGACACCTGCAGAGAAGGAAGCCACACCTGCAGGCACCACAGGTAGCTCAGGAAAGCATTTCCCTCAGGGGAAAGAAAAAGTGGCCAGTACTAAGGAGCAGAAGATTCCTTAAACAAGTATCATTTTTAGTTGCTCTTAAAACTTTGTTGCAACCTCTCCAAATGCATTTTTATTTTTCATGGAAAACTTTATGCTGTATTATATAATATATATGAAAAGGAATATTAAAATTTATATACTAATCCTCCAGTTTAAAAAAATAAAACATCACTGATTGAGTGCAAGTCTTCTGGGTCCCGTCCAATGTATTTCTCTCCATTTTTGCCCTCATACCCTAGGCAACCACAAACCTGAGCTTCAGAGTTAGTGTGCCCTAGTTTTCTCATACATTTTTTTACCTATGTGCGTACCCCTATACAAAATGTAGGGGTTTTTTAAAAAGATTTATTTATTTATGCATACAAGAGCTGGGGTACAGGCCAGAGATGTAGGGGGAGAGAGGATTCACCGGAGACAGAGTGGGGAACAGAACAAGCAGACTGACTGAAACACACTGCTGAGGGGAGCAGCGGGCAAGACAGGAGAAGTCTGCTGTGCCATGTGGGTTGCTTCCTGGCTGGCCAGGCATCGAACTCATGCTGCAGAGGCTTCGGATTGCTTCATAGTGTAGTGCTTAACCCCTTGCACCACCAGAGAGGCCCACAAAATGTAGTTTTTGCATGTTTTCAAGCTTTATGTAAATAGCAGCATGTCTGTATCTTTCTACAAGTTTCTTCACTCCACATTTTAATTATGAAATTGACCCATAATAATGAGTATACCTTTAGTCATTTTCAGTGTTAAATAGTATTTCAATTTTTGGTTATACCATAATTTATATTTCTAGTCTCCTGTTGATGGGCATTTAGCTGGTTTCCAATTTTTCATTACTACCAAAAAATGCTGCTATGAACACACTTACACACGTTTTTTAGTATATATTTCAATGTGTTTCTCTAGCATATATAGCCGAGTGCAACCACAATGTTAAAAAATGTGTGTACCTTCAATTGTAATTCTACAAAATGATTGTACTAAGTTATATTTCCTCTGACAGCAATAAATATATATTTTTTACAGTTATGTCACACTAAGGTTAATTGACAACTCTTCTTTAAAGCAGACTGAGGGGCCTCCCTGGGGTGCAAGGGGTTAAGATACAACCTATGAAGCTGACAGCCACTGCAGCACAAGTTTGATCCCTGGCCAGGGAGCTACCCACATGGTGCAGAAGACCTCTCCTGACTTACCCGCTGTTCCCCTCAGCAGTGTATTTAGTCAACCCGCCTGTTCTGCTCCCCACTCTGTCTCTGGGGAATCCTCTCACCGCCCCCCCCACACCTCTGGCCTGTACCCCAGTTCTTATATGCATAAATAAATAAATCTTTAAAAAAATTTAAAAATAAAGCAGACTGAGTTCAAAGCATGCTGAAAGTGGGTAGGAGACCTGGTATTAACAGTTTCTAAGCCTGAAAATCAGCACATATGAGTACAGGCATACTGAGTCAGATGAGATAGATCCAGAGGTGACTTGGAGATCAGGCTGGATTGAGACAGATTTTAGGATTATTTTAAATCATGCGTGTTCTCATCTTTATTCCTTTCTCCTAATATTAAAAGACGGTCATGTAAGCAAAATTTTATTTTATTTTATTTATTTACTTATACAAGCATTGGGTACAGTCAGAGGCACAGGAGGGTGAGAGAATTCACTAGAGCCAGAGCGGAGATAACAGGCAGACTGACGAAGTACACTGCTGAGGGGAGCAGCGGGCGGCAGGAGAGGTCTGCACGCCATGTGGGACTCTCCTCCGGTGTCCAGGGAGCAGTCAGGGAACGAACCGGCGCTGCAGAGGCTGCGGGCAGCTTCGCAACCCAGCGCTCAACCGCTGTACCACCAGGGAGGCCCAGCAAAATTATTTTAATAATGACTAGTAAATATCTCATAGAAATGGACTATCCCCATGATAACCACTATTAACAGTATGACATATAAAACACCCTATTTTTCCATATGTACATTGACTTTTTTCCACAAAGGAGGTCATTTTACTTGTTTTTATTATTCAATATGTCTCTATAAGACAAGAAACTATCTGCATTTATTGAATATCCTCTTATTCAATAAACATTTATAAAGCACCTGTTCTCCGGCAGGATGGAGTCTATAAAGAAAATTAAGCAACTCCATTGCTGAAAGCTCCTACTCTCAAAAGAAAAAAAGAGAATGCCCTCCCCCCATATTAAGTACCATCTATGAGCCAGACACTGTATTCAATCCTTACTGAAAGTGGCAGGCAGAAAAATGTCCCACCCCAAATATGTCCTACTCCTAATACTGCCACATTACATAGAAAGGAGGATTAAGGTTGCTGGTGAAATTAAGGTTGCCAATCAACTAACTTCAAAGTAAGGACAACAGCATATACTCTCCAGGAAGGCCCCACACCATCAACCACAAGGGTCCTGGAATGGTGAGGTAAAGGGTCAGAACCAGGGAGAAGGCAGCATAAAAAACATCATCAGCTACTGCAGGCTTTGAAGGTGAAAGGTGGCTGCAGCCAACCAATGCAGGTGTTTCTAGAAGCTGGAAAAGGCAAGAAAACAAATTCTCCCCTCAGGCTTCCAGAAAGGAACTCAACTCTGCTGATGTTTTTAGGTCACTGAGACCCGTGTCAGATGTCTCACCTCCAGAAATGTTGTTTCAGTCAGTTTGGGTATTTGTTACAGCAGAAATAGGAATACAAAGAGGGAGCAGAATTAGGAGTAGGAACAGTAAGACATCCCACTTGATCCCCCCACACCTACCCCTCTTACCCCCACCACTCTGGAACATAGATGCTATGACCGCCAATGGACAAATTGGGAACCAAGGAGCCAATTACTCATCCAGGCACACGGTGGCAGAGCTGGATTCACACAGGGGTCTACCACTCCCAAGGCCTAGCTGAGACTGTCTACCACCCTCCTTTTTATGATCAGCTGGAACACAGGGTAGATGGGGGTGTGCACTGCCCCAGAGGTAAGCAAGCAAAGCACAGGAGGCTAGGAGGGCTGTGTGGAACATTATGAATCTTTCAAATGGTGGGTGGGATTTTGACAGCCATAAGGAGGGAAGGAAGGTCAGGAAATGCAAAATGCTTCAGTGTGACTGAAGTCCAGGACACCTGAGTCCAGTGGGAGGTAAGGCTGGGTATGCTGGTTAGTGACCGAAGTTGTCTGATATGTAACTAGCCATGTTTTAAATTAATTTAAAATAATTAAAATTTCAATTTAATGGTTATACTAATCACATTTAAAACTTCAGTAACTACATATGTCTAATATGCAGATATGGAATATCTCCTTCCTGACAAAAAAGAGGTCACTGGAGTCACTTTTAGTTGGTGGGTGATGCTGTGTCCGAGTCATGTCTTTACACTTCCTACCCCACCCTTTTATTTATCATCTACTTCTATAGCCTCTCCCCAGGCATTTTGCAGCACTTCACAAGAATAGATGAACAATAAACATCCACTAAATACATATTCAATTCCCAGCACTGCACTGGGAGATTCACCCTGTCTCCGGTGAATGCTCAGATGCTTCCTTAGTCCTATAAGTGAACCTGGCTAGAAAGTGGGTCCGGCCTTTTCCACTGTCAATACTTTTTGACAATTGACAAAAAGTATTATACTCAGATCAACACTGTCCTGTCACATAAAATAGATTTTAAGGGACAGGGGAAGAGTCGCTTACAACTGTACCGTATTTGTCAAGTTTCAAAACAACTGACACATTCTCTCATGGAAGCTTGATCAGTCCTGATCCTCCCCAGGCGCAAGAGGAGCTCTTCTCAGCTCTCTGAACCTTTCCTGCTTTGTGGAAGCTGCCAACTGTGGCTACTAAAAAATAAGGAGGCTGAAATCAACGGTAAGATAGCGCTGTGACGTAGCAACTGCCTTTAGAATGACATCAGCTGCAAGGGAACTCTGAGTCATTACTAGAACCACCTATGCTGCCTTGACTCCTTACAGGACTGTTGGGACTGTTCAAGGTGCCCCAATGTACTTAGCCCCTTGGCGATTCAGGGTTCATGCAGAGCGCGTGTGTGCAGTGCTAACCCTGTTTGGCGGACCTTGCAAGCAGCCCCGATTGATTTCTCCTCTGCAACTCAACCTTTGTCCTCTCCCAAACAGCTCCAGGTGACAAATGCAGAGGGAGGGGGCTGTCGACACTGACACCCCCCCACACACACATACACACACACATACACCAGCAATCCCAGGAACTTGGCTGCTTAAACAATAGATCTCTATGTGTTTGGGAGAGAAAAGGTGCCCTGTACCTGCTAAGCTGGCCATACTCCCCTCCCCCAGCATCTGCAAAGGGGGGTGCGGGAGGAGGTACAATAAAGGCCGGCATCAAACCAGAATACCCCTCCCCCACCCTACTCTGGCAGGGAAGGCTTCTGACCCAAGCCCACCTCCTGAACTTCTCTCTCTGTGGAGCTGGGGACTCAGATCCACAGGACTGATCCCTGAGCAGGGAAAAGGGAAAGCTGCCCACTGCAGGCTCAGCTTTACAATCAAGCCCTCTGCCAACTAATGTAGATATTGATGCCAGGTTCTGGGTCTAGTCAGCCAAGAATTGAAACAAAAGCCAATAATCACTCCCCAACATGGTCTTTTAGGTAGGGCCACTTGCACATCTGGAACAGAGGAGGCGGGAGCAGAGGAAGAGAGAAAGGAGTCCCTACTTGGGAATTTGTCTTTGTCTGAACTCAGGTGCAAAGAATTGAATTAATCTTACTCTGTGCGTTGTGACACACTCAACATTGGTCCATGCAGGCCTGGCTTTTCTTTTTAATTTAATCAGCTATTAGGTCTTTACTAATTGACAGATACCATCCTCCCACCCACCCAAAGAACGAGCAAGTATGGACACTGACTTTGCACTCATCATCTGGCATCCCCTGCCAACTTCTCCCCCTACTGCACCTAGCCCCCTCCCCCAATCCTGTCCTTCTCAGAACCTTGCTTTTCTTTTCAAATAGCTTCCTTACAGCTAATTTATATCCCTACAAGTTTTTTTTTCTTTAATTTTAGTTATTTTACATGTATGAAAGATGTCATGTTACAGCTTTGGGCCTATTTCTTTTATTTGATATCATATTACCAAGATTCATCCATATTTTCACTCATGTTCATTTGTTTTGACTGAGTAGACCTCTCCACGGTGAGACTACAGCACACTTTATTCATCCAACTGATGGGCATTTGGGCCCCTTCCAGGCTCATATTATTACGAATGCAGCTGCCTATATCTCCATTGGGATTAGAGCTTTTCTTAGGCAGATACACCCTCCTTTTATTTGTCATCTTTCCACCTCACCCTCTTATTTATCATCTACATTTGTGTCCTGGGTCATCAGAAACGTGAATGTTCAACTTTAAGAGAGAGTGAGATAATGGTGACGTGTTTTCCATTTGATTGCATGCTCTAGAGTTTCTGAGATGATTGCTTCCTCTTCCTGTTCTCCTCAATTTTGTTTCTTTAATCTTATATGTCAGCTCTATCAAAATGTTCAAATTAAGTTTTTGGCCAAACACCTGAGTGGCATCTCTGATAAATTCTCCCATATGGAAAGGAGAGCTCTTGCCCAGCAGACAGATAATGATATCTCAGGCATCGCTGAAGACACACTTGAGTCCAGACACTGAGACAGCCTGATCACATGGAAGGGAACTGGCTAGAAGTTGCTGCACATCTTGACAAATGCAAGATTTAAAAAAGGGTTTAAGGTGGAGCTAAACCTGTTTCCCCATCCAACTTTGCTTGCTCAGGCAAGCAATTATTTTTAAACAAAAAACAAAAATCTGAAAAGGAGTGGAAATCATTTGCAAGTAACTAATTTCACGTTTAAATGAGAGCAGTGGGTCCAGTTTGGACATCACTACACAGACAAATTCATTTCAATAAATATTTACAAAAGGCTTAACAGTGTGACCAGGACACTGACAAGTAAGATCTCTACTCTGCCCTCGGGGGCGTGAGTTTGCTATTTAACAAGACCAGGCCATGCCTGACATGCAGAAGTGGCGAGTGAGCACTGTGTAGCTGGCAGATGCCAGGCTGATCTCAAGATGCTCGCTGCAGAGAGAAGTAAAAGTTAGAACACAAATGGACCAGACACAGAAGGTGTTGAAAGGCGGGCATGGTCAATTCTAACCAAGAGTGTTCTGCAGCAAAGTCCCTACAGGACGATGCTGGAGCTGGGTTTGGAAGACCACATCAAACAAGTGTGAAGAGAGAGAACAAATACAAACTATCCCTAAAACAACTTATATCAAATTCCTTACACACACTTGACATTCTCATTGTCTCCTGTTTCTCAGACTTCTTTTAGATCTATTTCCTGCCTCCAGACATGCTAAAGCACCAAGAAAGGAGAACTATGGGTGGTTATTAAACATGCATTATCTGCATTTATTTGTTCGTTCCACAAACACCAGTAAAATCCATCCCCACTAGGTGCCTGACCCTTTGCTGGGCTCAAGTGATATACCAATTGACCAGAGGACACAGTTCCTGTCCTCACCTAGCTCCAATCTGCCAGGATCAAGAGAAGACCAGACAGAGACAGATAGTGGGACCGACCTGACCATCGGCTAGACCCAGTCATCCAAGGGAACCCCTCCCCAGTCCATTCTCCCCTGAAACATTTTCAGTAAATTGTACAGGATTAAAGAAATGGTTGCCTTTTCAGTACTAAAAGAATTCAAGCCAGTTTCCCAGGTAGCTAGCAATTGCTCGGCACAGAAAGCCCAAAAAATCAGGTGCTTCCTACATAATAGGCTCCAATCTGATACTTGATAGCTGCTGGTTTGCAGAGTTAAACAAATGTCAGGAATTTTATGAAGGCAGGAAGCAAATAAGGGGGCAAGGATTGGGGTCTAGGCCTCGGGGGAGCTCAATTAGTGAGCCAGATAAAGTTAAACCGAAAGGGCATGCTCTCGGTTTCCTAGAAAGCCAGCTGTAAAAGATGCCAATCCTTAAGCCTCTGTCACTCAAAAGATTAACAGAAGAGACCCAGGGGTGCCCAAGGGAATACTGCAAACAAGCCAGATGTTTCTGCTCCCCCCAACACTGCCACTCGCAACCAGAGCCACACATATGAGGCCACCGAGAAGCCACAAAAGAGAACGAAGTCTTTAGGCATAGGTTGAAACTCAAAGACATCACCCTTTAGTAGTACACACAGCAAAAATTAATGTTTATAAATCTTACAGACTTGCCTGACGCATGTGACTTCAATGTTTTCTCATTTTGGCATCTCTTCCTTTAACAGGAACTCTGTGGCTCTCCTGACCCCAGAGTTTAAGAATTACCAGTTGGAAGAACATTCCCCACAGCAGCTTGGTGGTGTAGAAAGCACACAACCTGCATGTCCATATAAAGTGGGATTTGGCTCCCAGAGGTACATGGGCACTGAGTGTTTCAAGCAAGCTGTTCAGCTTCCCTGAGTCTCACTTGTAAAATGGCACTAAAATGACCCAGTCTCCAGTTCTTACAAACATAAGCAATCGTGGAAAGTGCCTGCCCAAGTGTTCATACACGGTAGATGTTATTGTTGCCTATGACACACATGCCCAAGACAAAAGCTTCTCCCTGGTACTTTCTAAACACACACATGTGCACATGCATATGCATGTGCGTGCATATGAGTGTTTGTTTGTGTGTGCGCCTGTGCGTGTGTATGTGTGTGTGTGTGTGTGTGCACATGAGAGAGAGAGAGAGAGAGAGAGAAAAAACGCATCTGGGACACACACAGCCTGCTTACAGTTGCTGCTTATGTTCCATCACTGGTATCAAATTAATAAACTAAAGAAGTTGGAAGGAAACTGAACCAGCATCCCTGGTTTCCCTGAAAGTCCTTAGCTTCCCCCTAGAAGTTGCTGCCTCCAATTTCAGGAGGCAGGAAAGGAAAGCCATATGGCCTGAGACACTAGACATGCCCAGCACCAAATGAGCCCCCCACCATTTGTCTCCGGGCCTCTCGTATGGGCGGGCATCCAGATTTCAGTTGGGGTGCTCTGGTCTGCATCTCTGTCTTGACTGTTCCTAATTATTGGAGGGAACACTGTGGCTCTCCTGACCCCAGAGTTTAAGAGCTGCGAGTCCTAATATCAAACCAAGCAGCTTCATTTAAAAGGCATCCTCATCTGCATCCATAAAAGTCACTCCCAGAGCCCTTACTTGCCCCAGCTTTGGGAATGCCTGCTGTCGAGGATTTATGGCACGCCCTGGATCTAATCTGCCGCACTTTAACTGCTGCTGTTGCACATCTGGTCATAAAAGCAAGGGCTGGCCCAACATGGGGACAAACACTTTTCTTTCCTAAGTGGTTGCAAATCTGATCTCACAGTGATAGCTGGGCTCAGATGTAATCAGCCAGCATCTGGGCAGTCATTAAGGCTCATCAAACTTTGCAAGGCTTTCCTCCACACACGACAGCTATAAAGACCATTCTCATATAGCACGAGCTATGAATAAAGAACCTGCAATCTGAACAGGTGGCAAGGGTCTAGGCCAGGGATGCCTGGGAAGAATGCACAAGATTTGCTCCTTAACCAACAAGCACAAGTTGGTTAAGAAACCAACTTTGTTTGCACAAAGATCCCAGTTACTTTCACATGAACTTTCTCATTGTGGCCTGAAGTGAGCAGCTTTCCTGTGTACAGCCCTGATCTAAGTCGCTCTTTGGCCAGCAACCGTCTGAACTAAGTTTGGTCAAATGAACAGTTAGATGGCTTGATGTACTGTTTTGTTTTGTTTTGTTGTTTTGTTTTGTTTTTTTAGAGCCAGAGAATCCTTGCTTAGACCAACTAAGAGTGCAGTACTCTAGACCAGAAATGAACACAATGCCATTGGTTCCAGGAGAGCTGACAATGCCCTGGACACGCGCCCTCTGGCCAGGATTGGCAGGCTGTATATCTTTCAGAAACTCCAATCAGACCAAGGTTCAACAAGTAGTTCACCCTCCCAGCCCCAACCCAGGGGAGGAGACCCTTGCGCACAGAGCTGCTCCTCCCCACCACCTCTCCACAGCCCCCACCACCTCTCCACAGCCCCCACCCCTTCGCCCCCTCCGGGACTGTGCTCAGCAGGAGGGAGCATTAAAATTATCTGCCTTAGGTTTTACGAGCAGCGATAGCTTTTTAAAACGACACAAGGTCCTTGTGTGGCTCTCGGGTAACCTAAAACTCTGTAGGCAGCGCTGACCCAGCGGCCTGCCAAGGACGCCCGCCCTGGCGACTGGGGCCGAGACCCGGCACAGCGAGAGACCACAGGGCAGCCCTACTTGAGCTGAGCGAGCTTCGGGCGCTGGAGGCACCTACTATGGGGCTTGGAGCAAAACCCTGGGAAGAGAGATTAGGAAATAAAGCCCACCAGTGACAGCTGGAGAGGGGGTGGGTTGGGGGGGGGGATCGGTGTTGCAAGAAAAGATGGGGTGGGGGGGTGGGGGGACAATGGAAGAAATTTTATTACACCAACTCCGCCAAACCCACAGGGACTGTGGTCGGTGAGGGGGGAACAGGTCTGACACCCCCCCTTACCCCTCGGTCCGCTGCAGAGGAGCGAGGACGCGCCACCTCCCTCTCGCCCGCAGGTGGGCGCGCGGCTGCGGGCGCACTTACCCTGGGGCCCGTGGTGCGGTGGGCGCGCGCGGGGGACAGCTGCACCAACACCAGCAGCAAGTGGGGCGTGAGCAGGCGGGCGCAGCGCGCGGGCAGCATGGTGCCAACGGGGTGGGCAGGCGACTGCGGGCAGGGGTCGCGGGCTCCGCGGGGCGCACGGCTGCGCCTGCCTCCTTCCCTCCGGGGCCCCGGCGGCGGCGCGCGGCCGGCAGCGGGTCGCGGGGCGCGGACTGGCGGGGCCGCGGGCGGAGCGCGCAGTCATGAACCGGGAGCAGCAGCGGCAGCGCGAGCGTGTGCTCAGCGCGCGGCGCTCGCTCGGCTCGGCCGGGCCGCGGAGGCAGCAGGTTGGGGTGCCAGAGCCCGGGCCATGGGAATTCCCGTTATAAACCCCCGGGAGGGGCGGAGCGCAGGCGGCCCTGATTGACGGGCCGGGAAGCCCGTAGCGGCAGACCCTCTGGCAGGTGAAAGCCAATGGGAGAGACGTAAGAGGGGCGGCTCGCGGTCAACCCTACCGAGGAGCGACACCCTGTTGCCCTGCCAGGGTGGGCTCCCCGAGAGGCTGGCATAAAGAGGAACTTTCTCCCGGCCCTCCTCTCCAAGGGACCCGAAGGGCGCACCGGCAGCCCGGACCACCACAATGCCCACCTGGCTGATACACGGCCTCAGTGCGCAGGACAGGCGCTGTCAGGGCAGGCGAGGAAAGGTTCCTAGCCTCACTTTCCAAACGTGGGTGCTGGGGCGTGGAGGTTCCCCCGCTGCATCGACAACTGGGGAGTCGCTGAGTGATCCGCACAGGTGGACAGTGGCCTGCCTTGGGAGTGGGGCCTGGGTGTATTCACCTTTTTCAAAGAAGCTTTCAGGGGTGGCACCTCATGTCCTGCAGCGATTGGCCCAGGGCCAGTGTCGAGGAGACAAAGTGAAGAAGGCGCTGGGCATCCGCCTGCTGGCGAGGGCCCCCCAGGATTGGAACCCAGGTGTCCTGGCTCCTTGCTTCCAACTGGAGGGGGTAGTGGGTGGGGGCGGGGGTCTCGTGAGAGGCAAGGGGCAGCCTCTCCATGGCCTAGGAGCGCTGGGGTGGTTCTGATCTCCTGGTGGGGGAGAGGGATGAAAAAGCATTGGTGGGGAGGGGTAGCCTGGGTGCAAAGGCCCCAGAGATGGGCCAGAGAAAGGAGAGGATGCCTCTCCTGATGCCCAGTGCACTTGGAGATGACAACCCAACAGAGGGTCAGTCAGATGGAGGGCTCTGCCCACGCAGCCCCTGCAGGACCATCTCGGGACTGCTCACAGCACATTACACCAGCTCCTCAAGAGAGCAAATTGAGCCACTGCAGTCAAGTCAAGGGAACTATGGTTTCCCTTTTTACATGTCACAGGGCCCATAGAGCTTATTTCTTTTGTAAGGACCACACACCTCATGGAGGAGACTCTGTTCACCAACCAGATAGGAAGGGGCACCAGCATTTAACTCCTCTTCCTATCTGGGCCTGAGAGATCCTGACATGGGTTAGCTCTGCTCCCTTAGGGCTTCTCTCCCAAACTATATGAACACACTTCCCACTCAACCCCTGCATTCAGCTTTGCCACCTCCCTTTGCCACCCCTCCCGGCCTCTACCCCGCTTAAAAGGCTTCATTGCTTCCCAGTCCCCTCAGAGTAAAAAGCCCAGAATAGATGCTGGAACAATAAGTAAGTACTTATGCTTCTCCAAACAAAAATCAAGAGCACCTCTAAGAGAACTGCATATCTGCCTCCAGGAAATGGTGCAGTGGTCAGACCTGCTCTCCTGTGGGTCAGGATGGGTTCAAATCCTGGGTCTGCCACCTAGTGGTATAAAATGGCACAAGTCCCTGTTCTTACCTGGAGTCCAGTGTTCCCCTCTGTGAAATGGGGATTCAAATAGTATTCGCCTCATGCGTTGTTTTGGGGGGTAAAGGGAGACAGAGTATATAAAGCCTTGAGAATGGTCAAGTTAGAAATGTCACCATCTGGCATATGAAAAAGGCAAGAAAATTCCTCATCTCATTTTTATCCTCAGAATAATCCTGTGTGATAGAAAGATCCATTTTTGTATATAAATAAATACTAGTTCTGGCTTTGTTTGGCTCATAAATGAGCGCCGAGGTTCAAGTGCAGGTTTTCAAGAATCTGATTCTGCCTGTTAGGTCATGACAGCAATGTCCAACCTCAAATGCCACTGAGTGAGACATCCTCTGTGCTGACTGGGAGTTTCTTCAGTGGTCTGCAAGGGAAAGGAGAGCCCTGAGCTTCACTGGGCTTCAGGGGAGAGCACTGAAACAATCAGAGTGAACCTTTCCTGGAAACAGCCCTTGTATCTGGAACTTGTCCAGCTGGACTGTGACACTTGTCACAAGTAGTACTGAGCTGCAGCACTTACATCAATGTCCGTGTGCCCGCCTGAGTGTTCACCCTGCAGGGCCTTGGCCAAATGCAAATGTCACTGTCAGGCTCAGCAACCTGATGGGTCTGTCCTGACTTCTACCACCTGGCCACAGGCACAGAGTCAAGCTGGTTATTTTTCCGTGCTGGAATTATTGAGAAATCTGTTGGAGAAAGTAAATACAGTTGAGATGTACTCACCACCCCCGCCCACCCCTGGTATCTGGCAGCAAAACATGGCCAGGTAAAAGGCATCGCAATGGTCCTTTCCATCCGTAACACCACATGCTGCTTTCCAGCCAGAAGGCTTACTTCCACGTGGTCACTGGCCCAAAAGTCTCCATTATACTGGATTTCAACCATGTCGCTGAGCTTAAAATATGAGTAATTGCTTTCCAGTTACTTTGCTCAGCAAGTATTTTCTTTCCCTCTGCTTGGCATGTGGGACCTGTTGTAACCATGACCATCATTCAAATGATGCGTTGTCTTCTCCCGACTCTTCCCAAGTCCAGAGAAGTTTAGAAATTCCAGAGAACTAGTCTCCTAAAAAGCATCTCTCTGCAAGGCTCAATCTTTCAGCCCAAGCAAAAAAGTGCAACTGACAAGTTCCTTCTTTCCCTGGAGACCAGGCTCATGGTACAAAAATAAATATATCCTAGCATCTAGTCTGTCCACTTTCAGTCATATTCCTTGTCCTGCTTGCAAGGAGAGATTTCTGTACAAGAAAAATATTCCATATTGAGGTCTGAGGGACTCAAATACTTAGCACTACTAGGAAGTTCTGTTTCAAATATATTTGTGATTCTTTCAGTGCAGTCCTCTCTTGCAGGATAGGAGCTTTCCACTCATTTTCACAAACCCCTGGATGCATCTCCTTCTGTGGTTGGCAAATTCTCATTCTTACGAGGGATCTTCAGCTGCACAGCAGCCCTCTGAGAGGTTGCCATCTAATTCAAGACACAGAGCAGACATACCTGGAGAGTAAAGTCTGAATGTATTTTGGGGGAATTCAGAGACTAAGGGACCCACTATAGACCTAATGGGCAGGAAAGATCTCATAAAGAAGATAGATCTTGTGTGGGAATTTGAAGAGAAGTGTTTCTATAATATAAATACACACTGATTTATGTTTGCTTCACTTGTGACAATAGCTAGCAACAAAAAAAGGTGAGTTTTGGCTAAAGTCCAATACTTTTTCCAAGTACACTACTGTTCTCAGAAGCCTGGGACACCCCAAGAATCCTAGATTCCATGTCCGGATGTATGACAACTTACTACAACACCTAGCATTGAGGATTCAGCAGTATTCATTCCATTATGTAAATGAGTTGACTCACAGAAGTTAACCTTATCAAGATCAGATTTTAAATATACGTGATTTAGATTTTAAATATACATGACCCAAAAAAGTGACTTAAACAATTTAGAAACATTAATATATCTCTTTTTTGTATATATAATTCCCTTCAAAGTCTAGAGTAGCTCCATTTAACCCAGGCTCCTTCTAGTGTCACTGTCATTCTTAATAATAATCTTAATTCACGATTCAAAATGGCAGCTCAAGTTTTTGCCATCATATATCTTTTATCCAGGCAGCAGGGAGGAAAATAGGGAAAAGAAGAGCATGATTCTCTCTTTAAGGACCCCGGTGGAAAGTCACATTTTCTTTTATCTGGTTGACTAGAACTTAGTCATATGACTACCTCTTACAAAAAAGGCTGAAAGGAAAAGTAGCCTTAACTTGAGGTGATCACCTGTTAAAGGTCAAGGTTATCCCAGCTAAAACTCTGGGTTTTGGTTACTAGGGAAGAATAAAAATCTGTGGGACAACCAGCAGTAGCAGCAGCATCATCATAATATTTTGAATGCCAAACAAAAGAACCACAGACAATGCAGTGGAGCCCAGAGCACTCACATGCAGATTCCGGCCAGATCTGCCTGCCCAGCTCCCTCATGCTCACAAATATGAACGGCCTTTGGCCTTAGGACTGGACGCTCAGACCCTTAATGTTGCAAAAATTTACTCCTGCTGTTTCCCTTCTAGGCACCTTGAAGTGAAGAAAAAAAAAAAAAAAAAAAAGACATACCAAAAGGAAGTTCAAGCCACGTGCTGCCAGAGTGGCAAAGGAGAAGGCCCTAAAAAATCAGCAATTCTGATCACTGGAAATAATGCACATTTTGTAAAAATATTCTAGGTAATATCTGTAGTCTACTCTCTCTATTTCTTTCTCTTTCTCTTCTACCTCTAGGGGAATTTTTCTTTTCACCTGATTCCTCTTTTGTGACCTGGTTTCAAAATTAAAATTAATGCTAGTAGCAACTATGAGAACTTAGCAAATGTCAAACATGCAGAGTTCCATAGTAAACTTTGGCATTTACTCTGTGAATTAAGTACCATTAATTTCCCCATCCTATTGTACTAATGAAGAACTGAGATTTTGGGGAGGCTACCTAACTCACAAAGCCAGAAACAAGTAGCAGAATGGGAACTGGAACCCAATCCACCTTATGCCACTAAGAGCTGTACTTTTTGCTAAGCACTTTCCCTGCATGATCTCTTATCTGCAGGCCCTGCTTAGGAGGTCAGCCTTAATAGCCCCATTATGCAGATGAAGAACTGAGGCTTAACCACAAAGGTTATCCTTACTGAGGGTGGTCCTGAATTTTGCATACACATCCAAAGTTTTGATGCCCTCTTAAATCTATCAATCCCATGAGCCAGAAGAATGTACTATATCTGTGTGTAATACATTGCATGTTACTGAAGATTAACTCCTTTTTCCAAGTGTATAAACTCTCTCCCACTCACCTGCTTCACCTTTCATCTCTTGCTTTATTGGCCTGTATTATTTTATACCTTACCCCAATGGGCCTTTCCCATTCATCAAGCCTATAACTACCATACTTGGGTAATCCAGAGAAAGCACTGTTTCAAGGACCTCCTTCAGACAGGTTTAACATTCCATTGCAAATCATCACTCTTTGGTTCTAATCCGTTGGTATGGAGGAAAGGCAGTCAAACAATGAAATTGTATTGCATCCCTACTGTTTACCAAGCACTGTACTAGACACTGGATATACAATGAGAAACAATGAAAAAGGGCGACTGAGCTCAAGGAGCTTAAAATGGGAAGACCGATATTAAGCAACTAATTACCAATAATTAATTCACTAATTACAAGTGTCTACAGTACTGCAAAGATGTACAGGGTGTTTGGGGTGTTATTCAAAAAGGGTGCTGACTCAATCTGGAGTGTCAGCTTTCTGGAAGAAGTAATATTTTAGGTGAGAGCTAAAGGATGTCTGGCTTAATCTGGGCAAAGAGCAGGAGGGAGAGCATTTTGGGTGAACAGCATGTGTAAAGGCACTGAGGCAGGAGAGAAGATGGAACTAAATTTACCACTAACTGGATCACTCTTATCATTTAGCTTTTGGTAGCCCAGGAAAAATAGTTATCACAGTTTACCAACTGGGGTTGATGGACAGAGTGGAGCCCCACAAGATTAAGCCTAGTCACCCATGGCAGTAGACCTCTCAGTAACAGCCCATTGGTTGACTTTTCTCCTTTCCCTGTTGCATTTCCCCACCCCCTTACAATGCTTCCTGGATCTTCTCCAAATAAAGTTGTTGCACAGAATTCCTTGTCTCAGAATCTGCCATTGGGAAAATCTAACACAAGACACAAGGTGAAATCACATCATGGTAAAGTAGCTGCAGCTCCCAAAATTGTTGGGGGAGCTATCCCCACTTTATCTAGAGGCCTCACTGTGGACATCACCAACCCATCCACCTGAATTAATGGTCACAGTGTTCCCAGACCCCCACCCTCTTCCCCTCCCCCCGCCAAAAATATTCTACCAAGTCATACCACAAGAGAATGATATGCTTTCAGATTCCAGGGGAGACCTGTATCTGTATGTTTCCCCCTACAATGAATATACATTACATTTCTGATAAAGGGAAAGTGCTATTTAAATATAAAAAGGAAAGGTCAAGTCCAGTCCCCTCTGCCTTCTCACTGCACATTAGTCCCTATACTTCCATGACCTTCACACCCGTGGCTCCCCATCAGGAACCCCCATCCCAACTTAGCTATTTATTCACTGAACATTTAGCAAGCCCTACTCTGTACAAAGCATGCACCATGCAGAATTCGGCCTCTACCCTCACTTAGACCATCTTCTTTCCTCCTCACCAAGTCAACTGGACTCTTGCTGCCAAGGTGGACCATGATAGTGTAACCAAAGCAATAAACTGTCCAACAATAAAGAGAAATATATAGTAAGTTTTTCCCCAGGTGCTATATATATATATATATATATATATATATATATATATATATAAATGGCTATTTATTGAGCATTTACAATATGCACTCAAAACCCACTAACTTCAAAAACGCCATCACCAACCATCTTACAAACATCCCGTTTCATCCTCATGCTAATTTTATGCTTGATAGTATTCCCATATTTCAATGAGGAAAGGGAAAGTCAGGTTTAGATACTTCCCTGTGGTTACCCTGCCTCAGTGGCAGTCATTTATGAACTTGAGTGAGTCTGGCCACAAAGCTCATGTTCTCTGCCCCTAATCTGTTTTGGAAAAACTGAACAAGCAGAAGGAGCTGTTTCAACAAGCCCATCTAAAGGTTCAGCTAGCAGAAGAGGCAGGAGCCAGGCCATCTCCCTGGGACCTAGGTTCAATTTTAATGGCATAGTCTGAAAGACTCTGCATCTGGACAAAGCAGCTCTCAGGAAGGGGCCAGCACCACAGCTGCCTTCCCTAAGTTGCACTGCATGGACTCACAGCAGAATTTGCATCCAGCCATGGAGGGTGACTTCCCGGCCTTGCCTTCAACCTAGCCATACTCAGTAAGAACATGTAAAAACCCCTTAGACCTACTTCATTCCTACCTTTGTGCCTCTACCAGATGTCTTGCACAATTAGACATCTGTGCAGACAGGAAACACTTGCATTTGGATGCATGTGTTAGAGGCAGGAAATAAAATGGCTGAGAGTTTTGATTTGGGTTTTAGAAAGACCTTGATTTAAATTCCATTCCTGTGACTTGATGGCTGATCATGGACATGTCAGTCCACATCTCTGGGTCTCAGTTTTCTCAAGTGTGAGAGAATAATTGAAAGCATCTTACTCATTCACACCTGTTAGGATGGCTATTATTAAATAAATAAACAAGTATCAAGGCCTCTTGCGGATGTGGAGAAGTTGGAACCTGTGCATGGCAGTGGGATGTAAAATAATGGGAAACAGTGTGGAACTTCTTCACAAAGTCAGACATGGAATTACCACATGACCCTGCAAGTCCAGCTCTGGTACCCTTCCAAAAGAAATGAAAGCAGAGACTTGAACAGATATTTGCATAGCCATGTTCATAGCAGCATTACTCATAATAACCAAAATGTACAAACAGCCCAAGGGTCCATTGGTAAATAAATGAATAAACAAGATGTGGTATATACAAACTATGTCATATTTTTCAGTCTTTTTTTTTTTCATTTTTGCACAGAACTGGGGTGTAGACCAGAGATATGGGGGGATGGGTAAATGAGAGGATTCACCAGAGACAGTGTGGGGAGAACAGGTAGATCTACTGAAATACACTGCTGAGGGGAGTAGAGGGTGAGACAGGAGAAGTCTGCTGCACCATATGGGTCAGCTCCCTGGCTGGGATCAAACTCAGGCTATAAAGGTGATAGCACTGAGACTAACCCCTAGGCCGCCTAGGGAGGCTCCATATTTTTTAGCCTTAAAAAGGAAGGAGATTACAGGGTAAATGATTTTCAGGTTTTTCTGCCCTCTGCCATTAGGATTGCCCTGCCTAATGGGGCACCTGTGTTTTGTTACATTGTTAACTTCTGTGGGCCATGGCTGCCCTATTGATAAAATCACCAAGAGAAGCAACGGCAGGAGAGAGAAGGGGAGAAGGAGCACCAGAGAAGCCAAAGTGAAGACTTGCCAGGCTCTTGGAGGCCTTTTGGCCTCCTGGCCCCCTGGCATTCCTTCCTGCTGTGTACCTGGTTGCTACACTACATGTAAAAGCTCAATAAAAGCCTGAAAAATGCACCAAGGGCTCCAGGACTCTCCTTTACCTGTCTGGTCTGCTTGGTTCATAGATAACCTGCTCAGTGCCTTCCTGCCACTACAGAGACCCTAATGTTACAGGGCAACCCCACGCTAAAACTGGTTGCCTGACTGTGGGTCCTCACCTGTACACTTAAAGGGGACTTAAACTGCAGGAACACACAAAAGGTTAACAAAAGGCTTATTTACAAGAGAAGGGGAATGAGGAAATGTACAACTCTGGAGAAAAGAGGGAGATAAATTCTTAAATGTGTCCTACCTGTCCTACCCATTCCGCTGACCTGGAATCCCAAATGACCCTCAAAGACGTAACTCCTCCTGGCCAAGAGCACGAGCCAAGTGAGTGAGACCCCACTAACATGACTGGCTATAGTCACAAATGCCCAAAAATGGCTGCTTAACTCCGCCCTTAGGCCCTTGCAACCTCTTTGGGGATCATGGGATTTGTAGTTCCCAGTGTCTTGATGGAGTGGGGGCAGCATCCACAAAGCCTGTATGGAGTTTGCGCAGGACATCTTTTCCACCTAACTCTAACACGTGCTACCACAAGGATAAACCTTGAAGACTTTATGCTAAATGAAATAAGCCAGACACTAAGAGACAGATATTGTTTGATTTCACTTGCAGGTGGGACCTAGCATTGTCAAATCCGAACTGAAGGCTGAATCTTGATCATCCCAGAGCCTAGAAGCAGAACTGAGCAAGGGAGAGAAGACTCACAGAGAAACCGCAGAAGAGACGGGAGGGGGTTACAGGTAAACAGAAAGGTCGTGTGGACAACAGGACCCAAAGAGACAAAACTCCCAAAAGCAGCCCAGGAAGGAAAGAGGAAGGCCTAGAAATCAAGAGAGAAAAAGACCTGCAGGCACTCCTGTGAAAGAAGAGCAGAGCAGGAGTGCCAGAAACAAACAGGAGGCCCTGATAAACATGAAGTTCACATTGACAAGTGATTGTGGCTTTGCAGTTACAAAACCCTGCTTTATTGCATGGGACACACTTGCAGTAAAAATGTTTCTGACATTCAAATTCAACTGGACAACTTGTTGGTTTTTTTTGTTTTTTTTTTTTTTTTTTCCTACATCTAACCACCTTAGGCCAGAGGTAGGGCTTATTCTTCAGTACTAAGTCCCTAAGTCACTGTAGAATCAGATAGATTCTAGAATGTCCCTGGATCTAAAACTGCAGATGGGGGTCCTCCCTGGTGGCACAGGGGTTAAAAACACCACACTGTCAAGTATTGCCAGCCACTGCAGCATGAGTTCGATCCCTGGCTGGCCAAGAAGGTGACCCACATGGCGCAGCAGACCTCTCCTGTCTCACCTGCTGCTCCCCTCAGCAGTGTATTTCAGTGGATCCTTCTGTTCTGTTACCCACTCTCTCTGGTGAATCTTCTCACCCCATCCCCACCCTGGCACCTCTGGCTTACAACCCCAGTTCTTGTATGCATAAGTAAATAAATCTTTAAAATAAATAAATAAAACTGCAGCTGGATGGACAGGCAGTAGTTGGGGAGGAGAGAATGGGATGGGATTCTTCGCTTTGCAAGTTTATCCTTTCATCACTGAGGTATTATAAATATAAATAGCAAGCTTTCTTAACTGTTAATTTAATTAACATAGAAATTAATTTTTAAAATTTAAAATTGTACCCCGGGCTCCCTGGTGGCGCATGGGGTTAAGCACCGCACTATGAAGCAATCCGCAGCTTCCACAGCACGAGTTCGATCCCCAGCCGGCCAGGGAGCAACCCACATGGCGCAGCAGACCTCTCCTGTCTTGCCCGCTACTTCCCTCAGCAGTGTATTTCGGTCAGTCTGCCTGTTCTGTTCCCCGCTCTGTCTCTGGTGAATCCTCTCGCCCTCCTGCATCTCTGGCCTGTACCCCAGTTTTTGTATGCATAAATAATCTTTCTTTAAAAAAATAAAACTGTAGCCCAACTGTCAAAGCACAGGCCTCCTCAGCCACAGTCCCGAGAGCCCTAGTTCTCCTAATCTGGCAAGGAGAAGGGGTAACCATCCAAGGTCCCTGGCAAACTGAGGGCTCCAGTTGATAAAGGCCAAATAGCCACCTTGCACCCCAGACCTGGTCTCCTCCCTGTTCCAGGCCCCATCTGCAACAGGAGCAGAATTGCCCCAGCACCTCCTGCCCAGACTGTGGTCATTTGCATAATGGGCTGGAAGATTCCTCTGAAAGCAGAGACCTAAAAAGAGCTTTGTCTATGTAAAACCAAACACAATTCTCCCGCCTCAGCCTTAAACTGATTAAAAGCTGGAGTTCGTTTTGTTTTGAGAAGTGCCAGGGTTTTATGCTGGGGTTCCCCTTCCCCCCTCACTATTTCCAGCTGCTGAGGCACATCAGTGTGAAAGACCACACACCAGCAGGCCCAGCGGTGCAGAGGCCTGGCGGAGATTAAACCCCAGGCAGGCTCAGGAGGGCCCCACGCAGAAGGGGAGCTGAGAGTGGAGGAAGAGAGAACCCTCCTTGCTGACCCAAACCCGCATTTCCCCAGCCCAGTCTCTGGACTCCCCCACCAGCAGACCAGGGGGCAGTCAAAGGCAAGTCCAGGGAAAAGAGCCCACACTGTACTGAATGTGGCCAGATGGGCTTCCTCTTGAGAAATTTATTTGCCACCCAACAAGCTAAATGTGGGGGGATGCCCGGGGGCAGAAGAGAAACAGTAAGGAGACACAGTTTGGTTTCTGTCCCAGTTCCGACTGCTAACCCGGAAATCACTTGCCTCAGCTTGGCCATCTGCCTCGATTTCCAACCAGGGAGGTTAGAGCCCAGACAGAAGGCCAGGTAAGACGTGGGATTGGGTTATTGCCTCCATCCCACTCAGGAGTCTGGAGGAATGTGTCTGATCACACGTTTCTTGTCTGCGTCACCCAACAGCACGACAGAAGCCCAGTGCTGGAGACCAGGGAGCTGCAGGCATCCAGCTGGCGCTCCGGGAAGAGTCTCTGGTGGAAGAATCAAGGACAGAAGGTGCGCAGAGAAGGAGCTCTGGAGAGCTGAGCTGCTCTTCCCACCTTGCCAAACCTTCTCTCTTCCCCAGGCTGTTTTCTCCATAGTGTCAGGGCACACTTTGAGGGCTGCAGGTCCCTGACCTGTTTTTCTCACACGGGTTCTGAAGCGGTGTGAGGGGGGTGCCGTTTGCTGCTGTCTGGTACTGCCTTAGTATCTTAGTCCTTTCACCATTGCCTTTGCAACCAAATGCCCTCATCAGTCAAGGTGGGAGCAGGGCTGGGGTGGGGGGCGAAGGGAATGCAGGGGAGGGTTCATTGGGGATAGGGCAGGCCCGTATCCTATCTGACGGGGAGAGGGGGAGACAACAGCACTGCAAAGAACCCCTCTTTCTGACCCTACCTGCCAAAAGAATGGGGTTGCCAGGGGTTAAAGGAAATAAGAGCAGGGTGGAGGTGCTGGAGGATGGAGGCCAGAGCAGAAGCAGGCCTGGGTGCAGTGTCTGGCAGACGCATATTCCTGAGAGCACCAGGAGGCCTTTCCATCCCCACATCATGACTCTTGGTGCTTCCCCCTCCCCTCCCTTCCTCCCTCACCCCACCTCTCCACCCCCACCCCGATGCTGTAATGAAAAATTCATGTTAAAGCTTCACATGTGATCTGATTTTCAACACTTTAATTGGATTAATAGAAGCAAGGAGTGTAGTGAGCCCACGGCCTTCCTCCCAGGGCCCCTCCTCTGCTTCCAGCAGCCTCCTCCTCGCCCCTTTTCCAGGCTGAGCTCTCCCTTCCTAGACTTGCTGTTTCACGGCCTCTCCCTTCTCTCTCCCCATGATCTTCCATCCAGAACTCTCTGTCTGGCCTGCCTTTCAGCTCACTCCCCACAGCCTCTTCCTCTCCCTGGCCCAGGACTTGTTGAGCCAGTAAAATTTCTTCCCCAACTGAGGAAAGAATTGATTCCTTAAGCCTTGATGAAGGAAATATTTCTAAATACTGGTAAATGAAATAATATTTCTAGCAGAATTTAATTTTATTGGGTTCTAGCCTATATCCTACCTACTAAGAGTTACAGAATAACAGCACTGAAAGGTTTTAATAAATATGAATCAAATATAATTAGTATGTTGGTTATTTGTGTGCAAGAGCTACCCTTGAAGTCCCTCATTCTTGAGGTGTCATTCCCAGAAACAATCAGGACAATGGCAACGCCACCCCATTTTTTTTTTTTTTTTTTTATAATTTTTTTTTTTATAGAGGCATGTTTATTTATTTATTTATTAATTTTATTTGTTTGTTTGTTTTGTTTATACATGCACTGGGTACAGTCAGAAGCGCGGGAGGGTGAGAGAATTCACCAGAGCCAGAGCGGGGAGCAGAGCAGGCAGAAGGACCGAAGTACACTGCTGAGGGGAGCAGCGGGCGGCAGGAGAGGTCTGCGTGCCATGTGGGACCCTCCTCCGGTGGCCGGGGAGCAGCCGGGGATCAAACCGGCGCCGCAGAGGACGCGGGCAGCTTCGCAACCCAGCGCTCAACCGCTGCGCCACCGGGGAGGCCCAACGCCACCCCATTTTTTTTCTTACAGATATAACTAAACTAAGCTGTTTCATGATGCATAGTCACTGGGCTGGCCGGTGCTATATCCTCAACCATACAGTAAAATCCTGTGGGATGGGCTGTCACCTGAGTCCAGGGGACTGCATGGTACCCCAGGGGGACTGCATGGTGCCCCAGGGGGACTGTGTGGTGCCCCAGGGCAGGAGCTCAGGATGATACCCTTGAACATAGCCAGATTCCTCTGCCCTCAATTACTCCAGCTCTGCAATCAGAGGGGCAGTCTGGATGGGTAGGGCCCAGCTTATCTTATTATATGACTCGGTTAGTTACCCTGATTTGCACATTCATCCCCACTCTGTGTCTTAAGTGATTATCAAATACTATTTGGAACCACAGATAGGTCTGCAACATAGAGAAAAATGTAAAGCATTCAGGAAAAGGAAATAATGATATTTTTGTATTTTACTGACTATGACAGCTTCCATTTATCACTCAAATATTTCAAGGCACAATATTTACTTACATTCTTCATTAATGATAGCTGCTCTATATTCCAAGTAGATGTTAAGACAAATCCATTGGCTTTTTCTCACTGATGTCTTGTGAGATCATGGTTTTTACCTGATCTCGGGACTGAAAAGGAGCACTCCTTAGAGACAGAAGAAAAGTGTCAGCCCGGAGGTTGTCCTTGATTGATTTTGCTTACAAAACAATACACTGTTATAAAATGTTATGTTCTTAATATTACTTTTAAAGCGCAGCCTTTTGCAGGAAACATTTTAGGCTGCCTGTTTGCTTTGTGAGTAGGCATTAGACCTTAACAATATACTTTGTAAATTACTAGTGACAGATACACATGTACTATAACACATCACAAGGCCCTGGGAAGGGATGAGAGCGCCCCCCTGCTGCAGACATGTCCTCTACACATCTGGCCTGACATGATGTCTGAGGGATGGACTAGGGATTAACAGTGGCTCTGCGCTTAAACATTAATAAGCACTTTCTTGTTTCTAGACACACTACCGATAGAAATACTATTTTCCACCCCTCACCTGGAGGATCATCTTGGGGTCATCACTGGTTTCAGGATCCCCTTATCAATAAAGTTCCCTGACCCTCCAGTGTTTCCATAGGTGGACTCTTCCAGGTCTTCATTCCACCTGCTGCTGCTTGCGCTCCCTGCTTGTGCGCTGAGCCAAGGGGGGCGTCTACAGTCTGGTGAGTAACACTTAGTGTTCCAGGATCTAGCCAGGCCTGACCCTGGCCTCATAGAGTGAAGGAGCGATTCTCCCCTGCTCTCACCTGTACCACCCCCTCACACCTAATAGGCCCCTCCCTCTCCATTGTGGACCCCCTTCCATGCTCCATCTCCCTCCCCAGGAACGTAGTTTTTGCATACCTAGTCCCAGCATAAGGACTGCTCCATTTGATGTGCAGAAGGGCGTTTCCACTGGTGACACCACATTGCATCACCAGCCAGGACCTTTAGCCAGTTACGCTTCTGGAGAGAGAAATGACTTGACCTGAGTGACAAAGCTACTATGTGGCAAAGTTAGACTTTTGGGTCAAAGTCTAGATAATTCCAAAGCCCACACTCTCTAACTCTCCAACAGCAGGGACTGTGCTGTGTGTTTCTGTATAAAATGCCCATCCATATAGCCACACAATGGGGTAGATACAAGATGACTGGGCAGGTGAATGCCTTCAACAGGGAGAGACTGACAAGCCCCAGAAAAACCCAGGCCTAGACCCTGACTGACAAGCTGGGAGTCCCAGAGCGGGCAGACTCCTTTGCCCTCACCCAAGACTAGCACTTGGTGGCTAATAAGAGACTGAGCATGTGCCCAAGGCTAACATCCTAATAAAATTGGAAAAATAAGGTTCAGATGTGTCTGTGCCTGGCTCATCTGTTTAGCTGCCTTGAATGGATGGATGGTATTTGCTCCATCCTTAGACAGCAACCTGGTCTGGTTTGAAGAGGAATCAGATTCTTTGTCAAGATGATAATGACACAGATACCACTTGGGAAGTTCTGCACCAGCTGTCCAAGTTTGAGGGAATAAACTCAGTGGGGAATTTGTGGACCTTCTGCATCTAAGTGACGTGTCATTGGTAACCAAATGCAAGTTTCAAAAATAAGACAACAGAGAAATAGAAACAGCAACAGGACCTGGCTCATAATCACACACACACACTACCATCACGCCCCTTAAGTGTGATCAGTAGGGGAAGAGTATTTCCAAATAAAAGTATCCACTCCCTTTTGTCACTTCACCTCCTGGTCTCACCAGACCTTACCTCAGCCCAACTCTCAGTTATGGGGATCCCAGAATCAAGAGAATGAAAAGGACTTTGGCCTTGGTAAAAATGGTACACCATTTGTTGCACACTCACTTTGTTCCAAGAATTATGATAAATACTTTTCAAACATTATTTCAATTCACCCCATCGCCCTTTGAGGTAGTGACTATTATTATCTTTAGGTGAAGAAACAGACTCAGAGGAGCTGGTAGTTATCCCAAGTTCACCTGGCTATAAAGGGTGGAAACAATTTTTTTTAAAGATCTATTTATTTATGCATACCAGAACTGGGGTATAAGACAGAGGTGCAGGAGGGTGAGAGGATTCACCAAAGACAGAGTGGGGAGCAGAACAGGCAGAATGACTGAAATACTCTGCTGAGGGGAGCAGCGGGCAAGAAAGAAGAGGTCTGCTGCACCATGTGGGTCAGCTCCCTGGCCAGGGATCTTACTCAAGCTGCAGTGGCTGAGGATAGTTTCATAGTGCGGAGACTTAACCCTTTGCACCACCAGGGAGGCCCTGGAACCAATGTTCGAATGCAGATCTAACTGCCTCCAAATAGTACCATCTTAACCCCAGCCTAGGAGCCCAGGCTGGAAACCAAAGAGAGAAGGGCCACCTCTTAAATGCATAGATCATGAAGAAATTTGATCCAACAAATATTTGGAGCCAGGTATTCTCTTCCTTTTAGGCGATCAGAGAGTGTTCCCACTCCCTCACCTGTATGTTCAGTAAAGACTAATTGAGCACCCACTCAATGTCAGGCATTGTTCTAAATGCTATGGATACAGCAGGAACAAAGAACTCAGAACATAGCAAGGGAAGACAGATCATTACCCACTGGTATGTAATAGGTTGGGGGTGATAAGCACCATCAGGAAGAATAAAGCAGGTAAGGGAAGGAAAGAGGGATGGGAAGGGGGTTGCTGTCTTGGCAAGAGCTCCCCAGGGAGACCACTCGGAACAGGTGACATTTGAGCAGAGACCAGAGGGAGTAAGGGACTGAGGCACAGAGATCTGGGAGAAGAGTCCTCCAGACAGAGGGAATAGCACATACAAAGACTTACTAATGGTGAGGGCGTGCGCCAGTCTTGCCCTCCCTTTCAGGTTTTCAAGTCTGCTTTACTTTTTGCTAATTTGCAGGTCTATATTATCCAAATTTTGCAGTGAGGTCATCGGAGGTCTAGATTCAGAAAGTTCTGCTCACTGGCTTCACAAAGAGAAAAAGGAAGTAACCCTTGTGTTTATTTACATTAATTTATTTATCTTTACATGGCTTTGAAAAGTAGGTACATTAAATTCTGGTCAGCTGGCTCCAAAGTCTATGTGGTTTCCGCCATACCGTGTAGAAGTAAGCTACGTGATTTCAGGCTGATGTAATTCTTTCCTTAAGTGCTTAGCACACCTGGAAACCAGAACTTCAGGTCTTCATCCCTGACATTAACGGAGAGCCCCCATGCGCTGGGCTCACTGGATGTGGTGAGGATACGGTTATGAGCAAGACAGACATGGTCCCTCCTCCCAAAGAAGGCTCCATCCACTCAGCAGGGGCGCTGCCAGGCTTCCTCTGTATGGCACATGCACGTAATAATGGCACAGGCCAGACCTGAGGAATTCCTCCTTCCAGCCTACTACAAGCAGAAAAAAAATGAGTGCTGAGTTACAGCCAACTTTGAGCTGCCAGCTGAGTCTCTGCTACCTGCTCTGTGATGTCCTCCTGGCTCAGAGACCTGGTCTCCAAGCAAACTCCAGGTCTTGCCCACCAACCGAGTAAGAGTGACCAAGTGTAAGGGGCAGGACTGGACACAGTGCAGGTTTTCTGATCCCATGCAGACCGGGTAAAGGAGGAGTCAGAGTCCTCAGTGGCTTTTTTGCAGGTCTTTTATTGGGGTTCACCAGGCATATGGCAGGCAGGGGTGCTGGCTGGGGGGCTGGGAGGCCTGCAAGTCTTCACTCTATCCGGACTCTCTGGCGTTCGTTCTGCTGCTTCTCAGCTTCTGCTTTGGCTTCTCCTGGCGTCCCCGTGATGCCGCCCTTAAAAGCACAGTCTTAGCTCAGCTGAATCCCACCTACCTATGCCCACACCCTATTTCAGGTGCCCGCCATCAGGCATGCATTCAGGACAAGGATCCATCATCTATCCTGATGGCGGAAGGGCAGAAAAGCCTGATATTTTCTTTACCCTACACCAAGGTAACTTAGACTCTGTTGCTTTCCAAAGAATGGAGTTCTTCAGACTCCAGAGGGTGGGCCAAGCCATTAGAAGAACCCAAGCTGGGGTTGGGGATTCAGACAAAGGTCTAGCCAGTTCTCATGTGATCCAAACAATATGTCTGACGTTAAGACGACCACACCCCTGCCTCCAAAGGGATTTAAACTTCAGCGTGTGTTGCCAGGAACTCATCGTTCAAGTTCTCTCATTGTGGGAATATAACTTCAAAACTCAGTGGATTAGTAAACAATACATGGAAGCCAGCAGATGAGACATGATTCTGAGTGGCAGCTGTCAAAGCTTATTCAGAAATGGGGCTGTCAACCCACCATTTCCCTCCACCCAAAAAAACTAAAGGGGGTGGTTGGAAAGCAGGCATGGAGGGATGGCAGAAGGGAAGAGTGTTAAATTGCAGCTGAAATCCACCTCCCCCAACCTCAAGGGCTTCTCCTTCAGTGTCAACAAATATGCAACCAATTAATGTAATTGCAGAGTTATTTATGGTGCCCAGCAAAGTGCAGCTGGATCCTAAAAGACAAGGGTGGAAGCAGAGAAAAAACTCTCGGGTTTTGGTGTGTGGTTTTGTTGGTTGGGTTTTTTTTTTCTTTTTCTTTCAGATGTTTCAGTCAACTTGTGGTATCCATGTGTCTGGTGGTCACGGCCCCTTCCAGTCAGTCTGCAGGTGTTCCTGCCTGGGGGGGAGGAGCAGGAGGGGGAAGCTACAGGGAAAAGCTAAAGCTCTTCCGACTTCAAACTGACCTGACACAGAAGACTTTTTCAAGGTTCCCCACTCTCACTGCACCCCTGTCTTTCTCTGCTTCCACTGACCCTTTCCAGAACCACCACCACCAAAACTTGCACATAGAGACCTTTCCCCCAAAGCTCTGCTATGTGCTTGCTTGGAATGACAGCTGTGTTGCCATTCAACGCCCCACACAAGACAGGTTTTAATTAGAGTTATTGAGGGGTTTGAATTGGCACAATTAGGGCCAGCATTAATGGGGTCTCCATGTGTTCTTTTGAACAGTTTGGCCCTATTTTTTGTCCCTGGGCAGGAGGGGGTTTCAACTAATGAAGTTGGAGAGTGTAAATTATCTCAGCAAAGGGGGGCAAGTGTGAACCACCCAGGGGAGGGGGCATGCAAAGAAAAGAAAGCAGTTACGTGTGGTGGACATACTCACACACACTAGCACACACTTATTTCCATGTCTTCCTTTTTTAACATGGTCCTTTTAGAAGGGCACCACAGCCACCAAATATGTATCATAGGCTTAGTGGGCTAACAGAAGAGATACGTGTATCCTATACCAAACTAAAGTCAACCAAGGGTGTGTGGGGGTGTTTATGCACATACACGTTTTTATACTTACCCTAAATGTGCGTGATACTATAGAGGAGAGTGAGATCCAAAGACAAACTTCAACTATAATTGGTCCTAGGCCTTCATTAGCTGAGATGTTACTTGCTCTTTGTCTGATACCCTAATTCTTGTCATTCCAGATGGCTGTACTTTTAACTCCTTGAACCCTGGGCCTCTATGCACTCTTGAGCATTATCTCAATCAAAAAAGATAAGCCCCATTCCCAAGTCTCCGAATCCATGAACTACAACCCAGAAGGACACTGAGGCCAAGCCCAAGCCTGGTGGGCCCTGAGCTCTCTCATTTGCCCAGGACTTGACACCCTTCCCAGAGGCGCCTGTGGTGAAAGACATTTCCAATAAAAAGTTAATACAACCATGCAGGTAGTAGGAAGGTCAGAATCGGAAAAGCATGTATGATGGCTCCTAGGTATCGATCCACGTTGGGTAAGGAGGCAGTTGAACTGAAACAGGGTTCAGTTCAGTGTGGCTGCTGAGTCTGGGGTCAGCTTCCGAGTGACCCAAATGGCTCTGGGATGTTAAGTGAAAGGAGCAGCAGGACAAGGACAGGAAGAAAGGGTCACACTCAAGTTACAACTCAAAATAATATGGGCACTTACTTAGGAAAAGCAGCATGGAGCCCCTTTCCATCAGCAGAAGCCACAGCAGAGGGAGCCCGCAGCAAGTCCTCCTATTCCACAATGAGGTTCAGGCGCCACTGTGCGTGGGTCCCCTTCCTTCATGCTGCCTTGTAAAGCCGGCTGCTTTCCCCAAGCTCTTCTAGTGGCCTCAGCAACACTAGCTGTTGGGCAGAGTGGGTGCAGGAGAGAGGTTGCCCCACACACACTCTCTTGGCAGAGAGAAATGGGGAGAGGCAGTTGAAGGGACTGAGGACTGAGGGCCACTCTGGACAAACACAATTCAAAATGCCTGTAGCACTCCATGGAGCTTTGCAGTCTGGGGTCTAGTTTGGCCCCATCTGATTCCGCCAACTCTTCTTCCTCCACCCCTTCTACAATCCATAAGGCTGACCTTTATGAAAAGAACCTCACATGGATGGGCGACTTGGGTCCCTCAGAAGATGAAACACTGAGCCCAACAACAACAAAAAAACTAGCAGGCCAGCACATGCAGCACACCAGGGTCGCTCTAAAACAGCAGTTGGGGGTGGGGGGAGGCGCTGAAGTTGCCCCCAAGGGACTTTTGGCAAGGTCCAGTGACATTTTGGATTGCCACAGGGGAAACAAGGGTACCGACATCTGGAAGCCAGGGGTGCTGCCTGCCGTGCATCCTGCAGCGCACAGGACAGCCCCCCAGCAAACAGTGATCAAGGCTAAAATGTCAATATGCCACGTTGAGAAAGCCTGCGTTAAAGTCAAACAGACCTGGTCCAAACTCCAGCGCTCCCTTTTCCTAGCAATTTCAGCAGGCCAATAACCTCTCGGAGCCTGGTTTCCACATCTGTAAAACAGGGGTGGTAAATACCTCGCTTCTAGATAAAGCATTGGAGGGGGCAAGAAATATCCATGCTTTGCTTTTTTTTTTTTTTTTAAAACATTAAAAATGTTCTGGGCTATCTTTATTAGAATCATTAAAAGAATGTGGCATTTGGGTGATCGCTAATAAAGCCTTCCAGTCCTGACATTATCTTCTACACCTGCATCCTTCCCGGAGTGCATTTCCCCCACGGAGACACCTTAAGGACACCTTACACTGGGAATCAAAAGGCCTCCGGCCGGCCCAGGTGCCCCCCCAGCCCAAGGCCAGGCGCTGCGCCCCAGCTCGCAGCCCGAGGCCCCGCAGACACCCCCACCGGGAAGGGGAGGGGAGCCTCATTTCCGGTGGAAGTGGACTTGAGGAGGTCCGCCTTTTCTTTTGAACCACACAGCGGCCAAACGTCAATTAGCCGAGCCCTGAAAAATGAGTGCGCTGCGCGCTCTCCGCGGGGAGGGCATGGCGCCCCCGGCCCGGCCTGGGGTTGCTGCCCTGTTCCCCCTATTGTGCCGCCAACAAGAGCGTTTTATTGAAAAGAGCTGAGTGCATCTAATGCAGTTATCCGTGTCCGCCCCATCGGGCCGTGGGCTGGGGGCGAGGCGCGCAGCTGCCGCCTCCTCACACGCTCGCAACAAAGGATTGCGCCGTGGAGAATGTGCTCCCCTTTGAACGGCTCATCTGGTTTCCATTTTTGAAAGGTCCCCAATCTTCTCTTCCACCCAGCCCCCATCCACCTCCACCACCGCTTCTTCCCTCCTCTGCGTGCCGGCTGTGCCCCTTGGAGGGGGTGCCCAGCTCCCGCGCGCGCCGGCGCCCCCTCTTGCAGGCTGGAGGTGCGCGATGTGCCTGCCTTCCCGGAGCACCCCGATCCCAGGCCTGAGCCTCAGTTTCCCCACCTTCAAAATGCCACGGTTGGATGCCACTTTTCATGCCTTTTACCTCTGATGGTCTGTGCATCAACAAACTGATTTGTAAAATATGTGGCAAGCCCTTAATAGTATAAATAAAAGTTTTTAAATTGCCTTTCATTTCACAGTCTGGAGATAAGCACGAGCAACATTCCAGAGTTTTTGCTTCTAGTTTTTTCTATGTTTCATAAGTCATTTATACAACTTATCATTGTTTACTCAGGGTCCTGTTGGTGAAACAGTTTTATCTCCTGCTTTTATTTTATCTGGAGCATCTGCCTATCTTAATAGTCTTTGCAAATAATTTTAAATAGCTGCCACATATAGCATCAAGGGCTTGTACCAGAGTTGAGTTAGCTGGCCCCCGTTGTTGGACATTTAAGTTGTCTTCCTATTTGCTTGGAGTTTGTTGTTTTGTTCCACTGTTATAAATTACAGTTGATTTTATAAAACAGAATCCTCAAGTGGTTTCCCAAGTTGACAGCTGGGACTAAGGCCCCTGCCCCACTCCACATCAAAGGCACTAGGCAGGCACTTCCAACTCTTCCAAAGGCACATGGAGGGGAAAGGTCATCGCTGCAGCCTCCTCCCCTCCCTGACACCTCCAGGCACCTGCAAGTTGGAAATTCGCATGTGAATCATGGCCCCTGTAAATTATGGCCTAGGGCATGTTGTATAAACCTCAGAGTCGTCAGCTACACAATGAAGATACAACCCACCTCAGAGGGCTGTTGCCAGAAGGAAATGAAACAAGATATGCAAGGTGCTTAACTGAAGCCTGGGCACCTAGAAACCCTTCCTCATTAACTTAGGGGGAATTCCTGCTTGGATTTCAGGCCCTGCCAGACTGATAGGGCCTAGAAGGAGAATGTGAGGTGTGGGCTCTCAGACCCTGCTGGAGTGGGACTTGGGGCTGAAACACAGCTGCCTACCCATCTATTTACTAACAGAGTGACTTCAGCAAGTTTCTTAGTCCTTCAGGGCCTTGTTTCTCCACCAATAAAATAGAGAGTTAGGCCTCCCTGGTGGCACAAGAGGTTAAGTCTCAGCACTATGAAGCTATCAGCAACCACTACAGCACGAGTTAGATCCCCAGCCGGGGAGTTGACCCACATGACATAGCAGACCTCTCCTGCATCACCTGCTGCTCTCCTCAGCAGTATATTTCAGTAGATCCGCCTGTTCTGCTCCCCATTCTGTCTCTGCTGAATCCTTTCACCACCCCACACCCCTGGTCTATACCCCAGCTCTTTTATGCATAAATAAATCTTTAAAAAAAAAAATAGGGAGGGCCTCCCTGGTGGCGCAGGCGGTTGAGCGCCGCACTGTGAAGCTGTCCACAGCCTCTACAGTGCAGGATCGATCCCGACCGGCAGGGGAGACTCCCACTGTTATAGAGCAGCCCCGATTTTGAATGGGTTCCTGGCTGTGGGTCCTCACCCGCGTGCTTAAAAGGGACTTATTAATACTCCACTACAGACACACACAAAAGGTTAATAAAAGGTTTATTTACAAGGGAAAAGGAAATAAGGAAAATGTACAACTCAGGGAGAAAATAGGGAAATAAAGTCTTTAATGCGTCCTACCCAATCCGACGGCCTGGAAACCCAAAGTCACTCTCAGAGCTGGCCGTACGCTGCGAGCTGGCAGAGAGCCAAAATGGGGGACCCCCCCCCCAAAGCTCACGTGTCTGCCTTTATATCAACCTGGCTGCTTAACCCCACCCTCAGGTCCCAGCCACCTTCCCTTTGGTGGTGATGGGATTTGGAATTCCCAGTGTCTTTGGCTTTGGCCTGGGGTGGGGGTGGAGTCCACAAAGCCTGTATGGAATTAGCTTTAGGACATCCTTTTCCCCCTAACATCACATGGCGCAGCAGACCTCTCCTGTCTCGCCCGCTGCTCCCCTCAGCAGTGTACTTCGCCAGTCTGCCTGTTCTGTTCCCCACTCTTTCTCTGGTGAATCCTCTCACCCTCCCACGTATCTGGCCTGTACCGCGTTCTTGTATAAAAATAAATAAATCTTAAAAAAAAAATAGAGTTGTGAAGTAATACATAAAAAGTATGTGACATTTCACACCTGTTAGGATGGCTACCATCAAAAAGACAAGTGATAACAAGTGTTGGTGAGGATGCGAAGAAAAGGGAATCCTTGTACACTTTTTGTGTTGGTATTGGTATAGACACAGGGGAAACAGTAGAAAGGTCCTCAAAACATAAGAAATAGAACTACCATTTGACCCAGCAATTCCACTTCTGGGTATTTAACCTAAGGAAATGAAATCACTATATCAAAAGATAGTTGCATCCCCAAGGTCACTGCAGCATTATTTACAATAGCCAAGACATGGAGATGACCTAAAGGCCCCACCAAGGAGATAAAGAAGTTATGATAAACAAATACAATGAAACATTAGTCAGCATAAAAGGAAGTAAATCCTGCCATTTGCAACAACATAGATGGTTCCAGGCCATTACGCTAAAAGAAATAAGCCAGACAGAAAGACAAATACTATATGATCTCACTTATGTGTGGTATCTTAAAAAACCAAATTCATTTATGCAGAAAACAGATTGGTGGCTGCCAGAGATGGGAGGATGAAGAGCAAAATAAGGATGAAGGGGTTAAAAAGTAGAAATATCCAGGTATAAGATAAAAAAGTCCTGGTGATGTTGTACACAATGTGGAGACTATAGTTAACAATACTGTTACGTGTGTTTGAACATTACTAAGAGAGTAGATATTAGAAGTTCTCATCACAAGAAAAAAAAACTTTCAACTATGTGAGGTGACAGATGTTAACTAAACCTATTATGGTGATCATATCACAATATATACATATCAGATTATTGATGCTTTGGTGGTGGGTTTTGACTTGATAACATGCATACATCTGAAGAGGTGTGAACCTATATTCCTAAATCACTAAATCTTTATTACCTCAATTAAAAAATAAAACCATTTCAAATATAAATATACATCGCTTCTCGGCTTTTTGGCTAAGATCAAGTGCAAATATAAATACACACACACAAACACACACATATTAAACCATACTGTACAACTTGGACTAATACAATGTTATATGTCAATTATATTGCATAAAACTGGAAGAAAAGGATACATTAAAAAAAACACCTGGCCCATACCAAATGCTCAATAAATTCAGCTATCATGATTATGTTCCTACCTGCCCTGCTTGTAAAGAACAAGGTCAGTCTCCCCCAGCCCACCCTCAACTAGTTTTCCCTTTGGTCTCCCAGGACCAGCCCCCTCCACATCCTTATCAACACAGGTTCCCGCCCCTGTCTCAGGCCCAACTCTGCAGGATGACTGGGAGGTCTGAGAAAGTCAGACCCTGATGAGATGTGAGCTCCAGCAAAGAGCCCAGCCCCTTAACGTCCTCACAGAGCACTCATCACTTCCCACACCCCAGCCTCTGCTTCCAGGATTTGGCATTTCAGCTGGCTCAGACTGGGACAGCTGGGAGCCAGCAGGTTGTCTTGCTGTGACCTTGAGTCTCTTCTCTTGCCCTCTCAGGACGTTGTGTTCATGTGTTTAGCGTAGGGTAACATCAAGGGCAGCCGCCACTGACTGAGTGCCCACTAGATGTAGACCCATTGCTCATTTCATTCACATGGAAACCCTACAAGGGCACCTGTGAATGATCAACCCATTGCACAATGAAGTATGGAAACTTGAGCTCAGGATAGTTAAGCAACAATTCCAAAGCTGTGGAGCAGAGATTGGAACTCGGGAGAGTCTTCCCAGGACCCCATGCTGGTTCATGCTCCTTTATCAGTGAGAACAAAGTTGCACAGCTACTGTCCCTGGAGCATAATAATTCTAAGGAATCTAAAAATGGGAGGGGAGCCTCCCAGGTGGCACAGTGGGTTGAGCACAGCTCTGTGAGACTGTCCACAGCCTCTGCAGCACGGGTTCAATCCCCAGCTAGCCAGGGAGAGACCCACATGGCATGGTAGACCTCTTCTGTCTTGCCGCCTGCTCCCCTCAGCAGTGTTTTCCGTCAGTCTACCTGTTCTGCTCCCCGCTCTGTTTCTGATGAGTCCTCTCACCCTCCTGCACCTCTGGCCTGTACCCCAGTTCTTGTATAAATAAATAAAATCTTTAAAATAAATAAATAAATATAAAAATGGGAGGGCATTTGGAGTACAGTTGTCAGATTCAGCAAGTAAAAAAAGAGGACAACAGCCAGCTTTGAACTTCAGATAAACAATGAAAAACCTTTTAGCATCAGTATACCCCCATGCAATATTTGGGACATACTTGAACTGAAAAACTTCATCATTTATCTGAAATTCAAAGTTAACTGTCTTTCACCTGATAGCCCTAGTTTGGGGGCTTCAGCCGCACTTCCCAACATCTGGTTCAAAGAAGAGAGGCACAAACTTGGTCACATCACAGTGATGTGATGTCAATTAACTCCCACTCCTCTATGTGCTCCTTTTATAATTCAGAGTTTGCATGACTTGTCTAAGATCATAAGGCTGGAAGGTGCATCATACATAGACTCAACCTCCCGAGTCTCCTGGCAGCATTACAGTGCTCTCTGGACTATCCCACAGCCCATGGAGTAAATTTGTCATTTACCTGCATTGTCGTGAGAAAAATACGGGGGACGTGGGAAATTTTTCACAAGCAATGTGACTTAAAGTCTCGCTCATCTTTTAAATTTTGTTAAGAATCTTTGGTCACAGTGACAGAAATTCTAAACTGACTTAGACTTAAAAGAAAATGACAGCTCACATCACTGAAAAGTCCAGGTGACAGCAATGATGGGAGTCAACAAAATGGTTTCCGGTGTTGAAGGTGGAGCAATCGGAGCAACAAAATAAATAAATTAGTATTCAATTAGATCCCAACGTATGAAATAAATATACAGGAGTCCATACATGTATAAATAAATGAGTGGGTAAATAAATGGGGAGAAGAAACAAATCAATTCCAAATGATTTGTGGCGATGCCCCATCCTCAGGGGTAGGAAGGAAAGGAAGCTAATTCCCCACTCCTTCAACTCCCCACTCCACAGTATTTGCAGTATGGAAAGGGGGGTAAAAAGTAGAGAAACCTGACAACTACCTCCTTAGTCTATGGTCGAGGTCGACATCACCAGTGGTGAGTCATGATGAAGGAACGTGCCCTGGACAGATGGTAAGAGCAGCACTTTACTTCTGTGGTCTTCCTCTAAAAACATCTAGCCCCAGTTAAATTATGAGAAAAACACCAGATATGAGAAAAACACCCAATTGAATACATGGAGTATTCTCTGTTTTGGCAAGTGGGGTATTGAAGAAAGAATCATCATCATTTCATATAGGGACATCTTAGTATCAAATATGTTGAAAGGGGGCATTGGACATAGATGATTTTTGGCCTCCAAACATCCAATTAATCCCAACTGAGGGGCATCTGACAAAATACCTGCCCAGCATTCTTTAAGAGTGTCAGGGTCACCAACACCAAGCAAAGTCTGAGAAACTGTCACAGCTAAGAGAAGCCAGGAGATGTGACAGCAAAATGTAATATGGTGTCCTAATAGGATCCTGGAACAGAAAAGAGCATTCAAGGAAATTTTCAATGAACATGGACTTGAAAGAATAACAACAACAATGTACAGCTTGTTCATTATATGGTTGACAACAAAAAAGATCCATTTCAGTAGGTAGGGCTACTGTCTGCCTGGGTTTTCCCTGGGTAGCCCTATTTCCTCCCACATCCCAAAGATGTGCATGGCAGGTTCTATGCAAATCTGAACTGTCACAGTGTGAGTGAACAATGTGTGAGTGTGTCCTACTGTGGAAGAGTGTCTGCCCAGGGTTGGTTCCCAACCTGTGTTTCCTAGAGCTGCCAGGAGAGGCTCCAGTCACCATGACCCTGAACTGGAATATGTGGGTTGGAAAATGAATGAATAAGTATAAATGATGACTTAATACTCGAAGAGTTTTGGATCTTTATTAGAAGTTTGGTGAAGTTTTGGTGACAGAAATATGCTGTAGGAACTTAATTCTTGCTTATATCAATTAACCTAAGGTTAAATTGGTTTTGTTATACATCATTTCCCTTAATGTTGCCATTACCACGAACCTATCAACAAACTTAATGAGGCCATACTTACCAATATTAGTTGATTAATTGAGACAAATGTGCCACACTAATATAAATGTTAATAATAGGAGAGAATGGATATGGAACCTATGGGAACGCTATACTATTTTCACAATTTCTCCATAAATCTGAAAGTTTTGAAAAAATGAAAGGTTATATTAAGAAAAAAAAAAAAAGCCAGAGGCTTCAAGTGTGGCTGGACTTGGAGCTCTAATAATGTCCTTCCTTACGTTGGTGTCAGACTCCACATGCCAGCAATATGGTGGCACCAGCAATATGGTGGCACCAACACTATCATTATGTCCTCTCAGCTGGAGTTCATCAGAAAGGAGTAAATGCCTCTTTCCCAGAACCCAACAGGCGCCTGGTGCCTTCCTGCTTCTTCTTGCCTCAGATGGCTCAGTCGCTGGGACTGGAGGAACGAGAAGCTCTGACTGGTTTACACCCATTTCTGAGTGAGGGCTAATTGTGGGGAGGAGATGGACACAAAAAAAAAATTAGGGGATCTTATCTACCACAGGTGATGGATGTTTGGAGGTCGAAAATCATCAATGTCCAATGCCCCCTTTCAACATATTTGATACTAAGATGTCCCTATATGAAATGATGATGATTCTTTCTTCAATACCCCACTTGCCAAAACAGAGAATACTCCATGTCTGTCCATCATTGTTTTTTTTTTCTAATTCGAGAAATCCCGACATGGAGGAACCACCATTTAAGTCTGACCACAGGGCTAAAGCATCTCAGATGAAAGAGTGGGAACAATGAGTCGCATGGCCCTCCTGATCACTCTTAAGATTCATCTTGAGGGCCTGAGAAGCTGATGTGACAGCCTTACAGGGACTAATGGAGCAGAAAAGCCAGAGGTGTCCCTAAGAAGAGACCTTTTTGGGCTGCAGCAAGAAAGGTTGAGAAACCCCCAGTTGTCCTAATATTTACTGCGGGTTGCAATGAGCCAGACACTCTCCTAAGCAAGTCTGCATGAGCTACTGTCAGCTGCACAATGTGCCATGCAACAGGTATCATCACCCTCATTTTATAGGTGGGGAGAGGGAGGCAGAGAGCATTGAAGTCCATTTGCCAAAGTCACACCACTGGCAAGTGACAGAGCTCGGATCTGATCCCAGGTGCTGACTCCAGAACCACTGTGCTAGAAACCATCATTAAAAACAAAAATAGAAAAACACAGATAATAGTCAATATCCAGCTTCTTACCCCAGCCCTTATGCTTAGGTTACTGTTGACCTTCCCTTGGTGAGAAATCACTTTAGTTTTTAACTTTTCAAGTCCCTGCCCTTGCAGGGGGAAAGAATTTCTCACTCTAAAAAGAAAATAAAAACAAGTTGCAGGGGGAGGCGGCTGAGCAGGTTACCTGGAGAAACACAGATTCAAGGTCCTGAGCTCAATTTGCATGTTAAATTGTTTTTCCTTAGCTAACGCATGAGATATTTTAGAGCCAACTTGATTTTTTTTTTTCCTTTTGAATCTATTACACTTTGTACAACTGATTCACCCTGTGAGCTCCCCAGCAGGTATTCAGAATGAGCTTGGCACTCCCCGCTAGGGACTTAGCCTGGCTAGGACCCTCAGCTCATAGTAGACAGTGGGAACATTCTGGCCCTGTTTCTTTTTCTTTTTTAAAGCTTTATTTATTTATGTATACAAGAACTGGAGTACAGGCTAGAGGAGTGTGCATGGGAGGGGGGGTGGCAGAGAGGATTCACCAGAGACAGAGCGGGGAACAGAACAGGCAGACTGACTGAAATCCACTGCTGAGGAGAGCAGCGGGTAAGTCAGGAGAGGTCTGCCGCACCATGTAGGTCACCTGCCTGGCTGGGGATCGAACTCATGCTACAAAGTCTGCGGATAGCTTCATAGTGCTGCATTTTAACCCCTTGCACCACCAGGGAGGTCCCATGGCCCTTTTTCAGGAAATTCCCTTGGGGCCTCTTTTTAGCTTTCACTTCCTCATGATCATCCACCTGCATGCGCAGTCATCCTCGGGAAGAAAGCCAGCCCAAATCCAGCTCATTGTCTCTCTGAACCTGCCCCTCTGTGTGCAGTTCCTGCCGGGAACAGGGATGCTGTCGCCACCTCTGAGTCCATCATTCAAAGCAGAGCCCTGGCTCTCACTCCCTGTAGCCAACAATCCTACAGTCCTGGGATTCACACCCCCCCCCAGTCCCGCAACTCTGCCCCACCTCCTGGCCCACTGCCACGGCTGCAGGCTCACTCTGCCCTCCCTCCCCACCTGGCTTGTTGCAGCTTCTTCAGACCGTTCTGCCTCCAGGAACATCCTCCATTGTCCATGTCGTCCCAGCAGCCAGCATCCTCTAGAGCCCAGTGACAATCAACTACCTACAGTGGTTTACCCATGGCCCCCGCTGCCTGCAGGAGCAAGGCTGAGTATCTGGGATTCCTAAAGCCAGCTCCATTCTAGGAATTGTAGGAGAGGCAGACTCTTTGTCTGACTCTTTGTCCCCAGAGAGTCATCACAGAACTGGGAAGAGGCCAGAAACATACCAAGCTGCACCTGGAGGACACCCAGAGGTGCCAGGAAGCGGCATCCACTCAATGAGGGTCGCCTCACTGTCTTCGACTCTCACATCCAAGCCTGACAGTGCTTGCTCACACTGGCCAGGCAGACCCAGGAGCCGGCTGTGGCCAGGCACATATCCACTCCTAGGCTGCACACTCCAGCCTGTTGGTATAATTGCCAGGTGGGCACAGCTTTGCAAAGGAGGTTTGGGGTCCTTAGATGAAAGATGTTTGCATAGTCAAGCTTTTCTGGACTTGCCTCTCAGCAACTCCCCAATTCCTCACAACCACCCAAGTCTCTCCCATCCAAGATAGCCTACTGGTCCAGGAGAGGGCTCAGCACGGCCTGACCTCCCCCCAAGAGCATCCCCGGCTCTGCTGAGAGAGAGGAGGAGGCCCAAATGAAAACTAGTCTCCGGACCAAGCCCCCAGAGGCTCTCTCCATCTTCCCTGTAACTGCCCACCTTTGCCCAGCTGGACAGCAGAGAGGAGCCCAGCCATGCCCGGTCTAAGCCCCGGCTAAGCCACTAGCTTGCTGGAAAGCAAGGCTGGACTTTTAATAACAACTAGGGGTGTCAGGACCTATGCAGCATGGGGGCTGACCTGGGGTCACTGTCTACACATGCCGTGTGTGTGTGTGGGTGGGTGTGTGTGGGTGTGGGTGGGTGGGTGTGTGGGTGTGTGTGTGTGTGATGAGAGGCTCATGTCCCAGGCCTCTGCCCCTTCACTCCCTCCCCCACCTCCCCTTTTCTCTCTCTGCTTGTTCTGCGCCAAACTCCAACACCCTCAACGGTTTCCCAACTGATGCTACTAATCCGGCTCTGGGGAGCAGGTCAGCAGTGAAGGAGCCGCAGTCCGTGTGAAAACAGCCGGCCGCCCCAGCCGCTCACACCTGCACACTCCATTCATCCCCACTGTTTACAGGTTGTCATCCGCAATTAATGCTTTCCCATGCACTGCAGAGGGCTGATTGCCCCACTGCCACACAGGGACCCCATTCTGAGCCCTTGTGTCTGTTAAATTGAGCATGGGGCCCCGTGATTAAATTAAGGTTTGTGGCTCTGCCGCTCTGGGCCCCACTGCACCCTCCTCAGTCACTGCTGCCTCCTCTTTCTCCTGTCCCCTCCTCCCTCCCTTTCCGCTTTCCCTTCCCATTCATCACAGGCCTCTTTGCAGCTTGATGGGGGGAGGTGGACGAGGGGGAAGTGGCCTGGCCTCTGGACAGGGAGGAAGAGCGGCTGTCTTCCATTTAAAGCAAGGATAAAAAGGGATGCAGGACCCCTTGGGGAGAGGGGCTCTGTGAGACAGTGCTGGAAGGAGAAGGAAGAGGATGGTGAGGGGCCTTTGCTAAACTAATCAATCAGTCCCTAGAACCAGCATGGCAGAGTGATTAAGAGTGCAGTTTCCAAAGCGAGAATGTGAATCCCAGATCTGCTCCTTTCTACCTCTGGGATCTTACCCAGGTTTAATAAGTCTTGGCTTGTCTGAGCTGATCAGAGGAATCAGAACAAACAAGGAAACAGAGACAACCAAGGGCAAGGCCTTCAAGGCAAAGGAAGCAGACCATGGAAGCTAGACCTTTACTTTCTTAGGTGGCACTTGGGTGTAATAATGTGCTGGCCATGGAAAGTCCTGAAGCCCAGGCTGTCCAGAGGTGGGGTCCAGCGAAGGAAGGTTTTATGTGTCAACTATAGGTCCTAGAATCTAGCCTGGAGACACAGCTCCCAAACACCACTGTGCATCAGGACCCATGGGGGGCATAATCAAATTGCAGATTCCCACAGCTTTGAATTCAGAGGTTGGGGCTACCCAGGAATCTGCATTAGAACAAACAACAGAGGTGATCTAATGCCCTGGACTGAAGAACCCATGTGGCAAAGCATAACCAGGTGTTTCATGGTCATCCTAGGATTTTTGCAGAGGAAACATTTGATTCAATTGGTATTCTAGAAAGAAAATTAGGCAAGGGTGAATTGAAGGAGTAGGAGAAACTGGAGGCAAGCAGAATAATTAGGAATCTAATGCTAAGGGTCAAATGGCAGATGATGAGGATCGGAACTAAAGCAGCAACAGGGAGGACATGAAAAAAGAAAAACATTTCAGGATCAAGAGGGTACGGTCACCCACTGGATATGGGAGTGGGGTAAGGGGAGGTCAGAGCTGAGGCTGGGTGTTCTGTTACACCTGACTGAGCAAATGGCCACCGCCCTCAGGGAGAGAAAGAGAAAAGGTCAAGTTTTGCAGCAAAGCAGAGGGACAGAGAAAGGAATGAGTTTTATTATGGACCCTTTGAGCTGAGGCTCCTATGTGGCTTCCAGGCAATAGAGAAATATGAATTTGGAGCTGAATGAAGAGATCTCCTAGGACTCTTACACAGAGGTCAGAGGTCTCTATCCTAGAACTCACCAGAACCTCTGTGGAGCTGGCGTAAACAGAGTGACCTGGGTTACACATGTGAGAATCTGACCCACTGGGGCTGGGGAGAGACCTGAAAGCCCCACTGGTGGTTCTGATTCATGGTCTAGAAGGAAGACTGCTGGTGGGTGTTTGCAGAATTTTGAAAGCAGATAACATCACCCAGCCAGGAAGAAGAGGGTGCAGAGCAGAAAACCAGCAGCACCAATGCTCAAGGCAGACCCAAGAAAAAGGAGCCAATGCAAGGGACCAAGAAAGAGTTTGCACTCATTCATCTCTCTTCTCTCTCTCTCTCTCCTTTCTCTCTCTCTCACCCCACCACCACCCCACTGCCATCCCCCCATCAACCCCTCGCCCAACCCCAGTCCTGAAGAGAATTCTTGCCAGAACCTAACCCTATTGACACTCTGATCTCAGACTTCTGTCCTCCAGACCTGTGAGAAAATAAATTTATGCTGTTGGAGACACCCAGTCTAAAGTATTTTGTCACAGCAGCCCAAGCTAAGACAGGGCAGCAGCCAATAGTTGACTTTCTCCAAAAGTGTGTGGGAGGAAGAAAAAGAAGAAACAGTAAAGCAGTAAAGAGGTAGAACCCAATGAGAAGTTGGGTGCAAGTATGCATGTTTGTGTGCGCCCTTCTGCATGAATGTGTACATGTTTAGAGAGAGGAACTTATGTGTGTTCATAGGCAGAGAGAAAGAAGCAATGTTGAAGGAACATTTAAAGACACACAAAATTAAATCATCTAGGGAAAACAGAGGCAAGAGAATTCTCTTGGTTTGATCTCATAGAGGGAGAGATCATTCTGGAAGAAAAACAGGTAAACCACATTCTCTGAGAAGGGAGAGAAAGAAGACAAGAAGGTAGGTAGGGAAGGTCAGGGAGTGGGTAAATAGGTATAAGAGTGAGAAAAGTCCAGAAATGGAAGGAAGAAAACTGGGGGAGGAAGTCTCTACTGATTTCTCTTCTTGGTGAAGTGCAAGGTGGTAGGTGCTGGCTAGAGTACAGGGGCAGGACTAACCACAAAGCAGTGGATTGGAACAGCCATAATTAAAGAATGTTAAGTTTGCCAAGTCACATTAACAGCTCAACAGGCCACTCAGCACCTGACTGATACCAAATCTGACAAAGACTGCCCGTGCACACAAGTCTCACATGTGACTATTGATACAAAAATCTGCAACAAAATGGCAAATAAAATCCAACAGCAAACACAAAAAATAATATAACTCAACCAAATGGAGTTTGGTTCACAGATACAAAGGTAACTCAATATTAAGAAATTCACTAATATCATCCATCATATTGAGAGAACTAAGGAGGAAAAAACATGATTCTTTCCATAATTGTAGAAAAATATATGCTAATATTCAATGTCCATTCATTTTTAAACATTTGATAGATTTGGAGTCAGTGGATACTTTCTTGATATAATTATACAGAGATGGAGATGTGTTAAATAGTCATAAAGGAAAAGATAAAATTGAAACCATTCCTTACATCATATACCAAAAAAACAGAAATTTAAATACAAAAAAAATGTACTATAAAAATACTAGAAAGACAGGAACAAATTCTTCTGTGATCCAGGAATACAGAAATCTTTCTTACATCTGAAAATCAAAATAAGGAAAAAGTTTGATATAATTACATGAAAAGGAAACATTTGTATGTCCAATGAATCACAAAGTAAAAAGGCAAATGATAAACTAAGGAAAATATTTCCAATTTCTATTATGAAGAGTTAAAATCTCTAAGATACCAAAATCTTCTAAAAGTAAAGAAGAAATTGGACAACAACTCTATAGAAAAATGGGCTAGAGAGAAACGAACAGAAGATAAAAAGATATGCAGATGGTTCTCAACCATTTAAAAAGATGCACAACCTTGCTCATAACAAGAAAAATATAAATTGGAACTGCATGGAGATACCATTTTTCACCTATCATTGTGGGAAGAATCAAAAATTTAACATCTATATCAATTATATAGTAATGTCTAACAAACAACTCCCAAATTCACATTTATTACAACATTTACTTTTCTCACCAATCTCCTATTTGGCCAGGGGGCAGTAGGTATAGCTCTTCTCTATTATGTCTGTTATGACTGGCCATGGGGTCTGAAGAATCCACTTTTAAAATGGTTCACTCAAATGACTAGTAAGTTGAAACTCCTGTTATTCACAACAGGACCTAGATGGACCTAGAAGATACTTGGCTAAGTGAAATGAAGTTCAAGAAAGACAAATACTATGACTTCACTCATATGTGGGAGATAAAGAAACAATACAAATAAACAAAAATAAACTTTAAAACTCTAGACCAAAATAGTGGTCACCAGAAGGGAAGGAAGTCGGGAGCAAGGAGGGGGTAAACCGAGCAAAAGGAGTGAATTTTATGGTGATGCATGGAAGCTAGACCTCTGGTGGTGAACATGATGTAGTATAAAGTATACACCTGGAACTTAGATCAATGTTATAAACCAATGTTACTTCAATATAAGAAAACACACAATTGAAAAAGAGGGGCTGACAGAGGTAAGGCAGGGTTATGAGACCAGCAGTTTGGAGAGGTCATTAGGGTGGGCTGGTCCAGGAAGATGAAAAAGAAAACTGAAGCTGGCCATCCAGGAATAATCTAGAAGGTCTTCTGGGATTAATGTCCTGCCCCACCCAGATGGGGTCTTCACCCACTGCTGCCCAGATGCCAAGCCCAAGGTACCACGGGGACACCAGCACCTCACTGTCTTCATCTGCTTAGCCCACTCTAAGAGAATGCCGTGGACTGAGTGGGCGACAAGCAACTATAGAGAGGTTTATTTCTCATCATTCTAGGGGCTGGAAGTTTGACATCATGGTCTGGTGGTGGAGATCAGGTTCTGATGAGACAGCATCCTCTCCTGGCTTGCAGACGGCCGCTTCTCTTTGTACCCTCACACGGCGGAGAGCAGGGCGGAAGCAATCTCTCAGCTAATAAAGGCACTAATCAGGTTCACCAGAGCCCCACCCGCAGGAGCTCATCTAATCTTCAATACTCCTAAAGGCCCTGCTTGCTAAGACCATCACACCTCCCGGAAGGCTCAGCGTATGAGTGGGGAGGTGGAGGCCAAGCCCCGCAGTCTAGAACAGACACCAAAACCCAAGGGCTCAGACAGGGCAGGGTTTCCACACAAGTTTCCTGGCACCACTGTTACCCACCCGGAGCAGACGCTTCATTTGTGGCCTGCTTCACCCCACACCTCATCTCTGACATGCAGAACAAATCCGGTCCCACTGCCAGCCAGGGTTGCCCGAGAAACCACAGAGGGTAAAAATGGAGAGTGAAGGCAGTGGGTTTCTGACGCTCCTAACAGCAGCTCATTGACGACAGTGCTTTTACGTCTTCAGTGCCCCAGATTCACACACACTCTCTCTCTCTCTCTCACCACACACACACACACACACACACACACACACACACACCCTGGATGCAGTGAAAGATGGAAAATGGAATAGAAAACAAATTTACTATAATAGCACAAACAGGGGGAAGATTTGTATGTATTACTTGTGTCATTAAATATAAATTGTGTTAAATAAAGAATACAGGATATTTAACTAAGAATACATTTCCCTTTAGACAAATAACACGGAACTACTGAACTGCTCCTATGTGCTGACAATCACAAACTGGGAGCTGCCCTGGATCCCAGCCCCGCCCGTCGCCAGGCCCCGGGGCTTCTTGGCCAGCCCGGACAGCACGACAGCACGTAGCCCGGCTCCAGCCGTGCGGAAGCGCCCATCATCCTTGGCAGCAAAACCCAGGCTTGTGACCGGCCAAAGGAGGTCTGGGGTCAATTCACTGTGAATATGTCCAACTATTTATTTGCAAGCAGGCTGAGAACAGGGGAGCAGCATGTCAAAATCTGGCAGAAACCATAAAGCAGTTTTACTTCCCTACACAGCGCACCCACACACAGGCCAGGGCTTCAGACTCCGGGGAATTTCAGGCATTAGACACATGGAGGGGTCGCCAAGGTCTCCGCTTTATCTTGCAAGTGGGACAGTTTAGGGGCAAGGAATCTGTCATGGAGAAAAAAAAACACATTTTGGGCGTTCCCACAATCTAGAAGACCCACAGCCTGCCTCTCACTGCACCATCGCAGCCTCCTCCACAAGGCCTGACCACATGCTCTCTCTGGGTTCCATGGCCCCGACTGCTAAATATCTATTCAAGAAAATAGGATGGGTCATGGAAAAGACTTAACAGCCTAATGGCACATTACTTGAGGGGTGACTAACTTACAGGTATTGGAACTTACAGAGGTGGTGGTTGTAAAACCCTGTAAATGTGCTAAATGTCACTGGATTGTTCACTTTAAAAATGGGCTTTTTATGTTACGTGAATCTCACCACAATTTAAAAAAAAAGATGGCTGAGGAGAAAATTCACACCCAAGAATCAGTTACCTTGATATAAATAAAGAAATAAAGTTAGAAAGGAAAACTGGAAAGAAAGTTCTCTTGAAAGCAGCCACTCATGTTGCGCAATACAAGGCTTAAACTTTGCAGGAAACGAGAAAGAGCTACACCTTTATATGTATCACACTGAGCTAAGGGAGGGGTAGAAACAACTGGATATATCTGGAAAGACTGACTGTATTCCTAGATGGGACTCTGAGTAGGTACAGATGGTGGTTCTAGCCACAGTATTCTGTCAACTACCTGCAATCTCAACCAAGATCTTAAATTCTTTATTGGAACTTGACCAATTTACTATATAGAATTCATTTAAAAAGCTAGACATTGGAGAATTTAATCTCTGTAATTTGCCCATAATCCTAAATAGCACATACAACTTCTTCCCATGGTCTCACCGTGTGGTCTTACATTGTGTACACATTTGTGGGAAAGCTCTGAAGCACACTGGCCGAAATCCCAGGCTCGGTAGTCCAAGTTGATCGAGCTCCGCTGCTTAAGGTTGGAGGTATGACCTGAGCCTTGTTACTTAACCTCCTGAAGCCCTAAACATGTCTTTTGCAAGTGGGCAGAATATTAATGCCCACCCATAAACATGAAGACTAAATGGAATTAGCCTGTCTAACTGCTAAGCCTAGGATACTTCAGGCATAGTGTATCCCAACATTCAGTAAATGGTTACTGTTACATCTATATAAATACATGCTAGCATGTGTGATTGTAGGGTACACTGAAAGCTGATTTTTTTTTTTACTTAATGTTCTATTAGGACATCTTTGCAAAATACTATTTTAATAAAATAAAGTGTTTTATTATCCAGTGCCTAAGCCAGACTAGCACACACCATGTGCTCGAAATATATGTTACATGAACGGATAAGTCTTGGCTCATCCTTTTACCTTGGTACAGTTGTATTGGTTGCCTTGGCTTCCAGCAAGTGGATACTAAAAATAAAGAATAACCAGTCTTCCACTGGCTGAGATGCATTATTTATAATATTTAAAAAAAAGAAAACATGAATATCCATGAATGGAATTTAGGAGTACACTTTAACTCCAAATGAGTTCACAAAAAACACATTTCCATATTTATATTACTTGTTACCAAGTATACCTAGAAGTCATTTCAATGTGAAGAAAATAAAGATCATTCATTTTGCAGAGGGAACCATATTTTTGACAACTACTTTGCAGAGCTAAATATACTCATAAAAGGCTGCCATGGGTAAGAACCCCTCAGCAGGAATGACAGAGCTGGCTTGTTCTCCATGTGCCTTTATTGGTTTGACTCCTGGGCCTCCCCTGGTGGTGTAGAGGGTTGAGCACCGCGCTGTGAAGCTGTCTGCAGCCTCTGCAGCGCCAGTTCAATCCCAGTTAGCAGGAGAGGGTCCCACATGGCGCGGCAGACCTCTCCTGTCTCGCCCGCTGCTCCCCTCAGCAGTGTATTTCGTCAGTCTGCCTGTTCTGTTCCCTGCTCTGTCTCTGGTAGATCCTCTCACCTTCCCGCGCATCTGGCCTGTACCCCGGTTCTTGAATAAATAAATCTTTTTAAAATAATAAAAATAAAAAATATTGGTTTGACTCCTTCCTGCTCTTCCAGGAGGAAAATGGCAAGTGCTTTTTGGTGGGAAATGACCACTAAATGAGAAGTATAATGAAAATTTTATCTCAGAAAATGTGATTCTAGTCTAGACATAGTCTGGAGCCCTAAAAGTCTTTTATGTTGGCATCTAGGGCAATTCTGAGGCCTTCAAACCAAAAACTGTGTAGCAGAGATGTGTGAGCTACAGCCACATCTCCCACCAGCCACACCAGCATCCGGGTCTGGAACAGATCAGCCCTGATATTTACAGGCAGAGTCAAGACACAAATAGAGGCCCCTGCCCAGAGCCTACCACCCTCTTCCTCCCACCTCTGACACATCCTTCATCAGGGGAGGCTTGCATGCTTGTCTGGTGTCCAAATAACCTAGCCAGCAGTCCAGCTCAGTCCAGCTCCCTCCCCAGGCAGTAGACCAGGGCCGCCCCTCAGGGGGTGAACTGTCAGCCCACACAGGCTGGAAAACACAAGATGGTTCAGAAAGGTGGGGTTGAGTCCTCCCTGGTGACACAGCGGTTAAAGACAGTGCTATCAAGCTATCACCAGTCACTGCAGCACGAGTTAGATCCCAGGCCGGCTGGCCAGGGAGCTACCCACATGGCACAGCAGACCTCTCCTGCCTCGGCCACTGCTCCCCTCAGCAATGTATTTCAGTCAGTCTGCCTGTTCTGTTCCCCACTCTGTCTCTGGTGAATCCTCTCAACCCCCACACCTCTGGCTTACACCCCAGTTCTTGTATGCATAAATAAATAAATATTTTATTTATTTTTATTTATTTATTTGTTTGTTTGTTTGTTTAATTATTTATTCAGCACTGGGTACAGTCAGAAGTGCGGGAAGGTGAGAGACTTCACCAGAGCCAGAGCGGGGAGCAGAACAGGCAGAAGGACCGAAGTACACTGCTGAGGGGAGCAGCGGGCAGCAGGAGAGGTCTGCACGCCATGTGGGACCCTTGCCAGTGGCCGGGGATCGAACCAGCGCTGCAGAGGCTGCAGGCAGCTTCACAGACCAGCGTTCAACCGCTGAGCCACCAGGGGAGGCCCAATAAATAAATATTAAAAAAAAAAAAAAAAAGGCGGGTTGTTCCAGGTGGGCATGTCTCCTTGAACTCCTCACCCTGCTGGGGGAGCAGCGGTGAAAGGGAGCAAGAGCAGGACCCTCGAAAAGCCAGTGCCTGCAGAGCTCTACCTCCCTACTCTAAGGTGCTCCGGTCCGAACCACCAGAATCAGCGATTCTCAGCTGGTGACGGGTGTGTGCCCCGGGGTCATCTGGCAATGTCAAGACATCTTGGGTTGTCACAGTGGGAAAAAGGGGTGCTATGACTCTACTGTGAAGAGGTCAGAGATGCTGCTAAACATCCCACAACACACAGGGAAATGCCTGCACCCCTACCTGCCAACAGAAAATGATCCCCCCCAGAATGTTAACAGTGCCAAAGCGGAGAGTCTGCGATGCATGCATGAGTGTGGAGGGGGCAGAACTGCCCTTCAGAACCTGACCGCTGTTGGGACCGATTACTTCAATCTAGGTCTCTGTTTCGTCATCTGTACAATGGGTCCCATGATAACCATTTCACAGAGCTGTTGTGAGAACTAAAAGGGTCCAGGGATGGAAAATGCCTGGTACAAATGAGGTCCTGAGTAAATGTTCTAGGTGTATCTGCAATGGGGAAAGAAGCTAACTTTGTGTTCTTAAATGTCTTTACATGGACCCGTAAGTCTCAGGGTTTGGAAGAGAAGATTTGGACCATGAAAACAACACAAGTTTACATTATTTCAGAATTATTGTGGATTAAAAATCAAAAAGAAATATGGATGAGTAGAAAAAGTCTTAAATTAGTCAACAAAAAGGTTGGTTTAGACACCAGGCTTTAAGCAGCTGTGAACTGTGTCAAGTGGAATATACGTCTAGCAGCTCTTCCATTCCCACGAAGGAATCTCCCTACCAACACACCATCTCAACCCTTTGCTGGCCTCTCACACACCCCTATTTCCTCCCCACCCCCATACCATGTAGCGTCCCAAGCACAGGGCAGTCCCATCAGAGGTGACTTGCTGCCCTCTGGTGGCAGAACTGGCAAAGGGCAGCTAAGATTTAGTCCATTGGTTTGATTGTCTTGGTAAATTCAGTGTGACTGCCAGCACACAAAACACCTTTTATATTGAGATAGTTAGCGTGTAACATTGCTTAATCTTAAGGGGTAGGACATGATGACATGATACACGTAAATATTGCAATACGTAGCAACCACTTCTTTTACAGGCTCCAAGAGCTACAGGGAAAGGAAAGATGGATTAGCCAGCACGCCTTTCCAAAATCAGATGGAGACATCTGGGCTCTTGGGAAGCTGATAGCTTCAAGCCTGTTTTAGCATATGTTTAATTGGATTAGGAATTCTCTATTTAATAAAAACAAATTATATAATTCCGTATGCTCAAGTAAGGAATGTCCTACTTGTACTCGAGTATATAAAGCTTTTGTCATCACACCAAAACAAAGAGAGAACTTACAAGCATATAGACAGAAAACAAGGTCCAAATGTGCTTAAAAATTCTTTTTCTATCAGCGAAGTGTTTCCTATATTTCTTTGTCTCGCCTCTGCCTTGTTTAGTAATTTTCCTAGTTGGACAACTGCAAGGAAAATGTAAGGGTCTTAAATGCAGATTCTACACGACCCCCTTACTGATCACACTATGTCATGATTATTTGATTCAGAATTTCAGCTGACTTCAAATGGCTGTCAGACCAAGCATTGCACCAAACAGATTGCATTTCCAGAGTATAGAGATTTACTGAATACAGCTTGATGCTACCAATGTTTTTTTTTTAAAGATTTATTTATACAAGAACCGGGGTATGGGCCAGATGTGCGGGAGGGGGAGAGGATTCACCAGAGGCGGAGCAGGGAACAGAACAGGCAGACTGATGAAATACACTGCTGAGGGGAGCAGCGAGTGAGACAAGACAGGTCTGCCTCGCCATGTGGGTAGCTCCCTGGCTGGCCGGGGATCAAACTTGTGCTGCAGAGGCTGCAGATTGCTTCATAGGGCAGTGCTTAACCCTTGGCCACCAGGGAGGCCCCTATTCCTGACCTAGAATCAATGAAAGTAAGACAGGTTACACTTACCCAGATATGAACACAGTTGCATGTGGAATTTGAGTTAACTGGCAATAGATTTCCAAATCATTCCAGTGATTTTTTAAATGTTTATATTTAATATAAAATATTTTCCACATCTAAATAATCTGTGTATCATAAGGAATAATAAAATATACTCCTTGTGGTAGAAGGAAAGCCAGAGTAGGATATCCATGATCCTATGCAGACCGGGGTAAAGGAAGAGTCCTGGAGTCCTCGGTGGCTTTCTCAGCCTATTATTGAGCTTTACATGTAGTGCAGCAACCAGGTACAAGGCAGCCAGGAGTACCAGGGGGCCAGGAGGCCGAAAGGAATCAAAAACTAAAAATTGTCCACAGTCATTGAGTGCCCTAGAGCTGCCTGGCTGTGTTAGGTGGCAAGGGCACCACACAGCTCCAGCACAGCTTCCTGTCCATGTATAGAAGAATGTCCAATCCCTCTGCTTGGCTGTGATCTTTTAAGTAAGCTTAACACACAAATTATGTTCTCACCCAAAAATAAGAAGCTTCACCTACAGGTACCTCCAGAGCATGCTCTGCGGATCCAGATGTTACTTACTCAAGATGTTCCACCGAAAGGTGAAGTTTCACCTTCAGAAATTGTTGAAAGAGTAAGTTAATGGGTTTGGGCTGATGGGACCCCAGGACGTGCAAAAAATGCAGAGCCTGTAAAGATAGAAGTGATAGAGGGGAGCAAAATCCTGAGGAGGAAGCACTACACCTTAAAGGAGGCGGCCTTGAGGGGGAATGAGCCAGTTTTGAAAACGTTCCTTCAATCTGGACTCATTCGGCCCTGCTGCTCACCGTACAACACTCCGATCCGATTTTGCCAGTGAAGAAACCCCATACAGCGAGTACCGTTTTGTCCAAGATTTAAGGGCCATTGATGATGTTCAGGATTTACATTCCACTGTGCCTAATCCCTACACCTTATTAACTGCCATACCTGGTGACTTTGGGTGGTTTTCAGTAGTAGACCTTAAGGATTCTTTTTTCTGTATCCCAATAGACCTCCAGGATCCACTGCTTTTTGCCTTTTGATGGCAAGACCCTAAGTCCAAAAGCACTCTCCAGTATTGCTGGACTGTGCTTCCACAGGGGTTTAAGAATTCTCCAACTATTTTGGGGGAAATACTGGCCAGGGATCTCAGGAAGGTTCAATTAAACCAGGGCATCTTATTATAATATGTAGATGATTTATTGATTGCAAGTCCAGACTATGAATCTTGTCTGGAAAATACCATAATGGTATGAACCACCTGGCAGAATGTGGCTACAAGCTGTCACCTAACAAGGCACAAATATGTAAAGAAACAGTGACATATTTGGGGTTTCAAATTAAGAAAGGCAAACGGAGCCTGATGACGGAAAGCAAACAGGTAATTTCAGCCCTTAAAGTCCCCAGCAACTGGCAACAGTTGCGCGGATTTTTGGGTATGGCTGGGTTTTGCAGGATTTGGATTCCTAATTTTGAATTAACAGCAAAACCCTTACATGATGCTCTCAAAGGCCTGGACTCTGAACCTTTGTCTTAGACTCCAAAATGTCAAAAAGCCTTTGATGAAATAAAAGTGAAGTTGATCTCAGCACCAGTATTAGGGCTTCCAGATCTTAGGAAGCCATTCAGACTTTATGTACATGAGAGACAAGGGGTTGGCCTAGGAGTGCTAATCCAATTTTTGGGACCAGAAATGCAGCCCATTGCATATCTGTCCAAACAATTGGACCACACCACGAAGGGATGAGCTCTATGTTTGCATGCTGTGGCTGCCAATTGTGACCTCCTACACGAGGCAGAGAAGTTTACCTTGGGTCAGCCCATCACTGTGTGTGTGCCACATCAGGTCTTGACATTGCTGGAGCAGAAGGGTGGACTTTGGTTGACTGCTGGGCAAATGGGAAAATATCAATTTTAATATTTTTTCCTGTGATTTGATATCTTTGCTGTTTTGTTTTGGCTAATGCCTCCAGATGTGACTTTTTTTTGGTTTGGACTGATAAACTATTTTCCAGGAATGGAGGACTTTTGCTTTCCACAATGAATAATACCTGGAGAGATTGGTTTTCTTTCAAACTGGAACCCTGAGAATAATTTTCATCTGAGACTGTACCCCAGCATCCATATATTTGATCTTCATCATGGAAATGGTGGCAAAAAGTGAAAGGGGGAGAATTGTTAGGGGGAAAGGATGTCCTGAGTAAACTCCATACAGGCTTTGTGGAAGCCACCCCCACTTCATCAAGACACTGGGAACTACAAATCCCATGATCCCCAAAGGGGTTGCGAGGACCTAAGGGCAGAGTTAAGCAGCCATTTGTGGGCATTTGTGAATATAACCAGCCATGTTAGTGGGGTCTCACTCACTTGGCTCATGCTCTTGGCCAGGCAGGTTTGGTCTCAGCAGGTCACTTGGGATTCCAGGTCGGCAGAAAGGGTAGGACGCATTTAAGAATTTATCTCCCTCGGGCCTCCCCGGTGGCGCAGCGGTTGAGCGCTGGGTTGCGAAGCTAACCGGCCTCTGCAGCGCCAGTTCGATCCCCGGCTGCTCCCCGGCCACCGGAGGAGGGTCCCACATGGCGCGCAGACCTCTCCTGCCGCCCGCTGCTCCCCTCAGCAGTGCACTTCAGTCCTTCTGCCTGCTCTGCTCCCCGCTCTGGCTCTGGTGAATTCTCTCACCCTCCTGCGCTTCTGACTGTACCCAGTGCATGTATAAACAAAACAAACAAACAAACAAATAAATAAATAACATGCCTCTATAAAAAAAAAAAATTATCTCCCTCTTTTCTCCCTGAGTTGTACATTTCCTCATTTCCTCTTCCCTTGTAAATAAACCTTTTGTTAACCTTTTGTGTGCGCCTGCGGTGTAAGTCCCCTTTAAGTGCATGGGTGAAGACCCACAGTCAGGCAACCTGTTTTAGAGCGGGGCTGCCCTGTAGCATCTGGTCCACCCATGTCTGTCTCTGCTTTCTTCCATCTTTGCATCAGGAAGACAAGTCACACAGGCAAAAGAGGAACGACGAGCATGTGGAAAGTGTCCTGGAGGTCCACGGGTACTTATTGAGTGTCCTCTTGAGTGCAAGCAAATATGGTGAACATTCAGGAAGGAAAAGGACACTCCCCTCCAAGGAAGGTTGAGCCCCTACAGGATGGGAAGTTTCTAAAATGGCGTCATATCATGGAAAGCCTTGGACATCTTGCTAAAGGATTTAGGTTTTAAACTGTGGGCCGAGGAGGGCTGCTAAGTGATGCATGCATGTACACACTGAGCTGAGCTGTGCTTTGGGGAGATTGTAACCACTGGATACTAGAAACATCTTGGTCCCATGTTTGGAGTAAGTTCAACTCATAAAAGTAGGCAAACAGGGTAATTTCTTTCTTAAACATACATCCTTCCTTACGCTTTCCCATACGTATATTCCAAATGAACTTCATTCTACTATTAAACTATAGAAGTGATCTGTGAAAGTATGGTCTTTGAACCTCATTTTATTACAATATTCTGGAAAATAAATTCTGCAGTAATAGATAAGAATAGGAACACTTTTAGGTAGCATTTTCCTTAGGAATAAATCAGTTTAGTTGTTACTTAACATCCTTGGAGCAATCACCATGGATGGAAACTTTGGGCTTGTTTGCTTAACTTTAAGGACCTTTAAGATGCAACTGTAACAGGGTGGTCCCCAGGAAAAAGGGGAAGTTCCAGTTCCCTGCCCCACCTAAGGAGGGTGGAGCTAAAGAGAAGACAAGAAGTTGCAGAAGAGACTGAGGAAGGAAGGAAGCAGGATGGAGAGCCAGAAGGAGACCTGGAGGAGGCACATGGAGCCTAGAGACACGTGAAGAAACTGCGCTTGCCTTTTGGTCGTGGACTGGTTGAAAGAGATGCAGGTGAGAGACCGGTGGGGAGGTTAACAATGGCAGCCTGTATCTTGATTTAGATTTTGCTCTTTTCCTCTCAGACTTGTCTGGCTGTTCCTGACCCTTTTCTGTGGGTCCCCACTGGAAGGTGCTTTAGACTTGTGGCAGGCTTTGGGGCCTTACTCTGGGCCACTCCCGTTTGGGTGGACTTCTACCCACGAGGGGACGGGTCACTTTGGGTGCTTGATTTAGAAACTAGATTCTTTGCCTTTCCTGTATTGTTTCCTAATTGTATTAAAGTTCCTTCCCATTAAAGTCTCATATGTTTTGTGTTGATGTGGTGGATGGCAGTTAGAGCAGGCAGGTTGGTGGGGCCTGGGCTGCCCCTCTTCCCTGCCCTGTAACACAACTAGAACAAGCTAGGCAAAGACAAGTCCTAATAAAATGTTGAGCATCCCATGAGCCCTATCATGGACACCTCTGTCAAGCAGAAGTCATTGGTCCTTACAGCTTGCAAGTGGGAGGGTCTGACAGGATGCAATGTCTTCAAAACATGTTTGTCAAAGGACTTGGCCACTGAATTTCTAACACTGAATTTCCACATGGACTCATGTTTTCAAAAGGAAAAAAATTGTTTATCATATATACCTCAATAACAACAGTAAAAGATACTAAAATGATCTGTTACGTTATGTAATGACACCACAGATGTACACAAATTCACCTCTTATTACACAACATGTGATTTCCCCATGAGGAGATCGTGGATGTGCAAAAAGACAGACCTGGAACCTCCAGGCCTTTACTCTAGAACTGCTCACTGCACTCCCACAGGGTCCCTCTCACCCCCCACCTGTGAGGTTGCAGGGCTCCAGCCTGCAAATCAAAGCACATTAATGAAAGTGAGGGGAACCCCTCAGGACAGCCAGAGGAGCTGGCGCGAGGCTAGCAGGGAGACGCGCACATGTTCCTGAGTGGGTGGTCTTCCCGAGGTTATCGCTCACCCACTCTCACCTGCACGCTTGCTTTATATGGTGAAAATCTTGTATACTTCTTTGAGTAAATTCCATCCTGCATTTATGGACTCTCAAGAAGCACCTCCCCAGAATCCTGGGGCCTCCAGGAACCCAGCTGGAAGCCACCAGACCAATGTTTATCATGCTCAGCTCTAAGTAAGATTGTTTCTTCTGTGAGCTACCTTTCTTTGCTGCCCACTGTAAAATACACCTATGCAACATGTATGCTTTTGCTTAAGCTGAAAAGAAATCAATGCTATAAAGGACTCCGGACCCTGTGAACCCCGTGGGTCTTGCCCTGGGGACTTTAGTCCCCTGCCCTTTACTCTCTCCTGGAACCTGAATAATTGCTCACACTTATGGGCAGTGCTTCAGGAAGTGATGGTCACCTCCACTCCACCAGCCTCTCTGATATGCAGGCGGGTGGTGTAGGAGCCAGTGACCCCACTGAGATAGTGACCCCGTCTGAGGGGTCTGTGGGATAACAGAATGTTCTCAGGAAAAGTTGTAGGACACTGAGCATTGTTGCAAAGAGGCCAGGTGAGTCCCTGGGAAGTTTTCTTAAAAGGGGTGGAAAGAGCAGCCAACAGGGTCAGGAAGCCCCGTACACCACTAGGACGTCTCTGGCATCACCCAGGAGCATCGTCTCCATCAAAGTTTCAGCCCATAGTCATCGGCGCAGCCAGTAAAGGAAGGTCAAAGATCCAAAGCCCTTCCCCCACTCCGCCCCCGCCACCTCCCCTGGCAGGCGCCCACCTGACGTTTCAGCTCCCAGATTATCACCGTCACTGTGACCACCTGGAAACCTGCCGTAGCCTCCAGCTATGCAGCATCCAAAGCAGAGACTGGCATGAGTACTTCATGAACAGAAAGCCCAGAAGTTCTCAGGGACTGGGGGTCACGGTCTCCAGACACAGGAAGCTCAAAAACAAGGTATTCTTTCATGGCACATATCAAAAAAAAAAAAAAACAAGCAACAACAAATGTTGGTGAGGATGTGGTGATAAAGGAACTCTTCTACATTGCTGGTGGGAGTGCAAACTGGTCCAACCACTATGGAGAGCTGTCTAGAGGTTCCTCAACCTACTAAAAATGGAGCTACCATATGACCCAGCAATTTCACTCCTAGGGATCTACCCAAAGGACACAAAAACAGTGATTCAAAAGAGCACCTGCCCCCCTATGTTTATTGCAGCACTATTTACAATAGGTAAAACCTGGAAACAACCCAAATGCCCCAAAATAGATGACTGCATCAAGAAGATGTGGTGTATATATACACAATGGAACATTATTCAGCAATCAAAAAAGATAAACTCATGCCATTCATAGCAACATGGATGGAGCTAGAAGGAATTATGCCCAGCAAAACAAGCCAGAAGGAAAAAGAAAAATATCAGATGGTTTCACTTATAGCAGGAATATAGGGGAACCAAATAAGACATCAGAGTAAAAAAATAATAACAGTACAAAACACAACAAAGCAAAACCAGACAATTATGACAATCAGAGACATCCTGCAGGGGAGGAGGCGGGAGAGGGATCAGAGGGAGGGAGGAGCACAGGGGGCTGAGGTGATGGTGCACGGGGGCCTTGGGAAAGGAAACTCTGTGGGGACTACACCTGAGGGGGTGGGGGGAAGCAAAATGAACAATGTTTGTTTAAAAATGAACAATGATGTAAAAAATAAAAAAATAATATCAAAAATTAAAAATAAATAAAAGTGAAAAGACAAAAAAAACAAGCTATTCTTTCAAGGTTCCTCTTGTTCTCCTACCTTTCAGCATGTTTGATATTTATTTTGAAAAGGGATGAGTCCTCTGAGAATGGGATAGTGCTTCTATCTTCGTTGATTTGATAACATAATTTAATGATTTAATTTCCCAACCACAAGTTTGAACATTGGGAAGGTACCATTTTGCTATCCTCTTAATAGACATAGAGTTAGCAGACAGACATGTGAATCCTTCTGTTGACCCTCCCTTCTCTAACAGACCCTGTCCCCAACTACTATAAACCTAGAATCTCAGGTTAGAAAATAACTTAGCAGTTTCCTTGTCCAGATCCCCACTTGACACTTGAGACTCCTGAAAAAAACGGTCACCTCTGTTTGAACCTCCACTACCCACCAGAGCCCTGGGGACAGTTACTTCCTAGGTACTTCATTCCTTCTTGAGACAGAACTTTAGTGTTTCCCCTATGTGAATCAAATACAGATTTACCTTCCCAAGGCCGCCATTCCCAAATCCAAAATGTTCTGAAATCCAAAAACATTTTTGGACAGCAAAATGCTTTTTTGCTGACAGCAAACCCTAACCTCCTGTGTATTGATTAAAAATAATTAATCTAAATAATCATCCTTTATCCACATGAATATCCTATTCCCCAATTACCTTCTCCCTGATGGATTAGCATCTTTTGATGGGCCTTCCCTGAGTCAACTATTGCATTAGGCATTCCAAAATGATGATTTTTAAAAGTTATGTCAGGTCTGCTTCATAGAGACAATTACTGCACTCATTTAAGTCAATGGATTCACACTTGGATGGTCTTCATCGGCTCTGTGGCAGTGTTTTCCTCGTGAGTATTCTCCAATTGTTGGGAATTTTTGCTATTCTTTTACTGTATCGTGGATTTCATTTGATGCTGTGTGTTACTCTATTGAATAGGCGAGTCACTCCTGCACAGGCCCGGGCTTCCAAGCAGCTTCTCCCACTGCCATCACCACAGACATGGCTACCACCTGCAACTACTCTCATGGAGACTCCGCACAGCCCCCGTGGAGGGGTAAAGATGGCACAGCTTCCTCACTACTCTCCCCATTCAGAGGCGGAATCTGTTCCTCCCCTCCGTAGAATCTGGGGAGTCTTAGCAACCTATGTGACACATAGAATGTGGTGAAAGTCACATAGCGAGGTTTCCAAACCAGAGCACAGGAGTCTGGCAAGGTGGCGGCAGAGTGGAGATGCTGGGTTCCTCTCCTCCAAACATGGGCAACTAAACTGATGTAAAACAAAGCCAAGACCCTCTGTGGGGAAAACTGATTATCAGCATACACAATAGAAGCATCAGCCTAAAAGGAATGACTCTTGGTGAACTTTGTTTAAGGTAATAACGGAGCAGCCCAACCCATAAGAAGGAGAAGCAGCTGTAGTGCAGAGCCCCCTGGAGCTATTGGCTGGGGGTCCTAAGACCCAACATTGCACTGGATATGGGGGTGCACAAGCAGGCACCCAGGATGGCGTGGGCATTGCAGGAAAGCTGCATAGGTGAGGGCACGGAGCAAGGACTACGGCTTGAATCTGAGGCTCAGAACACAGAAAAATTATAACCTGAATCAGGTCAGAACATACAGTGCCCAGCACTGTGGCTGTCCTGCCTTTGAAGCCAGATCAACTCAAGCACCAAGAAGTTATCTTTTCTAAAGTCAGAGAGGCAACTGGAGCCATTCTCGCGAGAACATGCTGCTTTAGAATATCCTGCACCAGGGTCCGGGAAAACCATGCCAGGCAAAGAACGTGCTACAAGATCAAGACTGAAATACATTAGTGGGAGTGATTTAGCTTGAGAAGTGTGATCACCAATACCACGGAATCTGGCGAGCTGGCTGCTCCCAAGAGTACGCTGAAAATGCACCAACCGTGGCACAAATCCTAAAGGATTGGGGATTACAAAGTAGGAGCCAAAAGTTATGAATCAGGTGTTGGAGTTTGCCCTCTGATATATCATGCTGACCTCTCCTCTCCCAAAAGAATTTTCATTAGATAGTATAAGGCAAAGAACTCAAACCCCTTTGCCATTGATCAAGGCATAGTTAGGCCACAGCCAAATGATTTTCTCAACTGCTCCAAAGTATAGACTTGTCTTTATCAAAAAGGGCATCTTGGGTCTCCTCTCGTGGCACAGGTAGTTGAGCGCAGCACTGTGAAGCTATCCGCAACCTCTGCAGCACTGGTTTGATCCTGGCCAGACAGCAAGGGTCCCACATGGCGTGGCAGACCTCTCCTGTCTCGCCCGCTGCTCCCCTCAGCAGCATGTTTCAGTCAATCTGCCTGTTCTGTTCCCCGCTCTGTGTCTGGTGAATCCTCTCATCCTCCCTCGCATTTGGACTGTACCCCAGTTCTTGTATAAATATTTTTTAAAAATTAAAAAAAAGAGCATCTCCTTCTGCAGGAGGCAACAGCCCCCCACTAATGTTGGCTCAGTTGCTAACAGACCACGTGCTTCTACACCTCACACAACTACTATGTCTGATCCAGCTAAAATAGCACTTGGATGTCCCTTCCAGGCCAAAGGTTTACAGTAAATGCCCATATCACAGGCTCCAGCTGTAAAATCATCAATCCTACAATATCAGCAGCTCAGAATGTTCTTATTAATCCATCATTCATCGAGTCCAAAACCACTCTTATTACTGTAGACATGGTTTCAACAAAAATAAAGCCACTGAAGCATCAAATGCATTGAAGAGAGAATATGAAGCTGGTGGTGACAACAGTTGGGTCATTGAAGCCAGAATGGTTGTTCCTCCCATGGGCATGGAAGGGCACCTGCCCCTAGATGAGAAAAAACTAGGCACCAGTTAGTCAACAGGGAAAAAGAAGGGCTGGACAGAGGTTGGGGCAGGCCCTGGACAGGTTCATAGGCACAGAACACCTAGGGGGAATGCCAAGCTGGGGATGAAAGAGTGAAATTGGCCCTCTTGTCCACAAGCAGAAATTGGTCAGGGAGGAGAGCGAGTGGCATCAAGGAGGCAGCACAGGTCCAGAGTCAAGGAAGATTGAGCAAAAAAAAAAAGTCTGGACTGTTTCCCCTTTGGGCCACAGCCAGAGAAACAGCACAGCCAGTTGCATAATCCCACTATTTGCCAGAGCTACATTTTGTTCTGAAACCCTCTGCCCTGGGAGGTGATTGAAGAAGTCACTCAACAAGGACGAGGCAGGGAGAGGAGTCAGCAGGCGAGCTCAGGTGTGTGGGCCCGGCCGGCCGCCACCGCTCAGCAAGATGGAGGCCCTCAATGTGTCCAACCCGTACAACTTCACCCTGCCACCCAACTTCGGCAAGCGCCCCACCGACCTGGCCCTGAGCATCATCCTGGTAATCCTGCTGCTCATCATTATGCTCTCACTGGGCTGTACCATGGAGTTCAGCAAGATCAAGGCTCACTTCTGGAAGCCCAAAGGGCTGACCATTGCTCTGTTGGCCCAGTATGGCATCATGCCTCTCACTGCCTTTGTGCTAGGCAAGATCTTCCGGCTAAGCGACATAGAGGCGCTGGCCATCCTGATCTGTGGCTGCTCGCCAGGGGGGAACTTGTCCAACATCTTCAGTCTGGCCATGAAGGGAGACATGAATCTCAGGTAAGGCTGGAGGTGAGAAAGGAGCAGGATGGGGCCAGGTGCCGCCATGTTGGAGATGTCACAATCGAGAGGAAGAGCTGAGGCAAAGCCAGGAGGGGTGGGGGGGGGGTGTAGATGCTTACTTATGCGGGGCTGCAGGCCAGAGCTGGGGTGCATTTTGGTATAAACACTTAGCCAAAGGAGACAACCTACCTCAGGGCCATCCTTGAGACCCCTTGATCCCAGAAGCATCTCAGGACTGTCTTGAAGGAAGACTTACTTAACCCCAAGAGGCCGGCCTCTGGAGAACATTCCCTGCCTACCATGGTGGGCAAGCTGTCTGCTTTGGTGCCAGAGAGCTGAAAGGGGATGCAGTTGGTTCCAAACATCTTCAGGGAGGTCAAGGGGACTGGGAACCAAGTGAGCCCGTCTAGTTCCTGCAGCACAGGCTCATACAAGAGTCCCACCTTGAGCATACAGTGTTCTGCCACCTCACTGGGAGAAAACCCTTCCCTTCTATCAAATCTAAATCCTTCCTGTGGGAGAACAAGCCCTCGGGGTCTTCCATCCAGCCGACAGACTAGGCTCATTGCAGCCTCCGTGTCCTGAGAAACCCGATGTGTCTTGATCCTAGTGTAGAAGGAACACAGGACATTAGTATTGGGGTGGTGCTCTGAGGACTTTGTGGGTCTGTAGCAGCATCTGAGCTGGGTGGGACAACATAAGGGACAACAGGGGAGTTTTGAAGTGAGAAACCAGGTGTCCAGCCTCATCAGCTGCTGGATGCTAATGAGGTCTCCCCAAGTAATCGCTGTGCTTCTGAGGCTCTCTCTCCTACCAGTCAGACCGCAGTGATTCAGGAGAGGGGGCCTACGCTATTCCACTCAGCCTCCTCCCGGGCACCTGGGGACCGTCATTCATCCTAGACCTCACAAGAGAAAATGCTCTGCTGAGACAGTCCCCTACTGTATAAAACCCCTTCCCACAGACATATATTAACCCATGGCCCAGAGTCTCATGATCCCCCACCACAGCTGCCAGACTTGGAATGCAGCTTGAGTCCATCTGGGACAACTTATACTTGTATTGGAAGATCTTTGTCACTGTAATACACATAACAAGTTGTCCCAGATTGACACTGATAATTAAAAAAACAAAAAACAGAAACAAACCAGCAGGCCCTGCAACAAGTTCTTTACATGAGGCCCCCATACAGGAGGAGGTAGGGTGGGGGTGTATGCGGGAAGGTGGTACATCCCATTTTAGTGATGAAGAAACTGCGCCTCAGAGAGGTTAACACATTTGTTCAAGGTCAGGAGTTGGGGAGTGGTTCCAAAGTCTGTGTTTTCACGCAAATATCTTTAGGGCCAGGTACATATGCAAACCAACAAAGTGGCTGGAGTCTGATGCCTGCTTCAGAGGGGGCGCCCGCCCCCCAAGCCCTGCAGACACACACGCCATACAGCCCTGTGCTCTGTGGGAGTGGGGTCCCCAAACCCTGCCACAGCTTCCCGATTTTCAAGAGAAGTTAGAATCTCCCTTTCCATGTGCAATCTCCCGATTTTGAAATATTGGCAACCCATTCAAAAAATTTTGCAACCCTGTGCAAGTCAAACAATACATTCTGAAGGACCAGCTACAGCTGGGAGGTGCCAGGCAGTCTGAGCCCGGTCTTTAAGCAGAGCACTACTGTTTCCCATGGAGAATTGGGACAGGTCTAACACCCATTCCACTTTGCACATGAGGGAGCTGAAGTCCAGAGACTTGCCAGAGGTTCATAGAATTTGCCAGGGAAGTTGTGTTTGGAGCCAGTCCTGGGCTCTCTACCCCCACCCATTAGTCTCTGCTTCACAGGTGGAGACATAGAAGCAGCCTCCCTGACCAGCACTTGGGAACACTTTGGAGGCTGGGCCCTCAGATTGACCTCTCTAGGTAGCCAGGGAGGGCACCCCTTCCTCGAGATGCCACTAAACAAGTCCCCCAAACTGCAAGTGAGTCACATCCAGAGACATTGTGCAGTAAGTTTGCTTGTGGGAGACAGAGAAGAGCTCACCAGACGGAAATGGGCCCTTTGCCTTCCCTTGCAGCCCCTCCAGTTCATCTGCTCCCTAACCCCTCCTGGCCCACAGCAGAGACCAGAGACTCTGGCTGTAGGGACAACAGACTTGCAGGAAACCCAAGGATTCTCACAGATTCCCTGACTATGCCAGAGGAAGCCCAAGCAGGGTGAGATGGCAGCCATTCAGGTTCCTGAAGTTTCCCACTTCACCGTACTCTAACGGGGCCCCTCACAGCAAGCTCAGCTCCTGCCTTCAGTGCCTCCACTGACAGGGGTTCAAAATCCACCCTCCTTGGGCCTCCCCTGGTGGCGCAGGGGGTTGAGCGCTGGGCTGTAAAGCTGCCCGCAGCCTCTGCAGTGCCGGTTCAATCCTGGCCAGCCAGGGGCGGGGGTCCCACATGGCGCAGCAGACCTCTCCTGTCTCGCCCGCTGCTCCCCTCAGCAGTGTATTTCATCCGTCTGCCTGTTCTGCTCCCCGCTCTGTCTCTGGTGAATCCTCTCACCCTCCCGCGCATCTGGCCTGTACCCCGGTTCTTGTATAAGTAAATAAATCTTAAAAAAAAAAAAAAAATCCACCCTCCAGCCAGAGAGCAGATGTCCAAGACCAAGAGTATGCTGTGAGCCGAGAGCACAGTGGGCAGGAAAAATAGAAATGTAATGTGCTCCTTTTCCCCCGGGAGACAGCCAGGCCCGCAAAGTTCCTGTGGAATGGTTCCACCCGTGGAGCTGGCGAGCTGTCTCTCCAGGTAAACTGAGGGTTGCGATAGTCACAGATGCCAACAAGTTAGAAGGAGGGTGTCCCTGACCAGACCCCAGCATTTACACATGTGGAAGTGGCACCTGGAGGTGCCAGAGCATGGCTCCCACACAGAGCACAAGCACACCAAGTCCCAGAGCAAATTTCAAAACCCTTGACACACAAAGCCAAAGTAAGCACGACTCCACTGCTCAAGGACATCAAACACCAGCACACAAATCATGTCTCCTAAAGAGATCAATAATGTTTCTTCCCACAAACCTTTTCCCTTTACAAAACAGCAGTGGCAGCTCTCCTGCCCACCTGTGACTCCTCAGGCACCTCTCTTTCTCCTTTCTCTAATAAACCTGTCCTTTTCAAATGAACCAAGAGGGGCCTCCCTGGTGGCACAGGGGTTAAAGACAGCGCTATCAAGCCACCACGACACAGCGCTATTAAGCTGCCAGCCACTGTGGCCTGAGTTTGATTCCTGGCCAGGGAGCTGACCCACATGGCGCAGCAGACCTCTCCTGTCTGGCCCCCTGCACCCCTGAGCAGTGTGTTTCAGTAGATCCACCTGTTCTGCTCTCCACTCTGTCTCTGGGGAATGCTCTCACCCGCCTGCATCTCTGGCCTGCACCCAGTTCTTGTATACATATTTTTAAAAATGATCAAAGAAAAGAAAGAAAAAAGATGAATAATTAGCACCAAAGTCCCTCATAGGCACCTCCCAGATCTCATCCCCTTGTAATTTGGAGCTCAGCATTTCCACACATCACTACAAGTGCACGTGGCCGTCAACTAATGCACCGTTCTGTTTGTGTTCGAATTTTTACACGAGCAGCATCATACCACCTTATCATTTGACAGCTTCCTTTCCTGTGAGATAGGCACATAAAGACAATCGCTCCTTGTGCAGGAGAACTGGGGCATGCTTTTCTGCTTTTTGTCCATTCTGCTGCCAGGTCTTTGTGTGGGTTTCCCCTTCTGCTGCCATGAATGGCCTGTGCTTGTCCCCTGGGCCTGCAGGTGAACGTAGATAGTAAAAGCAGGACTGCTGAGGGGTGAGGTACACAAGTTTTCCACGAAGATGTCTCCAAGTATTTATTCTATTCACACTTCCCCTAATAGTAAGTGAAAGCCTCTGTTTCTCCATGTTTTACTCTATATTTGGAATTGTCAGACTTAATTTCTGCCATCAGGTGAGAGTGTAATGGTCACAGTGGTTTTGAGTTTGATATCAGAGGAAATACAGCAGCTTTTCCTAGGTTTTCTGGTCATTTGGGTATCCGTTTCTGGAAATACATCCTTTGCCTATTTATTGAGCTGCTGTATTTTTTCTTATTCATTTGTAAAGTTATAGTCTATGTATGTTGCAACAGTTTACTCACAGTTTGGAGTTTGTCATTACACTTTGATAATGATGTCTTATGTTACAGTGTGTTTATTTTCATTTAGTCAAATGTACCATGGAGGGGGGGCGGGTTTCTTTACTACCCTTGAGGTCATGAAGATATTCCCCTTTTTTTTAAAGTTTAAAGTTTTGCTTTTCACCTGGAAATCTTCAGTTCACCTAGAGCTTTATTTTTATGTTACATGATCTATCTTTATCTTTTCCATATGAATAGAGAAAATTCCCGGTGCCATTCAGGGGATTTTTTCCATTAATTTGTAATGTCATCTCCCCCATAGATCAAATTCACAAATATACATGGGTTCGTGTCTAGGTTATCTCTTCTCTTCTACTAATCTATGTGGTTACCTTTGTACCATTACCACATTTTTTTAATTGCAATGATTTTATAGTAGTCCTGATATCTGAAGGTAACCCCCCCCTAGTTTGTACTTCTTTTTTTGTTTGTTTTTAAAGATTTATTTATTTATGCATACAAGAACTGGGGTACAGGCCAGAGATGTGAGGGGTGAGAGGATTCACCAGAGACAGAGTAGGGAACAGAACAGGTGGATCTACTGAAATACACTGCTGAGGGGAGCAGTAGGCAAGACAGGAGAGGTCTGCTATGCCATGTGGGTTGCTCCCTGGCCGACTGAGGATCTAACTGGAGCTGCAGTGGCTGGTGATAGCTTGATAGCACTGTGTCTTTAACCCCTGCGCCACCAATGAGGCCCCTTAGTTCTTTCAATATGGAAAATATTCAATTTTTCTAAGTAATGAGAAATGTAGAACAGAGGAAATATTTTCATAGGTCACAGAATCCTTGTTTCCTAGGCAGATTACATTAAAGGTAAAGAAAAACCTTTGTTTTAATTTCTTGCCAAGAGCAAATCAATAATCTAAGAAAAAACTTTGTCCTTTTAACAGAGAAAATTAAATTCCCATTTTACATGTGTACTTTTTTTTTTTTTTTTTTTTTTTTTTTTTATAGAGGCATGCTTTTATTTATTTGTTTGCTGGTTTCTTTGTTTGTTTTGTTTATACATGCACTGGGTACAGTCAGAAGCGCGGGAGGGCGAGAGAACTCACCAGAGCCAGAGCGGGGAGCAGAGCAGGCAGAAGGACCGAAGTACACTGCTGAGGGGAGCAGCGGGCGGCAGGAGAGGTCTGCGCGCCATGTGGGACCCTCCTCCGGTGGCCGGGGAGCAGCCGGGGATCGAACCGGCGCCGCAGAGGCCGCGCGCAGCTTCGCAACCCAGCGCTCAACCGCTGCGCCACCGGGGAGGCCCTACATGTGTACTTTTAATATTAAAATTCTGCCTCTCCCTTTTTACTTATATGTTTTAATCTTAGTTTGACTACACATAAAGTTCATTTCTTAAGATTTCTTTTCTATAAACCTTATGAAATCTGAAGATTTCTTTTTCATCTTTTGTCTTATATTTTTTAATTCTGGAACAATCATTTTACTTTGGGGCAAAATTACTTTCCTTTCCCTCTTCCTAAAAAACTTAAGTACTTCCAATGCTTCCTTATCCCATAAAACCCACTATTTTCTTACTACTTTTTAAAGTTATTTTCTTCCATCCTTATTATTTCTACTAATTTTAACTATATATTAATTAGAATTATTAGTCCTTAGAATCCTTAATTTCTAATGAAAACTAAAGAGTAATAGTGGACTGACAAATTTACAAATTATATTTCATAATTTTTAGAAGTATATTCTTCTTCAATATAAATTTTCAATGTGGCACAAAACAAGTAACTTATAGACTCAAATGCCTTTTGCTGCTCTATAAAATTTAAAGAACCAAAAATAAATGAGCTTAAACTTATGCTTAATATTTAATGTTTATCTTAACTTGAAATAATTTAGATATTTAAAGGATGTATATCATGTAACTTATCTCAGTGTGACTTTAAGGTTTCAAGCTACCAAAAAGATTTTGGAAACTTATTTTTAAGTACACATAATATAAAGTATATTTATTGTTGAAAAGTCCATTTATAAACTTGTATCTTATAATCTCTTGATTTACTTATGCTTAAAAATTATGTTATTTTGTTTCTCATTAAAATTTCATAAGACAGTAAACAACTAATCATCTTGTTATCTTTCTTGTTGACAAAATTTGTAATATGAAGCTAGCATGAGCTTATTTGACTTTTAATACACCAAAGTAAACTGTACTATAATTGATGCTGATTATTGTAAGGACATGCTGCTTTAATTAAACCAACAAACTTAAATTAACTTTTACTTACTGAAGATCACCCCAGATCACGTGAACTTGAAGTACGTTTGGGTTAGTTTCTATATTTCTGAGTATAAACTTGCTTTACAGAAACATTTCATTTTCTTTAAGTTAGTTAAATAGAACTACTTACAAACTTATGTTGACAATATCATTCAGAGGTAGAAAAATATCATACAGCTGGACCTCCCTGGTGGCACAAGGGGTTAAGATGTGACCTATGAAGCTATCCACAGCTTTTACAGCACAAGTTCGATTCCCGGCCAGGGAGATGCCCATATGGTGCAGTAGACCTCTCCCGACTCGCTCGCTGCTCCCCTCAGCAGTGTGTTCGTGAATCCACCTGTTTTGTTCCCCACTCTGTCTCTGGTAAGTGTCCTCTCACTCCCCACACTTCTGACCTGTACCCTAGTTCTTGTATGCATAAAGAAATAAATCTTTAAAAAAAGAAAGAAAAATATCACACATCTAATAATCCAAGGAAGACGTCTCAGATTTTTTAAAATCTCCTTTCACTTGTTTATTTGCTTCAGTTAATTTAGAAATAGTATTGTGTAAAGAGACAACTTTAGAATCCTCAATATTGAAAAACCTGTAGGTTCCCACTAAAATAACAATCCCATTCAGCTTTTTTAGTTCTATTGCTGAGGTCTTCTGATTCACTCATTACTGAATGACTCTGACAAGCCACAACCCTTCTAGCCTCATTTCCTCCTTAGCAATAGGAAATAGCATGCTAACCTCCTAAGACTGCTGGCGAAGGTAAGCAAGCAATGTATGTAAAGAGCTTAGCGCAGTGCCTGGCACATGGTGGGTACTCAGCAAAATATAGTAATGGGTTCTCTATGTACACTAGACTCTATTTATACTCTCTATACTGTATCTTATAGTAACGGGTTCTCTCTGTGCTCTTCCTGTCTCCCACTCAGCATAGTGATGACCACCTGTTCCACCTTCTTTGCCCTGGGCATGATGCCCCTCCTCCTGTATATCTACACCAGGGGAATCTATGATGTGGACCTGAAGAGCAAGGTGCCCTATGGTGGCATTGTGCTATCAATGATCCTGGTTCTCCTTCCTTGCACCGTGGGGATCTTCCTCAATGCCAAACGGCCACAATACGTACGCTATGTCATTAAGGTAAGAACTGGGGCGCCGGCTGCCGGCAGCACCACCGCCATCTCAGTGTATGGCTTGACGCAAGTTATTGGGGCTTTTTGTGTCCATTTCCTGCCTTGTTTACAAAAAAATAGAAAAAGTCTACTATTTCACTTACTCTTACATCAGCTTCGTGGGATTGTAATGTGCATGAGAATATTTTTGAAAAGTTGGAGGGAAAAAGTGATATGCCACACACAGCTATGACCATTTTAATAATAAAATTATATTTGCATTATGTACTTACTAGATACTAAATTTTATGGTTTACACTTTCTGAGGATTCTATCCTCCAAGAGTCTGATATTTGCAGAAATGGAAGTAACGCAAGAGAAACAATACCCAAGGCGCATAGGATCAGGTATTAGCAGAATGCAGTGAAGGAAGCCTTCCTGGAGGGGGCGGGCTTGAGTAGGACCAGGAGGGAGGGTAGGATCTGGGTAAGCCAGAAAAGCCTGAGCTGAGTTGCTCAGAGGGAGCAAGGGCAAACCTGGCTGGCTGGACGAGCAGCTTAAGGAAAAGTGACCTGGGAAAGAGGGGGAGCATGCACTGCCGACATCTCGGGAGTGGGCTGGGAGGAAGAGTGGAGCCCCATGGGCACAGACAGGGCATCCTAGCACTGCCTTGCCCTCAGAAGAGTCACAGGCTGGGAACACAACCCAGGTTGCTCTGCCCACGGTATGGACCTTGGGGCTCAGCCGTTAGTCTCGCCATGACTCAGCGTTCCTCTCCCGGGGCTCGGACGCCATGCTCGTCCTCTGCAGCCACTCTGCCTCCTAGCACCTGACAGTCCGGGACAAGGAACCTGCACGTCAGCCTTTCAGGATTTATTTCCACACTATCCCTGTCAAGGGTAGGTTTGGCGCTTGCCCTGGTGTGGTCTTAAGACCCTCAAAAGCTGTTGGAAGACATGGAAAAGGCACTCCAGCTCCTGTGAACAGCCCATCATGCTCTGGACATCAGTTTCTGTTCTGTCTACAGGCTTCTCAGAAACTTTTCATGGCCGGGCCCCTAGCCCGCGCATCCTTCCTCTCTCACTCCCGTTCCTTAAATGACTCTGTACTGGCTCTTGGCTGTCCACATTGAGACAGGATCACAGCTCTGCCCTCACTAAACTCCATTCCCCCGCGCCCAACCCCTTTCCAGCCAACACCTGTTCCCTCCTGGTGCCCCAGGAAGGACCCCGCCCCCCTCCACTCACTTCCTCCAAGGCCTTCTGTTTACACCACCAGGGCTGCAAAGTGCAGTTTCCTCGACTGTTCAGCTCAGTCCCCATCGCAGAATCCCTCTCCTCACCTAGGTGTCTCGTCCACGCGTAATCTGCCACCATCTTCCCCACTTTCTTTGATAAATCCATTATTTCTCAATTCTTGACGTTTTAGCAGCTTTTGGTGTGGCTGACCAGTGAGTGGCTCCTTCTCAAAAGCCTTTGCCCTTAGCTTCAGTGACTGAGGCCTCCTGCTCCTCTAGCATCTCTCTGGCACTTCTTTGTGGACCCCTCTGCTTTTCTTGCCAGCCTTCCTTAAGCCTGGGATCTCTCCTCTCAAGGATCTTACTCTCCCTCAAAGTTTTAAATTCCTTAATGTAGCTCTTCAAGGCCATGATTTGCTCTGAACTGACTTTTCCAGTCTTGGCTCTTTTCTTTGCACATGCCCTGCTCTCCACATGGAAGACTTTCTAAGTCCACTTCACTGGGCTTAGGTCTGAACACAAATATCACCTCTTCCAGAAAGATTTCCTTAACCACAAGCCTAGGTAGGATGCTTGTTCTATTCAGTCCCTTAGCACCCAACACGCACCCCCTTGTATCTTTTATCTCACTGTATTATAAATACCTGTTCATTTTTATTCCCCACTCACCTGCAAGTTCCTCAAGCAGCCAGATCCTAAGGTTGTTTAACACCTAAGTCTCAGCCCTTCATAATGCCCCCGCAGAATGCCTGGGAATAAGGGAATTATTCTCTCTCACACATGGACAGGAAAAAGACATGCATTTGTGTTCATTTCATTCAAGGTAGCTTGTAGAAGTACAGAAATTAAAAAAATCACAGAAATAAAAATATGAAGTGACCCCTGATATCATTCAATGCAACTCTGCCCTTCCCCATTTTGTAGGTGAGAAAACCCAGGACTAAAACCCCACATGCAACTGATGCAAGAACATGCCTCCTTTTAACCTCAGAGTAACTTTAATTAAAAGTATTCTTCCGAGGTGAAAAGAATCTCAGATCTTAAAGGTGGAAAGGCCTTCCAGATGTTCAGTCTCCTGCCTTATTCCCATTTTGTGATCAAGTGAGGCCCAGAGAAGTTACTTGGCAGCTGGGATTCTCGCCAGCCTCCCGTTCCTGTGGTGTTGCAAATTTACTGCCCAATTGCACAGTCAAAATGATTCCAGAGAACACTAAAAGAACACTAAAACACTTTGTTACCTGGCTGGAACACCAGTAACAAAGAACCACATCAAAGGCTAGCTACCTACAAACACAGCCAGGTCTACCTTGACACACTTGGCCCCTGAATGACCCCACATCAGCAGCTCCATTTGAGCACAAGCTCCCCGAAGGGAATCATTCCTCTGAGGATACAAACATGAGGGGTCAAGACGCAAAGGCTGAGGTCTCCTTGTTTTTAGGGCTTTTTAAGGGCTACACTCATCCTACATTTCTGTTTCATAAAATGTTACAAGCTGAAAAACAGCAAACGATTGACCCCATTAGCTCTCTTGAGAGACTTTCAAATCAAAACTACCTAACTTGGGATAACTGGTTCTAGCAGCAGGTATCTGCTTACTCCTCTCAACCAGTTGCATTTCCTAGTAGGAGCTCACATAGAGATATGCCGAGATGTAATTTCAAGGATGGCCCATTTGGAAAACAAATCAAGTAACAGTTACCCAGGCAAGGGTTTATTCAGTGGGTAGGTTATTAAAACTGAGCCTGACATGGTCCAGAAGCCACCTTTACCATAAACCATCCACCACTCTTTAATAAGGGCCCCACCATCAAGGGGGCACCACACCACCTAAGCTTTCCCCATCCCTGTGCTATCAATGATCTGACCTGACTCAGCCTCTGCCCACCTGTGACTTCTGCCCTCTGGGCTGCTGTGTCCTTTAACACTTGCCTCTGCTCCTGCTTCCCTCACTAAGTTTGAGTACTCCCTAAATAACTAATTCATTCAACAACTTGTGTAGGCCATCTTTGTGGAGTTTGGGCCAGTTCATCTCCTGGATGACTGGCAAGCTGACGGGTTGGCTGCTTGTAAATGGACGCTGATCAGAGCTTCAGTGGCCCCTGACAGGGCAGGGAGGTCAGTTGGCATAAAATATGGAGCCCCACAGATAAACTGCCTAGGCCCCTTTATCAGCAAAAGGTTGTGAACAAGATTTCCACACACAATAGGACTGAGGACAACGGGAAAATCAGATGTGTAATTAATTGCTCCCCATTACCTATGAAAAACAGAAACTACAATTTACCAAGTGCATCTTACATGCCATGTCCTATGCTGTCAACCTCACTGAGGCTGAGTGACTCTCCTAGGTTTACACAGCTAGAGAGCCGCAGGCAGCTCTCACTCCTGGGTCACGAGTGTCAGTGCTCAAAGCTGCTTTGCTACAGCTGCAAACTGCAAAGCTACAGCTGAAATTTGAGCCGTGTTTAAAATGTGATCAGAACATCGTGAATGTACTAATGCCACTGGACACATAAAATGGCACTTTTATGTTATCCTTTACCACCTTTTCAAATGATACTGGAAATACAAATGCCACACATGCCAATTGGAGACTCAACCGGCACGAGACCGTTACACAATAACCCATGTTCAAGAGAAGTCTGCTTTACTTACAAGATGAGGACAAAGAGCCTTAAACTTATACATGTATTTTTCCGTTTGGAGTGTGGCCTTTGTCTAAAATGTAGGCACGTAAGGGTACTTTAAAAGTACATCATCGGTACATGCTGAAAATTTTTACATTGTAATTCCATCATAAACCTTCGTACTAAAACATGTAAATATGTAAAATATACTATAAACTTTAATACTGCTTTAACATTAAATATTGTATAAACATTTAACTTAATATTAAACATTAAAACAATGTTTTGCTTTTATAGCACTTACCTGCATTTCTGATGCCATTTCCCAAGATATTCCAGACACTCTTTGGGAATGAACTTCATACCCAGCTGCAGGTCATTCAACAAAGTAGGCTCATCCTTTGTAGCTACACATCTGAAAGCTTTATTTCCTGGCTTGATTACCCACATTTGCCAGCTTCACTCCAAATGACTCTTACAAACTTTCAAAAGTAAAATTCATCCTTACGTGAAATTCCTACCCATAATGGATAACTTGAGTTCTAAAATATTTGAAGCAGTGGCAGTATTGCAGGAAATGTGTATACAGGCTCCAAAGATGAAAACTTGGAAAGAGAACTTTCATCTTACAAGGGCTACTTTGCAGGACTGTGGCCTCATTCCTTCGGTCACAGCACCTCACTAAAAAAACTGCTACCCAGACAACATCTAGCAGCTGTGCTTGGCTGGAGTATGCTAATCCTGTCTTCTTCCAAAGAAGCTTCCTACCCATTAAAATTCCAAAAAGATGGAAGACAAAGATCTTTTCATATACCCTTCCACTTCTTTTACTAGAATGTTTTCTACTTCCTCTCCCCTCCCAACCTCTAACCCCCCTAATTGCCGGTTCTTCTCATTCACAGGGAGGGACGATCATCTCACTTATGCTCACTGTGGCTGTCATAGCACTCTCTGCCATCAATGTGGGCAGCAGCATCCTATTTATCTTCACACCACACTTAATGGCCACCTCCTCCCTAATGCCTTTCGTTGGCTTCCTGCTGGGCTACATTCTCTCCGCTCTCTTCCGCCTCGAAGGACGGTAGGTATCACTTTAGTTCCCACTGCCCCACGGGCATCATTCTTGGTCCCGGTCTCTAATGGAAAAGGTAGGGAAATTCATCATCTGGAGAAGGCATTTTCCTAGCAATACCTTCAAATCCATCAATAGGACAAGGACCTTCACACTGAGAAATATTGCGCAAGGAAGGTATCGACTGACTTACAAGCTAAGAGAAACCCAAAGCCCAAAGGCATCTGGTCATCCACTGGAGTGAATTCATGCCACGATGGCTAGGTTTATGTTGATTCTTCCTTTCCCTGCTTTTCGTCTGCCTAGGGATTTCACCTTACAAGAACAGGCGAGAGTCAGTCCTGTTAAGCTTATGCTATCATCTAATCCAGCTCACAGAGCTGCTAACTTTAGGAATAGTTCGAGAGCATGGTATGGGAACATTAGGCATCCTGCCTACAGAGAGCATTAGGCATCCTGCCTACAGTGTCCCTTTCAGGGACACTGTTTCAGCCATACAGACACATGCATGTGCAGGAGTTAACATTAGTAGCACCCAAGTCCCCCGCCCCCTCCCCCCAACAAAATGAGTTGTTGTGAAAAATGAATTAAACCAGGCTAGTAAGATTTCTACAGAATGTGTCATGGGACTGCCCAGGCAGTCAAAAGGCTGTCAATGACGAATGTCAATTTTGAAAGACAAACGGCCACATCAAGTGATAACATGGTAGTCTCCATATTGTGCCTTGATGGCCGTCAGGGTTTTAATATACTAACTGCAGTTAAATGTAGATAGACTACTCTTTAATCCTTAAAATGGAAAGCAAAATGAAGAGAATGTTCGGAAGATAACAGGGCAAATCAAATTTGTCTTTTTTTTTTTTTTTTTTTTTTTTTTTTTTTTTTTATTTATTTGTTTGTTTGTTTGTTTGTTTGTTTATACAAGCACTGGGCACAGTCAGAAGCGCGGGAGGGTGACAGAATTCACCAGAGCCAGAGCAGGGAACAGAGCAGGCAGAAGGACCGAAGTACACTGCTGAGGGGAGCAGCGGGCGGCAGGAGAGGTCTGCGCGCCATGTGGGACCCTCCTCTGGTGGCCGGGGAGCAGCCGGGGATCGAACCGGCACCGCAGAGGCCGCGGGCAGCTTCACAACCCAGCGCTCAACCGCTGTGCCACCGGGGAGGCCCCAAATTTGTCTTTTAAATTGAGTTCCAAATCCAAAAGCTGGGGACAGGACAAGTTCCCCAGACATTTCAGACATCCTCTCAAAGTTGAAATTGCAATTGGCCTGTATGTAAAGCCCAAATAAGCTACTAAATGATAGTGGTTCACTTCTCCCTTTCACCCCTCACCAGACACTTCTCCAAATTTTAATTTGCAAATCCTACGAAAGTAGACAAACACACTTCCAAGTTACTAAGAGTATCTCCTGAGTTAAGCCCACGAGTCACCATCTTCCACAAGGCTAGTGGCTTCACAAAATGTCAACTTTTCTGGAAACCATGTGCACTCCATCTGGCTCACATCCATCTTTCTGAGTTATACATACGGTCCCATGGGTCTTAAGAGCATCTGGGTGGGTGGAGGAACGAAGTTACACCCTCACATCCTTTCTGTGAGGACATACGGGGTTTTTTTTTAACCTACACAGATGCAGACGCACAGTCAGCATGGAGACTGGATGTCAAAATGTTCAACTGTGCTCCACCATTCTCAATGTGACCTTCCCCCCTGAAGTCATTGGACCACTTTTCTTCTTTCCTCTCCTCTACATGATCTTCCAGCTTGGAGAAGGCCTTCTCCTAATCGCCCTCTTTCGGTGCTATAAGAAAATCAAACCTTCCAAAGGTGAGTGTATCTTTTGGGAATCCCACTCTCAACTGATTCTGCCAGCAAGTCCGGCTCTGGCCAGGACCTTTTGGAAGGGCCGTTTATCAGGTCACTAGAAGCAAGGTAAGACCAAGCAGGGATACGACCTCAAAGAGCCAAGGCTCATTTCACTAACTGCATTTTATTTCCACTCTCTAAGCTGGAAGAATCAATTGTGATAGTTTGCCTTCTGGGACACCAAAGCAACTTTGACTCCTTTAAGGAGGAAACCAATCAGGATTCAGAGTGAGGATAAGCCAGACCTGCCCTGGACATTAGAAAGTTGTTTCAAAGGTCTCGACTGACAAACATTCAGATGTCTCTGTGCGATTCGGCACCAGGTTCTTATGTTCTAGAGCCAGGTCAGAGCTCCATGCGTTGCTGACACCCCCTACTATGTATGGGAAAACTTATTAGCAATGCAACCTGACAAGCCAGAATCCAAGTAAGAGTTCCAATTCTAGCTAGAAGAAAACAAGTATAAGCTTTTTCAACAGTAACTAACACCATAACCTCGTCAGTATGTTTTATACTCTAACCTGGTTACTCGTGGATTAACTCTTCCTGATCAACAGCATCTATTTTCTAAGGTACTCAGAGCATTTCTCTTCAATATAATCAACCTCAATGAATTCTTTGTTCAGAGAGTACCTTTAAACCCAATTCTTTTCTCAAAACCACCTTTCTCGGTAACATATTCTAGTATTTTTAACTCTTAAATAGTTTATTATCCTTAATCACGTCCTCAAATCCTTCACCAGCCTTTTATTTCCCATGAAAATTAAAAGCTCCATGGGGGCCTCCCTGGTGGCGCAAGGGGTTAAGCACCGCACTATGAAGCAATCCACAGCCTCTGCAGCACAAGTTCAATCCCCAGCCAGCCAGGGAGCAAACTACATGGCAAACCAGACCTCTCCTGTCTCACCCGCTGCTCCCCTCAGCAGTGTATTTCAGTCAGTCTGCCTGTTCTGTTTCCCCACTGTCTCTGGTGAACCCTCACCCCCATCATCTCTGGCCAGTGCCCCAGCTCTTGTATGCATAAATAAATCTTAAAAAAAAAAAAAAAAAAGTGCCCACAGCGCTGTGAAGCTGTACGCAGCCTCTGCAGTGCCGGTTCGATCCCCCGCCGGCCGTGGAGATAACCCACATGGCAAGCAGACCTCTCCTGTCTCGCCTGCTGCTCCCCTCAGTATATTTCATGAGTCTGCCTGTTCTGTTCCCCACTGTCTTTGGTGAATCCTCTCGCCTTCCCGCACATCTGGCCAGTACCCCAGTTCTTGTATAAATAAATCTTTAAAAAATAATTTTTTAAAAAAGTAAAAGGTCCTTCAAGACCCTAGGGATGTACACCCTAGAAAATACCACTTCCTCAGGTGGAATTACAGCAGCAATTAAGAGTTATAGTGAACTATGATGTAATCTTGTTTATCAAGAAGCTGAAACAAAACAAAAACAGCTCACTATATTGCAGAACCATTTTAATCACTTTGGATCAAAATCAGTGTTAAAACGAATTTATAATATGAAGCTTATCTGAGAGCAACTCAAGAAATGTTTCCCCATTGCACTCTTAAGTGCAAGAGGGAAGAAGTTTCTAATACAATCACCCAGCTTCCCAAATTTGTAGTCTGAGTCCCAGAAAGGTCTGCAATCCTCTAAAAGAGCCACACACTCATTGTGGGTAGTTTGAGTCTCAAAATCCAAAACTTCACTCATGATGTGCTACAGAAGACTCCTGTGGCAATACTATGTGAAAACAAGTTACCCCTTTGGTACTATTGGACTAAAAACGTTAATCTGTCAATTTTGAATTTTTGAAAACTCTAGAAATGAAACAAAAGGAGAACCCTGACATACTTCACAGCTCACATCCATACAGGCAGAAAAAGGGACAAATACAATGTGGGGGACACAGAAACTCCTCTTAGAAAACTTCCCCAAAAATCTTCCTTCCTGTCACAACTTGCTTCCCGAATGCAAGTTAACTGGTTATGTTCCAGCTCAAACCACCTCTGTGTTTGCATGTACAAAGCTGTAAATGGAGAAGAGTAAAAATTCTGCTCCTGTAGTATACCTTTTATTACTATTACCATTAGGGATGCTGAAAAGAAAATCAATCTCCCCTCAAGAGTTTAAAACAGGAGAGATGAGGGCCTCCCTGGTGGCACAGGGGGTTGAGACGCAACCTATGGGGCTGTCCGCGGCCACTGCAGCAAGGGTTCGATCCCCGGCCAGGGAGCTGCCCACATGGCGCAGCAGACCTCTCCTGACTCACCCGCTGTTCCCCTCAGCTGTGTATTTCAGTCGATCTGCCTGTTCTGTTCCCCATTGTCTCTGGTGAGTCCTCTCACCCCTCCATACCTCTGGCCTGTACCCCAGTTCTTGTACACATAAATAAATCTTTAAAAAAATGAGAGATGATAAAAATGGGGTGGGGGGGCACAAACACCACATGCATAGCCAGGGTAAAAGTTGTTTATCTTCCAGACTGAAGCTTTGGACTAACTTACCATTTTTCTCCTCCTCTACCTTTAACCCTTTTCAACTCTACAGACAAAACAAAAATGATTTACACAGCTGCCACAACTGAAGTAACAATTTCAGGAGCTGTGAGCAATGGCACCACACCCAATAAGGGGAGTGCAGTGCTTCCTTGCACAGTCTAACCTTCTCCCCGTGTCCTGGATTTTGATCAGAGAGCAACACAGAAAGCCAGTGTGATAAGCTACGATGAACAGAATGATGAAACAGCCAAGTCAGAGTCTTTGTCCAGCATTTCCAGTAATAACAACCAGTCGGCAGCCCTTGCCTGGAAGACAGCATCTACCTGAAAAGCCTCACCTATTCCCAGCTTAGAATTTTGATACTTGTTTATAAAAGACACTCAATGACAGCTCTGACAGCCGGAACCAAAACTGCATTTTCCCCTCATGTCTCTATTAACAGTGCCTGACAGGCATATAGAAAGGCACTCAACTAGTGAACTCGTCAATAAATGACGTTTTTACCCAAAATAAAAAAATGATGTTCCAACTTTTGTCCAAAAGGTAGATTGCTGTGGAATCAGACTTCAGAAGTTCTTTCTGATCTTACATAGGCCCCATTCCTTCCCTTTTTGTTATCACTGTGACTGAAGTTCCTAAAAAACAAACAAAATACACCAAGTATGCAGAAGCAGAAATAAAATGCAAAACTATCAAACTCAAGGGCCTCCCCGGTGGGGCAGCGGTTGAGCCCTGGGTTGCGAAGCTGCCTGCAGCCTCTGCAGCACCTGTTCGATCCCCGGCTGCTCCCGGCCACCAGAGGAGGGTCCCACATGGCGCACAGACCTGTCCTGCCGCCCGCTGCTCCCCTCAGCAATGTACTTCGGTTCTTCTGCCTGCTCTGCTCCCCGCTCTGGCTCTGGTGAACTCTCTCGCCCTCCCGTGCTTCTGACTGTACCCAGTGCTTGTATAAATAAATAAAATAAATCTTTAAAAAAATAAACAAATCTTTAAAAAAAAAAACTATCAAACTCAAAAGCTAGCCATGGGAAAATGAAGTAACATTTTTGAAGCAGAGATGATAAACTTTAACAAGGAAAAGCCAGGCAACAAACACCAACTCATTGTTTCACTAATCTAGTAATAGTCCCCATCAGCTGTTAAGTGATTTTTACATTATGGGCCCTCAAAAAATTCACAGCATTGCCAAAATGCATGACTACTCCATTTAAAGGTACTCAATAACTAGAGTTCTTTTTTTCTGTTTCTCTAAACATTGTGTATATCGTTCATATGCAAGTATTAGTAAAAGATTCATTAATAAATACTGCGTTTGCAAATTGCTAATCCCACTTCCAAGTGATCTTCAATACTTAGGTCCAACTGAAATTTTAGGGTTATTAGTCTGGCAAACAGAGAACTAGCAGTATTCCCAATATCCCAAGTTTAAGAATCACCCTCTTTAAAACTGAACACCCAACCATTGCTTTTATATAGCATACCAACTTATCCGTTCAAGTTGTTTCCACTATCTCACCGGCATGATATGCTAGATATTTGGTTAAGAAGAATAAACAAGTTTATTAGTAATTTTAGGAAGAGAGGGACTTCAAATACAATTACCTTCAAACTCCTGAGGAAAACTACAGAAGCCTCTATGAACAGAAAGAACAAAAACTACTGTCCTGCAACAGGCTGGTGCTCAAACTTAATTGTTACACACACTCCTCCCTCATAGGACACCTCCAATCCTGGATCTGGTAATTCAGGCTAACATGTTAGCTCAAACCAACTCCCAGTCCATCTCTGGGACATGTTCAAATTAAAAGCCGTATTCTACTGCCTAACTTTTTGTTATAGTCTAGTAAACCACTGATACATACCTACTTAGGAGTAAATAAAGGTGGAAAACAAGTGGTAAAACAGCAAATTACACCATACATTTAAAATGCTTAAGGATTTATTTAATTTGCACTTTATGACTTGTATAACCTTCAGGTCATTACAAAGGAAAAAACCTAGGCTGGCACCCTCAATCCAAGTTAAAAAGTCTATCACTCAATGACTCCCCACACCTTGAAAGCATGAGCTTTGTAACTTTATGACCCAAGTTCAACAGGGGGAAGTAGTCTTGACGCAAATGCCCTAAAAACCTTTCAAATCCCCCAGAAGGGGATTCCTACTAACCAATCCCTTTATTGTGAGGAAACCAGAAGCAAACATTCTAGTGCATCTCTAATTTTGCTTTCCTCAAAATTCCTGCAAAGCTATAAATATGATTTGGCGGTTCTACAAGTACATTTTTTGCAGTCTAACACTAGTTAGGTTCCTTGTTCTCAATTTTCTTCTATAAAGTGGTACTATTATGTAACAGTTTTGACTATACAGTCAAAGCACTTAAAAGTATTTATTTAGCTACTATTCTCAATCCTTATCACCAAATACGCAAGCCTTTCGATTGCTAGGTTAGCATTATCAGTCCAAGATTCCTCAAAGAATCATGTCCCGCAGGAATTGGGCCCTAATAACCCAACAAAAGGTAAATACAGAACCTTAAACATTTTTCACTTTGAAATTTTCTCCCTTAACATTGTCACTTTCATGTCAAGTACAAAAAAACATCTTAAAGCCCCTGTAAAAGAATGCACATGCACGGATTAAAAAAGGAAGTCTAAGCAAACTGACACCATACTATAAACCAGGTGGTGCAGGGAAAAAAACACATAAGGTCACACAATGGAAACGGTCAAACAAATGTCAACGCTTATTTTGAAAATGCAATTTACTTTCCTTGCCTGTATTTTGACTAACCTAGAAATGTCCAAAGTAGTACTTTAAAAAAAGGAGGAAAAACCCACCATACCAAAAAAAAAAAAAAAAAAAAAAAAATGACTACAGGATTCTCTACAAAGGGTTTATGTGCTGAACGTAGACGGAGAGGAAGTATATATACTTCCTTCAGAAAACAGACAAAAGCAGTTTTATAATCTTTTATTATCAATAACAAACAGCTGCTTTAATGTGTTTTTGCCAGGCAGCTGTTAAATGGTGGGTAAGGACACCCTTGACCCTAACAAGGGAAACTCAAATTAAGCCTTTATGTACAAGCAAATTTAGAGCTCTTTTATGTGTCCAAAGCTATTAGTTTAATTGAGGCATTAAACTAATTCTGAATTAAGATAATTGAATAACCAGAACTAAAATATTCAAATTTTTCTAGTACAAAAAAAATTAAACTGGCTTTAGTTATAAAAGAGCTCTGTCAATATACACAAACTATATACTTCAGACATTCACAAAAATGTGAGCAGAAGGCTTATCAAAAGACATTTAATACAATTAGTTTTCAACAACCCCTTGGTGGTCCACATCTACAAAGATATCCAGCCCAACCCCACCCTCCCCTCCAAATCCCACCCCCACAGAAAAGCACATACTTACCAGAACTTTTAGCAAGTATGGTTTGGGAATTTGGTTTTTTTGTTTTGTTTTGCTTTTTTAAAAAAGGCCCCCAGGGCAAGTTATTTACAGTTTAATTGCCACTGTCAACTGATCTGGACCTTGATCGGGACCGGGACCGGGACCTCTGGCGATCCACAGATGCTGGAGACTTAGATCTACTTGAAGAACCACGTTTTTGGCTCTTCTCAGGCACAGGAGACCTACTAACAGAACGGGACTTGCTCCTGCTCCTGCTCCGGCTCCTGGACCGACTGTAAGACTTGCGACTCCGGGAACGAGATCTGCTACGAGACCTAGAGGAACTCCTGGTCCGAGAACGAGACCTGCTTCTTGACCTACTAGGAAGGAGAAAAAAACAACAAAAAATAAGTGGTGGGCTCTACAACTCCATTAAATAAAATCTGACTTAATATATTAAAGAGGTACCTGTGCCTTTTGCTGCCTTCAATTAATTTGATTTTTCTCCCATTTATTTCCTTTCCAGAAAGTTTTTCAATAGCATTCTTTAAATCGCCATAAGAGGCAAACTCAACCACCCTGCAACAACAAAAGTCCTTTGTGAAGTGATATACATCTTTTAATCTCAGAAACTATAAAAGCAGTCTAGACTAAGTACTTTTTCTTACGCATTCTTCTTTTGCCACAGTCTTATCTCTTAATAGGTAACATGCCATTAGCACAAGGTTTCTCACTCCAAAAGAGGTGACATTTTAAGTCAGAGTCTCTGTTCTGAAGTGCTTTCTTGTTGCCTTATAGGATGTTTAGCATGAGCACCCCTGACTTAAACCCACAAGATGCCAAAAGCACCCTCAACCAATTATAACCAACAATGACTCCAGACTTTGCCAATAGTGCCCTAGGAAGCAAACCTGAGTGAGAATCACTGCACTGGAGCCTACAGTTTTAACTCAGTACTGAGGAACAGTCACAGTAAAAATTTCAGGGTCTTTCAAAACTCATAACCAGGACATACCCTTCATTTAATTTAGGTCGATGTGCATCCGCAAAGGTTACTTCCCCAGCTTGTCTCATGAAATCTTTGAGATCCTTAACGCAAGACAATTGTGTTAAGCAGAGAAAAGGAAATGTGGACACACAAACAATCACATGGTATAAAAACAAGACTACTGAAAGAGAAGATGTTAGATAAAGTACAAACATGGCATTTACCACACTTGTATTCTATCAGAATTCAAAATTATTTATGTCAGGGCACGAAATAAGCAAAAAGCATATTGCTTTTAAGCAAAATGCTAGAGAAATTCAGATTTTAACATTAAAGTAGTATTAGTCTATACTGAGGCTTAATACAAAAGGAAAACAAAAAACAAAACAAAAACAAAAAAAAAAAAGGAAAACAGTACATATTTTAAAAGCAAAGACTAAAGTAGAAATTTTATATTTAAAAAACAGAACATTTACAAGACACCAGTTATTTTGTGCCCCATATGCCATTAAAAAAGTTTACTTTACCTTTATTATTATTTCCCTAGGCTAGTCAAGCAGCAAATCATTAATCGGTCGGAGAAACCTTCATGACATATGCCCGACTGGCTCTTCGCCACCCACTTGAAGGACACTACCCAATCGATGGAAGCCTTTAATCGCACAGCCCTCCCTATTAGCAGACTATTGGCGGATGCAGACACGTTCTACTCTTGTGCAGTTACCAAGGACCACTTTACTGCGATCAGGATTCCAACGACCACCTAATTTCGTATCTTTCAACTCTTTTCGACCAGGACCTCTTATTCGGAAGCGTTACAGGAAGACAGCTCTCAACTTAGGGATCAGATCACGTTATCAACGCTCTGGGATCGCTGCAACCTGGCACTTCAATAAGTGCACCGATTACGTCTAGACCGGCAAACACAGATCTAGAGGTGGCCAATTGATCACTGTAGGAGCTGACTGGCAAAGTCAACCAGGCCCAACCAAGAGTGACCAAGACAACGATTAGGATAACCCACAGGCACTCCTCGTCATAAGGCCAACGACACAGATAGGCTGGCAAATAAAGGGTTTAATATTTGGTTAAAATTGATTTTAAGAAACAAGAAAAAATATCCTCAAAACATTTACATTTGATCACTAATATTAAAATTTGAAACATCCCCCAATTACATTAAATTAAATTTTAAAATTACAATTAAATCCATTAATTTAATTAAAAGATAAAACTACTTTTAATAAAATATTAATAAAAACATTAGCTACCCACTAATTTAAAAAAAAAACAACATTGAAATATCTCAAAACTGTGTTTCAACAAACCTGCCAGCTGACTCTTGAAGATAAATTCTCAACTATAAGCCGATTTTCTGTTCTTACAGGTGGAGCATTTCTGAGGAAGAAAATGAGTACTCACAATGGAAGAAATACAGCAATGTGCACTTACTGTGTTCAACTGCAGGCAAGTTCAAACAACTAGACATGGCAAGAAACTCAAATGACTTCCATCAAGTTTGCGTTTTATCAAAGATTTATGAGAACAGTAGACTAACCAATTACAGGACAACTACCAGAATCACTTGCTACTAATCATTCTTTAACCTTAAACTCTGCTCCCGCACTAATGATTGTTGAGAACAGCCATGAGTATAGCACATACCGTCTATCATTTCGAGGTCTACGACTACTAAAACGGTCAGAGTAGCGTCCTCGACCTCTTCCTCCTCGAGATCGAGCCCTAGCATGTTCAATAGTAACCCTGTAAGAAAGAAAAACCTTCATCATCCACTTAAGCTATAACAGAAATCTGCATAGAAAAAGCATCCCAGCTAACCTAATGTGCTCTATTTTACAGTACTAACTAGTTACAGAACTAAAAAAAAAGTCTTCACCTTTCACTGCAGAGTTCTTTTCCATCAAGTTCATAAACAGCATCATCTGCATCCCTGGGATCCTCAAATTCCTGAATTACAAACATGAAAAAAGATAATGCTTAACACGTGGCTTTAAAAGTACATTCTACAACTTACTAGGAGCACTAAAATATGTAACAAAATAAGAAGAGGACTGTCTTAATGACACTGCCATACAAAGAAGCTTATTGAAAAGGGTCAGTTAACAACAGTGAGGTTCTTTGATGCTGTCCCTAAGAAAATTCACAGCCTTAAAGCTGCAAAGTATTTTTTTTTTTTTAAATTCTATCCGGACTCAGTAAGATCAAAGACACTTACAAAAAGCTTTACCTACTTAACGATAACCCAACAGTTCTACATACTTACCACAAAACCAAAGCCTCTTTTCAGATCAATATCCCTTATACGTCCATACCCCTTGAAGAATCTCTCCACGTCTTTCTCCCTGGCCGCTGGATTTAACCTCCCGATGAATACTCGACAGCCACTCATGATGTCCGGCTAGTGCCTCCTGTCATAAAATAATCCAACCGAGACACCACCAATGAATGTCAGAGGAATGCCTGGCTAGGGGATCAAAAACATAAACAGCATAAAATAAAATGTTTACCCGGTGATGTTATAAACCAGATTGCCAAGAGTGCCTCTTATTAGGCCAGGTCCCTTGCAGACAAAATTAAAACTCGGCTCCCAACACGATCCTTCCCTGGGCCCAGACCGCAGCAACCGCAACGCCCACTGACGCCTCTGGAACTGCGCAGCCGCACACTCTCCGCGGCTCTTCTGGCCCCCTCCCATCTGCCGCAGTTAGGAAAGGCCGAGAAGTGCGGGCGGAGCCGACCCCGCCCTCCGCACGGCCAGCCCAATGGCGACGAGCCGCACGCGCGTCGCCGCCTCCCGGGAGCGTCACAGCGGGTGGTAGCCGGAATTCGCGACGCCACGGCCGCGCCTGCGCAGACGACGGCGGGCGGACGCTGGGCAGGCACAAAATGGCGGCCACGAAGGCAGCGGTGGGGAGAACCGCGCGTGCCAAACTCCCTTCTCCCTCCCCGACTCCGCCGCCCCGGAGTCACAGCCCCCGCCCGCAGAGAGGCCTGGCCACACGCCGAGCAAAGGCCTCGGCCCACCATTGGAGGGGTTCGGGCAGAGAGGAGGTAATGAGGCAGGGAGGGGCACATAACCTCTGTGTACCACGACCACAACCACGTCCGCCCTTCCACCTTCAGGGCCCCTCCAACAATCCCGAAAAGGGAGACGTGCCCCAGCGCCCACCTCGAGTAAACTGTGCTCATTGGACGCCGTCCTCCGCAAAGAGAGCAGCCCAGGCCACTCGCGATCTGAGTGGCCATGAAGAAGCCTCGATCCGAGAAGCCTTTCCCCCAAAGTGAGCCACTCACCTACCGGACTGATCTTTGGCAGCTGAGACTCAGAGAGGTCCGTAGTCTGCGACGGAGCCGTCTGCCTCCCCGCAGACCAGGACTCAACTCGTCTACGTCTCTCCACAACTGACGCACTTACTGCTCTAGCGTTCCACAAAATGGAGGGCGCGCCTCGGCGTCACTTCCGGGACCGCCCCTCAGGCCTCCCTGTTGGACCCAGGGCCGGAAGTTTCCGTGGGACCGAACCCTCCTGACCGTGACTGCTCACGCGGGGCGGGGCCGGGGGCGGGGCCGGGGCGGGGCCTGGCGTGGGAGCGGCGGTCAGGTGCCCGCGGCGGGAGGAGGGGCCGAGGGAGGGGCCTCTGGATTCGCGAGGTTTACGTTTTCTCTCCGGTGAAAATACCGTGGGGCTAATGACACCTCCTTTTTAACTGAAGTAACGGGGCAGAAGAAACGAAGGCTTTGCAGAAATATCTGGCCGTGTCCAATCTTTGCCGCTTGCAATTTAAGGTTGCACTTTGGACGGCGCTCCTTGATGCTCACGTTTTAATCCCACCTTGGACGCGTGATGGAGTTACAGTGAGAAGGCTGAGGATGGCAGGGTGTTTTTATTTTATTATTTTTTAAATTTTTTTTAAAGATTTTATTTATGCAGGGTGTTTTTAATGGAAGATTTTTGCGTGATGAAGTACTGGAGAACTATCTTGAACTGAGCCCAGAATGCAGATTTCTGCATTTCCACTACTCTAGGACTGTGCTGACTAGAAGAGGTTTCAAGAGACTTTTAAGTCCCAATGGTATTTGTTCCCTGTTCAGGTTTCTGTGATGTAACACATGAAAGACTACCATTCCTCAGAAGCTGAAGAGTTGTGTTTTCAAAGAGGGTGTGAAACATACCCACATTCTTAATTGCACTTTTCCAGTAAGGGTTGGCAGGTTAGAAATTTCAAGAGAAGAGCTATAAAGAGAACGACGGTGAGAACGACGGTGGAAAGCTTGCTTTTCTTCAGGTGGAACCCAAGGTACCCCATTTTTTGAGAGTTACACACAGATAAAGTTACACACAGATAAAGTAGGTCAAGAGAGAGCCATGCTGTGAACCCCGATTCTGTCCTCCAGACCCCTTAGGGACTCTGGACCAGAAGTTGAATAATTGGGAAGGTACGAAGCTCTTCCACGCATACGTCTCTATGTCTGTTTTTGAAAGTGCTTCAGTGGCTCTGTAGCAAAACTGTGAAGCTGGTTATCTCTGGGGTGGAGAATTTAAGGATGAATTTATAAGAAAATATGTATTTGTTAGAAAAAAAATACTTAACTGTAGCTGCTAGTCTGATAAACATGAACTTTTTATAATCTGAAAATTGTCCCAAACCTGTATTTACTTAATTACATTTGCTTGCTTTTTGTGTAATTTTAAAAAATCAGTCTTTCTGTTATTTTCTGCCTTTTGTATTGAGAGTGGAAACAACTGCTTATGATTTTGCCCACAAAACATTGTTTTTGCTACAATAAGATAAAGTATCTAGAAATGGCCTTCTAGCAGGTAGAAAACAAAAATAATGGTGCTATGTGAACACCTGGAAAAAACTGCTGCCTTCACCCATGGTGGTGTGCTTTTCTTCAGGACTAATCTTTAAATATTTTCTCGAACTACTTTCTGTTTAAAACTTTGTGATTTCTACAAAGGTAATCTTTCATTAATAATCCCTAGTGACTTAATCTACATTATTTTAAAACACTTCTCTTCTGCTATCTAATCAGTCTTCCTACCTGATGGCTTCTTATGAATTTCTCCAAAAAACACAAAATTATCTTCCATGAGCAGAATTACTCTCCTTTTTGTGTGATCCTGCAGTATTCTGTGAATACTCCTTTTAATTCCTTCATTAGTGACCTATCACATAGATGTGTAATTTATGATTTATTTTCCAGAAATGCCTAGCTCAGAAAAAAAAAACTTAGAATGTATAGACCTGAATTTGCATTAACATTTCTCTCAGGCCATTCTGTACCTATCTTGCAAAAAATGACTTGGCATTCTTCTTCTAAGATGTCCAAGTGAAACAAATCTTTAGTAAAGGGGGAAAATGCAGAGAAATCACAGATTAAAATAAATGTCATGTATTGACCATCTCTGCTGGGGACTTTCAGCTTAACTGTGGGATGATTCATTCATCATGTTCCTGCTTCTATCTAACTCAGTAATCCAATTACGGTTTGTGGCCCTCATCCAGCATGCCACCTGTATTTTTAAGGTTGGTTTTACCTTTTTAAACAGTTGAGGGGGAGGGATCAAATGAAAAATAATATTTTGTAGACACATGAACATTTCAATGAAATTCAGGAACATTATCGATGAAGTTTCTTTGGAAGACTGCCAATCATATACTTACTATGTATGTCCTGCTGCAAAGGCAAGGCTGACTAGTTGCCATAGAGACCATATAGGCCACAAGGCAAAATATTTACTACCTGACTTTTTATAAAATACAATGTTTGTTGACCCCCGAGGTAACTGATTTCTAGATTTTAAACTGTTCTTAGACTGCACCATTCAACACCTATTGCCAAGTAATAAAATATAGGGAGACAGGATTTAATTTTTATTTTTGAATAGGGTTTATTCCACATATAAAAAGAAATATATGCTCATTATAGAAAAATTTTTCAAAAGGAAAAATAATCTGAAAAAGAGGAAACACAATCCCATCTTACCAATCAGCCTCTGATTAGATTTTATTGTAATTCCCCCTCATATTTTTTCTCAGTGTTAAATGTTGTCCAATTCAAAAGTAATCATCATTTTTAAAACTTAATTTCAAAAACAATTATGAGAATTTAAAAGACCATCCTTATTCCCAACCCCGAGGGATAGCTATTTGACTTTTTTATAATTTCCCTTTAGTGTTTTTCATAAGCACAAGCGTGTTTTCAAAAATTTGAATCATCCTCATATATATAATTTGGAGGTTTTCTTAATTTGTAAATTTAATCATGGCCATTTTTCCATGTTTCTTTAACAACATATTTGCGATCAAAAGTGTATATTCAAATTTGTGTCTGTTTTCCCATTTAACATGACACTAAGGGCTGCCCATGAGTGTAATACTCAGCCAGAAGTAGCACCTGTGCTAGTGAATTGCAGGATCCTGACCACCAAAGCCAGAAATGATTAGAGTGAATGTGAAATTAAAATGGGCAGCACGTCACTGAATAGGAGATGAACTGAAGAAGAAACGAAATAGTATCTGTACAGAGAAGTGGCAAAGATTAGCATGAGGGGGTCCTGTGAATATTTTCTTAGGCAGAGATAAAATATCATGGCCACTAATTCATGATTTGCTAACTTAGAAAACTTAGGAATCCTGTATCAAGCTATATAGTACTATGCGTATGTGATACCAGCTTGTGCCATGAATGAACCCTCAATTTAAATCCTAGCTTTAGCTGCTGTTTCTGTCCCTCTACCATCTCTACACTCAACCATCCTCTAACACAATGGTTGGTTAAAAGACCGACTTGGGCATTGTCCCAAATGCAGTTTCCCAGTGCTATTTCCCCAGAGTGCCTGATTCAGGAATCTGAGGCTCAAGGGTCTGAATATTTAAGCGGCACCGCAAATTCATGTGGGTCCCGACTATAGTTTGCAAGCACTGATTAGACCTCCATTGTCTAGTTCACTCCTTCCTTGCTCCTTAGCTCAGCAGTCGCCCCTTGGTTTCTCTCAGCTTCTCAAGCAACCACTTCTCCTTCACGGTTAGCAGGTTCTCTATTACCGGATAAAATTAACTCAAAGGTTAGCAACTTAAAATAATGAAAATTATTATCTTAAAGTTTCAATGAGCTGGGAATTCAGGAGTCACTTTGCTGGTGGTTCTGTCTTGGAGTCTCCCGTTAAGCTGTTGACTGGGGCCAGAGTTGTATCTGAAGTCTAAATTGGGGAAATCTTCCAAACTCACTCATAGACTATTGACAGGCCTCAGTTCCTTGCCTCTTCCTGGCTTCTGGTGTTTGCCAGCAACCTTTGGTGTTCCTGCCTTGTAGTGTTCTAGTGTTCTCGTGTTCTAGTCACACGACTGTCTTCTCCTATGTGTCTTCACATCTTACCTCTACATGTGTCTGGGCTTAAATTTGTGTCCAAATTTCCCCTTTTATAAGGACACCAGTCATAGTAAATTGGGGTCCTCCCTAATGAGCTCATCCTAATTTAATTACCACTGTAGAAACCCTATTTCCAAATAAGGTCACATCTTGGGGACAGGGCTTAGGATTAGAGTAGATCTTTCTCAGGGGACACAATTCAACCCATAATACATAGCTTCTGCCATATGCTATTCACACAGCCCAGCCCTGAAACAATGTGGATGGGCACTGCACAGGCAAGAGGAGGCATGACTGAGGGTCACTGGAGACAAGCTACCCCAGTGCTTTTTTGCTTCATATAGAAAGTGAAGTTATGAGGTTACCATGGCTTCAGGCTCTCTCCCCTCCATCTCCAAATAACCTAAATCTCCACCCATCATCTCCGTGTCTATCTTCGAGAAGGAATTCAATTTCTTTCCAAAGCTTTGGTTCTTCTTATACCAGATTCCAGAATTTGCTCCAATAATTATTTTCTCCCCCCTTTTTCTATCTTAAATCCTACTCTCTCTACCACCTCTTTAGTTCTTACCTAACAAATATGCTGTTTCCCTCTTTGTAACTTCAGGAAAAACCCACACTCCTCTTAACCTAGGTCACATATCAAACTGCCCCATCTCCCCCTTCCAAAGCCAACATATTTCTTAACAGAGCAGTCTTTACACTCCAAAGTGCCACTCAAGCTCTCATTCACCTACAGCCACACTTCCACCCACCTCTGCACTGAAACTGCTCTCAACATACATTGCCAACCTGATTGCAAAACCAGTGGCCTCTTTACAATCTCCATCCTCCTTAATAAAAACTAACATTCATCTTTCCCCTACTATCTGCGAGGCATAGTGCTTAAGGTTTTAGATTTATTAGCCTACTAAGTCATTGACAACTCTCTAAAGTCAGTTCACACCCTCCTTTTACACACACACACACACACACACACACACGCCACACACACCCCAAAGCTCAGTCACACAGCTGGAAGTGGTAGAAACTTCCACTGGAGCCAGTGTGTCTTTTCTAACTCTGGTTCTAAAGGATTTTCTTTTCAATCTTAAAAGACTTACTCAAAGGTAAAATCAAAAACCTCATAGCATTTTTTTTAAGCCAGGAGAAAAAAATCTGCATCACGAGTTAGTAACTTTGGCTACTTTGTTACAAAAGTGGAAACTAGCTGTGTAAATGGATTCAGCCTCAGCCATTGCTAGTAAGGACCAAAGCATCAAAGCTGTGTTACAAGTGACACCCACAGCAAATCATGGGAGAAGCAGCTGAGCCCACCAGCAGTATGTGCTCAAGAGCTGGAATCAGTTGTGTGTTGGGACAGTGACTGTGGTAACTCCAGAGACTGAAATAGGGCCTGGCACAGAAAAAGCACTCCAACAATATCTGTTGAAGAGTGAATCTACCATTTTCACATGTCCTTGAACTTTTCTAAGCCTCAGTTTCCTCATGTGAGAAACTGATCAGTAATAGCACTTAATTCCAGGGTTATTATGAGTGATGCGCATCATATATTTCATTCTCGACACTCAACACATTTCAGCCATAAGTGAGGAAAGCAGGCAACATGTCTCTAGTCAGAAAAGACCAAAACCATGGCAGAGGTTAAGCTACTATAACAGAGAAACCAGGATAGTGACTTCAAAAACATATAAGTTTCTTTCTCGTGTCCCCAAATCCTCTGTAGGTAAAATACAAAAGGCTGAAGCCTTCCAAAGCCCCAAACCATTCAAGGGATTGGGAGAGAAAGCATGCGGTTGAGAGGGGGTGGAGGAGAGAGAAAGCGAGCCGAACAAAGGCCACATCTACCAAGGCTTATTGCCTCCTACACCTACTCCCCCCAAGTGGCCAGGAACTGGGGACTGACCAATTACTGACATTTTTCCATCTTCGCTATTCAGAAGAAAGTCTCAAAGCATGAACACCCGACACTATTCAGTGCAGAGCTGTTGTGATAGGTACACATTTCTAGTAAGAGGCTCCTAGTTCAGCCCCAGTTCTGAAAATTATTCCTTTCCTGATCCAATAATTTGGGTCAAGGTGTCTAGGACCAGTCCAGTGACAAACACTTGACAGCCTATCAGTGTGATAAATCAGAGTACCCACTAGTGGGCCAGGTTTAATGGAGAAGAAGTGGCTTAGTCTTGAATAAAGAGTTGTGGGAGGGAACAGGAAACTCTATTAAATGTTCTTTCCTGCACCTCAAATAGTCTCCTGGGTTTTTTTTAAGATTTATTTATTTATGCAGACAGAACTGGGGTACAGGCCAGAGGTGGGGGGGTGAGAGGATTCACCAGAGACAGAGTGGGGAACAGAACAGGTGGATTGACTGAAATACACTGCTGAGGGGAGCAGTGGGTGAGTCAGAAGAGGTCTGCTGCACCATGTGGTATCTCCCTGGCCGGGGATCGAACTCATGCTATGTGGCTGCGGATAGCTTCATAGGTTGCGTTTTAACCCCCTGTGCCGCCAGGGAGTCCCTAGTTTCCTGTTTTAAGAGCTTGGACATTGAGTATTTAACTCAGATGGTCATGGTTTATGTTAAGGAGAGCTGCAGTAAGATATCCTGCTAGTGGAGAGATTAGGCCGTCCTATTGCACTCTGAAAGATCTGGTTGAATCCACGGAGAGATACCACTAGGAATCCAGAACTGTAGAAGGTTGGAGCCTGATGCTAAGTCAGTTACCAGAAAGGCCCAGCATCTCCAGCATCAGCACAGAAAAACTGGTGCTGCTCTGGGTTAGGTCTGGGGCTGCTGGGCTACGTTGTTTAGGCTGACTGTGTAATCTTCTCATATGATACCTACCATCATGACTCCTGATTAGGCCTCATGTGCTCCCAATCAAGGGCCCTCTTCAGAATAGCAGGAGTAAGGTATAAATAGCTGAGTGTTGCTTAAAACGGAAGCAAGGAAAGAAGAGGCTGGAAGTGGAGCCAGAGAGGACAGTGGTGGACTTCAAATACCATGATAATGAGCTTGGATTTTATCCAGTGGGCCTTGGGTATATGTGGCAAGGTTTTATGCAAGAAGGAAATATGACCAGATGTATGTTTACCAGGGGGAAGGCTTTAGGGAGAACAGTGGCTAAAATCAGTTAGCATTCTACATGGGAAGAAGCAGAATCTTAAGGAAAAAGTTTATAAATCAGCTAACATAACTGCAAATGTACAGACAGGCTCAGTACTGTGTGTGGCTTGATCTATAGCTCCAGTGCTATCTCCAGCGTCCAATCCTTGGCTCTAGCTCCTCTGAGCATCAGCTTCATTCCCACATGCTAGCAAGATGCCAGCAGCCCCAGCCTTGCAACCGTACTCCACCAAAGCAGAGAAAGACAAAGTGTCCCTTCCAGAAGCTTCCATTGAGGCTTCTTAGAATGCCTCCCAAATGCTCCAGCAAAAATTTCCTAATATCTCAGTGGCTTTCTGTTGTGCTACCTGCTTATCCCTACAGTCCTCACAGCTCAAAGATACGTTGCTATTCTCTAAATTCCTGTTCATGCTTGAATATCTCCTCTAGCAGTTGTCACAGATTACCTTGGAGTACTGTTATTAGTGCACAGATTAGACTTTCTTTGATGTCAGAGACTTTCTTTTAAATCTCTGCACCCCTCTCTTCAGTGAGAAGCACATTTCCTCGTACACCATAAGTTGTAGGCGGCCCCACAGAAAACAGTTGCATAGAACATCCCTTGAGCTGGCTGGTCGGTGCCCACGTCTTGTTCTTAGAGAGCATAATGTCCTCTCTGCATGGTTAAACTAAGCAGCTGTGTTCCTGCTGCCTAGAGCCATTTTGTAGCCATTACTCACAGACAGTGAGATTCTCTCTATCCCGGGGAATTGGGAGTTTGGAACTGAGAGACCCCTTGCTGGGGCGCTTTAATGGCACAGGCCAGAGGGAAGTGGGCTTCCCAGTCTTGTGGCTGACACCCCAGAGCTACCCGGGGCTGGCCCTGCCTGAAACTGGATTGTTCAAACCTCCAGGGTCTCATCAGATTCCTCCCAGCACCTTCCACTGATTTTCACTTTTTGCCTAAATTAACTCCTGGACTTCAGCAATGAGAGCAAAATAGCGTAACACTGTTGTGAGCAACAGAAGGTGAGTGTATCATTAACAACTCAGAAGTGTCTTGTGAAATACCAAGAATAAGACTCCCAGGCCTGAGGAGTCTGGAAACAGGAAGTGGAAGCTGTTGAGAACGGAGATATAGTCTTCCTCTCACTCTCCCTGACACCTGGCTTACCCTGCCTCACTATCCAGGTGGCAGAATATGGCCACAACATGTCGTCCAATTTTTATATCTCCTGCGTCCACAGGCAGCTCCCAGAATGAGAGTGGAGCTCTTAGATCCAATTCCTTGATCCCTGGAGAGGAATGTCTGCTTAGTCCAATTGGGACGGGGTGTCGACCTGTTCCAATCAGAAGAGATGTGGTCACATGCTACTAACATGCCAATCAGAGAGCCCACCCCAGAGACGAGGATGAAGTTTAAGAGGGTCATTGTAAACTGGGATGACACCCCTAATGTACAAATGAGTAGTTCATCTTCAAAATGGTCCACTTGGCCCTAGGCCCAACTTATAGTCATCCACAGACCTTACCCCAGAGCAGATCAAACCAGTTTCTCTGTCTTCCTGCCCTAGACTTTGCTTTGACAAAAATACGTAACATGTAGCATGTCTGAGTCATATGGTAGTGGCAGGAATGGGCACAGCGCAGGTTCTCCATGACCCAAGTAGAAGGGGTAAAGGAGGAGAGAGTCCTGGAGCCCTCGGTGGCTTTTGCAGGCTTTTATAGTGATTTACCAGGTACGTGGCAGGCAGAGGTGCCAGGGGGGCCGGGAGGCTGGCAGGCCTCCCAGCCCCCAGCAAGTCTTCACACTTTCTGGGTTCTCCAGTGTTCTCTCGTGGCCTTGTTTTCTGCTTCTCACATGGTTCTGCTCTCTACTGTACTGGCGTCCCCGTGAGACCACCCTTATAAGCCCAGTCTCAGCCCAGATGTACCCACTTACGCTTGCCCACACCCTACTCCAGAGGCCCGCCATCAGGCATGCATTCAGGACCGCAGGGATCCATCATCCATCCTAATGGCCGGAAGGCAGAAAAGCCTGATACTTTTTATCTACCCTACATGTACCTGCTTTCCTCACTGTGTCTAACATAGGAAATAGCTAAGAACGTTCTACTCTACCTGGTAACATTCAGAAATCACTGGAGGCCTGCTGTGTGCCACAGACTATGCAAGGGGTTTCATAGACTTACTTTCCTTTGACGTCACTAACCCCAACCTTGGAATTGCTAGTCCTAAGTCACACAAAATCATTAACTACTGGTGACAGTGCGGGATTCCAGCCGATGGCTGTCTAAACTCAAAACCCATTTGCTGCTTCCACGGCCAAGGCCGACCTTCCTACAGAAGGGAGTGGAGGACAGAGCAGTCGTGTGCCTTGGAAAGTAGAGGTTGAAAGTGAGATAGAGTTTGGGAACTGTGGTGTCCTGCTTAGTTTCTGGGCTCAGACACTGACTCCCTACAGTCCTAACATGGCCCTAACACTGCCTTTTGGACCCAACCTCCCACAAGAAAAAGCAGCAGAACAGATGATGCCTGAGATTGTGTGCATGACTTATTTTCTGAGTCTCAAAGTGTTTCTGAGCACTGCCTGTTGGACGACTGCAGTTCCTGACACCGCGCTCACCCCTTCATGTGCGTTAAGTCACTTAAATCTCAAAATGAAACTTTTTCCCAAAAAGAGACTGAGTTTCATAGAAAGCAATTTCCAAATGTCACACAAAAAGTAAGCATTTCAGCTCCTGCTGTTATCTCATAGCTCAAACTTTTACTCTGATGACAAAAAAAGTAAATACTGGATATGTGCCGAATAAAAACATAAGGATATACCCAGAGAAGTCTAAGAAAAGAATTTGTCACACAAGAGGGAGGCCGGGCCTCCCTGGTGGCACAAGGGGTTAAGCACAGCACTATGAAGCAATCCGCAGCCTCTGCATCACGAGTTTGATCCCGGCTAGCCAGGGAGCTACCCACATGGCGCAGCAGACCTCTCCTGACTCGCCTGCTGCTCCCTTCAGCAGTGTGTTTCAGTCAGTCTGCCTGTTCTGCTCCCCACTGTGTCTCTGGTGGATACTCTCACCTCCCGTATCTCTGGCCTCTACCCCAGCTCTTGTATGCATAAAGAAAAATAAAAATCTTAAAAATAAATAAATAAATAATAAAAATATAACTCAGATGGAATTTTCCAAATTGAGTAACATTACTTTAACAAAAGTCCACGTCCATCTAGTCTCATCTACCTGTTTATGTAAACAATATTTCTCAGTACTTAAATATATAGTTTCTCTTTCTTGCATTGAATATTATTCACCCAGAATCACATAGAAAAAAATAACTATCCATCTCATTAAGAAATGTCAGTAAGGGCCTCCCCGGTGGCGCAGCGGTTGAGCGCTGGGTTGCAAAGCTGCCCGCAGCCTCTGCAGCGCCGGTTCGATCCCCGGCTGCTCCCCGGCCACCAGAGGAGGGTCCCACATGGCGCGCAGACCTCTCCTGCCGCCCGCTGCTCCCCTCAGCAGTGTACTCGGTCCTTCTGCCTGCTCTGCTCCCCGCTCTGGCTCTGGTAAATTCTCTCACCCTCCCGCACTTCTGACTGTACCCAGTGCTTGTATAAATAAATAAAAATAAATCTTTTTAAAAAAAAAGTCAGTAAAATTACTTTTAAAATGGAGTGACTATCAAGATTTGTAATATGTTTTAATCACAGGCAATTCGAACTTTTAAATTTCTACTTATGTATTCCTAATCTTGATGCATAGAAATCTGAAAGGGTACTTAAAAATACTTTTGAGCATAAAAACATATCATATTGAATAACATTTTGTGGGGGAAGTAGAGTGGAAATGAGTTCAAGGGAAAAAAGGAATTATATAAGTTACGATCTTATTAAAAGATGTAGTTTCTGGGCCTTCCTGGTTGCACAAGGGGTTAAGCACAGCACTATGAAGCAATCTGCAGCCTCTGCAGTGTGAGTTGGATCCCTGCTGGCCAGGGAGGTGACCCACATGGCACAGCAAACCTCTCCTGCCTCACCCGCTGCTCCCCTCGGCAGTGTATTTCAGTAGATCTACCTGTTCTGCTCCCCATTCTGTCTCTGGTGAACCCTCTCACCCCCCACACCTTTGGCCTACACCCCAGTTCTTGTGTGCATAAATAAATCTTTAAAAAAAAATGTGATTTCTGTGTATTAAAAGGACTGGTGATAGGAATCAAATTGTAATGACATTTAGACTCCAGTGGGTTTCCTTAAAAGAGTGATATCTTTGTATTACTTTGAAATGTCAGTACTTAAAATACACTGGAAATTACATCCTTTGTAACTATTTAAATTGATTATTAAAAAAAGGCTTAGATGTTAACTTAAAAATGTGGGGAAAGGTACCTAAATATTCAAAGTCCTTTTCAAGGCTTGGAAAACCAATATCTGAGCTGTGGAGCCCGACACACACACACACACACATACACACTCTCTCTCTCTCTCTCTCTCTCTCTCTCTCTCACACACACACACACACACACACACACACACACAAACGGAGCAGATCTGGGAGAGCGAGTGGGGCGGGAGGAACTGGAAAAGGGCCTCACCCTGAATCACACCCCCACTTCCCCATCAGGTGACATTCTGTAAAGCAAAGGGTTTTTCCCATGGCACTGCCCTCTCTGGCACCTCTCGCCTCCTTCTGGTGGGGTCCTCAAGCCTATACAAGCACCATCACACTCAGTGGCCCTGACACTCAGCGCCTCCACTGGGGGATCTGGCTAACCATGCAATTCCTGGGCTCTCCTCAGACTCATGGGATCACATTCTCCATGGGGCTGAGAAAGAAACTGTCCCCAGCCCACACTAGAATGGAACCTTGTGGCCTGTTCCTTGTCAGAAAAACTTGACAAGCCTGATGAAACATGGGACCAATTCCGTGAGACACTTCAACTGGCTTAAGAGCATTTTCTGGGAGACTCACCAAACCTCCCACAGGTAAGAGAGGGATCTGAGGACCTTGAGCCAGTCCTTGGAGGTCTCTGATCATCTTTAACTCTTCCTTCTCTTCCTCTCCTCCCCTTCCCTTCCTTCTTTTTTTTTTTTTTGTGGGACCCTTGCCTCGGCCGGGAATCGAACCGGCGCTGCAGAGGCTGTGGGCAGCCTCGCAGCCCAGCGCTCAGCTGCTGCGCCACCAGGGGAGGCCCTCCCCTTCCTTCTTTACCTACGGTCCAGCCATGATCATCTAAAGCAGCACTATCCAATAGAAATGCAGCGTAAGTCACAAATGCAAACCACACACATAATTTTAAATTTTCTAGTGGCCACATTTCCAAACAAGGAAAAGGAAATTAATTTTAATAAATTAATTTTGATAATAAAATGAAATGAATTTTAATATATTCTATTTAACTCAATAGCAATTGAACATGTAACTCACATAATAAGTACTAACATGATGTTTTATGTTTTCACCCACTCAAGTCTTCGAAGTCTGGTTTCAAATTTACACTTGCAGCATCTCACTTCAGCCTGGTCACATCTTCAACATCAATAGCCCTGTGTGACTTGTGGTTACCATATTGACAGCAGATATTTAAGCAGTCTTGTTTCGTTCTTTAAAGAGAAAGTTTTTGAATGGGCTCTTTTAGTTGCAGGAAGCCTCCTCCCTTGTAGCAAGTTTGAATCAAAACTTTGACATGTGTTTGTAATCAAAGTGTCTGAAAATCTGCTCTAACTAAAAGGGGGGAGTAGAAACCTGCACTTTAACAACTGCTCCAGGTGATTCTTGTGCACACTTCAGTTTTTGGATCACTTTTTAACTAGTTCACACCTATTTCCAGTTGCAAGTGGGTAATTCTTCCCCAGCTGTCTCTATGGAAACCTGTTAGCCAGACTCCTTTTGGTCCACTTCAATGGACTCTTTTTAGTCCACTTCAATGACTGAAGGTAGGGTAGGCTCAACAGAGGAATAGCAGGGGCCTCCCTGGTGGCCTAGGGGTTAAGGCTCAATGCTAGCACTACTATGGACTGAGTTGGATCCCCAGCCAGGGAGCTACCCACAGGGTGCAGCAGACCTCTCCTGTCTCACCTGCTGCTCCCCTCAGCAGTGTATTTCAGTCATTCTGCCTGTTCTGCTCCCCACTCTGTCTCTGGTGAATCATCTCAGCCCCCTTCCACACCTCTGGCCTACTCCCCAGTTCTTCTACACAAAAATAAATAAATAAAATCTTTAAAAGGAGGGGGATTGTATGGTCTTGGCCCCTTGGAAAATTTCAGATTCTTTCAGAAACATTGCCTGCCCCATCCCACCCCCCACACCCCCAGCCACGCTGACTAGGAAGTGAACTCAGAACTTTTGTTTCCTTGTGACAAAATGAAGCTAAAGGTGGAATATTGTTGTGGAATGAAGCCAACCTTTTACTCTGCATCTAGATTGAAAATCCAAATTTCTGTGTTGCAGTGACCTGCATGGCTCAGAACTTTCAAACTGGAATGGGCTGTTTCATTCTCATGGAAGAGATTACAACTAGCCACATTTTTCATGGTCTTTGATTTTAGAGAACAAAGAGTCTCAACCCTGTGTCACTGATGTTCAATAACACAATCCGTTTCTATGGCTCAGAGCCATAACAAGGGTTAAGTGAAATAACACAAGCTTCCCCCATAGAGTTTCTTTTTTTTTTTAATAAATTTTATTTTTATATTCCCCATACAATTGCAACCCCCTTATTTTGACCCCAATCCCTCCCCTCCCTGCCCCCCACACCCCATGGAGTGTCTCTGGTTCATAGTTGTTTGTTGATTTTGATTTTCACTTTCTTATAGTTATTCATTTTCCTGGTCTCTTATTTAAGTTTTCTAGATTCCTGCTATGAGTGAGACCATCTGGTATTTTTCTTTTTCTTTTTGGCTTATTTCGCTGAGCATGATCCCTTCCAGCGCCATCCATGTTGCTGCAAATTGCATGTGTTTATCTTTTTTGAATGCTGAGTAATATTCCATGGTGTATATGTACCACATCTTCTTGATCCAGTCATCTATTTTTGGGCATTTGGGCTGTTTCCAAAGCTTAGCTATTGTAAACAGTGCTGCTATAAACATAGGGGTGCAGGTGCTCTTTGGAATTGATGTTTCTGTGTCCTTTGGGTAAATACCTAGGCGTGGAATTGCTGGATCATATGGAAGCTCTATGTTTAGTAGGTCCAGAAATCTCCACACAGCTCTCCATAGTGGTTGGACCAGTTTGCACTCCCACCAGCAGTGCAGGAGAGTTCCTTTTTCTCCACACCCTCGCCAACATTTGTTGTTGCTAGTTTTTTTAATATGTGCCATTCTCACTGGTGTGAGATGGTATCTCATGGTAGTTTTGATTTACACTTCCCTGATTACAAGTGATGTTGAACATTTCTTCATATGCCTGTTGGCCATTTGCATTTCCTCTTCAGAGAAGTTTCTTTTTAGCTCTTCTGCCCATTTTTGACAGGATTATTTTCTTTGTTGTTGAGTCTCATCAGCTCTTTGCAGATTTTTGTGATCAGTCCTTTATCATTAGTGTTGGGTGCAAAAATATTCTCCTAGTCGGTGGGGTTTCTCTTTGTTTTTGTTATTGTCTCTTTTGCTGTGCAGAAGCTCTTTAATTTGATGTAGTCCCAGCTGTTTATCTTTGCCTTCACTATCACTGCTTTGGGTGATGTGTCTGTAAAGATGTCTTTGATATGCAAATCACGTAGTGTTTCGCCTATATTTCCTTCTATGTATTTTCCCCCATAGAGTTTCTATGAAAACTTTCATAAGTGAAAATGGCATAAAACACGAAGTCACTACCATTCATTTATAAAACATTTTTTGGCATTCCCAAACCTCAAAAAATAAGCAACCAAGTCATCCCAAGCAACACACTCTACCTAAAACAACACCAGATATGGAAAGCAGAACGACGTGACTAGTACACAACCCTTATAAAGTAGCTCTGGGGGAGGGTTTGGGGTGCCCCTGGGACTCAGGGTTCTAAAACAGCATCTGTGAAACAAACTCTGAATACCACTCTTGCCTTTTGTCATAAAAGTGAAAATCCTCTTTGGATTGCTGTCATTTAACACAAACAGGTAGTAATACACAGCTTTCATAAAAACGAAACAGTAGAACTAGAACTTTCTAAAAACAGGGATTACCTGTATACGCAAAGGACCTGGTGAGGCAGGACACGCCAAACGGCCGCTCCTCCGTCGGTGTAGGCGTGACGTTAGCATTCATGTCCTCCACCTAGGTCTCCTGTAAAATCGTTCTCTTTCTGCCGCAAGGGTGCAGACAGTTAAAGTTGGAAGTTTTTCTTGAAAATCTGAGCTCAAGCTGCAATTCTCACTGAAGAAACATCACAGGGGAACTTTGTCTAGGACCTCTGCCACACTGCCCAGAGCCGTTTCTCCTTTTATCTTTGCTTGCCTTGCCTCAGCATTGCTTTTGTCTCTGCCAGGGCCACATTCATTTCTGGGCTTTGTTTCTTTTTTTTCAGGTGCAAATTGCTGAAAGGCCCCTTGGAGAGGGAACCTTATTTTATCTGGAGCCAACTGCTGTGTTTTGTTTCCTTCATTCAATGCCCACACCTGTGTCCTCACCTCCACTCTCTGAGGTTAACGCAGCCATCCAGACCCTTCCTCACCACTACTCCTGCTGAGACAGGTTCCACCGCTCTCTGATCTTTCTCTGGGTTGTGCTTCTTGCTTTCAAATGCAATGACACTGGGATTCGTAAAAATGCACATTTATTTATTTAGAGTTTTAACGGTTTTTAAACAAATCAATTATTTTCCTGTATGTGTATAATAAGGGGGACATAGGCCATACAGATGAGCAGGAAAAATCCAAAATATCACCAGAGGTGAACCCCACTGCCATGACTGCTAACGTGTTGGCATCCTTCCAAGCCTTCTTCCTGGAAGAAGTTTTATCAAAATCAAAATTAGGATAGTCCTGTTGGCAGTTTATGACTTTCTTTTCACTTAGCAAGGCACTGGAGCAAATGTTCACGCCATTACCCCAAGTGCCTGCTTGTCTTTTATGGACCCGGTTTGCAGCATCACTGAAGGTCTGGGAACTCTTTCGCTTTGGAATTTTTTTTCAGCACCAGAAGCACAACACTGAGCCTGTGAATAGTGGATTGCAAAATGTTTTGCAGCATGTGATAAGACAGCTGTGCATCTGAGCAAGACAGAAGTTTGCCTCACCTGTCCCTCAAAACAAGGCAAGCTCTTTTTAAAAATAAGCCACGGAACAGGCCACTGATTCTACATGTTCAGCAGCAGTCTCACCGTCTTAAGAGGCATTTCACAGGATTGGGATAGCGTTGCACTAAACACTAATTTGTTACAAACTGATTTTTACCATAAACCAGGCTTAACTTTTCCCATCAGTAAACATAATTTCAGCCCCTCATTTAAAAAATTATGTAAACATTGACAGCATATAACTGTTGAAGCACAGGAATAGGTACAAGGAAGTTGGTTGAGTTATTCTTTATTGTTGTGCCTGTTTGAAATGTCCCATATATTTTTTTAAACTGTTAGTTGGCTCTTAGAGTCCATCTTTAGCTTTCTGAGCCCACGCCCTAAGGTAGGGGAGATCAAAGAATCTCAAGTTCGCAGAAGTGAACAGCCAGCTTGGAGCAGACCAGTCAGGAGAGGGATAGCAGGTGGTTCTCACTTGAGAAAAGCTGATGTCAGGTGAGCCTGGACTGGGCAGAAGGGGCTGCAGAGGGGACAGCTGCATAGGGGAGCCATGATGACTGGCCTCCTTTTGCCTGCTGGGCCTGCTCAGGCTTGGGCCGCCACGCCTGTCCTTAGCACCTGATCCTGTGGGTGCAACTGCCCTCTGTCCCCCGGGAGGCAGGCTGTGGTGCCCCGGGACCTGACCAGGCAGAGGTTTGCCCCAGGAGTGTTTTCTACTCACTCCAGCCTAAGTTCCTCTTTACCCCCCACCCCCCACCCCAACTCCCCTGGAGCTGCAGAAGGCCCCTGTAGTGGATCAAGCAAAGCTGCAACCCGCCTGGGCCCTCAGGCCTCTCTGGGTCTGAGGCTCTGCTAACTTGATTGACTGTGGGATAATCCAGCAAAAAAAAAAAAAAAAAAAAAAAGAGCATTTATTATTTATACAGGAACTAAACTCATGGCTTAAGGTGTTTTTTGTTTTTTACTTTTACTTTACAGTGTTTAAAAACCCAAATAATAAAATTTTCAAATATTTGGCTTAAAACCTTCTAATTATCAAAAGTTGTGGGATTTCACCTAACTGTTTGAATTTGGGACTTATTCTAGAGGCCCTGAGATCTGACTTCAGTCCCGTTGGCTGTGGGTGCCCATACCCAGGGGATCTGCACTTAGGGACATTGGTCAGAGATCCAGAGAATGTCAAGAGATCACTTAGTCCAGAAGTTTCCATACTGTGGGTCTCCAGCCATGAGTGGTTCTTAAAATCACTTTATTTTTTTTTAAAGATTTATTTATTTATGCATACAAGAACTGGGGTACAGGCCAGAGGTTGCAGGGAATGAAAGGATTCTCCAGAGACAGAGTGGGGAGCAGGAAAGGCAGACTGGCTGACACACACTGCTGAGGGGAGCAGCGGGCAAGTCAGGAGAAGTTTGCTGTGCCTTGTAGTTAGCTCCCTGCCTGGCCAGGGATCAAATTTGTGCTGCAGAGGCTGTGGATAGCTTCATAGTGCTGTGATTAACCCCTGTGACACCAGGGAGGCCCAAAAATCACTTTATTTTTAATGAACTGGAGCAGAAGAGAGGAAAAGAGCAAAAAAGAAAATCTGGGCCATCAGAGGCCATCATGTACAATGCATGCCCTATGGCAAATTGCAGTCAAAAGAGACTTGAGTATAGCTGGGCCAGCCTGATCCTCTCATTTTACAGATAAAGAAATTAAGAACCAGCGACTGTGAGTGACTAACACAAGGTCATGCAGCAATCTCGTAAGGGAGCCGGGAGAAGGGTGTGTGGTCCTGAGGCAAACCGCCCACTTCACCCAAGAGTTGGAGTCTCTGAAACCAACTGTGGTCAAAGCAGGTTCAAGCCAGTACTCTTGCCTTACTGGGAGGGAAGCAACAGGTTCCCCATGGTGTCTGCCAGGCAGATGGTGCTTCTCCAGGTAAGGGCCAACCTGCCCCAGAATTACCCAGGATGCTCATGACAGGTGCAGATTTTGGCCTCAGTCACTAACTCACCTTGGGCAAGGTAATTAACCTCTCTGGACCGCAGTTTCTTTCCATAGGATGGGGCTAGTAAGAGCACCTGTGTCACAGAAATGCATGGGCTGCCCTCCCAAGCTACTTCAGGCATGATGGTGGTTCCCAACTATGAGCCAGTCATTGCCCTGGAGCCTGGGGGCCAGGGGTGACCCTCCTCAGGGAGCTCACAGTCCCCACGCACACTGAGTCCTCCCTCTGCAAACCCAGACTCTGGCTCTGAACGATTCAAAAGGCCTGTGCTTTTTATATTTTTACCAGAACGAGGTGTTTACATTAAAGAAGGAAAGGCCTCCCTAGTGGCCTAGGGGTTAAGTATCAGCACTATCACCGCTAAGGCCTGAGTTTGATCCCCAGCCAGGGAGATACCCACATGGCACAGCAGACCTCTCCTGTCTTGCCCGCTGCTCCCCTCAGTAGTGTATGTCAGTAGATCTGCCTGTTCTGCTCCCCACTCTGTCTCTGGTGAATCCTCTCACCCCCTGCATCTCTGGTCTACACCCCAGCTCTTTTACGCTAGAGAGAGAGAGAAAGAAAGAAAAGAAAGAAGGGAGCCTCTGATGGCTGAGGGTACTGAAGACCACAAAGCCCTGTTCTGTGAAATAGACTTTCACACCCCATCCTCAGAGTGGGGCGAAAGGCGTATGGACTGTGTGCAGAGGCCTGGAGTATTCGAGAAGTTGGCCCTGGCAGGGATAAGAAGTCCTGGGATCAGATCCCCTCGCTGCATCCCGACTCCTGCAAAGCCCATTGAGCCTTGGATTTGGCCAGAGGGCACCATAGCCAGTGAAACCAAGCAGGTGGGACATTCCAAGACACCCCCAGGGCCTGGTTAGCACCTGCCCAGACTGTCTCTGTCCAGAAGGAAGAGGCTCGCTGGGCAGCCCTCCTCTGAAGCTTGCACTTTCCCCTACCTTTCCTGTGACTCCTGAGCTCATAGCGACACAGATCCCGGGCACAGGTGACAGAATAAGCAACATCTTGCTGTGACAGCTGCAGGCAGGGCCACAGGAGGAGGCAGGAGGTGCCTCCCCCACACCTTGGCACCAGTGACAGTCATTCCTGCTCCCCACACTCCTGCAGGTGACTTCACATCGGGTGCCTCTCAGAGGGAAAAGTCCCTGGCATGCTTCCAAATGGGCAATGCACCCCTATCCCCACAGCCTTTAATATAATGCTCGTTAAGTCAGAACAAATATGAAGTGATTATTTCAACTCATTAATGAGAAGCCTTGACCGGTACCCAGTCCTGTTCTTCTTATTCCCAGTGGCCCAGGCTGCCAACAGTGGCATTTGACCCCTGGAGCAGGTCACTTTTAACACCATCCTCCTCTATACAACAAATTATTTTCATCAAGAATCATGGAATGAAGGTCCTCCCTGGTGGCGCAAGAGGTTAACTCTCAGCACTATGAAGCTATGGGCAGCCATTCAGCATGAGTTCAATCCCCGGCCGGGGAGCGACCCAAACGGTGCAGCAGACCTCTCCTGACTCGCCCGCTGCTCCCCTCAGCAGTGTATTTCAGTCAGTCTGCCTGTTCTGTTCCCCACTCTGTCTCTGGGGAATCCTCTCACTCCTGTACCTCTGGCCTACACCCCAGCTCTTGTATGTCTAAGTAAAAAAAAAAAATCATGGAATGAAACAATAAAAATGATCAGAAAAGAAACACAGTGAAGAGTTTGATTTTGGTTTTGTTTTCTTTTGTATTAAACTTTGTATAGAGAATCATCCCAGTAATTTTTTTTTTAATTTTTTTTAATAGAGGCATGTTTTATTTATTTGTTTGTTTTGTTTATACATGCACTGGGTACAGTCACAACCGCGGGAGGGTGAGAGAATTCACCAGAGCCAGAGCGGGGAGCAGAGCAGGCAGAAGGACCGAAGTACACTGCTGAGGGGAGCAGCGGGCGGCAGGAGAGGCCTGTGCGCCATGTGGGACCCTCCTCCGGTGGCCGGGGAGCAGCCGGGGATCGAACCAGCACTGCAGAGGCTGCGGGCAGCTTCGCGAACTGGCGCTCAACTGCTGCGCCACCGGGGAGGCCCCCAGTAAAATTTAAAATAAAACTTAAAATAAACTTTTTATTACAGAAAGAAGTAATGGACTAAATATTTTTTATACACATACACATTACTGCTCAGGGTTGTTTTTTTTCCTTTACAAAAGAGGGGAGGAAACACATGAAGAAATGTTTCTGAGAGAGTGATCTCCACAAATTTTGGGGTTTGATTAGCATGAAGGGCAACAGAATTAAAGTGATCCAAGTTCTGTTTTTCCAGTCACTGTTGGTGTGGAGTGCACTGTTCAGATGCAGGAACGCATTTCAGACGGGAGACCCAAACTGCACCAAAGTGAGTTCAAACAATTCTGAGATCTAAAGAACTGACTGCTGTTCCAATTAACATAGCCAAGAGCACTGTGTTCAGCTGGCTTTGTGAACTTCGGTGTTGTAGGCAAAGTATTCTCGAAGCTTCTGTGTATTTTAGGAAGATTCAGCAGTAACTGCACCAATTGATTGGAACTTAGAACCACGAAAAAGTCCTTCCAGAGAGGAGCAGCATTATCCCTCAGTCCTGCCCCCGGGGTCTGCAGTCGCTGCTTCCAGGCTGGTGCTGCTTTGTCAGCACAGCCTGGATTTAGGATCAACTAGATCTGGCTCAGGTCAAAACGGCCTGCCCATAAAATTGCTCTGGGCACAGTCAGCATCTTCCATACCTCTCCCTTCCCCCTAGAGGTTGTTGCCCCTCCTGTTCGGCAGCCCCTCCTAGCTTTTCCTTCTTGCGAGATGTTTCTGGATTGGTCTGACTCTCCCAACATTTCTGCCCTTCCTCCAACTGTTGTCCTGTTTTTGAGTGTCCATCCCTTTGTGCCCATCTCCAGGAGGAATTTTCATGTCATCCTCTAATTCCTTTCTCCTCATTTTTATCTGAAAAACCAGAAAAAGTGATGCCTACTCCATAGGCTTGTTGCAAGGATGTCCCTGCACATGGCGGGTGCTCAGCAAACGGCCAGTGACCACCAGGGGTTAGTCATGGGGGCCCCTGTAGACAATCTCCATCCCTGCCAATCCCTACTTTTCTTCAGCCCCTGCTCAGGTGGGATGAACTTCTGTTCCATTCTGGGGCTTTTTCTAAGGAACTTGGTGGGGAGGTACCAAAGAAGTGTTGGCAGGTGGTCATAGGTCCTCTAAGGGTAGAGGGGCTATTGGACCAGGGTTGTCCTCAAAAGAGCCCATCGGTGGAGTAGAGGAGACCAGTAATTAAAGGGGAATCACATTTTCAGTTTTATGATGTAACAGGCAATGAAATCCATAGGCATTTTGTGAGCCAATTCATACATACTGATTTATTGAGCATCTACTATGTGCAAGTCACAGACATGCCCAAGACCACCTTTTGGGGACTGGCCCCTTCAAGCATCTTTCAGAAATACAACATGTGACCTTCCAATGCATCAGGAGCAGATCCAGACTCTACTAAAGCGTTCTGCCTCTCAGACCTCCACAAGGGAGGAGGGGGTGCCATCTCTCTCTCTGAGCTGGGGCAGTGTTGTCCTCTGAACACCCAGCACGCGGGTCTCAGCTGGAGCTATGTGTCTGAGCCTCCTCATCACCTGGACATCACCATCCATCTCCTAGCTGCGAAAATTTTCAAATACTCTCAAGAGTTAAAAGAATAGTACAAAAACATCTGTGTTCCTTCCACGTAGAGTAAACAATTGTTAACAATTTGTCACATTGTCTTGATTGATTGGCTCTATGTGTGCATGTGTGTCTCTGAACCATTTGAAGGTAATTTGCACCTTCATGAAACACCCCTAAACACATTAGCATGCATCTCCCAAACGTAAAGACACCCTCCTTTACAACCACTCACCATTATCACACTCAAGAAAATGAACATTTTCTTGAATGTTAATTCCATAATATCACTTCATAACCAGTCCATTTTCAAACCTCTAATTTCCCCCCAATTGTCTGAAAAAGCCCTTCTAGAATCGTCCCCACCCCCACCCCAGCTCAGGAACCCACCCAGGGTTTTGGTGTTTGTGTCTCAAGTACCTCCAGCTCACCTCTCACCCTCACATGCCATAGTGAGTCTTCCCTGTTTTAGTTTCTGTGAAATAAAATATTGGACACTGATATTTAAATGAACACCAAAAGCACTTTCCAAAAACAAATTAGAATCTGGAGGTAGTCAAAGTTTTGCATTTTCTCTCTGGTTCTCTATGAAGTTGTACAACTAAATTGCAATGTGACTACAACTTTTTGAATGAATACATTCATTTTGAGATTTAGAGTTCTACAACCAAATTGGCAAGTCTTTTATGACACCCAAGAAATGCTAGAATAAATACATGAACGAATGAACCAGACAATTCGTTTGTTTCCCTGCTCTGGACTTATTATCTCTGGAAAAATGAAAGAAGATTCACAGGATCTAGTACAGATCTCACACCTGTTATTATAAGTTCCTACACACACACACACACACACACACACACACACACACACACACACAACTGGATATGGACCTCTCGGGTTTCACTGAAAAATCCCCATTTCTGTATCTCCGACCAGTTTTTCTTTCTGCCCTGGTAGCACTTGTAGAAACTAACTGCGAAGTGTGTTCTTAGTGCGCCGCCTGGTGGGAGATTGACATTGCATGCAGTCATCCCGCATGAGTTCTCCAAAGGTCCTGGAACTGGTGTTGCCCCACATTACTTATTATTTTTCAGTGACTGACCATAGTTTTATGATCTTAAACCCATTTCTTTTTTTCCCCTATTTATTTATTTATTTATTTATTTATTTATTTATTTATTTATTTATTTGTTTGTTTGTTTGTTTGTTTGTTTATTTTAAAATAAATTTTATTTTTATATTCCCCATACATTTGCAACCCCCTTATTTTGACCCCAATCCCTCCACTCCCCGCCCCCCACCCACCATAGAGTGTCTCTGATTCATAGTTGTTTGTTAATTTTGATATTTTCTCTCTTATAGTTATTCATTTTCCTGGTCCGTTATTTAAGTTTTCTAGATTCCTGCTGAGTGAGACCATCCGGTATTTTTCTTTTTCTTTCTGGCTTATTTCACTGAGCATGATCCCTTCCAGCGCCATCCATGACCTTAACCCCATTTCTAACCTTCAAATTGTTTTAATTTTCATTTGGAAGAAGACCACGTGTCCAAGCAACAAATTATCCAAATGGAGCAAACAAAACCGAGTTTGGCATTCAAATGAAATAAACACACTGAAAATCCAAGCTGGCTCACGTTTATTATCATGCAGGGGACCGTTACGGTGTCGGGCAAGCAATAACTGACAAAACTTCAGGGAGAAATAAGTAAGTCGGTAATTGTAGTTTAAAATATTACCACACTCTTCTGTGGTCAAAGAACAATGTCAGGATCAGAGCAATACAATTAGTAAGAATAGTAAACAGCTCTCTGTACCTAGAAAAAAGGCATGCACATTCATTTTGAGATTTAAAACAATAAACCATGAAAGAAGCCTCTACAAAATCCAAAGGATTCTTACGATTCAGTCTCTATTCTTTGATAACAAAGTAATATAGAGATATATAACAAAAGTAGAGTTTTAAAATCTTAGGACAGGTGAAGATCAATGAAATATTTGGGAGGATGGAAACAATAACTTCAAAAATAAACCTCTAAAAGAATGGAAATGGAATTTTATGGCTACCCAAAAGGCCAAGGGAAAAATTGAGATAATAGAAAATTGATAACATTTTCAATCCAAAGAAGGTAGAAAAAAGTAAACAGAAAGGACAACAAAGAGATAGCACAAAATAAGGAAGTAGAAATAAGTCCAGATGAATTAATAATTACTTAAAAGGTAAACATAATAAACTCAGATATTAAAATAATTCATCAGATCAAAATCCTACAAATCCAATAAAATGCTTATTAGAGAAGCCTCCAACAAAACCACCAAAAAATTTGAAAATTAAGAGATGAACAATATTTGCAGATGATGTGATAATATACATAGAAAACCCAAAAAACTCCACTAAAAACCACTGTTGGTGGGAATGTAAGCTGGCCCAGCCCCTGTGGGAAACTGTGGCTGTTTTTCAAAATATTAAAAATGAATCTACCATATGACCAAGCAATTCCTCTACATAGCTACCCAAAGTACCCAAAACTCTAATTCAAAGGGAAATATACACGCCTGTGTTCACTGTAGCATTATTTGCAACTATCAACAAAGAGATTCTCCATAACTATGTTGATGCCCGCAGTCATACTACAAGAGCCACACCTAGAGTCACACTGATTGGGTGTCTTGGAATTTATTACTACCAGACAGATTGTATACCTCAGTAAGAAGTACTACCAGCGGCTTGTTCTAGAAGTCATACCTGTGTTAAAGTAGCTGGGAGAAGTTTCAAGGCAACATGGTTTTATTCTACACTAGGTGCTACCAGAAAGTGGAAATGATTGAATATTTAATTTTTATCTAGGTGACTCTCTGGACCCCTTTTTCATAATTAGTGCTAGTAATGATGACACTTAGAGCATGCTTTACGACCTCCTAGGTGGCCTTCCACCTACAGAATAATATTTATTTTTTTAAAGATTTATTTATTTATGCATACAAGAACTGGGGCACAGGCCAGAAGAGCGAGGGAGGGAGTGAGAGGATTCACCAGAGACAGTGGGGAGCAGAACAGGCAGATCTATTGAAATACAGCGGGCGAGTCAGAAGAGGTCTGCTGCACCATGTGGGTCACCTCTCTGGCCAGGGATCGAACTCGTGCTGCAGTGGCTGTGGATTGCCTCATACTGTTGACGCTTAACCCCTTGCACCACCAGGGAGGCCCCCAGAATAATATTTAAAGCCAGGAGAATGACCCTCAAAGCTTTTCACCACAGAGGCACATTCTCCAGGCCTGTGTCACTTGGCAGTATGTTCCTGCCCGCACACCCTCTTTTCCAACCACATCAAACTCCCCCAAACATCACAACCTCTCCCACACATCTGGGCCATGGCTCATATTTTTAGCTCTGCGATGAAGGCCCTTTCCGCTTGTCATCTCTTTCCTGCCTGGCAAACGCCCAGGCATCAAGACCCAGCTCAGTGTCCCTTGCACTGCGAAGCTCCAGTCAATTGTTCTGCACCCCCTCAGCTGCACCCCCTGTGTCATCTCCTCATCACACCTGAAGCCCTCTCTCCTCTCTCTGGTCCTTCCTGCAACCTTCTTTCCTACTTCCATGAAATGCTGAGTCTCTGGGCCAGGCTTCTGGGTGCAGAAATCAAGGATGAACCAGGAGGCCACAGATTAGCGAGGTTAATAGCGCCAGACATAAGACCGAAAGGACAGAGCAAGTAGACACTTCTTTTCAGTTCTGTGAGCCCAGCCCCACAGTACAGGCCCAGCACTTTGCAAATACTTGGGAAACATCTGTTGGATGAAAAAAGTCTGTGTGGGCTGAACTGCAGCCCATGAAAAAAATATGGACAAGCCCTATACCTGTGAACAAGCCCTATACCCTTTGGAAATAGGGTCTTTGCAGATGTAATTAAGTGCAGATGAAGTCATACTGGGTGGGTGGACCTTGATCCAATGACTGGTGTCCTCAGAAACAGATGGACACCTGGACACAGGCACGGAGCAAAGACGACCAAGTGGAGACAGAAGCAGAAATTGGATTGAAGCATCTTTAACTCAAGGATTGTTGCCAACCACGCGCGCGCGCACACACACACACACACACACACACACACACACACACACACACACACACACACACACTCTCCCACCAGAGGCCACCGCCTCATCCCACACTAGATGGCGCTAGCGGGCTGAGCCATCCCACCTCCGTAGGCTCCGTCGGGGGCGGGGCGGGGTGGGGGTGCCTAAGGGGACTCCGTACAGGGAGTCACTCATGAACTGAGATCCCAAAGCCAAAGAAGAGGCGCCTACTTCTTTAAGTTCTTCCCAGGGGAAATGGTTTTTGTTCTGTCAGAGGGAGAAAATCGGATCCTCCCCTGCTAATTGCCCTGCCTATACCCATCTGCTATTCCTGCTCTGCAATCTCGGAGTTGGCGCAGCCCCGGGAAGGTAGCTTTCCCTCTGGGCCTCTGCTGCAGGAGAGTGGTGGTCCCGAGGCAGGGGAGAATCAGTCCCGTGGGGGAGAAGCTGATCGCCCAGGCCTTTGGGCCAAAGGAGTTTCCATTATGTTTTGGGGTGAGCCTCCACCAGCTTCGGTCCTCGCTGTGAAGACTGTTGCCTCAGCTCAGGAGTGGCTGTGGGAGGGAATTCAGGGCCAGATCCACCGCTTTCCTGAGGATGCTGTATTTGCAGCTCCCATTTTGACATCTCCCCTTAGCAATATCCCAGACATTTCCAATGGCTAATATCAGATCCGGCATTTTTTTCTCCAGTCTTCCCGTCTCAGACAACCCAGCCCTGAGTCATTTTTGATACTTCCCTTTTCTGCTATTCCCTATCCATGGCAAAGTTCTGAAGAGTCAGCCTCCAAAGTAAATTCCAGTTTATTATTTCCCTCACCCCCAACCCGCATTTCCCCTGCCATCCTCTGGTCCAGGCCACCTCAGGTAGCCTAGGCCAAGCCTCACGACTCAAGCACATCAGCCCTCACTCGGACCTGCTGCATCATCATGTTGTAGAGCAGCCCCGATACAAAACGGGGTGCCTGACTGTGGGTCCTCACCCGCGCTTAAAAGGACTTATCAATGCTCTACTGCAGGCACACGCGAAAGGTTAATAAAAGGTTTATTTACAAGGGAAGGGGAAATGAGGAAACGTACAGCTCAGGGAGAAAAGTGGGAGACAAAGTTTTAAATGAGTCCTACCCGATCCGCCGATCAGGAATCCCAAAATGGCGCTCTGAGAGCTGGCCGCCAGCCAGGAGCCGTGAAGCCAGGAGGCGAGCGATCGCGAGCCAGAGAGCGAGCAAGGCCCACGTGTTTGGTTTTTATATCCAACCTGGCTGCCCAACTCCACCCTCAGGTCCCAGCCACCCTCCCTTGGTGGTGATGGGATTTGTCTTTCCCAATGTCCTGATGGCTTTAGTCTGGAGTGGGGGTGGGGTCCACAAAGCCTGTATGAGATTATCTCAGGACATCCTTTCCCCCTAACAATCAGAATCTGCATTTCAGCCAGCTCCGGGGTAACTCATGTAACTGGGAGTTCTCAAGGCATGAGTTTACTCACTTCTCTACAGCCTCTCCCACCTTCCCCCACCCATCCCCAAGAGTAAGCACCCTTCTATCACAACACAATTCAATTGGTAACACCAAAGACTCCAAGAAAGAATTTTCATTTTCTCCCGGAAGGCAGATGACAGTAACAGTACTGTTGATTGACCTAAGTAAGGCACTGCAGGGAGTTGTGTCTCCCTTCCCAGAAGGCAGATTACTAATTTGTAATTTCAGAAAAGATCAAGTAAATAGGCAGAATTCTTCATGAATATTCCCTCTCTGCCTAGGAAGCATGCATTTAGCTTTGGGGGAAATATTTAATTTGTTGAACAGATAATAATTTCTTTCTTCCCAATTCAAAGTACAAAGAGATGTACTTTGCAAATGACTTGCTCCTGTCATTCTCCCTCCCCAGAGGCACCCAGTGCTGTCCACGTCTGGAGGGACCCTGTGAGCATGGAAGAGCATGTGCAGCACACATTGCTGTTTCTCTCTTTTTTACACATCTGTTCTGTACTTTGTTCCATACATTGATGTGATCTGCAGATTGGCCCAGGCGATTTTATTCTCTTTATTTTTTTTTTCTGTATCCATTTTATGTTTCGGTGTATTTAAACAGCCATGTCGATCATTTAGGCTCTTTTCACACCTTGGCATTATTAGACAATCACAATGAATATTTTGTACACGTAAGATATCTCCCAGGTGAGTAAGGATATCTGTAGGAAAAATTCCTGAAAGTAGAATTTCCAGGTCAAATGTGCATTGTACTATTTTTAAACTTAAGTAAATGATTTTCATTTAGAAGCAATCACAAACACACAGAAAGTTTCCTGAATCATTTGGGGGGCATGTTGCCCAATTCCATTCAAATAAATGTAGGAAATTGTGTTTCCTACAAAGACATTCTCTTGCATAACCATAGCAGAACCAACAAATCTGGAAACTGACACTGATACCTGATGGCCACCTAACACTCACTGTCCTTTCAAGTCTTACCATCATTCCACCACATCTTTAGGGGTAAAGAGAAGCCATGACTTTTTTACTCTCCGGAACCAAAGGATTCCTGTCTTTACTTGACTTCATGACATTGACATTTTGGAGATTACAAGCCAGTTATTTTGTAAAATGTCCATTTGGGTTTTATCTCATTATTTTCATGATTAGATTTATGTTCCATTTTGGTGGAAATATCCTGGAAGTGATGCCAGTTCCCTTGTTACAACCTACCGGGTGGTATATGATTTTCATTTGTCCTTCTTGATTAAAGTACTGTCTCCCAGGCTTCTGTTTATCTACGTGGCCTATTTTATTCCGTGGGTTATACTCCACTGCCATTGCTATGTATTTTGATGCCCAGAATGTTCCTTATTTGGTCAGTGGGAGTTCTCTGGGCAGATACCCATCATCCTTTGGGCGCTCTCTGGCTTTCTGGCACAACAAAATGTTCCAGGCTCATCTTGGAATCTTCCTGCTTCAGCTCTGGAATCAGCTATTTCTCTAAGGAGCCCCAGTTCCTTTGAGTGGGAAATAGTATTTAAAAGACAAGATGTGAACTCTAGGTAATGTGGAGGTGTCACTGTCCCAAGACCTCTGGGAAGTAGTAGGCAGTATTTGTGTGTGTGATGCATACACACATTATATATTACTTCAATATTTATTTATGTAGATCAAAACCCAAGAGGTAGTCATAGTAATGCCAGCAGTTCCAATCTGATACTGCAGGTCTGTTCTGTTTGTTTCATTTTGTTTCCCTTTCTGAACTTTAACTCCGCTCCCATTTAATGACTTTAGAATTGTTCAGTAGGAGAAAGGAAGAGGAACTGCATTGTAATCTTGATGGTTGGTGCCAAATTACCTCCCATTAAGAATGTACTAATTTAGAAAAATACCGGATGGCCTCACTCATAGCAGGAATCTAGAAAACTTAAATAAGGGACCAGGAAAATGAATAACTATAAGAAAGAAAATATCAAAATCAACAAACAACTATGAACCAGAGACACTCTATGAGGGGTGGGGGTGGGGAAAGGAGGGATTGGGGTCAAAATGAGGGGGTTGTAATTGTATGGGGAATATAAAAATAAAATTTAAATTAAAAAAATGAAAAAAATAGAATGTACTAATTTATACTGCCAGTAGATATTTTTGAGATTTTTCTTTTGCGCTTGGTTATTTTTGAATATTTCTAATGAAAAATTAGGGAACTTGATAAGGAAAGTGTGTTAGAGTTGGTTGTAACTATTCAGTTGGATTCTGCTGGATGGGCCTCAATTTCTGCCCTAAGGAGAACACTAAAAACATCTCTTATTGTTGGAATGACTGCCTGGCTGTTGCTGACAGACACTTGCTTACAAGAGTGGGTTCTGTTGCCCTCCACAAACAGCAGGCAAATTGACCCTATCCTAGAGGCTTGAGCCATTCCTGTGACTTCTGAAGATGCTCTTGCAGGCAATAGGCAGGAGCAGGCGGTGGAGACCAGGAGGTCAGCGGTTCTCTGTGCTCTGCTTTTTTCTTTCTTTCTTTCTTTCTTTTTTATAATAAATTTTATTTTTATATTCCCCATACAATTGCAACCCCCTTATTTTTAAAGGGAACAGACCCTGAGGCAAGAGGTCTCTCTGGACAATTGTGCATGGGAGTCCTGAAAGCTCTTTCTTGTGATTAAAATAAAGATTTCATCATCCCAGAGGAGAAAGGCATTTCTAATTTTAGCAGATATTAAATCAATTCTATACAAGATTGAAATTGCCCATATCTGACCTCTTGGGTTAACTTGCATAAATGGCAACAATAAATGACTCATGATTCATCCTTTAATATGTTGGTACTTCTGCTCCTCTAGGTCTCAGGGCCTGATAAGTGCTCCTCTTCCCACTTCTCACCTGTGGCTCCACCTATAGCATTGACATTCAATCCATCCTTCCCACGCAAAACAAATGGACCTTCTCAGGGGAATATAGGCTCCCTTAAAGCTCCCTCCTTCCCCGCACACAGAATTCCTCCTCCCTTGGCTCTCTAGGCCCTTAGCTGATGCTCCACCTGAGCTTTGTTGTTTTTTTTTTAATTAAGTTCTGTCTTAAGTTTTAAGTAGTTGTTTAATTCCTTCTCCTCCATTAGTCTGCAAACTCTAAGAACAAAGACTGAGTCTTATTCACTCCTGCACCCCAGGAATAGTACCAAGCTTTGGGTAAAATGAATCCTAAAAAGGTTGTCAAATGAATTAGTGAATGAATGAACAAATGATTGGAGTAGAAGTGGGAATGGCCATCCCCCAAAGACTACAGCACCAAACATTCCTCAAGTCCGTGGAGCCCAGGTTTCCAAAGACTTCAAAAGACCACTCCAGAAGCCACAGCGGGCCCCATGCTCAGCGCCTTTGTGGTGAGCCATGGTCCTGCCTTCTTGTACCCTCATCACTCCAGATGCTCGGTCCCAGCCCCAGGAATCAGGTTGTCTTTGTTTGAGGCCTACTTTCTTCCCCGGTGAAGCTCCACTGTGGGGAAGCCCACACCTGCAAACCTTCTATACTTGGCGCCAAGTAGAGAATCATCTGCTCCTCCAGGCTCAGGGACAGTTCAAGCTGCCTGGCTGGGCCACTGGGACTCCTACGGAGTCAAATTTCCTTTTCCAGGGACACTGGGTGTCATGGGGCAGTCACCATGTGCTGCAACACTCCTTGACCACCCAGGAGTGCCCAGGAGGTTGGGATGAAATTATACATACATATGCATTATTTTATTTATTTAATGATTTAGAGGGGGAATTGTAGCTTTGACTTTTTTTCTCAAACATGGATGTCTTACATGTCAAATTTGGACAATTTTCAATGTCTTTATTATATAGAGTAAGCAAACTTTTTAATTCGACTTAAGGGATAATGAAACAAATGTGAATCGAAACAATACCATTTTCTTCTAACCGGCATTTAAAAAATTTTTGCACATATTTTAAAACAATTCCCAATACTTGTGAGGTTGTGGGGAAATGAACACTGCCAGTGATAGTATAATATGGAATAACTTTCTTGGTGGGCATTCTGAGGTTTATCAAAAGTCACTAAAATGTGGTTTTTTTCATTCAGCAGTTCCATTTCCAGTAATTAATCCAAAGGAAATAATTAAAAATGCTATAAGGCCATTGGTTGAGTTAAAAAAAAAATTGGGAACAACCTTAAAGTCCAAATTACCAATACAATAGAAAGATGTACAGCCATTAAAAATGATGCCGATGAATTGGAGAGGGGGAAGCGCAATCGATTATAAAGTTTAGAAATCCCAAACAACTATGGAAGTGACTTTTGGAGAGAGGTATGTATACAGAAACGAACACTACTAGATGTAGTATTGTGGGTGAGTTTAACTTTCTTTAATTTTCTGAAATGAACATGTATTACTCTGGCGTGCCTAAAGACTTTTAAGTCGTCTGGGTAGACCCACCTGAGAGATTGTTCCTACTTTCGTTGTTTTCCAGGGATCAAAACTTTCCAAGCTGGGAGGCAGGAGCTGGGAAGCAGAGCAGGGCATTCCTTTTCTCTCTCCCACCCTTTTCCACCCCGAGGCCACCACTTCAAAGTCAGCCTTTCCCCAGCAGCCCTGCAGGGCTTGCAGGCTGTTACCTTTGTCCTCCCTCACCTGTCATCAAGGAAGTTACCCCAACCCCAAGCTTGACCCCACATTGTCAGTCTCTCTTTCCCGAATTCCTTACCTGCTGGGACATGTTTCTGCCTGGTAGTTTGGTTTCCGGAGACAAAGACAACTACACAGTCACTGGAAGACGCTAAAAGTCTTTGCTCTTTTTTTTCCTAGAGCAGAAACAATTCCTGCTGCTCTGTGAACGTTTTATCAGGCTCTGCATAACTTAAATGCCTGCTATTCCACCCCCAGGAGGGGTTGGAGCTGGGCACACTTTACTCTGTGAAAGTTGTTTTTTAATCCCAGTGGAAAGTGTGCTGTTTCCATGCCTTGAAATTAGTTTTCTTCTACCTAAAAAAAGAAAATGATGCCCACTGGTCAGAACAGCCTCCAAGAGACAGAAGCAATGCAGTGAGCACCTTGAGAAGCAGGCAGTGTCTGGCGGGGTGGAGGCTCTGGAGAACTACTTGGCCTCACCTTGGATAAGCTAATGCAAATCTTTATGCGTTTCCTTCTAGGTGGCACAGGGCTAGAGACTATTATGGCGCCCATCTACGGATTCCCTGAGTTTATACACACCTAATAAAGGGCATAGAATCTGCCTGCTACCTAGTGCTTTGAATCAGCTATTACCATCATCACTTTGAAAAGCTGGTAAAGTGCTCTTTCCTTCACCCTCTTGTCATTAATGGCAGTGATGTTTGCGTGGATTCTAAGAGGGCTGGTGCTGAGATTAAGACTGCGTAGCTGGTAGAGATGACTCCATAAGCTTTTCCCAACCAACACTGTATTAGAGAAACACATCATGACCATCCCTGCCAGTGCCCAGGGCCAGCGAAAGTGCACCTGGTTTTCTTATCCCAAAGTGTCCTGCACGTTCTTCTACAGGCTCTTACACCCACAAACTGAGAGCATGGCCAGCCTCTAGCCTGGCAGTGACCTCTTCACCTCTACCTTTTCATCTTTTTACCTCCCAGCTTTCTCCTTCCCAAAGTTTCCCTTCCATTTCCCTACCTCAGAGAATGGTGCTGCCATTTACTCACCTGGCTCAAGCTACCTTCTTCCTTACAAGACCGACAACTCCTTATGTTAGGGCGAAAAGGATGTCCCAAAGCTAATTCCATACAGGCTTTGTGGACTCCACCCCCACCCTAGGCCAAAGCCAAAGACACTGGGAACTCCAAATCCCATCACCACCAAAGGGAAGGTGGCTGGGACCTGAGGGTGGGGTTAAGCAGCCAGGTGGGTATAAAGCCAGACAGGTGGCCTTTGGAGGGGTCCCCCATTTTGGCTCTCCGCCAGCTCGGAGCATCCGGCCAGCTCTGAGAGTGCCTTTCGGTTTCCAGGTCGTCGGATCGGGTAGGACGCATTAAAGACTTTATTTCCCTATTTTCTCCCTGAGTTGTACATTTTCCTTATTTCCTTTTCCCCTGTAAATAAATCTTTTATTAACCTTTTGTGTGTGCCTGTGGTGGAGTATTCATAAGTCCCTTGTAAGCGCATGGGTGAGGACCCACAGCCAGGAACCCATTCAATATTGGGGCTGCCCTATAACACTTACACGGTCTCCAGGTACAGTATGTTTTATCCCCCCCAAATGCATTCTTCAGAAGAGATGGAGCACGTCGCCCCCACCCCCATTTACTAAGCCATTCCTCACCTTCTTTCCTGTTGCCATCCTTCCTTGGCTCATCCTGAGCTACTCTCCTCTGGGCCCTGCCTCAGGCACTGGTGCTTGAGTTTCTCAAATTGCGCTTTCTGCTGTCTTTGTACCCACACGTAAGTAGCATTTTGTCCCCCAGCCTCACTGAACTGACCCTTCTCTTTGTCGCCACACTGCCATCCCCGCCACACCTTACGCTTCCCTGTCCGCACCACCACTGCACACCACTGGAACTGTGGGGCTTGCCAGCGTATTAGACATTCCACGCAGGCCCCAAACACAAGGTCTGTTCACTGCCGAATCCCAGCGTGAGCAAGTAGTTGGCACCCTGCACACACTTAAAGACAAGTGAGGGGATGCGTTTCCACTTCTGTCTGTGCTCTCCTTGCAGCACAGATCACCTCCCTGTCTCATCTGCTGCCGGGCACCCCCTCACAGAACAAGCGTGTCACCCCTTCATGCAGTCTTACCTACATATCTCCCTAAGCCAAAAGCCACAAGTTCTAGCAGGTCCCACATCACCGTGTTCAGCAAGTACATCTGGAACTAAGCTGCCAAGCCCGAGTACCACTTCCCTACGAGGCCTTTCTCTCTGAGGGGAAAAAAAAAGGCGAAGGATGTAGAAATGTTCCCAGCATATTCCATCCTCTGCAAGGTTCTGCAGAAACTTTATGGAAGGATCACATATCTCACAACTGCCTCCATAAGAATTTTTTTTTTTTATTATTTAGAAATGCAGTTATATACATAGAATTAAAATTAAATTAAACTTTGTACAAATATTAAAATACTATCTTCACACCCACTGCAATGTACAGGATACCAAAAAATACATATATAAAATAAAATAAAGCAAACCCAAATTGATTGACTGACATCCTGCACAGAGTCAATAATGCATGTGTCGTTTTAAACCATTATATATGAGTACCATTCTGCAAAGGATTCCATAGTGGTGCGGTAAGAATTCAGGGCAGGTGTGGTGGGCCTCCACATAAGCCATGGCCATCTCTCCTCCCTGCCTGACAAGGCGAGTGTGTTACCACTGCATCCCCTCCAGCTAGCTCTGCTGCCTGGCAGAGGCTTCCACCTTGGGACATTTGTTCAAAATTCCACAAAGTTTTCCGCTGCAGATGAAGAGGTCCTGCTTCCCAGCACAGCTGAGCCAGCTGCCTTTCTTTCTGGGGAATCTGCTACTGTGCCACTCAGTCCACACATCTGTAAGCAAAATCCCATGCCCCTCCCAGGGCACCAGAAACAACTTTCCCTAAGCCAACAACTGCAAGTCTCAGCAGGTCCCACAAGCGCAGTTACCAGCCTTGCGGTCTTCAGCAAGCACATCTGGAACTAAGCCGCCAAGTACCACTTCCCTACTAGGCCCTCTCTCTTTAAGGGAAACCAAAGGCCAAGGATGTAGAAATGTTCGCAGCATATTCCATCCTCTCTGTAAGGACCAGCTCCCTGGGAATGGATGTGACATTATTGTGTGGGAAGCAAGTGGTTTGAGAGCAAAGCTGGGCGTGGGGTGGGGGGAGAAGGCCGAGCGTCATCTCTCCCTGTGCCACCACTAACGAAGCAGGAAAAGTATACCTTTGTCTTGCCATCCAGCTTCTCCGCAGAACTTTCAAGTGGAAGGGATGGGGAGAGGAAGAGGAAAAGATGAATAGGGAAGACAACATTAGCTTAAGCTCCGTTTGCAAGTGGAGTGTTAGAATGCACATTGAATTGCTTTATAAAACCAAAAGAACTCGAAGTGCCAGGACTCAGTCCATTCCACAGTTCACTCCAGTGAAATGGGAATACAGCACACCAGCTTCAGAAATGGCAGATGGAGCCTACCTACTGCAGTAAGGCATTGAAAGGGATGAGAATTTTAGGTGATTTTCACCATATACTGGCCTGTTACAAGTCGGTGGAATGTGACTATTACTTGCCAGGATATAAAACCTGCATTGGTTCAGCTCCCATGTGCAAAAATACACCTTTTTACTGCTCTTTGGTGCTGACCAAGTTCTCCTGGACAAGCCCTCTGCTGGAGCCCTCAGGGGGTTGCTGGGAAGAGAGGCTGTGGATAATTTTCCCACCTGCTTCAGATCCTCTGGCAGCCTCATTCGAAATAGGCCCCACCTCAAGGCAGCTGTGGAGTCCCTAATCCCTCCCAGAGGACAAAGCCCAGAAGCCCTAGAAACGGCAGCACATGGCTGACAGCTAAGTAAACTGCTTCAGGGAAAAGCAAACTAACTGTGAGAAGCCTACACAGAAGTCAGCAGCAACGGGAGGCCTGATTCTTGTACCCACAGGCCCAGGGGCCCCTGGGAGATGGGCCTCATCAAAGCTACTGGGGATGAGGTGCAGTGGGGAGGCTCCAGACTTTTTTCTCTCCTAACAGGTAGGCAAGTCTGGGCTTGTGACCCAGGAGTAATTTAAAGGGAGACTCGGTGGAAAGCTTCGTAAGGAAGGCTTTTCATTTTTTCAAAGGCCAAGCTGAATAAACTCAAAACGGGGAAAAATTATGATATACAAAAAGGGTAAGATCTTTCATTAAAATCATTCTAGAATAGAATTCAGATTTTAAAAGACGAAATAAAAGCTGCAAGTTCAGCAGTGAGACTGGCTCTGCCACCACTACTCTCTTTTGGGAGGAAGACAAGGGCACTGCGGTGGGAGGAGAGTCCATTTACGGTGAGGCAGTTTGGGGTCGTTAGTGACGCCCCTCCAGATGGGACCAGTGCCAGCAACCGCAGGAAACCGTCTTTTCTGAGGCCGAGGACACACACCCCACCCACATTTCCTCTTCCTCAGAGGCTCTTGTGTTCTAGTTCTAGCACCTTCACCAACCTGTTCCATCTCTAACCACACTTCCCTGGACTATGGGCACAGCACACAAGGGCTCCTGGGTGGGAAAGGGGAGACGTGGGAATGACCACAGGCACGCAGGCACTGCCCTTACCCTGAGAGGAAGGAAGACTACAGGAGGTGGCGAGAGGCCTGGATGAGCAGAGTAAAGTGCGTGTGTGAGAGTGGAGGCAGGAGGCTGAGAGGTCATTCCCCTCAATTTTTGAGGCCACCCACGCCAGGAGCTACCCTGTTAGGTCAGGTACTGAAAGTATATTGGGCTCTTTATTATTTTTACTACCCCAACCGAGAGGCTGGGGGAGGAGCAGGGGTGCCACCTGGGGTCAGCTTCAAGTTTCCAGCCCCAGTGCTCACAAAACAAAACATTCCTTAATGCTACATCCCTTGAAGATGGCAGCAGCCCTAGACTTGTCAGCCTTCTGCTGGAGCAGAAGCATTGGGAGTGCTGAGTCCACTCCTTCAACACCAGGGCTCCATTCTTCCACTGCAGGCCGACAAAGTTGGGGTGTATGCAAACTCTCAGGCCCTCACCAAGGAGCCAGGGAAGACCAGTTGTCTGTCAGCTGTGACATGTGGAAGGATGGCAGGGAGGGCAGATGCAGGAAAAGCAGCAGCACAGCAAGCAGCAGGCGGCTTCCTGGGCACAGGTACTAAGGCACGTGACTGTGGTGAGGAGGACCCCTAGGACTGGGCTGGAGCTGCCTGCAGCTGCCTGGGGGTTCAGTCTGTGACTCTCAGGCTCCCCTCCTCTCCACAAACCCAGAAGGGGGCAACATGCCCCAACTGCCAGTGACCAGAAGGGCATTCTGTAGCATCTCAGCAACTCTCCTGTCCCAGGATGATTCATTTCAGGTCACTATGGTCAGCAAGGCAGCCCAAGCTGCCCGGGATAAAACCCAGGAGGCAGCATGCAACTTCCCCTCATACTTCAGGGAAACAGCAAACACCAAGGCCAGGGAGGCTGATGTGGAAGAAGGAAGTGAGAGCTTGCGTATTAGGAGAACAATCATAATCAGCCACCTTTCCCTCTCTCAGAATCATCTGATGCTTCCTGGAAACTCAACAGGTTTAGGAGTCGGCACCCCTAAGCTAAACATCAGGTGCTGGGATGGCTTTGACATGATCTTCCACATCCTCCACCAAGGAAGGAAATGTACCACCAGTCTTAATCAAGGGCAAGCTAGGGACCCACACTCATGTCCCAATTAGAGCCACCCTAGGCTCCATAGCTTTTCACTTCTGGTTCTGCTCCTGCCAAGGGTGGTGGTACTAGACCTCAAAGAAAGCTGGCCAGACCCAGGCCTGGGCCCCCCGAAGTGGCAGAGGCCAGCAGTGCAGCCACTAAGGCCTGTAGGACAGTAACAAGCCTTTGTGACAGGAAAACTGGACGGGGTTGGGGGAAGGCACAAGTAAACACAGCGGCTCTTAGGCCCACATAGGCTGGTGGGGGCTGCCACCCAAGAGCTGGCTGGAGGGGACCCAGAGGACTCAGGGAAAGGAATGGTTTGATCTAACACATTCAAATATGTGTTAGATTCCCAACACAGATGGGAAGACTGGGCCAGGAAAAAGCCTGTTCCTCCAGCTGTCCAGCAGGCAGATGGCGAAAAATCTTCCTTGAGTTTCCAGCAAGGTGGGCCTACAAGCCCTCTGAGATACAGAGATACACAGATACACAGGTGGCAGCTCAGGTATCCGGGCAGGGTGGCTGGAGTACAGGGTGCTCAAACCCACAGGGAGAGGGAGGAAAGGCAGAGAGGACCATCTCAGGGAGAAGAGAGGCTGATGACAATCCTCATGCTTCTTTCAACAGTGGGATATCTGCAGGAAGAGAAAAAAGGAAAGCCCAGTGGTTAATCCCATATGGGTCTCTTTGCGACACACCTGATCCCACTGCAGTTTGTGCAGTCTTTAATTTATTCTCTCCACCTTAGCTCTGCTGGTTGAGTTATTTCTCTTATTTTTTTTTTTTTTTTAATTTTTATTGTGTAGAAGAACTGGGTTGTAGGCCAGAGATACAGGAAGTGGAGGGGGGAGAAGAAAATTAACCAGAGACAGAGGGGGGAGCACAACAGGCAGATTGACTGAAATATATTGCTGAGAGGAGCAGTGGGCAAGATGGGAGAGGTCTGCTGCACCATATGTGGGTCAGCTCCCTGACCAGGGATCAAACTCAGGCAGTAGTGGTGATAGTGCTGAGACTTAACCCCTAGGCCACCAGGGATGCACCAGTTGCTTCTCTTTCTATCCTTAATCTCAGCCTAGAGGTTACTAAGCCTTGCAGAAGCACCCCCTCCTCTCTAAAGCCATCCTCCAACTACGCAGTATTGAATAAATCACTTCCCTCTCTAGGTCTCAATCTTCTCATGTATCATTGGGGCTAAACTGATGCCTCGAGTCCTGAATTCCTATGGTACTACTGTGACAGACTGCTAGCTCAGGCATGACTGGCAATAAATTTAATAACCTAAGTCTTGGTTTCTGGATCCTTCATTCTGACAATGAATCTATTATTTAGGCTCCATCTTCCCAAATAACCAACAATCCATGCAGAGGCACAAGATGGGCTCTCAAAACTGCCTGTTTAATACATGGAACAAAGCAAGGTAGCAAGGGGGAGAGAGGGAGGAGCAGGCATCATTTTGGTCCCTTAAGAAGACTAAGGGTTGAGATTTGTATTTGGAAACGTGTTGACATGTGTGAACACAAAATATGTGTAGCTGGCTGCCTATGGGGTCACTGGCTTCCATTTTAAGCTTGTGTCAACTATTTAATGACCCCTTGCCAGATCTATATCCCACTAAGACAAAAGGTAGCACGTAGCTGATAACCAGGAAATTCTATAAACATGATCTGTATTAAAGAATTTACACCTTCTCTGCGTTTAGATATTCTAAGCCTTGGATATTTACTGTGCTCAGGATTCCTAGCAACATGAAGTTTGCTGTGGTTCTTTTAGGAGGGTTTGGTAAGTACAGAAGTCCTCATTGTCAAAAGAGCAGTATCTAGTCTGCAACCTGAATCACACTGGGATTTCATGCCAAGGTGTAGTTTCAAGTGAAAGAAGTAATATCCATGTTCCACCCTCCAGGCTCAGGCAAAGGCAGAGGTATCAGGAAATGGCAATTTTGTTCTGTGCTGGTTTGCCACAAAGGATCCAGACCCCATGGCACTTGTGGGGTTATAAATGCAGGCTTTGGAGCCAGATCCATCAGGTTTCAAATCCCAGTTCAGCCACTTCCTCAGGGGCTTGCCCTCTTTGAGCCTCAGATTTCTCATCTGTACAATGAGGACAGTAATAATATAATGCCTATATCTGTGCATACTCTGAGGTTAAAGTGAGATAATGCAAGAAAACCAACTAGTATAGGACCTGACATAGTCCTATTTAAAAAGCAGTTAAATGCTCTTTCAGAAACATAAAGAGCATAATGAAAGGACAGAACCTAGCCCCTACTCCAACCAGCTTTCTGTCCTTTGATTTAGCACAGCTCTGTGGCCACAAATAAGTTTCAGAGACTCCAAAATTCACAGAAAATAGTGAAAAGTCTCCCTAGGGAGTCCAAAGCCCCACTGGAGCTCTAAGGGTAAAATCCTATCTTATGCTAGTAGTCCAGGTGTTATCTTTCTTTGCCCCCAAATGTATCAATTATGAGTGAGGCTCATAGTCCTCACTCCCAGCAAGGATCCTGAGCAGCTAATAATTCATGATCAGCACAGGGCACTTACCATCTGTGTAGTCCTCCGACGTGAGGGATAAAAGGCTTTGTATGTCACTGTTCTCTGAATCTGGGGCTTCTTTGTGTGCCAGTCGGCTGTTCCCTGAACCGGCCACCCAGGAAGAGCTGGTTGCCTGATGCACCATCACAGTCTCTGAGCCCCGAGAGCCCCGAGCTTCAGATAGTCCAGACTGGCCTGGGGTCTCCTCCTCTCCACCTGCAGAGGAGCAGGCTCCCTGGTCCTGCAGCTGCTGCTCCCTCGGCACATGCCTCCCACTGGGCCCAGACCCTTCTGACAGCACAATTTGTACTCTGGGGTCAGCAGGTGGCACACAGTGACCAGAACTGCCATACACAGCTTCCTCATATGATGGTAGTGCAACCTGGACTCCATCCACCATGATGGAGATCTGGTCTCCAGATACGCCCTGGTCACGCCTGCAACCGGAGGAGGAAAAGAAAAAGGAAAAAGGAAACAAAGAGACAAATAAATGCCATAATATCAATAACACCAACCAATTTTGAGCAATACAAGGGCTTATATACTTAATCCCAGTGAATGCTTGACCTGAGTCCTTCTAGGTAGAGATTTGCCAAAAATGCAGATGAGACTCAGAGAAGTTATTTGCCCACAGTCACACAGCTGGTAAGGGAGGAAGCTGGGATGTGACACTGGTATAATACTGTAATATAAATTTTCCCAACTATCCAAAATAGATCCAAGTCAACTGCTGTCAAGTTTATCTGCATCTAGGGCCAAATTAAGGGTCATGTAGTACAGGTAGTTGTGCTGTCTCTTTCATCTCCTTTAATCTGGACAGCCCACTTAAGGTTTTCTTTCATGACGTTCACATTTTTTCCTACAGTTATGGTCAGCTATTTCCTACAATATCCTACAATTTGGACTTGTCTAATTGTTTCCTCAGGATTAGATCCAGGTCAACGTTTGCTGAGAGCACTGCACAGGTGATGCTATGTTCTCCTAGTGCACCACATCAGGAGACATATGGTCTACGGTTGGACCGTATTACCCCTAGACTGTGTTAGTACTTCTCAACTTCCTCATCTGTGCTTGCAGATTAAACCCGCACTATCTAATTCAAATGGTATACATGCTGTGAGGATCACATTAAGTGGTAATATAAAGAAGTGTTCAGAAGTTTCTGGAAGGAAGGGAAACGATGGCAAGATGACACAGAAAGCAGTGTGTATTCTGGCATATGCTTAACTTTTGCCAATCAAAATAAAACTTTTTAAAAAAGGAATACATACACACAGTACAAAATTTAAACAGGGTCTATAGTGAAAACTAAATTTCCTTTCCACTCAAGTCAGGCAAAATTAGCAGGTAACTTTTAACAGTCTTACTAGTTCACTATAAGGGGGAAAACCTCCCTAATTCAGATGAAATGCCACGTAAATCAGCTTGACTTTTTGAAAACAGCGAATGCTTTAAAGTAAATATTCCTCTTCAATCCTTTTTATTGTACTGTTTAACAACTAAAAACAGCTGCTATCCTAGCCCCTCCCCCAAACAAAACAAAATACAAAGAAAAATCACATAGTACACAGAGATTGAATATAGCCTGCTCTTTATTTGTAAATTCCAAAGCAGGAGCATTTTATTTAAGGCAGAATAGTTTGTTCCCTCACGCCTCTGAACGACGACAGTGACTGATGAAGGGCTGTGAATGAATATAAGACCATTTTCCTCAGAAAGAATGAGGAGCTGCCACAGCAACCTAAGCAATCGCAGAGGTCATGACAGCCTGGGAGAGAAGGACACACTAAGGTATCCACTCAGGGCCAGCGCACCCAATTTGCCATCCCCCTCCCAACCTCACCCCTTCAGTCTGGGATGATGTGAGGCTAATGCACTCAACTGGAAAGTGACAAAGACAAACAAGAAAATCACTTCCTCTGATTCCAGTATGGTATAATGCAGAGGTCGCAGATCCCGTCTGCATGAAAACCACCGGGAAATTTTATAAACACCACTAAAGCCAGGATCCCACTCGAAACCAAATAAATTTGATGTCTGCGGGTGGAGGCCCAGGTGCTGGTATTTGTTTTTAAGGCTCCACAGTGGTCTCTACGTGTAGCCATGGTTGGGAAGCAGGGGGACAGAGCTGTGGCTCACAAACAAGAGTCTGCATCAGAATCACCTGGAGGGCTTGTGAAACCATTATCACTGGGTCTCAGCCCCAGAGTGTATTCCATTGGTCTGGGTGGAGTGTAAAATTCTGCATTCCTAGCAAATTTCCAGGGTGATGCTGCTACTGGAACCACACTTTGAGGACCAGGGAAAATGACATGGCTTTGGAGTTGGACAGATGTGAGGTCAAATCTCAACTCTGTCATCATCTAAAGGGATGGTCTTGAGTGAATGACTTTAACTTCTCTGAGCCTCTGTTTCCTTATCTGTACTGGTCCTGTGAATATTAATATACGCAAAAACAAGCACAGTGCCAGGCACATCTATAAGTTTAACACATGGAGGGCCCTCGACCCTCCCCCTGGACACACATAGATCAGCAGAAGCTAGTAGGCTCATTGGCAACCCTCTGCCAGTCAAAGGCCAGTTCCCCACAACTAAGTCTGCAGCACCTACTGCCATTGGGCTCACCTGCTATGATGGAACGACTTCAGCTTTGGCTGCAGCAGCACAAACAGCACCACAAGGAGGAGAATGAGAGCCACGGAGCTGGCAGTGGAAGCCACTATGGAGAGTGTGGGAACTCCAAGTGATGTGTGCGCATCTTTGTCTGCAGAAACAAGTCATTGTCAGGAGTGTTTAGTACTGAAACATGTAGAACACGAGCTCCACAGTAGTTCTTGTCAAGGATCCTCTGCATGGCATCGTAAACAGGCGTGAAGCAGTCTGGGTGCTTTAGGACTGAATGAGCAGTGTGCTTTTACACACCACAGAAGGGGCCATTTCCCTCTCCCATTCCTGAATCTAAACTTCCCTTCACTTCAGGGCCTTAGAAGACCATCTGACACGTAAACTCACCTACCCCTGGAGACCTTACCTTTATAAACCACTTGTGATCCTATTCTCAATAACAGGTTCATAAACATCCACCATCCCACCATCTTAAGTCCCACTCATGTTTCTCCCTGTGTGGGAGGAAAACTGATAAGAACTGAACTGTACTAATCCCCTGTTCTAAGATCCTGTAGCATTAATTATAAAACCTCAGGCTAGTCCCCTCCCTTCTCTGGGATGTCACAGTCTGGAAGCCTAAGTGTAAGGCACAAAGATGGCTGTATGACACACTTCACTGCAGGCCGCTGAACTTTCCTGTCATGCTCTACTGGGGGAGGCAGTGGGGGGGGAGGCAGCAGCTGGATTGTAGTTCCATAATAAAACAGTCCATTTCCATTCAAGGAAAAAAAATAACATAAAAGAGCTACTATAGAAGGTATTAACATCGTGCTCATGTGTTAGCAGAACACAGCCAAAGGTCACTGCACTTGGTCAGGCAAACAAGAGATCCCAGGCATCAAAGGGACTTTACAAAACAGAAGTGGTGCCTTGCTAAAGGAACCAAGCCCCTCAGTGATTCCCTTGAAAACACCGTTGGACACACACCAGTAACCCTACTGTCCTTCACAAAGACACAGATTCCCCGAAAGAAGGGAGGCTGTGGTCATCAAAAAGGAGCTATACTGCCCCACAACACAGGGTGTTCTGGAGGAAGGGGGTGCCACTTCCCATGAATTAAAAGAAAGCAGAACTCCAACAGCAATTGGCCAAACTGACCCTCGTTGAGATGACAGCTGATCTCCATGGCTGGTTTCCATTCGCCATTCTTACAAGTCAGGTATTTGTAATCGCCCTTCAACATGTAGCCTTCAGCACACAGGTACTCGATGACGCTGCCTGAGTTCAGGGGGTCTTTGCAGGGCCGGGGGTGGCAGATGTAGCCACCATTCTCTGGCTCCGGGGGCAGGGAACACACTGCAAAGACAGAAAGAGCAGAGATACAATGGTGAGGTTTCCCAGTGCGCATCTGTCAATGGCACAGCGGAGGACAGCTCTGAAGGCTTCAACCAGAAACACAGGAGCAAAGAGCCAGTTGCCTGCAAAGGCTGTTGGCCAATTCAGGTTGCCACTGTCAGAGAGAAACATGCTGATAGGAGCAGTTCAGCTGTTTGCAACATTTCTCCATACTCCGCCCTGCCCCACCCCAACTGTCCAACTGTACCTCAGAACTATATCCATGGGTGAACAGTAAATTCTGACTAAAGTCTTGAACTTACAGACATCTAAAACGTATTATATTTCAATATAACCTACTAAAACCCACAATGTATCAGTGAAAAGTAGTGAACTGCTGGTAACCTGCATGAGGAAAGCCTCCAGCATCAATACCAGAATGAACTCCATCAGATAACAATATGCCATCTGGGCCTCAGAGGCCCAGAGACTTCCCAAGTGCCCCGTGCACCTCCACTCCCTCACCAGAGCAGCAGTCACTGGTATTACCGACCACTATGCCATAGTAAATCCCACATTTTTCATTCAGGCAGGACTGAATGTGCTTAAAAGCACCTTTACCTTCTGTCTTATGGCAGAGCCAAGTTCTGATTCTATTCCACCTGGGCTCTTTCCACCTTTAGACAGTGTTTCTATTACAGGGCAGCCCTGATATAAAACGGGGTACCTGACTGTGGATCCTCACCCGCGTGCTTAAAAGGACTTATCAATGCTCTACTGCAGGCACACGCGAAAGGTTAATAAAGGTTTATTTACAAGGGGCAAATGAGGAAATGTACAACTCACGGAGAAAAGTGGGAGACAAAGTTTTAAATGCATCCTACCCGATCCGCCGATCTGGAATCCCAAATGGCACCCTGAGAGCTGGCCGCGAGCCAGGAGCTGTGAAGCCAGGAGGCGAGCAAGAGAGCGACCCCCAAGGCCCACGTGTTTGATTTTTATACCACACCTGGCTGCTTAACTCCACCCTCAGGTCCCAGCCACCTTCCCTTTGGTGGTGACGGGATTTGTCTTTCCCAATGTCCTGATGGCTTTGGTCTGGAGTGGGGGTGGGGTCCATAATGCCTGCATGGGATTAGCTCAGGACATCCTTTCCCCCTAATACTTCTCCTCCAGGCGCAGTATAAGAATCACAACTGTTGCCTTTTTTTCACTTCCTCTGACAACCTGGAGGGACTGGGCGCCAGACGACAGTGTCTCTGGACTGTCTGATAAGGTGCTTTCCCACTCAGAGCACGCCCACCACTCTCTCATGCAGATGTGCCCTTCCAGCCTCTCACCAAACACCACTTCCTTCAACCTACAAACTGCTATTAAGCAAGCTGACTGCCAGCCAAGCCAAGGGTTGGATGCCAAGTTAAAAGAGATGATGGTGCCCTGCCCTCAAGCTGCTTATCATTCAAACAGGGAAAAAAGACTGTATTTTTAAAAAGATTTAAACAAAACAAAGCTGGGGTAGGAGCCACAGGATCCAGGAATCTGGGCAGTTTTTCTGAAACTAGTAAATAGCCTATATAAGCCCCCTTGGTCCTAAGGACACACCTTCAGACTCTTCCCACACTACCCACCATCCCCAAAGTCTTGAACAGGAGAGAGAGAAATACCCACTCTGGTGCATCTTTAAACTCTGGCCAAGTAGTTCAAAGAGCTGGCCAGGCAAATTTCTAAAAACTCAACAAATTGCGTTACCCTTTACATATTCTCAGTTTTGTTCAGGGCAACAAGGTGCAAGAGACCCAGGCAGCTCCCCAGGGAAGGCAGGACCCCTTCACAGGTCCAAAGTGCTGGGAAAGATGCTCTGGGGAAAGAGCTGCTGATTGTGAAGTCACTCCTGCTTTGCTGAGTATTTCTGCCATAAAGCCCACATCTTCACGGACTCATTGACTGGGACCTTGCAGGTCACCCAACACTCATTTTTTATAAGTGAAAAAAGCAAGGCCTGTAAAGTGACTTGCAATTCAATTTCATTTCAATTCAACTAATATTTATTCATCACTGTGGAGGACCACTGCTATGCTCTGAAAAAGGTTGAAAAAGACAAGCATGGTTTCCAGTGCCTGTAGTTAAACAGGGACATGACAGTTAAGTACACACATAAAATATGGACACATAGTATAAAATCCAAAAAGTTAGAAGGGTATGAAAAGTCCTTCACCTGTCCCCTAGTCACTGAATTCCTTTCTCAAAGGCAGTACTCCAGCTTCTTCAGTATTCTCCCAAAGATATCCTACACACAGAATATTCTGGTACATCTCAGAGAACGTGCTTGGTGGCACAAGAGAGGAATCTTGAAGCAGGAAAGATCACATTTTGTGTATGGAAGACAAGGAAGTGGCATTTCAAATGGGGTTTTATTTCATCAGGATAGGACGTGGTAGTTCGAAGCAAATGCATCAAAGTAAGAAACTACAGGGTAAAGCCCAGAGAACATCAAGTAGCCCAGTTTAGCTGAACTGTACAGTCTAGTAAAGAAAACTTAACCCCCCAAACACACACAAATGAAGAGAAATGAAAGCATCCTGGGACCTGACTGCAACAGGTATTTATACCACATCCAAAGGAAAACGGGAGCCTTTGAGCAGTCATGAGAAGGGCAGAACTTGACAGAAAGAGTGGAAGTTGATAGAAGATGGAGCAGGTGTAGAGACAGCCTTTAAGAATATGTCAACAGTATAGCAACCCTAAGTGTGGCAAAATAAACTATACAAAAGCTCCTTCACATTTATCCATGAAGGTCATACAAAGGAAACAAAGGAATCAACTACATGGATTCAGCATTGCATTCTGCTCCAGGTCCAAAGAAGGACATAAGGAAGCTTGGGGGATGGGGGGAGGCAAGGTCATTTTAAAACACCAAGAATAGTAGGAAAAATACGGTCCTTCTGCCCAGTCAAAGAACAGAATAAGAGAGTCTGGGCAAAGGGCAGAGATTCCAGAGGATCCTCTTGGTGAAACCTGTGTCAACAGGAAAGGGAAAAACACCAGAGAGCAAATAAATCATTTCACGACTTCTGGAAGTCTCTGTTTTGGGCAAGAAGTTGACTTAATCTGTGCATCAGGCTCACTCTGACAACCCCAGGTCCCCAAAGGGAGTTTCAAACTCTGTTCTTAACTCTGAGAGATGATAAACTCATCTGATTTGGCAAAGCTGCAAAATGTTAAAAAGAGATGGAGAAAACCAGAAGACAGTAATTTTACAGGAAAAAAAAATCAATTAATTCGCCATAGTTTGCTTCTCTGCTTTCCTTTAACTCCCACAGCCAGCGAGCAACAGGAGGCGGCAAGCAATTCTGCAGGCAGAGCGCCCTGTGGACAGTAGTCTCTCAGTGAAAGATGTCCAACCAATGGGTGAGGGAGCAGATGGAGAAGATGCAAAATGATCTCGCTGTGAGTCACTGCAGCCTAAAACCCTCGGAAGAAACCAACAAGAACCCTTAACTAGCCCTTCTAAATGTTTTGCTTCTGTTTTGGGGAATCAGCCTTTTAGGGGGAAGAAGCAAATTAAAACAAAACAAACTTTTATAAGATTCCATAAAAAGCAAATCAAAACAAGCTCCAGGAAAGGCCCAGGGGTCATGTTCTGTTTAACAAACTGAACAAATACTTGGGCCTTTAAAAGGTGGTAACGGGGAACAGGGAGTGTGAAGACCAGCTTGAGGAGGAGAACCAGACATTTAAATACCTAGTGCATTTTAAAAAGACTCAACAAAGGAGGTTCTGGCTGAGGAGAGTTACTGAGAAAACTCCACTCTTAAAACAGTGATTGCGGGCTTAAGAAACTGCCAGCTCACAGGTTTAAAATAATGTAGTTTTAAACTAAAATCAGTGTGGCAGCATTCAGAAGAAGACAACGAGGCACAGAGAAATAAATACACAATGAAGGTATCAAAAGAAAGTATGACAGGAGGAAAAGCTTTCCTGGGAATTCAGGGAACAACCCAACCCAGCACACTGACACTGTCATAAGGGACAAAGCTGAAACAGTGCCGTGAATGTCTCTAGTGGTGGTAATTTCGTCAAGAAATTAGAATGGGTGGGGCTGTAAAGGTGTATGTGATAACACTATGCGCTCAAAAAGCTTACAATCTAAAGAGGACACAGACAAGCACCCAGTGAGCTGCAAAGTAAACCAAAGAAGGTGCTCGTTTCTGTTATCCTGGGGTCTCCTTCTAGGCAGAGACACCTATTCATTCAAGCACTGCTGGTAACCAGAAGAAGGAAGAGTCCAAGGCAAAGAAAAACAGCAAAAAATGAGGGAGGGAAGGAATAAATGGATGCCATGTCTAGCACAGCATTGCCCAAGAGAAATATAATACAGCCACAGAGGTGATTTTAAACATCAAATCGTGTTGAGATATTTTAGATTATCTTTTTTAAAGATTTATTTATTTATTTATACAAGCACTGGGTATAGTCAGAAGCGCAGGAGGGCGAGAGAATTCACCAGAGACAGAGTGGGGAACAGAACAGGCAGACCGATGAAATACACTGCTGAGGGGAGCAGTGGGCACGGCAGGAGAGGTCTGCGCGCCATGTGGGACCCTTGCCGGCGGCCGGGGATCAAACCGGTGTTGCAGAGGCAGCCGGCAACTTTGCAGCCCAGCGCTCAACCGCTGCGCCACCGGGGAGGCCCTATTTTAGATTATTTTTTTCCTAAGTCTTTACACTTACAGCACATCTCTAGTCAGAATAACTGTATTTCAAGGTTCTCCATGGCCACTTGCAGCTGTGGCTGTTGTACTGAACAGCACAGATCCTCAGTGGAGAACAAGTGTGTGTGGGAGGCACTGGAGGAGCCTGGAGATCTGAAAACAGTGGAAAGGGTTCAGAACTGTACCCTGGCTGGGGCTAAGAGGTGAGATGTGGAAAGAAGGTAACACAGTTCTTTCAGGTTGATTTAAAAAAGCACAGTTAATGTGCTTGCTCTCAAAACTCTTTCTTGATAGATGAAGGTCCAAGTTCTACTTTTAGCCCTCAATGGTTTGTTAGGAGCAGAGAGAGCCAGAGAAACAGCGGGGTGAAACAGAGAAAAAAAAAGATACTCAAATGTGCATTTTTTGGACATAAGAAAGGGTGAATGATCACATCTTACGAGAGTGAGGAGGTTTTTTCTGAGGCCTCCTTAAAAAAATCTCTGTAAAAACAGCTCAGTAATTACTGACCACCTACTAAATGCCAAGCACTAGCCTAAGTACTTTACATGTACGACTTATTTAAACTTCACAAAATCCCTGTAAGAAACATGTTACAACACTATACAGATGAGCAAACTGATTAAGTGAAGTTAAGAAACTTGTTAGAGCCTCCCTAGTGGCGCAAGGGGTTAAGCGTCAGCACTATGAAGCTGTCTGCAGCTATTGCAGTACGAGTTCAAATCCCTGGCTGGCCAGGGAGCTGACCCACATGGTACAGCAGACCTCTCCTGTCTCGCCCACTGATCCCCTCACAGCAGTGTATTTCAGTGGATCCACCTGTTCTGCTCCCCACCCTGTCTCTGGTGAATCCTCTCACCTCCTACACCTCTGGCCTGCACCCCAACTCTTGTATGCATAAATAAATAAATCTTTAAAAAAAATTGTCAAAGGTCACCCAGCTAGTAAGGGGTACAGTTAGGATTTGAACCGAGGGAGGCTGACTTCCTACTCCATGGCACTGGGCAGTAACAGTGGACCCTTTTGGGTCTACTTCTCCGTCCATAGCTGTACTCGGGAAAGGGAGCCACAGAGAGGGAAGCCCAGTGACAAAGACAATCTGGCAGCTGCTGTGGACACTCGTCTCTATGCGGCTGAGTTTAGTTCACAGCACACTAAACCAGATGACCACTGAGGTCTCTTTCAGCAAATCTGCCTAAAGTTGGTCAGGTAGCTAGCTATTCCAGATTCATTCACGAAAGTTCAACAGCCACTGTGGTTTTTGAATTGAGCACAGGGTGTGAGAAGTTTGAGAAGCATCCTGTCTACATAAGCAACTGCATCGGCTGGGGCAGATTCCTGACTAGGGCATGTGGTGGGAGCAGGGAAACAGGAAGGAGAAGTTCAATTACTCAAGAGATACCCAAGGGCTGCTTCAGTTCCTGCTCTCCCAAGCTTTCTGCCTTCCTGACCCCCACTCAAACAGTCCACAGTCTAAAACAAGCTTCACTGAGAAGGAAGAGACATTTCTCATGCCATTTACAACCTTCCTTGCCTCTAAGACAAACCTCCCCAGCAGGCAGACAGGAAGCCCATTGTGCAGCCAGAATCCCTTTTCTCATGAGAACTTCTCACACTCTGAGGGGGGAGGGAGAACAGTAGGCATTAGCTCAAACCTCTCCCAGGGTGTGGCCCTGGGGCAGGGGAAAGGACTGGGAGAAACCACCTAGAGCTACCACCTGAAGCTCAGACTCCCAGCTGCAACTCCTGCAGGACCCCCGTGGTCATTTTCCTAGGAGAGGCCAGGGCCGAGCACTGCTCTGGTTGCGGAACCTGTCCATATTATTTTAGGTCTGAGCTGCTTGCTTACTCTCTCCAATCTCACAAGAGGGGAAATGCTTTCAGAGCCAACAAGGGGGAGGAATGTTTTCTTTATTGCACCCGGTCCCAAACATGAAAACTCTTGTCACTGGAAACAGTCACCAAAGTCCTTAGTCATTCAGAAAGAACTGCTGTTTCTCTCCTCTGACCTGAAAGCACATGCGTCACCTGGAACCCCACCCATCTTTCAAGATGTAGTTCCAAGGTCGCCTGCTCCGACACCACACCAAAGAGAACTATCAGAGAAGTACCCAACCCACAGTGAGCCTTGAAGCAACAACAGCCAGGTTAGTACTGATCTGACGACCCTGTGCGGGCTTGGGCAGATCCTCCTGTTTCTCAGTTCCCTCATATATAAAAATGGGGTTACTAAAGGTATCTACCTCACAGGGTTGCTATGCAGATTAATCACAATCATGCTGGTAAAGCACCCAATATTTGGATCTGTTATACAAGAAGTGGTCAGTGGGCCTCCCTGGTGGAGCAGGAGGTTGGGCACCACACTATGAAGCAATCCACAGCCTCTGCAGCATGAGTTCCATCCCCGGCCAGCCAGGGAGAAACCCACACGGCGAAGCAGACCTCTCCTGCTTCTCCCGCTGCTCCGCTCAGCAGTGTATTTCGATCAACCCGCCTGTTCTGTTCCCCGCTCTGAGCCTGGTGAATCCTCTCACCCCACCCCTCCCCCACACCTCTGGCTTGTACCCCGTAAATAAATAAATCTTTAAAACAACAACAACAAAAAAGACGTGGTCAGTAACAATAGCTTCATTTTTCCTCTGTGTTCCCATACATCTTCTTTACCCCTCTCTATTGTCTCTAACTACTTTCTCAAACGTCCGTTCTTCCCCCATCTCTCCACTAACCCCACCCACCCACCTAAGCTTAGCACAAACGTTTGCTCTACTCATTTTATAACCCCTATTCTTGGCATAGACTCTGGTAGATAGTAAATAGCTGGTAGAAAATGGATTTGCCTTGTAAAATTTTGCCCACATTTCAAATTAGGTATTGATATGTATGTATGTATGTGGATTTCTGGGCTTTTGATTCTGTTCCCTGTTATTTTTGTTTGTTTTATTTTTTGCTTTAGCTATTCAAGGGTCTTTCACGATTCATATAAATTACTTTCTCCCCCTAGTTCCTTGAATAACATCATCGGAATTCTAATAGGGATTGAATTAAATTTATGTATTACTTTTGGTAAAGTAGTCATTCTGACTGTATTAATTCTTCCTGTTCATGAATATGGAATACGTTTCCATCTCTTTATGTCTTGTTCTGTATCTTTTAGTAGTGTCTTACGATTTTTGCTGTATAAGTCCTTCATATCTCCTTAGTTAATTTCTAGATATTTAACTCTTCAGAAGAGTCAAGTACAGGTTAGAGCAAAGAAAATCACTGTGCATAGCACATCTTATGTCTCATGTCATATCCAACTGTGAAAATATACTCCTAACCTAATAGGATATGGTCACCAAAGGGCAAAGCATGGTCTTAGGTGTCAGACAGAACAATCTGGGTTTGACCTACAGACGTGATCTGCAACCTTGTCAACTGCCTGAGCTCTTCTGAACCTTACTCCAAACAGCCATACCCATCTCTATGAAGTATTTGCGAGGACTACTAAAACTGCGAACCTAAAAGTATCTTGCATCAGCCTGGCACATATCAGGCATTGATGAATTTTTCACATAGAAAACTAACCCTTACCTCTGCTTTTAGAATGGAGGAGGGCAAAGACTTTGGCAAAAGAAAAAAATGGGACTGTTTCAGAAACTTCTGGATATCTGGAGAGGAGATTGGCAGAGCAGGGATAGATCTTGCTTTGTCTCTCCTTGCTCTAGCTCAGTAAAATATACCAGTCCCTTCCCCACTTCCTTTCTAGAAGACAGTCTGGGCTACTCTTGACTGACATATGCACTCTACATAGCATGTTACCCTTTCATCTCCTCTTGTTCTCACAGCCAGGGGCACAGGGTAACAGGCTGACCCCTGCTCGTGTCCTGCAAAAAGACCATTCTTTTTCACCCTACTGCTCCAGGCCTGGGTCACTCGGGGTCTGAAGGCCCCCATCCAGTGCAGTGATACAGAGCAGAGCCTAGGTAGCTGTACCATAATCACACTCCCATGATGGTGGGTAGAGCTAGGAAGCACAGACCTAAGGAGTCTGGTTATTCCATGTGTATTAACAAATATTACTATGTGCTTGAGAGTAGTAGTTAAGGGTTAAGAGAAAGCAGACAATGTTTATTTTTTTTCTCATCAGCACTGCTACTTCCTGGTCTCATGTCCTCCACCCTAACTAAGCATGTGTGTTTGTTCCCTGCCACCTACCCCCTCCCCACACACAGACACACAATTCCCCACCTCCAGGAGGATGCCTGCTGGTCATCAGGATTAGAAGGCTCAGGTCAGCTGCTTAAGGCACTGTCCAAACTCAGAAGGGTAATGATGAAGGATAATAATTAACTTAGGAGTCTGGCTTGAAGTTTAAAACAGAGTTGGACTCTTGGGTACAAAGGTCAGAGCTGTGGTTTCATTTCTAATTCTAACATCAAATGGTAAGGCCTAATGCCAAGCCCAGTGCCATGTACGCAGAGGAGAGAGGAAGCCTCCGAAAACACTGAAAACAAATGTAATGATCTCCATTGTCCAATAGGGTAGAAGTGATGAAGAGAATTAACATTTATTATGAGACATTACATTGGGCACTCTTGCCCTATGAGAAAGATGGGATCAAAATTAGTTCAGAGGAAAGAAGACTGAAAAATTTAGTAATGGCCTGAGGGTTACAACAGCTACTAAATATTAGAGTCTGGATTCAAACATTAGTTTACCTTCTATTATAGGGAAGTTCCTTGATTACAGATGCCACTAGAAAATTTTACACCAAGAGCTACAAAAGTATAGTATGGCGGTGGAAAACATCCAGACAAAAGTTACAATAATTCCTGTTTACAGAAGAATGTGGACTGGTGAGTTTACTTGAGCCCAGAGAAGCCAGTTCGTATCTCAAGTGGGGCCACATTTTTCCAGGAGAGGCAGGGGAGCAAGACAGACAGTTTCCTTCACTAACCTCTGAGCACTGCAAACAATAGAGCTATTTAAGGGTCACAAGAAACAACTCTGCAAGTGGGAGAAGGTATGTCTTCCATGAGAAATATGTGAAAAGAAAGTTGCCATTAATGCAGAATGGGCTGCCTTTCTACTCAAGGCTCAGGATTGCTGGGGTGTCTCTGTCGAAGCATGAAATAAACAACTTCTGCCATGTACTACCCAACAGTGAGTCAGAGAGCTTTCTGCTTCCACCAGTTGCTTCACAGGCATATATAACTGCAAAGAGTGAAAGGAAATAACTGGTAAACTTCAATTACAGATGGTGGGAAAAATCTGCTGAGGTGATGTCCTAAAACACCTGCCTAAAACTAGCCAAACACCAGTAACTGAGGAATAAAAGTTTGAACGTCTTATCTGAAGAAAGAGATGTGATTGCGTCTCCTTGTGACAAGAAGGTATAACTCTCAGACCACGAGTCTAAGCAGGCATGAAGTGAGCCCTGCACATTCTGGGGTGCTTGCATCAGGCCTGGAGCAATAAAAGGAAAAGTTTTGGGGTGAGACCAGGGAAATGGAAGTTTTCAGGGTTGCAGGCCTTTTCTTTATCACCTCTGAACCAACAAGTACAGAACACTGTGACAAATGAACATGGGTAGATGAAGCCAAAAATGACCAAGTCTCACATGCCACCAGAAGAAAAGCAGCTGGTCTTTCTTGGATTCCTTTGTTCCTCCTAGAAGGGGAATGTCACCCTGTACTACCATCAGCTGACCAAGAGCAGTGAGGAGATGAATAAACCCAGGGGACTTTTTTTACTTTTCTACCATTTGAGTGTTTCTACAGTTCTGGACCATATGGGTTTAGGAAGGTCAGTCAAAGGGTTGTGCTCCACAGAACACTCCTGCAGATTTCTCTCGGCCTCCCAGATAGCAGGGAACCTCTCACCTCCTGTGAATCCATCCTACAAGTTTTTTTCTGAGGAAGTTATACATAAGCCTTTGAAAAGGGTTTTTTAAAACAACAGGAATCCATGCAAACCTGCCACAATGTCTAATCAGGGTGCCTGGCCCTCAAACTACTTTACCACATGTCTGGAACCGCTGCCTCCCACACACATTTGAGTCTGGCCTGTATATTTATCAGCCTGGTTCCAGCATACTGTCTCCTTGATCATTAAAACACAGTGACCTCAATACACTGACTAGTGAGACTTAGGCCTGACCAAGGCTGACGGGGTAGAGTCTCACAGTGAGGTCGATGCTCCTGTCTTCTCCCCTGGCTTCTCTCAGTCTGTGGACCCTTGACTTTGGCAAGCCACTCGTCAGTGACCTGAGTATGAGATATCCCCAGAAGATATCCCCACACATTCTGTACATCAGAAGATAATTTGCGTCCAAATGTGTTGCACAGGTAGCACAGAAAACATCTTTTAATTCTCTATCTTCCAAGAAGTGGGTGTAAAAAAAAGGTTCATTAACTTTTGTCCAGAAGAGAGTAAAAAACATTTACAAGTGTTGATTCTTATACTCTCTTGTTTCACTTTCCTTATAGGAAATCCTTTGTTAATTCAACAAATATCTACTGCACACGTACTATGTGCCTGGTTGGTACTAGAAATTCAAGAGCAAGTAATATATGGTTCTTTCCCTAAGGAGATTTTATTTTCTTTGGGGATAAAGATAATGAGCTCCAGCCAGGTTATAATAATAGTAAAATCTACTCTATCTCCCAGGGTTCATTTGAAAGATTACATTTTTCCATTCATTCTTTCAAAGTTTTTGGGAGGTACCAAAGTGCTGTCGCAGGCAATGGGGGAAGAAGGGCAAGAAAATGAAAAATACACAGGCCCTACTCTCTGGAAGTTTACTATCTAATAAATGATCATAAAAGACACATGGTAGAAATCAATATGGGCTACAACAGGAAGTTCTGAAGACGATGAATCCAATGGGAAAAAGTCAGAAATGATGGAAGAAATGGTCGTTTCTTTAGGGGGAAGTGGGACTGTAGTCATGGGATAAAAGCTTTGACTGTGGGGTTGTGACCGGCAGGGGGAGATGACAGGGGGGGATCAGGCATGAGCAAAGGTGGAGAAAGATAAGGTAGGGTGTATACGGAAAGCAATAAATATTTCCAAGGTTTACCAGGAGATAGGAGGAAACTTAGAAAATCAGACTGACACCAGAAGAGGGAGGGCCTTGAATACAGGATTAGGAAATGAAAACTCTTTCATAAAATGAGACTTTTAAAGAGCCCTTCTGATATTATTCATAACAAAATGAGTCGCTGCTCCACAGTACTAATTCAACTGAAGAAGCCAGTCATACAATATTTGCCTGTGTACTCTGGAAACTATTTTCCAATGGAACTATGTGTGCTGGTATGGTGGAGTGCAGACAGGGAGAGGACGGGGCGAAAGCCATATGAATTTTCCAGTGCAGATTCATCATGCTTCTTGAATTTGCCTTGGTGGGGTGGTGGAGGAAAGAACAGGAGGGACTGGGACAGACAAAAGGAATACAAAGGTATCTTGTGGTCAATGTCTTTCCCAGGGCTCGCTCACATGGCGGCAGATGGTCTATCCCTAGAGGACTGGGTCTCAGAAAGCAGCTGCTCCCAGGTCCTGGCTCTAACAGCTGGGGCCACAGGACCTCTTTGCACAAGCTGAATGCCAGAAATCAATGGCTCTCATTGTGCCTGCATGCATGAGCTCTCATGTCCAGACTCATGCTCCACGCCTGCCTAGAACAGAGGACTGGGAAAAATAACACTACACGCTCTGAAAGACTGCACTTGCAAATTAAAGAAAAGATACAGTATTATAAAGTCCAATTCTATTTAAATTACCTTGACTTTGCTAGGAAACTATTGAGATGCTAATTATTTGAAAGAAAAAGAACCTGCTCACAAAAGGGTCAAGCAGGGGAGGGGCAGAGTACAGGTCATAATCAGAAAATCACTAGGTGCCTCTGCTTCCTACACAATGTATGGAAGGGTCTGGCTCCACCATACCAAGAAAAAGCAGGCAATGATGTTTCATGTACTAGAAAACGGGATAAAAATCCACAAAACCATGTGTGTGTACACAGACGAGTATAAGTGTATGATTACATAATTAGGCACATTAAAGTATTTATACTGCTGAGACTAAAAGCCCTTACACTCATAGGCATTCCACCAAAGTTGAAAGGGGAAAAAAGAAAACTGAAAATAAAGCATCTAATTGCAATCTTCCACAAAGCCAGACATCCCCAGCTGGTGCCACAGCTGAATTCTCTTAATTAACATGTTTTAATGGCAAGTATGAAAGACACTGTATGCTTATCAACTCCATGCCATGGCCAGCCAGGCATGGGGGGAGCCTAAAATACTGCTATCATTAGAGTCTTCTCTCTATTATAATGGTACCCTGCTGTGGGAGGTTTGGTTGTTTTTTCTTTAAAACTTAGCTGCTGAAAGCACATACCCACAGCTCTATATCCACAAAGTTGGGGACAGAGACTGGGGAATATGAAAAAGTTCAGTCTATCTAGGAGATACTTTATTTTTTTTGGTTTTCTCTTTTTCAACCCAAACTTGGGGCTTACCAAGTAAAGAAGGCTAGCAATATTTGAGCTACCTAGTGTTTTAAATGGGAGCCCTACCTTAAAGTCTTGGTTAATATTTAAATGGAAAGATGGCAAATTAGCACATAAATGAGTACATAACATAGGAGTTAAGGCAATAGATCAAGAGAGTAGCTCAAAGAGGAATGTATTCTAGAGCACAGACTCTCACAGTTCTGGAAAGGCCTTTAACACTTATAAAATGGTCTGTTTTGTATGATTCTTAGAACAAGGTTACAGGTGGTCCCCCATTTCTCTGAAAAGGGCACCCAAAGTCAAATAATAGATTTACATATTATAAGGAAATCATATTTTCTCAGGCAGTCAAACAAGATCATAAAATGCCTAATTATACACTCTTTATATAGAGTCTTGAATAATATAATTTGGATATTTTATATATTATCCCTTAATTCTGTGTATATTTTACTATTCACAATTGAGTGGGGCTGCTGATTTACGTCAGGGAGTGTTCAACAGCTATTGAGTCCCCACTTCTGGCACATTCCGCTGAATTTTGAAATCTTTTCTTTAGAAAAACTAACTTTCTTGTAGCTATCATCAGCAATGCCATTTTTCCATTTCTAACTCATCTTTACAAAATTCAGGTGCAGAAACTCAAGCTACCACTCCATCATACATGGCTGTACAGACTGAACCAGCAACACGGATGAGTGCTGCAGGCTGGCAGGCAGCCACACCTCACTACCTCTCAAGAGGTTCTTTTCGGACACAGAAACATCAATTCCAAAGAGCGCCTGCACCCCTATGTTTATAGCAGCACTGTTTACAATAGCTAAGCTTTGGAAACAGCCCAAATGCCCAAAAATAGATGACTGGATCAAGAAGATGTGGTACATATACACCATGGAATATTACTCCGCATTCAAAAAAGATCAACACATGCAATTTGCAGCAACATGGATGGCGCTGGAAGGGATCATGCTCAGCGAAATAAGCCAGAAAGAAAAAGAAAAATATTGGATGGTCTCACTCATAGCAGGAATCTAGAAAACTTAAATAAGGGACCAGGAAAAAGAATAACTATAAGAAAGTGAAAATCAAAATCAACAAACAACTATGAACCAGAGACACTCTATGGGGGGGGGGGTGAGGAAGGGAGGGATTGGGGTCAAAATAAGGGGGTTGCAATTGTATGGGGAATATAAAAATAAAATTTATAATTAAAAAAAAAAGAGGTTCTTTCTCAGCTGCTTCACAAAAGTCCAAATTCATTACACAAAGGCGACTGAGGGTGTTGATTTACAATGTACCAGAGTACAGGTTGTTCCTAAGACAAAGAGGTTTAAAAGCTGACAGCTCAGCACTGCTTCAGAACTACCTCAGGAGATAATGAATTTGGATTCCTTGCTCCCTTAGTCCCCTAGCCCCAAAGGCCCAGAATTATTTTGATGAGTGCAAAGAAAATACATTCTTAGGTAGTCGCAGATACAAATGAGGGAGCTGTCTAGGAGGAAGGATCTCTGGCACACAGCAACACACACCTGCACTGAACGAAGAGCCAGGTCTCATCCAGTGCTCAGACGTTTGCACTGTGAGGGAAGTCAAGCCAGTCAGCACCTGCCACAGGCCTGGCACTCAGGATGACAGCTCACTCTGGGTTTCCTGATCCTCTATGCCTTGTTGATGGAAAAGGCTTGTCACACATGCAATTCGGGGAACCTTTAGAGTCTTTACAGAATCCTCCAGCAAAACCTTCAGTGGGATAAAAGCACAAGAGTTTCTTCTCCAATCAAGAGCAATTTGTCCTATGGGAAACAGACTGATTGTACCTCCCATACGCTGTACAAGTCTTCTAGGGCTAGTCCATTAGAACTTGCAGTTATTCTGCAAAACCAGACAAAACCACACATCCCAAAAGGGCTTGGAAGTTGCAAAGTAACTGATTCTGAACTCTGGGCCTGATGTTTTCACCCTCAACCCGTCCCCTCAATCTTCCTATCTAGCCTCATTTCTCAGAGGGACAAAGTAAACCAATGTGTACACCGCTGGGCCTTCTGTGGCTGTGGGCAGAGGCACTGGAAGTCAAGTCCTGTTTTAGGGACCACCTTGTTACTCAACCATAACAAATGATTTCAATAGTTATCTACTAGTAATCCAGAATAAAGTATTTGGGGCCTCATGGCTTTCACATGAAGAGGAAAAGAGCTCGGGGTTTTAAAGGCAATAACATGACGTGAAAGAGTCAACACTCTAAGCTAAGTGTTCCTGCTCCTTCCTAGCACTTCTGCTGCAAGGGCCCCAAGCCCCTTGGTGGAGAAAGCTAAGGCTGGCAGCAGAGTGTTTGCAGGACTGCACCCTGGCCTAGGCTAGGAAGAGCCTAAGGAATCTCACTTCCCAGGACTGCAAACCTGAGCTTGGGGGTGGGTCAGCAGGGTGTGGCAGGCCCAGCCAAGGCACAGGAGCTAGTAGAAATTGCCATTTACTTTCTGACTTAGGAGAACTGGGCAATAACTTCTTTGGCAGTTATTTACTTTTCCCTCTTTCTACCGGAAATTGATAGATCTTGCGATAAGCATAACAAGGTTATGTTTGTTTGTTCTCACTGATAGAATCTTTTTTCAATAAAAATTTATTTTCCTAATTTCCATTTTTCACCAAGAACAACTACTAGTAGTTTTTGACTGATTCTCTTTGATTTTACTTACAATTCAAAGTTATCCAATTTCCTTATTTAAAATTGTTAAACAGGTGCAGGGCACAGGGGAAAGGTAACAGTACTCAGCAATGTCAAGGGTTTGGGAAACAGCACTCTTACTACTGATTAGGTATGAGGTGACTTATGTCATTTGGACCTAAGCAATAATCCTGGCATTCCAACATGACCAGCTGAAGGCCTGGAACCTGCTGTTTCTGGGCCCACTGGCCAACCAGGGGACATCACCTCCACACCAAGTAGGGATGGTTAAAGCTTTACCCAGGGAAGCACCAATAGCTGGTCCAACTCAGTCTACAACAACTTCATGGTCCGAGTTGCTGTACCCTACCAGGGGGCACTGCAGAGGGTCAAGGCCAAAGGCGCCATGAGACTACGCTCACACAAGCAGAAGAAACCTTCTACCAGGCCATTCTTCCCTCCCAGTACCAACAACATGAATCCCTTCCAAGAACCATGGAGGGACATACTCCAGTTTACTGTGACAGACTAATGTACTTCCCCCAAAACCACATTTTTCCTAATGATGTTTTAAGAATCTTCAAAAAATTGCCAATATCTTTCTATAAGTCTAAATGTTTCTGTTGACTATCCAAGGTTGTTCTCAATTTGGCTTGTCCCATTTCTCTAAAATCAAATCCCATTGGTTTCACCTCAGCCCAGTCTTCTGGCTCTTCTCAATCCATCTTCCTCTCCTTTCAATATCCTCCATTCTCCCCTCCATCAACTCAAACCCAGTCCATAATGCAAAGTCTAATCTGAGTATTCTCTTCTATAGGAAATTCTTTCCTCTGAAATAAATCAACCATAGTTATACAATCTAATCACAGCTATATATTATTTTGTTAAGCAGTGCTACATGTGAATTGGTCCTGTCTCTCCAGGTACCATGAGCTCCTCAAGAAGGCGGAGCATTCACCTTCACCATTCTGGGCACATCTGAGGCACTGGACAAAATATTTGATGGAACCTGTATATGGAAGGGCTGATATCTCTTTATAACATGGACTGGTCTAAATAAATGCCTAAGAAGACCCCACCTCTTGCTTTCCAGCTCTCTCCTTCCCACACTCTGTTTTTAGACCCAGTCCTGGCAAATTCTGAAACTTCTTCCCAAAGACAGTAGCGTTTCAGCTTGCATCAAAACATCAAAGAAAGGATTTCACAACACCCCCACATCCCTTCAGGCTCCAAAGCTATTCAAGGGCACCCTGTTTAAACAAGAGATGCAGTATATTTTTGGGAAATGATGAAACAACTTCCCATAAGAGGAAAGTAAAAATTCCCCAAGAGCAAAAAGGCTTCTTGGAAAACAAATAGAACAGCTTCCCTGCCAGAGCAGAGAGAAAGGATTTGACATCCAGGCTCTTCATCCTTGGCAAAGGAGCCTGTTGTGCTGGGAACAGGAGAGATTTGAGCTGCAGTGGGGGGAAAAGAAGCAAATCCTGAGGGCCAGATTAGTACTTTCAGATCTGAAAGTCCAACATCATGCTTCATTTGATACTGCAGAAGGTACTTCTGGGGAGCTCCCCACCTTCCCTTTCTCTCACACACCCTAAACAACAGATGTGATCCTAAACACAGTGTGACTATGACCATATTTTACAAATACCAGGAAACTGTTATTTAAAAACAAGTGCACAGTAACTCCTCTGGTCGATGTCAAGACCCTTTGTAATAACCACACTCTTTTTTTTTTTTTTTGAGGGGAGGGGCCCATAATTTTGTTTTCATATATTTGACTATAAGGATTGTTTTCTCACATATTCCAAGAGAGCCTGTGTTTCAGGGGTGGCAGCATGGGCCAAGGAGGGTAGAAGGAGAGAATTCAAATCACTTTCTTTGATTCCCCAAGGCTTATCTAGCTACTCATTTCCCTTTAAAAACTACTACTAATCAAAAAAATATTACAGCAACATGAGCAGTACTTTTCAAGTAAGAAGAAAGAAAAGCATCGCCCATAAGGTAAACCACTTGAATCCAAGTCCAAATAAAAGCCTAATGTTTCCATAGCTAGTAACACACCCTTTATAAGTGTTCTGACCTCACCTCTTTAGCATAAGCCCCTTCTCCTGAACTGAGCCAATATCCATCTTGCCTGTGTGGACAGACTAGAAGGCAGCGTATGCAGCAGATCAGGCCTGAGCTTTGCCTGCATCCGCAACATGAGCCAAAACAACCCCTTTTGCTGTCTCACTTTCCCCATCTCCCTAGTGACCATTCTCAAGAACCAATGAAAGGACCTTAAGAAGCTAACAAGATCAATAACTCTTTCAGATGTAATAAAGATGTGAAAAGTTCCAGCCATCTGACTTGAGTGGCCCCCCTCATCCCACACAGAGCCTTCCCTTTCCCTGGCCCCCACGCCTCAGCCCTCTCATTGCAGGTCACTCAGGTCTGTAGTCTAAGAAGAAGGATGTCCTTTTCTCAGCACCATGTGGATTCTTGTGATAAAGTTATTTCAGAAAGTAAAAGTTAACCTACGTAAGCTGCATCTCTAACAGTTTTCCAGGGTTCATGATATTTTATTTCCTAAGCTGCAGAAGGGGGTGCAGGATGGTGGGTGTGGTTAAATAGGAAAACTAGCACCATCCACAATTCTTTCTGTGAAGAGGGCCTCGCTGCCAGCAGCACAGGTACCACTTTTTAAATGGGTTAATTTAAAATAAGTCAATTTATCATTTTTCAAAAAAAGCAATAACTGAATTGGTGGTGAGGAAAACAAGGGTCTAGATGTTTCTGTCTGTTCAGTTTATTCCCTCTCTGCAGGCAAGAGATGCTGAACTTACTAGGATGTTGGACAATTTATTAGGGTGTCTATATCACAGTTCCTTAACCACAAAAATGAAATCCCCTTGTTTTGCAGTTATTAACATTACGGGGGCAAATCCTGTAAACACAGTTTATGAGGAAGGAACATACAGGGTAGGGATGGAGATGTAGCAACTGTCCCCTAACAAAGACTAATAGAAGACAAATGAAACAAAGACTAATAGAAATTAACTCTGTCTTTAATTGGAAAGGGTGAGTCAGTGGGGAGACTAAGAATGAAAAAAGCAATTATCCTACCAGAATTCATACTTGTTGAGTTCTGCGGGGGCTGAGAGTCAAACAGGCTCTCCCCAGCAAATGGTGAACAACTTTGAGAAAGAGGAAACAGCACAAGCATGACATTGGGGGTATATGTCACGGTGAATTATGGGAATGATAAAATGCCTGGTAAAGTTTCAGGACAGGGAGGTGGTCACAGGGCTGGAAAGATGATGCAAGTACAGACGAGAAATATGTTGCTAAGCAGTATAGACCTTACTATAAGCCTTATAGTGAATCCTGAGTTTTTCTTTAAAGAGTTAGAGATTTTGAGTTACTCTGACAGAAGGATAGAAGACAGATTTGAAGGGAAGGAAGTAGGCAAGACACTAGAGACAGAGAAACCAATAAAAGTCTAGCAAGAGATAATGAGGCCTTAGAAGTCGGCAGACTTATTTTTTTCTTGGAAGGGGCCATCGTTTTTACCTCTGACTGTGGTTAATCTGCTGGCAGCCTGCCTACCCACCCATACCAGCACAATCAGGAAGAAAAGTGCTGTTGCTTCTTTGCTAACAGAAAGCCAACTGTCCAGTGAAAACTGAAGACTTTGGAGAGGAGATATACTTCCAGAATCCCTATTACTGGTGAGTTCTGGTCCTCTGGACAATAAGCTGCAGAGAACTAATGAACACAATGATCCAAAAAGAATGTGCATCATTTTAAGAAGAGAAAGCTGTAGTGTGCAAAAATGCTAGATTACCTTGAACCCCCATCCAAATAACTTTTTAAAAAATCTATCATAAGGGGCCTCCCCGGTGGCGCAGCAGCTGAGCGCTGGGTTGCGAAGCTGCCCACAGCCTCTGCAGTGCCGGTTCAATCCCCGGCTGCTCCCCGGCCACCGGAGGAGAGTCCCACGTGGCGCGCAGACCTCTCCTGCCGCCCGCTGCTCCCCTCAGCAGTGTACCTCGGTCCTTCTGCCTGCTCTGCTCCCTGCTCTGGCTCTGGTGAATTCTCTCACCCCCCCGTACTTCTGACTGTACCCAGTGCTTGTATAAATAAATAAATAAATCTTTAAAAAAAAAATCTATCATAAGGACAGATGTGGAAAGTTTACATTTAGGATATATAAATATTTTTGAGAAGGTGCAAAATTCATTTTATTTTTTTTTTAAAGATTTTATATATTTATGCATACAAGAACTGGGGTAAAAACAGGCCAGAGATGTGGAGGGTGAGAGGATTCACAAGAGACAGAGTGGGGAACAGTACACGTAGACTGACTGAAACACACTGCTGAGGGGAGCAATGGGCAAGACTGGAGAGGTCTGCTTCACCATGTGGGTTGCTCCCTGGCTGCCCGGGGATTGAACTCATGCTACAGAGGCTGTGGTTTGCTTCATAGTGCAGTGCTTAACCCCTTCCACCACCAGGGAGGCCCCAGAAGGTATAAAATTTAAAAACAATTTCTGGGGGCTGAAGGGGCCTGAAAAATGGCAGACACCACTCATGAAAATACATTCTAAAACTTCTAGAACATAGGAGCCACCTTTATGAAATTGGAATAGGAAAGAATTTCTTAAATAAGACAAAGGAAACTCATTCTAGAAATATCCCCAGCCAGGGAGCTAACTAACCCACATGGCACGGCAGACCTCTCCTGTCTTGCCCACTGCTCCCCTTAGCAGTGTATTTCAGTGGATCTGTCTGTTCTGCTCCCCACTCTGTCTCTGGTGAATCCTCTTAACCTCCCTGAACCTCTGGCCTACACCTCAGTTCTTCTACACAAAAATAAAATTTTTTTTTAAAAAGTAAACAATAAAGCTAACACTGTAATGCTAAGTGAAAAAAAGAGGCTATGAAAGATTACATACATTTTAAAAACATGAAACAATATTCTATATTGCTTAGAAACTCATGTATAAGTATTCAAAACTTGTACATATAATGTACAAAAATATGTAAATACATGTAAGCAGGTGAAAACAAACATAGCTGAAAAGATACACATCAACTTAGGATACTGGCTACCTCTGGAGGAAATGATCTGAAGCAAGATATTAAATCTGGGTAGCAAGCAGCCAGCTATAACATTAGTCTGTAATTTTTCAATGCTTGAAAGTTTTCATTGAAAATCTGAAAATGAGGTAACAGATTTAAAGTGGCTATTACCTGGACAATACTGCATACTTAAATATTCATTCATTTTCACCTATTGTGCTAAATAATACCCCAAAAGAAAAGTATATCATTTCTCAACAGAGTATTTGGTAACTAATAATATTCACAATCAGCCTGGGTTTCATTTGGTCCCAAAAGACAGACAGAAAGCATAAGATCTACCAAGACTGACAAATCCCATGGAAGACATGAGATTACCTTTTCCAGGGCTCTCAATGTACACTACCCTGGATCCCAGACCTGTTTCCACCCTCCAACTGACTGACCCCTCACCTTTCAAAATACACTCATATGAAAACTAAGCTACTAAACAACATCTATAAAAATACTTTTCCTAACAGTCAGAGTAGCACACAATAGCTCCAAGCACAGACGTTGTTTTAAAGGTACTCAGTCTCAGTGGACCCATCTGCCTTCAAGTCAAGGGAGCAGCCACACAGAAGCATTCACTGTCAGTCACAATACAGCATTTAATACCCACCCCTCTCACTCCTCTTCACAGTCACTTCAGCACTCTTACTCCTCAGCAGATGGACCACTGTAGTGTTGGGAACCAAGTCTCTGATTCCTAACACTTCCTGCTGCAACATGGAATGCACGAGCATTCCCACAGATTGCAGTGTCTCTCAAAGGGTAAACCACCTCTGGCTCATGCAACAGGACTATAGGGGCTGCTTATAGGTTAAAGAGTTCTGCCTCTGGAAGGAGACAAATGAACCCTAAGTCTTGGCTTCTTCTCTTCAGAGAGGAGAACTGGAAGGTTGGGAGACTCTCATACTAACAACAAACTTCAAGAAAACATATTGCTTGGCTGTACCGCAAACTGACTGAATCGTTCTTTGGGAGTGTGGGGTTGTAAGGGCAGGACTGGACACAGTTGCAGGTTTTCTAGGATCCCATGCAGACTGGGTAAAGGAGGAGCCAGAGTCCCCAGTGGTTTTTGCAGGTCTTTTATTGGGATTTACCCAGTACACAGCAGGCAGGGGTGCTGGGGGGCCTCCCAGTCCCCAGCAAGTCTTCACTCTATCTGGGCTCTCCGGCATTCTCTCTGCTTCTCTGCTCTTCTGTTCGTTCTGCTGCTTCTCTGCTTCTGCTGGCATCCCTGTGACGCCGCCCTTAAAAGCACAGTCTCAGCCCAGGTGAATCCCATCTACCTAGGCCCACACCCTACTCCAGGTGCCCGCCATCAGGCATGCATTCAGGACGGCAAGGATCCATCATCTATCCTGATGGCGGGAGGGCAGAAAAGCCTGACATTTTTCCTTACCCTACAGGGGTGCATGAGTCTGATTTTAAAAACACAGTAAAGCTGGAGAAGCATCAACCCAGCGGATGTTTTCTAAGTCTGATGAAGGAACCAAACATCACCATCTTCTCTGTATCCAGACAAATACTGAAATGCCCCATCCCAGTTCTCCCTTGGCTTGGTTACTGCCTTCCCTCCAGGTCCAGCGTAAGTTTCTGCTCTTCTGGAAGCTTCCTGGATGATGTCTGAATCGATTCTCTTCTTTCCAAAAGCATTCAGTATCTGAACCACTCAAGGGGAATGAAGATGTTCTGGATCTTATCTTTTCTCCCAATTATACTGAGAGGTCCTAAGCTCCAGGCAGAGAACCCAGCGCATACTTAACTGCTTTTTAACACTTAAGTCGTTGACATAATGTGAAAAAAAAAAATGGCATGAGGAAGTCAGAGTTAAAAACAAAACACACACATACACACACCCAAGTAGGCGTGAACTAAAGCACAGCAACAGTCTCGGTTTCTGGAAGTAGAGTCAAAGCTGATCATTAAAATCATCATAATATCCAGCTGCCTTAGATTAAAGAAATGCAGTTGGGGGGAAATTAGAAACAGTAAGGATTTCCAATGACTGCTAACAGGAAGCTGTTCAGAAGGGAGGAAATTAATGGAATCATCAAGTTCGATGATTTCACTTAAAATGAATTAAAATTAACATCAATCTTTCCCTGTTTCAAAGAAGACCTTGGGCTAGTCAGTGCTTGAGCTGCCTGAGAGCAGCCCAGGCAGGATCAGAGGGCTAAATGACAATTAACCAAGGCAGGAAAAACTGCGCTTTGTACCCACCAACCCCAGGCTGAAGAGATAGGCCAGAAAATGGTTAGAGGCAGGACATGCTAATTCTCTCCAAGTCTAGAAACCTGCCAACACAAAGAGCAGGAAGTAAGAACAGACAACAGGGTCAAACTCAATCTGAAGACTATCAAACGCTCCTAGGATAATGAACATTCTGTAACTTGCAGTTACCCTAGATAAAGTGGGCAGAAAAGGGAAAAAAGAACTCTGGACATGTTCCTAACACGGGATTTAACTAGGGTCATTTTGGATCTCCTTGAGCAAACCCCAACCCCTAACACACTCAACCTATAAAGACTGATAGCTAGTTCTGCCAGATTAAAGTGAGTAAAAGGAGGTGAAGGAAAAGGGATGAGACTGAGATAGGAGGGAGGAGAGCAAAGAAGGAAAGTTACACAAAGTTTCTTAAGGGAGAAACTGAAAGAAAGGAAAAGAGGCACACAGATACTACTCTACTCCGTCCAGCAAATATTGACACAGGCCTACCATGAACACTGACAGGCAGTGTAGAATGTGGAATAATAACCCTGAGCATGCTGGAAAAAAACTGATTAGGTGGCCTGTGAAAACTTGCAGTTGAATGTGATGATCTGGTGTAAAGGGACCAGAACAAAAGGATGCTAAATCATTCCTCTCTAAGCACAGGTTTTATGGAAGCAACATAACTTCCACTGGGACAGCAATTTGCTACACAAGCCAGCCTCCCAGGGATTTTTACGCACATTCAAATCAGAGATCCAATGGTGCAACTAGTCTATAAGGTTCAGCCTGCTAGTTTTGCTCACAAGTATGTGACTTCTGACTGGCACACCTGAATGACTCAATAATTTCAAGCCTTGAGGTCCATATGGCTGCCATTAGAGGAAAGAAAAACTTCCCAACTCAGTGTATCCTTCTACTTCCTTGTGCACGAAAGCACGTAAGCTGAAGATGAAATTGTCCTTTAAGTCTTAACCAGAAGGGGCCTCCCCGGTGGCGCAGCGGTTGAGCGCTGGGTTGCGAAGCTGCCCGCGGCCTCTGCGGCGCGGCGCCGGTTCGATCCCCGGCTGCTCCCCGGCCACCAGAGGAGGGTCCCACATGGCGCGCAGACCTCTCCTGCCGCCTGCTGCTCCCCTCAGCAGTGTACCTCGGTCCTTCTGCCTGCTCTGCTCCCCGCTCTGGCTCTGGTGAATTCTCTCACCCTCCCGTGCTTCTGACTGTACCCAGTGCATGTATAAACAAAACAAACAAACAAACCAGCAAACAAATAAATAAAGCATGCCTCTATTAAAAAAAAAAAAAAAGTCTTAACCAGAAGCAGGAAAGCACAATCTTAGGGATAAATGTACTAATGACCCTGAAGGGCCTTACCCAGTAATGTGAACAAAAAAAGAATGGGCTCTTGGCTGGAGAGACCAGTTTTCAGAAGGGCCAAAGGTAGGCCAAAGGGCCTAGGCCTCCCTCTCTCTGAAAATGGGATTGACATGAGCCAATCTGTCCAGATACCTCGGCCCTGATGTAGGCTGGAGTATTTGTTCTGCAGTAAATTTGTCTGGGCCAGACACAGAGGTTCCTGAACCCACCTCCATGGTGTTCCACCATGGAACCTGCAAAATCCAATAAGCACCTATTGTGGATCTACCTGACACCGGGTCACACTGACGGAGTGGTGGGTTTGCAATGCTGTGTGACAGGAAATTGGCACTGTGATACAGAATCCAGCCACCTCAGTTACCACTAACCACAGCGAAACAGAATTAAGAACCCCGACAGTTCACTCTCTGTTTGCCTGTGTCCCAAACCTACTCTAATTGCCCTGCTTCTCTACCTTATACCAAGCCCTCATTCCCAACAGAAACTCTGGCTTTGCAGGACAATGAATGTTGGATTTGTAGGCCTTTCAAGATTCTGACTGCCCTGACATTACCAGTTCCTGTGGAAAAAAAATTTTTTTGATGGCCCTGCTTACTCTCTTTTCACTGTATCTCAGGAATGCGGCATAATCATTATTGGGTTGTCAGAAAAATCAAAACGTATTTTTTTCTGTTTTTCAAACAAAAATGCATCATGACTTTTCCAACAACCCAATATTTGGTGGCTCAAGTTTTAGATGTAAATTCCACAGATTTGAGATTCAAACTCATGATTTAGCTCCTACTAGAAATTTAAGTTTCTTCCTATATATAAAGGGGGCTATTAAATGCCAGCCTCTTGTCCAGGGATGGATAAAGCGTTGATCCATTAGTGTCAATTGTTTTGTACAATTCAAGAAAAGAGATGTTAAAATAAGAGCATTATAATAATCTTTTACATTGAAACAGATTTTTATTATTTACCCATCACTTTCAGATAGATCTCATTTAATCATATTATTCACAATCTTTTTTTTTAATAGAGGCATGTTTTATTTATTTATTTGTTTGTTTTTTGGGGTTTTTTTTGTTAATACATGCACTGGGTACAGTCAGAAGCGCGGGAGGGTGAGAGAATTCACCAGAGCCAGAGCGGGGAGCAGAGCAGGCAGAAGGACCGAGGTACACTGCTGAGGGGAGCAGCGGGCGGCAGGAGAGGTCTGCACGCCATGTGGGACCCTCCTCTGGTGGCTGGGGAGCAGCCGGGGATCAAACCGGCGCCGCAGAGGCCGTGGGCAGCTTCGCAACCCAGCGCTCAACCGCTGCGCCACCGGGGAGGCCCTTATTCACAATCTTAATTACTCTTGCAAGGCCAGGATCTGCCATTACTGGTCAGAATTTCTGAATGCTAGAAGATCCTAAAGATTTGCTTCTAAACTGCCTAACAACAAGGTACTGAGAACAACAGGAAGAACAGGTTCCTTTGCTGAAGGTCAGTCTGAAGAAAATGGAGACACATCTCTGTTGAAAGTCACAATTCTCTGCCCCGACACACACACACACACACACACACACAGACACACACACACACACACACACTCACTCCTCATCTTAAGGTCTCCAATTATCCCAGCCTATTCAAAATATCGAGTTCCTGAAATTATCTGAATGCCCCAATACAACTGTTCCTCCATTCTTCTTCCTTCCCCAGTCAGGAGCCTCCCACACTCTTCAGCTTCCTCATGGAATTTGTGACTAGAGCTAAGACCCACATGGGACCCCAGGCAGTGTGTCAGACTGCTCGAAATACAGAGTTCTAGTTTTAGACGTGTCTCCCACAGGCTGGCTGGGCTGAGGCAGAGGATGACAGGGAAGCTCTGGGGGGCCCTGTTCTGAGTAACCCCTCCTCTCAGGTAGCTGGAAAGGCCTCACTTAGTCACTTCCTGTTCCTGTGGACAAAGCAGAGGCCAACTGCCATTCTTCTCATCCCCAATCTCCTCCCACAACTTGTACCAAAACCACACCCTCCTCCAGTCCCTCTATTTCCCTGTGTAGACTCACTCAATCCTTAATCCATTAACTGGTGTTTGTTTTTTCTTTTTGTATTTTTTTTAAAGATTTATTTATTTATACAAGAGCTGGGGTACAGGCCAGAGGCTTGGGAGGGTGAGAGAATTCACCAGAGACAGAGCAGGGAACAGAACAAGCAGACTGACGAAATACACTGCTGAGGGGAGCAGTGGGTGAGATAGGAGAGGTCTGCCGCACCATGTGGGCTGCCCCCCGGCTGGCCAGGAATTGAACCTGCGTTGCGGAGGCTGCAGACAGCTTCACAGTGCTGCGCTCAACCCGCTGCACCACCAGGGAGGCCCTGTTTTTTCTTTAACTTGTAGATCCAACACCCAACTTGTTCCTCCTCCTCATTTTCCTCCTTCCTTTTCCCTACTCAACTCTGACAAAGCATCTGCCTCCACCTGCAGTACGTCACCCCAAACTGTTTTTGGTGATGTTCAGCCCAAATCTCTGCATTCTCAGCTGAGGCTGACTTTATTTTTCTCTTTTGAAACCAATTTTCAAACATACAGGTCTTTGTCCCTGCCTACAAAACCAAGAGCTAAGATTGACAGACATGTGTATAGAAGACCTCAAAGATCAGAGACTTTTGTGTGAAGGGTATAAAGCTGAGAAACACACAACCTACTGAAGTTAACAGCTAACTTCATGGGCCACTAGCCAGCAATTCTGAGCAACCACACATGGTTACAAAAGCCTCAGTGCGGCTGCACTGGCTCACCACTTGGTCCTTGCAATCTGGTCTCCAAAGCAATGTGATCGACAAAGCAGCAGAAGCATCCAAGCTTCCTCTCCTATCTGCCCCTGCACCATGCTGTGCTGAGACCAGTGCTCAGTAAACACTGACAGGCACTCCTGCCCACTCAGTCCTGTCTGGTGTGTGACAATTCCAAGGATATTCTCTTGTGCCTCCTACCAGTGCCAGAGTCAACAAGGTCAAACTGTCAGAACTTAAGCCAATGACAATAACACAGGTCCTGCCCTCTCCCAAGGAGACATGTGTCTACTACACGTGAAGAACTGATGGCTAGGCCCTTTATATTTCATAAAATGTCACTTATCACACAGAATAGCAAAGGTTATAGCAGAATTTTTTAACACTGTTTGTACTTGGTCATAAGAAACACATTTCCCCTCCTGGGATGAAACATCTAAAATACTTCTGTGAATTTAAAAAAGAAAAAAAAAAAAACTTTGTAGAAAAGAAATCTTTAAGAGAATCTGTTTATTTTCCCCTGCATTACTCCCAAAACTTTTAAATGATTAAATAACTGTACTTTCAAAGTTGTGACTACAGGTAAAGCTAACAAATCACAAAAGTTAAACACCTCTGGGATGAATGAATCTAGGTAGAAAAAAGCTCTTAAAAGAAAAAGGTTGTAGGGACTCCCTGGTGGTGAAGGCGGTTGAGCGCAGCGCTGTGGAGCTGTCCACAGCCTCCACAGTGCTGGTTCGATCCCCACCAGCCTTGGAGCAACCCACATGGTGAGCAGACCACTCCTATCTCGCCTGCAGCTCCCCTCAACAGTGTATTTCGTGAGTTTGCCTGTTCTGTTCCCTGCTCTGTCTCTGGTGAATCTTCTCACCCTCATGCGCATCTGGCCTGTACTCCAGTTCTTATATACATTAAAAAAAAAATCTTTAAAAAAGAAAAAGAAGACAGAGGTTGTCAAATATAGCATAAAAAAGAAGGAGGAGGCTAAGAAGTACCAAGTGGAAAGAAGGTAACAGACTTTTTAAGTTGTATTATCCATATGTGCTTAGAAATCTTTTCAAAGTAATCCTCCATTACAGAACAGTGCTGGGGAAATGAAATGCCTTTAGAACAGTGCTGGGGAAATGATACTTGGCAGTCTTAAATTTGTGAGGCTTTAAAAAATGACTCCAAAATTTCCTCACAAATAGCAATTTTGAGGAATCCCAGCTTTGAAATGCCAACAATATGACCTCAGAGAAGAGAATGGCTTCCTTTGAGAGTACCTCATTGACCCATAGGCACCAACATCACAAAGAGGCATTACCACTCTTTTTCTACTTGTCCTCATGTGGTATTTGAGAATTAGGGAGTTATGAATACTTCAGGAACACCAGGGATCTAATAACTCATTGAGTGTGTTAAATTGAATCAAACAGAATCCAAGTGATTCAGAGGAAAGGAGCACCTTCCAATTCTGAGTCTGTCTGAACTAATTACTACGGTGTCAGAAGTGCAGACTATTATCAATTGGTGCTAGAATCTGATCTTTGTTTTTGGTTTTTTGGTTTTTTTTTAGATTTATTTATTTATTTTATACAAGAACTGGGATACAGGTCAGAAGCACGGAAGGGTGAGAGAATTCACCAGAGACAGAGCAGGGAGCAGAGCAGGCAGACGGACCGAAGACACTGCTGAAGGGAGCAGCGGGCGAGGCAGGAGAGGTCTGCTGCACTATGTGGGGTTCTCCCTGGCCAGCGGAGAATCGAACCGGCGCTGCAGAGGCTGCGAACAGCTTCACAGCGCAGCGCTCAACCCACTGCGCCACTGGGGAGGCCCTAGAATCTGATCTTTAGACCTGCAGATAACTTCTTTATTTTCTAAGCAAAGTCCTAAGTGTTTACACATAATATCCTAATCCTTGCAACAATTTTATGAAGTGGGCACTGTATCATCCCTATTCCAAGGAAACACTGACAGTGAGAGATCAGGAAAATTATCCAAGGAGACAGAGGTAGCATCTGTCTCCAGGCAATCTGACTCCAGAGTTCATGCTCTTAATCAGACTGTAACTCTCTAAAAAAACAAGGCACAGAGTTGAAGTATAATGACACATAGATGTTGAACTGAGCTGCATTAGTAACTTTGATGGCACCATTAAGAGCTGCAGGTGGCATTTGCTAGTATTTTAAGGCATTTATGAATTGAATCCCATTCAACTAGATAAGAGACAGCTATGTGAAAAAATTCTAAGGACAATCCCTTTTTTAAAAAGATTTATTTTTATTTATGCATGCATGCAAGAACTGGGGGACAGGCCAGAGGTGCAGGGAATGAGAGGGTTCACCAAGGACAGAGAGGGGAGCAGAACAGGTGGATCTCCTGAAATACACTGCTGAGGGGAGCAGCGGGTGAGACGGGAGAGGTCTGCCGCGCCATGTGGGTCAGCTCCCTGGCTGGGGATTGAACTCATGCTCCAGTGGCTGGTGATAGCTTGATAGTGCTGAGACTTTAACCCCATGCACTACCTGGGAGGCTGAGGACAATCCTCTTTTTAATAGGAAGTTATAATCTCACCCTCATCTTCCTTATGATTTCAGATTTCACATTTATCTTGGTTTAATTAAGATGAGGTAGGTGAACAGGACTGGGAGGAGTCAGCAATTGGTACCCCTCTCATTGACAATGCACTACTGAAAGGTTTCTATAAATGCTGCTATCCCTCTGGGCCCCAAAGCTAAACATGATGCAGGCAGCGGCCACACCAGCACAAGTTGCCTGAAATGGGAGGGCTACTCGCACCTTCTGCAGACTCACACTTCTGAGTGACATTGAGGAAAGGACTCTCGCATTGGGTAAGAGGTGAAAAAGAGTTCATCTAGGGGCCTGGTGGCACAAGGGGTCAATTCTCAACACTATCAAGCTATCCGCAGCCATTGCAGCATGAGTTCGATCCCCAGCCAGGGAACTGACCCACATGGTGCAGCAGACCTCTCGTCTCGCCTGCTGCTCCCCTTAGCAGTACATTACAGTAGATGCACCTGTTCTGCTCACCGCTCTGTCTCTGGTGAACACACACACACACACACACACACACACACACACACACACACACACACACCCCACACCCCCTGCACCTCTGGCCTATACCGCAGCTCTTGTATGCATAAATAAATGGAATAAATTTTTAAAAAAGAAAAGAGTTCACCTACAAACCTACTAAAAATAACTCAAGACTCTAAGTGGTAATCCTAATTTTTATTTGTACCTTGTGATCCTTTTTGCAGAAACAGTTGGGTAGGTAAGAAGGATAACCTCCAAGCTTACAAGTTAGGCCAGGGTAGTGGGGCACCTTTGCTTAGCATGCAGAATTTGTGTATTATGAGGGCTTTAACCCAACTGAGCTCCACTTAAGTGCCCCAGAAGTAGATTCCTGGTTTCTTCTGTTCAAAAGTTACAGTACAAGGCTGGCACCATGTGTTTGCAATGTTCTAAACATCACATAACAATTAGCCTGCAGAGGATAATTTCTCAATCTTTTCATGATGCCAGGGTTCAAAAGCCCTATAATGACCTATCCAGTCTCCTACCACAACCCCCAAGTCTTTTTATAGTCACAGGTAATTACACCACAGAGAGATTACATCACTTTGTCAGCAGTGTTTGCAGCTGACAGGAAGATGCTCTGCGGATGTTTTGGGAACTACATCCTCATTTAGCAAACAATTTGCTGTGGTCCCCATTGTTTCTTTCCAAGAATAGAACCACCTTGGCAAACCTTGTGCCTAAACTTGGAACTGAACAACCAAGAGCCATTGTAGATGAGAACAGAAACAACCAGAGGGAAACATGTTAACTCAGAGTTGACTCCTGTGTCCTTTACCCAGGGAAGAAAACACAGATGGTATCTTTCTTCCTTTCAAAATAATCATCTGAAGGTTGATTTGAGTGTTCTAGTAGGGTACACAAGTCTCAAAGAAGCCTGCCCCTCAGCACAGGTATTATGGTTCTCAGCAGACATGGACAAGACAAACTGGGCACAAATCCCAGCCTGCTTTACCACCTTCAACAATCTATCTCTAAGCAGGTTATCAGGCTTCTCTCTGCCTCAGTTTCTCATTTGGAAAATGGTTATATAACCATCTAGCTTGTAGGCATTCTGAGAGTCTTAAATGATAACACAGAACCTGACATATAAATGACACTCTATCTGCATCAATTTCCTGCCTGTCCTCTCTTTTCAGCTCAGGGTACATTATCTCTGCCTCCAGGTCCCTTTACAGATGGTGAGGTGAGCCAGGGTCACCTGCCAACATCTCTCTGCCATAGCAATGTTAAGGGCCAAAGCCACATCATCCCACTGAGAGCCTGGTTCTCAATATTTTCCATCTTGAATGAACATTAACTGCCTGGCTTTCTGACTGTTATGTAGAAATGCAGATGGCTGCTTTCCCTGCCATTTTAAAATTGCTTTAGGTGCTTGTGTGATGTTCAACATGACCTGAAGTGTTATGGCAACATTCTAAGGAAAGAGAAAAAAAACCAGAAACAAGTAAATTACTGCGTTTTTCAGGAAATATGCTCAGGAAAGGAGCTGAAAATCAAAAGCTTTTTATATGAGCTAGCAAGCCAGTAGTATCAAACTACACAATTCTCAAAAGATGAGCATTCTGGAAGACTAGGGGGATTTCTTAAACAACCAATGCCTCCTCATCTAGCAAGGTTTAACATTACTTCCCAGATCCTTATGCCCAAGCCAAAGTGGCTCTGCATCTTCAGTTTTGTTTTTTAAAGACAGTACAGGATGTCATCTGTATGAAGTCTCCTGCCCAGCATGACTCAACAGTTGGTCACATACCAACTCTGTTGTTATTATTTGGGAATAACACCACCCATTTTATATGACAAGTGACCTCCAATCATTTTTATTAGTCTATACAACACCAGCCTAGCATTCTTAAGGACCTTGTTTCTGTTTTATAGGAGACACAAAAGAGGTCAAGTGATTGGCTTAAGGTCATACACATTTCATATGATCTCAGGTAAAGGGAAGGGGCTATGATTTGCAAGAAGCTGTTACAGTTGGAATCCTGATTCTTTTCTAGCCCAGGAAGAAAGGCAAATTGGGTAGAATAAGCATAGATTTTTTTTTTTAATATTATTTTATTTTATTTTATTTTTTAAGATTTATTTATTTATACAAGCACTGGGTAGTCAGAAGCACGGGAGGATGAGAGAATTCACCAGAGCCAGAGCGGGGAACAGAACGGGCAGACAGACGAAATACACTGCTGAGGGCAGCAGCGGGCGGCAGGAGAGGTCTGCTGCGCCATGTGGGACCCTCGTCCGTTTGCCGGGGATCGAACCGGCGCTGCAGAGGCTGCGGGCAGATTCGCAACCCAGCACTCAACCGCTGCACCACTGGGGAGGCCCGATAAGCACAGATTTTTAATTCTGGTCTTCCCCACAAGGTGTGACCTGGTGTGAAGAATAAGAAATGCTTCCTTTTGCCCCTCTTAAAAAGGAAATTTTCAACAAATTCTCCCCATGACTACTAAAGGAATGAACAAGGGGGAAGCTGGACCCAATGTCTCTCTAACACCTCTATTTAACTCTGAATCCTAAGAAAAGAAACCAGGAGGGAACGTTTAACCCCAAACATGGCACAAATGAATTCTCTGGTGCCTCTTTATACTTGATTCTTTTCTTTTAAACTTGAGCAATTATGACAAAGACTAGGGGTGACTGTTATATTTATGAAGAGACTGCAGATGAATTGTCCCTCTAAGGGCAATTCTTGCCTATATCCAATAAGACTCGCAGTCATGAATTTGCACTGACACACAGCATATTCACATTCTACTAGAGCTCACTGGATAACAAGGTTGGATATTTTATAAGCGCTTGATTTTTAAATGCCTCTAGAATAGGTGATGGGTACAGCTATGGGAGAAGGTAAGAAATGCAGGAAGAAGAAGGAGCTTTTCCAAAACTGAATTGCCTTTCTTTGACTTCACAGTATCTGCGAGTCTTGGTTTCTTGGCAAGCTAATTTGTCACACTGCTTATAGCACGCACAACCGTACAGGTGTGCTCTGGGTTTCAGGCCAAGGCATGGGTACCTCCTTCCTCCGGAAGCCACTCAAGAGAGAGGGATAAACACTGACAGCAATTCGGTGCTCTAGATCTAAGTAACAGTGAAATCCCGTCCCCTACCTGTGCCGGTAAACATTTCTCCACATATGGAGAATAGGAAATACTTAGGGATTGGGGGTGGCTAGGAAGGAGGATTCTTTGCAGATGGGGAGGGAAAAAGGCAACGGAGCCAACTCTCCCATCCTGGTCTGAGCCTACACCACAGACATACATTTTCCACACTGGAGAACAATAATCCCTTTATCCAGCCAGTCTGGAACAATTGGGCCCTGATAATTGATTACAGACCTTGAATGGAAAGTTGGGAAGGTGTGGGTACAGCTGGAAAATGGGCAGGAGGATGGGAGGAGACACAAGTGGAGCCCTTAAAAGGAGAGTGGGGGTAGGTGTGATGAAACTAAATCAGTTAAGAAACAGAAGGCAGATGCTCTGCCACTAATACTACCATGGAACATGCCCTGACAACTTCTTCAGAAAAGGCTTGGAAGAAGCTGGTCATGGTAGCAGAACAGGCACTAGGCCATCTTCTGGTCATAGCCTTACAATTAGCTGGTCCTTAAGACCCTGGGCAAGTGCACAACCTCTGAAGTCCAACCTAGCTCTGACCAGTCCTTCCTTCCTGCTCCAATAATCATTCTACTCAAACACATGCTTACTGAGCACATTTATTCTAGCTGACCTCTTCTACAAAGGGTCAAACATTTTAAAGCAAATATTTCAGGCAGGGGTAGGACCCATGGTTTAAATCACAAGTACTCAATACTGCCATTGTAGAACAAAACCAACCACAGACAATATATACATGAATGAATATTACTATGATCCAATAAAATATAATTTATGGACAATGAAATCTAAGTCTCATATAATGTTTACATATCACAAAATAAAATTCTTTTGATTTTTTCCTCAATGCTTTAAAAATATAAAAACCATTCTTAGCTTGCAGGCTCTACAAAAGCAGGGAGGACCTAGTCTGTGGACCAGTTTGCCAACTCCTGCTCCAGAGTTACAGTGGTGAACAAGACCAGATCTCTATTGTCACTGGTTCTGTGACTACTACGTTACCTCTTCTAGAGGTCTCCTCTCGATTTAATCGCCCTATGAACGCAGGCCCTGGTTCATCTTGTTGCACACACTGTAGTTCAGCTTTATTTTGCTTTGAAACCTCGTAACTAAGATGCCTCATGTAACTATGATGGCCCACCATCAGTGGCTTTTTTTGGCTGTGTCAGGGGCTCCTCACAGCCAAGGAAGGTATTAGGTATATGGGAAAGGTTTGTGCTAAGTGTCAGAATGGGGTGAGGTAGATGCAGCAGAAGAGGTATCTGTATGTGGGTTGTGAGAAAGGTTATGATAAAACAACAACAAAATCAGTGATTGTTGCTCCCAACATTCAGGGGAAAAAATATTAGATGAGATTGCACCATTATATATGTGTTGGGTAATGGGGTAGGAACTGACAGAGAGGGAGTGAAAGAGAGAGCATGGAGCTATGGACACTCTAAAAGCAACAAAATAGGGGCATCCCTGGTGCCTAGCGGTTAAGACTCAGCACCATCACCACTATGGCTTGAATTCAATCCCCGGCCTATGGCACAGCAGACCTCTCCTATCTCACCCACTGTTCCCCTCAGCAATGCATTTCAGTAAATCCACCTGTTCTGCTCCCCACTCTGTTCGCCCACCCCCACACCTCTGTCCTACACCACTGTTCTTCTATGCAAAACAAACGAACAAACAAACAAAAAAAACCCACACAGCTCTAAGCCCCTTCCAAGTCCCATTCCAGAACCTAGCTGCATCCCTCTCGAAGGGAGAATATCCAAAGAAAACTGCCATAAACGTGTATCTAATGAGGTCTGGTAAGGGCATCATTACTGATAAGCCCAATCATACTGAGACCCTTACAGGTAATTGCAGATACAGAAGAAGGTCCTACAACAACACCCAGAAGTCTATAGTATGCCCTTTCTAAAAATGATGCCAGGGCTAGGGGACCACAGGAAGAGACCTACAAAGGTGGTCAGAGCACTGTTGAAAGCAACCAGGATCATACAAACTCAAAAAAGTTCACTGCTATATTTCTAATCCCTGTTAAAGCTCTTCCAGCTCACCATCTTCAATCAGAAAGTCCTTGGAATCATGAAAGTATATATTGAGGGTTACATATATGATCATAAAGTCTATCTGGGTCAACCCCTTCATTTTACAAAAGGAAAAACTGACCCATAGAATGGCTAAGTGGCTTCTCCAAAAATCACAGAGTTTATGGTGTCAGGGACCACTTCCTGCTTTCACTAAATTACAACACCTCAAATTCTATACTCATTCTGAGAAAAAGCACAAATAATTGTGCTACCCCAGAAAATCTTCACAACCACTCTATGAGGCAGGTACTATTATCCTATTCTATAGCTGAGAAAACTGAGGTTTGCAAAAGTAAAGAGGCTTGTTCAGAGTCACAGAGCCAGCAGGTAGGACTGGGCTCTGGGCACAGGCAGTTTGATTCGAAAGCCTGCAAATCACACTCTAAATCCTATACCTCTATCCCTAATGACAAGGCTGGGGGCAGCAGGGAGTAATGTCATCACCAGCAGGTTCCTTATACAGCCCTCCTCAGGCTGATTCATTTGGCCCCTTGCTGCTGCACCCCCAGGACTAGCTCCTTACTACCATCCCCGCCCCCCGCCCCCAACCACCAACTTGCTTTCCCTGCAACTGCCTACTAGATAGAGTCCCCAGTCCCAGCCTTTGGAAGAGACCATGGCATTTTTTTTTCCCTTCTTACACACAGATGATGAGCCAATACTTACCTGAGGCAAGTCCGTCTCCAAGGAGGGTGCTAAGGATCACCAGTGGAAAGAATAATCCATGTCCCACAGAGGCCAAGGCAAGCAAGGAGATGCTCTTTGGTATTATCCTGCCATGGCACATCTTTTATCCGTCCAGGTTATTTTGAAAAGAAAAAAATTCAAAAGCCAGAAGAATTCTGAAGTCAGCCAGGGGCAGATTCACCTATAAAAAACAAACAATAATATAAGTAAAAACTTTAACCACAAATTAGAAGTAGGTGCCGGGCAAGGAAGCTATTACTCACATACAAAGTTGAAAGAATTCTAGCAAATGAATTCCTTGCTGCCAGGAGAAGACACATGAACCTAAGTGGCTTTCCGACTCCTCCTTGGGGAAATGCCAAGGCCTGCAACAAGGTGCCCGCAAGATCAGGGAACCAGATCCTTCCAATAGGACCAGGAGAGAGTGCTGGCTCACCTGGAGTCTGTGAGGCCCCACAAAGCTCTCAGAAATTGCCCCAGCTCTGCTTGCCTGCCTCTGAGGCCCTAGCAGAGAGGAAGAGAGGCAGCTGTTGACACAGAGCTGCTACACCCTTGAGTCAGGCTTTGTCTTTGCCACTTGGACTCTAAGCAAGTTCAACTATCCAAAAGGAAAAAAAAAATAGAGAACACGTGTCTTAAAGGGAGAAATACACCGCCTAGAGAAGGAATGCAGCTGAGGGAGCCAAGGGCCCCCGGCTTGGCCAGCTAAACCACCAAAGGCTGGATGAACCCCTGAGTATCTTACTCTGACTCCATAGTCATGAATCTCAAAAATGGACTAATTAATTAAGGCTCACCCAACACCTGTGATCCCAGAGGCCACTTGTTGGCTATTCCAGACAATGACTGGGGCGGGGGAAAGACTGTAATTGCTAATTAGCCCCCGCCCCAACCCTCACTTTAGTTCAAAGATTTCAGAAGAGTGGCAACCACTATCTTAAAAAAAAAACAACAACAACTCAGGGGTCAGATTTTTAAGGATTTTTGTCTACATTCCTACAGGAAGTAGGTGGCTTGATGATACATTATGTGGGCCTATTATATTTGTTAACTCTTTATAACAGCTATTCTAAATAATAAGATCACACTTCCCTTTTAATTTCTACACACATCCTTCTCTACTAATAAGGTTTTATAAACACAGATGAGAGAATCTGCCATCTACTGGCCTAATAAAGGCTGCCCTGGAGATTCTGCCTGGGAGATTAACCAGACCTAATTTGTGTCTGAAGCTTCCATTTCTACCTATGTTACCCTTTTAAAGAGGGTTACTTCAAACAGCAGCATGAGTTGTCTCAGTCCAGAGGAAAAACAGCTATGAGGGTCTCGATGAACATGAGCCAAAGATTCAAGAACAAAGCTAGTCACTAGGTCCTCATCCTTGTAGTTGTCACCGAAACAGTTTTCTGTCCAAAGCTTTCACCCAGACTCCACCCTGAGTCTTTACAGCTGTAGAACAGGGAGAGGTTCATGGAGAGGTATAGCGGTGGATCTGTGAGTGACCCAAAACAGCACATAAAACTGCATGTGCAGAGATGTATGGAATGTATATAACTTTATGTGGCTAGAAAAAGTGGAGTCAGAATGTTAGAATCCAAAGGCGTTTCCTCTATTATGAACTTATGGTCAGTTATAGAATCCTCTCAGCCTCAGTTTCCTCATCTGTATAAGGGGGACAGTATAACTCTACTTTCATGGGAGATCTAGTAAGGATTAGTATCAGACAAAGGCACTTGGCACAGTGCCTGGCACTTTATGAGTCCTCAGCAAACACTGACAGCTGGTGCTGTTGTCATTATTAATAAGATCAGATCTGTAGGAATCTTAGAGGTCATCAAATTCCACTTCCTCATTTGATAGATGCCGTAACCAAGGTGTGACGAAGTCAAAAGATATGTCCGGGCCACCAGTCAGTTAGCAATGGTCCTTTGGTGTTTTACATGCAGCCACAGCAGGTAACCCTACCAGACAGTCATCATCCCCTTAAGGCAACAACAACCAGCAGATTATCAAGAATGACACTTGCATGTGCCACATCACAGCATGTGCAAAACAAATATTTCAGTGGTGAATGGATGAGGCCAGATGAGAGCAAGGTTTTAGGTGTTCCAGGGGAGGCAATCAGGGAAGAGATGTTAAGCGTGCTGATCAAGGATGTGGACAGCACCAGACTCAAGAGGATCAGTACAAGGGGAGCACAGTACTTCCAGCAGAGACTAGGCTAAGGCATTTAAACTTTACCCTAAAAACCACCTGGAGCTTACAAGAATTATAAACAGGTTAGTTAAAAGACCAAATTCATTCAGAAGATGAACCTGAAAGGGATTTTAGAGGATGGATGAAGCTGAAGGGTGGTGGCCAAATGGTAAGCATCTTAAATTTCTTATTTTATAATTAACTTGGAACTCTTTAGAGAGCACTTAATAATATCTGTCTCAAACATCCACATTCTCTAGCAATACTACTTTCAGAATATGTCCCCAGAAATCATACATGTGTAATAAAAGATACGCAGGATAGTCACTGCATGACTTGTGATGGCAAGAGATCAAAGGGAGACTAGTTAAATAAGTTCTCAAATATTCATATAACACCATGCAGTGGTTTAAAAAGAACTGGGCAATTCAGTCTTTACTAATAATGAGTAACTTCCAAAATTAGTACTTGAAGACCATTTGTGCATGTATTTTTAAAGGACACAGACACACACAACATACACTTCTTTCCGGATGGATGCACTCAAAATTTCTGAAATGATGCACAAGATCAAGAAACTGGTCTTTAGGGAGGGGAGCTGAGTGGTTAACAGGGAAGGAGGGAGTGGCAAATCTGGTAAAGGGTATCAACTGTAGATGAAAACTGGACATTCAGTGGTGATCTGTAGCTTGTACAGTTACTGAACTGTAATCCTGTATACCTGAAACCTCTGTATAGTTGTGAACCAATGTTACTTCAACGAAAATTTTAAAGACAGGGAACTCCCCTTGAATGTTATACTTTGTTACCTATCAAATAGATAAAATATAAAATTAATGTAAGCAGGGGTTCCTATATATTACATTTCTCCTCCATCAACAAATTGACATGAAAATAAACCTGACTACTCCCTCTACCAGGAATATAGTCAGTTTCAGGGCTAAGCAGAAGGTCACCTCTGAGAGGAATTCTGACACTTTACACCATGCCCACCTCCAGTAGATTTAATCCCCTTCTTATTCCCAAAGGGCCTGGGTTCCTTGCTGTAACTGCACCTCTACCAGATTTTATAGGTATTTGTTTATCCATCTCCCCTCACTAGGCTCAATGTTCCTTGAAGGCAGAGACTATAAATTACTCAACTTGGAATCTTCAACAGCTAACACAGGTCCTGGCACCTGACAGGCAGGTAGCAAATATTTGCCAACCTCATGCATACTGTTGGGAGGTGCCAAAATGGAACTGAAAAGAAGAGGTGCATATGTGAGCTCCAGTTTTTGTTTTGTCTTGAAACAACTGGCTCCTCTCTTACTGCTTAAGCAGGTAACTGAGCCAAGGGAACAGTTGCACCATGAAGCCTAAAACCAAATCAAGTGCAGAACAGACAGGGTGGTAATGGTGGTAGTGAGTGCATCAAAGGAAAGGGAAAAGATGAATGGAGTGCAGTTAATGGAGTGCTTGCATGCAAGGCTAGGCTTTAGAAATAATATCAAGAAAAGTGAATCCCCCTAGCCCCAGGGTACTGCCCATAATGGGAGAACCCAGCTATTGTGGAGATGGGGCCATACTCTGCATCTAATCATTTTAAGAAAGAATCTGCTTTGAATACAGAATAAAAAATAAGATAAAACATAGCCTGTCATTGAATTGTGACTTTAGACCAAGGGAAAAACATTTCAGTACAGATTAAGACTAGGTATTCATTATTTTAAAAGAAATATGTATAGCAGAAAACTGGAAAAAAAAAGGAAAACCATTTCACTTCAGTATACCCTTGGTATGTTAGTGACCACTTCCTCTAAGTAAAAAAAACAGGTGTAACAAAGTAGAGGTGGATGCCAGGGCTGGGGGAGGGGGGAATGCTGACTGTTTAATGCGTACAGTTTTAGTTTTGCCAGCTGGAGAGTTATGGAGATGAATGGTAGTGATGGCTGCACAAAATTATGAGTATGCTTAATACCACTGAAATGTGCACCTAAAAATGATTAAGACGGCCAAATTTTATATGTATTTTACCACCACAAAAAATATATGATTAAAGAAGGACCTCCATCTAAGCCTCATTTTCAAAATCAGCACTCATCCTTACAGGGAATATAACATCTAAACTTACAGGTAAGAGGAGAGGATCTGGAACTACTAGTTAGTCCCACCTCTGCCACCAACCAACTGGCAGATTATAAAGGTTCTCTGGCTTCCATGTAAAAAGGGCTCTAAGGTCTCTCAGCCACAGAATTCTCTGAGGTCCAAGTTTCTCATTGCATAACCTATCTCCTTCCTTCAGAAGTCACCTTTCCCCACCAGGAATCATGGAAAATCTGGGTGAGCAGGAATCATGGAAAATCTGCACCCACCCTTCTGATTTCCTTTCTTGGGACTAGTGTTATTCACCAATAGCATCTGGTAGAAGGCAATCTCATGAGCTATCCTGTCAAGCCCTCAGGGAAAGGTCTGGCCTTTCCCACCTCTGTGAACTCAGAGCAACAAAAGCTGGGTGACTGGGCTCTGTTGAATGTGGTAACATGACTACCCATTCCCAAGAGGAAGAACACGGGTCCTTAAGTCATGGCTTTGATCTTGAGAAAGCCACTTACCTCATCTCTGCCTCTGTTTTCTCATCTGACAAATGGGGCTGGTTGCTAGCTTTGGATAGTTATCTCACCAGTCTGAGGTGAGGCTCAAAAGAGACAAATTATGAGGAACTACTCTGGAGACTGGAATGAGTCAGGTTCTTTTTATTTACAGTCCTAGCCCAGACACCAAGAGAGCAGAAAGATGATACAAGCAGGGCAGGCTTCTGGTGTTAAGGAGAATCTGGAACAGGAGCCCAAAGTTCACCAAGTGTGCTTGACTACCCAAAGTTTGCTTGCTTTCTGTTGCCATAGATGCTTCTTTTTAAACAAAGAATCTGCTAAGATTAAAGGTGACCTAGGAGTCACCTTCAAAAATGGCTCATAGTCTAGGGAGGCAGCAGCAGTAGGTTGGGCCAGCCAGGTATTAACCAGGACATCCTTTCCCCAGGCTATCTCAGAGTCCATGTGCCTGGCTGCCTTGGCATTCCTCTGAAATGTTACAGTTCTGCTGGAAGGGTAGGGTCATTACAGTCTCCTGAGCTCTTCTCTGGAGATGAAAGGGTTCTGATTCAGTCAAGCTTGGCTAGGTGGATTTCTCTACCGTTCTGTGAGATCAGCTTTAGTTTACATGTAATTTTTGGGACAGATTATAAACTATGGTCCATCTCTCCATTAGATGGATAAGTAAAACCAACATAAATCTTCTTGTCTCATAGTATGGAAAGAGGATAGTAGTGGCAGTGTCTAGAACAAAAGTTTGTTCCTTTGATTAGCAGTCTTTACACCAATCTCCGATATAGCCAAGAGATGAGAAGGACAACAGTTCAAGAAGTCTGAACTGAATTCAACCAGTTCATTACATTTCAAAGTAGAAAGATAAGAAGTCCTGACTCTTTGAAGTCCAAAGCCCCAGAGGGGTTGATAAGAGAAGTACCACAGCTAAGGAAGCCTTCCCTTCCCCAGCCTTTGCTTCCCCATCAGTTTCCTCTGTACTCCCACTCACTCTGAAATTGCTGGGTCACAGCATCAAAAGAAATCTAAACATTTATCAGATCTTTTTTTTATTTTTTTTATTTTTTTTTTATTTTTATTTTTTTTTTTATTTTATTTTATAGAGGCATGCTTTATTTATTTATTTATTTGTTTGTTTTGTTTATATATGCACTGGGTACAGTCAGAAGCGCGGGAGGGTGAGAGAATTCACCAGAGCCAGAGCGGGGAACAGAACAGCCAGACTGACGAAATACACTGCTGAGGGGAGCAGCGGGCGGCAGGAGAGGTCTGCGGGCCATGTGGGACCCTCCTCCAGTGGCCGGGGAGCAGCCGGGGATCGAACCGGCGCCGCAGAGGCCGCGGGCAGCTTCGCAACCCAGCGCTCAACCGCTGCGCCACCGGGGAGGCCCCATTTATCAGATCTTAATGCTTCCCCTTCTTCCCCTCAAAATGACAAAATATTGTTACTTCTGGATAGCTTCAGTTTAGTTTCTCCCCTGTGGATAAAAGGCTCCTTCCAGTCTTGCTAACCTCTATATATCCTCTTTCTTTTACGCCACTAGCATCTGAGGGCTTCATAGAAGGCTCACCTTGTGCTACTGGACTTTGAGATCCTTTAGAGCCACAATGTCATCTTGCCCATTTCTTTTTAATATCTAGCTTTTTTTTTTTGATTATTGTACTTCAAAATTAATACAATTCTAAGAAAATTTTTTTTTATTTTTATAAATTTTATTTTTATATTCCCCATACAATTGCAACCCCCTTATTTTGACCCCAATCCCTCCTTTCCCAGCCCCTCACCCCCCATAGTGTGTCTCTGGTTCATAGTTGTTTGCTGATTTTGATTTTTTCTTTCTTATAGTTATTCTTTTTCCTGGTCCCTTATTTAAGTTTTCTAGATTCCTGCTATGAGGAGACCATCCGGTATTTTTCTTTTTCTTTCTGGCTTATTTTGCTGAGCATGATCCCTTCCAGTGCCATCCATGTTGCTGCAAATTGTATGTGTTTATCTTTTCTGATTGCTGAGTAATATTCCATAGTGTATATGTACCACATCTTCTTGATCCAGTCATCTATTTTTGGGCATTTGGGTTGTTTCCAAAGCTTAGCTATTGTAAATAGTGCTGCTTAATATCTAGCTTTTTAACACAAAAGTCACTAACATCAAGCTCTTGTTGAAATTCACTTCCAACTCACAAAAATCATCTTCAGTTTTCTTTATAAGTCACCTAAGCAAGGTACAATAGGTGTTAAAGGTGTTTTTTAATTGCTTTGCTATTCCTTACACCCTTGTCCTGTTCCCCCAAAACCTCTCATTCACATGCACTGGTTGTCATGCTTGCTTCCTACTCTACTGTTCAGGCTTCAGATAGCAGAGCCAGCAAAAACAGTATATCCCATCCCTAAGCCTTCTTTTAACAGTCTCCAACATCTTTCTTCTAGAGCAAGCAGGGTGACTATAGTATGGCTAGAACTTGAATGCAAGAAATAATCCTCAGTTCCAGACCCACCAAGGAACAGTGGCTAGGCCCCAGTCAAGTCAATCATTCTTCCTGGTGCTCAGGGGTGGGCCCAGATGATCCCCAAATGCCCTTTCAGTTCTAAGGAATCTGGAATGTCTTCTAGGGAATAGGAGGGGCCCAGAAGTATTTCCTCTCAAAACATAAATGAACAAAACTTCTGACTGGAAGGAAGGTGTTAAATCCATTCTTTTTGTTCTGGATAAGCAGTCCTTTCTATATCTCCCTAGGCCTATTCTAGAATCTCTCCCTCTGTACTGCAGCAAACTCGAGACTTCACTTTCCCATTTAGAACTTAATCAATTCATCAGCACATTTGTATAGGCCATCCGTACACAGTGTTCCTAAAGTACTTTCCAAAAATAACAAATGTCTAACAAAAACCCCAGCTTCCACATACACAAGAATTGCTGCAGAGGCCCAGACAGAAAGAGAAAAGATGTAAAAGAGAAGGACATATGAAAACAAGACAGACCCATTCAAGATCGAATACTGGAGAGAGAACACATAGTGCCTGTAAGCAGGAACTTGCCTCAGGCCATAAATTTCCAGCCCTGATGCCTAGAAAACACTGCTTTTCCAGTTCCAGCTTCACAAGTACCTGAGGAACTGAACCAGGATAAATCATTTTGCCTTCCTATAACTGTCCTCACCAGTTATGTGAAATAGTTCAATTAAGTATCTCTCAAGGAGGTGAAGATCATGGAAGGACCAGAATCTCAGTCTGCTTGGATACTATCACTTAGGTGGTCCAGGGCAAGTTATTTTCAGTTCTCCATCTGTAAACTGCATTAACAATACCCACCAAACTGGGCTGCTGTGAGGTGAAAATGAGATAAAAGTGAAGGAGATCAGATGGCACTCAAATTAGTGTTGGCTGAGGCCCTTCCTGCTCTTACAGGCTGTGACTGCTCCATTTAGACTCCCAAAGGGCATTGTTTTGGGTTGGAAACATATGCCCTGAGACTAGGCTCAACACACAAAGTTAGCTTAGTTAAAAGAACCATGAAGTTCTAAAAACACTTTTTCAAAGCACTTAGCATTCCTTCTCTCCAAATTAAATAATTATGCATGTGACTATACTAAAGTAATGTTTGTGTCTAGGTGGACCTAGAAGGTTTCTAGTCTGAATATTTTGTACAGAAGGATGAAGGCATGGACTTAACATGTGTTTTTCTCTATGTGTATACATACACATATACATACACAATATACGCATTACATATAACACACACACATTCCGTACCTCACTGAATAGGTATCTATATCCCTATTTTACAGATAAATGGAATCCAAGGGGCCTAGAAATCTTTCCTCCTCCAGCTTTCCCACTGCAAAGGGCTCCCTCCTCTTTTGTTGTCCAAATACAAGGTCAAGCTTGCTTACACCTCTTACGGGGAAACTCATCACTCTTAAGGGAAACTCATCAATTCAGCCCACAAGCATGAAAGGCTCTCCTGAATCCACAACAACTGCCTGGATCAAGAATGAGACAACCAATTACATCCCTTTCAGGGCCCACTCACAGTTATTTAACTCTTCTATGCTACACTTACTGCTGATAGTAAATTCCTGCAGAGACCACTAGCTCTGCCTCTTTCTGTGCCCCAAAGTACTCAACATTTACTTGTTCACTGAAGGGGAGAAAAAAAATAAACCCAAAAGACAGAATCTGTATAGGAAATACAGGTGGCAAAGTGGCAGCAGAGAGAAAACAAGAGGAAGGAAAAATCCTGAAATTTTGACCAGGTAACAAAAACAGATACTTGGTAGAAGTAGCTGTAATTGGTTCCTAGATCCCAGAGGCATACCTTATGTAAGACATCTTGGTTCCCATCAGAGCTGAGTGAAGCAAGCCTCAATAGCCACTTTGCAAATCAGTCTGGGAAGTTGATTTGCTAAATCTGACTTTTCAAGGCTCTGGTTTTGCTATACTGCAATTCAGGAAATATCTACTGGCTGTCTTCAGTGAAAGCTTGGGTGATCAGAGATGAAGTAGGATATATTCTTCCTCTCAAGGAATTCACTATCTATGTTAAGAGAAATTACACATATATCTGTAGTATATTGAAAGTGTTACCAGGGCCAAATTAAAGGGTTTTTTTTTGTTTTGTTTTTTAGACCTGTAAGATCTCTGAGGAGATGCAAAACAAAACTTCTGATTGGGAGTGGTGGGGGTGGTAAAAGAGAAAGCTGTGAGCAGGACCTTGAAGATCATGTACATATCTAGTGAGCTCTTAGGACAGTTTTGCATGCTAACTGTTAAAGAAAGAAAATGAACAATTCCTCAAAGGAGAGCAGATAATGAGAAAAAAAATAGTGATAATTTTGTCTGCCAAGACCCACAGTATGCTGCTGTCTGTTAACAAAAAATAAGTATCTTTACATATACTTTCACTGAAGGGATGCTTGGGTGCTAGATTTTGGTTTCTGAAGCATTCATAGCTGTGTAGGACATACCTCCTTCAGGTCAAAAATAGCAAACCCAAGAGAACTGGCTGATGCAGTTATGTTTAGTTTTTACCATCCCCGTGGATCACTTTCCAAAGGTCCCCAAGTGGGATGGTATAAACAGGTCTGTGTCACTTCCTGGTTCTCAGGCCTTCTGCTATTCCCAGTCAGTCTGGGAAGGCTGCCTATTTAAAAATAAACACTAAAAACTTACCCCAAACCCCAACCTTAAACCACCCTTTCGTATATTTCATTCAATTTCACTGAAATTAAAGAGTTGAGCAAGAAATGAGACAAAAGTGACCACAGAGAATGAATCCTTAAATTTAAAAATATATTCTGAGTTCAAGGTCAGGAGATTTAGATTCTATTCAAAAGTCTGCCTTTAGCTGAAAAACCTGACCTTGAGCATGCAAGATGCTTCATATCTGTGCAAAGCTGCTTCAGCATACTGTACCCCAATAGTTATCCAATCATTCTGGACCTCAGTTTCCTTGTGAGTAGCTATAAAACCACACTAACAGTTGGATCTCATAGGGCTATCATAAGTATTATATGGGGGAAATGCATGTAAAGAATTTAGTGTAGTGCTTGGCACTTAGTGAGTCATCAAAAAGAGCAATTATTAAAGTTATCATCACCTATCATTATTTTCATCATTATCTGAAAAATGTAAGAGTTGAGCTATGTGATCACTACTGAAGAGCTTCTCTGGTTCCAAAATCCTATGATTCTTTAGGTCATTTCCTCATTTTTCTCTTTTTTTAAGAGACTAGACAGAAGGAAAGGGAGATAAATTTGGCTAAGCATGACAGTTATGAACATATCCTCAGCATTTGTTAGACACAGGAGGATAAAACCATGAAATCCATCAGTGAGTAAAAAGGAGCAGATTACTCTCCCTAATAGAAAAGCATTCTCTATTCCTTGCATTAAACCCATAGTATGTAACAAATCCACCCACAATGCTCTGCCTGTATTTCAATTAACACTCTTCAAGAGCAATGCCTTCTTGGGCCAGTGTAATCTAACTTCACATACTTCATCTTTAACTGTATTTTCCCAGCAGTTCCTTAAAGCAACCCTAAAAGGGACCAGTGGTCAATTCACCAGTTTGTAAGCCTCTTCCTTAATATAAGTTCAATGTGACAAAAACTCTAAAAGCTTTTCCCAAAAGGGCCTTTGGACACCCAGAGGTATTCAGCTTTACTAAGGTCAAGGTATTATGTGTTTATAATTAAACTATAATTAAGTTCAGATAAACAAGACAAATGTTTTCTTTATTCATTCACTGCCGGTGATATGCCAAATGCTATAGAAGATGCCCAAAACTAACAGGATGAAATGAGCGAGAACAATAAAGGATAATGCCTAGGGTTTTGGCTTAAGTGACTAGATAGTAGAAGCTACCACAGGAGAAAGCACAAGCATACAAGCAGATTTTGGTGGGGAATGTAATAAATTTAGTTCAGATTATTCTTGGATATGTTGAATTGTAGGTGCTTGAAGGATATTCACGTAGAAAGATCAAACAGGCAAATTGAAAGTGAGTGTTAGGGCTTCCCTGGTGGTGTAGGGGTTAAAGACAGCACTATTAAGCTACTGCGAGCCACTGCAGCACAAGCTCCATCCCAGCCTGTCAGGGAACAACCTACATGGCAGGGCAGACCTCTCCTGCCTCTCCCGCTGCTCCCCTCAGCAGTGTATTTCCTTAGATCTGCCTATTCTGCTCCCCACTCTCTCTGGTGAATCCTCTCACCCCCACCCCCACCCCACCACACCTCTGGCTTGCACCCCAGTTCTTATATGCATAAATAAATCTTTTTTAAAAAAGTGTGTGTGAAACACTATAGAGCACTCTGAGCTTGGGATGTAATCATGGAGTTATCAGTCTGTAAGTGATGGTTGGAACCATGTAAAAATGATGAGGACAAGAGCTGAGTGAGAAGAGAGTCAAACACAGAATCTTGGGGCTAACACTAGCTTTTTAAAAGGTAATCAAGGAAGGAGAAAGACACTCAAGAAAGTATAAGCAAACTGGGAGCCTATGTATAACAGATGTCAAGGGAGAGCCAGAGAAATCCAAGGAGGATGTGAGGGGGGTTTGCAAATTGAAGCAAAGATCCAGTAAGATGAAGACTTAAAAATGCCCATCTAGCAGGCAGGAGGCCAGTGATGACCTAATCAAGAGCAGTTGCACTGGAGTGGTGAGGGCAGATCACATTGACTTAAACAGGAAATCAAAGTGAGAAAGTAGACATTGTAAGGACAGAACTACTGTGAGGGAAAGGTTAAGAAAAGAAAGGGGGGAGGGCCTCCTTGGTGGTGTAGGAGTTAAAGTCTCAGCACTATCAAGCTATCACCATCCACTGTAGCATGAGTTTGATCCCTGGCTAGGGAGTTAACCCACATGGCACAGCAGATCTCTCCTATCTTGCCCGCTGGTCCCCTGCTCCCCTGAGCAGTGTATTTCAGTAGATTTGCCTTCTCTGCTCCCCACTCTGTCTCTGGAGAATCCTCTCACCCCCCCCACACACACACGTTGGACCCACACCCCAGTTCTTGTATGCAAATAAATAAAAATAAATCTTAAAAAAAAAAAAGAAGGGAGAAGACTGGATAGTGGCAAGAGGGGATTTGTATGCCACATGTTGTACCTATTTTTTGGGGGGGGGCATAGAAGAACTAAAATGTAGGATAGAGGTGCTGGGGGTGAGAAGATTCACCAGAGACAGAGTGGGGAGCAGAACAGGTGAGTAAGGAGAGGTCTGCTGCGCCATATGTGGGTTAGCTCCCTGGCCGGGGATAGAACTCAGTCAGTAGCAGTGATAGCACTGAGACCTAATCCCTAGGCCAAAAGGGAGGGCCACAAGTTGTTCCTATGGATTTCAGTTAAGATTTCCTAAACTGTCCAGACAGCTCAGAAACCTCCCCATAGATAGCCCTCTGACAAGATACTCCTATGGTACAGTTGATCAAAGCTAGGGAGAAGATAGGGATGAATATTAGAGTTACCTACTTCCTTAACATTCAACAACAAAAATCCCTTGATACCACTGCCTTGAAACTGCTACCTCTTCTGTAGGACTTGACTATTTTTTAAGATTTATTTTTATTTATTTATGCATACAAGAACTGGGGTCTAGGCCAGAGGGGTGAGGGTAAATGAAAGGATTCATCAGAGACAGGACAGAGACAATGGGGAGCAGATCAGGCTGATCTACTGAAATACACTGCTGAGGGGAGACAAGTGGACTAGCTCCCTAGGAGTGGGTGTGTGTGTGGGGGGGGGGGTGTCGAATTCATGCTGCAGTGGCTGTCAATAGCTTGAGAGCACTGAGACTTAACCCCTTGCGCCACCAGGAGGCCCTCTGAAGAACTTGTAGTCAATCACATGGCAGTACATTCTCCATAAATAACCCCGTTTGTTATTTCCCTCCTTCCTACTAAAAATGTCACCTGAGTATTTTCTCCTGAGGTTCAGGTTCAAGATGAAGGATCATGTTCTTCATTTCCATCTACTGAAGCTTAACAATCCCAATAAGGAATATACTTAAGTCAAACAAGAGTGTCTGACACTGTCTTCCGGCTCCAAATGTTCTTTACATTGTGTAAGTTCCAAGATGCCTCCTAATTTATAACCAAACCATGACTTGTGCTGTTCTCTTCCTCAAAATTACACAAACTTCCTATAAGCTGTCACTGCAAGGCCTCAAGCAAAAAGGAAAATCAAGAACTTGCCCACTATTTCCTTCCCCTATGATTAATCCCATCCCTGGCTTCTATTTATGCCCTTACATCCTTACATGACCCTCTAATTATAGAACCCCTCCACCAAGGCCTGTATGTTCAAGGTCCAGTTGCAATCATTCTTCTAATATTCTCTATGCGAGGCTCTAAATCAGGATCTGACAAGAAAGGAATCTTGTTAATTTATAAGGGAAATTCCCTTAAATATACAGAAACTCCAAATGCAACATCAAATTAATCAAAGTTCAGGCAGAGGTAGCAAAGGACTTCTTAAAGTCCAGGTAATGTCCCAGAAAATTTTGAGAGAGAGAGAGAAACAAATGAGAAACAAATCATAAATGAGGAAATCTTATATTTGTCTCTAGACAAGACATCTGGATGTATTTCTAACATATATCTTTCTTTAGGAACTTACTGACTTCATTCAACATATACAGAGAGTACATAAATATAGCAGGTTCCATGAAAGGTCCAAAGATGGGGGAGAAGCACATGGCCTTAAAGCATTTACAGTCTATTTGTCTATAGACAAATAACTGTGATATAGGTAGGACGTGAAAAATACGGAGAAGCTTTGTAGCCAAAGTGTCAAAAACAAAACAGGAGAGGGAGCCCAGAAGAGGGAAATAAAACGTTACTAACAGGGTCAATCGATCTGGGTTTTAGGGGCACAGAAAAAGGCAGTTCAAATCCTGATTCTGCCTCTTGCTTCTTACAGGAAGCATACTGGGCATACTGCTTTACTACTGTGAACCTCTGTTTTTGTCACATAAAAACCTGGGGTAACAACACCTATTAAAAAGAATTGCAGAATCCATAATTCACACATTTTGGGGAAGAGTTTAAAATAGTATCTACCAAAGAATAAGTCCAATTACAACAGACAACTCCATAAAAGGGAAAGGTACCATGTTTCCCACCCCACTTAACTCTGGGCAGAACTGAGCAGCCAGGTGAAGCTAGGTGGCGTGGAAGGCACGTGGACCCTGGGACACACAGAGGAAAGACATAGAGAACAAGGGCTCACGTGCTTCTCAGCTTTCAACGTGTACCGGGGACTTAAAGGAGACCTGGAGAAGAGACATGTAGAGACACTTGAAAGAGAAACAGGTGAAAGGCAAATGGGGCAGCCGTTACCTTTACACATATATACTCTGATTTTGCTACTTTCCTCTCAGACTCGCCTGGCCCTTTTCTCCCCTTTCCTATGGTTCCCTGCCAGAAGGTACCTTAGGCTTGCAGCAAGTTTTAGGGCCTCATTGGCCCCATTTCAGGCTAACCCTGTTTGGCTAAGCATTTACCCATAAGAGGATGGGTAACTTCGGATGTTTTATTCAGAATATTCTGTCTTTTCTTTCTTTACACACTAATCCTATTAAAGTTCTTTCACACTAAGTATGCTTTGTTTTTGTGCACAAAGATGGCTAGATCCCTTTAGAGAGTATGAGAGTTTAAGGGTCCCAGGGCCCTGCCTTGGTCACCTGTTAACACAAGTGAGACAGAAGTGTCACTGCACATAGAGATTTAAAGCTCCTTCCCTCCCCCCACAGGGCAGTCTGAGCCCAACTCGTGGCTAGGCAACTGAGCACCTGCTTATCAATTGGGCCTACTGGTTCAATTAGTTGCACAGGTTAAATGACACCATGATCAGAAGGTATAGGAAGGAGGCTCAAAATAAGTATATATTTGCATGTTCAAGCCAGGATCACACCTGAAAGTGTACACTTAGCCTTCCACTGAAAAATGCTGCATAAGACTTTAGGCAAAGTTACAGGTTATACTAGGTACAGTATGATACTGAGCCACACTATTTTGGAGGATATAGCAGGTATTTAATAAATGTTTGGCAAACTGACATGGCCTGAACCTGGCTGAGTTCTCAATAAAAAGTGTCTAAATGGATCCATTTTCAACAGTGAACATAAAAGGAAAAGGTATCCAAGGTTAAAAATTGGCCTGAGTTGACAGTCTAAGGAACTTCTATCTTCAGCCATGAAGAAACAACAGGCACTAGATTTACTCCTTCCTTTGGCAATCAGAAAGCCAGGTATATAAAACAATGGTTTTGAGATATTCAATAATAGGCGGCATTAGGCAGCAATCCTTGAGGATGAGTCAAGAAATGCAGCAAGCTCTACTAACAGTATCCTAGCTAATGCCCAGACCACAGGACAGGAAAGATTTTAACAATCTCACTGAGTTGAAGAGAGAAAGGTGGGTATTTGGGGAGATAAAAGTGGTTAACTTTGTGGGACAGAGTAACTGACAAAAATGAGCTGCAGAGAAAATAAGCTCCAGAAAACTTCAGAGAGAACCCTCTTGGAGTCTTTGGTTGCTTACTGATCTGTGCATGTGTGTGTGGCACTGGCAAGGGAAGAACGAATGGAAGCAGGCAGCATGACCCAGGGAGCTCACACAGAGCCAAAAATAGTTCATGTCCTCAGTAGTTAAAGTGGAAAAATCTAAAACACAAGGCACTGGAAGAAATCTTCAGAAGGGTTATGCCTAAGTGGTGAGACCCTCATAGTCCTAGGGGTTAGTGCTAGACTAAAGGCTGCTCTGAACAAAGTTTTAAAACCAGCCTTAAAAAGAATCAAACTAATTCCAAGTTACTGAATTACTTCTGAGAACAAAGTCCAAAAGAATTTAAAAGAATACAAAAAGTTCCAGCACGGCAACATGAAACTATGTCTAGCTTCCAATCAAAAATTAACAGCCATGCAAATAAGCAGAAAAATATAACCATAACTAAGAGAATAATCAAATAATAGAAGCAGACCTAAATATAACACGACGACAGAATTAATGGACAAGGATGTTAAAGTTTGTATCATAAAAATATTCCACGTGTTCAACAGAGAAAAGGAAGGCATGAGTCTGAAGAAAGAAATAGAAGACATAAAGAAGACCCAATTAACCTTTTAGTGGGAAAAATGTAAATACCTTAAGTGAAAAATACACAGGATGGGTTGATCAGATTATATGCTGCAAAAGAGAAAATTAATGAACTTGGAAACATAACAACAGAAAACTATCCAAAATTATATACACATAACATGAGTCAGAGGTGGAACAATATCAAACAGCCTAACAGGGGCCTCCCCTGGTGGAGCAGGCGGTTGAGCACCACACTGTGAAGCTGTCCGCAGCCTCTGCAGCAGCAGTTCGATCCCAGCCAGCCAGTGAGGGTCCCACATGGCGCAGCAGATCTCTCCTGTCTCCCCCACTGCTCCCCTCAGCAGTGTATTTCGTCAGTCTGCCTGTTCTGTTCCCTGCTCTGTCTCTGGTGAATCCTCTCACCCGCCCGCACATCTGGCATGTACCCTGGTTCTTGTATAAAAAAAAAAAAAAACAGCCTAACATATGTATATGGGGACAGGCAGTGATACAAAAAAACATTTTAAGAAATAATGGTTGAAATTTTTTTCAAATTTGATGAAAACTATAAACCTATAGATCTAATAAACTCATCAACCCTCAAGAGTAAGAAACACACACAGGGCCTCCCCTGGTGGTGCAGCGGTTGAGCACTGGGCTGTGAAGCTGCCCGCAGCCTCTGCAGTGCCGGTTCAATCCCCGGCGGCTGGGCGAGGGTCCCACATGGCGCGCAGACCTCTCCTGCCATGCCCGCTGCTCCCCTCAGCAGTGTATTTTGTCATGTCTGCCTGTTCTGTTCCCTGCTCTGGCTCTGGTGAATTCTCTCACCCTCCCACGCTTCTGACTGTACCCAGTGCTTGTATAAATAAATAAATAATCTAAAAAATAAATAAAACTTGTAAAGTTTTTTAAAAAAAAAAAAAAAAAAAGAAACACACACAAAGGAAAACACAAAAAGTCACATTATAATCAAAATGCTGAAAACCAATGATAAAGAGAAACCTACAATAGCAAAGGGGGTGGTGGGTGGGGAAAAACATGGTATTCAGTGGAATCACAGCAGGCTTACTGTCAGAAACAATGCAAGACAGGAGGCAATGGAGCATCCTGTTCAACTTACCGGGAAAAAAATCTGTCTGATATTGGCTAAAAGTTGACAAGAATTATGAAGTTCCCACTGGTGAAGTATTTTTCAGGGAGGCCTGTGCTAAGCACAAGATTGGGACTCAGTGGCCTTAAAAACAATTGTCAGTATCCTCTGAAAAGTGAAAAGTGGTAAACGACTCTTTCTCAGGTTCACACAAAAGGGCATTTACTCATGTTTTATACCTATGTACTCAGATCACTGAGGAAACTCATGGAGCCAAGGGGAGGTCCAGAGAAGCCAGCAGTTAAGGCATGAGGGACCCAAGAAAGGGTTCTGTAAACAATGGCTGAAAGGCCAGCCCAAGCCCTCAGGTTTAAAATAAGAAAGTCCTGGGCCTCCCCGGAAGTGGTTGAGCGCTGGGTTGCGAAGCTGCCCGCACTCTGCAGCGCCGGTTCAATCTCCGGCTGCTCCCTGGCCACCGGAAGAGGGTCCCACATGGTGTGCAGACCTCTCCTGCCGCCCACTGCTCCCCTCAGCAGTGTACTTCGGTCCTTCTGCCTGCTCTGCTCCCCGCTCTGGCTCTGGTGAATTCTCTTACCCTCCCGTACTTCTGACTGTACCCAGTGCTTGTATAAATAAATAAATAAACAAAAAAACAAGAGTTCTCCTTTAAAAAAGAAAGAAAGAAAGAAAGAAAGAAAGAAAGAAAGAAAGAAAGAAAGAAAGAAAGAAAGAAAGAAAGAAAGAAAGAAAGAAAATCCTTACTAGCCTCCCAAAAAAAAAGTCAATCTTTTTTTTTAAATATTTTTAAAGATTTATTTTATTTATTTATGCATACAAGAGCAGGGGTACAGGCCAGAGGTGGGGGGTGAGGAAGGCTGAGAGGATTCACCAGACACAGAGTGGGGAGCAGAACAGGCCAATTGACTGAAATACACTGCTGAGGGGAGCAGCAGGTGAGACAGGGGAGGTCTGCTGCCCTGTGAGGGTTAGCTCCCTGGCCCAGGGATCGAACTCATGCTGCAGATAGCTTCATAGGGAGGTCCCGAAGTCAGTCTTTTTAATCAAGTGTTAACAGGGGGAAGAAGAAGGCTAGTATGGACCACTGAAGAAGTAGTGCTGGCATCACTTGTGAGTTCATTAGAAATGCTAAATCTCAGCCTTCCTCCTTAATTTACTAAATCAGAATCTGCACTTTAATAAGAACCCCCAAGTGATCAAAGGAATGTTGAAGTTTGAGATATCCAGTATGTTGCTCTTCTGTTCCCTATGTTGTCACCTCTTCAGCTTGGTAAAGATAACTTTTTAAGATTCTTTCTATTGGGCCTCCCGGATGGCGCAGCGGTTGAGCGCTGGGTTGCGAAGCTGCCCGCGGCCTCTGCGGAGCCGGTTCGATCCCCGGCTGCTCCCCGGCCACCGGAGGAGGGTCCCACATGGCGCGCAGACCTCTCCTGCCGCCCGCTGCTCCCCTCAGCAGTGTACTTCGGTCCTTCTGCCTGCTCTGCTCCCCGCTCTGGCTCTGGCTCTGGTGAATTCTCTCACCCTCCCGCGCTCCTGACTGTACCCTGTGCTTGTATAAATAAATAAATAAATCTTAAAAAAAAAAAAAAAATTCTTTCTATTACAGGGCAATCCCAATGTAAAATGGGTCACCAGAGTGTGGGTCCTCACCTGCGTGCTTAAAGGGACTTATAATGAGACTGAAGTGCAGGAAAAAAAAGTTACTGAAGGGTTTATTTACAAAAATGGAAAATGAAAAGAGGAATAAATCAGGGAGAAAGATATATGTATGTATATTGGTGAAGACATCCTACCAGTTTCACTGAACTGGAACCCCAAATAGCCCACTAAAGGCTGGCAAAAACCAACAACCCTCGGGGCCTCCCTGGTGGCGCAGGCGGTTGAGCACCGCACTGTGAAGGTGTCCGCAGCCTTTGCAGTGCCAGTTCGATCCCAGCCAGCCAGCAAGAATCCCACATGGCGAAGCAGACCTCTCCTGTCTCGCCTGCTGCTCCCCTCAGCAGTGTATTTCAGTAGATCTGCCTGTTCTGTTCCCCACTCTGTCTCTGGTGGATCCTCTCACCCTCCCACGCCTCTGGCCTGTACCCCTGTTCTTGTATTAAAAATAATTAAAAAAAAAAACCCAAACCAAAAACCCTCAAGGCCCACATGCCTCTAAGTTATATACCAAGCCTGGCTGCTTAACTCCACCCTCAGTTCCCAGCTATCCTCCCTCTGGTGGTGATGACATTATGGGTGCCTTGGATCTCTTTGGTCTGGGATGGGGGTGGAGTCCATAAAACCTGAGTTTGTGGAGTGCATTCAGGACATTCAATGCCCCCAACATTTCCACATTCTCCCCAGCTCCTTGCACAGTTGGGCAAATGTGAATACACCACTACAGAACCTCCAAACCCAGTCACCAAGAATGATAAGGATAGGTTACTCCTTTCCCATGTCTATCTACACAAGACTAGAAAGGGGCAAGGCTTAAAGTACAATTAGGATCTTCCAAATAAGTGTTTTAGCCCCCTCCTGTTCAGACTTCACAGGTAGAAGGATGGAAAAAGGGATAGTGAAGCTAAAAGCACAAACTGGGGGGTTAGGAAGGGGAGGGAAGAGACTCATTTACATCTAAACAAAGACTGAAAGAGGCCCAAAGTTTCACTTCTCAAGTTTTGTTTTGTTTTGTTTTAATTTTTGCTCTGGCTCTTTCTTAGGGGCATGGGCAAAAGGGCAAAGCACTCACACAGAGTAAACAAAAACCCAGCAAGGGTTCTCCTTAGCAGAGTAGTGGGGGGCAGCAGGTAGAACAAAAGCAAGATCTCTATGGAAGGCAGCACACAGAGCACAGAAAGAGAGGGCAGAATGTGGGAGGAGAGCCAGGCTCAGCCTTTCAGTCAGAGCTGCTTACCCCACATCTCCTCCCTGCAAGGATAGTTCACCCCTCACCCCACTTGCAATCACAAGCAGCAGATGGCCCAGCCCAAGGCGGCTGGCAAAGACAGCCCTCTGCAGGTGCCTGCCTCCAGAGCTGGAGATGGGGAGGAGCAGGGCGAAGTCCAGGCACATCCCAGGTAGAAGCAACACTTTACAAGAGGGTTCTGGGCGAGAAGTCTAATGCTATGCCACAAGACAAACCTTAAACTCCAAAACAACTCTCAGCATTATCTAAGGTTCTCCCTCACCCACATTCAGTAGTCAGAAAGAAAGCCTTGATGGGGAGGGCTGGGGGAAGGGGGTGTTGGGAAGACCCAGAACAGTTCCCAGAATACACTGGGAAATGCTGAACTAGGAGAAGTTATTTAATCATTCATCGTTTACTGTGTATCTATTATATTCCAGGTACTTCACCAGCAACTAGGGATATACAGTGGTGACAGTAGACAATCTCTGCTCTCAGGAAACTCACAGTATAACCAGAAAGGTAATATACATCTAAAAGATAGGATTCTGCATTTCTGAATCACATACCATTGTAAATAAGTGTTACCTCAATAAAAAAAATTTAAGGGATAAAGAGACAAAGTTAACACACTGGTAGGAGCGTTGAGCACAGTGCAATATGGCATGCAAAGGAGGGGCAAACACTCCCACTGTTACAGGGCAGGGAGAGGGGCAGCCCAGTCCCTGCAAACCTACCTACTCTAAATGGGTTCTGCCATCCACCGCATCAACACAAAACATATGAGACTTTAATGGGAAGGAACTTTAATACAATTAGGAAACAATACAGGAAAGGTAAAGAATCTAGTTTCTAAATGAAGCACCCAAAGTTACCCGTCCCCTCGTGGGTAAAAGTCCATCCAAATGGGATTGGCCCAGAGCAAGGCCCCAAAGCCTGCCCCAAGTCCAAAGCATCTTCCAGTGGGGACCCACAGAAAAGGATCCGAAACAACCAGACAAGTGTGAAAGGAAAAGAGCAAAATCAAGACGAACACCGCCACTGTCACCTCCCCACAGATCTCTCACCCACATCTGTTTCAACCAGTCCACGACCAAAAAGCAAGCGCAGTTTCTTCACGTGTCTCTCGGCTCCATGTGCCTCCTCCAGGTCTCCTCTGGCTCTGCATATTGCTTCCTTCCTTCCTCAGCCTCCTCTGCAGCTTCTTCTATTCCTGCTCAGCTCCACTCTCCTTTTGGGTGGGGCAGGAAACCTGGAACATCCCCCTGTCCTGGGGACCACCCTGTTACACCACCAGTATGGGGAGCAAGCAGCAGTCTAAGCTGACACTGACATTAAAAGGTGTTAGCCAGACTGAGCAGAAAGAGGTGGGTGTAACGGGAGGGTAGGGTATCCCAAGAGAGGGAATAGTCTGAAGGCAAAAGAGGACTGGCAACAGCAAGTTGTTGTGTTCCAGCCTTTGGTACCCTGGTCATATTCACCAGGAGCAGACCCATGGGTTTGTCAGAGGATCCTGACCACTACCTACGGATACTCTGGGTAATTTTATAAAGTCCAACTTATCCATTTTACTTGGGGCAAAGTGAAGCTGAATAGAGGGCCCATGACTTGCCTATGGACACAGGGCTAACATAGTGGCTGAAGCAGAACTCAATTTTCCCAACTTTTTACAAAGCAAAGTTTCCTAAAATATCTTCCCAGAATCTAACCACCTCTCTCAGACAGAGAGCCAAACCAGTACCATGTTCTGTCCTTTCTGAGCACCCAAGGAACGGCTTATATCCAGGCCTCAGCCAGATTAGGAAGTCTAGCAGCAACAGTCTCCAGGAACTCCAATGTGGCAGGAGTAGTTCATGAGAAAACAAGAGCAATTCCCTGTTTCTTCCAGAAAGAAGGCAACAGTCATACACAGCAATTCTCAAGGGAGGTTATAGTTTTGTTGTTTGTGTGTGTGTGTTTTGGCAAAAATAGGTTCCCATTGGAAATGAAAAATTGTTGTTCTGGGACCTAAGGGAATTGTCAGCCAATACAGAAACAGGAGGTGAGTCTGAGCTACTGCAAAATCAGGCAGTCTCAATTAAGACTCCCACCCTTTTCCCCAGGAAGCCCACCCCCTCCTCTGGCTAGTCACACTAAATTAGCCTGTGAGCAACAGTCATTTCTGAAGGTCTCCCTATTGTTCTAACCTTGCATGATGGGCCATCAACCAGCCAACCAAGTCCTAGGAGTTTTAGGTCCCAGCTGCCCTTATTCTGACCTCCATGTCCACCTTCAATAGTACTGGCTCTATGAAGGTCCCCCAGCCTCCAGACTGCCACCCATTCTGTATCAGAGTGTGTACAGAGTGGAAGAAAGTGTTTGTTACGTTTTAGAGTATAACCCCCTATTGAATCTAAATAGGAGGCACAGTTATTCAACTGCAAAGCAGAATTCCTCCTCTTGTCATAATAAAATAAAGATGCATGTCAACAACCAGCTAGTTGGTTAAAACGAGTGGAAAGATACTAAGGGTGCTAGGCAAAGAGGGTAAGACACACTTACTAATCTCATCTCGATGCCTAGCAAATCTCAGCTCCAAGACTTTGAGCTATCAGTATAATGAAAACATCCTAATGATCAGAAATCTTTCTTGTCCAAAATACCTTCAGATACTGTCTCTGACGCCCTACTCAAATGCAACTGCCATAGGCTTGTCCTTGCTAATACCAGCCAAGAAGCCTAGTTAGACATGAATACTCAGGTAAGAAAGTGGCCTGCCAGAAAAACTGACTTAGTACTCAAGGGCTGAAAAGCAATATTTGACCTAGTACAACAAATGGGGCTATAATGGGCACCTTGTGTCCTAAACTCCTTCACAAGTTTCACAAGTACACTAGGAAGCTCTGGGTGGAGGGGCAGGTGGTAGTGGTGTGCATCTGGGGGTGGGAACCACAGTCAGACTTCCCTTTCTTCTACTTAAACAACAACTTTGTTTAGAACTTGCCCTCCTGAAAGGCAAATGCAGTTCTGATTTCCAAACCTCACTGTTTGAGAGAACTTCTTGTTTCCTTTCTCTGTTTTTTAACACAGATGAATGTTCCCCTAGGGAAAAAGCAGCTGTAACTACAGAAGAAGACAGAAAAAGAATCCTGCTACAAGTTCCAGAGGAACCATTATACTATTATAAGAAGTCTTCTCAAAAGAAGCAACACACCCACCCCTAACAGAAAATATACCGCTTTGTTCCAAGTACTTCTCTAAAGTGCAATCTTTGGGCAGAGAGCCTCCAAAGCTGCTGCCTCCTCTATTCAACACTAAGAACTTCACATTCATGTAAAGTAAGTTAGTGACTTTCTACTCACTGGCAATTAATTAGTGTACCTGCTACTGTGTGTTTGTTATTACCATCATCATAAATGGGCTAAACTTCATTACTACTGCAGACATTCAAACAAATTTTAAACATTATGTCTTTAGGCAGACTGAGGTCACTACTTACTAGTTGAGAATAGAATGGGAAGAGATTATAAATGTGGGACAAGCAGCCTGACTTCTGCACTTAGTATTTTTTGAGAGGAACAGCATTTTACCTGGGAAATCACCCACTGGTTTATTATACTCCTCCACCTCAAGAGTAACAAGGCTTCTACCCTGAAAACTATTTGCCTAAAAAAGGGGGGGAAGGGGATATAAGGTGTTTCAGAGAAAGTTTGTAAGAAGAAAATTCAAGCTGCTTTTATTTTCATACAAGCTACAATTAAGTAGTTTTGCTTTTGCAACCACAATTCCTACCTAGAATTCCAGGTAGCCCAAACCTATTCCAAATTTAGATTACCATAGATTTAAACTGGTTTACAAGGAATTCAGTTGGCTGAAACTAGTCCCAAGCCCAAAGATGTTACTAACCTGTTTCACAACACTAGGGGGATCTGAGAAATAAAAGAGGAATGGAGGGGAAGTCAGAACAATGCTTAAAATTCTGCTCAAGCCACAAGAGGAAGCTGCTGCTTTTAATTTCACTTTAGATTCTACTATTAAAAAAACAAATGCAACATAAGTCTACAAGTCTCAGTGACAAAGCAGAGAGAAAATGTTTGTGTTTGCAGAATATATTTAAACCCCCAAACTTCCCCAGTCCTCACTCTGACAGGTCTGCTCACTATTGCCCCTCGTTGTCTGTTCCTAAACTGTAAGCTTCTCTATGGCCAGGCACTTTTCAGAAACCACAAATTCCCGAAAACCCTGATGAGCATCTAAAATGAATACAACTTTCACACGAACCAGTTTCTTTTTTTTTTTCCCCAAGATTTATTTATTTATGCATACAAGAGCCGGGGTGCAGGCTAGAGTTGGGGGGGGGGGGCCGGTGAGAGGATTCACCAGAGACAGAGTGAGGAGCAAAACAGGCAGATCTACTAAAATACACAATGAAGGGAGCAGTGGGGGAGACAGGATAGGTCTGCTGCACCATGCCAGTCACCTCCATGGCTGGGTATGCAGCCTCCCCAAGTCTGTTGAAAGTTTCTGGTGGGCTGGGGGCTGTGCCTTCTTTGCATATTGCCAGGTTTGTCGGGAAATGATACATGATAAGCAAAGGCGAACCATAGGAGGTGAAAAGGTGATCTGATAGTAATTTGGGAGTGTGGTTTCCAAAGGATTTTGGGTGACCTGGAACAGAGGAGGGGCTGGAGGCTAGAAGACTCCTGCTGCAGTGACTTTGGATAGCTTCATAGAGCTGAGACTTAACCCCTTGAGCCACAAGGGAGGCCCCAACATGAACCAGTTTCAAGAGAATCTCAGCATGGGACAAACTCTTGGAGCAAAAGTCTGACCCTTTCTGCTCCATCCATTTTCTCTCAGATCTTGATTTCCAGAGTCCTAAAATTCCTGAGTGGTCTTCCAGCCTCCAGTCCCTCCTCTATTCCAGGTTACCCAAAATCCTTTGGAAACCACACTCCCAAATTACTATCAGATCACCTTTCCCTCCTATAGTTCACCTGTGCTTATCATGTATCATTTCCCGACAAACCCAGAAAGCAAACAATCAAGGCATACAATAAGGCAGAGGGCTATTTCAGTATTCTATGTGGGTACAATAAAATGCTAAGTTGTGAGGTATGAATAACTGGAAAATAAGGAAGAACAAGCAGCAGCTACTTTTGAGTTATGGACAAAGTTAGGGGTAATAGGGAGTGACAGAAATGGATATGAACCAAGACAATCCTTAAAATGCAAGGGAGATCTGACCTGAAAGTCTTGAGGGCTGAATAAGCATGGGGAAGGATGTGGAACTTGAAAGCTGAAGTAAACATGATAGGATGGAGGGAGGAAGGAGGAAGAAACTTAGGAGAGGCCAAGAATCAAGGAAGAATAGGGGGAAAAAAAGTCCATTCGAGATCCTTCACGGAAGAGACAGTTCTTATGGTTCCTCTGGTTATTTTCCACATAGCAGACTCTAGTTATTCCACAAAATATTAAGTATTCAATCAAATACTTACAGTAAAGCCAGTGTGCCCAGCCATGAAAAATAGGCAGAGAAATTCAGCTTTAGATGGGTAAGTAGTGGAGAGCCAATTGTAAGAGGGTGGTCCCCACGGGAGGGGGAGATTCCAGGTTCCTGGCCCCACCCAAGAGAGGGTGGAGATGAGCAGAGAGGAGAGGAAGCTGGAGGAAAAAAGACTGGTAGAAGGGAAGAAGGATGAAGAACCAGAAGGAGACATGAAGGAGGCACACAGATCAGAGAGGCATGTAAGGATTGCACTCACTTCTTGGTCCTGGACTGGGTGAAACAGATGCATGTGAGAGACCCGTGGGGAAGTTAACAATGGCAACTTTTATCTTGATTTTGATTTTGCTCTTTTCCTCCCAGACTTGTCTAGCTGTTTCTGACCCTTTTCAATGGGTCCCCGCCAGAAGATGCTTTATACTTGTGGCAGGCTTTCGGACCTCAGTGGCCTTGTTCTGGGCTAACCCTGTTTGGCTGGACATTTACCCACTGGACATTTACCCAAATTAAGCACCCACTTGGGTGCTTAATTTGGAAAATATATTTTTCCCCTTTTCTGTATTACACACTAATTGTATTAAAGTTCCTTTCCATCGAAGGTTTTATGCACTAGAGTATGTTTTGTCTTGATGTGGCAGGTTTGGGGATCAAGGGTGCCTCTCTCCCTGCCCTGTAACACAATGTATGTTCTTGAGCAGGAAACACAACCTAATTCAACTCAACAAGTATTTACTAAAGGTCTGCTATGTGAGAGGCACCAGAAACTTTGTCCGCATCCACAAAGAGCACCACTGCCATGAGAAGGATGGTAATATTTCCTCACATGTTTTCTTACCCAGTCTCACTAGAGATTAAGAACAATATTCATGGGAGATGAACCTAGCAATAGAAACTAAAGCAGCCTGGGGCCTCCCCTGGTGGCGCAGCGGTTGAGTGCCGCACTGTGAAGCTGTCCTTAGTGTCTGCAGCGGCGTTTCGATCCCGGCCGGCCAGCGAGAATCCCACATGGCACGGCAGACCTCGCCTGTCTCACCCACTGCTCCCCTCAGCAGTGTACTTCGTCAGTCTGCCTGTTCTGTTCCCCGCTCTGTCTCTGGTGAATCCTCTCACCCTCCCGCGCATCTGGCCTGTACCCTGGTTCTTGTATAAATAAATAAACAAATCTTTAAAAAAAAAAAAAAGAAAGAAAGAAAGAAACAAACTAAAGCAGCCTGGAAGGCCAGACAGGACGAAGAAGTCTGGCCAGGGTGATGGTGAGAGACACCTACAGAAGGAAGAATTGACAGGGGCTGATTATTGACTAGATAGAAGGGACTCAAAAAGAGGAAGCCTTGACATCCAAGTCAGAGAGCAGGAAGACTCAGGTTTCAATTCCCAGTGGTGTCATTATCTTCAGGCCATGCCTTGGCTCTCTGCATGCCAACTGCTAAAGTCAGCTTGGCCATTTCTACCTGTTTCTGGGAATGGAGGTTACATATTCCAGCCTTCCCACAGGTCCCTGTTTTTTTATGCTAGTCGGGATTTCCTGTAATTGCCATTTGCAAGGGAGTAAAGGCGATCGATGAGAAGATAAGAAGTTTACTATTCCTTTGTCCATCACAACAGTGATAAATTATTGGAGGAATAATTTATTGGAAGCTCTTTTCTGGGAAGAGGAGAAAGGGGAGAGGAATCTTTATATTTAAAAAACCTTGAAGCAGTGTTCTCCTTAGCAAAGAGTTCTTTCCTCCTAAACACAAACTCCCTAATAGCATTTAGTGAAGGAGTTGAGATGAGATAGAGAAGTATCAACCCTGAGAGGCAATACTAGTACTTACAGAAAAAAGGCACTAGATCCCTCATTACCCATATGAAAAATGAGCACAAAACCCAAAGAGCAGAATCAATATGAACCAAGTCAAAAATGTCTGAGTACACAACATTGCTAGAAACATGTAGATGGCCATGACTACTCTGCTCTGAACAGCTCACTTATCTTCAAACAGGGTAATGGCTTCACCCAGTGTAAGGCTATGAGCCACATGAGGGTCAGCCTGGTTCTCTTCCCTCTGAACTCCAATACCCTGTCAGCCACTTTGCCATCTTTGACCCCGTAGACAGGCAGCACAATAACAGGGTGAATAGTGGTGATCTCTGGAAGGGAAATTACAAGTGATTTTCCACAACTGAGAGTGACCTGTATTTCCTAGACTTTAAGAAACAAGTATTAAAATGTGATTTCTTAAATTTTTTAAAAGCAAACCAGTTAATGGGAGAAATGAATTTGAGATGTGCGTCTTACAAAGGAAAAGTGTAATTTAGCCCTCTTTCCCAACCATTAAACAAGAATAAGGGAATGAAAGAGCCCAGTTGAATGAAAGAAAAAAAGCTTCTTTGAAACAGCTTGGTGAATTCTCTACATTTTCTACACATTTACTTCCCCTCCCACCTGTGACAGATTCTGATGGTCTGAGAGGAGTCATGCTGTGCTCCTCTACACAAGGACTCAGAGAACTAAAGTAGGATGTGACCTGAGAATACCTACTATCACAAAGCACGTTCCCAGCGCTCTGTTTAGGTTTCTTATACATGGCAACCGATCTATTACAAGTATGTAGGCTTGTCTGTGTTGGTAGGAAAAAGGATATTTTGTCAACCTGTAAGACTCAGTTCTGTAACTGGGATGATCAAGCTCCCAGTAATGTTAGCAGACAAAGTGAGGAACACCCCAGGACACCCAAACCTGGCTGCTCAAAATGGGTTCTGCCATCTGCTGCATAAGGACGAAATCTACTTTTATTAGAGTGTGTAAGACCTTCAAGAGAAAAGAACTGTACTACAATTAGTGTGCAACAGAGAGAAAAGAAAGAATATGGTTAAAATAGTTTCCCCATGAAACATCCCCAGCTAAACAGGGTTGGCCCAAAGCAGGGCAGCTGACGCCCAAAAATCTGCCACAAATCTAAGGTACCTTCTGGTGGGGAACCATAGGAAAAGGGTAGAAAGGGCCAGGTAAATCTGGAAGGAAAAGAACAAAATCAAAATGCAAGTCAAGAAAAAGGCTGACATTATCAGCCTCCCCCTGGGTCTTGCACCCACGTCTGTCTCTTTTGTCTCCTTCCATGTCCCCCAAGTCCCTGCTATAAATCAAAGACTGAGAAACAAGTGCGGCCTCTTCATGTTTCACTGCTCATGTGCCTCCTCCAGGTCTTCTCTTCCTAGTCTTCTTTTTTTCATGTCCTTTTCCCAGTCTTTTCTGGCTTGTCCTCCCTGCTCAGTTGCACCTTTCCTTGGGTGGGACAGGGAACCTGGAACTTCACCTTTCTATGTTACATTCCCCCACTTTTCATTTTTTTCCCCACCATTTCTGTGGTGGTGATGATCTCAGGTTGCATACTGAAGGAAGGGAAAACCAAGCAAGCCCCCTCAGGTCCACAGGTCTTTACGTTTATACTAAGTAAGGCTGCTTAACTCCACCCTCAGTTCCCAGCAATCCCCTTTTAAGAAGTCAAGAGTCGGGCCTCCCCGGTGGCGCAGCGGTTGAGCGCTGGGTTGTGAAGCTGCCCGCGGCCTCTGCGGCACCGGTTCGATCCCTGGCTGCTCCCGGCCACCGGAGAAGGGTCCCACATGGTGCGCAGACCTCTCCTGCCGCCCGCTGCTCCCCTCAGCAGTATACTTCGGTCCTTCTGCCTGCTCTGCTCCCTGCTCTGGCTCTGGTGAATTCTCTCACCACCCCGTGCTTCTGACTATACCCAGTGCATTTATAAACAAACAAACAAATAAATAAATAAATAAATAAAACATGCCTCTATTAAAAAAAAAAAAAAAAGAAGTCAAGAGTCATGCTAGGAGTTGGCATGATGGGAGTTGTAGTTCTCAGCACCAGGGATCTTTTTGGAATGGAGGTGGGAGTGGAATCCATTAAACATTAGTGGGTGAAATTCATTCAGGACACACTGTTCCCCCAACAGTCTCATGAAACCCAGGATAATAATAGTAGCATCATTATTAACTGGCACTTGACTCGTTACTCACTGTGCATGAATCTAAGCATTTTATATCTAATATCTGATTTAATGCTCACAACCTTAAAAGGTAGGTACTATTACCATCTTCCTTTTGGGACAAGACACAGAGAAGTTAAAAAACTTGCAATTCAGGGCCTCCCTGGTGGTGCAAGGGGTTAAGCACTGCACTATGGAGCAGTTCGCAGCCTCTGCAGCATGAGTTTGATCCCCAGCCAGCCAGGGAGCAACCCACGTGGCGTAGCAGACTGCTCCTGTCTCACCTGCTGCTCCTCTCTGCACTGTATTTCAGTCAGTCTGCCTGTTCTGGTCCCCACTCTGTCTCTGGTGAGTCCTCTCACCCCCCACATATCTGGCCTGTACCCCAGCTCTTGTATGCATAAATTAATAAATCTTTAAAAAAAAAAAAAACAACTTGCAATTCAGAGAAGTTAAAAAACTCAAATAGCAATTCACGAGGCCAAGGTCACAAACTGAGCAGTACACCTCAAAGCGTGCAATCATGGTAGAGGTTCATATTTATTCTGTTAAGACAGTTTAATTCATTTTAAATATTAAAATTATCCCAGATGTCTTCCTGAATACTAAGCAAAATTTCCGTTCATTATGAAAAAAAAAAAAAAACAGAAAACTTTGAATACTGTTCACATTGGTTCTTATAACTCTACACCCTCTTGAGCTGGGCATGGACTAATTTCACAGTTCTACTTCAGAGCAGAGGGAAGCCTATTATTGAATAGGTGGATGCCAGGACCCCACCCATAGGGTGCTGATTCCCAAGGAACAGGGTGGGTCAGGGGATTCTAAAGCAATATTTGAGAAACACTCCTTTGGGGCATTCTAGAAAACTTCTGAACCAGCGCCAGATTTGGGAACTAGGTCTTTAGATGCTATTGGCTAATACTCCTTAACTACTAAGGAGACAGATAATCACTTCCAGTCATAGGAAGAGCATGTTAAAAAATAGCAAAAACCTGTTGACAGAACTGAGTCCAGCAAAACAGCAATTCAGAAACTCTGAGGGTTCTCTTTACAGACATGCATCTGACAGAAGAAACTGCCTTTTCCATGATCTGAAGGCAATAAGCAAATTGTTCCCAATTTTCCACATCTGAAATAACCTAGCTACAAGTGGCCTCAAAAAATTAGGTTAATTTCTCTAGCCAAGAAACTGCCAAAAATGGATACACTGCATTTTAATGACCAAAAACAGAATCTTTAATAGAAACTTCAACAGCAAAGGCAAAGAGGGGAAGAGTCTTTCTGTTTGTTTTTTTTTTTAACGTGCGTTCTTTAAAAGTACCACCACCAAGCACACTGCCTGAGTCTTGCACTCCTTTGCAAGAGGAATAAAGATCTACTCACTTTAAGGTTTTGCCTCTCTTGTATTTCAGTCAGAGGCACTTAATATCTATCCACATACCTTGAGCTCAGCAATTCTGTTCTTTTTTCTTGGCTTAAACTCTCTTTCAATTGTATTATTAACCAAGAACGATGGTTCCAAGTTCAGAAAAGGTTTCAGTAATTTAATTAAGCTGTGCAGAATTGCTGGTGCTTTCTTGAGCGCCAGGCCTGGTCTTTGCCTACTTCTTTTTGGTCTCTGAGGCAGAATTCTGCTGCCTCCCTTTGATGGGAGACCCTCTCTATTCTGACTTCCTCAGGGCTTCACAGAATCCACACAGTGTGGCCAAGAGGTCAGACTGCTGGCTCTGCTACTTAATGTCCCATGCAGTTATTTTTCATCCTCATTTGAGATCAATCCTCACAACTGTAAAATGGGTATAAGCTACCAAATTATTGGTTGTCAAAAATATTAAGTAACACATATCAAGCATGGCACACAGAAAACACTCAATATATGATATATTTTATTATGAGTCTACCTTCTAATATTAAGAAAGCTTACAGAATCTAGAGCTTTATACTTCTCAAAGCCTTAATCCAGTTTTACTACACTTAGTCCTCACAAAAACCATTAAGTTAAACAAGACTGAAAGTTTATGGACACTTCTGCTATAAGGAAAAGGAACTAGCCTGACCACTGGAGCTGATGACTCATTAGTTCCCCTCATCAGTCAGACCTGCCTCAGTCATCTTTGTATACTACCCCTGCCACCCCCCACCCCCACCCCCCGCCGCCCACACACACATATACTAGCAGGTGTCAATAAATCAGTGTTGAATTGGACTGAATGCAGGGTTGGTCATACTGAAAACAGAGCAATCACAGCCTTATAGTGAGGAGCTGGGGAACAAATTAGAATCATCATTCTAGGGAATTCCCAGCCACCTTGAACACAAAGACAAGAGGGCTTCCTCTCCAAAGTTAACTCCAACTCATCCCTGAGAGTTAAAGGGACAATTGCAGAGAGGGAGCATCCAGAGGTCACTTAGAGAGAAATGAGAGACTTGTCCCCACACAACCTCTGAAGCAGCAGGGAATCGGGATAATATAATGGGCATTATCCAGTCCCTCCCCATGGGCCAAATGGGGGTCCATAAATGTGGTGTTTCAAAGGCAGACAATGCTGCCTTCACTAACTGAAATGGGAGTTGTCTTTCCGTAGAATACAGGCCAGTCTATAAATACTAGGATTAAAAGGCTTCCTGTGGGACCAAACTGCCACCTGCCTGGATACAGAGGCTATCTGGTGCTCCAGGCCCCAAACAAGCACCACAACATTTCCTTCAGGGAAAAGCTGTCACCATCCAACAGCACACCCCCTCCAAGTAATAACCCAACCTCTTCTTTCTTTTTTTCCACTTCAGTTTATTTTTGCTAATCGACCTCTCCTTTCCACATCCCTCATGCAAGCAGATGCACTCCCAAGTGTTCCTCTATAGCTCCTAGCTGGTACTGCCCTCTTCTCCAACGCATTTTTCTGTCTCCCTCACCTCCTCATTCTCCATCTCAACTTCCTAATCCACATATATCCTATCTTCCATGAAAAAAGGGGAAAAAAAAAAACAAAACACAGAGGGTTTGGCATCACTTCAACCTTGGTTCTAGCTCCAAACAGAAAATTACAGTATTTAACCTTTTAAAAGTTAGTTTTCTGATCTATACAGTGAAGATAAGCCCACCAAGGCATAGCACTGTTCCTGGCACAGAGCATGCAGTGAATACTTCCTGCCTTGTCCCACTTCCCCAAGGAATTTTTCTTCTTTCTTTGCTGGGCTTTTGACAGTCATCCTTTCTAGGTATGATACCTGCTACATACAAATGTCTTAACCCAAAGGAGTGACTAAAATGATAACTTTTTTCCACCAATGTTAGCAGTGCAGCAGGCATATTCTGGGCACATGGTCCCATCAGCACCTTGAAATTACACTAGAGAGACTGGTGGGGCCTACCTTTTACCTCCCCATCAGAAATGACATCTGGTGAGAGAACGTAACCAGGGATGGGAAGACACCGAGTTGAAAGAAGCAAGCAAGGGATAAATAAAGGTCGCTGTAAGGTAAAGACAGCACTTCTGTGTGTGACTAAAACCCCAAAAGGAAGACTCCCATAAATCCACACTTACATGTAAAATTTTCTAGTTAATTCTGACAGCAAGAATATCTGCCAGTTTTACTAGAAACACCATCTGCTTCATTTCCGATAAGGCCCAAATATGACTTCACATGGGTCAGGTACTGCCTACTAGCTGGTTCCCAAAAGGTGGTATCCTAGATGACAGCTCCAAGGCAGCATGCCATTCCTCTCCCGACACCCTGGAGCTGCTCCTGTAAGTTCATGATTAAAGGCCTGAAATAAAGATAGAGCTTGGTTCCTCTATAAGTATCTCCTCCAAAACTTCTAGTCACCACCCTTAAAACCAGAATTTAAGCTGTTTATCTTCAAAAACCAGATAAATACGGGCCTCCCCGGTAGCGCAGCGGTTGAGCGCTGGGTTGCGAAGCTGACCACAGCCTCTGCAGCGCCAGTTCGATCCCAGGCCACCGGGGGAGGGTCCCACATGGCGCGCAGACCTCTCCTGCCGCCCGCTGCTCCCCTCAGCAGTGTATTTCGTCAGTCTGCTCTGCTCCCCACTCTCACTCTGGTGAATTCTCTCACCCTCCCACACTTCTGACTGTACCCAGTGCTTGTTTAAATAAATAAATAAATCTAAAAAACCCCACAAACAGATATACTATAAAACATGATAAACAACCTGAACAACTTGTGGTTCAGAGGGGCTTTCATAAAGCAGCTTCTCCACTGGAGTCTTAGTTTGCAATTAGCTACGAGTTAAGAGGGTTGGGCTTCCCTGGTGGCGCAAGGGGTTAAGACGCAACTTATGAAGCTATCTGCAGCCAGGGCAGCATGAATTCAATCCCCACCAGGGAACTTACCCACATGCCGCAACAGACCTCTCCTGACTCGCCCGCTGTTCCCCTCAGCAGTTTATTACAACAGATCTGCCTGTTCTGTTCCCTACTCTGTCTCTGGTGAATCCTCTCACACACACCCCCACCTCTGGCCTGTACCCCAGTTCTTGTATGCATAAATAAATAAATCTTTAAAAAAGAGAGAGAGTTAAGAGGGCCTTTTCCAGGATGTCTTTAAGATCCACCTACGATCTTCCTTTTATCAAGTCAAACAGGAAACATTTTGATGCCCTGAACTGGAGGTCTGCATACAAGTTGCCATAAACAAGAAAAAGAAATCAGGCTGGGAGTCAGAGCTGATGTGTCTAGGGGTGCAGTGGCTCAGCTGGTATTACTGAAAAATGAGTGCCTCAATAGCAGGCTGCTCACACGTTTCAGACTGGAAAGTGAAATTACAAAATGTGGGGAGTTGTAAAATGGGAATTCTGATGACCAAAGCAAGGATATATTCTAAGGGAAAATAGACTACACGATTTGCCAGCCACCACTAAAGGCAAATCTGGCAAGGATACATGTAATTGAAACCCATGAAAATACAAAAACTATACAAATATGCACATTGGTTCTTCCAGTTTACCAGGCAAAGATTAGTAAAACTTTTGATACTGCATTGCCTGTATTTTTCACCAGTTGGTAAGGTTTGTGAAGAAGACCCCTGTGACCCCTGTGAAGAAGGGAACAAGGCAAATGTGGAAGAGTCTGATAGACAACTGAAATGAGAAGGCCCATGTGAGAAGTACATTCTATTACCCCAAAGTTTGAAACTGGGGTATAGTCAGCTCTGGTCAGTATAGACTTTGGGGACAAGAATCTCTAACTCTTCAGAAACAATACTGGGCAGAAATCACCCAAGTGTTTTTCCCGCTCTAACTGTTAGTATTACAAAACAAGAGCCCACAGCAAAACTCTAAACCTATCTGAGACCAAGTATGGCTTCAACTCAACTGTTCAGTCCCACAATAGGCAGAGAGCTAAGGAGCCTGCGAAGTCATGGGCAAGACCAAAGTGGTATGGAGAGAGGTCTTCTCCTAGGAAAAATGAGCACAACTTTGTGCAGGCCTCCCCAGATGAATGGGGGAGAGATGAGCAGACTTGTTGCTGTAAGCCTGTTAGTGAGGGTCCAGCAGTAGAGCAATTTAACTAAGAAGGCCAGACCTGGATTTTCTGGGCCTGAAAGAGTTCAGTGAACTAAACCCACAACTAAGTACTACTGTTAGTACTAAGGAGTCCACCACCTGCCAAGCAAGAGGACTAGGGAGAAAAGAGAAGAAAAAGCCCCTCCCTCTTGTCATTCCCCAGAGGCAGTCCATCTGCTGTGGAAAGTGAAGAAAGGGCATGGTCCAGGCTGGTCTCTCCCCCTCTCTCATCCCCACCAAACTAACAGTCAATAATCCCCTTGGTCTAGAGTGATGGTGCATTTCATGCCACAGCCCTAGCCATTGCTTTGTATCTGCCTTCCTGTGAGACCTCATTGATTTGATACCCAAGCTGACAAGGCAAAGCTGAACTATAAGGGGAGAATATTCAGGCACTAGCCCCATTTCTGCTGCTAAAGTAACATCTGGCCTTAAAATAAGTCACTGATTTACTCTTTCTATAGCTTTAAAGTGAACATAACTCCCATCTCCCTTTAACATAGTGGTATAGATAACAACTGTTTTGTTGGTTTTTTTAAGATTTATTTATTTATGCATACAAGAACCGGGGTACAAGCTAGAGATGTAGGGGTGAGAGGATTCACCAGAGACATAGTGGGGAGCAGAACAGGCAGATCTACTGAAATACACTGCTGAGGGGAGCAGCGGGCAAGACAGGAGAGGTGTCTGCTGTGCCATGTGAGTTGCTCCCTGGCCGGCCAGAGATAGAACTTGCTTGTAGTGGCTGGCAGTGGCTTGAAAGCACTGTCTTTAACCCCTGCGCCCCAGGGAAGCCCTGGATAACAACTGTTAATAGGTGATATTTACTTAGCACTTACTATGAGCTAGATACAAAGCTAACTGCTTTACATGTCTCTTCCAAACCCCCTGTATATAGAAGATACTATTAACCCCCATTTTCAGTTGATGAAGCTGGGATTTAACAGATATTTACCCAGTCACACAGACAGAAAAAATCTAATACTAGAAAAGTATATGCCAACTTCAAATTAATGTCACTTTTCCCCCTTAGAACCAAGGAACTAAGATACTCAAACTGCCATTTAAGTATCTCTTAATTGTCAGATACTCTAACTAATGTTTTAAATATCTCATTTGATTTCATTTTCATAATAATTCCATGAGAGGGCACTTTTGAGTTTCCGAATAAATCATGTCATAATAAACTATTATGCCAATAGTTGAAAAATTCAAATGACTCAAAAAGAAGTTTAAGAAGCTATAGTTTCCTGTTACCCTTCATGATCCCAGAATTCCTCATCCTAACATAATCATTAAATTTTGATAACTACCCTTCTAAAGAAACTGCATCTCCACTTAACAAATGATAAAACTGAGTACAGTTTAAATGTGCTCGAAGTCACACCATTGCTAAGTGGTCAAACTGAGAATGAAGGCAGGCCGACTCTGACTCCAAGTCCTGCTACCCACCACTGCTTCCCACTCAGTACCCATTTCTTAAAACACTCCTTAATTTCCATTCATCATAGGAAAGTGGGGAATTAGTAGTCCTGACCCACAGCCAGTTTTACTCCTCCACTTTCCCAACTAAATGGAATTAAACAGACCAGGCTGCCCAAGCACACCCTGCCCCTGTAACACTAGCACTGCTTTATGTTTCCTCAAATCTCAACTGTGGTGGTTAGGGAGGGAACTTCACTTCTAACCTCCTCTCTGCCCACACAGGCGCATCTTCTGCCTTTGAAAACAAGGCAGGATGGGGGGCGGGGAGAAGAGGAGATTAAGCCTCACCTACAGAAGAGGCTGGGCTCCCAATGTCAGCAACAAGAAAGTTTCCTCCAAGCCTCTTCAGTTCTGAGGTCAAGACAGTCCCACTTTGGTTTGCATCTCAGGGAGGCCCTGGACCCTTTGTTGCTGCCTAAAGTCCTAACTCCCACCCCTGCAGAAAGAAAGGAGAAGACTGCAACAATGTCTCATACAGGGCAAACTACAAAGTCACTCAAATAAACCTCTCTCATAGAGCCCTTAGAATCAAAGAACTAAGAGATTTTGCTCTGGTTTGCCCCCACTGGACCCTCTGGTAAGCCCCAAACTGCATGAATTTCTAGATACCAGGGTGTTGTCCTTATGACTTCCCTCCTCCTCCAAAAATAAAAATAAAAGTCCCTTATCCTGTAAGGGGCTGCTTTTTCCTTAGTTAGATAAGTTACACTGTCAAATTAAATATACTTCCACAATTTGGTCCCATCAGTACACCACACATATTAACACACACAACCTTGATAGTACCTGTGCTGAGACAGGGATGGGAGAACAGGAAAGGAGTTGTTAAACTGTTTTTCATAAGCAACTTCCATTTTATCAAGTCTGCAATTCCAGGAGGTTTCCTATTTCTCAATAAGAAGTACCAACGTTTGACTCAGCATGAGCAGCAGCTGACTCAGTGCCACTATTTACAAGTACAGTTTCTGCTCAGTGCCTACTGGTCACCAAAGGTCTTGGCTTTTCCTTCTGTAAAATAGAACTAGAACCACTTCATAATAGTATATGCCTCTGTGAAAGCACTTTGTAAAACGAAGAAATCTTTATTGCTATTAATACGGATGTCCATATTGCATAGTAAACACAGTGGAAACAAACCAGCCCTTACATCTCAAAGGGTTTGAAATCTATGAGGTTTTAGAAAACTAACTAAAACACCGAGGAACAATTACTTAAAAACTGTTAATCTGTGTGCTGCAAAGAATTCCTATGGGGAGAATTATATGGGAAAGAGTATTAGCATTCAATAGATACTTGTCAAATGAGTTCAGATGTGTTACTTGAAAAATACCTACCTTGTTGCTATTCTCAGAAAGTTTTACCAACACAAAAACAAAGGCTCTGAAATCTGTTCATTCTACTGTTGCTCACACACAGACGATGAAAAGCAGTCAGCAGTTGTACCCAACAGCCGTTCTTTCAAGGATGTGATTTTTCAAAAGCATGTACAGACCTTCAAAGGAGATGACACACACAATTATATTTTGTTATTCCAGAAGTAACAGAACCCCCAGAAGACCTCAAATCTGGAGAACAAACAGAAATAAGACATCCTGTGTTAACTACTTCCTTGCCTGCACCCACATTCACAACGGATGCTGATATATATACATTAGGCCAATGATAAATGCACATGTGTAAGTTGGTTTTAGGGCATACCTGATGCCTCCTGAGGCTTTTATAAGAATGGTAGAATTATAGAAAGAAATTCAGCACCTGAAATTAGCAGGATTAACTCTCTAATTTTGGATATTTGGATCTGATTTTGGATCCGAAGTCAAAATCACTTCACCAACTCAACCTTTTTTATTTTAATCCACTTTACCTTATCAACCACTTACCAACCAGGGCCTCAATACAAAGAAATGGATGAAAGGATCATTGACCTCAGGGAACTTTCCAACTCAGCCTAGCACCTCGGTCTACAAAAACATGGCTCTCAAAGAGGCAAAATATACAAAGAGGTATGTTTATTGGAAGCCTTAATTGTGCCATTATTGTACTAGGTCCTTTACTGCCCCCAGCAGGTTATAAAACCAGGTATTGCAGGAAACAAGACATCACAGCTCAACATTTGTATCTGTAATAAAATAGAGGCTTAAAGGAGATAGGAGAAAAAAAATTTCCTATGGAATACACACCACTGATCATATTTCCTATTTCCCAATTTCTCACTGTTAAACTCACATTTGTTTTTCTTCCTTAATTCAAAAAAGAGTGATTTAAGGGTCAGAAAACATTCCCACATTAAAATCAATGATCAAAGCCAAAAGCGGGAATTCTCACACCAGACCTAACTCCTAGACCTAGCTAGGCAGAGAAAGGCAATTTGCTATCTTGCTAGGGAGGCCCGGAGGAATTTCCCAAGGATATTTTTTTAAGCCCTCCTTCCTCACAGGTAATTGCTGGATTCCAGCACAGATGTAACTGAAAAGGCCAGAATGAGTCCTTCAGAGTGGCTAAACTGAAAGTCTAATGTTGCACAACAGATTCCTCAGACTACTCTCAAGTTAAATAACTCATGGCTATTCCTGGTCTGTTAATTCCAACAGGACAAGTACTGTGTCCATTTTGTTCTTTGTTCACAATAGTATACCTAGCACTAGCCACAGGCATTCACCCAAACAAAAGACTAGATCTACTTCCTGTTGGTTTCTGCAGTAACTATGTACCCACCTCCCACTGGCCTGACTTCACAGCCCAACCAGATTATCAGCTCAGAAATTATGATTTGAAGGTGCATGTAACGAGAAAAAAAGAACCAATGAACTCTTAGGAAACGCAGAGCCTGTTTTTCTTAAATCCCCACAAGACTGAAACAAGGATGTCGATGGCCTTCCCATGCAGTTTCTACCTGGATATGGATAGAAATCAGAGGTTGATAAAGGTGTGGACCAACCAACATACCATTGGTCAATTTGCTAGAGATGTCTTGAGCATGCCAATTACAAAAGTAGCACCCATTGAACACAAAACTTCATTGGCTTTCTAGGATGGGGAAAGCTAGCATATATGACCTTAGCCCAGGGAAGCGTGTTTCGTTTCTGGCTGGTGACAGAGACAGTTAGAAATGTGTGTCCACACTACATTCAGATGGGTGGCTAAGCCCACATAAAATAAGCCCAAGGAAATCAGAACCACAGCAGAGGAGGGTTTTGGTCTGCTGGTGGGGTAGAAGGAAGGGAGATCAGTCCTCCTAGACAGCAAGTTCCCAATTATCAGATAGTGCTACTACATTTAGGATAGTGCCAGAACCTCTGGCACCTGTGCAAGGTGGACCCAAAGGAGAAAATTACTAAGAGAACACAAACCATCAGCCTTAAGTCAGGGACTGTTTTTTAAATAGCGAAGCAGCACAGTACAGAGACAAAATAATTAAGCAGCCCTAGCTTAAGCACAAACTGCACCTACTTAAGAACAGTTCTTCCTCAGAAGAAGTAAACTCAAAGATTCATTCCCCTTTGTAATTTCACTATTAGACCCAAAACTGCAATCACAGAGGGTCATGAATTCATTCTTAATAATATAAACCCCACTTGGGCTCCCAATCCTCTTTCCTGGGGAGTAGGAGGGAGGGGGGTTGAAAAGCAATAGAGCAGGAATCATGAGCCCTTGCTCTGTCACCATCCAGAGAAGTCAGCTCTGAGTGCCCTTTCTCAATTTCCTTTCTATAAAGTGAGGCAGAATGAGACCGGTCCCAAAGTCCCATCATTCAAACTTGTATTTCACGAGCCCGTCTCATCACACACTTGGTTTGCTATGCAAGGAGTTTTGGTAACATCTGGCTACTGTCAAGAATTCCATTTTTTAAATAACTGTCTAGTCTTACCTCATGCAGTCATTTTAGAGTTTCAGGACTTGGGAATACAATTTACATTAACAGGAAGTATCCACTCCCAATCTAAAACTTTGGGCAGTGAATTGTGGCAGGGAATATGGCTGCATTCACACACATTTACACACACACACACACACACACACACACAGAGAATGGAGGCAGAGGAGAATTTTCTGGAAGGACTGTTCATTGAACTTAGCTAGAGGTACAAGAGATAATCATTCAAGCTTCTGCTTTGGGGCTGGCTTGTTGGACAAAAGACATGTGCCCAATCCCCACGTTTCTCTGGAGTAGAACCAACTGATTAAAAAGTTAGGCCTATACACACACATACTTTCAAAAGCTTTTGGTAGGAATTTAAAAGTAGGGACAGCAAGACTAGCTACTGATCAAGAATGTTAGGAGTTCCAATTAGGACAAGGTCACAAGGAAGCTCTGCATTATTTCAGTAATACGGCTCGTATGATGTAAAACCACCCAGGGGTAGATCCTGTAGAGGAAATGACACTCCCAGCAGCACCATCTGTTCCTCTTTGTGTCTGGCATGATCTATATTTTTAACCTCGGGTGCAACTGAGGTTCACCAGTAAGAGCCTTGTAAGAGCTGTTCTGAAGAGCAGTCTTTCTCAGACCTACATTTAAACCACACTCATCTCCACCTCTCTGGTTAACTATGCAGTAAGTACCACTCCCCAGCCTAGGCAAAGCCTCCAAGCAGGTGCACAGAACCCTAGCAAGGAATTTTTCACAAGGAAGGGAAAAGCTTCTGAGAACTATAAATTAAATTTGATAAGGAAGGCTCTGTGGGGTTTATGGTAAAGTTCTCTCCATAAAACACAATGACTTGATTTAGAACTGAGGCCTCATGCTGAAAATCTTTTTTTGTAAGCAGCAGTACATATGCACTGAATTTAGGCTTTACTACATGGACTCTTGCTACTATTTAAGTTCAAATATTTGGAAACAATGTTACTGGAGAGTTCAAACCTTATAAATACATGATTCTTTTTTCTTCTTAGTAACTTCTTTTATTAATTCAAAGCAATATTCAGGATACCACTGAATCAAGAGACTGTACAGGAACTGTTCTTCCCCAAACAAACTGCAAAACCAAGTAATAAATGAACCCCACAGCGGAAATATGAACACAACTTTTAAAATGAAATGAAAACATATGTCGACACACACAAAAAAATCCTATACATGTAAGTTCACAGTAACATCATTCATAATGACCAAAATCCAGAAACAACCCAAATGTCCATTGGCTGATGAATGAATAAACAATACATCATATTTTTCAGCAATTAAGTGAAATGAAGCACTGACACATTCTACAACATAAATAAGCCTTAACAACATTATGCTAGGGCCTCCCTGGTGGCACAAGGGGTTAAGCACAGCACTAAGAAGCTATCTGCAACCTCTGCAGCATGAGTTCCATCCCTGGCCAGGGAGGTGACCCACATGGTTCAGGAGACCTCTCCTGTCTCGCCCACTGCTCCCCTCAGCAGTGTATTTCAGTCAGTCTGCCTGTTCTGCTCCCCACTCTGTCTCTGGTGCATTCTCTCACCTCTGGCCTGTACCCCAGTTCTTGTATGCATAAATAAATAAATCTTTAAAAAAATACATGCTAAGTGAAAAAGGCCAGTTACTAAAGATTACATACTACATGGTTCTGTTTACATGAAATGGTCATTTATAGGTAAGCTATGGAGAAGTAGACCAGTGGCAGCCACAGGCTGGGGAGACTATAAAGGAATGGAATTGACTACTAATGAAGCTTCTTTTTGTAGTGATAAAAATATCCTAAAATTAAGATTATGGTGATAATTGTATCACCATTGTAAATATACTACAGCCCATTGAATCACACACTTTAAATGGGTAAACTTCATGATATGTAAATTAGCTCATAAAGCTATTTTTTTTAATTTATTTATTTAGAATAACTATAAGAAAGTGAAAATCAAAATCAACAAACAACTATGAACCAGAGACACTCTATGGGGGATGGGGGGGGAAGGGAGGGATTGGGTTCAAAATAAGGGGATTGCAATTGTATGGGGAATATAAAAATAAAATTTATTAAAAAAAAATTTATTTACTTATAAAAAAATTGGGGTATAGTTCAGAGATGCAGGAGAGTAAGAGAATTCACCAGAGACAGAGTGGGGAGCAGAACAGGCAGATGGACCAAATACACTGCCGAGGGGAGCAGCAGGCGAGGCAGGAGAGGTCTGCCACGCCATGTGGGTCTCTCCCTTGCCAGCCAGGAATCAAACCCACGCTGCAGAGGCTGTGGACAGCTTCACAGCGCGGCGCTCAACACTCTGTGCCACTGGGGAGGCCATAAAGCTATTTTAAAAAACACTTTAAAAACCGACATACAATGCAACAAATAAAACTATTCCTCAGGGAAAAAAACGCTGAGCAAACTCAGAAATAATTGTGATATATGAGAGGATATTTAAATCAAAGCAGATCTCTCTGATGAAATGTTATAAAGCCATTAAAATAATGATAAAGGTTTCGTGTCATCTTATGAAAACATTTTTGGAATATGCTAAATGGAAAAAAAAAAACAATACAAAACGGAATGTACAGTGATTACCAACTAAAAGATAGAAAAAGTAGAATACATAGAAATGATGTTTGTGTTAGAATGGTAGAAATGTGATTTCCCACCACTCAGTTTTCCAAGCTTTCTGTAATCTTGTCCCGAAGCACTAACAATTAAAAAAAAAAAAAAAAAAAAAGGGGGCCTCCCTGGTGGCACAGGGTTTGTTAAAGTCTCAGAGCTATCAAGCTATCTCCTGCCACTGATGCATGAGTTCCATCCAGCCTGGGAGCTAAACCACAAGTGGCCCAGCAGACCTCTCCTGTCTCACCCCACAGCTCTCCTCAGCAGTGTATTTCAGTAGATCTGCCTGTTCTGCTCCCTACTCTCTGGGGAATCCTCTCATACCCCAGCCCCTAACACTCAGTCTTGCTCCCCCACCCACACCTCAGGGCTACACCCTAATTCTTCTTTTTTTTTTTTTTTTTTTTTTAATTTTTTTTTTTTTTATAGAGGCATGCTTTTATTTATTTATTTATTTGTTTGTTTGTTTTGTTTATACATGCACTGGGTACAGTCAGAAGTACGGGAGGGTGAGAGAATTCACCAGAGCCAGAGCGGGGAGCAGAGCAGGCAGAAGGACCGAAGTACACTGCTGAGGGGAGCAGCGGGCGGCAGGAGAGGTCTGCTCGCCATGTGGGATCCTCCTGTGGTGGCCGGGGAGCAGCCGGGGATCGAACCGGCGCTGCAGAGGCCGCGGGCAGCTTCGCAACCCAGCGCTCAACCGCTGCGCCACCGGGGAGGCCCTACACCCTAATTCTTCTTTGCATAAATAAATAAAAATAAACCTAAATTTTTTTAAATCCCCCCATCTTCCCTCAGTTTGCCTAAACTACAATACAATTGAAAAATGCAAAATAAGCAAAACCACTTTATTCCTTTTTTCAAGTTCCCCTTTTTAAACTTCCACTTAGTTCTTTGATATCAACTTAGAACAAGAAGGTAAAAAGGGACAAATAGTCCTTTCCCATTCTCAGAAGCCCAGTTTTACTTTACTAGCTTTGTCAGAAGCCAAAGTGTAGTCAAGCCAAAATTGCAGCAAGAAGTTACACCCAGGGCAATTCCACGCTCTGATCTTAAAACTTCTGTAGGTGAAGGCAAGTCACTGCTGGCAGTTGATTGGATTTGGAAAGATTAGATGTTCCCTTTCCTTAAGAAAGACTGGAAAGAAAGGGAGGCTGGGAAACAGACCCTACTCGTATCTGTCCCCTGAGGTTCTGTTCCAATCTCCACAACTAGAGCAGAAAAGAGTCCTGAATCATTTAATTTTTCACCACGTAAGATCCCCTTCCGAATAATAAAGAATTGTCAGTCACCACTTCAACCATCTGCAAACCCACTAAAAACTTACTACTGTCATCAGGAAACTCAGGATAACTTTCCCCAAATCAAGCAATGGCGGGGGGGGGGGGGGGGGGGGGGGGGAGGAAGGGGTGCCACTGCCAAAAAAAAAAAAAAAAAAGCACTTAAAGGCACACTTTTGTCAGGTAATTTTAAGGATCGACCAACACTGGTGACAGTAATGGGGAACTACATCTGTTTCTGTTTGAGAAAAATGCCTCAATGATATCCTGTTTCTGGACTACAGCATGAATTCTTGGCATGCAGCCTTCAGATGTTTCAAGAGAGGCTATTTTCCTTTTTCAAGATGTATGAGACAGGCAGGGAGAATACATCATAGGCAACGCCAGAGTCTGTGAAACCCGTTTCAGCTCTCATGACAGTTTCTGCATGTTCTGCTGTTGCTATACCGTATCTTCACAGAGACTCAACTGTCTCCCAGCTCTGGTGGTAGCACAGGTGGCCTTTCACGGCTGAAGTGACGCAGCTCAGCGCCCCTGTGAGGTCTACCAGCAGAGTGGAGACTTCCACTTTGAGTTATGAACCAGAAGATGAGATAGCAAATACAGGAACCCTGCTGGTTTCTAGGCCAAAGAACTAAAAAAAAAAAAAAAAAAAAAAAGACACCTCACAGACACATGTGAGCACAAGAAAAAGGAAACATCCTCAGGTCACTAGCTGGCTCCCTGCTAACACCTAAGCTTAACTCTACTTTTTCAGATAAAGATTTTTACAGAGACACAAATTTGTGATCCTCCAAGGGTACAATGGCTATTGCCTTGAATCCAAGCTCAGGGTAAAAGCAAACAGACATTGATACTAAAGGATGGTCATCCCAATTTGTCCTGGAATTGCTCTGTTGGTGTCAGTTCAACAAGTGTTAGAAGCTTCAAATACCCATCACAATCCCCAGCCCCAACATCAAGCTGCATCCTTCACTCACACCAATAATGAAATAACCCTCCCACACTATAGATATTATTTCTCACTGCTCTAGTTTCCAAGTTCCCTGGAATGTGGCAACATAACTTAAGGATACTGATTTAAACAACATCAACAACAACAACAACATTCCACTACATGAAATCTTACTACAGTGAGATACATGGGTGGCCCAGGGAAAATATGCATTTGCCCCAATGCATCCCTTAACCCAAGTGTCTCAATCCTTAACACTTAAGCCTGAATGGGTGCAGTATTTGCTTTCAAAGTAAACACACACACAAGGTACTGAGCTTCTCCCTGTTCATTCTCATCTTTATGCTATTGCTTGAGGGAATGTCTCTTAAACAAGACTTCCCTACTGTCCCTGGCAGATAGAAGAGGGGAAATGAGTGCTGTGTGTCAGCTTCAACTAAGAGATCACATGTCCATGCCGAAGTTCAGTAAAATTCTTCCTGTGTGGCAATTACACACCGAGGCCCAGTGGAACTAACATTCAGGTCTCCAAGTGGGCATTTCAGGCTTGTGAGTATTATAGCACCTCTCAGTGAATTGTTCTTGGAAGATGGAAAACTAGAGGAAAAGGGACAAGCACCTGTACAATCTGGCCTTCTCTCTCCTTGCAAAGCAGCTCTGCTAAAGATATTTTCTGCTGTTCACTTGTTATGGTACAGAAACAAGGAACATTGTGTGACTCACTAGCTTATTTTAAAGATACTCTAATTCTCCTAGCCCAGATACCAGTAGTTATCTGGTTGCTGCCCAGTTTGTCAGTTGAGGAAGAGCTGAGGATATGGAAAAGAACACAAGGAAAGATCGAGAACAAAAGGCAAGTTTTCATCTGGGGGATGGAAAAGCATGGGAGTGAAACAATACTTAGTAGAAACAAACTTGAAAGACATTCTTACTTTGAAGAACCCAGGTGAATTATTACCTTTGGAAGGTATATACACGTGTGGAGGGGGAGGGTAGATTTAGAAATTGCTGCCCGAGCAACAGCAAAGGAGGAAATCCCCTGCCAGGAGATGCACAATTACATAAGAGCGCAAGTTCAATCACCACAGGATGGAGACCTGCCAGGAAACAGACCAAGTACTGAGATCTCCTCATATGCCAGTCTCCATTTGTAACATGTTAGTCTACCTTTCCTCCTCTTCTCTCAGTTCAAATTCTGGACTTTGAAAAGGCAGGCCTCAGCAAATTAAGTCAAACTCTGCCATTTGACAGTATGTTTGCTCTCCCGGTTTAAACACTACAGGGCAGAGGTTGGGCAAGCCTTACTCTGAGAACTCAGGGACATGTCCCCATCTAGCTGAAGGCAAGGATTTGTTTCATATGCCATTTTCCGCTACAGTATCCAAAAAGTCATGCTGTGGACATGAAGTCTTATTTATCCGGTGCTATGGTACAGTGGCTCTGTTGTCTATTTAACTCACTCCTTAAGAAGCAGCAAATGGCCACCAATGAAAATCAGCAACATAAAGCAAAATTAATTGATTTAAGTGACTGTGAACTGCATGACAGCGGGACTGAATTCTGTCTTATTTACTGCAGTATCCCCAGTACCTAGCACAGGACCTGGCATACAATCTTTATCCCATAAATATTTGTGAGTGCTGAAAGAAAGAACACACAAAAGAATGTTGTGCAAACATACCGTAAGTGTGTACACTGGAGAAAGAGCTAAGATTTCATGATCCAAAAAACAGCCTGAAGAAGTACCTTTGATAAAGTTCTAGAAAGACTCAGGTACCAATTTTACCTAAAGTAAATATAATCTAGCAGTTAATATTTCAGGCCCTACCAAACACTACCTCTATGACCTTGGGCAAGTTATTTGACTTGTGTGGCTTTGGTCTCATCTGGGAAAACAGGAATAACAATGTTTACCTCAAAAGTTTGTTGTTTATTAAAGTGAGATCAAGTTCTCAGCACAAAGTCTGGTGCTTAAGAGCTTTTCCCTATGGTTTCTGTTGTTTAATTAAATAACCTCCTTTACTGAGAGGGAAGAAAACACCTCACCCCTAAGTGTGAAAATTTTCACATTTGGTTGCATATGCATCTAGCTAAAAATGCAAAGCCCAGAGAATTCAGAATTTGATGCCCCACACATGTCTCTACTAGCCTCCACAATTTGGGTGTGGAATTCCCAAAACTAAAAGGTGTCTGTGCACCATTCATACATATTTGTTAAACCAGCAGAATGAAAAGAGCAACACATGAACTAACCACCACGAAGAATGGTGAGAGACGCTTCCCACCTCTGCAGATGGAGAAAGGGAGCAAATACCTAAGATTTAACAGAACTGCGAATCTTGCTGCACCTCCGTCCAGAGCACACACAGCCCCATTTAACCACAGTAACAAAGCCCAGCACGCCTCCTGTCACCGAGAGAACACTCTGTGGAAACATCAGCCTTAGACTTCTTTGCCAGGATTTGGTTGCGTCGCCTTTTCCTCCTGGGTCTCCCGGGTCTCCCAGACCTCCTTCCCCTCCTACTCTGGTCACAGGTAACTTTTTCCATTCCAGCAGCCCCACAGCCCTGCGGAGGGCTAGACCTGCACAGAAATCTGGAGTAAAACAGAAAGTCTACACACACACACATACACAGGAAGTGGTTTCCGCGAGTCTCAGCCCGGATAATAAAAGTTTTCGAGATTAAAGTCCAGCCCAGGCGCGGGGGGCTTCAGGGCGCCCCGGGGCGCGCAAACACCGGCTCCCACGTTTCCTCAGGAAATCCACCGTCGCCAAGTCACCCTGCCCGGGCGCAGCCCCCGCCGCTCTCGCCAGCTTGAGGGGAAACAGTAACAGCCGTGAAGAAAGCGGGCCTCTGCCCACCTCCCGTCCAGGGACCCGCAGAAGTGCGGTCTGCACCCGGGCTCCCGGCAGGGAGCGCGACCTGGCACGCCCGCGAGGCCGGCCCGACGCGCCCGAGCCCGGGCGACCCGACCCCCTCCCGGCCTGGGCCCGGCCCGACCCCGCCGCCGCCGCCGGGTCCCCCTCGGGCCCCGCGCCGGGCCGGCCTCTCCAGCGCGGGGCTCGCGGCCGGGCGCCCGGGTGACAGCGGGGCCGGCGCCGGGGGCGCGAGGGCGGCCGGCGGCGGCGGGTCGGCCCCGGCTCCCCGGCGTCCCTTCCGGGCGGCGCGCGCGCCCCGCGCCCCTGACAGCCGGCCCGGCGCGCCCGTGACACAATGACGCGCCGCCGCCGCCGGCCGCCGCGACCACTCACCGGGGGAACCGCGCGCGACCTCCGGGAGGGGGGCGCTCGCAGCTTCCGCGCCGCCGGGACCCACTCCGCCGCCGGCGCGCGCCCGCAGCCCTCTCCGGTCGCGGCGAGGCCCCGAGTGCCCTTGTCTGGCTGGCGCTGGCCGACGCGGCGGCGGGAGGCGGCGGGAGGCGGGGGCCGAGGCTGTCGCCGGCTGAGGAGAATGGAACGCGAAGACGGCGGCGGTGGAGGCGGCAGCGGCGCCCGCGTCACTGGCCCAGCTGCACAGCGCGGGCGGGGGGCCCGCGGAGGGGGAGGGGCGGAGGCGGGAAAGGGGCGGGGCCAGGAGAGCACGCAACAAGCGCCGGCGTCGCGCCCCGCGACCGCCCCCTGGGAGGCCCCGCCGGCCGCCGGCTGCCAGCACGCACGCGCCGCCGGCCGGGCCGGGCGCCCCGCGGGAAGCGAGGTGGCGCGGGGAGAAGGGAGCCCTTAAAGGGGCCGCCGCGACGGTTGCTGGGAGTGGACCCGGCCGACTGGAAGCGCGCTGCGTTTGCAGAGCGCCCTTCTGTTCCTGCACTGTCATTATTTGCATTTGGGAAGGACGTGTTTGGATTATTAAGGCACTAATATCTGCAAAGAATTGGCTGGCTCTCAAATGGACGGGCGCTCTCTGCGCCTTGCCTGATTAGCTCTTGAATAGCCCATCAGACCCATAACTGAGGCAGGTCATTATCTCCCTATAAAGTATTGTTTTTCAAACTAGGGTGCGTGGACTCCCAAGCTCAAAATTGCCCTGGCAGGGTGGGTGTCAAAATGCAGGTTGGGGTGCCACCTTCAGCCTCTGAATCCAGTAAACCAGGGCTGGACTCCGGAGTCTTTAACAGACATTATGAAGGGATTCCTCAGCACACTAAAAGCAAATGGCAGATCTCAAGGTTGAGAAAACAGGTTCAGCGCCGGGGCTGGAAGCCTGCCACACCACACCGAGGACTTTGGTGTCCCAGGCTGAGCCTCGCCTCCCACCTTTTACCTGCAGGTCCTCCCCTGCAGCCTGTGTGGTTACGCCCCATGGGTAATCTCACTGCAGACCTCTGGCCCCTAGATCATGAGTATTGTGACTTTTTATCTCTGCGTCCTAGGGCCTGTACAGTGCCTGTCTCGGAGATGTCCAAAGTTCAGTAAATGTTGAGCTCCTCCTACTTGAGGTCAGCGCCCGAGTCCGCCTTTGGACCCAGAGACTTTAGCCTTTGCCGCAGCATGGGTCATACAGGCCCCTCCTCCAAATGCCCTTTGGACAAGGATACACCCCCTCAGGGCAGCTCACCAAGCTTAGGTCCAGAAGGTTCTGTGGGGAAGTGCTGTGAATTAGCAAGTCTTGTCCTTGAGGTAGCTTAAACTAGGCAAAGAGCCTCCCTTCCACCCTGCACACATATCCATATCTAAAAGGACCCACCCCTTCTGAGCCCAACAGAACTGCAGCTGTAGCTATGTTTTCCACAAACCTGCCCTTGTTCTGCCTTTTTTCTTCTGTGCTTTCCTAGGTCCAGACTCACTGGAAAAGATAGACATCTCGCCCTTCCTGCTCACTGCCCCCTCTACTGGACCGCACTGCACAAATCACTGGGGTACACCACTCTGGGTCTACAATAGAGCTCAGCAACTCCCTTGGACCAAAACATCAGGCCCACCCAAGATCCAGGAAGGTGACAAAGGGGAAGGAAGCAAGGAAAACATGGAGAAGAATAAAGAAGACAAATGGAGAGAAGCAAAGTGTGGTCAGATCATCTACAAAGGCAGCTTGGTATAGTGGAAGATGGGTTCAAGCTGGCCAGGAGGGCCAGGAGGGGTGGAGAGGTGGGGAGGTTTTGAAGGGTGTCTTTACACTGCAGTCAGCAGGACCACTGACCGGTTTGGTGACCTCATGCACCACCTATGTCTTTGTAAAATGACTCCTGAGACCCTATGCAGATCTAGTACTCACTGCCCAAAACTCCTGGGCCCAGCGTCCACAGAACAAATTCAAATCGCCAAACTGTGCTCGCCACAATTTGACTGAAATCTTCTCCATCCCCACTCTTGAGCCCTCTTACACCACCTGTGCCCACTAAGCTGCCACCTACTTTCACATCTCAGAGCCCGTGTTTTCTGCCTAGAATCGTGTTTCCTCCTGCCTGGAATGCCCTACAATGACATTCCAGAGCCTCTCTTTCTACCCTGTGTGGCATTCTGGATAAGCCTCAGTTAACATTCATCTCCTTCTGCTTCATATTGCCAGGATCAGGGGTGAGCCTCTTTTCTCCCTTTGTAAAGACTGGCTCAGGAGCCTCTTCTCTCACCCTCCTGCCTGAGATTCCACAGACTTCCTGTACATAACTGAGCAAAAGCCCCTGTTACATTCTGTTTATGGCCCTGGTGTCGCTTACCTGCCAAATGGGGTGGTATTTCCTGGCCTGTGTTAAATATTTTTATGTCATCAATGAGATAATTTCCAAGATGAGGGTTAAGAATAATGTTGGTTTAGACATTACCAAGTGGGAGGAATCATTGATTTTTTTATAATTAAAATATATTTTTAATTTAACAGCTTTATTGAGAAACCACACAACTTGCATACCATACAATTCAGTTTAAATGTATAATAGTATATTTAAAGTGTATAATTCAGTGGTTTTTAGTGTGTTTATAGAGTTGTGTAACCAGCATCACAAGGCTATGGTTATTTCATAGAACAGTAGGAATGACAGCTGCTGTTTATTGAGCATCTATTGTGTGCCAAGTACTGGGTAGGAACTTTATACATGTAACCAGTAATTTTGACAATAAGCATTATTAATACTATTTTTGTATGTTTACATGTAGAGAAACAGACTCAGTTTTTGTGACATCAAAAATTAAGTAACATGTATATTACAAAACCAGAATTCATTCTTGTTTATTCCAAAAGGCAACCTGTTCCAAACATTATGACACCCCCCCCCCAGTTAAGGAAGTTGAAGCACCCAATAAATTACTGGCTTGTCTGACATCAGACAGGTGTTAGCATGGAGATACTTGTTTCCACTCAAGATTCCTTGAGCAGCCTTCAAAGTATATACCATGAAAGTAAACAAGTAAAACCCTTAACCACAGGGGGAGAATTCATGAATTCAGAATTCAGGATACCAAATCACCCCAGAATGTCAGAGTCCAAGAGGATGGACTGGCAGAATTGAGAAACAACTCTTCCTAGCTCCCCCTTCTAAGGAGGAAGAGCCTAACTTGGATAGTCATGGGAATACCTGGCCCTGTTGGGACTAGTCAGAGGGGGCTTTTGCAGGCCAGAGCAGGACTGCCCAGAGCAATAGTAGTTACACTCCAAACCTGAATCCAGCCCTGAAAAATATTCTCCTGAGCTGATGTGACCCTCCTGCCCAGTGAGTGTGTGTGAGAGAGGGTCATGGCCTACCCACCTGTTCCTACTTTCTAAAGCACTAACAAGTCTTGGACAACATGTTTATCCCTGACATGGACCAGGTATACTGTAAACATGTTGGCCACAGTTCACATGCATAGAAGAATGAAGGAGGTGGAAAACATACATGCTGTGTATTTAGGGGGAACCGACTCAGATCCCCACCAAAGGATGCCAGCCAGCCTGAGTACCTACTACTTCCCTTCCCTGACTTTTGCCCAAAGGCCTAGCAGTGGCTCTGGGAGGCTGGCAGCCAAGGAGGAAGGCACTAAAGACAGCCCACAGCCTGAGGCCCTTCCGGACACAACTAGCCCACTAGCTCCGCCCACTCAGCTCCCAGTCATTTGACACCACATTCCCTTGGTGGCTTTCTTTCTCCAGGCTGCCCTGAAGGTTCATTTTCAGGTGATTTAGTGGGAAGGCAGGGTTGTATGATTTTGGCTCTGCTACCCCAGAGCCACAGGTAGATGGAGAGATGGAGGGACCCACCCCCCTGCCCTTCAGAGAGGCAGAGGAAGGGCTATGGAGCTCTGGAAGCCACTGCCAATTTACTAAATATGTCGCACTGTCTGCCAGGTACTGTGCTAATAATAGCTTTACATACATGATCGACCTTTATCTTGCAGTAACCTGTAAAATAGGCATAATACTAATGTGTCCATTTTGTAGATGAGGAAATAAAGGTACAGAGACAAAGACCATCATTATTACTAAGTAGCAGTAAGTAATACAACTGCAATTTGCACTGCAAAAGGCAAATATGATTTTTACTTCTTTTTTACTGAGACAACATTGGTTGACAACACTGTATGCAACCATGATTTTTTAAAAAGGGAGCAGACCGGTTACCTGCAGGGATGTGCTGGAGACTGCTTATACTCTCTCTTAAGAAACAACTATAGGGGCCTCCCCGGTGGCGCAGTGGTTAAGCGCTGGGCTGCGAAGAAGCTGCGGGAAGCCTCTGCAGCGCTGGCTCTATCCCTGGCTGCCGGGGAGGTGTCCCACGTGGCAAGCAGATGCCCCCTGCTGTGCCCACTGCTCCCCTCAGCAGTGTACTTCGTCAGTCTGCCTGTTCTGCTCCCTGCTCTGGCTCTGGTGAATTCTCTCACCCTCCCGTCCTTCTGACTATACCCAGTGCTTGTATAAATAAATAAATAAATCTTTAAAAAAAAACCAAACAACTATAAAATGTCCAAGACTTCTGTGAATTGGTTGTTAAACTCAGACTTTGTTAAAAACTGAAAGATATACATAAAATTAAATTAATTATAAGTTTTAAAGTAAGAAATACCTCAAATGCATCACTTCCTAATTATTTTACTACACTGTATTCTTATCTATGCTTTCAAGTTTATTTACACCTATTACATACATATAATACTATATAATATTACACAATTTGGGCTCTTTTCCCAATTCCACCTTTAAACAAGTTTCATTGATAGCTTGAAGTCAGGCTTGTTGGAAGTATTACCCCACAGAAATTAGCAAATAGTACAAATCATTCTCACTCCAAAAACAAGTTATTATACATTTGCCAGCTCATGGATCTACAAAAGCCAGGGGGTAGGAGCAGTAAACCCAGCACGGGTGACCTAATGCTAGATAAGTTTACTAGCCAGTGAGGTCAGGGGCAAGAAACTGGTGGGGTACAGTTCAGGGACAGACCCAGAGATTCTCCATTTAACAGGGAAGGTGGGTGAAACATATTTGATGCTCATAAAGTGTGTCAGTCGCATCTGCTCCTCTGAGCTGCACTAGGAACATTTCTTTTTAAAAATCCCTCCTTTCCTTTATCCCCAGAGTTCAATCTCCAATTACCAAGTTGGGGGTAGGAAGCTGAGGGGAAGCCTGCGTGGAAGTGGCTGCTAAACCCACTTCCTTGTGAATGCCTGACCTCTAGTGGTAGGAGTTAGACTGCATGTCTCAGCTTTCAGTCTAAAGCAAGTTTCTCCTCTTTCCCTCCACTGACCACAAGTCAAGCACTCCCTAGCAAGGAGCACAGGATAAAAGGGGCAGAACAGACGAACAGACCATGGACAGAAGCACCTACTTCAAACCAGAGGGTCACTACTATTCCTTGAGAACCCATGCCTCCTTTGGATAGCAAGTATTTTGTAACACCCCTTTACAACCACCCATGAAATGAAATGAAAAATCACAGATAATTAATCTGCCTATACATGTAATTGCAAAAATTAAATAAAAATATTATTTTATGTTTACTAAAGGAAATATACAATAATATTCATGGAACCTTTATTCATAATAGCCAAAAACTGGAAACAATCCAAATTCCACCTACAGTAGAATTGTAACAGGGTGGTCCCCAGGAAAGGGGGAGGTTCCCTGCCCCACCCAAGGGAGGGTGGAGCTGAGCAGGAAGAGGAGAAGCGGCAGAAGAGACTGAGGAAGGAAGCAGGATGGAGCAAGGAGACCTCGAGGAGGCGCATGGAGCCTAGAGACACGTAAAGAAACTGTGCTTGTCTTTTGGTCGTGGACTGGGTGACACAGATGTGGGTGAGACCTGTGGGGAGGTGACAATGGCAGCTTTTATCTTGATGTTGATTTTGCTCTTTTCCTTTTGGGCTTGTCCAGTTGTTTGTGACCCTTTTCTGTGGGTCCCCACTGGAAGATGCTTTAGACTTGTAGCAGGCTTTGGGGCCTTGTTCTGGGCCGATCCCATATGGATGGACTTTTACCCACGAGGGGACGGGTAACTTTGGGTGCTTCATTTAGAAACTAGACTCTTTGCCTTTCCTGTATTGTTTCCTAGTTTTATTAAAGATCCTTCCCATTACTCTCATGTGTTTTGTGTTGATGCGGCGGATGGCCGAACCCATTTAGAATAGGCAGGTTTGCGGGGTTTGGGCTGCCCCTCTCCCTGTCCTATAACAGAATGGATAAATGTTTAGTGTGCCATACAACAAGAATGAGCAAACTTCCACTCACACAACAACATGGATAAATATCATGAATATGATTATGACTGAAAGATGCCAGACACTAAATATATAAGGTATGATTACATTTACATAAAGTTCAAAGACAAGCAAAATTAATGAAAGGGTTAAGAATACACGATATAGTTCCTTGCAGGGGAATATGGCTGGGAGCATGAGGGAACTCCCCTGGTGCTGTGAGAGTTCTGATTCTTGATCTGAGTGCTGGTTTCAAGGCTGTGTTCATTTTGCAAAAGTTCAAAATGAGATGTTCACTTTTTGAAGCAAATAGTTATTCAAGAAAAAGTTTACTTAAAAAAATAACAATCGATCCATCCTGAGTCCAACCCAACTTGGACTCACCGTGACTTTGGCAACTATAAATGCAGATGGATGTAGGTATGTGGTTTTAGTGACTCAAATGCTTTGAGCAATGTTTCTGGTTGTTGTATGATTTTCTGAAGCTCTTGGTGAAGTGCTGAAAAATGAAGTACCACAATTGACATGATAGTTGTGTTTGTTATACATAGTTTTTTTTTTTCTATATAAGCCTCAGAGGGGCATATAAGAGTAATTGGAGGGCCTCCCTGGTGGCACAGTGGTTGAGCACCGGGCTGTGAAGCTGCCCGCAGCCTCTGCAGCACCGGTTTGGTCCCCGGCCACCGGGCGAGGATCCCACATGGCGCTCAGACCTCTCCTGCCGCCCGCTGCTCCCCTCAGCAGTGTACTTCATCAGTCTGTCTGCTCTGCTCTCCCCTCTGGCTCTGGTGAATTCGCTCACCCTCCCGTGCTTCTGACTGTACCTAGTGCTTGTATAAATAAATAAATAAATAAATAAATAAATAAATAAATAAATAAATCTTAAAAAAAAAAAAAGAGTAAATGGAACATAGGATGGTTCTTTGCTGTGTCAACTAACCCCTCCTTGTCTGTGAAATGAAGATGATGGAAGTATCTATCTTGTAAAGCCATTGTAAAGATCAAATGAGTTTATTTTAATAAAGTATCTGGAACAGAACCTGTCACTCAGTGAGCACAAAATGTATGCCTGATAGTACTTGTATCACCCTGACTCCACCCTCTTAATGCCTCAATCACCTTAACAACTAAACACAATGGATACCCATAGATATCCAAACAATCCCTAGGGGGGGATGACACTGCCCCCTAAGAACTATGATGTTAAGCTAGATTACCAGAGTTTACAAATAGTATTGTTCAGTCATTTGTACATTCATTCATTCACTCGTGGAACATATACTAGAGATTGTTTTGTTCCAGGCTGCACCCTCAAGTCCTGACCAGGCTGAGTGGGGAGACAAAGAAATTCACAAATAATAACAATATGAAATGGTAAGTGTTTACATAGTCCAATGGCAGCAAATTGTCTCTCTCAGCCCCTAATTCCTGCAGAGGAGTTTGGTCTACCTTGTGGCTTATTTGTTTGTGTCTATTTTATTTTTAGTTGCCAGTATTTGAACATCAGAACATCTCACATAAAAAAGCTCCAGATGTCCCCCTTCTCTTGAAAAATCCAGAGCTTTGTGTACTGGATCTGCATTTCGCTTGTGTGGTCAGGAGCCCTGCATTTGCATTGCCTCCACCTGACTTTTATTTACTTTCCTTCCTTTAAAGACCCTGCAACTTGGGCACCATCCCTGCCCTCTACCCACTAGATGCCAGCAGCAGCCCCTTAGAGTTGTAACAAAAAAAAAAAAATGCCTTCAGATATTGCCACATGTCCCCTGGGAGAAGGACAAAGTCACTCCCACTTGGAAACCACTGGTCTGGAGTCTAGAGGAACTCTTTTTTTTTTTTTTTTTTTTTTTTAATTTTTGTGTAGAAGAACTGGGTACAGGCCAAAGGTGGGCACGGGGAGTGAGAGGATTCACCAGAGGCAGAGTGGGGAGCAGAACAAGAGGATTTACTGACATACACTGCTAAGGGGCACAGCAGGTGAGACAGCAGAGGTCTGCGCCATGTGGGTTAGCTCCCTGGCTGGCGATGGAATTCAGGCGATGAAGGTGATAGCACTGAGATTTAACTCCTAGGCCATGGGAAAGGTCTTAGAGGAACTCTTAAAACTCTTCCAGTTTGGCTGGAATCTAGAAAGGCTGCAAAGAACTGAGGCAGGGCAGACCATCATTTGTGGGGCCCTTAGCATAATAAAAATGCGGAGCCTTTGTTCAAAGTGCAGGAAAAAAGTGCTGAGACAGGTACTAGATTATAAAGTTTTTGCCTGTAGTAATACCTTATTACTTACAAAACAGCAGTGGTACATGAGCAACAACATAAGTTCAAAAATTGTAAAAAAGTATTTTTGTACCCTATTATTATATAATACAACAAATAATAGTTTATTATTGTACTGATTGATAATAGACTTTTCTGACTTGCCATTCTGAAAATTCATTTATTAGCTTATCAAAATGTATAGTTTTAGCAACTTTATTTCAATCAATATAATTAAGAGTGATGTTAGTTGTCTGGGCAAACTAAAGATCATAAATTATTTTCAATAATTTTTCCTTTTGAGGAGTTTTCTGCCAGTGCAACTGTTACTAGAGATATTAAGAATGGTTTATGGACTATGATGATGTTGGAATAATTTGTGATAAATTATTTCAAAAAATAAATTTTAGCATTTGGAGCTGGTGATTCTATATAAGAATTTTTCTAAGCTGATTTAATTATTTATGCAAATGAGTTTCATGCACGTCTGAATTTTTTTTTTAATTTGATTTTAAAGGTAAGTTTATACAGTGACCTTTTAATGCTTTCCTCTGACATTTCCTGAAATTTGTGGAGGTCATACAAGAAACTAAAATTTACTTCATCTTGTGTATATAATTTAAAATGCTTGGGCCTCCCTGGTGGTGCAGGGCTTAAAGTCTCAGTGCTGTCAAGCTATCTCCAGCCACTGCAGCATGAGTTTGATCCCTGGCCAGGGAGCTGATCCACTTGGTGCAGCAGACCTCTCCTGTCTCACCCATTGCTCCCCTCAGCAGTGTATTTCTGTAGATCTGTCTGTTCTGCTCACCACTCTGTCTCTGGTGAATCCTCTCACCCCCTGCACCTCTGACCCACACCCCAGTTCTTGCATGCATACATAAATAAAATAAATCTTTAAAAATAAATAAAATACTTATTTATGCATTCTTTCATTGTATCTTCAATTACAAGGGAAAAAGTTTGAAATTTTCTTGCTTATTCATAATTGGTTTATCTGAAGCTTCCTATGAAAATAGTGTTCTCCTTCGAATGCAACAAAATTTAAATGTAATTTTCCTTTCTAAGCCTGTGAATATCAGCTTTGCAACTGTGTAGTAGTTTCAAAATGGAAGAAAACATTTGAAAAGTAGTTTTCAAGATGGTCTAAACTCCTTGAAGAATTCTAATAATTCCATGGTATGCCCTATTGCAATGTCTATATATATGCTTTTATTTCGTAGTAACAAAATAATAGACTGCCTGCAGGCTTGCAATTCCTGTCTGGGAGCTGAGGTTCAAGATTTATTATTTGTACAGACACTACAAAGAAGGGCTCCAGGGACACAGAGGGCCTCCCATTAGGGGCCCTAGGGCTGCCTTCTTCTAGAACCCCTCCTCTCTCCTGTAGTTGCTGCTGCCACTATCCCTGCCACCCACCTGGGCCCAGATCTGGCCTGGCCACCATGAGGCCCAAAGGTGCCCCAGCTCATCCCAGGCATGCTTGTGCATGTGGGGCCATCAAGTTGATTGTTCTGTGTTCCTGACGCCTGCCCTGCTGTGTGCAGGTATCTTATCTTATGAAGCTTCCTTTAATCCACTGGATTTCACTTACAAAATACTTATCTACTTCAAAGATAAAATTATTAAGAACTCCAAGATGAAGACAAAAAAAGAGCATTAAACCAAGACCTGGTCTTTCTGAGCACAGAGCCCTATACAACCTCATGGGGTGGGGGTGGGGGGCACACAGTAAGCCTGCCTCATGCTGGGCACAATAGGCTGCACTTGTGACGGGGCTGGTGAGAGCAAGAGGGTAGATGGGAAGAGAAGCTAGAAACTCTTGGGGCAAACATTGTATTGATTTTAGAATCAACATAGGTGTCCCCTACACAGCTCACAAGGGCCAGGCTGTTCTCCATCCCGGTGGGGACAGAAGTCCAGGAGAAAGTATTTGAATGGGGACTGCTGGCTCCCACAGTTATTAGGCAGTGACCCCCCCAGCATTAGGCTCCTGGTCACCTTGATCTCTCTGTGCTTTCTCTATTTGCTGCTCCAAATTTCCCCTCCTCTTCTCTGTCCTTCCCTTCTTTGGAAATCTGTATAGAGGCAGGTCCAAATTTTCCTTGGTGGTAAGAAATACTTCCAGAGAAAAATTAATTTCAAGGGAGCTAGAAAAATGAAAACCTTTCTCCCAAAGACCAAGAATAAATGGGAAAAACATGACAAATGGGAACAGGCCTCAAAATGCAGATACCTTAGGTGAGACTCAAGGGAATGTACTTACAGTTTCTGAAGTAGCCTCCTGAGAACAAGCCTCCTCCTAGTTGGGCTGAGATACACAATGACAGTAGAGAGAATTTTCTTGGCTGATGGAACATCCGGCCCCAGACACATTTGCAGTGATGACTCTGGGGATGTGGCTGCTAATAAAATGGCATGTGTGCCCCAAGTCTCAGCACAGGAGCATGTCCACATTCACAACAACCCCATGAGGCAGTAAGTTAACTCACTTGAGCAACAGGACATGGGCTCAGAAAAGTCAAGTAACTAGCTCAGAGTCACCCAGCCAGCAAGCGTCAGAACAGGTTGCAAACCCCGGGCTCCTGACTCCACATACAATGTTCTTTTCTGAGGCTGTGAGATAATGGGTCTTTGTCCCAAATCTACCCTTATGCAGAGCAATGCAGTCAGCAACGTGTATCCTTCATCACGTCTTTCAGGCCTCCTGGTATTTCATTATTTTCCATGTTGCCCTGATTCAGCAACTTGGTGCTTTGAACTATACTCCTGTGGAGAAATATGTCTTCTGACTGGCATCCCTGGTTTCTCCAATCACCTTCTCAAAGCAGCAGTAGATCTGAGTAGCTGGTTTTTATGCACAGACATGGTTTATGGATGCAGTGCCTGTGTTATTTCTACCATTTCTCAAAGTCTGAATCCCTTGCAAAGTCTAGACACTCAGTTGTCCCATCTATAAGCAGAGAGGCTGAATGAAAAGCCAGAAGAGGGAGGACTATCCATTGAGTACCATGTGAGTGAGGCGTCAGAGAGGTATTTGCAGGAACATTTGTATAGTGGCTGTTCTCTCTGAAATGACTGACTGCCATTTCAAGCTCTTGGACCCCTGGGGATGCCTGGTTATTGACCTATCCTTGACCTCTCTATTGGTACAGTGTCCACCGTCTTTGTTTAACAATTCCTTAAACTATCCAAATCCCAGCCCATGCCTGCTGCCTGCCTAGCTCCCTGAATGCTGGCGAGTCACAGGCAACATCTGCTCCTGTGGCTTAATCCAGCATTTGGAAGGTTTCCCTTCCCAAATCTCTGGACTGGCACCACTCCCAGCCCCAGTCAGCAAAGAGCTGCAGCATTTATGTGGATTTTCCAGCAATGGCTTTGTATGGTCTAGGGAGCAGCTTTGATCTCCATGGAGCTGGGAAAAACTGTGGATGGAGAAAAGAGAGTCGGGAATGACAAGAAGGGAAGGCCTGCTCCCACTTGCTCAGGCTCCAGGCCTTCCCCCAGGCACCTGGAGCTCTACAACCCCAAGGAGTTAATAGATGTGATATACACACTTAAAGTTCAACTTTGATACTAACCCTCAGGCAGAAATAGTTGTGTTTTAACAATTTATTGTGGAATTTGCAGTTAAGAGAGAAGGCTAAGAATGCACCTTTTTCCCTTTTAGGGTTAAGGGGTATCAGTGAATAAGCCTTTTCCCCCAGTGCATTTACGTATCTTTTGATCATATTAACAATGATACTCTTTCTACACTACTGCTCTCTGGATTCCCCAGCTTCATAGATAATGCTGAAGTATTGCTCTGTAACGTGCCTCGGAGGAGGACAAGACTTTTATGACAAGTGATGACATAGATGCTCAAAAACAAGAAGCAACTTGACAGCAATTTTGCAGGGAAACCACATAATTAGTAATACAATGACTTCCAGTTCTCAAGAAGCAATTTAACTCAGACACCCAAGATCCCCTCAGAGTCTCTGGCCTCAATGTCCTGCAGCAGCAGGTCCTGCAGACACAGTCCCAGCCCCAGCCTTCAAGAACCCTCCCGCCCTTTCTCAGTGGACCCATCTATGGCATTTTAGAAGCACTGAATAAAGCATCCTTGGATCTTTCAGTTTTCACACACACATATACAGACGCACAGTTCTGACTATAGACCAACTCATGCTCAGCCCTCAAATGCTAGCCTCCAGATGTCCAACCACTCCAGAATCCCAAGACCCCAGATCCCCAGTAGCCCCTACCCCCACTCCATCCCAGGCCTTATAAAAGTGGCTCTTTTAGGACCTGTGAATTTCAGAAAGATTAGGTAAAAATCCATCACTATGGTCATTTTCTGCAAGAAAACTTCTGAAGATATCTTTATCACAAAATCTCTACAATGACCATAACTCTTTTTTGTTTTAAAGCTTTATTTATTTATGCATACAAGAACTGGGGTACAGGCTAGAGGTGCAGGGGGTGAGAGGATTCACCAGAGACAAAGTGGGGAACAGAACAGGCAGAGCTACTGAAATACACTGCTGAGGGGAGCAGTGTCAAGACAGGAGAGATCTGCTGCATCATGTGGGTAACTCCCTGGCTGGGGATGGAAGTTGTGCTGCAGTGGCTGCCGATAGCTTCATAGTGCTGCGTCTTAACACCTGTGCCACCAGGGAGACCCCACATTCCTTTTCCTAACATGACCAATCAGGATTCTGTATCCTGTATTCAAGACTCTTGGGGGATCTTGGGTGTCTGAGTTAAATTGCTTCTTGGGAACTGGAAGTCGTTGTATTACTAATTATGTGGTTTTCCTGCAAAATTGCTGTCAAGTTGCTTCTTGTTTTTGAGCATCTATGTCATCACTTGTTAAGTTAGATGATAAGGATGGATATTGGGAAAGTAATTAGCAATTTCTGCCCTTCTATTTTTATACATTATCTTTCCTGTCAATTTTGGGCTACATGTGTTTTGGGACTGAGAATTCCTTAGATTTTAGAAAGGTGATATGTCATTTATTCAGCATATTATATACAATGCTGGATATGTATACTATATACAAGCACTATGTAGCCCACACATTAACTTTTCTGGATTGAAATGATTGAAAAATTCATGTACAAAATTCAATCAAGGGTGCCAAATAAAACTATAAATGATCTCATGGCAGTTCAGGTCAGATTTCATCCCTTTACCATTTTTATGCCAAGCGTAGGGGCATAGAACTTTAGAACTTCTGGGATTTCGGTTATGAATCAAGAATTGTGGTCTTTTAGCCTTATTTTACTTAGCAAGAAAGCAGGGCTCTCATACCTTAGAGAAGTCAAATAACTCACTCAAGGTCAAACAGCTCTAAGAGGTGCAGCCAAGGTAGAATGAGGTTTCTAACTCCCAAGCAAGTATATAGGAAATGGGGCCTGCGGGAAGCCAAGGGTCTCTGACATGGAAGAAACACAGGAGGCCTTCTCAGACCCATGCCTGCTTCACAGTTCCAGTTTTATAAATACATTTTAAATGTACCATGGATAAGCTTAAACAGTAAGGAAACCATATGTTATATGCTCCAAACGATTAAAGTACTAATTTATTTCTTACATAGTTCAAAGACCCTACTCTGTACTATAATTTATGTAAAATAATAATCTTTTAATATTCATATACAAAATTCAATATGTGCAAAGTGAGAAGCAAGACCAGTTCCCAGTTTCCCAAGACTACTGCCCAGTCAATTGTTGCAATGTTCCTGTGCATCCTTGCAGAGGTGGCTCCTAACTTAGACATCACCAAAGGTTATTAGTGGTTGCCTCTGGGTAATGGGATTAAAAGTGAGACCTTTACCTTCTTTGCTATACTTTATATTCTTGTGATTTTGTGACAATTATTAAAACTTTCGGAGCTTCAGTATTGTCCATGAGAAAGCAGAGACACGATACTGTCTGGATAGAAATGCATAGAATGTACATACCTCAGATTCCAGGCCAGAGCAGGTACCCAGCCCTTTCCCCTTCAGGCTTTGGGTCAGGTCAAAATGCAGATGGTCCAGGCTCTGTGTGCACTGGTATGAGCTGCTGCTGCTGACTCATTTTTTCCCCTGAGGACTCTCACCTTTGTGTGGTGGTGAAGTAAGTAGGTGAGATGTTAGGCCAGACAGGCGACAAAGCCTTTCCAGCGATCCTACCCACCTTCTCCAGTCCTCTTCCTCCTTCTTGTCTAGGCATAGCACTCTCGAGCCCAAGACTCTGCTAAAAGACCGCAGGCCCTGAAGGCTTCCAAGCAGATCCAGGGTCTTACCAGCACAGGCTGAAAACAGCAAAGAAATAAAATCCTGTCACCACTCTCCTATAAACAATAGAGAGAGAATTAGCTGCATAATTTGCAGTGTGCAATGCAAAGTTAAAATATGGGGCCCCGGGCCTCCCCAGTGGGGCAGCGGTTGAGCCCTGGGTTGCGAAGTTGCCCGCAGCCTCTGCAGAACCAGTTCGATCCCTGGCCACGGGCGAGGGTCCCACCTGGTGCGCAGACCTCTCCTGCCGCCCACTGCTCCCCTCAGCAGTGTATTTCTTCGTCAGTCTGCCTGTTCTGCTCTCCGCTCTGGCTCTGGTGAATTCTCTCACCCTCCCGCGCTTCTGACTGTACCCAGTGCTTGTATAAATAAATAAATATATCTTTAAAAAAATAAAATAAATAAAATAAAATAAAATATGGGGCCCCCTGTTTTATAATGAAGAATGACAAAAAGAGCAGCACATTAAATTAAGTGTAGTCTGCACCAATGTGGGGCCCCGTGTGACCGCACAGGTCTCATGCCCAAGAAGGTGGTCCTGTAGAGGACCGAGGTATGTTCTGTCCTCATAGCACAGCCCTCTGTGGGCTGCCAATGCCTCTGCTTCCGCAATGAGATATTCACCATGGATCTCCTTCTCCATTCTACACCTGAGCTGATTTACAAGCAGATTCAGACCTGCAGCTCAGAGGGAGGCCAAGTCGGCCACATGCATGCACAGCGTTTGCCCTTTCGCTGACCTCTTTGCTCTCCTGGAGCTCTCAAACTGCAGTTTACCCAGCACCATGTACAAATGTGCTTGAACAAGCATGTGTTTAGGCAGATTGTGCCTGTTCTCATGTGCCATTGTGAGAACCTGCTGTAAGGAACACAATTTTATGGTTGATGTCAGAACAACTCATTTCCAATTAGTTCCTCTTTAGAAGGTGTGAGAAGGGTATTCTCCAGCAACTGGCTCCCCTTTCCAGGGGCAAACCCTGTCAATCAGTCTTTGTACATTTTTGCAGAGATAGTGTGGTTTTGACCTCATCTGGATTTTAATCCTAGTTTCAGTAACTCGAGGAGGTATATGGGTTATCTCCTGTAAACCAAGCTCACTTCTGCTAAATGATTCAAGACATCAGCAAGCATCTTTAAAATGCCCATTTCCCCAATTAAATTATTATCTATCTTAACAAGAAATTCTATACAGCAATGAAAAGGAATGAGGAAGCTCCTTATGTAATGATAAGAAACACTTCTTCGTGTTTGTTTGTTTGTTTTAAAGATTTATTTATTTATTTATACAAGCACTGGGTACAGTCAGAGAAGCACAGGAGGGTGAGAGAATTCACCAGAGCCAGGAACAGAACAAGCAGACCAACGAAGAAATACACTGCTGAGGGGAGCAGTGGGCAGCAGGAGAGGTCTGTATACCATGTGGGACCCTCGCTGGTGGCCGGGGATCAAACTGGCGCTGCAGAGGCTGCGGGCAGCTTCTCAGCCCAGTGCTCAACCGCTGTGCCACCAGGCAAGGCCTGATAAAAAACACTTCTAAGTAGTGCATCTCTAAGGTACGCTAGTTAAGAAGAGCTTGCAGTACACCACTCACATAGGGTCTCGCATCTGATTAGCAGCATGGCCCTGATCTGCCAGCCTAGTCAAGAAAAGGAAATGAGAGCAGTCTTGCCCCCTTCTTGGTGACCCTTTCCTTTTCCTTTTGTGGCTCACAGGCCATCTGTTGGCTGACCTCAGCCTCGGCTGACGTCAAGTTCCCTTTTTGCCCTGGGCTGAGCTGCTTCCTGTTGCCCAGCAACAGAACACCTGCGTGCCCTCCCCAGTCCCTTGGGCTGCCCAGGGCCCTGGTTTCTGACTGTGCCAAAGCAGGAAGGACAGGCTCTGGGTATTGCTGGGTTGCTCTGGTGGGGAGAAGAAAAGGGGTTCAGGGACACGGGGAGAAAGGAAAGATTTCCCTGTGGGGTTGTGCTCAGGATAGAGTCAGTAGACATTTGTGACTCCCCAAAACACTGGCCAGAGTGCCCTGAGATTCTCAGTGTTGGAATCTGTCGCTTTCTATGCAAGCACTCCTGGAAGGGAACACATTTCTCTGCTGTCATCTTAGGGTGACTTTCTTTGTGGGAAGGAGATGCTAGTTCCTGTGGCCAGTGAGAGGGCTAGAGGGGCTGGGCTAGGTGAGGCCCAGGTAGAGTTTTGTGACAGGGGGCTCTGGGCAGGGCGCCCATAAGCTGATGAGGTTATAGGGCAAGACAAGGGTGAAAGGATGGAAGGGTTCTCTTCTTCCCATGAACTTGACTTGGTTAACTCCCGTTTGTCCTTCTTATCTTGGCTTCAGTGTCACTTCATGAAGGAAGCCCCCACCGCATCCTCCAAAGCACATTAGATGCCCCTGTTATTCCCTCTCATAGACCACACTTTTCATTCATAGCCCTTATCTTTTGTGTGCCTGTCCCCCCTCCCCCAACCCACAAATACCACAAATGCTGAGGACAGTGGCCTCATCTGTCTGTTCACCAGCCAGTCCCAGCACATAGCCCTGAGCCTGAATATAGTGGGCACTCAAGGACGTTGAGCCGGGTGAGTGAATGAATGCACAGAAGAACAGACAAGCAGAACTGGGGCGGCGATGTCAGGGGTGGGTGCACAGGGGCAGGGCCCTCCTGCCCCTTCTCACTTTGCCTAGACTAGCCTGGCCTCCTGGGTCAGAACAGAAGCCTTGGGCCTGTAGGGTGGCTGAGGTTCCATTTCCTCTGCCTGGGCAGAGGAAGCTGGGATTTTCCAAAGAACCATGTTGTCATTGTTCCAGGTGCATAATGAATAGCAACCATTCTTCCTCCGGAGAATGAAGTCATTTCCTTGCAATCAACACCAAACCCACAGGAAAGGAAACCAGCATTTATCGTATACCTACTGTGTGCCAAGCAATTGGGTTGCACATTTGATTCTCACAACAGCTCTGCAGGGCAAACATAATTTCTGTTTTTATAGATAATGCAACTGAGACCCAGAGATGTTAATTAAGTTATCACATTCATAAAAAGAAAGGCAGAGCTGAAATGTGGACACGTGTGTATGGTGACAGAGCCCACACCAGCCGTTGATGGAGGAGAAGTCTCAGGAGACACACTCAGTCCTGCACGCTGCAGGCAGTGCCCCTGGCCGCTTCCCTGCTTGTCTCTTGAAGACTGAGGTATAGGTGGGAAAAGCCTCCCCAAAAAGGAGGAAAGGATGAATATGAATAGAGAAATGGGACCAAGTGTACTTCCATTTATTCCTCAAATCTCTATTGACTACGTCAGGTGCAGGGGCTGAGGACAAAATATGAAATAGAGGTCTTTTGTCATAGACATCACTATCTAGTGGGTGAACCAAATAAGAAAGTCAGATGTTCCAGTTTAGCAAGAATAACAATACTAGATCATTTATTCTATTTCTGTTAATGTTTGAAATTCTCTATTATCAAATGCTTAAAAATATGTATCAGATTTCCATCCAAATGCAATGCTCAGGGTATGGTAAAAGCACAAGGAAGAGGTGCCCAACCCAGACTGAAGGTCTATCTGGGAAGCCTTCATTGAAGAGGTGACATCGGAGCAGAGTTTGTTGAGATAAGAAGGAGCTAGTGAGGCATTGCCCAAATGGCAAATGTAGACACCGAGTGTGAAGCATTGTGCTTTGCTTAGAGAACTGGAGGGACAAGGCATTCCTACCACCAAAACTGGGAAATATTTTCTTCAAGCTCCCTTGTGAAATGGTCTCTCAGGTGCATTCAGCACTCCTCTGGGTTTTGGAGATTTGGTTTGGTGTTTCTGAAACTAAAACCACAAGCAAATAAGCAGAGGAGGGGCATCACACAGAGGTGAGCACGTGGAGTGAGCACTGAGCTCCCATCTCAAAATTTGCCTTCAGTAAACAAAATAATCCTCCCTTCTACCCAGTTCTATCAAAGAGCTGAGCATCAGGGGAATCCTCTGATCTCTAAGAACAAAGGTCAAAATAAATAGAGGGTACCATTGCCAAGTGGACCAGAAAATTGAAATCCAAGTTAGAGACAGGGTCTATATGCACAAAGATAATCAAGCCCCCCAAAAGTTTGGATTTACTCATGATTTCATCCAAATGTAGCAATAATATTAGCAAACTTGCTATTAGTAAGCTCTTCCCGTGTACCAGGTACATGGGTATACTCTGCTGTATGCTGAACATATGACATTTCATTTAATTCTCAACAACAACCTTGTAAGGGCTATATTACAATACCCATTTTATTTATGAACAAATGGTAATTCAGAGAGGCTGAGTAACTCTCCCAGGATCACCCAGCCAAGACATGGACATGCTGAGATTTGAACCCAGGTTTGTGGACACTGAAGCTCACGCTCTTTGTCTTTGGGTTAGACACCCAATGGGTCTGGCCACTAAACAGGTCCAAAGAGAAACTCATCATCTTGGCCCAAGATTTGTTCCTCTTCCTTCTCAAACTCAGAAAATGGCAATTCCCTTCACCGTGATACCATCCAGTTGTACAAATTAGAAACCTAAGAACTTTCACCTCATACCTAACCCTCCTCAATATTGGTAACTCTCCCATGAATATCATGCTCCCTGGCGGTCTCACAGTCAGGACTCGGCGCTCTCTCACATGAATGTCTTTGACATTCTTCTGTCCTCCTGTTCTCACTGCTGCTGCCTGAGCTCAAAAGGGGCCACCTCTTTGTGTCTGACTAGGACATTCTCCATCAGTCCCTCTCCTTCAAGGAACCTGGGTGATCAAATTATTACCTGTCTCCCCCATCATAGACAGAGCTTCATCATTTTAATCCCAGTGCTTGCACACAGCGGGCACTTAGCATCTGGATGACTGAAGAGAGCCAGGAGTCGCTATTTCCGTCCATGGACATCATGAGCTGAATTGTGTCCCCTCAAAACTCATTAGTTGTTGGGGGCCTCCCTGGTGGAGCAAGGGGTTAAGTCTCAGCACTAAGAAGCTATCTGCAGCCTCAGTAGCCAAGTTCGATCCAGGCAAGGGAGCTACCCACATGGCACAGCAGACCTCTCCTGTCTTACCCGCTGCTCCCCTCAGCCGTGTATTTCAGTAGATCTGCCGGTTCTGCTCCCCACTCTGTCTCTGGTGAATCCTCTCACCCCCTGCACCTCTGACATACACCCCAGCTCTTGTATGCATAAATAAATAAAAAATAAAATCTTTCAAAAAAAAAACACAACTCATTAGTTGTCATCCCAACTCCTAGTACCGCAGAATGTGACTGGACATCAGGCCTTTGGGGAGGAAATTCAGTCAGAACAGGGGCCTCATGGTGGCCCTAATCCAACATGAGAGGTGTCCACATAAGGAAATGATGACACAGGAAGTGCAGAGGGACATATAAGGACACAGTTGACAAGGTGGCCACCTGCAAGTCGAAGAGAAGGATCATGGAACGAAGCAACTGACACCACAATCTTGGGCTTCCAGGCTCCAAAACTGTGAGACAATAAGTTTCTGTAGTTGACGTCACATTGTCTACAGTGTTTTCTTACAGTGGCCCTACAACGAGCACATGCAAGAAAGGAAATCAGACTCAGAGGTTGAACCACTTACCCATCACAGATTGTAAGTGGCAATTATTAATTAGTAATAATTAATAATGAGCTCATTAATAATGCATTCGTCACATTGTGATCACTTGTTTATGCGTTTAGCAACTCTTATAACTGATTTAACTCTTTTTAAAAAAATTATTTTATTTTTATGCATACAAGTGCCGGGGTACAGACCGGAGGTGCTGGGGGTGAGAGGATTCACCAGACTGAGAGTGGGGAACAGAACAGGCAGACTGACTGAAATACACTGCTGAGGGGAGCAGTGGGCAAGTCAGGAGAGGTCTGTTGCACCATGTGGGTAGCTCCCTGGCTGGGGATCAAACTCATGCTGCAGTGGCTGCGGCTAGCTTAATAGGTTGCATCTTAACCCCTTGCACCACCAGGGAGGCCCAGCTGATTTAACTCTTTTATTATTTATCTTCCTGTTACTCCAACTGGCCTCCTGGCAAAAACCCTATCTGATCCTTGTCAGTGTTCCTGACTTCCTAGCTAAGCATTTTTTAAACAAAGTTTCCAAAGCACTCTTTGTTCTTCTTGTGTGAGACAGTAATGTATTTTGATAGGTAAAAAGGAGCCTAAAGGCAGATTCCAGATTCCCAAGAGAAACACACAACAGAAGGGGCCACCACCTCCAGAAATGACTGAATTCTGATCTCCACATGCAAGCATCAGGATGACTGTTTTAAGACAATATGGGGGCAGTGGTGTACAATGTGTGAAGTTAAGGTTGTCCATCAAATATAAAAGGAGTGTGAATGAGAGAGTGTGAGTGAGTGAGTGTGTGTATGCTGGCAGAGAGTTGGGCCAGAGGCCTGTGGGGAACAGGAGCTGTAACTTCAGAGTAGCCCCCTTGGCATGTGGAAGGGGCCTGTGGCACTGAGCAGGTAGGGGGCTTGCAGCCAACAGCAGACAACCCAGCAAAAGAGGCAGGGAGACTGGACCCGCTGAAGCAACAGTCCACGCTTTCTCACAAAACCACTAACATTTCATAGACAAAATGCCCTTGGGGTGGCACCCCCAGTGCCTGACATCCTCAGGAATGAGGGCACTTGTCCAGTGTCATACAAAAGGTCTGTGGATGGAATGGGGCATGGCCCTTCTAGAAGTGAGCGAAAACCCCATCAGATTTCCTGGAAGAGTCCCTATAGATTTCCTGGCTGACACACCTCCATTGTTTAGCGAGGCTTGTTCTTTCCTGTCCCACAGGACAGTTCTCCAACATGAGCATCCCCTGCTGAAGATACTCAACTCTGAAGATTCAGCAAAGAGGCTTCATGGCTCAAAATATTTTGATGAGGTCAGTTTCACGGTACCTATGGTGTGAAAAACAGCACTAAGACTCCATCCCCTCTCACGGAAGCAGCAGCAGGAGGGCCGACTATGTGCCAGGCCCTCTGCAGCTATGAGCAGAAACAGACATGGGCCTGTCCGCCAAAAGGCTACAAGAGCTGCCACCTACACACCACACTGCAACTAAGCTGGTGGTCTTTGGAGGACTCTTTTGCTACAGGTGATTTTTCCCTTCCTTTTTTCCTGTATTTTCTAATTTCCCACTCTGAAGAACCTAGATTATTTCAATAAAGTATGAGATAGAACTTTCTACCTTTAACAAATGTTACCTAAACTGGACACAGAAAGCACACAGTCATTTACACAAAGGAAGCTTGATACAAAGAGGTATTAAACTAAGAAAGGAGAGTGAATATGAACACATAAAGGGAACTCTCAAGGGCTCTCTCAGCTGAGAGTACTCAGGAGAGACAGCTTGGAAAGGGAGCTCTTTCCTCAAAGTTGGGGTTCAGGTCTCCCTAGAGAAGATGTGGTTGCAGCCCATTGTGTTGGTCTGGGCAGAGCTGCTCCACAACAGCAGGGTGAGCAGGAAACCATCTTCCCAGGTCTAGGTGAGCTGACTCCCTGTGGAAGTCAGTGTCCTACAGGCACAAGGCTTAGCGCACATGGTGTCCCCCAGGAAGGTGTGGGAAGGCGATCAAAACACCTGGTCCAGGGCTGTGAGGTCACCAAGGGACTTCCCTGGGCATGAAGCTGAAGCAGGGTGCTACAGGATGACCCACAAACCTGCATCACTCATCCCACGGCCAGAGCTAGAACAAGCCAGGGCTCAGCACACAGGAACCAGGAGAAGCCCCTTCCTCCTGCGGCGTTCCTCCAGCGCCCTCTACTGGCTAACTTTAACATCGTGCGCTCTGGTAGCAAACGGCCTTCCAAAGGTCCCTGCAGGCTCCAAAGTGAATTTGCAGGTGCAGAGTACGGTGATAACTATCACAGGTTATCAGTCATTCGAACGGGAATTAGCAAGGTTTTTGAGTGAGGAATACGATAGTAAATATTTTAAGCTTTGTCAGTTACAGAGACTGTCAAAACTATTCGATTCTGCCGCACTGCTCAAAGAGCAGAATAGACATCTTGTGAACCAATCAGCACACAACCCTAAAAACTTGATTTACAAAAACACTCAGTGGATTTGGTCATAGATCATTATTTACCAACTCTTGATTTAGAAGTATGGAATGAATAATCTGTATTCTGGGCATACAAGCCCAGAGCTGAGGTGGGTGGTAGGGCTGAGAAAAAGGAATTTAAATGGAGATAATGTCGACATTGCATTGTGGGCTTTGGTTTTTTTGTTTGCTTTTGGTCTAAAGTAAGTGAGTGCTATGGAGTGGATGTTTGTGTCTCCCCCTGCCCCCACCTCATTTATGTGTTCAAACCTTAACCCCAAAGAGATGATATTTAGCGATGGGGCCTTTGGGAGGTAATTAGGTCATGACGATGGTGACCTCATGATGGGAAATTCTTTTCTTTTTTTAAAAGATTTATTTATTTATGTGTACAAGCACTGGGTACAGTCAGAAGCGCGGGAGGGTGAAAGAATTCACCAGAGCCAGAGCGGGGAACAGAGCAGGCAGAAGGACCGAAGTACACTGCTGAGGGGAGCAGCGGGCGGCAGGAGAGGTCTGCGCCCATGTGGGACCCTCGCCCGGAGGCCGGGGATCGAACTGGCGCTGCAGAGGCTGTGGGCAGCTTCTCAACCCAGCGCTCAACTGCTGTGCCACCGGGGAGGCCATGATGGGAAATTCTTATAAGAATTTCTCTTAAACTCTTGTAAGGTTCTTCTAAGACAAGAGAACATCTCTCTCATGTGGGTGGACAACAAGACAGCTGTCTCAAACCAGGAAGCCAGTTCTCAACAGCTCATCTCACAGAGCTCATCAGATCTGCTAGGACCTTGATCTCCAACTTCCCGGCCTCCAGAACTGTGAGAAAAAAAAAGTTTGTCCGATGTTGTTTAAACCACTCAGTGCATAGTAATTTGTTACAGCAGCCCAAACTAAGACAATGAACTCTGATATTAAATTGATCTAACAGAGCACTGCAATTATTATCCATAAGAGACTGCAAGGTAACATAACAGTCCATGTTGTGTCTGCCACTTGAGGAAGCTGAGACTCCAAAGGACTAAGAAATGTGCCTCAGATCTTACAGCCTGTCTGAGTTGGCATTTGAACCATTAGTCTGTTTCACTTAAGTGTATATTCCTCACCACCATGTCCACTATAGCACTCACAGGGGCCAGGTTGATGCTTCCAAACTAGGCTGCTTTCGCTGATCATAATAAAATTGGGTTTAACACCCCTGATCTTTGGCCAACTGGGGCCCCGGCCTGAAGGAATGTGTACTTCACCTGGTGAAGTCCCATGTCCTGTGATATCCCAAGCACTTAAAGGCAAAAGGTGAGAGGTCTCTGACCATTCAGCATCAACCTATTGATTGTCGAGCTGGTTCTGCTGAATTGACTGGCTAGGTTATTGTCTTATTTCAGGGTCCCCACTCCTTTCATGGGTTCCCCCGATGAAGAATTATTCCTCAATTAAGTGTACTACATTTGTTGAGTTTCCCCCACAAAAACTTGCACTTATCACAGATGTTTCTTTATTTAATTTGTTTTTTTTTTTTTTTTTTATAGAGGCATGCTTTATTTATTTGTTTTTTGCTGGTTTCTTTGTTTGTTTTGTTTATACATGCACTGGGTACAGTCAGAAGCGCGGGAGGGCGAGAGAATTCACCAGAGCCAGAGCGGGGAGCAGAGCAGGCAGAAGGACCGAAGTACACTGCTGAGGGGAGCAGCGGGCGGCAGGAGAGGTCCGCGCGCCATGTGGGACCCTCCTCCGGTGGCCGGGGAGCAGCCGGGGATCGAACCGGCGCCGCAGAGGCCGCGCGCAGCTTCGCAACCCAGCGCTCAACCGCTGCGCCACCGGGGAGGCCCTCTTTATTTAATTTGAACACATTTGTAAGATGAGGTTTATCAAAATAAATGGTAACTATTTTATCATTGTTTATTGTCAATAGCAAACATCCTTGGAAGATAGAGATGAAGTCTCCCTATAAGACAGAGGGAAGATTTAATCTTCCACCCAGGATCATAAAGATCATATCTCCCCTTGGAGCAAAGTTTGATCAGGCTTGCTAGTAGCTCCTTTTAAATGGTTAGGTCTTGCTAAGCTTAGGGTCACTCAGCTGTGACATGAAAACACTATATATGCTCTCTCTATCTGGGTCCACCACTCCATTGCCCCATGGAGCAAGGGGAGCCAACAAAAACATGAACCTCATGCTGCCTGCTATATGGTGAGTGACAAAGTCCTCTGTTTCTGACCCAGGACTTTCTGGTCTTCTGCCATCATCTATGAAACTGTGGCAGGCTAATGTGTTAGCGTGTGTGTAGGATAAAATCTCAAACACTTCATAGTCCTTAACACTCTTATCCAAATATCAAGAGTGAGTAACTCTCACTTTCTCACCTCCCATTGACCTCAACCCCTGAATTCGGTATCAACGCCAGTATAATATGATGCTACTCTTACTGATATTCCCTAAGACCCTCTTGCTGCATTTCAGTGGTTATTTGAATCCCCATGGAATGTTTTTGGAACTCTAAGATCTTAACACTAGGGGGCGCACCCTCCTGGTGAAGTGCCCAATGTCAGCATCTGCAAGATCACACTTACCTGCCTGTCCTCATTGGTGGCCCCCTTCATGGAAATATTTTCCTTTAGCAGCCTCAGCAAAGGCCTACTGACCTCCCTTATTTTTTTAAAGTTTATTTATTTCTGCATACAAGAGCTGGGGTGTAGGCCAGAGGTGTGGAAAGGTGAGAGGATTCACCAGAGACAGAGTGGGGAACAGAACAGGCAGACGGACTGAAATACACTGCTGAGGGACCAGCAGGAGAGTCAGGAGAGGTTTGCTGCGCCATGTGGATAGCTCCCTGGCTGGGAATTGAATTCGTGCTGGAGTGGCTGCGGATAGCTTCATAGGTTGCATCTTTTTTTTTTTTTAAAAAAAAGATTTATTTATTTATTTATTTATGCAAGCACTGGGTACAGTCAGAAGCATGGGAGGGTGAGAGAATTCACCAGAACCAGAGCGGGGAGCAGAGCAGGCAGAAGGACCAAGGTGCACTGCTGAGGGGAGCAGCGGGCAGCAGGAGAGGTCTGCGCGCCATGTGGGACCCTCCTCCGGTGGCTGGGGAGCAGCCAGGGATAGAACCAGCACCGCAGAGGCTGCGGGCAGCTTCGCAACCCAGCGCTCAACCGCTGCGCCACTGGGGACGCCCAGCTCTTTTCTTTTACGCTCTATTTCAGGTGTCTGTGTACTCCCAGCTCCCCCAGGCCCACTCCTCCTACTATTGTCCCTGCTCAGGCCCCAGTCCTTCCTGCCAGGGGTGACTGCAGTAGCCCCTAACTGGGATTCCCACCTCCTTACCGCCCTCCTAAAGCACTCACTCCGCTTTAGGAGGCCAGAGTTATGGCCCTAAAATAGAAGTAGAGTCAAATCATGTCATTTTTCTGCCTTAAGCCTTTCCCTGTTCCTCACTGCCTGTGTGAAAATGTCATAGTTATTAACAGCAGAGTTCACCATGCTCTGTAGGGTGACGTCCTCCCATCCTGAAGTCCTCGCCCAAGTACTCCTCCCATCTCCCTCCTATGGCCACTACCACTCAAAAGAGGGGAAAGAGGTGGGGCGAGGTGTCTCAGCATCATATTAAGTAGCACTAGTTGGTTTTCATTTGTATTATCTGGAATCAGGAAGTACTAAAATGTTGCATTAAGCACCAGGCGTGAGGCACACATCTTCTGTCTTCCTCAGGCCTATCTGTTCTTGGCTTTTCTTTAAAAAGTAAATCATAATTTTGATCAGAAGCCATATTTCTACCCAATTATTCACTATCGAGTTTGTTTGCTTCTCAGGGACCCCCAAGAAATAGATAGAGCTATTCCTTCATTCTACCCAGTGAAGGTGCTAAAAGAATAGGTTTTCTTCACTACATGATATGCACATCAAAGACATCTTTACAGACACATCACCCAAAGTAATGATAGTGAAGGCAAAGATCAACAGCTGGGACTACATCAAATTAAAGAGCTTCTGCACAGCAAAAGAGACAATAACAAAAACAAAGAGAAACCCCACCAACTGGGAGAACATTTTTGCACCCAACACTAATGATAAAGGACTGATCACAAAAATCTGCAAAGAGCTGATGAGACTCAGCAACAACAAAGAAAATAATCCAGTCAAAAAATGGGCAGAAGAGCTAAAAGGAAACTTCTCTGAAGAGGAAATGCAAATGGCCAACAGGCATATGAAAAAATGATCAACATCACTTGTCATCAGGGAAATGCAAATCAAAACTACCATGAGATACCATCTCACACCAGTGAGAATGGCACATATTAAAAAAACTAGCAACAACAAATGTTGGCGAGGGTGTGGAGAAAAAGGAACTCTCCTGCACTGCTGGTGGGAGTGCAAACTGGTCCAACCACTGTGGAGAGCTGTGTGGAGATTTCTGGACCTACTAAACATAGAGCTTCCATATGATCCAGCAATTCTACTCCTAGGTATTTACCCAAAGGACACAGAAACATCAACTCCAAAGAGCACCTGCACCCCTATGTTTATAGCAGCACTATTTACAATAGCTAAGCTTTGGAAACAACTCAAATGCCCAAAAATAGATGACTGGATCAAGAAGATGTGGTACATATACACCATGGAATATTACTCAGCATTCAAAAAAGATAAACACATGCAATTTGCAGCAACATGGACGGCGCTGGAAGGGATCATGCTCAGCGAAATAAGCCAGAAAGAAAAAGAAAAATACCGGATGGCCTCACTCATAGCAGGAATCTAGAAAACTTAAATAAGGGACCGGGAAAATGAATAACTATAAGAAAGTGAAAATCAAAATCAACAAACAACTATGAACCAGAGACACTCTATAGGAGGTGGGGGGTGGGGAGGGGAGGGATTGGGGTCAAAATAAGGGGGTCGCAATTGTATGGGGAACATAAAAATAAAAAAAAAATTATATTAAAAAAAGAATAGGGGGGCCTCCCCGGTGGCGCAGCGGTAGAGCGCTGGGTTGCGAAGCTGCCCGCAGCCTCTGCGGCGCCGGTTCGATTCCCGGCTGCTCCCCGGCCACCGGAGGAGGGTCCCACATGGTGCGCAGACCTCTCCTGCCACCCGCTGCTCCCCTCAGCAGTGTACTTCGGTCCCTCTGCCTGTTCTGCTCCCCGCTCTGGCTCTGGTGAATTCTCTCACCCTCCCGCGCTTCTGACTGTACCCAGTGCATGTATAAACAAAAACAAATGAACAAACAAACAAATAAATAAATAAAACATGCCTCTAAAAAAAAAAAAAAAAAAGAATAGGGTGTCTTGGTGAGACTCCTTCATATATAAATCGTATATACATTTTATAGAGAATTTTATTTTCAAGTCTCCTTCGCCCTCTAAGCAAACAAACCAACACCCTTGGGCGACCACCAGGAGGCGCCGGGGGCCTCGGAAGACCTGCGGTACCTTCCCGGCTGGAGAGGCGGCGATGGATGCTGCGGTGATGGAGCCCGGCTGCTTCCTTTTATAAAAATCACTGTGAGGGAAGAGCAGAGAGTTGCGTTATTTTAGGGAGACCTTGTCGCACTCCCCCTCCCGCGTGTAGGTAGCGTCTGGGGGGTGCGCTGGCCCCTGGAGAGACGCTGGCGGTGCCTGCGCTGGCAGCTGAGGCTCCTTCAGCGGCTGCAGCCGGCAGTAACCCGACCCCGCCGGCGGGAGGACCGAAGAGGCTCCACCGAGAGCGGCCACTGCGAACAAAAGCCTCCGCGCGGGGCCGGAGCTCGGGACCTGCGGTGAGTGAGCCCGCCCTGGGACCCGGAGCGTCCAGCACTGGCCTGGCCCTGCTCATTGAGCTCCAGGAGTCCATCTCGCTGAGACATAGTGGGGGGACCTCGAGGGCATCGGGAGGTCGGTGTCCGAGCCTAGACCGGGATGCACGGTGCTTCTAGCACATTCAGACTCGGAGGGGATCAGCTGCATCTGGGAGAACCCAGACACCTTCTCCATCCCCAGCAAACACCCGGCGGTGGGGGTTGGGGGTTGGGGGTTGGAAGGCGTGCACTGTTCCTGGTAAGCCCTGCCCAAGAGGCAGGATGGAGACTCCATCACCCCTCCCCGAGAGGCCTTTTGGGGATGAGACATTTCTCTCAGCCCTTGCATCCTTCCCGGCCTGAGTCTCCGTGGGCAGCAGGAGTCAACCCGCAATTTCTTCCCTAAGCAAATGGGGCCACTGCAGCAATGCGCTTTGGGGATGAACGGCCTCTCCATTTTTTTGTTCCTACAAAGCTGCATCCCAGGTCGCCCGCCTAAGCTACAAACAAATACCCTAATCCTCCTGGGAATCCTCCAGAGCCTCCCCGGTCGGCTACCGCCTGCACCTCGATCTTTTCATCTTAACTTGCAGCTGGAAGGAATATTGCAACTAGGGGGCCCGACGCCCAGGGGAGCTTGGCCAAAGGCCTCGGTCCTACACTTACATAGGGGGGATTTAAGGGGCTAAGACAGATGAAGTCTGCTCGCTACACGCCAGTCCCCTCTTCCCCCCAAGGATTTTTAGGGCATCGGTATTATGATTTACTTTCCACCGGGCCTCTGAGCTTAATCCTAAAGCGGATTAAGCTGGGAAAAAGTGAATATGAACGGGGAGGGAAGAACCGCTTTCAAATGCATTCCTCAATGTCCCTCCCTCGTCCCCCGCAGACTCTGCGTAAAGACTCAGCCATGGTGGATCCCGTGCCTCAAGAGGAGAAGGCGGGAGAGGAGCCCGGAGGCTCAGGAGGGGAAGGTGCCGCCGCCTCGGTGCCCCCAGATGCCCAGGGTGCCCAGCAGCCTGCGGCATCCTCGGCCTCGGCCTCGGCGGCGGCGCCCCGCAAGGCTGAAGTCCCGTGCAGCGCCGAAGGTGGGAGGCGGGAGCAGTCCCCGATGCTGCACCTCGACCTCTTCAACTTCGACTGTCCGGAGGCCGAGGGCAGCCGCTACGTGCTGACCAGCCCCCGCTCGCTGGAGGCCTGCGCCCGCTGCGCCGTCAAGCCCGTGGAGCTGCTGCCACGGGCCCTGGCCGACTTGGTGCGCGAGGCACCGGGCCGCTCCATGCGAGTGGCCACCGGCCTGTACGAGGCCTACGAGGCGGAGCGACGCGCCAAGCTGCAGCAGTGCCGGGCCGAACGCGAGCGCATCGTGCGCGAGGAGAAGCGGCGCCTCTTCACGCCGCTGGGCCCCGCGGCGACGGCGGCCTCGGCCTCTAGCGCGGGCGGCAGCAGCAGCAGCTGCAGCAGCGCCAGCCTCCCGGCCTCGCCCAAGCCGCGCGCGACCCGCAAGGCCTCCTCCAGCCCCTCCCCAGCCCGGACCCAACCTCCGCCCGCGGGCTCGCGGGGAGGTCGCAAGAGCCACTCGCTGGACTCGCTGTCCCGCCGGCGAGAGGGCGCCCTCAGCTCTGAGTCCGGCGCGTCGTCGTCTTCCTGGTCGTCGCGGGGCTCGGCCAGGAACAGCTACCCGGCGGGTCCGCGTCGTCCGCCCCCAACCCGGTGGGGCGCCCGTCCGCCCTGGCCCTGGTCCCGATCACAAGCCGGAGCTTCAGCCTCGGCGACCTGAGCCACTCGCCGCAGACCGCCCAGCACGTGGAGCGCATCGTGCGCCAAGTGCGCGTGGAGCGGGGCCTGCGCGGGGTGCCCGAGCGCGACCGCAAGATCGCGGCGCTGATGCTGGCGCGGCACCAGGAGGAGCGCCTGTTGCTGGAGCAGCGCGCCGCGGCCCACGGCCAGTGGGAGCAGCAACGCGTGCGCGCCGAGCAGCGGCGGGAGCGCGAGGAGCGCGAGAAGCAGCGCTCGCTGGAGAAGGGCCGCCGGGCCTGGGCCGCGCAGGTGGAGGAGAGGCGCGGTCGCCGCGGCCGCGAGGAGCGGGAGGTGGCGCGGCAGCGGCAGCGGCAGTACGAGCGCAGCGAGGAGCGGCGGCGGGAACTGGCGGAGCACCAGGGCCTGCTACGGCGGGAGCGGGCGGAGCGCGCGGCCCAGGAGGACCGGCTGCGCAAGCTGCAGCAGGAGCAGAACCTGAAGCAGCGGGAGGAGGGCCTGAAGGAAGGGCGAGAACGGGCGGAGCGGGTCCGCAGGGAGCGCGCCCAGCGCGTGGCGCGCACCAAGCAGCGGCAGGAGGGCCAGCTGCAGCGCGAGAAGCGAGAGCTGAGCCGGGCGGAGCGGGCGCGCCACGCGGCACTGCTACAAGGCCGGGTCCGCCAGGAGCAGGAGGATCGAGAGGGACTGAGGAGCTCCCTAGAGGCCAGCTTGGGCCGCGCGCAGGAGAACTATGAGCAGTTGGTGGAGCAGCGCACCCGGGATCTGCGGGAGCGGGCCCGTCGAGAGGAGCTGCAGGGCCGGCGGGCCAAGGAGGCTGCGGAGCGCAAAGACCGGGAGCATCAGGCCCACCTGGAGGCGCTGGCTCGGGTAGGCGAGCGGCGACTGCAGCACGCGACGCAGGCTGCAGAGGAGGCGGTGCAGCAGAAGGCGCGGCGGGTGGGCCAGAATCGGTTGGAGAAGGAGCGGACCCAGCGCGCCAACAAGGAGAAGGTGGACAGGGACGAAGACAGCCGCCGGCGGGAGCTGCTCCAGGCTATCGGGCGCAAGCTGGAGCGCAGCGAGCAGCTGTCTCGGGAGCGACGCTGCGCGCTGGAGAGCGCGCGCTCCACAGCCCGGGCCTCTTTCCACGTGCGGGAGAAGGTTCGCGAGGAAACCAACACGCGCTCCTTCGACCGCATGGTGCGGGAGGCCCAGTTGCACGCCAGCTTGGACCGCAAATGACCGCCGCCCCGCGCTGGACGTCCAGTCACACGCAGCCCCGTGGGGCCTCTCAGCCACGTTGACCATATCGTGCGAGCGCCCCCGTAGGGGCGCAGCACCATGGCCTTCTCAGGCTTTTGACCTCTGAAGCAATGGAAGGACAGACTTACAAGACCAGTCTGTTGCCTTTGCTTTAAAAAACTGACTTCGTTTGGAAATGACATAGCACAATCTTTGACCACATCCATTCTTGGTGTTTCTTACACAGGTCCCTTGCCAAGTTGCATCTTTTGGATTGAAATAGAAAAGGCTGGGGAAAGCCTCTCTCCTCCGCCCCCCCAACCCCCTCAGAGTCCAGAGATTACTACCCCATTCCGTAGCAGTCACCCCAGGCTGGTGTTCAAGGTGCCTCCCCTTAAGCAGCTGAGGAGGCATCTCCCTGGCTGGTTCACCTCCATTTCTAAAAATATGGCAAGTTGCACAAAGCTCAAGGGCTTGGAAGAAAAGCACAGCTCTTTGAAGGTGTAAGCTCACATCCATGTGACCCAAAAAGGGATTGGCTTTTGTGTGCGTGACTTTTAATCTACCACAGACAAATTCTGATCTTAGTTCTGATAGTATTTCAGTTGATTCCTCTAGGTTTTCTAGTTAGACATTCATCTGCAAATAATAAGTGTGTCTCTCTCTCCTTGTTCTCCCAAGTGACCCAAGACATCAGTTGGTTTGGTGATGCAATTTAGCTGTAGTGGAAGCCTCCAGCACTGCATGGGGTGAGGGGGAAGGAGGCAGGTACCTTAGCCAGCAGGGTTCCAATTAAGTTTTCTTGCAGGGTAGTTTTGGGGGAATCTGTCTGATGCCACCTCCCAATGTGGAACCCCTGCCTTGGAGACAGTGGCCATGCCTTAAAAGCAGAGTACCTTATGTGCCTGCCCAGGCCAATCCTGCCTAATTCTCCAGCTCTTGATGCAGTCCCAAGGGTGGGCCCCAGAGAATTTGTAGTGTAGGATTCACTCTATGAAGGAATCACCACAGCTGTTCTGAGGGCAATTTGCTATGGTGGCTGAAGAGCCGGAATTGCCTCTTTAATGTGGAGAGTTGTGTGGTGGTGTATCATCTCCCCTCCCCAAGTGAGGAAAAAGAATCCCCCCCTTTCAATTCCTGGTTCCCTCTCACCTATCACTGACAGCATTTAATCAGTCTCTCTGTGCCTCACCTTTCCCATCGGTCAGATGGGGCCATCAGCACTCTTCTGGTACCTCATGGTCCTCTGGACCCAAAGCGCTGCCTCAGTATTATTTGTTGGTCTTCTTTGTGCCTTTACTGACCTGGAGTTGGGAGGCAGGAGGGATGCTGTTGACCAAGTTTGTTTCTGGGAATCTGGATTCCTGGTGTTGGAAGGAGCAGTGCATCACAGACAGACGGTCATTTCGCTTCTGGGGGACAATACTTGCCACTAACTGGTCCAAACAGCCCAATTTAGTTGTCTTCAGGCCACCTCCAGTGCTTCCCTTCCATGAAGCTGAAATTGACCTACCCCTGCCATATTCACCCACCGACTTCTGCCTTCTTCAGGAAGGGTGGGAGGTAAAACATTACTTTTTACATTCAATCAGGATCAAGAAATAAAAGTTACCAAAAGAAGAAAAGAATCAGGGTATAGAACTACAATATTAAACATATTTCATGTTTTTCTGGACAGGATTTTCCCTGGTAGCTCACAAACACACACACACACACACTGTCGGTGCCCCTCTCACGATCACATACTAAAACAGGTGCAGGAGTTTTGTGTAGAAGGAAGCAGTGCTTACACTTCAGATGTTTATTTCTTGAATGGGTGAACTTTTCCCTCAAAGAGTCTTCTTGTCTGTAGCCAGGTTGTCAGTAAGCTGTCGTAATTGGCTTTGTTTGTGAATCAAGGTTATTTAACTAAAAGGTTAATATAATGCTGGTTCTTACTTTGTGATTCCTGATTCCCTGGAGGACTTTGGAAGCCTTCATAGAAAGTCCATGTAAAACTACTCACTTCCAAAGTGTGGATACTCATTAGAGATGGACACAATGTGGTTTCCTTGGAGAAGGCACTGAGAAGTAGATAGGTGATCTTACCTTTCTCTTTGTTTAGTTTATTTCTGACTTACTGAGTGACCTTGGGTAGATTAACTCTCTGTGCCTTGGCTCCCCACCTTCAAAGTGGGGATCATGAGCTCTGTCCTCCCCTCTCATGCAAATACTGAGGAAAATCAGAATCATCATGGTGCTCTCAGTTGTATGCTTTGGAAATACAGGTGCAATAGCTGTGAACAGAAGGGATTCTGTGACTATGTCTACAGTGTGTAATGTACAGCCATGACCTAGTGCCGAAAGACATGATCTTGCAAAGTACATTGCAGGGCAAAGTAATGTAAACACTCAGGTCTGAATGTCACCAAATGATGGATTTGCACTTAGGGAAAAGCATTGTGTAAAGGCAGAAACTGGGATTCTTTAAAAAAAAAAATCCACAAACCTACATAGAACTAAAAAGAAAACAGAAGGTAAACCTAGTAATAGTAAAGAATGGTCCCTCCAAATGTCAGCCCATGCTCTAGCATATAGACCCATCTGCATCTAGGACAAGTGGTCATGTTGCTCTTTGAGGAGAGACAATTTCCAGGATCCCTTTATTTATATTATTCTTTTTGAAGTGATGCTAGAGGGGGAAGTTGTTTCTTACTTGTTTGCAGCAAGAGAAAATTGCAGGGGCCATTGGGTTGGGGGGTGGGGGGACAGCAGGGATGCTGCGTGGAGAATGGCTGACTTCTCCTGATGTGAACATTCTAACAGAGGAAACTGGAAGTTTTCATACCATTAGGAAATTGTAGCCTTGATGTGTCCCCCAGATCTTCACATCCAAGATGTGCCTTCTTGGATCAGCTCCTTGCTCAGAAAAAAAAATAAAGAATATAAAGTGGCATGAGGAGAAATGGAAAGGGTGGGGAAAGCCTAGTTTAGTTCCTTAACCAAGGAATAAGCAGGACAAAATAGCTTCGAACAGAATTACGGGTGAAGCTGGCCAGTGTCTTGTTCAGGCTGGGCAGGAGCCTCCACCACATCTGGGCAGGAAGATGAAGGTTTTGATTCAGAAGCACACACCATGAGGCTTCAATTGGAGCAGTCACCAGGACTTGCCAAAGGCGCAGAGGCTCTGGCATAGTAATGGCAGGTGAGAATGCAGTGTGTGTTCACACCACTTCGGCACAACCCACCATTTATCATGCCCTCTCCTTTGAAAGTCTGTTGAAACAGAAAGGTAACTGATGCTACTTGAGGGCATGCGTTTTGCTTACCACTAAATCTCCTGTAGTTTAGCACCTCACATATAGTAAGCATATAAATATTGGATGGATATTTGGATGGATGGATGATGGACAAATGAATGGTAACCAGAGAAATCCATAAAAATAAATCAGGGGGACAGGCCTCTATTTGACAACTTTTTATTGAGCAACTGTTAACATGCTAGGCCCTGCTCTTGGTGCTAGGGAGACAGAGCCTCTCTGATCACTAACTCTGGGACCAAAGTCAATGCAGACCCCTGTATTTCCCCAGTGGGTTTTCACCCTGGATTTCATTCACAGACCTACCTGATGGTTCCTTAAGCACCAACTTCCAGCCTGTTTGGTTTCCTGGGGACACACATCTTCAACCAGCCATCATGTAGTCACCGTTGCTTTCTCCCTCGAAGGGGCCTTGATTAACCAGGTCAAATTCCTCATAAGATCATGTATTTAATCAGCTGTAAATAACAGTAAAGAGAGAGAGATTAATTAGTACCTTAAAGGGCTTTATCTGTCATGCCTTGAGCAGCATAAATAAGAACTGGAGACTAGAGAACTAAGCCCCAGGCTGTGCAGAGTCCCAGATCACCAAACAGGGTTCTAGGTCCATCACTCAGCTGTTCTTGTTGAGACAAGAAACTCAACATTTCAGAAGGATTTCCAGCTTAAAGTCTCCACAAAAAACAGATTTTTCATCAATGCAAAATGTGGTATCAGCAGAATATCACACTACTGAAGACTGCCAGTGAGGTTACCTGCACATTGCTGAGTAGACTTGCCTTCTTTTCCCATGACTACATTTCCACCCTGTGTGTCCCAGGGGAACATTTGGCCCAGAAACATAAGGAAACCTGGTGTTTCTTGATGCAGCCTGGAAAGGGGCTTTCGGGGCTTCAGCAGATGAAGTTCTAGAAATGTTTATGTATGGGGCACTCAGTATAATGCCTGATCACATGCTTTGCCTACATGTCTCTTTACAGAAGAGCCCATTGTCTGCTCCTGGATGTGCTCTGTTCCAAGGAGCTCTGGTGCTCTCTCCAGGCTCTTGCATCTGCCCCCAAACACCCCCAGCCCTTCTCGCTGTCCCTGGTCACATAGGTCACATAGGTCAGGGCAGGGACAGAGGGAGTTAGCAGCACATGTTAGGACATGGAAGGACAGGGTGGTTTCCTCCTGAGGAGCACTGGTAGTGGCAGTGTGGTTCCTTCCCAATTCATCAAATGTTATCATGTCCCATGTGAGCACAAAAACCTAGTCCAATGTGATTTTCAAATTAGCTGCCATTTTCAAGTGTTCATGCCTTTCTTCCTCTCCACTAGAACAGAATAAATGACATGTTTTTGTGTCAGACATTTGCACAATACAATACACAGGACTGTCAGAAAGATGACCTATATTTACTCATGTTTTTGAGTGTGCACGAGTGCTCAAGTAAACACACACAGACACACACACCAGCATCTGCATTCTTGCAGAGGTAGGGACCTTATAGCCATCTCATCCTTCCTGGAAAGGGTAAACTCTGGGAAAGGTGAGTTGCCCCTTGGTAGGGGTCCACTGATTCCACCTACCTCCAGCCCCAAGGCCACTTCAGACTCTGGCCTGTAAGTCTAGTGTCCATATTTCCCAAGTCCATCTGTCATTGAGCCACATGGGTGGTGAAGGACTTCCATGTCACTACTGCCCTTCTCTTTCCCCCTGCTTAGTTTGAGAGACTGACTGGCAAATGGAATTTGGAGGCAGAAATGTTGACATTTGGGACATCTCAGTGTGACAGAATGACTGATACCTACAAAGCTTTGAAAACTTTGTTCATGTGGTTATGACACCTTCAAGGCAAAGCGTTTGGCAAAGGAGCAAGTGTCTTTGTCTTGACTCATTGAAACTCTTATATACTGTTCCACAAGCCCTTCTTGTCCTCTAAAAACTGGGGACATTAGATCCTACTTGTAAGCAGTCATTAAATGGATTAATGTTTAGAAAGAGCACAGTCCCTGGCAAATAGCACTGAATTCATGGGCACAGTTACTCTGAACTCGGGAGGGTGGTAAAGGAAAGAAGTTGACCTTCAGCCAGGTGGTATGCGTGGATGACAGGCTTGGATAGCAGCCCTTTGCAGCGGGTCATACCCCTTACTGTATAGCAATCCCCCAATCCCCCAACTATTCCAAAGGAAGGGGCTCTGGAATAATGATTCCCAGGTCATGTGCAGTAGTCTGAATTAGAGGAGGGGGGTGGAAGGAAAGGGATGACCTCGTTTACCAAATGTTTGGCAATAAAATTGACATCTGATGATAATTTTTTGAAAATTTCAAACTCCTGAATGATGACCAAAACAACAGAATGCTTTAAAATTTGTGTATCTTTCTTGGGGGAACAGAGGGTATGTTTCTGTCCTGGTGAGACCCAAATTCTATGATGGTAGCTTTAGCAGAACCAAGTAGGAGAGGCTGTGGGAAACCACTGTTCTGGGGGTCTCTGAGATTGGGGGTCTGGTGGTAACTAACAGGAATTTTGGGATGCCCAGTTATCTCTGCCATGACCCCATGGGAGTGAAAAGCAGACCTGGGATAAGCTCAGCCTGGGAGAGTACAGATGGATCATTGTAGGAACATATGTTGGAGCAGAAAGGAGAGAGGTGGGTGTGCATTAGCGTCACTTCATCCTCAACAAATGACTTTCTCGGAGAATAAGAGAAAATGCTATCTCCTCTCCTGCACCCCTGAACCTGCAGACAACTGCATGGTAGTTAGCTGTGGGGCTGGCTTGTAGAAGTCGTGGATGCATGTCAATCAATGCACAGAGGTGCCAAACAGGCCCACTAGCCTATGCCAGCTCTCACCTGGCATCGGGAAGTAAGGACAATGAGAATGACAAAGTTCTGGGAGCAGCCACCAGATCACGATACTTTAGTGCTCGAAATAGACAAGTGCAAAATAGATACCATACCATCTCTCTGTCTACTGAATTGATAGGCGCAAGCCCCCTCCCCGACCAGATATTGTACTGGGGGGTCCCACTCTAGACACCCCATTCATTTTTATCTTATTGGAGTGGTTGCAGGTGTCAGAAACTTGACTTTCCAACTCTCCCTAAATATGTAGCTTTCATCCTCTGAAGGTGGGGGTGATGGGTGAGGGGGGTAGGGCGGGGTTGAACTACCCATAGAGCAGTTTATTAAGGACCTTCCCTTCACTCTATCTTTTGGTTGCCAACTGCCTTTTTTATTTTCTGGTCTTACTTATGCTTAGTATTCCCAGTTACAACAGGCTATGCAGTCTTCATTCACAAGTAAGCACTTGCTTTCATTATCATGTAAAGCCAGGGGGTTGAGTGAGAATGTCTGGTGATTCTCCTGTGCAGAGAATGCATCGGGTGGATTCACCTCAGTTATACATGTCATCCAGCCCATCCTGCCTCTTGAGATGAACGACAAAAGGATATTAGGGGTGAAGCAGTTTGATTGTTTTATAAGGGCCCAGCCAAAAGCTCTGGCCTTCATGTTTCTTAGCTGCCTCTGTTGCCAGAGGTGGTCAAGAACTCTGCTTGGGGGCCTCCCCGGTGGTGCAGCGGTTGAGCGCTGGGTTGCGAAGCTGCCCGCAGCCTCTGCAGCGCCGGTTCGGTTCCCGTCTGCTCCCCGGACACCGGAGGAGGGTCCCACGTGGCGCGCAGACCTCTCCTGCCACCTACTGCTCCCCTCAGCAGTGTACTTCGGTCCTTCTGCCTGCTCTGCTCCCCGCTCTGGCTCTGGTGAATTCTCTCACCCTCCCGCGCTTCTGACTGTACCTAGTGCTTGTATACATAAATAAAAAAATCTTTAAAAAAAAAAAAAAGAACTCTGCTTGGGGGACCTCCATGGTGGCCCGGGGGTTAAGCCTCAGAGCTACTGCCATGACGGCCCACACCCACCATGAAGGCTTGAGTTCTGTCCCCAGCCAGGAAGCTGACCCACACATGGCGCAACAGACCTCTCCTGTCTCTTCCGCTGCTCCCCTCAGCAGTGTATTTCAGTCAGTCTGCCTGTTCTGCTCTCCATTCTATCTCTGGAGAGCCTCCTCACCTCTGGCCTACACCCCAGATCTTCTACACAAAAATAAATTTAAAAAATTAAAAAAAAAAAAAAACAACACTGCCCAAGCCCTCACTTTCTAGAGCCACGCAAAGAAGTGGAAAAAATGACAGGGAGAGAGAGAAGTGAGGTTCTTGGAAAGGAGAGAGTTGATTTATGAAGGATAAAAAATAAGTCAAAATAAGTCATTATATTCAAGAAAGGAGAAACTCTAGTAAGTATATAAAGGAAGGGAGTGAAAAGAAACAGGGGCTGGGGAACAGTGAGACAGAGCATTGGACAGAAAAAAAAAAACAGGCAGGATATAGAGCTTGTGAGTCTGAGCAAGGGGAAATAAAGCAAAGGCTCAGCTGAGGAATAAGAGGCCCATCACTGGAGCCATCTGAGGGCAGCTACAGCAAGATCCTGGGTGGAGAAGAGACAGAGCGGGTGTACTAGAAACTGAGTTGCTACTTAGGCCCCAACTCTAAATGTCTCTTAGTCTGGAGGTGTCGTGTCACATCTACAGAGATAAGTGTGTCTTGAAAGAGGCTTTCCAAAAGTCATCAAAACATGTAGCAAAAAGAATGTACAGGTAATGAAAACATACGGATTCTGTGTTTGTGATAAAAACCAGTTCGCAAATCCTTGGAATCTATTAGAAGGTACTTTGAGGTGTCTCGTCTCTCTGTGGGCACTAGAACAGCTCTCTTTTCTACAAAAATATACAAAAATTAAGGAAAAGAGTGTGTTTTGTAATATAAAGGGCATGATTAGTAACAGGTGCTTAGCTAGGACGGTGAAGACTGAAGCATTTGTGAGAGCTAGAAATGAGAATGATTTAGAAGGTAATATTACATTTACAGGGCAAGCAAAAATCTGTGGCTAATTTTCTTAATGTTCTTACTATCTAATCCTGAAGCAAGGTGCCAGATTACCCTGAGGTTTTAAATTAGACCGAATGATGTGAAATTGTTGATGTTCACTGTTTCCTCACCTACAAAGCAGCAAACAGTGGGGCCATAGTTGCCCTAAATGGGTTGTCTGAAGCCCCTGAAGAAATAATTGGAGGTGTGGTAGGAGGGGGATGCCCAGGTGGTTGGTCTCATGTAGAAAGAGGTCTTTTAAGGAGCTGGCATAGAATTGGTGCGGGGCAACCGCTGGCATGCATTAGCTAAGGGCAGCTTTTCTGCCTGAATGAAGCACAAATTTACATCAGTGCATCTAAATGGGAGTCTGTTTGGTTGGGCTGCACAGCAGTTCATTTCCCAGGGATCTGCAAACTTCTGTGCCGAGGCTGTGGCCTTCCGTGTGATGCACCCCCCACCCCAGGGGGCCTGCAGGAAGCAAGCTGATCAGTTCATGCCCATGCTGCCTGCTCGGAATACCAAACAGTAGCAGGGGCTCACATCCTTCTGCATGGCTTGCTACCCTGGCACCAGCTCTGCCCTCCAAGGGCCCTTTCTCTCCTTCCATTGTAGCTTTTCTACAAACCCACTTGTTTCCAGGTGGCGAGAATATGCCTGCAACCCAACAATATGTCTCTGAAACCTTCTCCATGGCAACACAGGGCCTCAAGCAGGCCACTGGCTCTGAGCCAACCAGCGAAAAGTGGTGGGGGCAGATGGCACAGACTGCACCGGGCAGCTGGGGATGCCAGAATTCTGCCTTAGCAGGAGAGCGGTCCGAGGACTAACATGACCCAAGTTCTGGGGAAGCAGTGAGCACATGTCCCCAGATGTCCAACTGCAATAATTCGTAAACCCTGACATTACCATGGGGGTCCAGGCCAGCATAGACTTGCTTTCATCTTGAAAGATTTTTTGCAGTTGAATAAAAGGAATCATGAGAGCCTAGCAAAGGATCTGGGTTTTAAAACAGGCTGCTGGTACTCAGTGATTGGACAAATCATTTTGATATCTCAAGTGTTGCCCAGATGGTATTGCCCACCTGCCATTGTTCCCCAGCCCTACCTTGTTATCGCCCAGTGGTCAGAAACTAACAACCAGGGCCTCTATTTTCCCTCCCCAGCATTGTTGACCTCTGACCTTGGGCAGAAGGCAGGGCACAGCAAAGATGCAGCTCTGGATCCAGCTCCACAGAGGAGCTTTCTAGGAGGCAGCTGTTGGCATGGGGATAGGGTCATCAAGAATCCTGAACCAGCGAGAAAACCACAGGGGCAAAGCAGGGGCATATCTGTGAGTTAGAAAAAAGGGGTAAAGACAGGAGCTAAAGTGGATGGCACCAATTGGCTTCCCATTCTGTCCTTCAATTTAGTTTCTTTATGGCCAAAGCAGAGGCAGGACCTCCAGACCCCTGGGCAGCCATTCGTGGGTGCCAGTCACTACCCCTGCCTTGCTAGGCTGCACCCCTCCCCAAACCCCATCCATCTAAGAAGAGCCCTCTTCTGTGGTTCAATTTCAAAACCAGGAACCGAAGGCTCTGAACTCCACCCTGAGATCAGGACACGCTCATGTCAGGTGCTAAATAGGACCATTTGCCTTCAGTCAGGGCATCAAGGAAACCCAGACTCAGGGAACATTGAGCCACCTATCCCTGTTCTTCTGGAATTTTCAAATAAGAGCAGCTCCTGTCATCTCTGTTCTGCCCTACTCTTAATGATGGTATCAGTGCTGAGCTCCTGCTCTCGCTGCAGGGTGGGCGAGCGGACATCTCCTTGGGGCCTCGCCCTGTGGCCACTTACTCTCCATGGCATGTCAGCTTTGGCCCTGGGGCAGGTCATGGCGGTGGCTACCCTAGGTCATTGTGCATTCTTTTTATCTCCTAAGTGACAGGACTGTTTGCACACTTGTAGTGTGCACAGCGCTGACTGAAAATGCATGGCCTCACATTCAAATATCACTAACAGTTTCAGGACAGCTACAGCAGGGCATTAAACCAAACATGGAATCCCTCAAAGTGCAGGTTCCTGTGACCACACAAGTTGCACCCCCAGAAAGCCACCCAGCCAAGTCATCACACCTGATGGAAGAGGCTGTTGCAAACTGAGATTCCACCTCTGCAGTCTCTAACTTGGGGCGTGGCACCCTAGATTCTCAAAAGCACCATCTCATTCTTCCTAGGCTAGAGGACACAGCCCGCCTGCTCAGGGGAAAATACCACTAATGGCCAGCTTACACCCTGGGCTCAGGCTCACTGGGGCCACCAGCCCTCTGGAGAGCTGATGTGGTGTCTGAGCCCCTTGGGGCTGGCATCACTTGTGTTTAGAGGTAGGTCTGGGTGTGCAGAGGCTGCTGTGCGTGCGGTTCCTGAAGCCAAGACTGATGCATGGTGAGGCGGGCTGACTGCTCTTCTGAACCCTCAGGCAGAAAGCAGAGCTGCTGTCTGCACAAAGAACCCCAAAGAAGGGCCTGGCAAGGGAGAAGGAAGCACTAATAAAAAGCGGCAGCATCTAGTTGCTGCCAAGGCCAGTGCTCTTGGGAAGAGTCTTCAAGGAAAGGCTGGCGGGGGGCCAGAACCCAGCTTTCGGAGCTGGCCAACCAGGCCTCTGTCCAACAGGCTGCGCAAAGTTCCCGCCACACGGTGCCCAGAGAAAGCCGCTGGGGTGCCCTGGCCCAGACTTGAAGATAAACAGACCTCCGCAGCTGTCTGTAAATTAAAAACAAATTATATAGGAGGGTTTTTATACCTTTTTCAAATAAAGTTCATATATAGGTCCACCCCCCTTGGCCAAGAGACTATTTTCGCCCAGGATTTCAAGGCAAAACTAACCAAGTGAGGGTAACTCCTGCTACACCTCACAGACCTAACCAAAACACCACCCATGTGAGGTAGGGGTGGAGCACGCCTGATAACAGGAAATCTACTCCACAGGCTGGGGACCAGCCCTGGCTGCACTTTGGCCACAGGCCACAAGCCCCCTGGGGAGCATGTCTTCCTGGGACCTGGTCTGGCCAACTGGATATTGGAAGAAAGTCCTGGATGTGTTTAGGGCCAGGGAAAGAAGAATGGGAATTGGGCTTCGGTTTTGCTCGGGATTAAGCACGTGGCAGTGGCAAGTGTGTGGCACTGCCATTGATTTAACATTTACTACATGCCTACTGTAGCCCAGTAAGGCTACAATACTGAGAAATCGAGGACCAGTGAGACTGTGGTCCCTGCCTCATGGCACGCCCAATCTGGTGGGGCCTGTAGACAGGCTGACAAGTCTTAATTTTATTTATTTATTTTTTTAATCAAGCATTTTTTTTAATTTATACAAAACTGGGGTACAGGCCAGAGGCGTGGGAGGGTGAGAGGATTCACCAGAGACAGAGCGGGGAGCAGAATAGTTAGACTGACCGAAACACTGCTGAGGGTAGCAGCGAGCGAGGCAGGAGAGGTCTGGTGTGCCATGTGGGTCTCTCCCTGGCCATCTGGGAATCGAACCTGTGCTGCAGAGGCTGCAGACAGCTTCACAGCACTGTGCTCAGCCTGCTGCGCCACCTGGGAGGCCCCTGAGAAGTCTTTATAGGACACCGTGGTGTCCAGTGAGGACAGGGCCGAAAGCTCTCAGGCAGTGCTGGTCCTGGGAGGATCAGATGATTTCACAGGGGAGGTGACTTCTAGGTGTGGTCTGAGGGCTGAGCAAAAGGCTGAAAAGAGGCTTATTTTGCTCTTGTGTGGTAGCGATAGCAGGCAGATAGTCAAGTCTGGGTGGATGGTACCATGGCATGAGGCTGACCAAGGTCTAGCTTCCTTCTGTCCTAGCTTGCTATCTTCTAGGGTTTTTCCTCCTTTGTGTGAACAAAGCTAAAGCACCACACCATTTCCACATTCCAGAAAAAAACAGGACATAGAAGACAAACAATTTCCTCCTGTAGAAGTTGCATACATGACTTTTGCTTCCATTTCACTGGTCAGAACTTAGTCATATGGCCACCCCTGGCCTGCAAGGGACTCTGGAGAATATAGTCTCTGGCTAAGAACTGTGTACCAAACAAAACTTACAGGGAGGAATGAGAGAATGGATATTCTATAGTCAAGGGTAGGAGGCAAAAGAGTTCAATGGACTTGGGGAGAGGTGGGCTGAGCACTCTACTGAGTGCCTTATCTACGTCATTTTGTTTAGACCTCATAATCCTTTATATAAGGAGTGCTACTATTTTCATTTTACAGAAGAGGAAAGTGAAGTTCAGAGAAGTTAGGTGATTTTTCCAAGATCACACAGCTATAAGGGAGAAGCCAAGATATTAATCTAAGTTCACCTGGTTCTAGAACTGCTGGGACTGTCTGGTCTCTCCACAAGGCTACACTTCTTTGTAAAACCAACTAGAAGGTAGGAGAAGCTATAGGAGACTCCAAGAATCTCTGGCTGGCTATGCCAACAGTGGGCACTGTGGGAGTGAATGAAGATTAGGAGGCAGGGAGAGGATTGGTAACAATTGGCAGGTAAATCCAAAAAAGTAACATCTGATAAAGTCAACCATTTTTGAGCATAAGAGGATGAAGTCAGATTCTGATTTTATACCAACTCATGCCTAATAGTTGAACCCTAGGATTTCAAGACACTCAGGTGTGAGGATAATCTTGACCCTCAAACTGATGAAGAGATCTTCAAACTGATGGCTTTAAATGATCACCCACAGACATCGATCCAGTCCCACCCCACCCTACCTAGAGCACGCCTGGGGTTGCTCCTCATTGTGAACGCAAAGGCTTTCAGTCTGGGGAACTCATTACCTACAGAAAACTCTGGATCTCCTGGTTCCCTTCTGAATGGTACAGCTGCGGGGATGTGGGTTCCACACAGGTCTAGAGACTGGGTGAGGTCTGGCCATCTGCTGGTGTGTTTAATCTATCAGTCCAGATTGAAGAGCTGAGGAAGACCAGGGTTCCATCCACGCCCAGGCCAACCACCCAAGGCCAAGTGTGTGCGAGTTTCTACGCATGCATTTCTCTTTACCTTGCTTGTCCTAGTACTCATGAGACTGAGACTCAGGACTGTCTGGCTTCTGCTGGCACTTCTGACTTCCACGAATGTTAGGTGTGTTCATTAATTCATTCACCCATGCCTCACAACCACAACCTTGAAGAAAAATCACTCTGAAATTTGCAATAGATTTGGTCTATAAATAATTCAGAAAGACTCTGGACTCAGGGGAAGTATTCAATTTCTGATCCTTCTTATGCTACAGGAGACAGGAGAGAGCCTGCTGCAGGGATGCATCTGCTTAGATTTGAGTGAAAGGCTGGCAGGGAGGAGCAAGGGAGGGGAGGAAAAAAGGAAGGAAGCCAGAGGGGAAAGGAGAGGGAGGAAGGGAAAGTTAGCATAGAACAAATCTCCTTCAATCCATCTCAGAGGCTCCCAAGAATTTGATCTCATGCTGAGTAACAGGCTAAGGCAAGGCCACCAGTTAGGTTGTGGGAACTGCCTCTGGGGACAGGCTACCCACCTCCCAGGGCAGCTGTGGAAAAATAGTGACTAACTGTGGCGCACAGAACCGTGAACCAAGTCAGAACCTAGAACTGGTATGCAAAGCTTCTTCTGGAATGCCCAGGGCTGCAGGACCAAGCCCTGCCCACCCGCCCCCCATCTTGGCTAGATGTTGTCTCAAGAGTAGAAGAAGAAGCGAAGAGATGGGGTCTTGGGTGGAAAGTCTGAGTTCCCACCCCAGTTCTACCTTTCTTGGCAGCGGACTTGGGCAAGTCACTAGCAGGACCAGATAGGATAGTGGGTTGTAGCCAGAGACCCTGTATCCTCCAGCCCCATCCCATCAAGGGGCAGACAAACACAAACTCTTTTATTACTGATGCCTGCTTGCCTGGTGGACCAGCTGCCCCATGTAAGGGGCTCCTTAATGTAGGAAGAGCTCACTTAGGAGCCTATTTTTCTCTTCTCCTGAATCCTAAAGCTACTTGACACTCCCATAGATGGGAAAGGTGAGTTCCAGGAAAAACAGGCCAGGAAGAGTGAGCAGCTCTGTGCAGAGCCAGGCAGAATGGAGCCAACCACTCTTGGGTGTGGAGAACAGCCCGAAGAGGCACCTTCCCCATGGGGTAGGCCGAGAATATCACCTCCTTCTCCAGATACCCCATTGCTCCTGGCATCACCCTATGCTTGCAGATGGAAGAGCTGGTTGGGCAGGGCAGGCAGAGTGGGATTTCAAACTACTCTTGAAGGCAGCTGCTCATCTTTAAAATAGAAACTGTAAAAGTATCAGTCCTATCTTCTCCTGGGGCTACTGAGGGGAAGTTGAGGCAACTGAGGTGAATGTGAGCTGTCAACAGCAAGGAGCCCTGTAGAGCTCTCATTGTTGGGGTGGCCAGCCCGTTTGGGCAAAGCCCCCCTGCACTGCAGATGGGTAGTGGACATCCTGGCCACTGCAGGCTCCTGGAGGGGCGCCCTGTGGATGAGATACAGCCCCTGCCCGCAAGCTGCCTACATGCTTGCTGGGAACAAAGCGGACTCCTGCAACACCTCGAGGAGCACGGACAATCTGGTGGAGGTTGAGCCGCAGGGAGGCGGTTGCGCATGGTTTGCATGACTGTTTTCAAAGAGACACACAGTCTCCTCTGTCAGGCATCTGACATCTTCACACTGACTCCCAGCCCAGTCCTTGACGCTGCAGTTCTAAAAACCCTTTCAGAAACTGATCCACTCTGGGTCAGAGGATCCCAGCAGCCAACCCCCATGCCAGATGCCCGTGGATTTTTCACAAAGGAAAAGCCCCCTTCTTTGGCTCAGAGCACTCATCCTGACTTGGCACCAATGCACTCAAGGGACACAGTGAGAGGCCAGGTTTCCTTTGAAAAGGATGGGGCCGGAGGGTGCTGGTCACCCCCAGGAGGGGCACCTGTTCCTCCTCATACTTGCATGGCAATTGCCAACCATGCTCGTCTCATCCAGGACTCATGCATGAGTCCTATCCAGGGAGCTCTGAGTTATCACTGGGACTGAAACTGTCACTCTCGTGGTAGCGCTTTGCCCCTCCTCTTCTGTCCTCCTTGAATCGTGCTACTGAGAAAACACAGCAAGTTACCTGGGAGCCTACACTTTGGATATGGCCTCCTTAATGAGACCTCAAGTGAACCAAATCTCACCCAGCTCAGGCTTCCAGGCCCTTCTGTGACTGACTGGGCTGTGTTCACTGTCCTACGCACCCACTCTGTGCTTCAAAGGACAGTCCATCCCCCACAAACAGGGAACTTATCAGCATGTCCCTTAGGCCCTGATTCTCATTGTTTTATTCATTCTTTTAAGATTTATTTATTTATGCATACAAGAACTGGGGTACAGGCCAGAGGTGTGGTGGGTGAGAGATTCACCAGAGACAGAGTGGGGAACAGAACAGGCAGACTGACTGAAATACGCTGATGAGAGGAGCAGTGGGCGAGACAGAAGAGGTCTGCTGCACCATGTGGGTCTCTTCCCTGTCTGGGTGTCGAACTCGTGCTGTAGTGGCTGTGGATAGCTTCATAGGTTGCATCTCAACCCCTTGCGCCACCAGGGAGGCCCTGATTCTCATTGTTTTAAAACTCAGAGCCTACCCACAAAGATTCAATCAAGCTTTGTTGCCAGTGGCTTAAATGAGAAAAAGTGATAGATGATGATGATCATTCTAAATTATCTTAGAATACTGGATGCATTTTCAAACTGCCCTATCCCTCCCAGAATATTCTCTGCCACCTTGTCATGAATTGCTGTTTCGGGGTGACCTATTCAAATGGACCCTCTCACTTGTGATACCACAAACCAATTTCACCAGCAATTAGGAGTGCCAGGCGCTGTGCTGATATCACCAGCCTGTGGGTGGGTGGAGGGGGGTGGGGAGAGGCAGAGATTCGGAAGAAATAATCAGCACCAAATTCAATAGTGAAAGTGATTTGTTTTTTTCTAATTCTGTTTTCTGATTCTGAGGGTGGATCTGGAGCACGGGTTGGCATCTCACTGAATACAGGAAGTCTAATTAGCTACAGAATGAAAGATAAGGAAGCAAAGGAATATGGGGAAGGGGTGCATAGCAAAGGGAGAGCAAGGGGAACAAGGACCACCAGGATCCCCCCAAGCTCTCCTTCTACAACCCGCAAACAGAAAGTGGCTTTCCCAGCCCAGATTCCTCCAAAGGTCCCTCCACTGTGTCCTGCCTCACTCACAGGCAGACAGAGACCGGGACTAAGTGACTTATGGTGTCCCCAGTGCTGGAAGGGCAGGTGGAATATCTCCGGGAGTTTCCTCATTATTTATTATCTGTGAAGCTCCCAAGGCTTTGTCTCCCCTGTGAGAAAACCAGTCGCGAGCATCACTAACACCATATGAGTCATGGAAAAGAAGGAGGTGATTTTTCCATGGGTTGTTTCCCTGTGGACATCGACAAAGCACACACCCCTGGGCCAGGGAGGGGTTTGGGCAGCCAAGAAGACTGGTTGATGCTCCTCTGGCCTGGGTAGGTGAGGAAATAAGGTCCTCAGCCTTGGATGGCTGGACCACAGCAGCCACCAGCAATCTGGGTGGAGACAAGCCAAGAGTAGGGGTGGGGGGGCTGTGAGACCTGGGACCCACTGGGAGCGGGAATGGCAAGCAAGCACCCCTCTTGGACTGATCAAATCAGGCATGCGGGGGAGAGAAAACTCACAGGCATCTGTCCTGCCCTGACAAGTCAGAAAGCAGAGGATGGTCAAAGTAAGACCCCTTAGCTCTATTCTCAAACTTTCATGCTAATTCTTTTAAAAGCTCAGAGACTGGAAGCATGGAAAGACTCTATGTCACAGCATATCATTCTTGAAGGACAGGCTGGGGTGCGACTCACAAAGAGGTTAACGGTGATGAGACCAGAAGCCTGTCTCTGGAAGCTATGGGATGTGGTGTCTAGTTACCCCTTTGTCCTCCATTGGGAACCCCAGTTTTGAGCATAGGGGCCCGGTTCTTAGTCTCTGGGAAACTCCTCCTGCTGTTGGGGTGCCCCAGGGCCAGGCCCTCATCTTGACCCTTCTCTCACTCCCTTGGTGGCTTCATCCCACACTATGGCTTTATTTTTTTTTAAAGATTTATTTATTTATGCATACAAGAGCTGGGGTACAGGCCAGAGGTGTGGGGGGTGAAAGGATTCACCAGAGACAGAGTGAGGAACAAAACTGGCATATTGACCAAAGTACACTGCTGAGGGGAGCAGCGGGCGAGTCAGGAGAGGTCTGCGGCACCATGTGGGTAGCTCCCTGGCTGGCCGGGGATGGAACACATGCTGCAGTGGCTGCAGACAGCTTCATAGGTTGCATCTTAACCCTTGTGCCAACAGGGAGGCCCACACCATGGCTTTAAATACCAGCAGTATGTAATGCCTCCCAAGTTTTCATCTCCACCCCAGATCTCTCTCCCAACACCAGCCTTATATATCCAGTCACCTACCTGATACATCCCTGGGATAGCTAGCAGATATCTCAAACTCAAAAATTCAATAGTGAAAGAGTGATTTATTTTTACTGATTTTTTTCTAATTCTAACCTAAAATGGAAAACACCTGGTCCTTCCACCTCAACCTGTTCCACAGGCAGCCTGCCCCATCTCAACCAGTGGCAACTCCATTTTTCCTATTACCCAAGCCAAACCTTGACGTCATCTTGAATCCTCTCTTCTATCACAGTCTATGTCCAATTTGTTAGGAAATTCTATGGGCTTTACCTTCCAACCATATACAGAATCTGACCCTTTCTCATGGCCTCCATTCTTATCACCCTGTCCGAGCATCATTCATTACCAGGATTTCTGCAAGAGCTCCATGACACGTCTTCCTGTTGCCTGAAAACACACTGTACGTACTCTCATAAAAACAAACTTTACTGGGCCTCCCTGGTGGCGCAGGCGGTTGAGTACTGCACTGTGAAGCTGTACGCAGCCTCTGCAGCGCGGGTTCGATCCCAGCTGGCTGGCAAGAATCCCACATGGAGCGGCAGACCTCTCCTGTCTCGCCCGTTGTTCCCCTCAGCAGTGTATTTCGTCAGTCTGCCTGTTCTGTTCCCCGCTCTGTCTCTGGTGAATCCTCTCACCCTCCCGCACATCTGGCCTGTACCCTGGTTCTTGTATACATAAATCTTAAAAAAATAAAAAAACCCACAAACTTTACTGCTGCCCATTGCTCAGGAGACCTAGTGGCTTCCCCCTTCTGTCCTCAGATGTGGCGGCTCTCCCTTATGCTAAGCTGCCAGGAAATGCCCCTGTTGGTGAACTCATAGAATTTGAAACCCTCATCACCCCTCAAAGAGCGGTTTCAGAGTGCCTTCAAACTGACATGTCAATGTTCTCAGCATGAAAAACGTGAGGTTGAATGTTCATGTAAGGAAAGTGCTATATACCCAGTAAATACCATCCCCCCAAAAGCAAAGAGATAATGCTGGCCATATTTGCCCTTCTGATGTCTGGGAATCTGCAAGTACCTCCCTTTCCCCCTCCCACAAACAAGACCTTTAAGTATGTGTTAAGACATAACTACAGAATGTTTAATAATAAAAAATCTTGGGCCTCCCCAGTGGCACAGCGGTTGAGCGCTGGGCTGCGAAGCTGCCCACAGCCTCTGCAGCACCAGTTGGATCCCCGGCCGCCGGGCAAGGGGCCCACATGGCGCGCAGACCTCTCCTGCCGCCCGCTGCTCCCCTCAGCACTATGCTTCGTCAGTCTGCCTGTTCTACTCTCCGCTCTGGCTCTGGTAAATTCTCTCACCCTCCCGTGCCTCTGACTGTACCCAGTGCTTGCATAAATAAATAAATAAATCTTTTTTTTTTTAAATTAATGTTTAAAATAATAATAATAATAATAAATCTTATCACTCAAAGATACTAACATAATCAGAGCCTATTTTATTGGCTCAGGGTTGCCACAAACCTTTCATTTGCTAAAAAACTAAAGCAAAAACAAAAACTCAGTATCTGTAAAGTGCAATAAAGCAAAGCCCAGTAAAATGAGGGATGCCTGTAGCTGGGCTTTGTTTTTCTTTAGCCCACAAGAAAGGGGCTTGTTATAGGCAGATATCATTCAAAACAGTCCAGTCTTTTCCTTAAGACCCTGCCATCAGACTGTTGCTATGTCAACCACAGCTGGCCCAGCCTTCAGGAAACTGCTGAGGCCCTGGGAGGATGTGGTCCTGCTGCTGCTGCTGCTGCTGCTGCTGCTGCTGCTGCTGCTGTGCTGCTCCTCCACATCATTCAAGCTGGGAGCCAAAAGCCCTGGCAGCTTTCACTTCACACACACACACACACACACACACACACACACACCCCTCTGCATTTGTCCGCTGCACATGTTCTTTACACCCCCTCTGTAATGGATGGCCTAGGCAATTACAAATTGGAATCCCCCCAATATCCCCCCCTCAACACACACACAACAGTGATTCAACCAAGTGGCACATGGTTGACAGGCATATGACCTAAGCTGCAGGACTAATTCCTTCCCGGGCATGAATACAGAGACCCTCTAGAAGAAAAGAGCTTTCCTTTAGGCCCCAAGCTGGGACTGCCAGCAGCCATATCTTCTTGCAGGTGTTTGCAGCGGGAGAACAAGGTCAGCACACAAAGAGAAGGGAAAACAAACCAATACCCCAGCAGAAGAGTCCAAAATTCAGAGGCCCTGGCTCCTGCGGCTAATCCTTTGTTTCTGAGTCCTTCTCAGCCCATTAGGTCAATATGTTCTGTCATCACAACCAGAAGTGTCCTGCCAACCTGCCTGCTTTCCAAGCAAATTCTTCTCAGTTAAGTCCCATAGCTTCTTTGGCCCCCTCTCCAGGTCTTAAGTTGTATTGCTCTAAAATAAAGAGAGTGCTTCTTGTTTCCAACCTCTCTTTCCTCTAAGAACTATAGAAGAGGGGCCTCCCTGGTGGCTCAGGCATTAAAGTCAGCACTGTAGGGCTGCCAGCAGCCACTGCCATTTGTGGTTCAATCCCCAGCCAGGGAACTAATCCACACGGTGCAGCAGACCTCTCCTGTCTTGCCCTCTCACCCCCCATACCTCTGGCCTACATCCCAGCTCTTGTATGCATAAATAAAAATAAATCTTTAAAAAAAAAAAAAAACTGTAGAGGAGCGAGACAGCCAAGCACTCAAAGGCCTGGGAACTCAGAAATATGCTATAGGATTCAGGGAGGGCACTCAGGGAATGGTTCATATGCAAAACAGGTAGACAGACAGAACTGGACCAGACTACAAAGCTGGCCTGTGGAAGAGAGACAAAGCGTGTGTGGGGCAGCCCCAGCCACTGGCAGGCTGCTGCCAGGAAAACAAGTGCTCATTTGCCACACGTGGTGAGAGAGCCAGGGCCAGGCTCTCTCCCCTTTCCTTGGGAACTTCTCAGTAATATCAGACCTCAGAGCCTCAGTTCTGAGTTAGGGGCTTTACCTTGAACTCCCAGGAGAGGCTTTTAAGCAAGTGACTTAGAATGGCCATCAGATGTGCTGCCCATGCCGACATCACCCTCCTTCACTCGAGGAGTGCTCCTGGTTCCTTCTAGGTGCGGGCGCTGTGCTCTCTTTGCCATCACAACAAAATATTTGTATAATGCTTTGCTGTCCACAAAGTCTCCCTACTTCAGCTCTGTGCATCCTCTCCACAACCTGAGAGGTACTAGGAGCAGGAATTGTGGCTACATATACGACCAAGGAACCAAAACTCAGAAATTTTAAGTGATTTGCCCAAGTCTCAGAGCTTGTGATTGGTGAGACCCATATTCCTCCGCGGGACCTCCAGTGGCCTCTGCACTGCCCCTAGACCTCTGTTCTAGAGTCTGGAGTCCTGCACCTATTCTACAGAGCAAACTCACCAGGCCTCCCAGGCCCCGACCACGCAACCTGGTGGGATTAGCAGAACCAAGTGACAGGGCTTTACAGGCACACCTGAAAAATCTCTTCTGCCCGAATATCTCCAGTAGAGGTTCACGGTTTAGGATAAGCACTACAGAGTCCATTAATCCCATTAGCCAATTGGTAACGTGATCTATGAAAGCCTGGTCATCCATGGGGGGCTATTATTCTGTGGCATGAACTGTGGGTCTGCTAAACTTAAGCGGCCTGTTTGGCCACCATTATTGTACCCTGCAGTTCTGGATTCCTGCACAAGGTCAGAACTGCCCTTCAGAACTGGCCAATCAGCCAAAGTAACCAAAATTTACAAGGTGCCTGTCAAATCAATCAAGAACAGAAAACTTGATCATCTGGGAAGGGTGTGCATCAAGAAGTATGACCGGAAACCCCCGGAGGGCTGATGACGGATGAATAAACTTACTCCCGACTCATACATCATGAGGTATGACTGGGAACTCCCGGGGGGCCGAGGACCGATGTATATGACAAGGGACCCCAGAAGCTGATCAGTGGAATGCCTTGTTGATAAGATTAGGACCATGGCCGGGGCCTCACGTCTGGTTTCCATTACAAAACTTAGTCATCAAACTGATAACATGGTCAGCAGACTCATGTCCCCCCAAGCCCAAGATGACATTCTTTAGTTTCACCCATATTTTTCTCCTTGTCCTCCTAAACTAGGTAACTGATGCAGTATGATTATTCTACCAATAAAAACGGCCGGGATCTTGCTCTCAAGCAACATCCTGCATTATGTAGCCTGCTCCATGACTCCCATTTCTTTATCAGTGTGGTGTTGCCCGATGCAACAATGAACATCTTCCCATTCTATGATGATACCTCTGATATTCAGAACAGCGTCCACAGAGGCAGCAGCAGAAGGAGCAGGGTGCTGTGCTTTCTTTACTTCGGGAGGCTCTGGCTGCTGGAACCCCACCCCACCCCACCTCACCCCGCCTCCACAGTGCTGCTTCCAGCGTGAGGCACAGACAGCTGGCTACTCATCAGCATCCATATCACCTTTCTCCTGGGCAATTGAGGAGGCTACATTTCCCAAACTCCCTTGTAGGGGATGTGGCCATGTGACTGAATTTCAGCCAATTAAGTGAGAACAGAGGTGATGGGGGTTACCTTCAGTCAACAAAATGGGGAATGCTATAGAGGCTACACCTGAGGGCATCCTTGGAAACCTCAGGCTGCTGGTGGGAATAAGGACTATTATTTAGGTCCCTGAAAGATAGTAAAGGAATGTCCACAGGAAAACTGTGCAAAAAAACCAGGGTTTTGTGTCTTTTCCAGTGCTGTCTCCTCAGCACCAGACCAATGTTTCTCTGAGAGAACATATCATATAGAGCCTTCTGGTGGCACAGGGATTAGAGTCTCAGCACTATGAAGCTATCACCAGCACTATGGCATGAGTTCAATCCCCAGCCAGGGGGCTACCCACATCACAGCAGATCCCTCCTGCCTCACCTGCTGCTCCCCTCAGCAGTATATTTCAGTCAATCCACCTGTTCTGCTCCCCACTCTGTCTCTGGTGAATCCTCTCACATATGTACCCCCGCCCCCGTACCTCTGGCCTACACCCTAGTTCTTGTATGCATAAATTAAAAAAAAAATAAATCTTCAAAAAAAAAAAGAACAAATCATATAACTTAAGGCATCTTTGAGTGTGAGGCACACCATTATTCTTTGTACCATGAGGGAATAAAAGATGCTGCCAGTTAAACCACAGTACTATGCTTTTACAAAGAAAGAGCTCTCTCAGATTCATTTAGTCACAGACACTCATAAATCACTTCTGTGCATAATAAAACAGGAAATAGAAGTAAAATAACTGGGGTTAGGTACTTCTAGGATGTTTCATTCCAAACCTGACTCCTTTCTCTTGACTAAGAATGACAATGACCATCTTTTTTTTTTTTTTATGTGCTGCCATCCTGAGGCATCAAGGTGTTGAAGATGCAGCATTTCTCAAAAGAATTCATAAGATAACAAAGCATCTTACATGCTGAGCTCTACGCCAGCATTACATTTCCATGGATCTTGCTGCACTGCAATGCTGCCAAACATATCTGATTCACCACCTCCCCATAAACATTGGATTCTTTTTTGTTATGAGCATTCTCTGTGGCTATTTTGGTACATTCTCCCCCAAACTGTTGGCAGTCATTCTGCACATTTTGATCCTGGCATTTTTGATATCTGCACAGGTAGTGACAACCTCCCTAACCCTGCTGTGGCCAGCAACTGTCAGAGATGCCATTGATTTAAGACACATCCCAATTTCAAAGATTTTGAGTCACGGGGTGGGGGGTGTGTGTGTGGTGTGTCATAGAATTTGAAAAATAGGGTTGTAGATGCTCAATAAGTGTTTGTAGAATGGATGAGGAGATGAATTCTAGTTCCCATTCTGTGATAGAAAAATGCTTCCCCCTCCTTAGGAAAAGTCTTCTCATCTCATCAGTCAGCCTGAGTCACATGTCCACCCCTAAGAAATCTCCAGCCGAGCAGTGTGACAACTACACTTAAGTGAATCAGGATTTACTTTTGAGCTTGGAATATCATTCCTATAATCACCTTGGATACCTGAAAGTAAACCAGGATTCTGCTTAGAAGGCGTGGGAGAAATGTCACCTCAACCTTTTCCTCATTCTATGCTTGTGTTTGCACTAATACTGTTATTTTTCATCTATAATTTCTTTGCAGGAAAGTGTTAGGGCATTCTATGTTAGTATATGTTTAAAACTGGACAGTGTAATCTGTGTACCTGTTTCATGAAATGTAAACTGAAGTACCCTGAAAGTGACAAGATGTGAGGGAGGGGTCTCCCTGGTGGCGCAAGGGGTTTAGACGCAACCTATGAAGCAATCCACAGCCACTGCAGCACGAGTTCGATATCCGGCCTGGGAGCTACCCACATGGCGCAGCAGACCTCTCCTTACTCGCCCGCTTAGCAGTGTATTTCAGTCAATCTACTTGTTCTGTTCCCCATTCTGTCTCTGGTAAATCCTCTCACTCCCCCACCCGCACCCCCTGCACCTCTGGTCTGTATCCCAGTTCTTATATGCATAAATAAATCTTTTTTTAAAAAAGTGAAGGATGTCCTCCAAATTGTGGGACTCAGAATTCCTCCTGTAGTGTCTGTGTCAGGGACCAAGGCATGAGAAGTGATGGTGCCAGTGTCACTGTGTATATCATGTTTCTTCCTGATGCCTCAAATGAGCATCATATGTGCCCCTGGGTACCTGTACCTTCTCTGGATACTACTGGGGTGACACCCACAGGATTCCAATGACCTAGATAGGCAGGTTCCTTGCTCTCCATGGCCACTTGCAGGAAGCTGGCTTTGAAGAGGGCGAGAAGGTCGGAGATGGAGGAGGCTTTGAGTAATGTTTCAAGGTATGAGTGTTACATACTCCAAAAAACAAATTTTTTGATGAAAAAGTACTGCCATTTATTTTATGAAAGGTTCATTCCTCCCAGATAACCTCTCCAAGGTGAAAAGTCTGCTACCACAGCAGAACTGGAGAAGGGTTTTGAAAGCATTTAATTCTGTGGCCTCATTTTACAAAGGGGAGGTCGATGGCTTCCTCTCTCTCAGCACTGGCTCTGTCGGACTGCCAGGCTTCTGGATCCCTAGCTTAGGCCCTGCCATTGGCTGCCTCCCCGCTGAGGGGGACACTTCTGTGCCAGAAGACACTGGACTGGGGAGTGTGGGGAAGGGCAAAGGAGAGGGAAGGGCGAGAGACTGCCAGCCTGGAAGTGGTTTGAGACAGCAAGAAAAGGCCCAGATGCTCTGCAAAGTCCTAAGGATGAGCAGCTCTGATCCTTAGGCCCGGCTACATGGGACTGGCCAGACTTTCGGAAAGGAAGGATTCTTTCGAGACTGTCAGTTTCCAAGTAGATGAATCAATCCCTTAAGAACCCATAAAGGAAAGGATGTGAAAGGAGATTCTTGGGGCTTAGAACATAGAGGAACTCAATATATTTGTTGAGGGAAAAAGGAATCTAAAAATAACCTACATATGTATATTTCTTATATATAATAATATAACATTTATGTATTACTGTGTGAATATGTGGTTAGAAGAAGCACTGACTCAAATACCTGAACCTGCATTTACAAACTGAAGACCTCGGGCAAGTTCTGTGGTTTCATTTTTCTGCAAATCAAGGAGAGGGATGTTGTGAGGAGAAAAAAGAGAAATCAGCGTGAAAGTGCCTGGTATATAACAGACACTTAATAAATGATAGTTGAGGGCCTCCCTGGTGGCGCAAGGGGTTAAGCACAGCACTGTAAAGCTATCTGCAGCCTCTGCAGCACAAGTTCGATGCCCGGCTGGCCAGAGAGAAACCCACATGATGCAGCAGACCTCTCCTGTCTTGCCCGCTGCTCCCCTCAGCAGTGTATTTCAGTCAGTCTGCCTGTTCTGTTCTCCACTCTGTCTCTGATGAATCCTCTCACCCCCGGTACCTCTGACCTGTACTCAGCTCTTGTATGCATAAATAAATCTTTAAAAAATAATAAATGATAGTTGAAGCGGGTTTTTGTTTCATACCTTTGATGGGAAGAACAGGTGGGAGATTCAACACCAGTAATGCAGAAGCCCAGTATGGTCACAAAGCGCCCCCCTTGCTCTGGAGCCTCTGCTCACTTCCCACTGGAAGGTGCTGCCCAGCTCAGAGAGTGCTGCCATCTGCTGGGAGGAGGGAGGAAGTGACCAGCTGAGCATCCCCAAACAGCTCCTGGAGCAAGCTGGAAGTAGGCCAGCTTAGGGATCCAGCTCCCCCGCAGCTATGACTATCTTTCAGGATGGCGGGCCCCTCCCTACTGGTCGTTTATCAGAAAAATAAGATTTTAATCCATTTTTCTTTCTAAAAGTAAGTGATAGATACTTTGCCTGACCGCCCCCACATTGCTGCTGTGGGGCAAACACAGTGGGCAGCAGGCAGAGTGCAGAGACCATGAGCCCCCAGAGCATCCTCAGCTGACTCTGCAATTGCCTGGATATCTCCTGGTCAAAGCTTCCACCCCTGAGCCTGACTCACCCCAACTTTCCTGCCTGATCACCAAGTCTCACCCACAGGCAAAACCAGACAATGCTATGTATTTAAGCATTTATTGACAATTGCAGGTAGAATTTGCCACAAGATGATTTAGTGTATTAAGACCCCCCAACTCTCTAAATTCCTGGGTTTGGGGTGCTTCCAAACTTCCCCCAAGAAACTTGAACCCAGCAGGATGGACAGAAAGCTCAAATCTGGGTCAGAAGAGTTGGTGGCATGAGTGAAACCCAATCTAGGAAAAGGAGGGGGAGATGGGAAACGCAGTCAGAAATGAAGCTAAGAAGTTACAGTGCAACCATCCACACTCACTTGGAAGCTGAATAACCAGTTGCTCCCAGATGTTTTGAATGTCTGAGGACCCTCTTTCCAAGTGGCGAGAACAACCACTGTTTCCTCTCCCTAAACCTTGCAAAGAGTACTCTTTATCCCTGATCACCAAGGGTGGAGTGAGATAGAAGAAACCATCACAGGGTTTTTGCTTTGGGGAGCACTGGGAGTTGGTATTGGGGTGCAAGCAGCTTCAGCCTGGCTGATCATAGAAACCCAAAGTTTCTGAGGGACTCCTAGGCTTTATTTGATGGCACCAGGTAGCTCCTTTGGTAGTTCTAATAACTACCTTCCAGTTAAATCAGATACATCCTGGGCTGGCTCCCTGGGACAGGAACAAGTTCCTGTTTTCTTCCATCATTAGTCACAGGCTTCAGATTCACTTGGATGGTCCCTGAGCACCCACAGGCTGTAGGTCATGCTGAGTTCGGTGGCATAGGATGGATGGGGGCCGTTTCTCCAGATCCACCTGGACAGTGGATCCTTCCCAGGGGCTGGGAGCTTGGGAGTGGGCCAGAACCCCAGTGTTTTTTTTTTACAGATCTCTTGCTCCAAACATTAATATATCTTTGAGAGAAAGCATTACAACCAGGACAACCACATAACAATCATCCAAACTGGGACACCTGTGGTAGCAAAGGGGAAGCCATTAATAACCAAGCTGGGAAACAGCACAAATGGGAATCCTGGGCATAGTGATAAATCATCCCCAGTGAGGAAACAAGCCAAATAGGAGGAGAATCCAGTCATTACAGCTGCTCCCTCTCCTATGACTAAAAAACAAAAGTATAAACCTCTTCTCATCAGAGCAATGGAAACTCAATTTCTGGCAGTGATACTGAAACTAGCAACCTGTATGACTACCCTTTGTCTCACTGAGGCTAGTCCCACTCATAGTTACTCTGCCTCTTTGATGCAAGCTCAGATCAGAAGAAAATCTCATTGATATTTCCTGTTACATGGAGACAGCCAGAACTTCAGGGTGGGAACACAGATTTTTTAGTTAATTATTAAGAAGCCTCTCAAAGGAGGTGCAGCCCAGGGGAGTGCTTCCTCAGAAGAGCGGGCAAATCCTGTAACTCCACGTTAGGCCTCCAGGGGGCAACATCTCTCCAGCAATGACCACACCACAAGCGGTGCTGCAGGAAATACATTTAATTGGCCAAGGAATGAGGGTTTGATTTTGATATATTTTTTTAAAGCAGAGCTATATATTTCCAGTAAGTAATTTCCACTCCTACATATTTTCACGTAGATACATTGCTCTTTTCCTACTTACAGGGATCGGTACGTAGTTGAGGTTTTAACAAATACTTAAGAATTGATCAGTTGGTTGATGATAACCCAGGCTGACCTGAAGTATGGAGAACATAGGGTGAAATGGGAGGAAAGGAACCAGGAACAGGTGAATGTGATATGGGAAAGCACTTTTCTTTCTAGTTAATAACTTGCCCAAGGGGGGAAATTCATTTGAAAATTTCCAAAGACCTTCCTCCAAGATCAAACCACTACTAATTCTTTAAAAACAACAAAATATAACATCTTGGTTTTACACATCTTCCTCCTGTCATTTCACCCCATCCTACATACACATTAGAGAAACGAGTTCCAGGTTTATGCAGGCTTCTATATGTTTAAAGCTTTTACCTTAGGCTCAGCCCTTTTAGATGCATTGCCCTGGAAGCCTCTGCCCTATGCCCACCTAGATCATGCAGAGACTGATTGAAGTCATCAAAGCCCACCCACCGCCGAAAAGGGACTGTTGAGCTAGTCTCAGCAGGCAACCCTGAACTGAGCAGGGCAGCAGGCCCGGCCTTGGCGAGCCTAGCGTAGACACACTTTTCTTGTCTGCAAAACTCCTTCTCCCACAGAGCAGACTGCTGGCGCCCAGGGGCCTGAGCCTCTACTCAGACGTGCCTGGAGCTATCCGTCCATTGCTCAGACTGGGCTTCCTATTTGGTTTTCCAAGCAGCAGAAAATCAGCACCTTTAATACCACCAGTGTCCCTGAGCACCTTGATCCTTTTTCTGGAGAGGCCAACAGACCCAGGCAGCTTTGAGCGTGGAAGGAGAAGAGCATCTGTCCAGGGTGAAGGGAACACCCCACAGCCCTCTGGAGGGTGGCAGAGTTCCACAAAAGCTGGGCATAGGCCTTTCAACTTTACCCAATGACAAGGGAGTAACAAAGGCTACTGGCCTTATCACAGGCCTGGGCCCCCTGTCTTCCAGGGCTTGTGGTCACATTGCACTGGGTGAAGCCTCTTGAGGGCGAGGAGGCAGCAGGGTGAGGCAGCTGGGAGGGAGGCATCCGTGATTCCATGGACCTGCAAGGCCACTGGCAACAGAGGCAGCTGCCTCCCTACCCAAGCAGGAGCAGATAAGGCAGGAGCCAAGGCCACCTTCTTCCACCCCCTGAACTTGCTACGTGTAGAATTCTTCACAGTGCTAAGCCCAGCTTCTGCCAGGGCCCTGAGCATGTATAGAGAAGGGGCAAGGGTGGAAGTGGGGGATCACATAACTCTGGAAGGATGCTGAAGCTCAGGTGTTGGGCTCACCTGAGGAGGGGAGTGAGCAATGAATGACAGGTAGTCCCACAGCCAGGAACCAACCAACCCCAGGAAAGGCGCTGGCATAGCGAGTGGAGTGCGGTGCGCCATGCAAACATGCTGCTGGGCTAGATCCTGATCTTCCCCACCCCACAATGGGGCAGCAGTGTCTTCGCTAAGGGATGTCTGTGACTCAGAAGCAATGAGAGGGTTAGTCCTGGGGAAGCAAGGGAGGCCTTTCTACACAAGGGGCATGTGGCAGAGTCACAGAGAGGTATCCTGGGCATGAGAGAGGCTGTGGGCCCTGCCCACTCACTCCCCAGCCAAAAAAATGTCTTTACAACCAGGCCCCTTCCTCACCTCACCCACCATAATGACCAGGCAGCACCCAGTTGGGCTTGCATGGACCTGGTGCAGACCCCAAGTAAGGGCCTGGGTGGGGGCGAGAGGTGGGGTCCATGTCCTTTGAGGGTGAGGCTGGCCTCCAGGTGGAACTCTGACCCAGAGGAGAGCAGAGGGGAGCCAGGTACAGTCAGGCCTCCCCCTGCTGCCCTGTGGGGCGGGGAGCACCAGGAAACACTGGGAGGCAGGGGAGAGCACCCATCACTTTCCACCCCGGGGAAGTGCAGAGGCAGCCCCAGGCTGGGTCGCCATGATGTGGTAGATGGACTCCCGGAAGCGCTGGTCTCGGCTGAGCCGCTTGGCCACCTCTTTCAGTTCCTCCATGTTGTTGGCTTCCAGCTGGGAGGTCATGAAGGACTGGGACGGCTTCACTGGGGAGACAGTAGGCTTCACTGGGGAGATAGCAGCCCGGAAGGCCTGTGAGCAGCTCTCCTTCCACCAAGGCTTGGCCCTGCCCCACGCCCAGCCTGCCGCCCTCACTCCCGATCATACATGCCACTCAACTTCCCCAGCTGCTCTCCGAAGTCACCTGTCTGCCCAAGGTCAGTGGAATCAGAGTCAAGGTCACAACATCCAGTCTCAGAGCTGGGCCAGCCCTTCCCGCTCCTTCTGCGGCCTCTTCCTGCCTTGTCCCCCACAGCCGGGGGCCACCCCAGCCCACCCCACCCCACCAGGCAGGCAGCAGCCACACTCACTGTCGTTCCAGGAGGTGCTGGACCGGCGCCGGTGGAAGCGGCAGCTCTTGATGCGGCGAGTGGCCGCCTTGTGGATGTACACGGAGTTCTTCATGATGACCGGCATCTTGGCCTCCAGCTCCGCGTTCCGGATGCACTCCTCAAAGAACCCTGCGGCCGCAGTTCAGCTGCACCCTTCCCTCCTGCCCCACCCCACGCCTCCAAGGGTGCTGAGGCTGAGCGGGAAATATGTTGACCCCAAACCTTGGTAGATGGGAGCCACCCGATGAAGGGGTCAGAACTGTGCCCCCTACTTCCACCCCAGACCCAACAGCCAAGGAGATGCCTGCAGGCGGGAGTCTGGAGAAGAAACTCCATCAATCTACATGTCACCTAAGCTCAGCAGGCCCTGCTCCCTGCTGGGGTGTCCAGGGCTGGGGGTCCGGGCACCGGAGGGCAGGGCTTACTTTTCAGGTGGCTCACGTCAGCACGCATCCTGTCCTCCTTCTCCTTGTTCCGCACCTTGGAGTTGAGCCCTTGTTCCAGGCTCCGCAGGGCCCCCTCTGCCTCCCGGAGGCGCTTCTCCAAATCCATGCGGACCTTCACCTCAGCCTGAGGGGACAGCGGAGAGGGAGGGGTCCTAGGAGCCGTTGGCATCCTCCCTGGAAGCCCGGCCTGAGCGTCCCTGCCTCGGGCGGGCACTCTTCCCTCTGGACTCGGATGCAAGTGACCCTATTCAGCTCACATCTCACACCCCTGACCAGCTGGCCTGGACTTGGGCCCTGCACCCAGCAGGTGTCTACCTAGGAGGCTCCACCCAAGTGCAGGCTCACTGCTTCGTCCCCCATGGTGGCTCCCACACCCGGCTGGTCAGATCGGCAGAATAATTCAGGGAGCTGCCTGGTAAAGGACAGGGATGTGAGGGAGTTAACTGTGACCGGAGGGCCCTTAGAACGTGCTGCTCCTAGCGGGCCAGGCCAGCACCTTGAGCTCCCGCTCAGCCTGCTGCTTCTCTGCCGTCAGTTCCTGCAGCGAGTTCTGCAGCGCCTGGGACTGGGTGGAGTAGAACTCCCGCTCCTCCTCCAGAGCCCGTGAGCGCGCCTCATTCTCCTTCATCCTGCGAGGGCAGAGGAGGCAGCTGCTCAGTGCCCGCATGACAGAGGGGGCCTACTATAGGGGGGCAGCCCCTCATAGAGACCTGCATGGAGAAACCTCGAGACCCAGGGTCCATGAACCCCAGAATACTCCGGGTCCTGTCACCCAGGTGATGTGAGGGGTGGTGTGGTCGGCGAGGGGGCGTGGAATCAGAAGACTGGAGTCCTGGCGCTAGGTCTGGCCTCCTCTGTTAGCCTCTCCAAGGCTAACATCTGTTTAAAAGAAAAAGGGGGCTATGAGGACCTGCCAGGCTGCACCTACATCGTTATATGGACCCAATGGCTGTGTGTCCACAGAGCTGTCACATCAACTGTGGGTAGTGAAGTTTCTCTTCCCATTTGCCTGGCAGGGAAATTGAGTCCTAGGCAAAAGAAAGTGAATGACCTGTCTGGTCAATATCAAGTAGAACCCAGGAGTCCACGTGTCCTGTTCTAGGGAAGTTAGCAACCCCCAAACCTATCGTGGCGATCATGGACTCTGGGGTCCTGGGCCCCCTACCGCTTCTCTGCCAAGAGCTTCTCCTCCAAGAGTTGTTGCATCTTCTCCTCAATTTGCCTGAGGTTGCTATGGAGACCGCCGCTGGGAGGGGGCTGCTCACTCTGATTGGCCAGTGTCTGCAGCTGGTTCTCATTCTCCTCCAGCATTTCCAGGGTTTTCTTCTTCTCTATGGAGAGTTCCTAGCATGGAGGGAAGGAGAAAGGGAAGCAGAGAAAGAGCCTAATTTAGGTTCTGTAGCCTGGATGCCCTCACGTGCCTTTAAATTCCAGGGAGTGAAGCTCCCTTCTCTCAATTCTTGAGTAGGGACCCCAGAAAAGTCTTCATTATTCCCTTGAAGTAAAAGGCCAACCAGGATCTCACAGTGAGGCAAGCTTACTCCTTCATCGAGGGAGTCGGGGAGGATCCAGAGTGTCATCCTGCAAAGGTGGCTCAGGGCCCACCAGCACCAGGGCCTTCTGAGGTCCTAGTTCCTCCAGGGGTGAGGCAGGGAGTACGGGGGCCTTGTATGTGAAAAGCCCTTCAGGAACCAGCCCAAGATTTAGATGTTCTCCCCACTTAGCAGAGTAGAATCTGGCGCTACACAGAAATTCTAGAATTGAAACTCCCCATGAGAACCACCTTCCATGACGTGAAAATGGGAAACATAATAAAGATACAAGCCCAGCCCCAGTCAGGGGAGAGAGGATAGAACCCCTCATAGTCTGCAGGGCAATTTGTGAATCCAGTGAACATTACAGATCCTCCATGATGTGCCAGGCTTGCCCTAGGTGCTGGGCTTGGAGAGAACTTGACAAGGCCTAGTGAGGTTCACAGTTTGGAAAACACAACCTTGTGTGACATGACAGGTGCCGGGAGAGCCCAGAGCAAACACCTGCTGAGAACAGCCAGGGAGGTTTGGCCAGGCGACACGTGAGCTGAGTCTTAGGAGGATAAGTGAGTTTGCTAGGCAGATGGGAGACAGAAGGACATTCTGTGCAGAAGGCCCAGCCTGGGCACCGGTATGGAGCATGGAAGCATTTGGCTCCCACAGGGCATGTGAGCTCAGTGGCTTGGAGTAGGGGGCCATCTTTATGTGGGGTGCAGAGGGGCAGCTGAGGTTGAGTGGACAGGAGGGGAGGAGAGGCTGGGCCCAGAGTAGGCACTTGCACGCCATGCTAAGGAGCTGGAACCTTGTCCTCGACACATGCTACGTCCTCCTCCTCCTCACAGTTTCCGTGGTATCAAATGGAGATGACCTGGCAGCTGATTTCCCTTCATGTGCAACTACATTCAGGAGCAACTAAGAGATGAGCCACAAGAAGGAAGTGGTGGGTGGCCCCACGGCCCACCTTCATCCATTCTCCATCTGGTATAAAAATATAAGCACTGAAAAGAGTAGATTTCCGGAGGCCCTGGTCACCACAAGGACACACTTGAATTTGTCCTTCTGGGTCTAGCTTTGGACCTCAGGTGCTGGCTGGAGTTCTCAGCAGTCCACAGAGAATAGTCCCTTTAGGTAGCAGTCCCTTTAGGTAGCACCCCTCCATGCCCCATTCTGCTTACTGATAACCTCTGGGGAAACATTGTTGGAAAAACTATCACATGGCCCAACCACAAGCCCACGTCCCAGCCAACTCACCCTCCAGAAGCCCCTCACCTCCAGTGTCTGCTGCAAGGACTCGGTGAGGTGCCTCAGCTCCTTTTTCTCTTGCTCCACACCCTTGAGGCATCTTGCCGTTAGTTCTAGCTCCCTGCACGGACAGAGGGCTGGTATGGCAGTGCCCACCCTTCCTAATCCCCTACATACGCAGAAACCCTTCCACTTTACCTCTGGACTCAGAGTCATCAGAAGACCCGACCCTTTGCCTGGCTGGGTCCTGACAGCAGCTGTGGGGGCCTAGGGCCAGAAGGAGATCCTGGCCAAGCAGGGTTAAAGTGTCTTGTTCCAGGTACCCATTCTTCTGTCAGTCCGGGATAAACCAGGGCCATCCCACAGATGAGAAAAGCACTGGAGTAACAAAGGAGTCTGGCTTCACCCCACCTTCCCTGGACAGCCCCTGCTAGAATGCACACATATTCATACCCGGGCTATTGCCGAGGCCCTTCTTTGAGGTGACAGACTCCTTGCTGCCTTCTTTATAAGTCTTAACCACCTTCATGTCAGGCCTTCATGCCTGACTGCCCCTCTTCCTGCTTCGGCTGCCCTTTTCTCTGCCCAATTTTCCAAATCCTACCCATCCTTCAAGGCCTGGCTCAGCTAACCAAAGAATCACATAGATGTCTTAATTTCTGAAACATAGGGGCCTGTACTATGTCTCCCAGCACCTGGTTATATGTGATTTTGTTAATTTTTCCTGGCTGTGAGTTTGGTTTTCCCAAACAGATTATAAGATCCTCAAAGGAAAGGCCTTTTATTCACTGCCTGGCAGTGTCTGGTTCTGGCTACGTACTTGGTAAGATCCTCTGCCCTCCTTCCTCCACACAATGAAAGTCTACTATTTCTATGTATGAGGTTGTTGCAAGAAAAATCTTTCCGGGTTATCATTCATGAGTAGCTGCAATGGTGACGATGGTGATGATGAAGAGGATGGTGGTCACTACCCAGAGCATAGTTTCCAAATTCCAGGAGAGGCTGTGCACACGCAGATTTCTGGATCCTGCCTGCTGGAGATTCCATACATGGGACTAAAGATCCTAAGGGACACCATTAGCTAGAATGTGAAAGAACTAGGTGGAAAAGTCTGGGAATGTTGGGGGTCTTGGCCAAAGGCACCTCCAGCTTGGTCCTGTCTGCCCTGGTAAGGAAGGCTTGGTGGAGGCAGCGGGGTGGGGTGGGGGTGGCAACTGGTGGGGAGATGCCTATAGCTGCCCATACCTCACGCTGCAGTGAGCAGAAGTGGTCTGATTGTGTTACAGTTCCTTCTGTAACAGTCTAATCCCCACAGAAAGGGAGGTTCCAGGTGTCCCATCTCACCTAAGGAAGGGTGGAGCTGAGCAGCTAGGAGAAGCTAGAAAAGACCAGAAGGACTTGGGAGAGGAGAAAGGAGAAGACCTGGAAGAGGTGCGTGCAACAAAGAGGCATGTGAAGAAGGTACACCTGCTTCTCGGCCTTGGACTTGTAGCAGGGGCTTTGGGAACATGGAAGGAGACACTTCAAAGAGATGTGAGTGAGAGACCGATAGGGATGCTGATAATGGCAGTCTTTATCTTGATTTGTATATTTTGATTTTGCTCCTTTCCTTCCAGACTTGCCCAGCCCCTTCTGCCTCTTTTCCTATGAGTCCCACCAGAAGATGCCTTAGACTTATAACTAAGCTTTCAGGTCTCACTGGCCCTGCTTTGGGCCAGCCCTGGGCATTTACCCACAAGAGGATGTGTAACTTCGGATGCTTCATTGGGAAACCATATGCTTTCTTTTCTTCTCTCTAATGCACTCTAATTCTACTAAAGTTCTTTTCTACTGATGGTCTTACACACTAAGAGTATGTTTTGTGTTTATGTGGCAGGTGGCAGAAACTATGTAGAGTGTGCAGATTTGGGAGTTAGGGTGTCTCTCATTCTTCCCACTAGCACTTCTGGGTGGAGGAGTCCCCAGACCTGAGAACCCACAGGGAATGTTCTAACCTAACTTTCTTCCCGCTCCCCTCCCAAGACGCCATCACCACCTCTTGATCTGCTCCTGTTCCATTCTCAGCTCCTGCACCACCTCCTCAAACTGCTGCTTCTCGGCCTCCAGCACCTGGTTAAGGCGTTCAAGCTCCTGAAGAGAATCAGAGAGGAAAAGTCAAGGGCAACAAAAGGCCCTGAGGTCAGGAACCCCCACCTTAACTTGGGGATCCCTCCAGGATTCAGCACAGTCTGGAGAACATGCCAGACCCAACCTGAATCAAGTCCTGAGGAGCCCTGGCCCACTCAATGACACAGACTCTACAGAACCAAAATCTGTGGTGAGCTGGCCCATTTGAGATACATTTAGCAAGCAAAAGGCGGGTTGTCTCCAAGGGGCAATTTTAGTCACTTACACCCTAAGGCATGTTGCTGGCCCTCAAGCTCTGGGGCAAATGTGGATGTGTATTTCCATGAAAGATCCCTGGAGCAACCTTGGTTAGAAGTGGCAATGAACGCAGCAGTCTCTGCCCACCTGTTACTATGCAGGTGTTTCCTTTCACCAGCTCTCTCCTCCGCAGGGCAGCAGCCTCCCTGCCTGCCCTTGACCTGTACCATGCCCGGCTTCTCTTCACTGACCTCCCTCAGCAGAGGCAGCTCTCCTCAAGGCCGCCCACCTGTAATCATGCAGGCCTCTCTCAGCAAACCTGTTCCTCTCGGGGCAGTTCTTCCTGCCTGCTTATGTCTATGCAAGTGTACTTTACTTTTCTGTCCCTTTCCCTGATAAACCTGCTCTTGAATAAAAAGAAGAAGAAGAAGAAGAAGTAGCAATGATAAGCCACTTCCAACCCAAAATCTAGAAATCAAGACTTTCTCCCGGCATCCGGGAAGCACCTGCACAGTCGGCTACTTCCTAACACTCAGCCCCTGAGGAGCAGGGAGAGAGCCAGGAACCCCGAACTGGCCCACGGACGGCCCGTCTCTTCAGGAACAGCAGTGAGCATAAACATTTCCCCAGCAAGTATGCACCTTCCAGGGGTCCTGTTTTCCTGGGGTTCAATGGCAGGTGGTGCTGGGGGGTAGGTAGCTGGAATCCAAAGTGATGCCACTTTGTTTCTTCACATTTTACACTGGGTCAGGGGATATTATAGCTAGACCCACTCTCTTTCTCATTTTCTAGCCCAAAATTATACTCTGACTTTCCACCCAGGAGATTTGTTCTCAAGAATAATGGGAACCCCTCCTGGGACTGTGGCTGCTGATGGGGAGAAGGTGCCATTGAGGAAATACAGAAAAGCTGTTTTAGCTGAAGGAGAGGGAAGAGTTTGATCCCAAACCCCACGACCACCAAGCCTAAACTTTTAAAATTTTATTTATTTATTTATTTTTGCATAGAAGAACTGGGTGCAGGGGTGAGAGGATTCACCAGAGACAGAGTGGGGAGCAGAACAGGCAGATTGACTGAAATACACAGCTGAAGGGAGCAGCAGACAAGACAGGAGAGGTCTGTTGTGCTGTGTGGGTCAGCAGCCTGGCCGGGGATCGAACTCAGGTCGTGGGGGTGATAGCACTGAGACTTAACCCCTAGCCCACCAGGAAGGTCCCATGCCTAAACTTCTTACCCAGATTGCTGCTCTTTCCCATCCCCATCACTGGGCACAGTTGGAAATCATTAGTGATGGCCACAGCGCTGCTCCCTGGTGTTCTCAGACTCCTCTTGGCATTCTGCACAGCCACAGTGCCCCTCCTGCCCACCCAGAGCAGTCCTCACCATGGGCAGCAGCTTGACCAAAGTGAAACTCACTCACTTTTGGTATCCAAAAACCAGGGAGTCCACAGCTGACCTGCCTCCCTCCTCCAACATGCTGTGGCTTTAAGGAAGGCCGGCGTGTGGCGGCCTCCGCTGGCCTCATTTCCTGGCTAAAGACCTAGATAGAGTGTCTAAATTTTCCTCCAACTCACTGCTGCCCCAGATTTAGCCTCTCTGATGGATAAGTCCATCTCTCCCTGCCAGTATCTGTGTCTGTCACTCCATCCTCTCCCCTGGCTTCATGAATTACCTGTTTTTAAGTTGCTGACAACCCACCCAAAAGTCTCCCTTCTTAAAATGTATAGAACTGTAGGAAGGAAATGCCAAAACTCACATGCGGGACCTACATGAGAGTTGGAGACGTGGCCCCTACACTGCTGGACAGTGAAGGCTCAGGGCTGCCACGATGCCAGTCTTCACAGTCCGCATCCAAACCCTCAACAGGTCTTGGATTTGTGTTTGTTAACACGACAATTCCCTTGTCATATCCTCGGGGCTGTGTTCTGCCTATTTGTTGACTCACAATTTTCCATGTTAATTTATAGACCGATTCCCTTTGTGGCACCACAAGTGTAAGTGAAAATGGAAACAATTCATGTTTTTGGTCTGTTTGTTTTGTCTTGTTTATGGTAATTGACAAAATGATTCTGAGGTTCAGCTGGAAGAATAAATGGGCAAGAATAGCTGACAAAATTTTGGAAGAGGAAAAATGTGGCTAGATTGACCTACTGGATTACAATCAGGTGGAATATAAAGTGACAAAGTCAAACATGTCCATTCATTGAGTCTTTCCATGAACATTTATCAAGCACTCACCCTGGGGAAGTTTGGGGTGAAAAGAGACACTGTGCTTCTTGGCTGTTAGGCCTGATTCAGAGCCCAGGTTGGGGTGGCTGGGAAGAGTCAGGGTTAGCAAGAGGTAAGTCAGAAAGGCAGGCACTGGGCCAAGGCTGCTCACACCGGCCCTGTGACTTGCCTGGGAGAGGACAAGAAAAAGGAGGCAGGCAAAGGGAAGGGACTAAATCGGGGCTCTCCCTCTGCAGGCTCCTCTGGAAACATAGTCTAGAACTTCCAGCCTCAGGCAGTCCATGTGCCACATGGGTCGATTATTAATAACATGATTGTAATACTAACAAAAACATACATTCACTAAGCCCATGCTCTGTGCCAAGCACTTTATGAGTGACACCTCACTCAAGTTTCATAGCCCCTTAATAAGATGGGTTCTATTGTGAACTCCAGTTCTCATATGAGAACATGGATGTTCAGAGAGTTAAGTAACCTGCTCAAGGTCACACAGCTAGAAGTGCGCAAGGTAAAACACAAACCCACGCAGCCTGGCTCCAGAGCCTGCCTGCCTCCTTTTTCTTGTCCTCTCCCAGGCAAGTCACAGGGCCGGTGTGAGCAGCCTTGGCCCAGTGCCTGCCTTTCTGACTTACCTCTTGCTAACACTGACTCTTCACAGCCACCCCAACCTGGGCTCTGGAGCCCATGGCCACTACCCTCACCCTCAGGGGTGATGATGACTCCTTAGAAAGTCCAAGGCCCAATACTGCACAGAGATCCCAAATGAAGAGGAATTTAGGGGCTCCCCACCCTGAAACAAGGGTCTCCTTTGCTCCACAGGCTGCCTGTGTTGAGCATGGTCAGAACTTGCATTGCTGACATTTAGAGGGGACCATTGAGATCATCCAACACAATCACCCTCACAGTGCCAGGAGCCCCGTGGACAGTAGAGGCCATCACAGCCTCCTGCAAACATCGCCAGTGAGGGGCGGTGCATTACCTACTGACACAGCTTATAAAATTTTTCAATGGCTCTTTTCTAAAAGGTGATTACTGACCCTTTTTACCTTTGTCCCCTGGGCACTGGCAAGGAGAAACACATTTTTTGCCAGGAAGCTATAGCAAGTCTGTCTCAAGCACTAGCAGCTCATCGCTGTGCCCGTTTGATTTCTCAGCAAGTTCTCTGGGAGCCCAGCTCTCCTCCATCATCCCCTAGTGCCAGAAACATAAACCAGCACACCTTGGCATTTAGGGACCCACAGAATGGAGGGGCAGCAATTCTGAGCAGCCTCCATGTGCACCCACCTCTCTCTGCTCCCTCTGCAGGCAGAGTTCTTCGGTCTCTTCCATCAGTTTGTCTGCCAAAGGGAGGACACTCAGTCACAGAAAGCTCACTCCAGATCCGGTGCAGGGGCTTTGGTGTCTACAGTGCCTCTGCCACCCCCAGCGTTCCCCATGGAAGAGGGTGGTACTGACAAGCCAAGACCACCCAGAGGGTGGGACCAGCTCCTGGGGGCAGCAGCTGGATGCTGGCAGAGCTGTCACCGGCTGTCCATTGCTGCTCCTGTTCTTTGCATTCGCAAGGCAATGGAGGCCTCATCCTTGGAAGCTCGGTGGGTCTCTGCACCCCTGGGTCACTGTTAACCTCTGCACTAGTGTTTGGTTGGTGGGGGAGGGCAGAGCCTGGAGAGCAGACAGAGGGGAACCTGGGGCCCCAAGGACCTAAGGAAATGGCAGAGAAGGTCCCAGGCAAAGGTCCCAGACTCAGCATGAGCATGCTTAAAAGCCAGCCAGGTGCACAGGGGCCTGGAGGCCTGCAGTCAGGTTTAAAGTGGGCTGGGGGTGGCAGTGGGGCAAATCCATGAACTCCACTTAAGGGCCCTTCCTGGGAGCCTGCCACAAATGCTTACAGGCTTTTCCCCATTTCACTTGACCCCATGCCACCTTTTAAAAGCCTTTGTTTCCATTTCAAGGATGAGGAAATTAAAGCTTGGAGAGGCCACTCTGACTATGGACACACACAGCTGACAGATAAATGGCAGAGCTGGGTCTGGAGTCAAGGCTCCTAACCACCAGGCTCTTCGGCCTCCTGTCATGTGGGCCAAAAGGACATTTATTTTGCCATAAAGCAAGCTCCAAGCTCTAAGCTCATCTCTGGCTAGCTTGCCAAACTCCCCCACCACCCCCAAGACATGCCCCTGACTGTAACCCCTGGCCCTGATTGCTACCATTAGGGAGCCTCAGCCTCCAGTCCTTCCCTCCAGCCAACCTAAATACTCCTGCTTCTCCTTGGCCAACTGCAGGCCCTGGGCCTCCAGGCTTTTGATCATGGCTTCTCCCAGCTGGGCGTTCTTCCAAGTCCTGGGGAGGGAGGGCAGATGGATCAGAGGAGAGAAGAGGAAGAAACACAAAATCATTCAAACAGAAGCTGAGAGGAGAAAGTGTGCATATTTTGTATTCGCCCATCCTTTCTCTAGAATCTGAGCTCGGATCCACTCCGCCCCGGGCTCTGGGCTTGCCACCAGCATCGATCAGTTACAGTACCTGGAGGTGGGCCCAGGTTGCAAAGTGGGCCACCGTGGGCTGGGCCAACAGCACTTTGGGAGCAGGGAAGATTGCTTCCTGGCTCCTATCTACACCACCTGGTGCAAGCCTGGCACGGGGCACACACTGTATTCTTTGTCACACTAAAGAGCACAACCCAACTCAAGCAGGCAGGTGCTGAGACAGGGGTTTACGTGCAAATGGCCTGTGGTGGGCTGCAGGTTTCTGGAATCTGGGCCCTGACTTATAAAACAGTAGCTCTTGATCGGGCTAGGCTTAATTATGGGCCCAGGGAGGTGAGAGGGGTGTTAGGAGGCAGCCACATCTAGTGATGCTGGATTTGCTCCCAAGAATTTGAGACAAGTGATATTCGGCTGTGACGCTAGACAGGTAAAGTTCATTTTGCTCAAAGCTCACTTAAGAGACCCTTCACAGATGTTCTGAAACCTTGCCCACTCCAGCCAACTCCCACAGCCCTGTCCTCAAGCAGGCCCAGAAATTTTCCTCCCCAACCTTGACCTCTCTGGGGTTCTTCAGTGCCCACAGGGATCCCAGCAGAGAGGCAGGGCGGTCAGGGTAGGCCCAGTGCCCATGCCTTCCCCCCTCCTGGACCCACGAGCACTTACACCTTCCCCGACTCCTGCAGCATCTCCAGCCACTGGGTCTGCTCAAACTCAGACTCGGCTGCCAGCAGGACGTTCCCCTGCCAGGAAGAGGAGCCACAGGGGCACCTGAGACGAAGCCACTCTGGGGATGGAGGCTGCTCCCAGCCTCTGCAGGCCCGTTCTGCTCTCCCACCCGGCATCTTTGTGACACTGACACCCCTCCCTGGCCACAGGGAACCTGGCAGAGCCAAACAAGCTGGCCTGGCCCAGCTGAGTCCAAGCTAAGGGGGCAACTTTACTCACGTGGAAGTCCTGGTGGGAGATTTTCATGGCGTAGGGCATGCTGGGCTCTTCCCTGGCCTCCACCAGGCAGCCTCCCAGAGGGATGACACCCTGAGAAAGAATTGGAACAGGCAACCCCCAACCCACCCAGCCCAGGTCACTCAAGGCATCTGGGAGGGCTCAGCTAAAGTTGGGTCCTGCCAAGGGCCCCAGGCTGGCAGGCAGTCAGAACCGATGCCCAGAAGGGAAAGGGCCGTGGCAGGCTCTGTGGCCCAGGAGGACGGGGAGCCCAGTCTGGGAGGGAGGATAGCGCATCTGTAGCCCCCAAAGGATCCAAACTGCTGGATCAGAGCAAGACAACAGATGATCCCTACCCTCCCGGGATTCATTTCCCTTTCCCCCTCCCCCGGGGCCCTGGGAAGAGGTGCTCACCTTAGGGTGTATATTGAAGTATTTATTGCTTTCAAAGCTCTTTTTTTCGCTCTCAGAGTAGTAAAGAAGAAAGCTCTCTTTGATGATGAAAAATCTATGGGAGGGGGTGGGGTGGAGAGGCACCAAAAGGAAGGAGTGAGGTTTCTCAGGACAGCAAGTGTGCCCTTCGGCCCTGCACACACACGGGCACCCATGGGACACCAGCTCAGACTCATTCTCATCGACTCCCAGCCCATATCTGAGCAAAGGCAGCCCAGTGGGCATCTGAAGTGGGAGGCCTGCAACTGACTTCCAGCTCTGGCCCCTCCCCCTGTCCACCACCCTTGGCAAGGAGGGTGTCCAAGGTCCTCAGTAACTCCAACCCCATGGGCCATTTATCTCCAGTCCCTTGGGGCTTGCCTGATGAGAGATAGCAAGATTCTGAGATGTGGGCCTCACTGGTGCCACAGGGGTTAAGTCTCAGTGCTATCAGCTATCACCAGCCACTTTGGCATGAGTTCGATCCCCGGCCAGGGAGGTGACCCACATGGCGCAGCAGACCTCTCCTGTCTCACCTGCTGCTCCCCTCAGCAGTGTATTTCAGTCAGTCCGCCTGTTCTGCTCCCCACTATGTCTCCGGGAAATCTTCTCATCCTGCGACTCCCTGTACCTCTGGCCTGTACCCCAGTTCTTGTATGCATAAATAAATAAATCTTAAAAAAAATGATTCTGAGACAGGGCATGACAAGTGATCGTGAGGCTGACTGTCAAAAGGGGTGTGGGTACCAGTCTGACGAGGTGCCTGCAGCTTACATGGATGCCTGCATCCCCCTTTGATTCCTCACAGCCTCCTTCCAAGACAAACTTAAGCCTTCTGTGACCCTGGTGCATTCTGAGTGTCATGGAGGTGATGTTCTTGATGCCAGCACCTGGTGTGCTTGTACCCGCCCTGGGTATCCTTAGGGGACTAATGATTGCAGCTGACTACTATGGGATACCAAGTCACTCCCAAGAGGAGAGCCCATGGGCCCCAAAGCTTGAGTTTCAGGGACACCCAGCCTGGCTGGCTCCTTCCTCCCAGGGCCCCAGTTCATGCAGATGTAGTTGTGATGGGATTAGGGGGCACTGGAAACAGTGGCAGCTGCCACTGGCTCAGGGGCTCAGGATAACCCACAGCCCAAGGCCCTCCCCCCTACTCTGGAGTCAGTGACTTCTCACTGGCAATTGGATATCAGCCATAGTGGGAGCAGGTAGACATGGAAAGCACATTCTCTGAAACATCACAGGATGGGCCAGCACGCCATAGGCTGAAAGTGCTCTCCTGTGAGGAGCTTGCAAGTTGCCGATGGGCATCACAACCCAGTCACAACTCAGTGACTCTGAAGGTTCCACAATCAAGTGATCTTTCCTGAGGCCACAGCTGCTCTTGGGAGGGTCCCTGGGACTGCTGCCAGCTGCCAGCTCTTCCCCAGGAAACTGGAGCTGTTTTGGTGTGAGCCTCTTGCTGACCCATTTTCTTTTCTTTTTTTTTTTAAAGATTTATTTATTTATGCATACAAGAGCTGGGGTACAGGCCAGAGATGTCGGGGGTGAGAGGATTCACCAGAGACAGAGTGGGGAACAGAACAGGCAGACTGATGAAATACACTGCTGAGGGGAGCAGCGGGCGAGACAGGAGAGGTCTGCTGCGCCATGTGGGTTTCTCCCTGGCTGGCCAGAGATTGAACTCGTGCTGCAGAGGCCAGGGATTGCTTCATAGTGTGGTGCTTAACCCCTTGCACCACCAGGGAGGCCCAGACCCATTTTCTTTATTTGCACTGGCCCTCAGGTCTGCCTAGCCAAATACTCAATAGAGTCCTAAGAACCTCAGAGGTGACATCCTGTTCATGCCAACTTTTCCTCTAGGACTTTCTGCACCCAGTGGAGAAAGAACACATAAATCCCACCCTCTGCAGAACTGTGGGGACGTTCTTGGCCTTCCACCACCTGCCCACCTTCTCAGCTTTCCCTCCTCCCCTGCCCTCAGCCTCTGCTCCAGCTGAGCTCACAGCACCCCACAAGCCTACGTGAAGCCTGACCTGCATAGGAGACCATGAAGTTCCCTCTTGCTCTTCATCTGGCTGAATGCTTCTTGCCCCAGGTGACCAGCCCAGGCCCTGCTCCTTTCAGAGCACCTCCTGTACTCGTGTCCAGGCAGAATGCACTTGGCACTTGCATGCTCATCTTGTCCCAAGGGGACGCTGGGCTTCTGGAGAGCAGAGCCATACTCCTCACCTCCACCCCTGCCCCAGTCTCATGGACTGAGGGAGATGTCCCCCACCATTTCAAGGGAACTTCAGATTAGTTAAAAGGATAGGCTTTGGCATCAAACAGACCCGCCCTGTCCTAGTTAGGGGGGCTTGGGCAAGTAATATCGTCTCTCTGTGTCTCAGTTTCTATACCTGTAGAATGGGTAACAACTGTCCCTGGACATTGTGAGGATCCGAGGAGTTCGTGCATGGGAAGGGAGAGAGCAGGGGCTCTGGCATCAAGCGGTCCTGGTCCCTCAGGCCACAGCCTCAGACCAGCTCTCAGACTTGCTGAGTGGCCTTCCCAATGTTATCCTATAAAGTGGGGATGCAAATATCTGCAGGAAGCAGATTCATTTATTGATACAACACATAATTGCTGAGCTCCCAACTGTGCCAGGCACAGTTGCAGGTGCTGGGGATAGAGGTGTGGACAAGGAGACAAAAATCCCTGTCCCTGTGGAGCTTACTTTTGAGTGGGTATACGTGCAGTGGGGAGGCAGACAGTGAACAAGTAACAGATGCCATATACCAGATGCTGATAAATGCCATGGAGGAAAATAAAGCAGCGTAAGTGACAGAGTGAGGGGTTGGGGGAAGAGATTTTAAGGTTTAAACAGGGTGGTTGGGGAGAGTGTGGTTAAGAAAGTGACATTTCAGGCCTCCCTGGTGGTTCAAAGGGTTAAGCACCACACTATGAAGCAATCCGCAGCCAGTCCCCAGGCAGCCAGGGAGCTACCCACAGGGCGCAGCAGGCCTCTCCTGACTTGCCCTCTGCTCCCCTCAGCAGTGTATTTCAGTCAGTCTACTTCTGTCCTAGACCAATTTCAGTCCTGGGCGAGGCACTGTCTCCAGCCCTCACCCTTAGGACGAAGGGTCCTAACAAGGAGTTGATGGCCCCACTGGGCTGGAGTGAAGCCCAAAGAATGTGTGAGGTAAAGGGCCTCTGTCAACCTTGCCACCTCTTCTCTCCGGTCTTTAAGAACAGTATATTCACTTCCAGATTAAGGACCATTTATAAATTCAAAGACACTCATTTTCCTGTCTTATTGACTTTACTGAAATCTCCTGACAACTATGAGTGATAGAGGTATTTATTTTTGTTTTACTGTGAGGAAACTGAAGCACCGAGAGATTAAGCAAATACTAAGTTGCAAACTAGGAACTCAGCTCTGTCTCTGCCAAAGTTCATGTTCCCAACTGCTTGCTCTTGATGTCTGGGCCCCCTCATCACCACACCTGACCATCCTTATCACCACACCTGGGCCTCCTCCTCACCACACCTGGGCCTCCTCATCACTACAGCTGACCATCCTCATCACCATACTTGATCCTCCTCATCACCACACCTTACCATCCTCATCGTCACAACTGATCTCCTTATCTCTTATGACCTAGAGTCGTAGTCTTCCTGGAGCTTCTCCCAGCAAAGAAATTGCAAGCTCAGGTCAGAGCTTATTAATGAATCTCCAGGTACAGACAGGTACCGTGCTGGGGCCGGGGTCTGGATTATTCCCTGCTTTCAGGGAGCTTATCATCAAAATCAAGAGAGAGTGAAGAAATCAATAATTTAAGAACTAACTAATGTCCATCAAGCTCCTTCTTCATGCCAGACACTGTTCTAGTATCATCATTATGTGTGTTAACTCATTCACTCCTCACATGAGCTAGGTGACGAAACTGGAGCACAGAGAAGTTAAGTGATATGCCCTAGATCACACAGCTGCCGCATGGGGGGAGCTGCCATACCTATAAAGCCCCAGGGTGCTTATTCTGTGGCTTCTTGAAACCCCAAAGTACTCTGTGGCACTGCAAATAGGTATGGGTGGGGGGTGGGGCGGGGGAATGCAGGCAGGGAGGGATGGGGGTTTAGATGTCTGGCCAAGGGAGTTCTCAGAGAGGAGGTGACAACTGAGAGGGGCTATAATAAATGAGTAGGAATAGCTTAACAATGTGGGAAGAAGCAGAAGGGAGAGGTGCATTCTACACAGCAGGAACAGCAGCTACAAATAATAATGTGTCCAAGTTTATCAGAATATGTCTGGTATTATTGTCCTATAAGCACAAAAGGGGTGGGCAGTGGTGCAGGGGGCACCCGCTTAGTGGTGGGGTGGTGCCAAGTAAAGGGTGAGGTAAGATCAAGGAGAGAAACTGGCCCAGAGCAGCGTGGGCTGAACAGTACTGGGCATGGCCTCCCCTAGCGGATGAGGAAAGCTGCCAGTGGGCCCCACACACGCTCCTTATGAGGTCAAACTAGTTTTAGATAAGGGGAGGGTGTCTCCGAGGGGTCCATAGCCAGATAGGAAAATTAGAGTTGCTGGTGATAATAGGCACTGCTTATTGCTGATAAAAATCGCCAGGGTTTGGGGTCTCCCTGATGGCACAAGGGGTTAAGCACCACACTATGAAGCAATCCACAGCCTCTGCAGCTGGAGTTCGATCCCCAGCCGGCCAGGAAGCAACCCACATGGCGCAGCAGACCTCTCCTGGCTCGCCCACTGCTCCCCTCAGCAGAGGACTTTGGTCAATCTGCTTCTTCTGTTCCTCACTCTATCTCTGGTGAATCCTCTTAGCTCCCGCATCTCTGGCCTGTACCCCAGCTCTTGTATGTATGAATAAATAAATCTTTAAAAAAATCCACAGGGTTTCTCGAATGCTTGTACAGTTATTCTGGGCACCTGGTCCTCCTCATCACCACACCTGGTCTCCTCATTACTTCTGACCTGGAGTCATGGTGTTCCTGGAGCTGATCCCCGCTGTACAGTCAGCCTGGGATGACATGAGGGCCAGGACTCTGGCCTAGGTGATAGGATGCCATCCAGCATGAACTAGGGAACCCAGAAGGGATTTTCCTAAACTTTGCCTCCACCCTTTATTCCTCTTCTCATTGCTGCAGCTAGAGTCGGCTGGAGCTTGATAGTCAAGCCGGACCTCTCCACCGATGCACCGGGGTATGAAAAAAAAATGCTGCTTAGACCCAAAAAGTATCTTCTAAGTTGGGCAGGTCTATTATAGAGGTGCCCATCCACTCTGCTGACCGCATCAATATCTAGAGATGCAAAAGCCAAGTTAGGGAGAAAGTGAGAGAAACTTGGAGTTGGGGGAAGTCCTGTAGGCTGAAAGGAAGGAGGGGTGATAGGACAGCACAGGAAAGAGGATGCAGGCAGACATAAGATCCTGGATCCCACAGTGTCAAGAGACAGTGTGATCAAGCCCGATCCCACCTCTGGTGATGGCAGATGCGGTGCTGGGAAGACTGGAGCACCAGGTGGCTCACACACAACCTGAAGGTGCTTGCACTTCCTTGATTTAAATGCCTCCTCTTGGATAAGACTTCCCTTTGGCATAGTCTGCTAGACTTACCAATACCTTGTGTGAGAAGCTGGGGCATCTATCAATATATGGCAGTGATGGGGGTGGGGACTGAGATTGAGCTGAGCCCCACATCTGGTTGTGGGGATCAGCAAATTACTCTGTGAACAAGGAACCATGTTTAGAGCCTCTCGAGGATTAGCAGAAACTCTGGGGCAAGTTTTAGACTTGCTCAGATGTGAGATTAGACCTTGGGCCAAACTTATTTTACTCTCAAGAGGACAGTGGGGGTGTGAACTAACCATGGGTTACATTTTGCAGGAAGGAGGATGCTCTTGCTTCCCCAGACTGAAAGTTCTAGAAAAGGACTAGCCTTGAGCCCCTCTCAAACACTGAGAACAGTGTGTGGGGTTGCCACTAGGTGCCTCCGAGAGCCAAGGAAGAGCAGCTCATCAGAAGCGTCCTTTTCAGAAGTGGCAGAAGGAAGGTAGAGATGATGTGATCCCCAAAGTGTGTCCTTGGCCCATTCTGGGTGACCGGGCATGCTCAGGGGATACTCTTCCTGACGATGAACTTTTCTTGAGTTAGGTCTGAGATGGTAGATGGCAGGAATCCCACATGTGATGTGCAGGAGTGTTGAAAGGTTAGTTTATGAACAGATTGTCAAATCCAAGGGTATTTAAAAAATTGTTAGCAGTAATTCTTCACAGTACAGCACAAACAAGCTTCATATATAAAATGGATAATAGGACAGAGATGCTGGGTGTGGACCTTGAAGCCCCACTTCCTCATCTCCACCTTCTTATGCTGGAATCAAGGCAGGTTTAGAATTATCTGTGGGGGCCTCCCCGGTGGCGCAGCGGTTGAGCGCTGGGTTGCGAAGCTGCCCGCGGCCTCTGCGGCGCCGGTTCGATCCCCGGCTGCTTCCTGGCCACCGGCGGAGGATCCCACATGGCGCACAGACCTCTCCTGTCGCCCGCTGCTCCCCTCAGCAGTGTACTTCGGTCCTTCTGCCTGCTGTGCTCCCCGCTCTGGCTCTGGTGAATTCTCTCACCCTCCCGCACTTCTGACTGTACCCAGTGCATGTATAAACAAAACAAACAAACAAACAAAATAAATAAATAAAACATGCCTCTATAAAAAAAAAATAAATAAAATAAAAAAAAAAAATAGAATTATCTGTGGAGCACAATTTGAAAACCACAATTCAATCCACCCCCATTTTGTAGAGGAGCCACACCCAGCCAGTGGGGGGGACACGCCGCCATCTGGGTCATGCGGCTGGTCCCCGACAGAGCTGGGACTGGAATTCAGAGCTCCTGGGTCACTTTCCACCATAGCCACAAGCTACTCTCAATAGAAACGGCTTTATTCTTTCCAAGTCCTGGGCACAAGTGCCTTCAAGTGTTCTGCTTTGGCCTGGCCCCTTAGCAGATGAGACATTTTCAAACAGAACATCAGTGGCCTCTAAAGCAACTCTGGGGGAGGCGGGAGAGGAAGAAGTGTGATTTGTTTGCACCATTAACTCAGGAACTTGGACAGACTTCGTCCAGGTGAGTCACGCTGACCGTGATGAAGGCTGAATGAACGAGTGTTTCTTCTTTTACAGCTGGATGAGCCAGAGCCGGTGGCCCTGGCCTTTACCTGAGGACTCAGAGCAACCTCAATGCTGCTCCCTCGGGAGGGCCACGAGTGGTGGACAGAGATCTGGGGAGATTACTAGCGGCCGCCTCACCACCCACTCCCCCATGCTGTCACTCTAGAACAAGTGGGGAGAACACCGTGGATTATAAAGGAGGGTCTCAGGTCACGCCCAGTTGTAACATGACCAGCAGGGAAGCCACAGCTGCGTTGGGAGGACTCGTGCACGGTCAGCTGTGGGGGAGGCTCTGAGAGCCAGAAAGTAAGATCAGTCCCCAGTGCCGCCTGTGTAAGGCTGAGCCTGGTGCTGGGGATGACACGGGAGGCTCTTCTCAGTGCTTTGGGACACTCAGTCTTGCAGAGTGACTTCTAGGAAGTGGTGCTCAGGGTCAAAGGTCAAGTTCCTGGCCCCAGATCCCTGCAGCACGGTGACCACCAACTGTAGGATCACCTTTCTCCCCTGTGCAGGTGATGGCCTGAGATTTGGGGGGAGCGCCGCCATCTCCATGGCTCCCTTGGCCACAGGTGGACCTTGTGAAATTTGGGTCCCTGGTCAAGGGACCCCTGATGTTTCACAAGAGGGAACTGCTGCTGGGCTGGGCTCAGACCACCAGCCACCCTACAGCTCGGGGGAAGGAGTGCAGGAAAGAGGCTCCACGTCAGGGTTCCAGTCCTAGGAGCGGCTCAGAGGGACCTGGGAGAGGGTCAAGAATACTGGAGGAAGGATTAAACCCTGGGAACAGTTTGCCTGGCTGTTCTTTCACCAGCCCCACCACAGGGCCCACATGGGCCAAGCCCGAGACCACACTTCCCTCCTGGTCTCTGAGCTGTGGGGTGTGAGCTGCCAACAGCACCCGCCTCTCGACTGCATCTTTACCCACTGGACCTCTCCCCCAGATCCTCTTATCTCTGCTAAGTAATGTTTTTGATTCCTTTCCCCTTTTGGTGTCCATGGAGAAAAAACAGATGCCTTAGCTCAAGGGCATTGTCCCACCCAAGGAAGGGCAGGGCTGCCCAGGCAGCAGGGCACAAGCCCTGAGCAGGAGAGGTTTCCTAGGACCTAACCAGCGGCAGCCAGTCCCATCCAGTCCATTGGTTATTAATGCAGCTCAGGAGTCTTTCCAGACCCCTCCCCTTAGCCGCCCAGCTAGGGCATCGATCGCCCTAATGGCGAGGCTCTGCAGTGAGTGGCCCGAGCTGCCCCCTCCCCAAGCCTTCCTGTGGCCACTAATTAGCTGAGGTCCAGAGATCCATTTCACAAATGGGGGACTGGGACTCAGAGGACTCTGCTGGGAAGTAAGAGGGGGCTAAGAAAAGCATCGTGCCTTCCCCACCCCCAGGCCCCCTCTGGATGGCTGTCACTGACCCAAGGCTAAAGTGTGTGTGTATTCCCAGAACTGTGAACACTGACAGAGGCCTAGTGTGGGGCACTGGGTAGTGGTTCTTTTCTTAGCTTTAGGGGAGGGGGCCCTGCACACTGGCAGCTCCAGAATTCCTGGAGCTGGAGGTGACAATCTCCAATTGTCACTGGAGGTGACAATCTCCTTAGAAAGGGAGTGGAGGGCTTGACTTGGACCTGTGTTTCAGGGCATGTACACTTAGATTAGACAGGTTTTTGAGTGAAGCTACTGATGGAGATTCTTGGGTGGGGGTGGGGCGCTAAAGCTCTCCAAGACTCCTTGGCTCCACCAGCGTACTTTCGGCTGAGAGTTTTTGCCTCTGATACCTCCTGTCCTAGTTATCTGTGAGATTAGAGGTCACATCCTCATAACTGTGGGTGAAGGGGGCTAGAAGACATACGCTGGGGATCACATTTATCCCAATAAACCCCCTAGCACTTATTGTGGATGCAATCAGGTGAAAACGCCTGGCAAGAAAGTCTTGGATATCAAGACCCAGACACAATGCCAAGGGCAGCAGCCAGGTCCAGTGGAAGAGTGTTGGCTGCCCGGAGCAGCCGAGGCGTCGGGGTAGGGGGACATTCTGCAGATGGCACTTGAACCTACAAGCGGCCTTCCCACCCCAACTCTGCCCTAGGAGAGACAAGGCTGCCCCTGGGAGGTATGGCTCAGACAGCACAGCCTAGAAGCCTCTCACAAGCTCCTCTTCCGCTGCCATAAACCTCCATTTAGGGGATCTGAGATGAGTTTAACCTGGAGGAACTCAAGGAGCCTATATCCCACCCAATCCCAGAGGGAAACCTGGCAGAATGAACAGCGGCTGTGAAGCCAGCTATGGAAAACATGAAACACTGTCCGCAATTCCATTTGTTCTGTGGTCTTGTAGAAATAGTAAATTATTCACTAAAATAGAACATCACAGCCAACCACCACCACATCCCCTGAGGTCCATGGTTCTGGGAAATTTTGAGGGCCTCCTGCTCAGGAGCACATCAGTGTGGGTGGGGGAGGGGGGTCTCCACATACTCCTAGTTTGCAGGCAGGGTCACACCTCCAGGGAGGGTCAGGATCAGGCTCTCAGTTGCAGACCATTCCTGTAGCAAATCTCAGAAGCCAGACTGGCTTGAGGGTAAAAACTGCCCAGATAATGCCCCAAAGCAGCTGAAAAGTCAGGGCTGTGAGTGCCCCCTTTCTCCTACATCTTTCAACCCTACTTATAAGTGGCAGCTTCTACTGACCATCTGGGGAGTCTCCTCTGAGATGGGAACGGGGAAGCTAGTGCTGAAAGACAGGCCTCCAGTTGCTGTGACCCTCCCAGCCACCCCTTCCAACAGCCCCACCCCTTAGCTCTGCTCCATCCCACCCAGGGTTAGAGCCTCCTCTCTGCCCGCACCACTGGCATTCCTAAACCTCAGGCCAGGTTTTTAAAATTATTTCAAGGGACAGTTAGAGGGATTGCCAAGATCATTCCCACAGGAGCGGGCACAGAACCTTCCGGGCCCTTGTTCCCTCCCCTGGCCTGAGACTTTCCAAGGGCCTGCGTGCAGCCCAGCTCACTCAATGCCACTGCATTTGGGTAAACAGAATGGGGAAGATGGGAGGTAGGACACCAAGCCCCACCTCTAAGCCTGCTGCTCCCAGCCAGGAGGAGCAGCTGAAGTAGAAGGGAATTAGCAGTGGGGGCTCCAGGAGGGTGACTTTGGAGAGAAGCCGCTTCCTCAGTGGTAGAATTTGGCCCAAGCGGACCCAGCTGGGATTCTAACCCAATCAAGACCTCTTCAGCCGCATCCATGCGCGCCTCCCCACTCTGATTTACATCAGTTCCACAGAGACTTCACCATCACCCCTGGCCAGTGGTTCCAAACCAGTTCACAGCCCTCAGACAGAGATGACCCCAGCCCAGGTTGGGAGCCAAATTTTCCGGGGGGTGGGGTGAGCGTCGAGTGAAATGGGGGTGAGGCCAAGGTCACAAAGGAAGGCAGAAGCAGTTGAGGTGATGAAGGCAATGAGAAGGGCTTGATCTTCAGGCCCTGCGCTCCCTCCCCAGCCGGTGCCACGCGGCACGGGGCACACTCACCGGCGGGACCACTTGGCCGACTGCCTCCCGAAGGGCCGCTTCCACAGCACTCCATAGAGCTGCACTTTGGTGCTGATGTCCAGGGCGTCCGAGTCAGCCTGCTCCAGGGACGGTGAGGGCGACACCGAGTTGGACTTGGACGTGAACATCCTGCCACGGCCGGGCAGCCAGGGACCCGGCCCAGCCCCTCCCCGGGCGGCGCGGGCGCGGGGCTGAGCGGGAGCGAACTCGGGGCGGGAGGCTGCGCGAGGCGGTGTCTGCGGGAGGCTGGGGGCGCCGTCGGGGCGAGCCCCAGTCTTCAGGGAGGCGGAGTGGCCGGGTCGGGAGGCGAAGCGTTAAGGCGCTTGGGGGTCGGGGCGCGGCGCCCGGGAGCGAGGGGTGAGCAGCCTGCGGCCGGGCTCGGCATCAGGGCGGGCCCGGCGGGAACTCCTCCAGCAGCAGCATCCCTCCCCCTCCCCGCGGCAGCCCCAATTCTGGTGTCCCCGATTGGCTGGGAGGGGCAGGTGAGCGAGCGGGAGGCCCGCCGCGAGCGCCAATCAGTTCGGGCGCCGGCGGGAGGGCCGGGCTGAGCGTCCGGAAGGGCCCGGCGGGTCGCTCAGCTCCGGGATGCGGCCCCAGCGCTCCGCACCCCCTCCCGGGCGCCCGTCTCGCCCGCGGCTTCCTCCTCGGGCGTCCTCGGGACTAGCCCCCGCTGGCCACCGGGCGCTCCTGCTCTGCGGCGGGCTTGGAGTCCCTCCTGCAAAGACGCCCGCGCCCCCGGGGAGGGGCGAGCAAGGAGCCGGGGTCTGGTGTCCGACAACCAAATCAGGCTGGGAACCCCAACTCAGTCCTCAGACAGCTCCCTGAAGCCGCGATGAGCCTTGCTTTCCCGCCAGAGGGGAGGAGATGCCCCAGCCTCCGTGGGCAGGTTGGTGGCCAGGTGAGACTTGGGTAAGTGCCCGAGGCGCCCCCGGAGCGCCGGCTGTCTGCGCTGGCGGCCCCCCCGCCCCTGCCCGCCCCTGCCCGCCTCCGCAGGGGGTTCACTTTGCACCGCAGCCACCTCGCGGGGCTCGGATTTCTTTTCCCAGCACTTGGCTGTCTGCGTTGGCAGTTGGCACTCAGTGCCCATGCCGCACAGTCAGTGCAGGTGGAGTCGTGATTTGTCTGCGCGACTGGCTGGTGCTCCCTGGGCCAGGCGATCCCCTCGCTTCCGCTCGTCTCCCCGCCAGCCCGAGGTGGCCGTCTCACTTTCGGGCCGGGGCAGACGTCTGTCTGGTCCCTGGGCACTGCCCGCGGAAAGGCTGTGTTAGCGAGGGAGTGAGTTTGCACAAGATGCGGCCCCCTGGACGCCGCTGCGGGCCACCACCCCTGCCTGCCCTGGACCCACCCGCCAGCTCTGGGTAGTCAGGGTTCGCCTGCGCTCTGGGCAAAATCACTTAGTCCCGGGCCTCCCCGGCGGCGCAGCGGGTTGAGCGCAGCGCTGTGAAGCTGTCCGCAGCCTCTGCAGCGCGGGTTCAATTCCCGGCCAGCCAGGGAGATACCCACATGGTGCAGCGGACCTCTCCTGTCTCACCCTCTGTTCCCCTCAGCAGTGTACATTGCCCCTTCTGCCTGTTCTGCTCCCCACTCTGTCTCTGGTGAATCCTCCCGTGCCTCTGGCCTGTAACCCAGTTATTGGATAAATAAAAAATAAATCTTAAAAAAATATCACTTAGTCCCTCAGGGTCCCTGATTCTATATGGATAGACCGAAAGCCAAATCACTTTATAAATATACTACTTTACTACCTTGCTCAAGTACAAAATTGAGGAATAATTATTAGATGGTAAAATGCACAGATCTCAAGTATTTGATGAAGTTTAATTGATGAATGTACACACTGAGTAACCACCAATGAAAGCAAGAGGCAGAATATTTCCATCACCCAGAAAGTTCCCTCATGCTCCAGTCTAGTCAACTCCCCATCCTCCACTCCCTTCCAAACAACTTCCAGATGCTTCTCAATACTGACACACTGTAAAATTTCCAATGTTAATGCCTAAAATGGTATTTTCCATTTTGAAAATGGTTCCATTTCCAGAACCACCATCCCCTCTTGTTCTTTGCTCACTTATGTGCTTGGCTCCTCCTAGTGGGTGTTTGAGTTTGGGACCCTCTCTACATGCTCCCACAGGTCTAATATCTTGTATGCCTCATTAAGAAGGGGCCTCCTCAAGGGCTCCCGTGCCCTGGTGTCATTGTCCTAAGCAACCCTTGGGTTCCCAAACCCAGGCAGCGACCTCTTGTTGCTCACTACCCAAAGGGACCCATCTGAATCCCCATGTGCCCCTCCCATGGTTCGTGTGCCTCTTTGGGTCCACCCGGTGGGAGAGGACAGAACTTGGAAGATGACAAGAGCCCACAACCAGAGTGTAAAATAGACATTTCACATGTTTTTTGGCTATTTTGATATCTGTCCTAATGCTTAGAAAATTTACCACTTTAGGAGTCTTGCTTTACCCAGATGGGAGCTAAAAAACATGTGTTAGAAGCCTGTGGTGTATAGTTTACTGGTCAGGGGCACCAGGACAGGACTTTGAGTTGCAGATGACAAACAAGTTTTTGTCAAGAAGAAAAATGCAAGTTTCTCAAGGGAAGATGGTGCAAGAGCATTGGACTTGCTTTGGGGGTCAGCTGTGGTGGCAAGTTTGCATCCCAAAGCAGCAAGTCACATTTGCACCAGCTGCAGTGACAGTCATAGGCTGGGGGCTCCGGCCACCACACAAGTACAACCCCAAGTGCTCTGGGGTTTTTTAAAATTTCACATATAAGTGAGGTCATACAGTATTTGTCTTTGTGTCTGGCTTATTTCACTTAGCATGATGCCCTCCAGGTTTATCCATGTTGTTGCAAATGCTAGATTTCCTTTTTAAGGGCTGAATAATACTTGAAGTTTGCCAACAGTTCATAATACTTGAAGTTTGCTAACAGAATAAATCTTAGGTGTTCTTAACACACACACACAAGCAGCAGCTTGCTTCTTGGGTTGCTTCTGCAGTTTGGTTCTGGGTAGCATTCCTGGAAGCTTCACCTCAGGTCAGGCCTAGTTCGCTAATTAATTCCTTTTCTGCTTAATCAGGTTGGTGCCAGTTTTGGTCGCTTGTAATGGACTAGTGGTGTGCTCGATAGCCCTAGAGGGGAGAAAGGCAGGTTACCTGGAAGCCCATTCTCAAGGAATTCTTTCCCAAAAAGGGCTGAGTGTGCCCAGAAAGTTCCTGGGAAAGAGTGTTTCTTCAGTGAAAGAAATACAGTCCATGTGTCTTTGGTGGCAAAGATAAACTAATTTTTGCCCATTCCCTCTGCATACAGAATATTTGAACAGAGCTTCTTAATAGCTGTTAAGGCTGGTGGAAAGATCACCAGGGCCGCAACATGGGTTTCATCAAGTACTCCATATTTCAGTGGCTTCTGCTTCCCATTACCAGCCCAGGTCATGCCAAGTCAGCCTTCAGAGAAGCTGTTCCTGCTTCCATTGTGTTCTCTGCCCCAGTGTACTCCCAGTGAGAGTGCTGTGTGCCTGGCACATAGTCCTGCAGAAGACAAAACAAGCTTGGTGCCAATGCAGTGCCCCAGACCGAGTGTGCACCAAGATAAGTGCCAGGCTTATCAGGAACTAAGTGAAACCAGGCAGGGATGGAAATTCAGGTCCTGAGAGCCCTACCTGCTCAGATATGGAGCGGATGTTCTAATTATCTTTCTTATACTGTATCCCAGTCCCAATGAGGTACATAATGCTTTTCTTTTCCAACTGAGAAAAATGAAATTCAAAAAGTCTGTCTCAGCTAATCATTTCCTGGAACATGATGTGTTAAATGGAGGAAAGTGGCAGGATCATATACTTGCCTTGGTCTGAACCCTAAGCCCAGACCTGTCATACTGCAGCACGCACACCGCTGTGGCAAATGCTAGACCTCCCTCTCTGCCTTTCCCTCGTAATTTATCTCAATTGCCAACTCACCTAAGACTCAAAGTTCCTGTAGAACTGAATATGCAAATCTACATACAACTATGAAATTCCTGCCTCTTAACTGTACTCAGGGATGGAATCCAAATAATGAACATAAATTTTCTTTTTCTTATAGCTTTTATTTTCTCCCCAGCTTTATTGAGGTATGACTGACAAATAAAAATTGTATATAGTTAGATTTTACAACATGATTTTTAAAAGATGTACATGTGATGGTCTAATATACACATACATTGAGAAATGTTACCATAACCAAGTGAGTTAACACATCTATTACCACACATACCTTTGTGTGTGTGTTAAGAACACTTAAGATTTATTCTGTTAGCAAACTTCAAGTATAATGAACTGCACATTAGATCCCCAGACCTTATCCCTCTTATAAATGAAAGTTTATACCCTTTGACTAACATCTCCCCATTTCTCTACCCCCAGCTCTGATAACCACCATTCTACTCTCTGGTTCTATGGATTTCACTTTTTAAAATTCCGCATGAGTGAGGTCATACAGCATTTGTCTTTGTGTCTGGCTTGTTTCACTTAGCATGATGCCCTCCAGGTTTATCCATGTTGTTGCAAATGTTAGATTTTCTTTTGTGAGGGCTGAATAGTATTTCATCCACGTGGGCTTGTGTGCACATGCTCTCACATGCACATATAAACCACATTTTTTAAATCTCATCCATTGGTGGACATTTAGGTTGTTTCATTATCTTGACTATTGAGAATAATGCTGCAGTGAACACAGGGGTACAGATACAATAATCCCTACTCATCTGCAGTTTGGCTTTCTATTGTTTCAGTTATCTGTAGTCAACTGAGGCCCCAAAATATTACATACAATAAAGTATTTTGAGACCATAGTCACATAATTTTGATGACAGCATATTGTTATAATCACTCTTATTATTAGTTATGTTTGTTAATCTCATACAGTGTCTAATTTATAAATTAAACTTTATCATAATAGGTATGTATAGGAAAAAACAGTATAGATAGGGTTCAGTACTGTCCATACTTCCAGGCATTTATGGGGATCTGAGAATGTACCCCCTATGGAGAAGGGAGTCCACTGTGTCTCTTCAGGACGCTGATTTCATTTCCTTTGGATATTATTTCCAAAGTGGGATTACTGGATCATATGGTAGCTTTATTTTTAATTTTTTGAGGAACCGCTATACTTTTTCCTATAATGACTGCACCAATTTACATTCCCACTGCAGAGCACAAGAGTTCCCTTTACTCCACATCCTTGCCGACACTTCTCTCCTCTTTTTGACAATAACTACCTGAATATGTGTGAAGTGATATCTTGTGGTTTGGATTTGCATTTCCTTGATGATTAATTATGCAGAACACCTTTTCATGTACCTGCTGGCTATTTGTATCTCTTCTTTGAAATATGTTTATTCAGGTCCTTGTTCATTTTCTAATCAATTTTTTTTTCTTTTTTTTTTTGCTATTGAGTTGTATGAGTTGTTTCTATATTTTGGATACTAACCCCTTATCAGACAGATGGTTTGCAAACATTTTCTCCCATTCTATAGGTTGCCTTTTCATTTTGTTGATTTTCTTAACTGCACAAAATAACATACATATTCATAATATTGCTTTTATCCATAATCTGTAGGCTCATGTGACAGTAACATTGTTCCATGAAACAGGTATTAGCAGACCTCCCTTGTGGTGCAAGGGGTTAAGCACTGCACTATGATGCAATCCACAGCCTCTATAGCACGAGTTCAATCTCCGGCCGACCAAGGAGAAACCCACATGGCGAGGCAGACCTCTCCTGTCTCACCTGCTGCTCCCCTCAGCAGTGTGTTTTGGTCAGTCTGCCTGTTCTGTTCCCCACTCTGTCTCTGGTAGATCCTCTCAACCCCTGCATCTCTGGCCTGTACCCCAGCTCTAGTATGCATAAATAAATAAATCTTAAAAAACAAACAAACAAACAGGTATCAGAGGTTCAGGGCCGGCGGGGTTGAGGGGTGGTGGTGGTGGTGAGAGGATTCACCAGAGACAGAGTGGGAAGCAGAACAGGCAGATTAACTGAAATACACTGCTGAGGGGAATGGCAGGCGAGATAGGAGAGGTCTGCTGCGCATATGGGTTAGCTCCCTGGCAGGGTGGGGATCAAACTCATGCTGCAGAGCCTGAGGATAGCTTCAAAGTGCTGTGCTTAATTCCTTGCGCCACCAGGGTCAACGTTTTAGTACTGACTGGGTCCAAGAGAGCCAGATGTCAGCATCTTCTTTAACCCACCCCATGCAGGAATGGGCAAAAGGACATCCTCAACAGGAAATGATCACAAGGGTCTCTCTGGAGTCATCCTCACTGGGTCTCAAAAGCTCCCAGCAACCTGAACAAAAGAGGCTCATCTCATAAGGCCACCTCCTTAGCTCCCGGTCCTCTCTGTCCCTGACCCCATCCTCAGGCAGGCTGGCCATGTCTTTTCCACCTGGTGCCAAGTAAAGGATTTAGGACTCTGGGCTCCCTAAGCTGTCCTGTCAGTCTGATGGCTGGGACCTCTGCAAATATACTTACAGGACCAAGAATCAGAAGAGGCAAAGATTTGGACATCAAACTAGAACTTGCTGCAGCGCCAGATCTCCTCCAGGCAACCTCTTTCCCTCCTCCAGTCCAATTCCATCATTCAGGGTCCTGTTCTGTATTCCACAGGGTATGGCACCAAATCAGCTAAAACTACACCCCTCCTTTTGGTTTCTTTGCCCTCCTTCCATGCTAGCACAGTCTGTATGTCCTGTTCATTTTTTCTCTATGTGCTTGCATCCCTTCCAGACTGTGAGCTCCTGAGCACAGATTCCAGGCACATAGTAGTTGCTCAACAAATGCTTACTGAATTGATTGATCATCACTTTGGCTGCTGTTCCATGTTTGTTTGCAACTAAGTGGAGACTGACCTTGCTGCCCTCAGCTTTTCCTCATCTATAACACAGAATCTTTGGGGGGCTGGTAAAAGCAGTTTTTAGATGGCAGACTTGTCACCTGCTTTAATGCTATGGATTTGAGTCTGACCACTGCCCATAAGCTGTGTGAATCAGGAATAATCCCTGGACTTCTCTGGGCCTCCCAGCTTACTTCACGTAATCCTCTTCCACTTGGACTCTACAATAATGGCCCTTCAGATGCCTCTGCACCTACAGCAGTATCCCCCAAGGAATCCCAGCTTGCCACCATCACTCATGTATCTTTTCAAGGCTCAAAGCTGATTACATGAGTCTCCTGCTTCAAACCCTCTTCAGGATCTCCATTCAACTTCAGCTCCCAACTTCTGACCTTTGACTATAACACCCTCTACAATCTGGCCCTGACCTATCAGGGTTTTGCCCTGCTCCTGCCCCACTGGTTCTGAGACACCTGAGAAGCATGAAAAGCCTCTTCCCCACCTGAGGATGAAAACATTTGTGTCTTTAATTGTATTCCTACTTTGAATACATTTGCTAAGGCCGGGGTGGGTTTTGTGCTCCTTTACCCACTGCAGGGCTTGGCTGCACCTCTGGGAGAAACTGAAGGAGGGGAGTCAGGGTAAAGGGACTACATGCAGGTTAGAAGCTAGTGGGCCAAAGGGCTAAAGGGGTGGGGGCCCAAAAGAGAGCCTGTGTGGGCACAGCCCAGCTGCTCTCTCTGGGCAGTCGCACATTCCAGATGTCCCAATACGGAGAGTCCCATGTTTTAGATCTGTTCTCATCAGCAGGATCAGCCTCTTGCTAGCTTCTACTGTCCTCTCATTGTCTAACAACTGCTCACACCCAAGGCATGCCAATGTAGAAGTGTTTCTGGGGGGTGCAAAGAACCTTACTGCCCTGCCAGCCTGCCAGCAATGTTGCAGCACTAAGGCGAGTTTTTGGCATTCCAGAGCATGGCTGTGGGCAGCAAGCAGCTTAGAAACTCTGAAGTTATTCAGTGCTCCCCCTCGTGGGTAAGTAGATAAAAATGTAGATACTAAAGTGACTGCTAAAAGTAATCTATTTCCGGGCTTCCCCGGTGGCGCAGCGGTTGAGCGCGGGGTTGCGAAGCTGCCCGCAGCCTCTGCAGTGCCGGTTCGATCCCCGGCTGCTCCCCGGCCACCAGAGGAGGGTCCCACATGGCGCGCAGACCTCTCCTGCCGCCCGCTGCTCCCCTCAGCAGTGTACTTCGGTCCTTCTGCCTGTTCTGCATCCTGCTCTGACTCTGGTGAATTCTCTCACCCTCCCGCGCATCTGACTGTACCCAGTGCTTGTATGAATAAATAAATAAATAAATAAATAAATCTTAAAAAAAAAAAAAAAAAAAAAGTAATCTATTTCCATGGATTAAAGAACTAGACATAAGACCTGAAACCATAAAATATATAGAAGGAAATATAGGCGAAACACTACGGGATTTGCACATCAAAGACATCTTTACAGACACATCACCCAAAGCAGTGATAGTGAAGGCAAAGATAAACAGCTGGGACTACATCAAATTAAAGAGCTTCTGCACAGCAAAAGAGACAATAACAAAAACAAAGAGAAACCCCACCAACTGGGAGAACATTTTTGCACCCAACACTAATGATAAAGGACTGATCACAAAAATCTGCAAAGAGCTGATGAGACTCAACAACAACAAAGAAAATAATCCAGTTCAAAAATGGGCAGAAGAGCTAAAAAGAAACTTCTCTGAAGAGGAAATGCAAATGGCCAACAGGCATATGAAAAAATGTTCAACATCACTTGTCATCAGGGAAATGCAAATCAAAACTACCATGAGATACCATCTCACACCAGTGAGAATGGCACATATTAAAAAAACTAGCAACAACAAATGTTGGCGAGGGTGTGGAGAAAAAGGAACTGTCCTGCACTGCTGGTGGGAGTGCAAACTGGTCCAACCACTGTGGAGAGCTGTGTGGAGATTTCTGGACCTACTAAACATAGAGCTTCCATATGATCCAGCAATTCCACTCCTAGGTATTTACCCAAAGGACACAGAAACATCAATTCCAAAGAACACCTGCACCCCTATGTTTATAGCAGCACTGTTTACAATAGCTAAGCTTTGGAAACAGCCCAAATGCCCAAAAATAGATGACTGGATCAAGAAGATGTGGTACATATACACCATGGAATATTACTCAGCATTCAAAAAAGATAAACACATGCAATTTGCAGCAACATGGATGGCGCTGGAAGGAATCATGCTCAGCGAAATAAGCCAAAAAGAAAAAGAAAAATACTGGATGGTCTCACTCATAGCAGGAATCTAGAAAACTTAAATAAGGGACCAGGAAAATGAATAACTATAAGAAAGTGAAAATCAAAACCAACAAAAAACTATGAACCAGAGACACTTTTAGGGGGGCGGGGGCGGGAGGGGAGGGATTGGGGTCAGAATGGGGGGGCTGCAATTGTATGGGGAATATAACAATAAAAAAAAAATAAAAGTAATCTATTTCTTTAGGCGGGAGAATACATTTAGTCTGGTGAATAAGCCTGCAGTCATTTATTGTTACAATCTCACACACTACCAGAAAGCCTGAGGGAGGGCCACAGTGTTAGTTTCTCCTAGGGAACAAATTAGCTGTTCATCAGACCTGGTGCCAGTGGCACCAGTGTTAACTCCATCTTCATTCAATGAAAAGACCTTAGCTCAATCTTTACTCAATGAAAAGACCGTGGGCGTTACTTTGAGATCTTGGGGATTCCTAGAAGGGGGCCATCCTTAGACTATTTTCCCAAGTCCAATAGCACATTCTTTACTGGCTTCTCAAAGTACCCAGCAGAGCAAAGGCAGGGAGAGAAGAAAGCACAGCAGTTTCCTGCCCTTGGCAACCTCCTGCCTCCCCTCCACCAGGCCAGGGAAAAACCCAATTCACATTGGTTGGCAGGTTGGAGGAAAAGAAGAGGTGGAGGGTGGAGGTTTTGGTGAGACAGTGGTAAAAGGTCTGAGCACACAGGCACAGGGAAAATAGGTAGGGACACTTCCAGGGCACCCCCTTAAATAAGAGAGCAGAGGGCACAGGAGTGTTGGGCAGGGAGAACGAAAGGGTAGAAGGACGAGTGGGCACCAGCCCCAGGTGGGCCAGGCCCTCTGTACATAACTAACACAGATGTTCAGAAGTGGGATTAAGGGAGTCCTTGGGCCCCAGCCAGGAAGTGGTGGAGACACTCAAGGATGAGGGAGGATCAAAGTCACCAAGCTCCACCTTGAAGTGGCGATGAGCCACTGGAGTGGAAGGATCTAGAAACTTCGAACTAGCACCTCCATCTGTGTGGTGACAGGCACTTAGAGGTCAGCCGGACTGCACCTGTGAAGAGAGCTTGGCGTTGAGGCAGCAACGACAAGCTCCTGGCTGAGTCCAACTGTCTGGAGAATTTGAAATCTGGAAGTGTAGAAGTCATCCAAAGATTGCGCATGCCACCTTTCGCCTCACCTCTCCTGCAGTCTGTGGGCTTTCTATGCAGAGTCCATATGCTTGCGTGCTACCAGCCTTTGCCCGTGCAGGTCCTCCTGCTGAGAGAACCGTTCCCATCTTTTTTGTTTTTTTTTAAACAGTTTTTTTTTTTTTTTTATTTTTTGCATAGAAAAACTGGAGTGTAGGCCAGAGGTGGGGTGAGAGGAGACAGAGTACGAAGCAAAACAGGTGGATCTGCCGAGGGGAACAGCGGGCAAGACACGAGAGATCTGCTGCACCTTCCACACTCCTCCAATGCTCTGGCTTCCCATGCCCTCCAATGCTTTGGCCCGGTCCCCCCTTGAATGTATGAGGATCCTTCTATAAATGAGGCAGCCAGAGTGGGACACATGCATTCACTCCCATTTCTACCCAACATTTATAAAACTGGACAATGGCTAACACTGCAACAGAAATCAGTAGCTGAGTCAGAAATGGGAGTCACATACTCCGGTCCCTAACCAGTCATATAATTCCTTACTAATGTTTGTCCTGGATTAGTAACTTGACCCAGTTAAATGCCCACTGGTACACATTCAGTGGTCAGTTCCATGCCCTTTCTGACTCCAAATCTCTTGATAATCCTGCACAGCCCTCACCCCAGTGTGAGACAAAAGGGAATGCCAGCAGCTGGTTCTGCCAGGGGTCAGGGTAGCAGCTGGTGGCAGGTATGGGGGAGAGCATAGATTAGAAAAAAATATGTCCCCTTCAGGTCAAATCAATACATTGAACAATATATATTTCCTGAGAACCCAATTCTTGGAGCTTAGTTTTAGTAGGGAAGAGGGACAAAGTAAAGACACATAAGACAGATTAAAGGTGATCACTGCTACAGAAAAAGAACAGAACAGGGTAAGGAGCACTGGGGTGGAACTGGGGGCAGTTTACAATTCTTATATAGGCCCAATTGAAAGAGTCACAGGTTAAGGAGATGAGGGAGCTGGGGAAAGTCATTCTGGACAGAGGGACAACAGAGACACAAGGCTGCTGATTTCTTACGTTAAAAAACCACACTTAAGATACAGGTCTAGTTTGTTAGAAACAAAATTAAACAGAAAAAGGATTGCTGGCCACATACAAATTATTACTTCCCCCCCCCCATATTTATCTCAGGACAATAAAGCACAGGCTGTTAACTTGATAAATCTTACTACGTTTTCAAAGTCTAGTACTCAAGGCAAAGGAGGGATATGTAGGCACTTCACAGGAACCCTTCCAGAAGAGATGGCAGCAGTCAAAAAAACCTTTTTGCCCATTTTCTTCTTTATGAGGAGGGGTCTTCAGGAAACATGTAACACCCTGGACACAAACTTTGTTACTAGCTGTAGCTCATGTGAAACAGAAGACCAGCACAAAGTGGACCGTAAGAAATAATGACATCTAATAAACAAACATACAAACCACACAATTAAATGAGACGCCGGTGTACACAGCACTGACAAGCTCTAGCTCCAAAGTCCACAGAGGGAGAAAACATCCAGACCACAACTGCCTTTCTATTAAATCTCTAGCATCAGTTGTTCTCGGCTCTAAATAGCCATATAATTACTCCACCTTTTAAAATGAATACACCGTGATTTGGGTCTGCTGGCTTCTTCTCTTTTATGGGACTATAAATATGGGATTATAGATAGCTATCCTCACAGATACTTGCTACCAACAACGACAAAGCCAAGAGACGAGCATTAAATTTGTATCTTTTGGGACAGCTGGTACATCAAATCCTTAATCCCCCTCCTCCTTTCCTTTCCCCTCTCTCTAAAGCATGTGCACATGGTGGGCACAGCTTTCCACTGTCCTCAAAGCTTTTTTTTTTTTTTTAAGATTTATTTATTTATGCATACAAGAACTGGGGTACAGGCCAGAGATGTGGGGGGGAGGGGGGGTGAAAGGAATCACCAGAATGGGGAACAGAACAGGCAGACTGACTGAAATACACTGCTGAGGGGAGCAGCGGGCAAGTCAGGAGAGGTCTGCTGCACCATATGGGTAGCTCCCTGGATGGCCAGGGACTGGCTAGTGCTGCAGTGGCTGCGGATAGCTTCAAAGGTTGCGTCTTAACCCCTTTCGCCACCAGGGAGGCCCTGTCCTCAAAAATTTTCATTACCATTTCCAATATTCAAATGTGGATCACATCTGGTTGTCAAACAGAAAAACAAACTGCCCAGAGGATAAATAATGAGTCACTACATAAGGTATGCACTAATAAAAATTTAATATCATAAAACAAATCAGAAAAACAGGGGAACAATTTTTGAAGCATTCACAATTAAAGTGGAAAGGGACAAAATTATAAGGCAGCCATCCATGGAATGATTTCATGTTTACAAAGGATCCAGAAAAAGGGACATTTAAAGTCATTGTTCAGGCTGCTGAGCCAGGGGAGCTGTAGTGCTGTCCCAGGAGACTTCCAACTTGCTAGAAGATGATATCAGAACACACCAATCCTTGTGTTAAGCTGGGCATATCTAGAGAATTCCTCAAGTTTGTCTAGTCCTTTCCTACCAGTCACACATTTCCCTCAGGTCTCCTGAGGTCAATGGAGATGTCTCACTTACAAGGGGACTAGCTACATCCTTGGTTTTAATTTCGCAGATTCACCACCAGTGCTCTTTGGGTGATGGAGACCATTCTGTATTGAGCAGAAATTTTCTAATGCAAAGCAAGTTCCCCCTGGAGAATACTTTACAGACGGTTCTCATCTTGCACTGTAGCAGTTAAGGAATGTTCTTTGGCAGCTTCTGCCATTGACAGCAGTGCCCATGTTCAGTACCTAGTTACCATGTATCTGAGGGGTTTAATACACTCCAATGCTGGTGTGCCCTCCTAGTTCCAGTTCTTGAAAAAAGAGAAAAACCAGGCAGTGACACTTAGAAGCAGGCCAGTTAAATAAAATAAAATAAACAACACAAAACTCCACAATTACATTTTCTCTTTTACAAAAAAACTGAACACTCAAAACAGCCATCTCTTTTTTTCCTAATGATTTGTAATACAGGCACAGGGCTGACTCTACTGTTTGGAATAGGAAAATAAAAAAGTGAAAGGAGGAGGAAAGAACACATAGCCTCTGTGGGTAGTACCATTTCCAACTCTCTACTCCAGAGCAGAACCTTGATCTAAAACAAATCTGGCAAGAGCATGCACAGCAAAGCCATCAGACCTGGAACATTGCTGCTTTGGGGAGATGGGGGCTGATAAGCAATTCACTGGGGAACATGAGGGGATAGATCAGTAGTACTTTTTCAGTTTAATTTTCCACCTAAGAGAATACTTAGAATCTGAAGAAAGTCTATCCCTACCAAGGAAGAAGAGTCCAATTGCAATTAACATTAACTTTGGTTATGAGGAAGGACTATCATCGATTACATCTCTTTGGTAGCCAAAAATTCCACCTGTAATCATGGCAGCAACTTAAGTATGACCAATGTTTTCAAAGGTGAGAAAGCGTTAAGGCATCCCCATCTAATGAGGCAGTTTTAAACAAGAGGAAAACGCAACTGAGATATGCCCAGAGAGGCCAACCACAAGTTGGCCTCTCCTGGAACAACATCTACTAAGAGCATGTCCCTCCCCCAGTGAAGGAGGCTCTGCCGTGCCACTCAGTTCCCTATGTTCTAAAGATGCATTTGAGCCCTGTAAGGTTAGTATGGCTATTTTTGCCTGCTGACCAGGAAATGGGGGTTTCCTGAGGCAACAGCTTTAAAATCTGGGAAAGCCCAGAGCTTCTGAGAGCTGATAGTCCATGAAAGGTTTGCTTGTTAATGTGAGGTTCAGAGGGGAAGGCAAATTTGGAAGTTCGATGGTTCGATCCTTGCCCTACCCAGCAAGATATTCTAGCCCAACTTTTAAGTGTGATGGCAAGGCACTGCTGAAAGAGGCTTTGGCCAGCAGAACAAATTTCTGATCATTGCACACGACGGTATGATAGAAAGTGCTACTATCCAAACCAAACCAGACACTAAAATGTGCTATTTATTGAACACAGTAAATCTGCAAGAGAATCAAGGCAGCCATATCATTTTGAAGGACCAGATAAAACCCCATGACTCTCATAAGCCAGGGTTGTTTTCAGGAAAATCACTAGGCCCTTCTGTATAATACCTCCTGTTGGCTTTAACATCAAATGCAATGGTTGCCACCAGTACACAAAACCATATCCTATATATACTACTTTGGTCTACAGTCAGCAGAGGGCCTGCAAGTTCCATTTCCAAGCTGCTGACCCAGTGAAAACTCTAGGAAGGAAATAAAGAAATCATAGGCATGCTGGCTTATGCATCATATAAAATGTTTTACAAACCTTAAGTTCACTGCCCTGAAGAAGAGTCTTGGTTTCCTCTTTATGTAGTGTGTTTTGAAATGGTACAGAAAATCAAAATAAATTAATAATACAATATTATACACTTATTTGATAACATAAGGTTTACAGGGATTTTGGCAAATAAGGAAAAATATCCTAGTTTGTTAAACACTTTTACTATCTCAATTGTTTAAATTACCAGAATATTAGTGATTGTACCACATTACATATGAGGAAATGATATCTTAAGGCTGCACTTGACACAAAGGTAACTTCATTGAAGGGAATAAAGAAAAGACAGTATTTTCTTCATCATCACAGTTCAAGAAGTGGTTGTCCTGATGAGAACTCAACTCACACATATATTAACATTGCCACCAGCAGTAAGCAGCATATTGCAGGGAGGAAGGGTTGAAGGGAAAAGTTAGGAGAAAAGCATGGAAAAGATGAAGTGACAGCAGACATGATTTCGGTAAGTTTTATATCAACAGGCAAACACTTCCCATTTGTGATACATCCTGACTTTCTTCACTGCTACAGGTGCTTATGTAATGTGACACTGACCAAGCTCTTCCCAAGGGCACCAAGTATTTGCCAGAGGGTCTGCTGGTCTGCTAAGAGAAATACTTAGAAAGAAAAAAAGGACACCATAGGTTTTGGTAATCTTACTTGTAAAAATGCTACTACAAAGATGTCAACAACTATTCAAATTCACTTAAAATTTAACACCCTTTAATTTCCAAAGATACTCTGGAATCTGACTGTCCTCGAAGGAAAGCCTAGGCCTTAATCTACTAGAATTTGGCTCTTCTATAAGAATGTTTTGGAGGCAGGTATTCTGCAGAAAACTTAAAAAGAAATGCTACAAAATACTAGTCACCTCTTTAGAAGCTAGTTCACCTCAGTTGCTCCATTTGATGGAATAGCAGGCTCTCTTTAGAGAGGCACGTGCAGTACGTCTCTCCAGACACCCCCTTCTCATGGATGTCTCGAGTATAAAGTCAGTTTCAACGTGTCTTGTCATCATTTTCCTGACTCTGGCCCCAAATTAACTACAATTATCTTTAGCATCTAAGACAGTGGGCATTATGACCTTCTATCAAGGCATGTGGCATAGATGCTAAAGCACCAGTAGTACACGGTGAAAACCATGTTAAAAATCAGTGGATAAAGTGGCAGAGCCTCTAAACTAAGAGATTTAGCTTAATTACAGAACACTGTCCTTTCATAATTACTGTTCCATTGTGAGCATGAAGTTCTCCACTTTTCCTTAAAACGAAATTCCATCTTCCCTGAGAATAGGGTTAAGAAAAACATCAAAACTCCAAATGCCAAGGGCCCTTTAAAAGACAACACAACGGAATGTCTATGTCCAATCCTATGTGTTGTTTCTACTCTAAAAGCTTTCCATTACTCCAGGTTTTAATCTCACCTCCCTCTGGACTCTAGGAATACAGGTGGAGATGGGCAAGGTGAGACAAGAGACGGAGGAAGTGAGCAGCTGTCAGGTGCCGGCTCGTCTCACGGGATGGTAAACGGCCATAGGTTGAGGCTGGAACCAGATTAATGCTGGTGTCCTATTGACAGGATGAGTGGGATGAGGCAACCCAGAACCAGGGCTGCCACTTCCAGGCGGCTGAGGCCTCTCCCCCCAGCGGGGTCAGATTTGTGACTGTGCCCCATTCCGCCCACCTCAGGGAGGACGTGTACTGTAGCAACATAAAGAAATGTCCCAGCAGAGAAAAGCATGGCCACTCCAGTGGCATTGACCTCTGAAAGGGCTTCTTTACTGCTCTGTGAATTAAGAGAGAGAAGAAAAATTAAGTCAAGTAAAACTCAGGCACAGGAAGAAGTTCCAATAAAAAATAACTTGTAACTGGTGCTATCTGTGATCCTGGGGACATTCTGAGGTCAGAGAGATTTTATGTTATTATGGAAAGCTTCCAAATATGGATTCAAGACTATTGGTGATGTACATAATTTCTTTTTCAAACAAAATTCAAGTCTCCTTGAACAGGTTTGGTGTGTACTTTTCCTAAGATGGAATCAACAGTACCATAATGCAGATACTAAATTTCACATATTCACTTATTTATTCTTACTAATATTTAATAAACATCCTCTATGCATGCACCACCAGGCTATAGGGTGGTGGGAGATACAGCAGTAGTCAAGTGGGTACCTGCTCTACAGAGCTTAGAAACAGCTCATAGCTAATCTTTATACAATTAATTTCAAGCTTTTCCATTAAAAAAATGGACCTATGGACTAAGACAATTAATTAAAATTTTAAGAACAGGTAACATGTAACTCCATGCCTCCAGAATTATTAATGCCTGTCAAAAGTGCTAAAAACATACTGATTAACAAGGTGATAAGTAGGGCAGTATTAAACAAAGAACTACTTATTGCTCATTGACTGAAAGATAAGACTCTTCAGATGAACAAGAAGAGGCTTTATAACAACTCATTTGTTAATAATCCTGATAAACAAACCCTTGGTTAATAGGACCTTAACCATTTTTTGACCATCTAATTTCTCACGTTTCTTTTTTTTTTTAATATTTTACTTTATATAATTCTTACATCATTTTTTCATTTTTGCACAATGTATGCGTTTTCATTTTGGTTATATTCCCCATACAATTGCATCCCCCCTTATTTTGACCCTAATCCTTCCTCTCCCCGCCCCCTCCCCTGCTGTAGTTTGTTTCTAGTTTATAATTGCCTGTTGATTTTGATTTTCACTTTGTATTAATTAGTCTTTTTCCTGATCCTTTATTTAGATTTCCTAAATTCCTGCTATGAGTGAGACCATCCGGTATTTTTCTTTTTCTTTCTGACTTACTTCGCTGAGCATGATCCCTTCTAGCTCCATCCATGTTGCTGCAAACTGCATCTTACGTTTCTTTTAATACATGTTTTACTGTATCATGTATCAGATATGAATTGAATGGCATTCAGAAGAATCAGTGGCTTAGAGACAGTATGGGGGAAAGCAGTTCCCATGAACTAGACTTGAGAAGAAGACCAGAAGATCTTCTTCTGTTGTCTGCCAGTTGACATTTAAGTAAAATGGGGGCGGGCGGGTGGGGGGGGGGTTGCTCAGCACTGCAGCCTTAGCAGAAAGAATGGGAAGGTCCAAATTCAACAAGAGGAGAGAATGCCCAGGCTCTGAGCGGACAAATGACACATGTCACTTCAGGTCTGAAGCTATGTTCAGTGCTATCAGTGATATGAGAGCTGGCAGTACACGGATTTGCATCTTCGAGGAATAAAGATATCTCTCCGTATTTCCTACTGTTCTCAGAGTTGCTGCATGGCATGTTAGTCCTGCTTCATGGGCCTACTTAAGCACTAAATATGTATTGTTGTGACTTATACATCTGTCAAGTAAAATTAGCATGTGTGGTTAGATACCTTATATTACAGATTGAAGTACTATCATGTATTTGTGCAAATATTTTTGGAACAGATAGAAAAATGTTTTTGAGCTAAATGAATAAGAAGATGCTCTAAATTTATGAAGAGGACTGACTTGGAATTAAGACGTTTACCTTGCACAGGTTTTTACTCCTCACTTTACCCTTTAGTTTGAGGGAGTAATTTATTGAAAAATTCAACACAAGAGACCATAAGTTCCAGCTAATCACAAGAGTAAGACATTTGTCTAGATAAGCTCGGAGTGAGACTCACCTTACTCAGTCCTAAGTAAGTCACCATGGACATAACTGGTGCTGCCAGTGAGAAGACCAGTAAGTGTTTTCTGATTCGATTCCGCTCTAGGCCAGCGTGCATTAAGAAGGAAACCAGCCCAAAGGCAGCTGGTGCCTGTAAAAGAAAAATACAGCAATATAGACTGCCTCTACATTAAGAAATATATGTCATTTGAACTACCTACAAAAAAGCCAGGCATTGTACTGAGACTGAATTCTGACTTTTAGGAATTCTTATTCTAAGCTAAGAAAATATCCCCACTTGTGTGTGTGTGTTTACTGGACAGCAGAAAGATAGAAATAGTTGAGACAATAATTTAAGAAAACAAAAATATGAACAAAAATTATTAAGAAACATAGAAATATGTTTCACATATGCTTTCACATGTTTCAAATATGCTCACAGCTTGTATGTATGACCACACACCAAAAAACCCTTCACAACTAAGTTTTAAGAAAATGATAGCAGGGCCTCCCCGGTGGCGCAGCGTTTGAGCGCTGGGTTGCGAAGCTGCCCGCGGCCTCTGCCGCACCGGTTCGATCCCCGGCTGCTCCCCGGCCACAGGAGGAGGGTCCCACATGGCGTGCAGACCTCTCCTGCCGCCTGCTGCTCCCCTCAGCAGTGTACTTCGGTCCTTCTGCCTGCTCTGCTTCCCGCTTTGGCTCTGGTGAATTCTCTCACCCTCCCGCGCTTCTGACTGTACCCAGTGCATGTATAAACAAACTAACAAAAAAAAAACACAAATAAATAAATAAATAAATAAAACATGCCTCTATTAAAAAAAAAAAAAAGAAAATGATAGCAAAAAAAAAAATTTTTTTTAAACAGATTGATTTATTCTATTCTCCAAAAATAATTATGAAATAACTAAAAAAAAAAAAAAAAAAAAAGTTTCCCATTCCAGGAAAATGTTAATGACCAAGAGAGATTTTAATTATGAATATACGCAATATCAAATCTTATACCAAAATGCCAAAATGTTGCTTACCTTATGTAGCATTATCGCCACAAACACAATTAACTGGACACTCGTCTGTGAAGTTGAAGCTGCTGCTCCCAAAGCAACACCGTCAGCTAAATTTGGGAAAAATGAAACAAACAATAAATGTCAACTGCTAACAGGGTAGTCGTTGAATGTGGGCTGCAGAGTCAGAGAGGGTTGGCTTTGACTGCCTGAAGATTACCTAGTCTTTCTGAACCTTAACCTTCTCATCTTTGCAATGGGCTTAATAAAGTAGAAGCTGCTGCTGCGTTCTTAAGGTTTTCATGAAGGTCAAATGAGATAACACACGTAAAGGATTTAGCCCAGAATACTCAATGTCAGCTATCGTTGTTGCTATTATTGGAAAAAGTATAAAGCTCAAAAATTAATTAATTACATTGTAATAATAAATATCCAAGAATTTTAAAGGAACCATTTCTCCATTTTTCAGATTAAAAAAATGACACTACAACTCTACAGAGAAGACCAATATAAACTTAGTAAGTAAATATTGGCTGAAAGGATGAATTTTTTGTTAAGAAAGGATGTATTTTTTGATTAGCAACTAGAAAGGTCCAGATAATAACAATGTGCCATCTTTCACCTGCCTTTGTTTGTCAATGGCAGAATCCTTCTACTGGAGCTAGTTCTGGGTCATGTTCTAAGGTATGACCAGTCAGCTATGCTCAGGCTTGTGTAGCCTGCCTCTTTCTAAACTGGCACTTTGGGTATATACTGGGCAGCAGTACAAAAGTGCCCAGGCTTTTTTCCAGACAAGATTATAGGGCAGATGTCAGCAAACTTCCTTAAATGCTCAGATAAGAAATAGTTCAGGTTTCACAGGCCATCTGGTCTCTCAAAACTACTCAAGTTGGCAGTTACTGCTCAAAACCAGCCATGGATAATACATAAACAAGTGGGGATGGCTGTATTCAAACAAAAGCTTTATTTTTGGACACAGCAATTTGAATTTCATGTAATTTTCATGTGCACAAGATATTTTACCTCATCCATTAAAAAATATAACCCTTTCCCAAAAGGAAGGCCAGACAAGCCTAGTGTTTAAAGAGGATGCTCCTTATATTGTAAACATGAAACCTCCCCTTGTGTGGCAGAAAAGAAAGGGGTTCTGCAATCCAACCCTACCTGCAGCATGGACGACCAGACCCAGCGTGGTGGTGATTTTGGAATTGGAAGGCCTTGCTGTTTCTGTATCTGAAGTAAGAACAAGAAAGTCAGTCATTAAATAATGTGAGACAGAAACTATTAGGACAGTGACCTAAAGATGAAAGGATTATTTGAAAGCTCCTAAAGTAGATTATTATTTTCCTGACTACTGTCTTTTTCCTTCTGCTTTAAACACATAAAAGTTTCTCCTGTCTAAAAAGATGGATAGGAGGGAAGTCTTCATTTGGCCCAGGCTTCCCTGAACAGACATGTCATCATCCCCTACTTGCCTCAAACCCCTTAACTGTCTACCCCTATGGAAAGTGCTCTGTGGCACCTCTGACCACTTCTTTTCAGACTAATCGACTTATCACTACCTACCGGCTCCCCTTCCTCAGTTTCCTACATCAAAAGTTCTGTCACATTTCTCTATTTCAATGCCACCATCCTAACCTCAATTTTAATCAACTCAAACCTAAATTCGCAATAGGTTCCTAACTGGTTTTCCTTTACTCTCATTTCTCCCTAATCTAACTCATCTTACACATCCTTTCCAGAGTCAGCCTTCTGAAACACCACCCTCCTGATGTGTCAGTTACTTTATTAAGAATCTGCTGCTTTTCAAATTCAATCAAAACTATTCTATAAAGTAGTTCCTTGAAGCCTTTATCAACTGGTATCAACTTATTTCTCTCTATTCAATATTCAGTATTCAGAAACTATAGTTTCCTTGTAACTGTAACAAAACACTGTCATTCTCCTTTCCTTAAATCTCATCCATAATTCTTGGCATTACTGAACTTCTCAGTTTGACAATATAAATATAAAACCAGACACTGTTCAAAGTCTCATTCTAGGACCACTTTCTTCAAGGAAAAAAAAAAAAATCAAAGATTAATTCCAGCTGAAAACAATTCTCCCCTTGCCTAGATATCAAAAGCTCAGTCTTGCTACTTCAGTTTCTTCTATAGCATCACCTTAGATACATGAAATGCTTTTCACTCAAGTGTCTCATATTAACTCAGACTGAATGTAAATTATACAGAATTAAAATTCCTACTTATTTCCATTTCTTTCTACATGTCTTAGAAAGTGTAACACACTGGACAGTGAAAAAAGTCATTATCTATATCACATGAATGTAACTGCTGTCACAGAAACTATCCAAGCACATAAATAATGTGCAAACAATGTAAATTTACAAGATGAGGACGTCAAAAATGCCAGATGAAATGACAGAACATTAATTTGTCAAAGAAATTTCAAGTAATTTAATCTTGACGAGCCTAGCACACAAAAGGAATGGTTTATAAGAAAAAGCATATATAAAGTAACATGTCATCCTTTTTCTACAAAATTTACCTTCTAATTAAAACACTGCAAGGAAGGACGCCAAACCCCTGATAGTTCTGAGACAACAAATATTGCAATATCACCCCAAACTGGGAATAATCATGTGACATTATTTGACAGGCTTGTTTGGCTTTTGTTTATAAAGTAACATCTTAAACAAAAATCAGACTTTAACATTACAGCACAGTTTTTATAAATCTACAAGACTTCAGCAAAATTAAAAAATATATTAAGTATTACTGATATTAAGAATACAAAAAATCCTGCAAACAGGTAAAACCAAGAAAGCCAACAGGGCCTCCCCCAGTGGTGCAGCAGGTTGAGCACTGCGCTGTGAAGCTGTCCGCAGCCTCTGCAGAGCAGGTTTGATTCCCAGCCGGCCAGAGAGAAACCCACATGGCGTGGTAGACTTCTCCTGCCTCGCCCGCTGCTCCCCTCAGCAGTGTCTTCTCCCCTCTGAAGCAGTGTCTTCAGTCCCTCTGCCTGTTGTGCTCCCTGCTCTGTCTCTGGTGAATTATCTCACCCTCCCTCCCGCACCTCTGACCTGTACCCCAGTTCTTGTACAAATAAATAAATCTTTTTAAAAAAAGAAAGCCAACAAAGTGACCGCAGAGCTAAAACAGAAGAAAGAATAGAAGAACACATGTTCGAGCTAATTCTTTGCATAGGATCGCAGGGCACTAATGGGCCCATGAATGTATTTAGAATTGAAATGGTGAGAATCATAAGAAAAATATCATAGAGGTCACGGTGGATGATTATGTTATGTTATGCAGCTGGAGTCAGCTACCATCCAACAGAGCATGCTTCTCATTTGTTATTTGTAATAAAGCACAAGAATAAAACCATATACTCCTAAATCAGTTTTTCAATGTTAGTCTTTGTGCGTGTAAAAAAAAAAATTCTATGGAAAAAATTAGAAATAGTAAATGCAAGGAGATTAAAAATCTTTCTAAACCAAAGGGTTTTTGTTTGTTTTTTATTCAAGTTTAATCCCATGATTAAAATTTTTTTTTTTTTTTAATTTTGGAAACTTGCTTCATCATTTGTCCTTATTGCTTTCTCTTTCTCTACCCATACAACACAAAAACACACATGCCGTTGAAAAGTTGTGTATGTAATTCTTTGCTTCGGTGTGTAGTTCCTATATTATATTTTCTTACATAATCACAGTACAATTTTCAACTTAAGTAAATTTAACACTGACACTTTTTTCTAATCTCTCTTGAATACTCCAATTTTGCCAATTACCCAAGAATGTCTTTCAGAGCATTTTCCTTCTTTCCAAGAAGGATCCAGTCTAGGATCACATAGTGCAATTAGTTGTATCTCTTTAGTTACCTCTTACCTGGAACATTTTCTCTGCCATTTACTTTTGTGACATTGATGTCTTTGGAGAATACATTCCCCTCCCTCAGCTTTTCTTGTTTTTAAAGAGAATGACCCTCCCTTTTGTTTGTCTGATGTGTCCTTAGATTTTGTATTCTTGGAGAGAATACAGAGATGATGCTTCTCAGGACATCACATATGGAGTCACGGGATATACACCTGCTGCTCAATGGCAATGTGCATTCTGGATTATATCTTAGACATGGCAAACACTATCTTGTTAGATACTCTGGATTCTATTATATTCCTCCAAATAATGTTTTGTTTTGCTTTAAGTAACTTAGTTTGGACCAAACTAAGTTCTGACTTTTCAACAACTGCTCAACTCTCAGCTTAATTCTTCATCTTTAGTTGAGCAGGCTGGTATCTGCCTATGAAAGCATGGTTCAGGGCTTAGTCAGAGACGAGGGCAAATTTATACATAGAATTTGGGGCTATTGTTTTTCCGTCTCCCTTGTAAGATTCTCCCTTCACATTCCAGTGGCTCTAGTTGCCCTGAACTCTGTCCTCTGGTTCCTTTGGCCAGAAAGAAAGCTTTCTACCAGTTTTGGTGATCTCACTGGGTGTAAATTAAAGAGCAGTAAAAGTAGGAAACTCACCCTGTTCCAAATGTTGACTCCCCTCCAGAATTTGCCTGCTCTAGTTGACTCCAGTATCATTAGGCAGTGGGTTTTGTTTTGTTTCAATTTTGTCTAAAGTTTACAGTTATCTGTAGAGGGTTGGTCTGATAGGAACTTACTTGGCCACACTGAAAGCAGAACACCAGTGACATTAAGGTATTATCTGATTTCTTCATTATTTCTTTTTTCACTAGCAACTAACAAGCAAATCAAAATTTACCCCTTAAACTTAACATTCATTGTTGATTCTTGCCTAAGCCAACTTTTGTCATGAAGGTTGCAAAAAGATTATTTTCTAACTCTAGTTAGTTGATTTTTAGCATTCTATTGTAAGCAAGTGCTATCTCCACCCATCCACCCATCTGCTATATATCTGTCTACTTAACTACCTACTTACCGACCTATCTGTCTACCTACCTACTGATATCTATCATTCATGTGGCTGGGCTCATCCAATCCTATTTTCAATACTTTATATTTCATTATGTTCTTAATTATTCCGGCACTCAAATTGTTCTAGTTTTGGCCAGTGGGAGCTTCTTCAGGCTGGCTCCTATATCCCATGCCATGTTTTCATATTCTTTCTTACTTTTTTCCAATGATTAGATGTCCCAAGTTCATTCTGTACTTACACTGGCCCTGCTCTGGAATCAATCATTTCTCTGAAAAGTACCCTGGTATGCTTATTATTAGAGCAGTGTCTTTACTTCTGGACTCTCTCTGCAAATAGTTAGGACATACATGCATGTATACATAAACACACATATATATGTAAACATATATATACAAACACATTTTAAAAATCATGAGTCCAATACTTTCAAGTTCAATTCATCCCCTTAGGGTTCTTTCTTGCCTTCCCCCCCTTCCATATTTATATGGCTCTTCTTCCATAGTGAGAGACTCTGATTCTACCAATATCAACAATTTACTTATTTGTTCAATTCTATAATATATCTAAAACAGTTTAAGAATTGTTTTATCCATACAATTACAAAAAGCAAAGCCTGCTAAAAAGAGTTGAGTATTTGTTTATTTCTTCCTAACTCCACCCAAGACTAATGGTATATAAACATATATACTACATTCATAAGTGACTTGAATTATTTTTTAAACCCCCTTTAGTGTGACTATGTTATTCATTTGAAATATAATTCATGTTTCAGTGAGTTCCATCCTTGATTTTGTTTTCTTTTTTGAATATGGAAAAGATTAACATGTTTCCAAAATCAAAACTGTATCAAAAAGGCATGTCCAGAGTGAGATCCCTGTTGCTGAATTTTGGGGGCAAATAACTAAGGCCTGATGGGAACACGACTTCTAACATGTGGCTGGAAGGCTGTGATCATTTTTGCTGGCTATAGCGGGGTCTCAAGATGAAACTGAATTCTGTCTGGGCAAGAGATGTGCTTATATGCACAAAGCAAAGAACACCACAGTGACTGGTGGCAAACTGAAATAAAATGTAGAGTAATCTGGGGAAAGGTAACTCCTGACTAATTCCTAATGATTAGAAAAAAGTAAGAAAGAATATGAAAACATGGCATGGGATATAGGAGCCAGCCTGAAGAAGCTCCCACTGGCCAAAACTAGAACAATTTGAGTGCCGGAATAATTAAGAACATAATGAAATATAAAGTATTGAAAATAGGATTGGATGAGCCCAGCCACATGAATGATAGATATCAGTAGGTAGGTAGACAGATAGGTCGGTAAGTAGGTAGTTAAGTAGACAGATATATAGCAGATGGGTGGATAGGTGGAAATAGCCACCTGGTTCATGCCAAATTCCAGTTGCTTTGGACACACAATCCATGTGACCGTTTGAGGATTTAAAATTACTGAAAAGGCAATAAATAAAAGTAGATTTGTCCTTCTGTTTTTTAAAAAAAAGACACATCCATGAAAACATTGTACCATCCTATAACCCTTTGGACCCATCACACAGTCCAACCCCCACTCTCTCCAGGCATTCAGCTTTGTTTTCTAGCTGATTCTTAAGTTTCTTTTTCATAAAAGCTTAAGTGAGTGTGTGTAGTTGGGATGGGTCCATTTATACAGATTTTCTAAATGATGTAAATTTATAATATTGATAAATACAGAAGAATATAAATGTATTTTCTCATGATTTTCTGGTAACATTTTCTTTATTTCTAGCTCACTTTATTGTAAGAACACGGCATATAATACATTTAACATATAAAATATATGCTAACTGTTTATACTACTGGTAAGACTTTCAATCAAAACAGGCTATTAATAGTTGTTTTTGGGGAATCAAAAGTTATGAGGATCTTATATGAGGGTTAGTGGCCCTAACCCCCATATTGTTCAAGGGTAAACTGCGTGTGGGTAATTTTATTTATTTCCCCTTGTTTCTCATGCAAAACATAGTATATATGATGGATGTTCATTTACATTTACGTTACATTTTTTACTTAACAATATTTCCTGGAAATTTCTCCCTAGCTGTTCAGAGATCTGATACGTCATTGTTTTTCATAGCTACACAGAATTATAATATATAATACACCACACTTCATTCAACCAAACCTCCATGACAGTATGTATAAGTGGTTTTACCATGATAAATAATGCTGCATTGAATAATCATACACATAGGTATTTCCATATCAGAACTGTGTTATCAGAATAAATGCCTAGAAGTAGAATTTTGGGGTTAAATATTAAATACATATGCATTTATTTATTAGCTACTGCCAAATTCCCCTGCACAGGGCTGTACCATTTTGCATTCCTACAACAATTTTGCATTGCCACAACTTGGGCAATAAAGTGTATTGCTGATTTTTTCAAGTTTTGCCTTATAGACGAGAAATGGCATCTTAGTGGAGTTTTGATTTGCATACTTCTTAAAATAAAATTGAGCATCCTTTCATGTGTTTAAGGATCATTTTTGTATCTTTTCATGAACTACCTGTTCTTTTCTTTTGCCCGCTTTTCTACAGAATCTTTATAGACCAAGGATTATTAACATGGGGTCCACAGAGAACACAGAATATAGGGGATATCTGTGACATTAATTTGGGGGGAAATGCATTCTTCTTTTTACTAACCTCTAACTGAAATTTAGGATTCCCTTTCATCATAAATATGGGGTCAAAATAAGGGGGTTGCAATTGTATGGGGAATATAAAAATAAAATTTATTTTTAAATAAATATATAAATAAATAAATATAGACAAAAACCCTAGGTTGTATCAGTACAATCTGTACTTGATGGTCAACAGGAATCAGGTAATTTTACATTATTTTACAGTTATAGATATCTTCATATTATCACTCATCTATGACTCATCACTTCTCTAAATCAAGAACTTAAAAGAACTGCCTGCACACTGCATGGATACAATCTTCCCATCTGCAAATGCCATATATGTAATGAAGTTGGGCAACCATCCCGGCACCAGGTTGTAAAAATCATGGAATCTCTCACTGGGGACAAGGAGACCTATGCTGTTTTCCAGTAGGTTCTTACCTACAAAATTCTCTTATCACTGGATTTGAAGAAAGATGTCTATAAACCCCTACACCTATTAGAACTCTCCCGAAATTATTTCTATCCCAGTGGTATCAAAGTTGTATCATGAATCAGAATCCTTTATTTACTATCAACCAACCATATCAAAGATGTTCATCTAGTCAGAGATGAATTCACTGACCTTAAGACAAAAAAGTTACTGTAACTAGAATAAAAGTGAAGTCTTACAGAATTCTAGTTGTCCTTGAGAGAAGTTTATCATTCCTTAGAAACAAGCTTAAGATGTTTAAGTAAATTTATTTTTTAAAGATTTATTTATTTAATTTATTTATACATACAAGAACTGGGGTGTAGGCCAGAGGTGCGGAGGGTGGGGGTAGGGTAGAGAAGGGTAAGAGGAGGTCTCACTCCCTAGCCAGGGATGGAACTCATGCCACAGTGGCTGGTGATAGCTTCATAGCACTGAGACTTAACCCCTGCGCCACCAGGGAAGCTCAAAATGTTAAAATAAATTTGTAAGAAAATATACCTGCGCATCAGAATTTTCCAAACTAGGAAGCATCAAAAAACAAAAAAAAAACAAAAAAAAACCCTCAAGTCAACTGTAGGTCTGACTTATGAAAGTCCTTCTCACAATTTAATGTTCTTAGCAAAGTTAAGCAACAATAACTCATACTGATGCCTAGATAATAAAATTTAACTCTATTTGCTTGTGGTTTAATCTTATCTCATTATTTAAAGCATTGCTAAAGAAGACATATAATACTGTATCACACATCTGTTTTCACGTTTTAGTAAGTATGCTTCATGTTATTGGTCGTCTCTGTAATTATATGCACTATGCTTTAAATATTTAAAAGCATCATTCCAAAAAAGGTACACAGATTTAGACTGCCTAAGAGCTCCCTTGCACAAAAAAGGTTACGAGGATTTCTATTCTAGACTTTTCAACCAAATGCAACAGCTCTAAGATAACCAGAGTTAATAACCCATAAACACTGTCTTGTGCCACATGTCACAGCTCACTAGCTCCCCCAACTGAACAAAATGTTCACTGGAGAATGTTAACAAAGATAAAAGAGGGCCTCCCTGGTGGTGCAAGTGGATGGGCATCAGCACTGTGAAGCCGTCTGCAGCCACTGTGGCATGGGTTTGAACCCTGGCCAGGGAGCTGACCCACAAGGTGCAGCAGACATCTCCTTTCTTGCCTGCTGCTCCCCTCAGTAGTGTATTTCAATAGATCTGCCTGCTCTGTTCCTCACTGTCTCTGGTGAATCCTCTCACATACATCCCACAATGCCTCTGGCCTGCACCCCAGCTCTTTTATGCATAAATGGATAAATCTTATATAAAAAAAAATAAAAGACTTTTAACACTAAATAAGGGCACTGCTTATTGTACTACCCAGAAAGCCTTGGAGTCACTTACCATCAGTAGAATGCACATGGGAACTGCCAATCTGGTCCACAAGCAACATGAAAACGAAGCCCAGTACTAGAGAAACACCAATGTAGGCATGCAGGTGTGTGTGGTCGTGACTGTGCTCATGTTCATGGGCAACTGGCATTTCTGCTTTGTCTGATGCAATCACATTCTGTGTTTCACTTGATTGGTGGTGTTTTCCTAGAGAAGAATGAACCATAAAGAGAAAATGTGATAACCCCTTTAAACCATTTTCCATTTCCAAGAAACTACCATTCTTTTGTATTTCAAGCTCTATTTTTTTTAACTGCAAAGAGATCCACTTCTTAGATTGTAGTCATAAACTCCTTCAATTTCAAGTACACAATGAAAATATTCCCAGGTATCTTTTCCTTTTGGCACACAGACCTTTCAACTGCCTATTAATCTCAAAACATAAGTGGAAGCAAACCACCACACAAAGTCCTATTTCAAGGGATATCATCCTAAATCCCCCTCGGTTGAGAAATTCATGCTAATTTCATTAAAAGCTACAGTGTGTTTTATTCCAATGAAAACAGGCATATGAAGAGCAATAACACTGAAAATAATTACAATTACAAGTCATCTACTTTTTACCTAGGCTGATAGAAAAACTGCAAATAATGTGCAAAATGAGTATGAAACTTTAGCTTTAAAAACATCAGGGAGCAATCACTAACTGGAAATCAAAAGGGCAGTTTAAAGTATGCATCAGGAGCAATCACTAACTGGAAATCAAAAGGGCAGTTTACAAAGCATGTCCTTCAGTCTTCATTCAGTTCTAGCTATACTATGATTCCTATGAGCCTCTGAATTATAGCAAATGACACCTGGCCAAGAAATACACTACTGGTTTATATCCACATATTTGACACCCAAAGCACAAATGCTTCAAGAACAGAATCCTTATCTTTGCTGTATTTCATGAACAGAGGCTAAAATACTAGTTATATTATAGCTTGTAATGAGATTAAGCATGTTCCACCTTTGATCAAATAAATTGCACAAGCCACTTGTAATATTTTAGATCCTACCTCAACTCTTTAAAAGTCATTTTTGAGGGGTACAAAGCACATGCCATGGGGAAATAATAAAAGTATATGCATTTTTCTAATTTCTGAAAGATTGTTTTGGTTTTCATAGTTCTTTATAAATTTTTTGGCAAAATACACATGAAATTTACCGTTACATATATATGTGTATACACACACACACACACGGATGTTACTCATGGATGAGTAACACACATATATATATATATATATGTGTTACTCATCCATGAGAGAACTCTCAGGCTATTATGTCTGTTTCATTCAGGGCATTGCTGGGTAACTCATTAGCTGACACATGTTCCACGTCATAATCCCTGGTGCAAAGTACACAAACCAATGGTGTTACACTGATTATGGCACACATCAGCATTTGCTTCTCATACCACTAACAGAGTGTTCAGCAAATCATTATGGGTTTGATTCTTTCCCTAGAACTCATAAAGAATCCTTCCAGTAAGTTCCATGAGTAGCTGAACTATTGATAAAATGTATAAGCCACCCAAAAAAAGATAACACAGAACAGGTAGTTTGAATCTAAACAGATTAACTGCCTGCTAAAACAAAAGTAAACATTCTCCAGAGGATCTTGAAAGGATGTAGAGTCTCAAATTAAAATATTCAAAATGGGGCCTCCCCAGTGGCGCAGTGGTTGAGCGCTGGGTTGCGAAGCTGCCCGCAGCCTATGTGGCGCCGGTTCAATCCCCCACTGCTCCCCGGCCACCTGAGGAGGGTCCCGCATGCCGCACAGTCCTCTCCTGCTGCTCCCCTCAGCAGTGTACTTCGGTCCTTCTGCCTGCTCTGTTCCCTGCTCTGGCTCTGGTGAATTCTCTCACACTCTCGCACTTCTGATTGTACCCTGTGCTTGTATGTATAAACAAACAAACAAATAAATAAATAAATCTTAAAAAAAAAAAAAAAAAAGATGGTGGTCTTCATGATGTTGTTTAAAAATAAATAAATAAAAAATATTCAAAATGTATAGGATACAATCCAAAATTAGATATACAAATAAATAGGAAAATTTGACTAATTATCAAGGGCAAAGAATCAATCCCAAGATAACTTAAGATACTGGAATACTCAAAAGACTTTAAAGCAGCTGTTATAATTATGCTCCCTGAGATATAAAACACACTTCAAATGTGTTTGATAGTTTGTCTCAGTAGGAAAGAAACTGTAGAAAAGAACCAAGTAAAAATTTTAGAACTGAAAACTGTAAAATCTAAAATAGTAAAATGGCCAGATGAACTCAGTAACAGAACAGAAATGAGGAAAGAATCAGCTACAAAGGTGGAGTTTAATAGTGCCAACCAAGGTCACATGGGTTACATTGTCTAAAATAGTCATTACTGGGCCTCCCCGGTGGCGCAGCGGTTGAACGCTGGGTTGCGAAGCTGCCAGCAGCCTCTGCAGCGCCAGTTTGGTTCCCGGCTGCTCCCCAGCCACCGGAGGAGGGTCCCACATGGCGCGCAGACCTCTCCTGCCGCCCGCTGCTCCCCTCAGCAGTGTACTTCGGTCCTTCTGCCTGCTCTGCTCCCCGCTCTGGCTCTGGTGAATTCTCTCACCCTCCCGTGCTTCTGATTGTACCCAGTGCTTGTATATATAAATAAATAAATCTTTAAAAAAAAAAAAAGAATTATTAAAAAAAAAAATTAAATAAAATAGTCATTACTAATCTTTTTTATTTATTTTTTTTAATTTATAGAGGCATTTTTTCTTTCTTTATTTATTTGTTTGTTTGTTTGTTTTGTTTATACATGCACTGGGTACAGTCAGAAGCGCGGGAGGGCGAGAGAATTCACCAGAGCCAGAGCAGGGAGCAGAGCAGGCAGAAGGACCGAAGTACACTGCTGAGGGAGCAGCGGGCGGCAGGAGAGGTCTGCACGCCATGTGGGACCCTCCTCTGGTGGCCGGGGAGCAGCTGGGGATCGAACCGCTGCGCCGCAGAGGTCGCCGGCAGCTTCGCAACCCAGCGCTCAACCGCTGCGCCACCGGGAGGCCCCATTACTAATCTTTTATAGACATTTGCCAAGCCCTAGTCTAAACAAACCAATTAGAAGACGGAGATGGTCAAATTAGATTGAAAAAACATGATCCAACTGTGTGCTGTATACAAGAAATCTACTTTAGATATAATGAATGGCACGGCTAGGTTAAAAGTAAAAGGATGGAAAAAGATACGCCATACAGATACTGGTCCAGGGAACACGGGAGTGACCACTACTATCAGGTAAAATAGACAAAATAGAACAAGAATAGCAGGATATTACAAAATGACAAAAAGATCAATTTGCCAACAAGAAATAGCAATCCTAAATTTCTAGGCACCTAGCCAAAGAACTTCAACATGCATAAAGCAAAAACTGATATAATTAAAAGAAGAAATAGATAAAGCCACAATCATACTTGGAGAACTCAATATTCCTAATGCAGTAGTCAACAGAACAAGCAGAAAATCAGCAGAATGCAGAAGACCAGTATAACCAAACAATTTGACCTAAGTGACATTTACAGAATACTCCGCCAAATAATGGAATACACATTCTTTTCATGTGCCCCTGGAACATTATGCAAGATAAACCATATTTTGGACCATTAAAAAAAGCATAAAAATTTGTAAGCATTCAAATCATACCAACAATGTCCTCTGACCATAATTAAATTCAACTAGAAATCAGTAACAAACATTTGTGGGGGAGGGGGTTGAAACACCCAAATACTTGAAAATCAAATAACACTTCTAAATAATACATAAGTCACACAGGAATTTGCAAGGGAAATTAGAAAGTATTTTGATCTAAATGATGAGATCAGTGATTGCCAAAGGTTTGGGGATAAAAGGAAAGGTTTCACTACAAAAGGAGGGTGTGACAGAAATGTTCTGTATTTTGATTGTAGTGGCAGTAACAGGACTCTGTATTTGTCAGAACTTATAGATGTGTACACCAAAAAGAGTGCATATAAAATACATAAATGAAAATAATAAATAAAAGATTTTTAATGATACATACAATTGGGGCTGGAGAAAACATGATAAAAGGTTAAAGAGATTGGAATGCTTAGTTTTACCAAAGTGGACTGATACAGCACATATCTATTTTCAAATGAATCCTGAAAATTCTTTTGGACCCAAAATCTGGAAAGCTGAAAATAAGAGACTGTAACCTGACCCATGGTAGCTAAATTTAACCACAAAATTGCAACTAATTTATAAGTGAATTAAATCTCAATAAAACTGAATTAAACAGCAACAACTATAACTACTATATCTGAAGCATTTCTTCCCCCTTAGCCAATGTTTCCCAAACTTGTCTAATAAGAATCATTTGACAACTTGTTCCCAGGCCACTTTCGTGGAGATTCTGATTCTATAGTCTAGGTTGAGGGCAAAGAAAATAGATTTTTAAAATGCACTCCTCCTTCAAAAACTTTTATTATTAAACATGTTTAGAAAACAATTACTGTGGGTTCCTATGAACTGGCTACTCATGGGCAACTGTGACCTATTTGCTATCTACAGTAGAACATTCCTTGACTACCTACAGAGTTTAGCTCGTATCACGAGGCAGGCCTGGGACGCATAGGCTGTTGTTGACCTGACTATGTGACTATCTCCATGGCAATCTCAGGATAACTCTGCCTGTGACAACATCATATTTTGCTGACACAAATGTCTTATGACACATGGTCACGATGTCCCCTTCCCTGTCCTTCCTAAAATTTTGTCCCCCATTCCTATCCCATCCTTTGGACCCTGTTTCTCACACCACTGTCGCATGATCAGCTTTACTAGCCTGTATGATTTCAATAAATAGCACAAGAACTTCTGCTCAGGTAGCAGTCTTGCCTTGAAACCTCCTCCACCACTGTTGTGTCCCTCATGGAGTTTCCCCCTGAAAGCGGCAACAAAGTTCCTGTTGCAACAAAGTGGCGCCCAAAACAGGGACAAATTACAATCCATAATTTTTTCTTAGCTACAAAGCCAAGCAAAAATTTAAAAAAGTTTGTCTATTTAATCACAGTCTGAATGTTTCCTATTATACCAAGACAGTGACAGTGGAATAAAAAAACATCCAAATGTTCTACTGGGATATAAAAGAAAACACTATCTTCTACATATACTTACTTTATATCTCATACTTCAAAACTTTCTATTTTTGGAGTGCTTTAAAATAAGCAAATAAGTGCAGCAGTACACGTATATCTTTATTCCCTAATAATATGTGTGATCAAAAAAGTAGAAACTACCGTTCCTGGGCTCCTTCCCCCCCCCCATAAAACACACAAATCCTCAGCCTCAGTCCTGCATTAAGACTGCATTATAACATCTGCCATTACTCTCTGCCTAGTAAACACCATTCTACCTACTTTTATGCCTTCATAAAAGCATCATCACTCTGGACCAAAAACACAATTCTTTTCCTCTACCAAGATATGAAATAGTATTTATTGTATTTTTGCCTAGTAAGAAATTTGGAAAGTGTCTCTCTTTTATACTGTTCTTTAAGTCCAGTATAGTCTTGGCATTTGAGAATTCAGCTCCAATTTAAGTGGTTTCAATTCTTCATAGGTAGCTGTGAAGCTCCATGACAAGCAGTAACCTGATTTTGCTGCGTCATAAATCTGAATCAAGCATGCATTCAAGTGGATGTGAAGGATGAAGTTACTCAGCAGGTGTAAAGCAAGTTGACTGCGCAGCATTTATTCTCACACAGCTAAACTGTTTTCTACTTATTAGTAATTAGGATAAGGAAAACCTCTAATTTTTTAGTTATCCTTTACTGCTTCAACAATTATCGACAAGTTTTCTGTAAAGAGTCCTTGAATCCAAATGTGCACATATGCATATATTTTCAAAGAACACTAAAATACAATCACTGCTATGTAGTGATACTGGGAAGTTTGACAAGTTTTGCAATAGGCCTTAAAAGAAAGATTGTGATGCTAAGACTGGAATTCATGCATTTTTGCAAATAATTCTAAATACTATTCATAAGTTGGGACAGTTGATTCACAGACAGTTCTAAGGAAATGTTAGATGTTAAAAATGTCCAAAGATCTGTTTCTAAGAACACTTTCCAGGAGAGAAACTCTACGGCAAACATGAGCTATGTTCAGAAAAAATACCACTACGCTTTTCCTTTCAACTCTCCATGTCAATAACATATCTCAAAGAAAGCCCTTCTCCCTCTCACCCTCAAGAATATCTTCATAAAGTGCGTGTACTCCTTCAGGCACGATGACCGCCAGGGCAGTTCCACAGAGAAGGCCAGCACCCAGAACAGTCACCAGTTTTAGTCGCTCCTGGAAAGAAAAAATAAGGAACTGTTGAAAAGACTGATGAATGGGGAAAAGTTTCTGAAGCATCTGTACTCAAGGCCATGAACTATTCATTTGTGAGACCATAATCTGTACTGGCCAATGAACATGAAAAAGGGTCAGCTTCATGAATAATTAATGCCAATTAAAACAAGGAGATGCCATTTTTCAAGTTACTAGATTGGCACCATGTTGGGAAATCTGTCTACTATTAATGATGGGGGAAAATGGTCACCCTTGTCTAACACTGAAAAGAATATAAATTGCTGTGACCTAATGGATTGCAACTTGGCAGTTTTAAGCCTCAAAAATGTGAATTCTTTGATCCAGCAATTTCACTTCTAGAATTTCATCCCAAGAAAGAACTATGCAAGGATGACCACTGCACTTATCAAAAATGCAAACTTGAAAATAATATAAATGTCCAAGAGAGGAAATTGGCTAAACTATAATACTTGGTTACAATGCCATAGCACTAAACCATTAAAAAGTATAATACAGCTCTATTCATAATATAGAAAATCATGATGTACTGTTCTCAGGAAAAGGCTGGTGGCAAACAATATGTATTGATAATCTTATATTTGTATAAAAAAAGTATACATATGAATGCATTAAGTACACATTAACACATTTTTACTTTGTAATTTATAAATATATAACAATTTATAAAACATTTGTAATTTTTTCACAATGAATATATATTACTCATACAATGAAAAAAGTGTTCAGTTCAATATTAAAATGTCCTTTGGTTTTTTAAAAAATCATTTCGTTGAAAAAAGATGGACATAAAAAAGCAGGTATTTAATGAATACAACTTGACATGAATATATCTGCAGAGCCACCACTACCATCAATGCCATAAATGTTCTATGGTTATAATCTGACTCAATCCCATTTTCCCTTTATACTCAGATTTCTTTGAGAGGTTGCCTTCTGACATAAAAGGCAAAGTTTCAAAATTTCTTAAAGTACTCATGTACCATATATGGCTTCCGTGACTTAGCACTATGAAAAATCACCTTAAAAACTACAATGGGTAACTACGTATGTATCTCATGAAAAAGTTTCAACAATTTAAAGGTACAGCATGTACTTTGCATTTCTGTTTTAGTTTCCCTTATGAAGTTAGCAAAAATAACAGTAACTGTATTAGACCTGCTACTGAACTTCTGACTGAAGTTGGGGAGAATACACACACTCTCTCTCTCTCTATGGGAAAATGGGTACTTAGCTAAAAGGCTGGTTGAAACATTACTATTTCCCTGTGTGGGAAAAAGACGGGATCTATATTTCTTTGGGTCTCTATTGAAAACAGGAGAACTACAGCTACGTCAGCATCAACTAATTGTTGTGTTTAGCAAGAAGGGAGTCCCCACCAATCCCTGCAACCCCCCCCCATCCCAGATCAGTCCTTCAACAAATTCAAGATGGCCATCAGCTACTTAAAAACAGTATCTTCTGAATGCATCCAGTGGCTGGCGCACTGGCTTGGGAGACAGAACTGACACCATGGCCAAATCAGTCAACATCTCAGCATCTCAAATTTTCTTCTGTAAAATAAGAATACATGTCTCATGAAGCTATCAGTGGAAGTGATTAAAGCTGATCAGAAAAAATGACATCAAACAGTTGGTGCTACTATTTAATATGGAACTATTCTTTAAGAGTCTTTGTCTTTTCCAGGTTACTAAACTCACCAAAGCACTGCTAATCACAGCATTCACTTGAGACAAACTGTCAGAGCACAGGGAGTACAAGATGGAAAAACAGCTGTGTTCTGTGTAAAGGGTGACACGGTGATTACTTAGTCTTTTCATGGTTCTAACCTAACCAATTTGACACTTTCTGGAGATTCATATGAATTCACAATTCATAAAAGTCACCATTGTCTTTAACACAATTCAGAAATATAAAGTTTTATTCCTAAGGAAGTACAAAGATAAGGGTAAAACTGAATCTGACAAGGCATACCATTACATTTTAGGGACCTGGTTTAATTAACTCCCCAACTCAAACTAATGAGTAAGTTGCCAGAGAAGAGAATTATCCTGTCAGCATTTTGACTATGCTCTCCTTTGGGAAATGGAAAGGAAAGATACCTCTGTAATTTCAAATTAAGGAAGAAGTGATGAAAGGGGTCTACTTAAAAAGAGAGTTATTTACTCTCGAGAATTACTTGGGTAATAGCTCAAAATATGCACAAAAATTAATTCTTGATGTATTATATACCTGAGATAAAACCTAAAACTCAAAAGGCTCTAGAAGAAAATATAGAATATGATCTTGGGATTGGTAAAGATTTCTTAGTGAGGACATGACGAACACAAACCATAAGAGAAAAAAATTCAAAATCAAAATTTAAAAATATTTGGTGATCCATTAAGAAAAGCAAGACAAGCTACATACTAGAAAAAAATCTTCACAATATCAGCAATGGAAATACACACACACATACACACACGTCCACCCCTTCAGGTTGGAGGGACAGAAATCAGAATAGTGGTTGCCTCTGGCAGGAGGGTATAACTGGACAAGGTAGTGGCAGGAAAGATTATCTGGAAAGTGGCACCAGGATATTTTTTAGAATAGTCTTCATCTTGTTTGAGATGTGAGTTACACTTGTCAGGATTCATCAAATTGTATTTACATCTATACCTTTTTAAAATAATATATTACAAAAAAAATAGCTGGGTAGTTATTTACTTAGTCAAAACTTCTGAAAAGATTAATTTTAGAACTATTTAATTTTAACATGGCTTCCTCATGGCAGCTCTCAGATGAAGGAATATGAAAAAGTACTTAGTCCAGATTTTTGAAAAATCATTAATCTTGAGACACAAAAATTTAAAATGGAATTAACTACCAAAGTTATCAACATAGTTCAGGAACTAGAACAAAATGTAAGAAATAATCCTCTCAATATAGAAAGAATCAAAGGCCAAAGATGAAAAATGATTTGCCCAAGATAACACAAGGTTAGAAATCAAGAGACATGACTAAATATAAAATTGTAATCAGCTGTCCAGTGTATTCCAAGACAAAGTCCATCAGCTAGCACAATATATACAATCTGTAATATAAAATTTACCTCTTGGGCCTCCCTGGTGGCCCAAGAGGGTTAAGTCTCAGCACAATCACACCAAGTTCTGAATTTGATCCCCAGCTAGGGAGCTAACCCACCTATGGCACAGCACATCTCTCCTGTCTTGCCCACTGCTTCCCTTAGCAGTATATTTCAGTAGATCTGCCTGTTCTGTTCCCCACTCTCTCTCTGGTGAATCCTCTGGCCTACACTCCAATTCTTCTACACAAAAATAAAAAATAAACCCTTTAAAAAATAAAATTTACCTCTTAAAAAAGGGTAACATTCAATCACACAGTCTCTTTAAATAGTGTGAAACAGCAAAATCCCTTAGCAACAAGAAGAAAATCAGAATTGCAATTAGTTATAATTGTTCTCTAGTAATAGTTTCCAAACTGTCCATGGCAAAATAAGAGAACTAAGAATCATGTAATGAGCTTTTCATATTTTATTTCTTAATTGTAAAAGATTCTTCTTTGTTCTGAGATTACACTTTACCTACCTTTGTGATTAAAATATGCTTTGTTTTAAGAAACGATGGTGACAATAGTTATTATTTTTAGTGTTCTTACACGGCAAAATTAAAAGCAGGCAATCATGTATCAATTCTCCTGAATTTCAAAAATATTACTGGCCTATGAAATCCAAAAGTCTGGAAACCCTGACCTACAATGTAAGCATGAGAGCTGTATTATAAGAAATTCACAAAGAATTTGAGAATTTGCAGGAAGATATCACTAAAGTAAACCTGAGTGTATCATCTAGCTTTGTAATATTTCCTTGGAGTAAAGGTGAGCTAAAATTACTGTATTGTGTTTTCAGTTCTTTTTGAAATTATTTAAAGCACGCTATTTATCAAATGAAATTAAATACCCACTGTCCTTATTACCCCTTCCACAAAAATTGTAAATTTCCATGAGGGCAAAGATTTTTGTTTTTAATTTATTGCTGAATTCAATTTACACGACAGTAGTTGGCACATAACAGATTCTCCGGAAACATTTATTTAAAGAACGATGCAAGGGACTAGAAACTTGGAACCCACCACTTAGATGGCTCCAATCAACAAATACATTAAATCACAGGAATCTCTTTAGAATATTTGTATTGGTGTTGATTAATAGGCTTAACACATTCCTTATAAGTGTAGCCACATCAAGAATTTTCAGTGGTCGGGCCACCCTGGTAACACAAGGGTTAAGACACAACCTATGAAGCAATCCGCAGCACCAGTTCGATTCCCAGCCAGCCAGGGAGCAACCCACATGGTACAGCAGACCTCTCCTGCCTCGCCCACTGCTCCCCTCAGCAGTGTACTTTGGTCAATCTGCCTGTTCTGTTCCCTACTCTGTCTCTGGTGAATTCTCTCACCCCCACACCTCTGGTCTGTACCCCAGCTCTTTTATGCATAAATAAATAAATCTTTTTTTAAAAAAAAGAATTTTCAGTGATTAACTGACTCAGAATTTATGATTTGGTTCAGGAGTTATACAACTATATATAATAAAGAACCACAACAGCAGTCCACCAAAGTTAACGTGAGACAGTGCTGTTATTTGTCTTTTTTTTTTAAATTAATTTATTTATTTATACAAGCACTGGATACAGTCAGAAGCGCGGGAGGGTGAGAGAATTCACCAGAGCCAGAGCAGGGAGCAGAGGAGGCAGAAGGACCGAAGTACACTGCTGAGGGGAGCAGCGGGCGGCAGGAGAGGTCTGTGCGCCATGTGGGACCCTCCTCCGGTGGCCAGGGAGCAGCCGGGGATCGAACTGGCGCCGCAGAGTCTGCGGGCAGTTTCGCAACCCAGCGCTCAACCACTGCGCCACAGGGGAGCCCTGTTATTTGTCTTATTAACACAAACAACTTATACGACATCTACATTTTTTTAATGGAGCTCGAAACCATACTCAGTCATTGTTTCAATCTTCAGCTAAGCAATATAAAATTACTTGTACTATAAAACTTTTATCAGCCTGTTAATTGTGTACTAATTTGTTCATGGTAGAAAGGCAACACTTTCAAAGAAAAGCATCAGTAGTCAAAAATAAAAGCATCATTGCCATGTAGTTTCAGTTATTTTTTAAAAAGTCCTTTGCATCTAAATCATTTTAACTCATTCTGATATGGCTCTGTGTTATTTGTACAGCTGTCTTCTTTCATACAACTTCACAAGTTGGGATTCAGTATCAAAACTGTGATTGTGTCAAAGTTATCAACATGCCAACAGGTTCTCTCCTTCGTTTACAGTAAATCATTAAAAGGGTGTATTTAAATGAAGTACAAATTCCAAATGTAGTTCAAGATGAAAAGAGTTCCCAAACCAACAGTTTCTGTCAGAGAAATGAAATATTTGCTCAAGAGATGCATGAACTATGCAATGTCATTGTTTTATGTTCTCATTTTACAATTTCATAGCTGTAGCCTGGTTAAATCAAAGGACTGACCACATCTATTAATGAAAAAACAACAGCCTGTATTCAATGCCATTTAAAGTCAATTTAATTTTCTTGGCAGACACCAACCAAGTAGTTAGATGCTTTTTTTTTTCCTCGCTTATATAAACAATCAACAAATTGTTTGACTGAATATAAAATAACAGTTTTTAAAGTGTTTAACATTGAAAAGTTTATTTCAATTCCCCTTGTACAATGTTCATTTTAGTAATGAAAGCATTAACTATGGTATTCTTAAAATTAAAGATGCTTCTGGTGGTGTAAGACTGATCCCGTCAAAACTTTTGGCACCAAAATGAAATATCTTAGAGGACAGAATAGCTCTTGTTCAAATAACAAAGCTTTCTCCACATCTTATAAACAAACTTGTTTCAATAAGGAGATATTGTTATAGGACAGGGAGAGGGGCAGCCCAAACCCCGCAAACCTGCCTATTCTAAATGGGTTCTGCCATCCGTCGCATCAACACAAAATATAGGAGACTTTAATGGGAAGGAACTTTAATAAAACTAGGAAACAACACAGGTAAGGCAAAGAGTCTAGTTTCTAAATCAAGCATCCAGAGTTACCCGTCCCCTTGTGGGTAAAACTCCATCCATATGGGATCGGCCCAGAACAAGGCCCCAAAGCCTGCCACAAGTCTAAAGCATCTTCCGGTGGGGACCCACAGAAAAGGGTCAGAAACAACCAGACAAGCCTGGAAGGAAAACAGCAAAATCAACATCAAGATAAAAGCTGCCACTGTCACCTCCCCATGGGTCTCACCCACATCTGTCACCCAGTCCACGACCAAAAGACAAGTGCAGTTTCTTCACGTGTCTCCTGGCTCCATCCTGCTTCCTTCCTCAGTCTCTTCTGCAGCTTCTCCTCTTCCTGCTCAGCTCCACCCTCTCTTGGGTGGGGCAGGGAACCTCCCCCTTTCCTGGGGACCACCCTTTTACAATATGATTGTCAATATCCACCACATTATCTCTGCTAAGTATCAGTAACAGGTAAAGAAGAAAACTCAAATATGAAACTTTTTCTTCAAGTCCTTAAAATTGAGCCACGATGCCAAAAACTTCTGGCCTCTAAACAGTAACAACTGTGTGACCCTAGACAAATTCACTGGCCTCCGTAAGAAAGGACTATTACGACCACCACTACCACCATAGAGGAGGGCCAATATTAGCTCACTTAGCAGGGAGTAACTATTATTACTGACCTTCAACATCATAGGGAGTATGCGGAAAAATTTCAACAGCCCTCCCCTACAAAAATACCAAAACAAAACCCAGCTACCTGATAAAGGTGAACAATGGGAAAATGCTTACCATTTTGCCACTGGCATACAGGCTTCCCCTTTCTTAGTTCATTTGTCATAAAGGTTACCAAACAGGTTCTAGGAAGTAATAACAAGGCATACTAATCTTCTAATTGGCATTTCCTCCAATCTTGGAAAACAAGACAAATTCGTTTCCTTTGCAAGAAGATGTGGTACATAAACACAATGGAATATTACTCAGCAATCAAATAAGATAAACTCATGCAATTTGCAGCAACACGGATGGAGCTAGAAGGATCATGCTTGCAAAATAAGCCAGAAAGAAAAAGAAAAATACCAGATGTTCTCACTCATAGCAGGAAATTAGAAAACCTAAATAAGGGACAAGGAAAAAGACTATAATAATGTAAAAATCAAAATCAACAAGCAACTAAAAACCAGAGACACACGGTAGGGGGCGGAGGGGGGAGGGAGTAAGATCAAAACAAGAGGGATGGGAATTGTATGGGGACAAAACCAAAATGAAAATGCATACATTGCGCAAAAATGAAAAATGATGTAAAAAATACAAAGAATTTTTTAAAAAAATTTAAAATTTTTAAAAAGAATCCTTTCTAAATGTAAAAGGAACTTCGTCACTTAACAAGTTCTAGGGTGACAAGCAATATTTTATTAATATCACTTCTTCCAATCTTGGAGGAAACAAGACAAATTTGTTTTTCTGTTGAGTTAAACGTAAGTGGAAACCCCTAAGATAGCTACATGTGACTACAAAACAAAAACAAACAAAAATCCACTGGGACAGAACCTGGAAAATACTGGCAACGAACATCATTATCATTACTATATAAGATGACAATGAAACTGAAAAAATGGAAATAAAAATATATTTTCCCTGTCAAATTAGCAGTCTTTAACAATAATACCCAATGTTTCTGAGAATACAGTTTATCACCTGCATGTTAGGAAAATCTGGTATTTTAGATTAAGAAACTTCTTAAGAACATATATGCCCTTTTACACCATCACTTTAGCTTTGAGGAAATAATGTAAAATATGACCATAGCTTTAGACACACAAATGTTGACTATTATGGCAAAAACTTTAAAACAAGTTAAATCTGTATACAAAATAAATGAATGTAATAAAGACTTTACAACCCTTCAGAGGGTTGAGCATCCAACGGCGGGGAGCGGTAAGAACAGAAAGACAAAGAAACACAGTGGACACCGGTGGTGGGTTATGGTGAATTGGTGGCGGTGGAACTGTGGTAGTCATACCTGATGGACTACCACATGGAGGTATTCAAATATTACCTCAACTAAAACTAAGTTAAAAATATATACTTTTAAAAATGCCTAGCATGTGTTTTCACTAATAAAGAAAAATGCTTATGATATACTACCAGGTAAAACGAAGGAGGATGTGTTGTAATGATTTGAAATGCTTTTCAGTCTCCCCCTTGTCATCATGTTCTAACTTCATGTACTTGATCCCCACCTTTTCTGATTTGTTGTTTTTAGTTTTCAAAAAAATTACAAACCAGATAATTGCAGCCCGGAAGTTCTAGACTGGCAACAATAGACTGCATTGTTTGTTATACACAGTGATTGGAGTAATATATTTTTTAAAAAATTTATTTTATTTATGCATATAAGAACTGGGCAACAGGCCAGAGGTATGGGGAGCTGAGAGGATTCACAAGAGAGTGGGGAGCAGAACAGGCGGATCTACTGAAATACACTGCTGAGGGGAGCAGTGGGTGAGACAGGAGAGGTCTGCTGCGCCAGGCAGGGTTGCTCCTTGGCACGGGGATCAAACTCATGTAGCAGTGGCTGCCAATTGCTTAATAGCAGTATCTTTAACCCTGCGCCACCGGGGAGGCCCTGGAATATTTGAATTAAAAGTCAAAATAGGGCCTCTCCGGTGGCGCAGCGGTTGAGCGCTGGGTTGCAAAGCTGCCCGCGGCCTCTGCGGCGCCGGTTCGATTCCCGGCTGCTCCCGGCCACCGGAGGAGGGTCCCACATGGCACGCAGACCTCTCCTGCCGCCCGCTGCTCCCCTCAGCAGTGTACTTAGTCAGTCTGCCTGTTCTGTTCCCCGCTCTGACTCTGGTGAATTCTCTCACCCTCCGCGCTTCTGACTGTACCCAGTGCATGCATAAATAAATGAATAAATGTTAAAAAAAAAAAAAAAAAAGTCAAAATGTAGGGCCTCCCCAGAGGAGCAGCGGATGAGCGCTGGGTTGCGAAGCTGCCCGCAGTCTCTGCAGCGTCGGTTCGATCCCCGGCTGCTCCCCGGCCACCTGAGGAGGGTCCCACATGGCGCGCAGACCTCTCCTGCCGCCCGCTGCTCCCCTCAGCAGTGTACTTCGGTCCTTCTGCCTGCTCTGCTCCCTGCTCTGGCTCTGGTGAATTCTCTCACCCTCCCGCGCTTCTGACTGTACCCAGTGCTTGTATAAATAAATCTTTAAAAAAATAAAATAAAAGTCAAAATGTAAAATTTAGAAGACTTCCTATTAAAATATCCAGATTTCCAGCTTCTGAAGAGCAGGAAGATTTGGTAACACCAGGGCTGACATACTCAACAGCGACCTCCTCTAAAGTTGACCACCCTTCTTGCCACTCCCTTGTGGCCCAGGCACTGCCACTGAAGGTCCAGCTGCCATTTATCATGCCACTTGAACTGTTGTATCTTACCCCAGGTCTGATTCACTGTTCAATTTCAGTAGCAAGTTGATTTTGTGATCAACCCATTATCTAGTTGTATTAATTAGGGTCCAATCAGGAAAGAGAAGTCATATAGTACTTTGAACAAGGGAAGTTTAATATAAAGAATAACTAGGATAGGAGACTAGAGTAATGAGAAATGAGCTAGTGAGAGAAAGCTAGCGAATACAAGAATAGCAAAAATAAGGAGCAGCAACTACCCTAGGACTGAGATGAGTGCTCAAAGAAGTCCCACGAGGCTGAGATGTAGACAGTACTGGAAAGGAAATGGCTGGGGCTCAATAAATAGCTGTAAGAGGTTTGGAGACCAAATCCAATGCGTCCCTGTGCCCCCCTCGCAAGCTCTCTCCAAACACATCACTTTTCCCAGCACCTCCATGGCTCTCCACACCCGAGGTGGAAGACCAATTCTTAGGTTACCTGGGGCATTCTTCAAAAGTCAACTCATTCATGTAGCAAAAGACTTTTTTTTGACAGTTTCTTATAGTCAACAAAGATACCTTTACGGCTCTTATCACTTGGGAAATTTCAGGGTTTTAGGTGCTCTGTACCAGAAATGAGGACAATGACCAAATACATACTTCTTATTATTAATCATAGTATGACAGGCAGAAAAGTTTCTGTGGTCCACTGGAGTCTGCACTCAGGGGTGTCAGGTAAAGTTACTCACAGAAAATGTTTCACGAAACAGACTCTCCTACAAAACCGTCCACAGTAGGTTCCAGGGGGAACTCCTGACTGCCAAATGTTAAACAGGAGTGTGGGGCTTGAAAAGTCACCTTCATGGCAGAGGCTGGGCACCAGGAAGCCTATTTGGAAGTGGGAGACGCCCTACATGCTGCAGGAGCTGGAGCTGGGGAGGCCAGGTATACTGTAGAAGCTGGCACTGGGGAGGGTGCCTATGCCATAGGTGTTGGTGCCAGAGAAGTCTGCTGAGCAAGCATGCCAGAAACAAGAAGGAAAGTTCTTCTTAAGATTTTTCTACAGTATCCTCTATTAACAAAGTGTAACATTGTGCCAGCTGACAAAAAACAAAAAAATTTTAAGGACCCAGATCCATTTTTACAGAGTAGCCATGTAGAGTAAATGGAAGTCGAGAGGCAATAAATTGATAACTGACACACTAACCTACTAGCGTTATATAAAAAATTACCCTGGCACTGGGGGAGAGCCAAGGACAGTAGAGAGCAAGTGAAATGCGTGCTCTTCAAGCTATCTATTTAGCTAATCAAATACTTTTCTGGTCCTTTAGATTAATGAGGTCTCTCAAAGGAAAAGTTCTGCACAAGAGAAGTGCTACCAATGTTATTCTCCTTACTCTCTATTTTAATACCAATATTTATTATTTACTATGTCAAGCATGTTCTATCATAATCAATTTACGTGTATTAACTCATTTAATCCTCACACTATTTTGAGGTAGATACTTCTATTATCCCCACTTTCAACAAAAGTACAGAAAGCTCAAGCACTTTGTCCACTCACATAGCCAGTAAATGGCAGAGCCACAATCTGAACCTACACAGTCTAGCTATAGAATTTACACCTTTTTTAAAAAGATTTTTTTATGCATACAAGAGCCAGGGTGCAGGCCAGAGGTGAGGGGGGCTGAGAGGATTCACCAGAGACAGAATGAGGAGTAGAATGGGCAGATCTACCACACTGCTGAGGGGAGCAGCGGGAGAGATAAGAGAGGTCTGCTGCGCCATGTGGGTCACCTCCCTAGCCGTGGATTGAACTCTTGCTGCAGTGGCTGCGGATAGCTTCATAATGATGAAACTTAAACCCTTGCGCCACAAGAGAGGCCCAGAATTTATACTCTAAGGCACTACGCTAAGCTGCTTAGCAGCTTATTTCATTGTTTCATTTTTTTGCTTTTAGTACCTGTCTTCTTCCTCCAGCTTGCCTTTGCCAAATGCATAAAGAACCAATGGAAAGAACATACAACAAGGTAGAGAAGTTAGGGTATAATTTTTTGGTTATTAGAAAACTTGAGAGTTTATAACATTGAGAGTTTGTAACATTGAGAGTTTATAACAGACCTTTTGATGTAATCAGTCCATGCTTAGCCTCCAGACATGTCACTTATACATCTATATAATCAGAGTCAAAAATTTCAAACTAATACCTATTTCTATTTCATTTCAATAGACAGTGAATATCAGTATTCAAGGAAAACTGAGATTACTATAATTCCACTATAGCTTTTAAGAAATATCTGCGCTCACCCTTGACATTGTCAACTTCTTAGCTGGAAGTCCAAGCTGAGCTGTAGAAGACCTTAAACTCGTTATCATTCAACAAAGCCTCATATCTAAGTTCTTCAATTAGAGTAGATTTAGACTGTGACATAGAGAAGCTTTTGAATACACCTCAGGTCTTCTGCCTTAAAAGGATGTCAATTCTTGAACAGTTTTATCTAGAATTGACTAACTGTAATTATGTCAAGTATGAAATTAATCTTGGATAGTTCAAAAAGGGAACTGCTTCAGAATCCAATTTGGCAGGTGTTAATTTAAAGGACACCTAAGACATATTCAGTCCTCTCTTATAGATTTCAAGACTGGAGATTATTTACCTCTATAGTTCGAATTCTACTACACTAAGCATGAGAAAAGAAATGCACCATGGAAGAGAAAAATGTTAACTGATGTTAAAGATATTCCTAATTTCGGATAATAAAGAGGTAAAGATATTCCTAATTTCAGATAATGGTGGTGGTGTTAAGATGTTACTAATTTTGAGCCTCCCTGGTGGCGCAGGCGGTTGAGCACCATACTGTGAAGCTGTTCACAGCCTCTGCAGCACGGGTTTGATCCCGGCCGGCTGGCGAGAATCCCACATGGTGCGGCAGACCTCTCCTGTCTTGCCCACTGCTCCCTTCAGCAGTGTATTTTGTCAGTCTGCCTGTTCTGTTCCCTGCGCTGTCTCTGGTGAATCCTCTCACCCTCCCACACATCTGGCCTGTACCCCAGCTCTTGTATAAATATAAAATAAATTAAAAAAAAAATGTTACTAATTTGGGCAGCAAACGGTGCCAATTTAGACCCATCATGCTTTCATTCCTTTATTCTGTGTTTATTAGGAAAGGAAATAAGCCCTTTAGGACTGGGTATCAAACTGGCTTAGTTTCAAATCCCACCTCTACCAGTGTTTGTGATCTCTCCAAGCCTAAGTATGCTCAGCTGTAACAGAATCTATCTCATATTCTTGTCCTGAGGATTAAATAAAATAATGTATACCTGTGCCTGGTACACAGAAAGAGATCAATAAGCATTAACTATTAGTATTATGCAGATAAGTTTCAATGTTATCTCCCATATATTTAAGAGAAAATAAAGTTTTTCAGAAAAATAATATTGAATCAGATTGTATCTAGATTTTTATCTGATCTAAACTTAGTTTTATCAAGCAGAGATCACTAAAAGACAATAACCTTTTGAGAATAATCTGAGGAAAACAAAATTACTGAGTGCTTTCCAAATATGGGTAAATTAAAGAGAATGTAATTTTTTTTTTAATAGAGGCATGTTTTATTTATTTATTTGTTTGTTTGTTTTGTTTATACATGCACTGGGTACAGTCAGAAGTGCGGGAGGGTGAGAGAATTCACCAGAGCCAGAGCGGGGAGCAGAGCAGGCAGAAGGACCGAAGTACACTGCTGAGGGGAGCAGCAGGCGGCAGGAGAGGTCTGCAAGCCATGTGGGACCCTCCTCGGGTGGCCGGGGAGCAGCCGGGGATCGAGCCGACACTGCAGAGGCCGCGGGCAGCTTCGCAACCCAGCACTCAACCGCTGCGCCACCGGAGAGGCCCAAAGAGAATGTAATTTAAACTATTAGATTTTAAAAACTAAATTCCAAAAACATGTAGAACCTATTGCCCTACCATAAGAGAATAAACCATTAATACACCATAGATGCAAGAGTCCCTGAAAATGCAATTTTGTCAAACCTACTTCATAAAGCAACAATTGCTGGCGAAAAAAACATATTGAACAAATATGTTCTTTAGACACAAACTTTTGATTGGTGGTAACTATTGTGAATGGATCAGTTATGGTAATTAGACCCAAAAATAAAACTACGACATGAAAGAACAAAACAAAGCTTAAAATGAGAATATACTGAAGAAAGTTAAGACTAAGAAAAACACTATAAAAACATGAGGTTTAGGGGTAAGTCCTAGTCTCTCCAAGTGGAACATTCAAGGTGAATAGGAATGGGCCTCCCTGGTGGCGCATGGGGATAAGATGCAACCTACGAAGGTATTCGCAGCCACTGAAGCATGAGTTTGATCCCCAGCCAGAGAGCTACCCACATGGCACAGGAGAACTAGCCTGTCTCGCCTGCTGCTCCCCTCAGCAGTGTATTTCAGGTCAGTCTGCCTATTCTGTTCCCCACTCTGCCTCTGGTGAATCTTCTCACCCCCAACCCCATACCTCTGGCCTGTACCCCAGAGGTATGCATAAATAAATCTTTAAAAAAAGGGGGGGGGCCTCCTTGGTGGCACAAGGGGTTAAGACACAACCTATGAAGTTATCTGTAGCCACTGCAGCACAAGGTTGATCACTGGCCAGTGAGCTACCCACGTGGCGCAGCAGACCTCTCCTGACTCGCCTGCTGCTCCCCTCAGCAGTGTATTTCAGTAAGTCAGCCTATTCTGTTCCCCACTCTGTCTCTGATGAATCCTCTCACCCCCACACTTCTGGCCTGTACCCCAGCTCTTGTGTGCATAAATAGGTAAATATTTTTTAAAAAACAAACAAAATAAAACAAAACAAAAAAACCAAGGTGAACAGGAATGCCAAGCCCCAAACAAGACCTTTCAGTTTCCAAACTGCTGATATGTTTCTACGATTTTAGTGGAAAGAAGGGGAGTTTAAAAATTACAATTCAGAACACAATTGTAAGAATGAAAATCTTTAGGTTTTTGTAATCAGTACTGAAACTAATCCTCAACATGTTCTGAAGTTCTTATTTTAGATACAGTGTGCTAATATTGTTTCATTATATCCTCAACATAAATCTTCTAAGGTCATTTACCAAAAGAGACATGGTTATTAAGTAGTTTGCTAAAAAGTTTTTTTTTTTTAAAAAAAAAGCTTGTTAAAAAGTAGAGACAACCCAGTGGCGCAGCAGGTTGAGAGCTGTGTTGTGAAACTGTCTCCAGCCTCTGCAGCGTGGGTTCAATTTCCGGCAGGCCAGGGAGATACCCACATGGTGCGGCAAACCTCTCCTGTCTCTCCTGCTGCTCCCCTCAGAAGTGTGTTTCAGTCAGTCTGCCTGTTCTGTTCCCCACTTTCTCTCTGGTGAATCCTCTCACCCTCCTGCACCTCTGGCCTGTACCCTAGTTCTTGTATAAATAAATAAACCTTAAAAAAAAAAAAAAAGAGGGCCTCCCCTGTGGCGCAGCGGTTGAGCGCTGGGTTGCGAAGCTGCCCGCAGCCTCTGCGGCGCCGGTTCAATCCCCGGCTGCTCCCCGGCCACCGGAGGAGGGTCCCACATGGCGCGCAGACCTCTCCTGCCGCCCGCTGCTCCCCTCAGCAGTGTACTTCAGTCCTTCTGCCTGCTCTGCTCCCCGCTCTGGCTCTGGTGGATTCTCTCACCCTCCCGCGCTTCTGACTATACCCAGTGCTTGTATAAATAAAACAAACAAACAAACAAACAAATAAATAAATAAATAAATAAATAAAAGAAAATAGCTTAAAAAAAAAAAAGTAGTGACAATGATTTTGAACTACACCACCTCTCTCTGACAGGGCCTTTAGAAATGTGTACATTATTAATCATCTTAATCCTTTACTGAAGTTAGAGTAGAACTATTTTCACCCATCCCTGTGGATTATACTGTTATCACACATGAAAAATGTATCATTATAATCCAAACTGGTCTGTAACAAAAGAAACTGAACGGAAAGCTGATGAAAAATTTTACAGGAGTGTGACTATTACATATAATTAATATAAGTACATGTATGTCTGTTAAATCTAATAACAATTCATTTGAACTTGTATTCTGCATGGTTTTTTTTTTTTCACTTCATTTCTTAGTACTTCATTTTTACTAATATACTGGTTTGTAGTGTTAAGAAATTAAACACTAATTATTTGCCAGAGTTTGAGGAACATGCACTAGAGCTCTGGTGCAAACACAGCTTGCTCTCTGTTACCAGCTCTGTGACAAAGAGGACACAAGCTCTGGTAATCAATATAAAATCCCACTTTGGCCAACTGTTTATACTTTAACTTCAATCATCAATCAGGTCACCTGCTAAACTAGGTTTTATTGGTAGTTAGATTGCAGGCTCTCAACTTAGCACTTTTATTTAGACCCAAAGAAAACTACTCATTAACAATTAAATCTGGGCCTCCCCGGTGGCGCAATGGTTGAGCGCTGGGTTGCGAAGCTGCCTGCAGCCTCTGCAGCGCCAGTTCGATCACCAGGCGAGGGTCCCACATGGTGCACAGACCCTTCCTGCCGCCTGATGCTCCCCTCAGCAGTGTACTTTGTCACTCTGCCTGTTCTGCTCTGGCTCTGGTGAATTCTCTCACCCTCCCGTGCTTCTGACTGTACCCAGTGCTTGTATAAATAAATAAATCTTTAAAAAAGTCATTAATAATAAAAAAATTAAATCTAAAATAACCAAAGATAGTGCTAAACTAGTGAGTCCAACACTTCTACCACACCAGACCTCATTGTCTTAAGCATACTTTGGTCTCCTTTACAATTTATATAGTTCTTCCCCATACCATATGCTGAAGAAGAGAGCATCTTATTAGTTATTTTAAATTTCATTTCAAAATCAGAGACTATTTTTCCTACATTTTGCAAATACAGGAATTTGAGGAGCTACATTCTAAGAATAGAAATTGTGATTCTCAGGCCCCATTCTTTCAACCTTGACAGTATAGTTTCTGGGTAAAAAGGCAAGGAAGACGTTTGGGAGTAAGGAATGTCAGGCAATAATTTTTATAAACTATCTCTCTCTCTTTTTTTTTTAAAGATTTATCTATTTATTTATACAAGCACTGAGTACAGTCAGAAGTGCGGGAGGGTAAGAAAATTCACCAGAGCCAGAGCAGGGAACAGAACAGGCAGACTGACGAAGAAATACACTGCTGAGGGGAGCAGCGGGCACGACAGAGAGGTCTGTGCGCCATGTGGGACCCTCGCCAGCGGCAGGGGATCAAACCGGTGCTGCAGAGGCTGCGGGCAGCTTGGCAGGCCAGTGCTCAACTGCTTCGCCGCCAGGGGAGGCCCATAAATTATCTCTTTAACTTCACAATACATTAGTATATACTAAGAGTCTGATAGTACTTATAGTCTACACTAATAGTCTATGTTCCTATTACAATAAACAGATTTTATGAATGCTGATTTATTTATAGCATTTTAAGATCTACAGCTGGAAAAGACCTCTTGACCATTAATTAGCCATAAATGACATGACATACTAATTGTCTTTTAACAGCCTGGTTATTTACATTCACATATACATTTCCTTTTAGTGGAAAACCATGTACCTACATACTGCAAAAATCACTTAAGATAGTTAAATACTGAAAATGGAAAAGTTCTCAGCATCTTAAAGAAATAAAAACAGGGCCTCCCTGGTGGCGCTGGTGGTTGAGGGCCGAACTGTGGAGCTGTCCGCAGCTTCTGCAGCGTGGGTTTGATCCAGGCCAGCCAGCGAGAATCTCACATGGCGCGGCAGACCCCTCCTGTCTCACCCGCTGCTCCCCTCAGCAGTGTATTTCATCAGTCTGCCTGTTCTGTTCCCCGCTCTGTCTCTGGTGAATCCTTTCACCCTCCCGCGCATCTGGCCTGTGCCCGGGTTCTTGTATAAATAAATAAATCTTTAAAAAAAAAAAAGAAATAAAAACAACAGTTTCTTAACTTGAATTACAATTCTTGATGTTACTTCAGTAAGCTTTAAAATATTCAAATCAATGAAACCCCACAAATGTCAGTGCTAATAACCTCAACTGATTTCCAATACAGTTATAAGAAAATAGTTTATTTCAGAGGAAAGATAGCAGGGTCAGAGTACTGGGCAGGCAGGTAGCCCAAGTATGCTTCACAGCCAAGGGCCACAGCAATCTACTGCTACTCATCTCCAGCCAACTGTTGCCTTGAGGGAATACAGACAAAAAAATAATAAAATTAAACATTCTGCTAATACAACAAGGCAAATCTGTGGACTAGATTTGGTACATGTAGATTCACAACAACTAAGAGTAGCTAAAACCTATTCTGAGTCAGGAAAAAAACTAGATTTAAAAACAGCTCTTGGGCCTTCCTGGTGGCGCAAGGGGTTAAGACACAACCTATGAAGCTGTCCGCAGCCACTGCACAGTGAGTTCGATCCCCGGCCAGGGAGCTACCCACATGGCGCAGCAGACCTCTCCTGACTTGCCTGCTGTTCCCCTCAGCAGTGTACTCCGGTCGATCTGCCTTTTCTGTTCCCTACTCTGTCTCTGGTGAATCCCCTCAGCCCCCACACCTCTGGCCTGTACCCCAGCTCTTGTATGCATAAATAAATCTTTAAAAAAAAAAAAAAAAAAAAAAGCTCTAGCTCTAACATACTTCAGTTGTGTGAGTTACAAACTACTGAGTCTAAGTTTTCTCACCTGCACCCGAGTTTTAAAAATGAAGTCAGACAATGGGTATACTGAAGAAATTCAGCTTGGTGTTATCATTAAAGAAGGAGGGATACAGATTTTTAAAAAGGAAATGGAAGAAGAGCAATAATCCAGGCCTCCTTCCATCTGGTTGTAGGCTTTACTATTTCTCAAACTCAGAATGCCTAGTCCCACCTTCTTTCCACCACACAGGATATTTTCTTTACCAACAATGCCTCCTCTTCCCTCAGGTTTCAAAGTCTACCTCACACGTCATCTAAATCCATTTCTCCTCTCCCCTCTACTTTGAAAGCACATATTTATTTTACAGCTGAATCCCAGGTAATACTCAGAATCCTGTCCCCTCTGCATGTGGCTTTGCACCCTAAATCTTTGAGCCCTGTAGGTGATGTGAAACCTTTATGACAATTTAAAGAATCTATCTGCATTTTTACTGAACAATGCTTTCATCTATCTTTCGTTCCTGTTTGTTCAAGTAATGACAACAAAATTAGCCAAAATGTCCATCAAAACATATTTTAAGAAATGTACTTCTAAGCAGAGATTTGAAAACAACTTGAAATATCTACTCCAATGTTCTCTTTCTTTAAAAGGAAATATATGTTAAGAACTACGTAGGTTCTACGTATTTTTTCTTACCATCATTCTAATACGGGTATTCCCAAAAACTCCTTTCCCCCAAAAGACTGTACTTGATTTTCTCAAAAAGAGAATTACATTGATTTCAACTAATGTTGTCAAATAATGTCCTCCATTTATATTTCTTGATAGCAGCCTGGAATTTTGATTCCTTTTGATTTCTGGAAATCAAAAGAATGTTATGGTATCTCTTTCCAGGAAAATGCACAAAGCTCCAAATTTTTTATTGCAACTTCAGGGGATTCAGAGTACCACCGGGATCTTGTGGATCCACGCACTTCAAGTTAAGAACTGTATGTTGAATGCGAGGTTTGTTTCTATTATGAAATGGTATGCTTCTTTTTAAGATCGTTTCCCTTAATAAGGTCTTAACCTTTAGCTCTGAGATTCACTAGGGAAGCAGCTTCCCTTTACAACTGTCACTACTTCCCAACAGCCATCCCGACAGCTAACAGAAAATCAAGAATTTCTTACCTCCGAAAAGTTAACAGCCAAGGGAATGATTCCAGCCACGTAACATCCCACCAACATAGCCAGAGACAGCAGACTAATGGAGATGAAATCATCCATCATGCCCTCCTTTATTCACCCACCACTACCAGGTTAGATTTTCAGAGGCTTCAAAAGGTGCTTAGATTCCTAAACACGTGTCGTGGTTCCAAGAGAATTAGTGAGCTTTCCAGGTCTTGCGTCCTCCTCACCAGCAGATTTGTTCACGAGGCACCTTTCTCTTCAGCGTACCTGGAAACAGCCCCTTTTTGCTGATATAGGCACCAGCCCAAACTCTCAGCAATCCTGAATCCCAGCCCCTCGGTTTTCAGATGCCAGTCACTGAATTCCCGCGGTCTAACCGATCCGGCAAGCGTACAGGGAAAACATTCAAATGAGCGATTTCCTGGATCGTTGGAATGAGGGTGAGACAACGGACCCACGCCCCCCAAGACAAAGTCCCAAGTGGCAGCAAGAACGGGAGGAAAACCCAAGCGAATCTGTTCGTTTTCTCGGTACCCCTGTCTCTCTGGGGCAAACCCCTACCCAGTGACCCCCCCAGGGCTGGGACCAGCCCACCAAACTCTCTTCCGAGTCTAGAATGAGGAAAGGAGTCCTGCAGGCTTCCAACGATGGGCCTTCAGGGCTCAACAGCGAAGCTGATACAAAGCTGTCTCTGCCCTATACCCGGTGCTACCCATGCTACTCCACTCCGCTGGGCCTTGAGCCGGAGCCTCCGATACTACAGCTGCCATGGCCGCCAAGTGGCATCTCTTCATCACATCCACTTCCGGATTGCCTCCTCGCCCACTTCTTGAAAAGGGCACTTCCGGGTTACAACCGACCTATGGCCCGCGATTTTTATACTGCCGCCATTTTTGAGTCGGGTTAATGAAAGATAGCTTGAGTCCCTGTCTATATTGGCGGTCACTTTAGTCGCATATCCAATAACGAGAGTACGGAAGAAAGCGTCTTGAGAAAAGATGATTGCTTTTAAAGCTCCGAAATACTGCCTGTGTGGCTCATCGCCCATATCCAAGATGGCTGAAACAGATTCACGACCGCTCTAGCTGCCGGAAATGGCTGCGCCTCTATGGTCTAAAAGGCTTTTTCCCCGAGCGCTTCTGACGACTTCCGGCGGCTCCTCTCGCGGGGATTGGCTGTTGGCGGCGTTGCCTCTAAGCTCGTGTGCGGCAGCGGAGTCGGCAGAGGTTGCAGCGAGAGAGTTTGGCGCGATGGTGAGAAAGGCCTGAGCGGCGCCCCGATTTTCCAGCCCCCGGGTGACCCCAGCCCTGTACCTCTTCTGTCCACCCCATTCACCGCGAAGGTGCTGCTCCCCGGCTCTGGCTTGGGGGCCGACCATTCCGCTTCCCGCCGCGGAGCCGCCTGGCCTGGCGCTAGGCCCCGGAACCCGGGACCGCCCTCAGATCGCGCGCCCGCCCGCTGGCTCGGCGAGGCGTGCTTGGGGCCTGAGGATGCGCTTTCTCGCGATTGCTGCCTGGTAGAGGCAAGGGTGGGGTGATGCGCTGGCCTCCTAGGGGCTCTTGCCTTCTGTGGGAACAATGGCCGAGGGGGGTTTGAGAAACCGGTTCCCAGAAGCTGACAGATTGAATTTATTGCAGCCAGCTCCAGGAGAGGTCGTCTTTGCTTTGTAGTGTGGTTTCTCAACTGCTCCCTTTCGTTTTTCGTGCTTTCCTTTTTAGAAAATACATGAGGTTTCTCCTTTCTGAGGCTCGTGGATGCCTGGTTTAGCCTTTCTTTCAACTTTCATGCATGTCCTTAATTTCGTTTATATTCTCTTGGAATTGGGAGACCGAGAAGATGGGCCCCGCTCAGGCTCCAGGTCCCTTGCAGCCTGACGGGGTGTGGTGGTGGAGTGCGTGGGTTTCCCCTCTTCCCCTTCCCAGTCCACAAAAGGAAGATGCGTACATCTTCTCAGTAATTTCTCAGATTCTGAAGAATGCTTTTTGCTCCCACACGTAAGCTTGGGTGTTCTGGTTGCTGCAGTTCTTACTAAGTTATGCAGCTGCTGTTAACAAGGAACTTTTTCAGTTTATATTTTTCTGAGGTTGATGCCTTTCAATGCTTGATGTAACATAGGCTCCCAAAGAGGACCGGGAATGAGAGGGCTGGGGTTCCATTTCATTTTTTTTGTCCTAACTAGCAAGCCACTGTAGAGTTTTCTTCTCTTTTTATGTCACTATTTGGTATTGTGTTATAATGCTTATATTATTGTAAAATCTGAGAAAGTGACAGCAGTTAATGTTAACAACTCATTCTTATTTGACAGTGTTAGTGGTAATTCTGAGTCAGTCTTGGTAGAATTGAAAATTAGAATTTGTATTTGAGGTAAATAACGTTTCAAAAGTCTTAAATACTTTTGCTTTATTGGAGATACAAGCTTCTGTTTTGTTTTTAATTTGGAGGAGGTATTTAAAGCTAATGAGCAAATTGTACTATTCTGCAACAGTAGAGTGACTTGTTAGGGCTCATGTTTGTGAGACTTTAAAAAAGTTAATACAGACAGGTTAATCCTTTCTCACAGTGAGCATAAACTGCTTTGTAATCAGAGAGAGTAAGGAATTTTTAATTCTGGTTAACTTTTCCCCCCTCATTTGGGTGTCACAGTCTTATTTCCTTATTATGCAAATGTAAGTTCACATATATTCTACATATGTATTTGCATTTTACATTATATATTTTTGTACTTGTTATTCCCCTGAGAAATAAGATCATGAGGAAGGCAAGGACCAAATCTGCCCAGAAGAAGGGAAAAACTGATGAGAAAAATATATTTGGACTTTTAATTAAACGGTTCTGAAAATAGCTCCATTAAGAAGAAAGTGATCAAAACTGGTTTGGGAGGTATCATAGTCTTAAGCAACTTGTAACAGGAAAGCACTGCCACTTAAATATATTAATTTTGCCTACAGTTTCGTTATTTAGTCATTTTTAAATTCTTAGTTCTTAATCTTTGCTTTGGGAAATAAGTATTGAAACGAGTGAACTTTGTCACAGGTTCAAGACTAGATATAGGGCCTCCCCAGTGGCGCAGCGGGTTGAGCGAAGCTCTGTGAAGCTGTCCACAGCCTCTGCAGTGCGGTTTCCATTCCCCGCCGGCCAGGGAGATTCCCACATGGCGTGGCAGACCTCACCTTTGCACCCGCTGCTCCCTTCAGCAGTGTGTTTCAGTTGTCTGACTGTTCTGCTCCCCACTCTGTCTCTGGTGAATCCTCTCACCCTCCTGAGCCTCTGGCCTGTACCTCAGCTGTTGTATAAAAAAATAAATCTTTTTTTTTTAAAAAGACTAGATATAAAAAACAGTATACTGTTTAGCCTTTTCCACATCTTTACTCTCTTAAATGAGTCCCTTAATTTTCATTAAAGTTAGAAAAATGGCTGTTGTAAGTATGATTAGTGTGCAGGGCTATTCCTATTGTAGGAGTGCTAATTTGGTTTCCATAAAATCTTTTTTTCTCCCATATGACTCTTTGAAATGGCTTTTTGTTTTTGAGGAGATGGCTTAAAAAATTTCTGTGTAACAAATAATCTAATAGAATGCTTTGCTTGACTTACAACCGCTTATTTTTTTAAAACAAAAGTCTTGATTTTCAGGTCATTTTAAGTGAGAAGCCCCTCATTTCTGGCACTAAGTTGTATTTTTATCTCAAAACATCTCAAACTCAATCAGAATGACCCAGTTCTTGGTGGGTGATGAAGGAAATATGTAAATCCTTTGCTTTTTATTTTTTGTCCAAAGTACTGTTTTTTACTGCTCAATTTGAAATCTAGGCATTAGCTATTTCAGTTCTGATTTGTTAATAGCTAAAAATTTCTTCTTGCTACAAAATTTTGGCATCCTGTCATTAGAGAAATTTTTTTTACACCAAATACTAGTACAGCAAGGGAGAAGAATGTGAATAGTTTTTGCTTTGAGATTGGGTTTACAATGAGGTTGCATCATATATTTAACCAAGCATAATTTCAGTAGACAATTTTGATTGTCAGGACTTTGCAGATAGGGCTGGGGCTAAGGGTGGTTGGTGTAGGCCAAGGATGCTGCTAAACATGATACAGTGCCTAGTACAGGCGCCACAACAAGGAACCATCCGCCCAAAATGTAACAGTGTCACTAACAGAAACCTCGCACCCTGGTAGCAGGAGGTAAAAGACAGTGTACTGTTGACTGTTAGGCATATCCACATTTCTTGTAGTGTGATCATTTTGTGTGATTCTGTTGTTTAAAAATAACTGATTTCAGGGTCTCCCCTGGTGGCGCAGCAGTTGAGCGCTGGGCTGCTAAGCCTCTGCAGCACCGGTTTGTTCTAGGGGGCTGGTGAGGGTCCCACAAAAACAAAAAAAAAATCTGATTTCAGTAAATGTCCCCTTAAAGAGAGTCATGTACTGGGCAAATACTTTAAGGTTTCCTTGGATAATATAAACTATATGTATGTATTTTATATTGCCAGTTTATCTTATGCTTTCATGTTTGAGTCTCACCCCCCACATAAGATGTGGTTCCACTATGGTGCTAAGCAGAGAAAGAGCATAGATTGACTCAAGTGCTTGCAGTCATAGTGCTTCCCTTTTTCTCTCATTTCCTATCCCACCCCCCCATATCTGGATTTTTATTAGGCACTTTGTAGGGCTACAGATAGTGACCAGTGGAGATCGGAAACCTAAACAAGTTTGTGATTTAGTTGAGAAGAAATACAAGAAAGAAAAAACGGTGTTAGGGAGGTTATGCTGAGTACTTACTGACTTGCATGTACAATGGAAGTTTGAGAAAGCAGCCATTAAGGGCTAGGAGACAAAAGCCCTTCCAGAGGAGTTGTGAATCTAGCTTGAGGCCGCTCTCGGACAAAGGCATATTGTAGCACCCTCATAATGTTTTAGTAACCAACAATCAATTGTCATGAATAGGGATTTGGTGTCAAACTCTGAATTTCTCAAACATCAGTTAGAAACTTTTATTGACATCACTTTTTTCCCCTGCAGTCTCACACCATTTTGCTGGTACAGCCTACTAAGAGGCCAGAAGGCAGAACTTATGCTGACTATGAATCTGTGAATGAGTGCATGGAAGGTGAGTAAACATAAATCAGGAGGCAGAAATCTTTGAGTTTTTTTTCTGACATTGACTATCATAATGTTTCAGTTAGGAATTGATTTTATGGTTTTTTACATATTTTATCACTTCATAATATGAGTAAGGAACGTATATGTTTAAGACCGTATTTATTGAATATTTGAAACAATTATATACACTTTCTTTTCCTATTACAAATACTACTTTTTGAAAATCCAGCTTTTGTATATAATGAGTGACTTTCCAAAGACTCATTGTAAATATTCTCTCATGTACTATTACTTAAGTAATATTTGTGTATTTTATGTAAATCTTTATAGGGTATTTCATTCTGGTTAATAATCTGCTTATTTAAACTAACATTAAAAGCTGTTGAGGTTTGAGTACAGTCCAGAATGTTAGAAAATAAAAATTAGAAAGATTTGGCAAATGAAGCCAAATAAGTATGTTTTATTATGCATTTGATAAGCTGAAGGGAACTATTAACCCTTTTTACTCATTACACTTTTAGATGTGAGCACATAGATTGGATTGTCATAAATAGTATTCATCCTTTTCTACCCAATTTGTCTGTTCTTCATTTCCTTTTTTTTTTTTAAGATTTATTTTATGCATATAACAACTGGGGTATAGGCTAGAGGGGTGGGGAGTGAGAGGATTCACCACAGACAGAGTGGGGAACAGAACAGCCAGATCGACTGGAGTACACTGCTGAGGGGAGCAAGCAGGCGAGTCAGGAGAGGTCTGCTACGCCATGTGGGTCAGCTCCCTGGCCGGGGATCGAACTCATGCTGTAGTGGCTTCAGGTAGCTTCATAGTGCTGCGTCTTAACCCCTGTGCCACCAGAGAGGCCCTGTCTTTCATTTCTTCGTAAGAAGATTGTGTAGTTGTTTTTGTTGCTTGACATATTCTTGAGCTTGTTGACTATCCAAAGCTAACTTGATTTGACTTAAAATCTGTCTACTTGGGCCTCCCCGGTGGCGCAGTGGTTGAGCGCTGGGTTGCAAAGCTGCCCGCAGCCTCTGCAGCGCCGGTTCGATCCCCGGCCGCTGGTGAGGGTTCCACATGGCGTGCAGACCTCTCCTGCCGCCCGCTGCTCCCCTCAGAAGTGTATCGTCAGTCTACCTGTTCTGTTTCCCGCTCTGGTGAATTCTCTCACCCTCCCACGCTTCTGACTGTACCCAGTGCTTGTATAAATAAATAAATAAATTTAAAAGAAAATAAAATTTGTCTACTTAACGTTAACAATGGGTAGATATTGGGGGGGGGCGGGGTAAACCAACTTGTAATAATTAGACATAGCCTCAGGACACTGCCTCCATGTCTTCCTGGCTGCTGTCATATTCTGTCTTATTTTATTTTTACTGAAGTAACATTGGTTTACAACACTGTATGTTATTCAGAGGTCACACCACTTCAGTTGTGTGTTACCACACCCACCACCAAGACACCCATGGTCCTCCACTATAGCACATTGGGGCACCTCCACATTTTGCTCTACCTCCCCATCTTTGCTTTCATTTTTAAAAAGAAGGCTTTCTTGTTCCTTTCTCTTCAGGTCCCTTCCTCTCACTTGCCAGTAAGGGTGTCTTTGTGCACATACATAGATACTCTTTACTGACTTTAGGAAAGCCTAATTTTTTTTTTTAATACAATATTTCTAGGGCAGTTTCAGATTTACAGAAAAATTGAACAAATTACAGAGTTCCTATGTACTCTCTTTACCCACTGCCACACCATTTCCCCTCTAGTAATGCCCTGGTATGGTACATTTGTTACATTTGATGAATCGGTATTGATACATTGATGTTATTGTTAACTAAAGTTCATAGGTTACATTGGCGTTTTGTTCTTTGTGTGGTGTTGTTCTGTGGTTTATACCAAATGCATAATTTCATAATTTCATGTACCCACCATTACAGTGTCATACAGAATAGAATCACTGCTTTAAAAACCCACTTCGTACCATTTCACCCCATCCCTTGCCCCCTGCCAATCAGTGGTAATCTTACCTACAATTTTGCCTATTCCAGGCAAATAATGATTCACATAATTGGAATCATTGTTACATATAACCTTTCTCACTGATTTGTTTCACTTAGCAACATGCATTTCAGATTCTTCCTTGTCTTTGTGTAGTGTGGTAGGTTTTTTTTTTCCTTTTGTAGTTAACACGGGTCACTTATTTTCCATTTAAGAAGTTAAATGGAATTCTCACATAGTAAAAATTGCAAAATGATCACTTTAAAATTTTTCTTAAAATAGTATTTCTCTGTAAAGCAGAGTTTATCCCTCTATTTAATTAATAGACTTTTTTAAGTGTAGGTTAGAGTTACAGGAAAGTTGGTTTAAAATTACAGAGAATTCAGTCATAACCCTTTTTCCTTCCTTATACTCTCACAATTTCTTACTATTTACACCTTGTATTAATGTGGTATATTTGTTACAATTGCAGAACCAATATCGATACAGTATTATTAACTAAAGCCCATAGTTTATATTAGTATTCACTTTGCTTGAACATGTATTTACTGCCTTCCAAATCCCCTGTACTCTACCTTTTTTTCTCCTTCCCCCGGAGCCTCTGGTAATCACTGATCTTTTATTTTATTTTATTTTATTTTTTTTGAGATTTATTTTTATTTTGCTTATGCGTACAAGAACTGGGGTATAGGCCAGAGGTGTTGGGGGTGAGAAGATTCACCACAGACAGGGTGCGGAGCAGAACAGGCAGATCTACTGAAATACATTGTTAAGGGGAGCAGTGGGCAAGAGAAGAGAAGTCTGCTGCACTGTATGGGTTAGGTCCCTGGCTGGGGATTGAATTCATGCCACTGTGACTGGCAATAGTTTGATAGTGCTGAGACTTCAACCCTTTTCCCACCAGGAAGGCCTACCACTGATTTTTTTCATGTCACCATAGTTTTGCCTTTTCCAGAATATCATATAATTGGAATGGTATGGTATGCAGCTTTTTCAGATTGACTCTTTGATCTAGCAATTTGCCTTCAAGGTTCCTCCATGTGTTTTTGTAAACTGATTGCTCATTTCTTTTTATTACTGAATAATAGGCCATTGTATGGATGTACCACAGTTCAATTTTAACCATTCACCTATTGAAGGACATCTTGGTTGCTTCCAAGTTTTCGTAATTAAGACTAAAGCTGTATGTATGCACACTTATGCCCAGATTTTTGTATGGATCTGAGTTTTCAACTCCTTTGGGTAAATACCAAGGAATGCAATTGCTGAATCATATGGTAAGACGTAAACTTGTAGCTTTGTAAGAAACTGACAGACTTTTCAGAAGTGACTGTATCCTTTTGCAGTCTCACCATAATAAATGAAAGTTCCTATCACTCCAATTTTTTTCCTAAAGATTTATTTATGCGTAGAAAAACTGGGGTGTAGGCCAGAGGTACTGGGGTTGAGAGGATTCACCAGAGACAGAGTGGGGAGCAGAAAAGGCAGATCTTCTGAAATACACTGCTCAGGGGAGCAGTGGGAGAGAAAGGAGAGGTCTGCTGTGCCATGTGGGTTGCTCCCTGGCTGGGGATCAAACTCATACTGTAGAGGCTGCAGACAGCTTCATAGGTTGCGTCTCAATCCCTTGTGCCACCAGGGAGGCCCCAAAACCATCTTTTAGATATGACACCAGGTCATATACTTTAGGTCCCTTGTGTTTCTATATCATACTTAAGATTGTCTTGTCAATTTCTGCAAAACAGCTCTGATTTTGAGAGGGATTGCTTTGAGTCTATACATCTAAGAATCTGACTTTTTTTGATGCTATCATAAATGGAATTTTTTAATTTTCATGTTCAGATTGCTTATTGTTGAGGTATAGATATAGATTTTTGTACAATGACCTTATGTCCTGCAATCTTGTGTTTTTAGATCTATGGGTTTCCTGGGGTTTTCTATATGCAAGATCATATCACCTACACATAGAGATAGTTGCACTTATTTCTTTCCAGTTTGACCCTGGCTGTCAATAGAACTTCCAGTACTATCGTGGATAGAGGTAGTAAGAGCAAATAGTCTAGTATTCTTCCACATTTGACTAGGAAGCCATCTGACTTTAACCATTAACGGTGGCTGTGAGTCACTGCCTTTTTAAGATCAGCAGTGAACTAATTTTTCTGGGTTTTATTTCCTTTCCATTTTGACCTTTCTGATCAGTAACTCTTGAGTGATATTCTCTGATCACAGAGTGTATACCAGTGGCAATCAGAAATCCTAAGGTAGCTTTTGATAGCACTAGTTGAATATTAATTTTTATTAGGAAATTTATTAAGTCACTTTAGCAGCACATAAGGACGTGTGTGTACGGTATAGGACATGTTTCCCAGATAAAAATTTTTGCTGATTGTCCATCATAATAGTCGGGGGTTTTTTTGTTTTGTTTTTAAGATTTGTTATTTTGCATGTAAGTTCTGGGGTATAGGCCAGAGGTACAGAGGATGAGAGGATTCACCAGGACATAGTGGAGAGCAGAGCAGGCAGATCTGAAATACACTGCTAAGGGGAGCAGTGGGCGAAACAGGAGAGGTCTGCTGTGCCATGTGGGTCAGTTCCCTGGCCAGGGATCGAACTCGGGCCATCGTGGTGATAGCGGTGAGACTAACCCCTAGACACCAGGGAGGCCCCATAGTAGTCTTAAAAGTATTTTATAGTGGGGGGCCTCCCTGGTGGCGCAGGGGGTTAAGACGAACGAAGCCCATGAAGCTGTCCACAGCCACTAAAACACAAGTCAATCCCCGGCCAGGGAGGAGACCCACATGGCGAAGCAGACTTCTCCTGACTCACCCACTGCTCCCCTCAGCAGTATATTTCATCAGTCTGCCTGTTCATATTCCCCACTGTCTCTGGTGAATCCCCTCACTCCCCATACCTCTGGCTCCTTCCCCAGTTCTTGTATGCATAAATAAATAATCTTTTTTAAAAGTTTTTTTAAAATTATTTTATAGTGGGAATGAACTGGAAGTTTCCATTTTGTGGGAATGAGAAATGAATGTGTCACTGAATAAAAATTAAATGCTGTGTTCTTCTTCAGAGTGTTACATTAACGTGACTTTGGTCATTATCCTTTTGTTACATTTGATTATAAATTTATTACCTATGTTATTTTTTACTTTTTACTTATTTTTAATGAAGTGCCATTGTTTTACATCCTTGTTAATTTTTTGACAGTATAGGATATCTCCCCTCAGATGTGGTGGTCATGATAGTTACTTCATATGTATTATTTCACATGATCCTCATAGTTGCTCTATGAAGAGATAGTATTTTTCTCTCCATTTAACAGGTAGGATGGGGGGGTGGGGTGAAGTCATTAGTAAAGGGCAGAGCTGAAATTCAAGTCTAAATCCAGAGTCCAGGGGCTCAAGTACTATATTAAGATTATCTCTTTATCTTTGTTCCCTACTCCCACTACCATACACATTGTATCAGAGTTTGAAAGCATTTTTCATCCATTATTCCTAAGTGTGTTGTTTTTCTTTATTTACTCTGAGGTTTTAGGAATAGTTATTCATTGAAAACCTGGTAGGACCCACGGTGTCATCACTTACTGAACCATCATATATCAAAGTTTTATAAAGTTCTTAAAAATCCAGTGTTTTGAGTGCCATTTTATTGCTACAGCACAGAAAACTTAGCAACATTTTGGTGAATTATAATATTTGTCAATGGAATAATGAAAACAGAAGTGATCAACTTACTGCTCTTTTCCTACCCCAACTTTATAAAAATATATATGATGATGTCAGCATATAAAACTTCCCTCTCTAAAGTTTATGGATTTAAAAGATCTTGGTTTTCTTCCCTTTCTTAGGTGTTTGTAAAATGTATGAAGAACATCTGAAGAGAATGAATCCCAACAGTCCTTCTATCACATATGATATCAGTCAGTTGTTTGATTTTATTGATGATTTGGCAGACCTCAGCTGCCTTGTGTAAGTATTAGCCATGATCTCTTTAAGATGTGTTTTTCTGTTGTTTATCATTCCGCTTGAGATGATTTATAGTACTGGGAGCTCACTGTGTGCCTTCTACTGCATTTTAGCTACTATATAGCAATTAATATTTCACCTACATACATATAACTTATAAATTGGCAGCATAAAACTAAAGGCACAGGAAACTTAACTTTGCTCATTGGGGTAATTATAGTATGCAGAATACATGCTAAGAAGTTCAAAGTCCTGATTCTTTGTCCTTTAAACTGAAAAGTCTTCTCCTTAGTTTCTTTTCCCGTATAATTTTTGTCTTAAAACAATGGACTTTAGATTAAAACTAAGATTATTCTGTTTTCGTGACATTATTTTTAAAGTGTGAATGTATGTAGAACGGAAATGGTTTGATTTTAATCCCACCAAGTGTTAAACACGTGTATTTTAGTTTGTTGAAATGAAAATTTTTTTTTAGACCCTTGTATTTTCTATTCTCAGATTTGTCAATTTTGTAAAAATATTTGTTATAATAATTTGTACTTATCTATTTATCCCCATTATTGCCAGTGAGCAATAGTATTATAAACTTACTTAATCTCAACATATTTGGACTAGAGACTTAAGTCCAGCTGATTTTAAAGCGGAAAATGGAAACACCTTGTAATGAGATGATTTTCAGTCATTATATGCTTCAGTATTTATTATATGCTAGAGACCATGCTAGAAGTGAGTATGTTTTCAGTGGTGAAAGACATTGGACCTACTCTTGGGCACTTTAGGATCACCACTGGAGTCAGGCCTGGAGTTGCTAATTTCATCAAAAAGGTTCTTGTGAAAATAAACTTTCAAATTTTTTTTGTTTTCTGTACCTTTTAATTGAGTTTCACTTAAGGTTATTTTACTTGATTTACTCGGGGCATTCAGATAATCTTGTTGTGATCTTTAATGAAATGTGCTGATAAGAAAGTTTTTATTATTTCATCATGAACTCAGAAAACTCTTAAGAGGGCAACAGATCTGCAGCTATTAAGGTACATTGGATTTTAATGTCTCTAGTTGATCAGCTTAGAGTCCCACACACAGAGATATATATTCATTCAACAAATATTTGCCAAGTGTTGGTGTTTTACCGTACATGTTGCAGGCACTGGGGATTGAGCAGTGAGTAAAACAGGCTGAAAGGTAACCGGTATATCTGCAGAGGAGTAAGTGAGGGGGAGGATCAAAGGAGGTGAAATTAGAGGGGCAGGAATGGTGATATCCTAGGAACCAGTTCAAAAGTATTTCATATTATTGATAGGTCGAATAAATGAGAACTGAAGATTAACCTCTGGTTTTAGTTTTAGTCTTTGATGACATCGAAAACTAGATAGCAGGATGGGAGTAAAATCTTCATAGATTTCGGTGTGTTTAAGGTAAGAAGAGAAGAATTATAGTCAGCCGATGTAGACTTTTTTTTAACAATTTAAGTTGAAAGAGAGCAGAAAAGTGGGGTTACAGCTCAGTGGTGGAATAAAAAGATGCTTTTGTTGTTGTTAAGGTGAGAGAAATAATGAAAGTTTGCTGACTTAATGAAATGATCTAGCAGCGGGAGGTTTGATGCCTTTTAAATAAGATCTGAGACAGTTCATTTATAGTAAAGTAGGGAGGAAGACAGATGTAATGGAAGCTAGGGGAATCTATACCTTGATTGTAATCAGAAAACTAGGAAGTAAGGACACCACTTGAATTAAGAATGAAGGAGGAAAGAGGTAGGTGTAGGAAATTATGAAATGAGGTAAATAATCTAGAACAGTGAAGGGATTAGGGAAATGTGTGATTCATGATTCCTGATAATGAACTTAAAATGAAATTAGTCATTGTGATGGCTTTTTTCTAGTCATTCTTAACCTGGATGGTTACAGGTGAGTCTTTACAGAGGGAGAACTAAAAAAGATTTTGCGAAACATTGGGGGTGTATGTACAGGAGTTTTATGCACGGGACTGAATGACCATGAAATGTTAAGTGGAGGATGGAGGCACAGGTAAGATCAATTAATTCTAGGTCTCAATAGGGTCAAAGGATTGTAAAAATTGAGTTATGAAGTAGGGATAAAAGAATGAGATGCTTGAAATTAGGGGATTGAAGTTACTGGTGATGACAAGATTTAGGATCTGGCCAAGGAAGGACAGAAGATGAGATAATTGGAGGAGAGGAATTCAGGAAAGTAAGAGGCCCAGATGTGGGCAGAATCATCTGAATATGAAACCACCAATAAGGTTTATATTTACTTTCTAGAATTAAATCGCAGAATAGGTGTCTTTGTTTTTGTTCATTATTGTATCCCTAGTGCCTCAGTTTCTGGCACATAGTTGATATTGAATGAATATTGGTGATATAAATACATATCACCTAGATAATATGATTTAAGGCTGCTTTTTTAAATTACTGGTAATTTTCTTTTGTTTCTATTTAGAGCTATATTAATTGATAGGATAGTCTAAACAAAGTGAAGGAATCTCAGATGACATTTCATGATAAACTCTGTAGTGTCCTATAGTCTCAGAAATCAGTTATTTAGCTAATAAAATTATTAATATATATTTATCATAGGTATATCTGGGGAAGTTTTCACACTCAACTTAAACTGGATGTTTCGGTTGGAAGTTAAGATTTTAACATACAGAGGGACATTTTCATTCCTATTATAACAAGGTCAGGAAGACAAATTATTAGTGAAAACACTAATTTTAGTGCTTAGACCCACAGCTTTCTATTCTTGTATAGACCTGCATTCATTGACCACCAGTAGGCTGAACAGTCCATCTGTGCCAATAGCTAGGGATTTTATTAAAGTAACATTTAATTGTATCATTTTCAAGTACCAATTAACAATCACCAACCAACACACAGCTTTCTATAATGAAGGCTTATTATTCTTTCTTGAGTTGGAAAATAGCATGCAAGTCAATGATTTCCTCAGTGTTCACAAAGCAGAGTTATCTTGTTGGGGGAAATGGTCTGTCCCTCCCAAACATAGTTCTAAAAATTGTTCCTGAATTGCTTTAAGCATTGGTAACTTAATAGGTATTTATTATTATCATTTGTAATTATATGTAATTTTGCTGTAATTTTATCATTAAAAAAAGATACTTGCTAAAATGAGAACAATTGATAAATATTTGGATTTTTTTTTTTTTTTTAAGATTTATTTTTTTATGCAAGCACTGGGTACAGTGCGGGAGGGTGAGAGAATTCACCAGAGCCAGAGTGGGGAACAGAACAGGCAGAAGGACCGAAGTACACTGCTGAGGAGAGCAGCGGGTGGCAGGAGAGGTCTGCGTGCCATGGCGGCCGGGGATCGAACCGGCACGGCAGAGGCTGCTGGCAGCTTTGCAACCCAGCGTTCAACCGCTGCGTCACCGGGGAAGCTCTGGAGTTGTTTGTTTTTTGAGGCTATCCTTGTGGTCATTTTTTTTAAGGCAAATTGTATCTTCACTTCTTAGATATTGTGTACTATTTCCACCAGATGGGGCACATGGCTTTGAGACATTGTGAAATTTGTATAATCTCTGCTTACTCAGTCTCTTTTTAATGTCATAGCTTTAATATTTTACTCCAAATATTATCACTTAAACTACCTAGAGTTCAGTTTTAAGTCAGCTGGAATGTTTCTTTTTCCCATGTCCTTTAAAGATATCTTGAGTGATGGGACTATTGAGTGATACCTTGGACTCCAAAAAGCCTGGTGTTCCATTGGAGTTTCATTGCTAATGCTAGTCCTTGAGCTCCAGACCCTTTTATTCTCTTAAGAGCTGTTTTGGAGTTCCTTATGTGTTCTGATAATTTTGCAGTGGCCACTAGCAGTATTTATTTTTTAAAAAAGCAAATCTTAAAATAAAGGTTTAGAGATTTCTTATATCAGTGCTTTATAAGGAAGAATTTTTTGTGGCACTGAAATGTTTTTAAAGGTTAATTAAGAATAAATTTAGCAAATCTACAGTTCTTATTAGTGTTTGATTTTTGTTTTTCATCATCAAAGATACCCCAAAATAGTAGCTATCAGAGAAAGAACGGTTTCTGGTCATACTGTGTCGAGAGATAGATGTATAACACTGGGCATTTAGTGTAAGATCTCTAGGCCTTGGTTTGTCACTATAAGGTTGTATCAGGTAATCTAAAGTTCACATTGCTCAGAATTTAACACGTGTAATCAGCTTTTTTTGACATTTCATTAAGTTATGTATTAACATGTATATCTTCACCATTATTTGGGTAGCTATAATTTGGGCTTTTAAAAACATGTCAATAATTGACTATTGTAACCTTGCCTCTTATCGTTCTGTTTCTTAGTTACCGAGCTGATACTCAGACATACCAGCCTTATAACAAAGACTGGATTAAAGAGAAGATCTACGTGCTTCTTCGTCGGCAGGCCCAACAGGCTGGGAAATAGTTGCGCTGGAAGCATTTGGGGTATGGGGGTGGGCTTGGAACACAGGTGTGTACAGCGTGCTGTAGTGGAAGTTTTGTATTATAGTAATCCTGTTTCCATTTTGGTACATTCTAGCCAGGATTGAATGTATTAGATGAAATGCGAGGATCTTGTTCAATCTGAAACCCCCATTGCCTGCCTCCTTCCCACCCCCTTTTTTTACTTAAACATTTTTATGATGTTTTAGATGGAGGTTGTTCTTTGTCAGTTAATGTTGGTTGCAGTCCTTCAAACTGTTCATATCCGCTTATTAATATTCACTGTACTAACCATTGGGGGGAGGTGATCGGGGGGTGACACTTCAGTTATGTCCTCAAGATAAAGTCTTAGTGAAAAACAAATAAATGTTCTTTAGTTATATTTTTCCTGAGTGATTTTTTTGTGTGTGTGTGTCCTGAACATTGAATTTTCTTGCAAAGCATCAGCTGTTTCAAAACCAGTGGGCTTCTACACAAAGAATTTGAAGAGAGCTCTTATATGTGCTAGGTATACTTTGCTGTGATTTATGTGAAGCTAACAAGCTTTTTAACCTCATTTCTTCAGCTTTACCAGAGAATCTCAACTATAGCTCCAAGGTTTGTATTTCCTGTTGATGAACACATTATGAAAGACTTTGATAACATAGCTTGTCTGCAACAGCAGCAGCCCCGTTAGTTTCTTAGCTGTGGTCTTCTCCTCTCTCTCTGGGAGGTTCTTGTGCCCTTCACATAGCCTTCCATGTTTGATTACTGGTTATCATCCCTGTGTGGAAGCTATAAGGGTAAGGGAAAGGCCACAGATAAGTAATGAGTAGTCTTGCTTTAAATGTTTTTGTGGTTTTTTTTTTAAGATTTGTTTATTTATTTATACAAGCACTGGGTACAGTCAGAAGCGCGGGAGGGTGAGAGAATTCACCAGAGCCAGAGCGGGGAGCAGAGCAGGCAGAAGGACCGAAGTACACTGCTGAGGGGAGCAGCGGGCGGCAGGAGAGGTCTGTGTGCCATGCGGGACCCTCCTCCAGTGGCCGGGGAGCAGCCGGGGATCGAACCGGTGCCGCAGAGGCTGCGGGCAGCTTCGCAACCCAGTGCTCAACCGCTGCACCACCAAGGTGGCCCTAATCTTGCTTTAAATGTAGAGACTATGGTCACATTGTGATTTGATCACACATTATATTGTACCTCATCATCAAGTACATGGGCATTCCCTAATGTTTCCCTGCCTCTCCCCCACCATTAAGGCCTTTTTCTTGTTTTATGCAGAACCAAATTTGAACTTAGTGTTATGTGTATATATATTATTATATATACTCATATGTATGATACACACATATGTATGTATATATACACATTTTTTCTATAGGCCTATTAGTCTAATAATGAAATGTCATCACTAGCACAGGATTATTAAAATTAGGGTACTTGACAGAATTACACATAGTTGTAGTTAATGTTTCATTGTGAAGCAAAGTTTAAAGCTAAAATGTTCTCACAAAATAAATAGATCCAAAAGTAAACTGGAATATCTCACCTTTCACTTGGCCTATCTGGCTGAAAGTTTTATTTCTCCAACAGATACAATCTTAACATCGTTTTGGGGCGATAAGAAAACGGCAGCGAATCTGAAGGAAATGGGATCCCTTGCTTCTCATAGACAATGTTTCTGGCATTGGGCTTACAGAGGAAAATAGGATTCTCTAAGGAATATGAGGAAACATCTGCATCCTAGATGTTAGAATATGAGCAAAAAGGGGAGCAGTATTTTGAATCACACTTTATAAAGTTCAAGAAAGAATAGCCCTGGGCCTCCCCGGTGGCGCAGCGGTTGAGCGCTGGGTTGCAAAGCTGCCTGTAGCCTCTGCAGCGCCGGTTTGATCCCCGGCTGCTCCCCGGCCACTGGAGGAGGGTCCCGCATGGCGCGCAGACCTCTCCTGCCGCCTGCTCTGCTCCCCGCTCTGGCTCTGGTGAATTCTCTCACCCTCCCGCGCTTCTGACTGTACCCAGTGCTTGTATAAATAAATAAATAAATAAATAAATAAATAAATCTTAAATTAAAAGAATAGCCCTGGAATAAATGTGGAGAAATACACATCTGACTGTGCCCAGTATCACACAGAAGTAGCCTTTTCATTGTTATGGGAAGCCTGTGATGAAACTGCCAGTGGTTTAGGCCACCTGCAACCACTGGAGAGTTGGAGTATTGATTGTGTGGCCTTTCCCCAAGCACAAGTAAAACCAGTTTAATTGCTTATATAACATACATAGCTACCTAATGGTGAAATCTACCGGACCAATTATAATATCCCCCAAACTCTAATTCCTTTAATATACCTGAGCATTTCTAAAATACTTTTTTTAAAAAAAGATTTATTGTGCATATAAGAACTGGGGTACAGGCCAGAGGTGTGTGGGGGGGGGTGGATGAGAGGATTCACCAGAGACAGAGTGGGGAACAGAACAGGCAGATCAACTGAAATACACTGCTGAGGGGGGCAGGTGTGCTGCGCCATGTGGGTAGTTCCTGGCCGGGGATCGAACTTGCGCTGCAGTGGCTGCGGACAGCTTCATCGTCTGCATCTTAACCCCTTGGGCCACCAGGGAGGCCCTCTAAAAGACTGCTTCTGTCTTTTAGCATTTGACCCAAGAGGCCCCAGGAGTATTAGAGGGACATCTTAACTTCCATCTCCCTGGCTTAAAATATTTCCAGCAATTCACTAAATGCCCAAATTACACATCTTAGTCATACTGTATAGGGTGGGAATGGTAAACTGTTTCACTTTAATCAAGGATGAGCAATTTTTTACTGTCCTGAAAGCAAACCAGACTTTGGATTGGGAGAAAGAGGACAAGGAAGTGGGTAGTATGACATCATCCATGTCAAATGGCCCTTCCCTATGTCAAATTGTTTTTATTAATTAAAGATTGGAATGAAAATCAGGATCAATATGTGAACTATATGATAAATATTACTACATTTGTAGGAATACTGCTAGAAGAAATGTTAATTTATAGGCTGTGTTAAGTATTATCACTTAGGCATAGCACTTACTGCTTAGAAAACATGTTACATGTATCTTATCAGCAATCCTTTGGAGTAGGAAATAATTGTGTTACATCGCCTTAATCCGTTAAAAGTTGTCAAATACGTCACCATTTTGAAGAAAGGGAGCAGTAGATAGATCGGGACCTTGAAGGTATATCTTTAGATCTTCTGTTAATTTGATTTCTCAGGACATTCGTTTTTCTTGTATACCTTTGCTCAGCTTTTCTGTGCATTCTCCCATTTCTTTGAATTCTTAATCATGGCAATTTTGATCTCTGTGTCTGATAGGAAGAACAGATCTTTCCTGTCTTTGTGATTGGCTCCTAGAGATATGTTCTCTCTCTTTGGTGTAGTTTTCCCCTGAGGACTCGGGTTGCCATTTGTTGTATTTTTTCTGTCCCCTCATTATTTGCTTTCTAAAAACTAAGAGGGGTCTCCCTGGTGGTGTAGGGGTGAAGTCTCAGCGCTATAGGCTGAATTCCAATCCCCACCAGGGAGCTAACCCATGTGGCACAGCAGACTTCCCGTCTGTCACCTGTTGCTCCTTCCCTCAGCAGTATATTTCAGTAAGTCCACACTCTGCTCACTACTCTGTCTCAGGTGAATCCTTTCACCATCCCCCCCACCCACCGCATCTCTGGCATACACCCCAGTTTTCTACACCAAAAAAATAAAAATAAAAAAATGAAACTAAGAGTGCAGCACTTCTGCTTTTCCTGTAGATTGTGCTCTGTGTCGGAGAACTAATCTGTAGGTGTGTCTTTGGTGTATGGGGCCAGGTTCTGTCTGAGGGTCTGAGGGATCTGCCATTGTGGATTCGCCCTCATGTCCCTTCCCGGAGTTTGCTGAGCCCATGTTGATGTCTGTTGGGGTGGGTCTGCCCTCATGCTCCTCTAGGGAGTTCACTGGGGCCACTCTCTGCTGTCAGCTGGCCTTCTGCTGGGCATGACTGAAGGTATATCCTTAGAACAGATAACACGTGGAATATGGGTTACACACTTTTCGTGGAACTAGTCAGCATGCTGTGACTGACCAGAAGTACTCAACTAGAGTGTTAGATATTGGATGCTCTTTGGTAAATAAAAACCATTTATGGTGACCTATACTGTTTCATACGTAGGTTCTCTGCCTGAATACCTTATTTCATCTTCATTCTTGCATATCAATTGTTATTTTACAACTTATTACTGAAATTAAGGGCAGTATTCAAGGTCAAGAAGTAAAGTCCTCACTTTGGAAGCCTTTTAAAAATAAGGTTCTCAGACCTTCTGTATTAGGGATGAGCAAACATTTTCTGTAAAGGCCAATAGTAAATATTTTAAACTCTGAAGGACACATGGTCTCTGATGCACATTCTTTGTATATTTTTTACAACACTTTGAAGATGTAAAAACCATTCTTAGCTTGCCAACCATGCAAAAATAGTCTGTAGGCTGAATTTGGTCTGTGGGCTATGGTTTGCCAACTCTTCCTCTAGAGACTCTGATTCAGTCCATCTGGATTATAACCAGGGAAGATGAGAACTTTTTAAAAAATCTCAGGACTTGCACTTCTAGCCATAACAGAGAGTCAGACCTGACACTGCATTTAAACAAAGTTCCAGATGACCACACTTGGAGTAGCAAGGAATTCCTCACCATACTACTTTCTATGAGACAACATAGAGGAAAGTCCCTGTTAGATATTATGTGCAGTAATTGCATCTGATAAATATTACAGGGTACATAATTGTAGGGTAAGGAAAAATGTCAGGCTTTTCTGCCCTCCTGCCGTCAGGATAGATGATGGATCCTTGCAGTCCTGAATGCATGCCTGAGGGCGGGCACCTGAAGTGGGTACACCTGGGCTGAGAGACTGGCCTTTTAAGGGTGGCGTCATGGGAAGCCAGCAGAAGCCAAGAACGAACAGAAGCCGAAGGAGAAGCCGAGAACGAACAGAAGCCAAGAGAGAAGCAGAGAAGAGAGCCCAGATAGAGTGAAGACTTGCTGGGGGCTGGGAGGCCTGCCAGCCTCCCGGCCCCCCAGCCCCTGCCTACTGTGTACCTGGTAATCCCAATAAAAGACCTGCAAAAACCACTGAGGACTCTGATTCCTCCTTTACCCGGTCTGCTGGATCCTAGAAAACCTGCTCAGTGGCCAGTCCTGCCCTTACAATAATAGACTACTAAAATAGGGGTTAAGTGTGTCAGCTCTATGAAGCTATCCACAGCCACTGCAGCAGAAGGTCAATCCCCAGCCAAGGAGGAGACCCACATGGTGCAGCAGCAGACCTCTCCTGTCTCACCTGCTGCTCCCCTCATCAGTGTATTTCAGTCGATCTGCCTGTTCTGCTCCCCATTCTGTCTCTGGTGAATCCTCTCACCCCCTGCACCTCTGGTCTATACCCCTGTTCTTATATGCATAAATAAATCTTTAAAAAAAAAATAGGGGCCTCCCTGGTGGCATAAAGGGTTAAGACGCAACCTGTGAAGCTATCCACAGCCTCTGCAGTACAAGTTCGATCTCTGGCCACAGAGCAACACACATGGTGCAGCAGACCTCTCCTCACTCACCAGCTGCTCCCCTCAGCAGTGTATTTCAGTAGATCTGCCTGTTCTGTTCCCCACTCTGTCTCTGGTGAATCCTCTCACCCCCCACACCTCTGGCCTGTACCCCAGCTCTTGTATGCATAAATAAACCTTTTTAAAAAAAAAAATAGACAAAGGTGATCTTAGGCAGTATGGATCTCCTGTAGTAGAGAGTAGAGAAGAGCCTAATTTGTGTAAGGAGCAGTATAGATTTGTATGGGAGAGCAAGCTGGGGTGGGAGTGGGGAGTTAAGGTGTCAAGGAACACAGGTAACAAAGGCTAACCAAACTCTAGGCTAGACACAAAGGCAAGTGAGTGATGGGCTAAGAGAGACTGAAATCATGAAGATATCTGGGAGGTGGTGAAGGCTGAAGAAGTTAGATGATGGTCAGAGGGATGCTTAGTAATTTGCTTTTTTGTCTCCACAACAGTTTGGTTTGGAAGTCTGATCTAAGACATTATAACCTTGAAGACAATAGTAATCCCTTCAGCTACATTTAGAGATCCTGTGTCAACTTACCTAGAACACTCTTTTCTCTTTTGTAATTATATGTTTCAACTGGATGTTCAAGTTGAGACAAATTGTGAAAAGGTTTGTTTAAAAGCCTCTTCTGTGCCAAATGTAATTTTCTTTATGCTTTTCAAGAGAGTAGGGAGAAGTCTAATGAGGACTGATTGCATCACTTAACAGAGACAGATCCTGTGTCCTTGTCAACAGATGTTTGAATTTAAGGTCTCTGGACTGTAATTTAAGAGAAATGGCAGAGAGCATCATGATTTCTTCTTTGGAAGCATGAAATTGGAGAGGTTGCCATGGTAATGCTAACTCCCACCTTCACCTATAGACATTTGTTGTGGAGTACCTATTCTATTCCAGGACCCCCTATCTGGCCAACTATATTGTCCCTCTTGTCTTTGAGAAAAAGAGTTTAGTTGAGTCTTTTAGGTCCTGCTCCAGGATGAATAGTTTAAAGAGCACCCAACAACCTGGGCCCTTTCTCTCCAGTGGCCCTGGCCATTCCACAGAGTGTTTTATATCCTTAACACTCAGTGAGCCCTGATGCCTGTTGGAGGCATAGTCAATCCATGCCTTTATGTCTGTGATTCAGTTCCAGAAGGGATTACCATAATGCTCTTCCCAGTTGGTAAGCAAATCCCAGTGGGAAGTTGCTGTTGTAGTGACAGGGTTAATTAACCTCACACTTCCTGCAGAGGAGTGGTATCAAAGGAGTTAAAGACAGTTTCCAAAAGGCTACTGAAGGCATATATGCATGAGCCCGAAGTCCTCCTGATGCAGCCCTAAGAAATCTGAAGATAGAAAGTCTTGACATCTCAGTTTCTGGTGTCTCTGAAGCAGGACTTCTGGATCAGCTCAAGTTTTTGATTGAGAAATCACTTCTTCCCCTTGTGTAAACAGCTAGTGACCACTGCTTAAATAGTAGAGTATTTAAGGTCTGCATGACTATATGTGATAGTCACCATTTGCACAATATTGCCCAATAATTCCTGCAATTGACCATCCTAAATATTGGAATTATGCTGTTTGTATAAAGGATCCTTTATCATCCCTTCAGTGGATCACCCAACAGTGAGTCAGTGTTGGTGTTCAGCAAGGAAATGCTGCCTGGGGGGCCCATGGGTGGTGGAGTCACTCCAGGCTTCCCTACATGAACACCCTCCACTAGATACCCTTGGCATGGACATCTCCCCTTATGCGGTCCTCTGACTTCGCACCCCAAGCCACTCTGGGGGGATTCCTTTCTCACCCTATTCATCCATAAAGATGCTTCCACATGGTAGACATGAATATGACTGGCTGCCCTAATAGTCAGTTGTGCAGCCTACATTTCATTTTCAGAATGTAATCCTCAGGACAAACACAGAGCTTAGTAAGTGGTAACTTAATATTATTGCAAAACAAACTTGGAGTTTTGTGTGCTTTTCTAATATACTATACTTTTATAAAATTTCCCAATTGCTGTTAAAACAATACTACCAGAAAAAAGGTCTAAAAAATTCACATTACCATGAATTTATTCCTGCAACTTAGTAGAGGTCTGGCAACCTCAGGGGTCCAGCCTCAAGCTGACCACTCAAGAAAACTGTTCATCTTCTTGCTCTCTAATGAGCTGTCTTGGTAGCACTGGGGAGTACCAGCAAGTCTGATGAAAACTGAGGGTCGCTGTGTTAACCTGTCTATTAGGCTACTTCTTAGAGTGTTTTTAAATGACTAAAGTTGCTTGGCACATCAATAACAATCCTAGTGTGGATATGATCTTGCCATGCCTTCATCTTTGTCATTTTCATTTCACTACTTTGCATTTGACATATTGTTGCTGCTGAGATGGAGGATAAAAGAGAAGGCAGTGCCAGGAGTTGCTGTCACTCACCAATATATGGTTCAATCAGTATTGAGATTTACTGTGACTTTTTGAATAATGGTATTGTGCGTATTCTTTTAAGTTGTTCACTTTCAGAGTATGTACTGAACCATTTATGGATAAAAGTGACATCATATCTGAGATTTATTTTAAAATAATCCAATGGTGGGGCCTCCCTGGTGGCGCAAGGGGTTAAGCACCGTACTATGAAGCAATTCGCAGCCTCTGCAGCACGAGTTTGATCCCTGGCCGGCCAGGAAGCAACATGGCACAGCAGACCTCTCCTGACTCACCCGCTGCTCCCCTCAGCAATGTATTTCACTCTGCCTGTTCTGTTCCTGACTCCGTCTCTGGTGAATCTTCTCACACTCACACACACCTATCTCTGGTCTGTACCATGGCTCTTGTATGCATAAATAAATAAATAAATCTTAATAAATTAACCCAGTGGAAGAATGTAAATAAAACATGAAACATAAATTGATACATGGTCAACCAAACTTTTTTATATGCTTGCTATTTTCCATAATGAAAAGTTAAAAAAAAAATCAAACCCCCAGTTACAATCCTGTCGTGACTACTGCACAGCTGTAGAGCTGAAGCCAATATGAGTGTTTTGAGGCTGGCAATGAGAGGCTGGCAATGAGTGCTCAGCCCTTACCCTCAGAGCGCTTTGTTGGTCACAGCATCCATAGACACGCCTCCATTCACCCTGGACACTGCCCAGCTCCTGCCCCTCAACGTGAGCTCAGAGGAGGGGAATGCAGACTGCTCAAAGCAGGACATATTCGGGTCATAAAAGAGCCTCTTCTCTGTACTATTTGGCCACTGGGTCAGGAGAACACTGCAAGGAGGCACAGCTGGTTCTGCAGAGTCAGGCTGGCATTCCAAAAGCCCAGCGATGTTTGGAGGGTTGTTTGGAGTTGCTGGAGCTGCAGTTCTGACACATGCTAATGAGCTTCACCCGGGGATGTAAACACAGAGCTTCCAACTGATTCTGGTGGAATTTAACAACCTTTGCTTAACTATCTCCCTAGATCCTTCTGAGTGGACAGAGAGCCAGTATAAAAGGGGGTATTTCCCACCTCTGACAACTTTACAATTCCATTTTTTTTTAAAGCTGCAACTATCCCCCACCTCAGTGTGGGCATCCCCAAAGGAGAAGCATGGATATGTTTCCTGAATACCCAATTTCAAGTTTTCAACTCATCTCCATAATCTTCCCCAGTCTGGTTGGGAAGTAAGCTGTCCTACGGGGGACCCTAGACAATTGGTCTGGGCGTCACAAGACTGATTAGACTGGCACTTCACAGCTGATTTTGTCATGCTGCTTTGAACCTTGCCTAATCAAGAACCACCAGTCCCCCAAGGTGGTTATGATCATTGGCTATTTGCAAAATTAGTTCTTTCTCTAGCAAGCAAATACTTTGATTGCATGCAGCGGTGTTACTCAGCTGGCTACCTGGTTAGAGTGAAGGACAACAGTGATGCAAGTGTTCCTCATAGAGATAGATGAATTTCTCTGTTTCACTAATCCCCGTCCCTGCTCCCAGTCCTTCTTAAGGGTTCCTTGGGTATATCACATGATCATTTCCCGGCCTTTGCACACACCCTTTCTATTATAGACTTGTCTAATCCTTTGAGGCCCCCCACTCTACCCTCTAGTCATAGGCTGAGACACCACTCAGGCATCACCATCTACTGGAGGTCGGGGGCCTTCATGGATGGAGGAGCTCGGGATTCTTGCCATTCAGTCAGGAAACCCCTGTGGGAAAGCATTCACTGAACATGAGCCACTCACTCCTTAAGGTCAAGTATCTCCCTACAAGCCCTCTCACTCATTGCTCCCTCTGCCTGGAATGTTCTTCCCTTGGATAATCCTCCGACTCCTTGTCACCCAGATCTCACATCAAATGCCAACTCCTCCCTCATTTTAAGTTAGTCCTTACCTTCCTAGTAACTCAAACACATTGGCTCCATTTATTTTCTGCACCATACCTATTCATATCTTGGAATATACTTGTATATCTTTGAGTTTACTTGTTCTTATCCCTTTAGCATATACGCTCCATGGGGCCAGGGGGGTTGTATTGTATTGCTTACTGGTCTACCTCTATGCCTGGAACACTGCTTGGCATATAGCAGTAGTTGACTATTTATTGCATTGATCCATTCAATTAGACAACGGGTTTTTTTAATTTTTATGAAGATTTATTTATTTATACAAGAACTGGGGTACAGGTCAGAGGTGCAGGAGGGTGAGAGAATTCACCAGAGACAGAGCGGGGAGCAGAACAAATGGGCAGAAGGACCAAAGACACTGCTAAGGGGAGCAGCAGGTAAGACAGGAGAGGTCTGCCGCATCTAGACAATAGTTTTTTCAAAGTCTGTCATGGCCAGACTCAAAGTCAGGCTCCAGGATAAAACATATCTCCAACCAGTCCCGACTCTGGGCTGGCTTCATGGGCATGCAACCTGTGCATTTGTACAGAGCCCTGTGCTTCGAAGGGCCCTGTGCTTGTTTTAATGCTCTGCTGTCATTATTTTCGAATTCTTATCAGTTTACGAATTAGGTTATTCATATTTTCATATTGCAGTTAACCACACAAATTACGTGGCTGGCTCTCCCCTGATAGTAACCCCAGAAAGTTCCCCAGCACACTCAGATCTGAAAACAGTTTAGGTAGAAGTCAGTGGGCCCTCTACACTTTTGTTAATGATTTTTTTTAATATGATTTTTTTTTTAAGATTTTATTTATTTATTTATACAAGCACTGGGCACAGTCAGAAGCACGGGAGGGTGAGAGAATTCACCAGAGCCAGAGCGGGGAGCAGAGCAGGCAGAAGGACCGAAGTACACTGCTGAGGGGAGCAGCGGGCGGCAGGAGAGGTCTGCACGCCATGTGGGGCCCTCCTCCGGTGGCCGGGGAGCAGCCGGGGATCGAACCGGCGCTGCAGAGGCTGCGGGCAGCTTCGCAACCCAGCGCTCAACCGCTGTACCACCGGGGAGGCCCTTTTGTTAATGATTTTAACAGGACTATCTTACATATTTAAAGAGATGTAAAGAGCAAGTGATTTATAGAGATGTAGTTTGAGTATAATTCTGGGGGTCTCCCTGGTACAAGGGGTTAAGCATCAGCACTATGAAGCTATCCACAGCCACTGTAGCATGAATTCAATCCCCAGCCAGGGAGGTGACCCACATGGCACAGCAGACCTTTCCTGTCTCGCTGCTGCTCCCTCAGCAGTGTATTTCAGTAGATCTGCCTGTTCTGCTCCCCACTCTGTCTCTGGTGAATCCTCTCACCCCCTGCACCTCTGGCCCATACCCCCAGTTTTTGTATGCAAAAATAAATTTAAAAACCTTAAAAAGAAAAAAAAAGAATTCTGGGAGCCAGACATCCTTGGAATGCAGATCCTGCCAAGTTCTGTGTGACCTTGAATGACTGAGTGACCTTGAGACACAATGTCTCCCAACCTTGATTTCCTCATCACAGAAGGAGATAATAATGTCTACCCCATAGAGTTGGCTTGAGAATTCAAATACTTAAAACTTGGGTCAGGATCTGAGTGTCTTAGAGTGGGTTCTGTCACCCAATCACCTCCCTTCTCTGCGCTCCCCTTGGCTCCTTTTGGTCTCCCACACACTCCAGGAAAATCTGGGTCAGTGTGAGCGGCTAAGTGAGAAGAATATTGAAGAGAAAAACCAAGGAATTACAGCCTTCAGGAAAGCAATAACATTTTTACTTAAAAACTGCTTGAGCATAGACTTTGTAGATGTTTGCAATTTGTATGCAAATAAACTAAGGACTCCTCTATCTTGAGCTGAGACATGGCCCTGGGCAAAAGCTTAGAGAAGACCCTGCTTGAGCCACAGAGAAGCCTTCATAGTTTCTCTTTGCTGCCAGTTCACACTGAAACTTTAGATCATCCCAACACAGCAATTTTCACTAGTTTAGCCTTTAATAAATTCGTTAGTATGGAAGTCAGTTTTCCAGCAAAGTAGGTGCATCCCAATCTGTATTTGTGGCATCATTTCTATTGTATGAATCTCCTTATCTTCACATTCATTGTCTGTTTAATCAGGGACTGATTTGAGATTAACTTGCAAAGGCTGGGTCTCTTGTGCCTGATAAAAAAGATTTTCCACTGGCCAAAACCCACCTGATTCTTTGAAAACCCAAATCAACACCAGGTAATAGAAAGCTAAGAACAGACATGCATCTCAAACTTGCCTTCCAAGTCCAGAGAGTCTCAGAAATGAAGGAGAACAGTAACTTCTTGTAATCATTCATTCATTCATTCATTAGATAAACATTTATTGAGCACCTACCATGTGTTAGGCATTGTCCTAGGTGCTGCAGGGAAGTCCTTTTCTTCATGCAATTTGTAATCCAGTGGGAGTATAGAAATGTTCAGGCGATTCCACTATAACCTTGATTCAAGGTCAAGGGACAGGTAGGGACACCCAGGGAACCCCCGTGGCTAGGGATGAATATAGAGCACCTCATAGATACTCCCAGTGTTACAGGGCTACCCCAAAGGGAGGTGGGATGGCCTGGGTGTGAGTCCTCACCAGCATGCTTAAAAATTCAGAACAAGACCTAAAGGCAGGCACACAGAAAAGGGTTAGTAAAAGGTTTATTTACAAGGGAAGTGAGAAAAGGAGAGCACAGGGAAAGAGGGATTAATTGGTCATTATGTCTTACCAGTAACACTGTCTGAGCCGGAATCCTGTGGGCACGCTTAAGACAAACAAAATCAAGCCTCCTGCAGGCCCATGTGTTTGTTTTTATACCAAGCATGGCTGCTTAACTCCACCCTTAATTCCCAGTAATACCCCCTTCAAGAAGTCAGGTGAGTCATGGCAGATTCGTGGCATGATGGGAGTAGTAGTCCTCTGCACCTGCGATCTCTGGCATGGAGGTGGGGGTAGAGTCCATTCAGGGCATATTGTTCCCCCAACACTGGCATTCTTGCCTCCCACAGCCCATGTACTCCATCTGCTTGTCCACCTCTCAAATCCATGCAAGCTGGGACTCTGTTATCAAAGTTAACACGCCCAGAGGCCTCACTGGTAGTGCAAGGGGTTAAAACACAGCACTATGAAGCTATCTGCAGCCACTGCAGCATGAATTCGAGCCCCGGCCAAGGAGCTACCCACATGGCACAGCAGACCTCTCCTGCCTGGCCCGCTGCTCCCCTCAGCAGTGTATTTCAGTCAATCTGCCTGTTATGCTCCCCATTCTGTCTCTGGTTAATCCTCTTATCCCTCCACACCTCTGGCCTGTATCCCAGATCTTGTATGCATAAATAAATAAATCTTTAAAACAAAACAAACAAACAAAAAACAAAGTTAACAAGCCCAATATATATAGCTATCTTTAACACATACCCCTACTGTTGTCTTGGGAACCTGGGCCAGGGCTCCTTTGCTCACACAGTTACACTCATTCATCTGTCATTAGCAAACACTGATCACACCCCTGTCCAGGCTCTGCTGGGCCCTCCTTTGGGTACCATGTCCCCTTTTCTTTATTCACTCCAGCCTATTTACAAATGTCACCTTCTTCAAACCTTACACTGAGAAGTGGGTGGGGGAGGAGATTGAGGTTCAGAAAGGTAAAGTGCCTTGCCCAGGTGGCCAGCTACTGACAGAAACAGCCAGGCTTCAGCTCTAGGTTTGGCTCCACAGCCTCTGCTCTTCCTGCCCTGCATGAACCCTGGGCTGGAAAAGGGTCCCCCAACTGCTGCTTGTCATTGGTATTGACAAATATCTGGGTCTTGACAACCTGACTTTGTCATCCTCCCTCAGGCCTTCTGTGAGAGGGCACCTGCCTGAGACAGTCACCATCTCCTCTGCCACCTGGGTCAGGCCCAGTGAGCCCTGATCCATACTAGCAGAGGACTCAGCAGACAGGGGCAGCTCTGCTATCTATCCCAGATGGAACTGTTATAGAGCAACCCCGATATTAAACGGGTTCCTGGCTGTGGGTCCTCACCCGCGCGCTTTAAAGGGACTTATGAATACTCTACTACAGACACACGCAAAAGGGTTAATAAAAGGTTTATTTACAAGAGAAAAAGAAATAAGGAAAATGTACAACTCAGGGAGAAAATAGGGAAATAAAGTCTTGAATGCGTCCTACCCGATCCGACGACCTGGAAACCCCAAAGTCACTCTCAGAGCTAGACGGACGCCGCGAGCTGGCCGAGGGCCCCAAAATGGAGAGAGGCCCACGTGTCTGCCTTTTGTATCCACCTGGCTGCTTAACCCCACCCTCAGGTCCCAGCCACCTTCCTTTGGTGGTGATGGGATTTGGAGTTCCCAGTGTCTTTGGCTTTGACCTGGGGTGGGGGTGGAGTCCACAAAGCCTGTATGGAATTTGCTTTGGGACTGCCTAACAGAACCACTCTTCCTGCCTCAGAACCTTCCCTCCTGCCTCCCATCCTGGCCTCCCTGCTAAGTCAGAAGATTTCCAAAGCCTTCTTGGAACATCAACCCCCCTGTTAATTTGCTTTCCTTGTTTCTCAAAGGCAAAAGTAAATGCCACCAAGAGTTTTCATAGCTAGAACAGCAGTTACCAGCTCAGGAACTAAGTGGATGTCTAGACATCCCTCCCCCTCACTCTGGGGTCCCCATGTCTGGGCTACAAGACTTTGCCCTAATGCTGGGGAATGTCCTTAGCAGCTGGAAAAATCCATAGCTTTGGGGTCTAACAAATTTAACCTACCCCAGGGTCAGAGAAATACTCCCTAATATTCTCAGACCACTGCACATGCTTTCCAGTTTTCCAGGCCTGACATTTTCTCATTTGCTCTTCCCCCACCTGATCCCCATTTTTCAGTTGAGGACCCCATTCATAAATGTCTGGGATTTCTCTCTTACTATCCACTCCTGCTGTGACACAGTGAAGCAGCCAAGAAATAACTGGAATAGACACATTTGGTTATAATAAACAAAAATATTAGCCCAGCTGCTTGAGGAGCTTGCAAAGACCCTAGTGCCTGGTGAAAACTGGGTGGGTCCTCCAGGCTCCATAAAGCATGCACAAGTCTCTATCTCAGATGCACAAAGCCAGAGAGACAGGTCTGCACAAGGGGAGTCTACCTGAGCAAGCACAAAACTAGTGTCTGTGGAGAAATAATGCAGAACAGAGAACCTCGGTGCCAAGAAGACACTTGGAAGCAATAGCCACAGTCAGGATGCAGAGAGAAAGCAGGTAGAGGGAGAGACAGATGGGGAGGCCACCTGGTTCCAATTTCACCACTGGGAAGTAGGTTATGCCTGTTTTACCAGTGGGAGGGGAGGGGGGCTTCCTGGGGGAAGGTAGAGAGGTCAGATCATTTGGGTTTCTCACCCTCCTTTGTTCCAGAGAAGGCATCTGGCACCAGACAGAACCATCGGTTGCCTCTGTCTCTGTGCCATGGTCTCAGGTCTACCGAGTCCTCTTGCTCCCAATTTCCTGCTCTGGGACTCCAGGTGTATGGGCCTGTAAGCCTGTATCAAATCCGTAGATGATAATAGAGCCAGCCCTACCCCGCAGGCTTCCAAGAATCGAGCATGAAAGGATGTGCGTTACAGGGGGACAAGCCTTGGGCTCCGGAGTGAGACGAAGAGCTTTCATGGGGCTTTAGTTTCTTTGAGTGCAAGATGGGGTCATAGCAAGTTCAGAGTTGGCATGAGGATACAAATTAATACATTCAAGGCAAAAAAGGGCAGTAAAGAGCATGGGCCCTATACTTGATCTTAAATCCTGACTCCACCTCCGACTAGCTGGGTAATTTCGGGCACGTATATTAACGACTCTGGGCTTCTGTTTCCTAGCTTTCCTAGCTGTAAGTTGAAAACAGCTACATGACAGAGTTGTTGTAAGGATAAAATAATTTAAAATGTGTGGATCTCAGTGTCTGGTGAAAAGCAACAGCATCAGCTATGAATGTCAGCAGTCGGGTGATCCATAAAAAGGACTTTGCCACGTAACTCATGGTAAAATGTATGCTGGCCTTCGGGCTGGGAGGTGCAGCACCAATTCCTTGATTAATGAATCTTCTGGGGTGGAAGCACTTCTATAATGAAGTCAGCCATATGTGGCTGGTGTTGGGGAAGAAACTCATAAATCACACAAAGCAAGGTTGGCATGTGGCATCTGGCTCAGCAGCAAACCTTGGCCCAGCCTCGTGCCCACCCACCTTCCGCCCCAGAGAGATCCATCACCACCCAGAGCCCCTTGGGGGGTGGCCTGCTTAGCAGAGGCCAGGCCTGCCACACAAAGCAACATCTCTGAGACTCCTGTGCCAGGTGGTGCTCAGTTAGGGGACCAGACCTATCTCGGTCACCAAACCAGTGGTTCTCAAATTGAGTGTGGATCCAAATCCCCTAGGGCCTTGTTATGCTCAGGTGACCAAGCCTCACCCCCAGAAAGCGTGGCATCCAAGAGTTTGCATTTCTAGCAAGTTTCCAGGTGCTGCTGTGCTGCTCTGTGAGACCATGCCACTTTGGTGGGACTGGATTTAAACCTCAGTACTTGTCTTTGGGCAAATTTTTCCCCCAGATTTGAGTCCCCATTCCCTCATCCGCAGAGTGGGCATACCATACCTCCTGGAGGTCTTGGGGTCTAAATGGGAGAACGTAGATGGTTGCCGCGTTGAATTCTGGGTGTCCAGGAAAGGCTCGATGCATGGCAACCCCCAACATCACCAACACATTGCTGTTGTGGGCTTAGGGGCGACTGATGGGTAGGAGGGGTGGCGTTGTGAAGATACCATACTTTTAAGGAGAAATAAGAGGAACAATGAGCAAATACCAATTGAGTGCTTTCTGAATGCAACGTACTAATTCCTAAATGCAAAAAAAAAGCTTTATCACTGAACAAAAAAACCCAGCTGGAAGCTTTTAATTGATTCATTTGGCAAGCCAACAAGTGAATCCGAGAAGCAGGCTCTGTGCTGTCTGTACGATGTAGGAGCTGAAGCAGACATCAGGCCTGCTATCAAGGAGCTACAGTCAAACAGGCATAAAATAAGTAAGGACCAGAGAAGACATGTTCACATCACAGTAAAAGGAGGGAGGTGACCACTGTGTCTGGAAAGGAGCGTTCAAAATGCTGAAAAAAATGAGCTGGGGAGATGCTTCTCAGACAGGTGGGCGATCAGGATGGTTTCCTTTGGAAGCAGCATTTGTCTGGAAAATGGGCAGCATTCCACCCATGGAGACTCTGTCCTCCCCTACAGGCAGAGGAATAGCATGAGCACAAACTTAACAAGGGCAGGAAAGAAGCACCCTCGTGGAAGAGGACTCGGGTCAGCCTGGCTGGATTGCCAGCAGAAGAGCCAAGGGTGGAGGCTGAGGTTGGCCTGGCTGGCTGATGGCAGACAGCCTTGACCACTGCTTTATAGGCTCCTCTCAGGCCCTTCTGTGTCCTTTGCAAGGACACATCCTCTTGGGCTTGATGATGCTTGTGGTGAGGATGCCACAGGAGTGAGGGTCTGCCTGATCCCTCAGCAGCAACCCACGCAACTCAACATGCTCCCCTTCTCAGCATGTGTCAGAATGAAAATGGTCAGTCTCCACCTCACGCTGCAGGACATGAACTCAGGGCTGAGTCACATACACACAGGCAGACCAAAGCCCCCCGTGCTGCCCACTGCCGCTCTGCTGATGAACCTGCCACCCCCCACAACTTATTGCAACCTGACTTAACCTTCACAGTTCCCCCCTGTAGGGGCAGGAAGGACACAGTGCAAGGTTTCTGATCCAGCAGACTGGGTAAAGGAGGAGTCCTGGAACCCTCAGTGGCTTTTGCAGGCTTTTATTGGGATTACCAGGTACACAGCAGGCAGGGTCTCTGGGGGGCCGGGAGGCTTAAAGGCCTCCCAGCCCCCAGCAAGTCTTCACTCTGGGCTCTCCGGCCTTCTCTCACGTTCTCTCTGCTCTTCTCATGGCTCTGCTTCTCTCTCGGCTTTTCTCTTGGCTTCTGTTGGCATCCCCGTGTCGCCACCCTTAAAAGCCCAGTCTCAGCCCAGGTGAATCCCATCTACCTATGCCCACACCCTACTCCAGGTGCCCGCCATCAGGCATGCATTCAGGACCACGGGGATCCATCATTAATGCTAATGGCGGGAAGGCAGAAGAGCCTGACACTTACCCTACACTGTCCCACATAGGGTCTCCTAGCTGGGGGTAAATCTCCATCAATGCTCTCTTGGCCAAGTTCTGTCGGGGGCCTCTGGCTCCTAGATCTGGTCCCCACATTCATCAGATCCAGGGGAAGCCTACTGAGGATTGTGGGGGTTGCCTTTCTTTGCTGTGGCTTGTTCTTACAGTGAGGTCAGGTGCAGCCTACTCAGTTGGGAGCATGGGCCCACCCTGACTCTCCTCTGCAAGGCTTCCTGGGACCTTCAGTTCTGCTCCAGAGGGTTGCTGATTCTTTATCCCTAGCACTTGGGCCACACTTCACACTGATGAAAGTTCTGAGTCAGCAGGTTTGGGTCAGAACCAGGCCATACCCACGTGATTCCCCAGGTTATCTGGTTTCTTGTTGAAACTGTTGGCAGGCAGCTGGGTTTTCAGATGGCCTGAGGGGATCGGAGATAACCTGAGCCAGGTTCAGATCATTTGTATTCATTCTCTCCAGATAAGTATCAAGGTGGGTCTCCCTAGTGGCCTAGGGGATTAATGCTCAGTGCTATTACTACTGCAGCCTGGGTTCAATCACTGGCCAGGGAGCTGACCCACTTGGCGAGGCAGACCTCTCCTGACTTGCCCTCTGCTCCCCTCTGCAGTGTATTTCAGTTCAGTCCTTAAGTCCTTTCGGCTCCCCAGTGAATCCTCTCACTGCCTCCCCACCCCCACACCTCTGACCTATACCCCAGTTCTTACACTCAAAAATAAGTATATAAAATCTTTTTTAGGGCCTCCCTGGTGGCGCAAGGGGTTAAGACACAGCCTATGAAGCTGTCCGCAGCCACTGCAGCATGAGTTCAATCCCCGGCCAGCCAGGGAGAAACCCACTTGGCACAGCAGACCTCTCCTGACTTGCCCACTGCTCCCCTCAGCAGTGTATTTCAGTCAGTCTGCCTGTTCTGTTCCCGACTCTGTCTCTGGTGGATCCTCTCACCCCCCGCACCTCTGGCCTGTACCCCAGTTCTTGTATGCACAAATAAATAAATCTTTAAAATCTTTTTAAAATCAAGGAATTTTCTGGCCATCTAGCCCCACCCCTTCCTTGGCCTTCCCCAAGGGAAGAAGGACATTGGCCTCTAGAAGAATGCTGAGGGCTGCCTGTGAGTTTAAATGGCACCCACAGTTTCCTTCTAGAATTCTACGATTATAGATTAGTCCATAACACCACAGATGGAGGCTAAGAGTAGGAAATTTAGGATGGAGGTGACACAAGACCAAAAACTGCTGTGGGGCTAGAAATGATTAACAGAGTGGCTAAAACAGCTATAGAAAGGTATCCTGAGGTGCAGACTGAAGGTGGGTATACAGAGATTGAGGGCCACTGTCAGAATTACTGATTCTTTCAAATCTAACTGTTGTAGAGCAACCCCGATACAAAACGGGGTGCCTGACTGTGGGTCCTCACCCGCACGCTTAAAAGGACTTATCAATGCTCTACTGCAGGCACACGTGAAAGGTTAATAAAATCAGGACATCACTTCCCCCTAACATACCTAGTTACACCCTAGAAATAATTAATTTAACAACAGTTATCAATTCCATAAAGGGACAAAACTCCCTCCCCACAGAAAGAAGATTATGTAAGAACAAGGCTGCCCCCCTCTGCAGCTCACCTGCCCGCCTGTGACTATGCAGGTGTTTCTCTTCACCAACCTCCTTCCTTTGCAAAGCAGCAGAGGCAGCTCTCCCCCCAAGGCTGCCCGCCTGTGACATGCTGGTGTCACCTTTAACAACCTGTTCTTTTCAGAAGCAGCTCTTTCTGCCTGCTTATGTCTGTGCAGGCATCCTGTCCCTTTTCTTATATAATGAACCTGCCCTTTTGGATATAAGTAAACGTCTCTGCCGCGTGAGCAAACTTGCTGAGTGCCACTGGAAGGGGAGCTCTGCTGAGTTTCCTCAGTGGTGACCTAAGGACCCGGTTCTCTGAACAGAACACTTCTCCAAACTGACATCAACCACAATGTGGCATAAAAAGCCCAGCCCCTCAGGTAGTGGTCTGCTGAGTTTCTACAGGTAGTGAGGCCAGTTGACTTCACCAGGACCCACCCAGCCCCCTTTTCTCCAGTCTGAGGCACATACAGCCCAGAATGTCTTTCAAATTGACCCACACACAACATCTCCTGAGACTTCCTGGTCCCCAGGTCACAGTGAGGGGCCCCTTCTTGCTGTTCCTGTAGCTCCTGCCTCCCCTGTAGCTTTTATCCTGTTGTATTATGGCTGCCTGCTTATTTTTCCACCTCCCCTCTGACATTAGTTCCTAAGGGCAGGGACCATTTCTGTCTTGTTTGCCCAGTATGTAGTAGGTACGTAGAACATATTTTTTAATAACAGCAACAACAACATTTACTAAGCATTTGGAAAGGGCCAGATGCTTGGCAACCATTGAATAAGTTAGTCCTTACAAAACCCTCTAGGGCTAGGGACTGTTTTATGGGTGAGGAAACAAAAACTGAGCCAGGAGCCAAGTTATTCAAAACCAAGGTGGCTGGAACCCATACTCCTGCCCCTGCCCGAGGCTGTCCTCAGATGACCTGATCTTATGTGTACGGGGTCACTCACACAGCCCGGCTGCCAGGCCAGGGGACAGCACCCCTCCTTGCTCTACCACCAGGTCCTCACTAAGGGCCTGGCAGTGAGAACCTTATAAAATGAAAGAAGCTGCCTGGGTCCCGTCCCCCCTGGAAGAAACTGACTCAGCCCATGACAGGGGACAGAAATACCAAAGACTTGAAGAACACTGCCGGGAGAGAAGCTGTGGCCATTCTCAGCTTCAGCCTTGCCTTTCAGGCTTCCTTTTCCTGCTGTCCTGGTGGGAGAGGCCCACAGGCCACTCAGTGCTCCATGACATTCCCAGCAGGCCTGGGGGTGCCACACCTCAAGGGACAGTGGCATTGCTGGGCTCATTTCTCTCTAGAGCAAAAAGGGAGACCACTACTGAGAGGTGGTGGGAGCCTTTGTGAAAACTGCAGCCAAGTCTCAGAGGCCAGGGAATGGAGGATGTCCTCCCTGCTGGACAAACGGGAGGGCTGGTCCCAGCAGAGACCTTCCCTCTGTGCTCTGGGAGAATTTCTTCTACTGGGTTATATAAGGCCTGTTGTTAATGGCCAGCCTGAGGGCTTTTGCTGATTCCTCTAGGGATTAGCTAAAGATTAACAGCCTTAGTTCCCAGGAAAAAAGGAGATGGTGAGAGAGAAAACGGGACTCCGGAGAGTTAGATTTGCAGAACAGCAAGAGAGTAGACACTGGAGAAGCAGCACCAGAGCCCTGCAAGGAAGGGAGGAAAAAGAGAAGGGAGGTGGGAAGCTGGCCCACCCTGGCCAGGGAGGAGGCCTGACAAGGTGGTGGTGTTAGGGGCAAAAGATGTCCTGAGCAAGCTCCATACAGGCTTTGTGGACTCCACCCCCACTCCATCAAGACACTGGGAACTACAAATCCCATCATCACCAAAGGGAGGTTTCGAGGACCTGAGGGCAGAGTTAAGCAGCTAGACTTTCAGGTTGGGTATTTAACCAGTCATGTGGCCAGGGGTGGGGGGTTGCATGCTTGGCCACGAGGCAAGCTAGGTTTTTTTGCCAGCTCGGCGGGTCACTGGGATTCCATGTTAGCAGAACGGGTAGGACGCATTTACCAACTTATCTCCCTCTTTTTCTCCCTGAGTTATTCATTTCCCATTTCTTCTTCCCTTGTAAATAAACCTTTTATCAACCTTTTGAGTATGTCTGCAGTTTAACATTAATAAGTCCCCTTTAAGCGCATGGGTGAGGACCCACAATCAGGCAACCCCATTTTATATCGGGGTTTGCCCTGTAACAGTGGCAGCAGGGACTATGCTCCTTGAGAGGAAGACCAGGGACAGAGACTGCTGCCAGGATCTTCTGTAGCAAATTGCCACCTTAGCCCCGAAGAAGCCGGACTCTGCAGCCACCAGCCAGAGCTTTGCCCCAGGGTCCTAAGGGTCCTTCTGGTGGTCAGAAGTTCTGGGGAAACCTGGATGAGCAGCCTTGAGACAAGGTGGGGTGGCCAGAAGTGGCTGCATTCTGGGGAGGTTTAGCACACACTGGCCTGCCCACCACAATTCATGTGCACATTGAAGTAGCATTTATTTTTACCAGGGCAGGTTCGGCTTCTGATCACAGAAATGGTGAGGGCTTTCCATTGGTTTCCATGGAAACATAGGCAGAGCATCTGCTACCAGATCAAGCAAGGCTGGGCTGTTAAGATTCCTTCTGAATGGTTTTGCTGTTTACTCAGAAGGCTTGACTCACCTGCTTTTTCACTATTTGGCTTCTAGCGTGGGAGAGGAGAGGAAGGGCAGTCCAGAGGGATCAGGGCTGGTGGCCAGAGGGTTGGCTAAAGGCAAGCATTGAGAGAAGCCCTTGGCTTCTCTTTCTAAGCCCCATATAGGTTCCTGTGATGAGGTCACAGGAATCTGGTCTCTGGTTCTAGCCTGACCCTGCCCTGTAACAAGGCCAGCCGCTGGCTCCCTTCTGAGTCCCTGTGGCACCAAGGGGCACATAGGCCAAAGAGCAAATTTTCAGGTGCTGGAGATAATTAGATCAGAGCATTTTCAGTTCCATTTTACAGAACAGAGGCATGGACTTTGCTACAAGGCCTGGGAAGATGGCACTGAGGGCTTGGCTCTGGAGCCAGAAAGCAAGACAACGGTGCATGTGTACATGTGAGAAGTGGTTTTATTCCAGGTGTATTTTCATAAAGACAAAGTCCTCAGGGACAGCTAGTGGCACATGCTTTGGTCAAGAAGAGGAAAAGCAAAAACAGAATAGGGTTGAGTCCCACAAAGGACGGCGGACAAGTGCCGAGCCTGGTCTGACCTCAGGGGAGGAGGGCAGGCCCCTCCACGTCTCTCTGAGCAGCAGTCCTCTTACATTCAATGACAGAAGTACAGGCTCCCCCTCCCCAACAGGCCACATTGCCTGCTGGGTGGACACGAAAACGGAGGTGGAAGTGGATGAGACAACAGAGGACAGGAGAAGTGTGGCCAAGGGCCCCGGGTTGGTGAGCTCAGGAGCTGAGAGGACGCTGGTGAGAGCCAGGAAGGAGGGGACACCACTAAGAGCTCTCCAGGGGGGCGCTGCCAACTAGGGACGATTGGCCCCTGACCCCTAGGACCGAGTAGAGGGAGCAGGAGGGTGGCAGCGCAGGCACATCGGGGAGGGAGACGGGCACAGTAGCTTCAACCCAGAGCAAAGGTTCAGACCCTTTGGGGCTCAGGGATCTCTGTAAGAAGCTGGGGAAAAGCACAGACCCTCTCCTCAGGAAAACGCATCTAAGCACACATGCAATATCTGGGGGATAATTTCAGCAGATTCCTAGGCCCCCTGGGAACCATAAACTCTCTAGGGGGTTGTGGGTCTCTAAGAAAGGCCAGGGGAATTCCTGGAGTAGCTGTGTCCATCCCATTTCATTAGCTATGGGAGGGGCCTCCAGGGTCCTGGTATCAACCTCTTTTACCCAAGATCATACTGCCTGAGTCGGCAGGGGGAGAGGGGGTGGAGGAAAACGGGGCACAGCAGAAACAGCAAGACAAGTCCATGGGGTAGAAGGAAGAGGCCGGTGAGGATGAGAAGGACCCAGGCGCTCTCCGCACAGACAGGAGCCAGCAGCCCGCCTCCCGGCCCACTGCGGGAGCTGACCTTAGGGGCCTCTCTTCTGAAGTGGGGAGGGGTGAGGATGAGGCTTAGCCTGGATGACTTATCTCCCAGGGACTTAAGGAATGTTTATGCTCCAGAAATGAGGTTCCATTCTTACAGGGTACCCCAAGGCCACAATGCTGTATTTACAGGGGCAAAGGCTTTTGAGAAGGCGGGAGTCAAAAACTATGAATGAGATCAGAGCTGTTCAGTGGTACCTGATGGCTGCCTCTCTTTGGGGGTCCTCATGGTGGGCCCAGGCAGGGGGGCCAGGGCACAGCTGGTCATTAAGGCCCGAGGGAGAAGTCTTAGCCTGAAACATGGTCAGAGGCGGGGTGTGTTTAGCTAAGTGTGTCTCAAGGCTGCCCACACAGCCTCTGACTAAGAATGTAGGGTCAGAGTGGAGGGCTGGAGGCAGAGGCCTGGGCTGGTACGTGTGGGAGGAGCTGGGGTCCTCGGGAAGAGACCTGCGCTTTGGGTGGTCTTGCAGCTCTTCTGCCCATGTCCTGCAAATCCTACATGTTTTTCCCAGATTCCAGCCCTCCATACCCAAGCCAGTGCCTGCCCGGGACAAGCTGCTGAGCCCCTCACCTCCTTCCTGTTCCTGGCTGTGCCGCAGGCTGCCCCCTCCTCTCACCTTCAGCTTTCCCATCCACGACGCCCACATTCTCCTCTCAGCCCCCGTGACCCAATGAGGCTGCTGTGTGGGCTTCTGTATTTGTTCTCCTCATTCAACAAGGGGAGGATTGTAAACCACAGCCTGGGCCCCCAGGAGGACCACGGGAGGGGACAAAGGACCAGGACACCTCCCAGTCTCCATCCTACAGCAGTCCAGCACCCTGAGCGCCCCCTGTTCCTGGCAAGGCCAGGAAGGCCCTCCCTGTGCAAGCTTTGGAGAGTCGTGTCATGGCAGGGCTGTTTGCTGATGATTCTGGCAGAAATGTGAGGAGATGGAAAGGGCCCGCTTTACACTCGCCCACCCTAACCCCTTCGGGTCCCAAAGTCTCATGCAAAAGGTACAGGAGGCCCTGGGGCTACCGTCATGTGTGGGGCAACAGCTGCCACTGCTGGGCCGGGGCATCCGCCTGGCACTTGCTGGTCACCAGCTGGTCGGGCTTGGTCTCCAGGCAGAGGCCGCTGGCTGAATGCTGGATGAAAGAGGCTTTCCTCCTCCATCTCTGGGGAAGGAAAACAGTAATTGTAACGTAAATGACCCTGTGTAATCTGTACCCCTTCATTTATCAATCTGTGCGTCCCCTACACTGGAGGCTCCCCACGCCCCTGCTGTGCTATTGCCTCTGCAGTGTGGTGTGAAGTCACTGTCTAGAACAGAGGCCTGTGGGCTGACTCTAACCCAGAGATGTATTTTGCTTGGCCTGCACAGCGTTTATTTAAAACTCGGCCAAGTTGTCACAGAAAGTCTGCATTTCTAGTTTCCTCTTAGACTTGGGCCACTTTCTTCTGTGACATCACTGTTTGGGCCCAGGATCTGCTCCTAGCTGTAGATGGGGCTCTGTCTCGGTTCTCTGTAGTCCCAGGACTGAGAAAGAGGTTCCCAACCACTCCCCAGAGGCACTTGAGTTTGTGGGTTCTGGCCTAGGTGAATCTTTCACTTCTCCAAACATTTCTTTTCCCTGCAGATCTAAGCTGACCTGGTCTGTAACTGCAGCTGGCTGCCTACATACTTTAGCAGATCGCGAGCAAGGCCAGCAGGTGGCAGGAGTGCTTGACTCCCTATTAGAGTCATGAAGGGGGCCTAGGTCAGTGCCTTTTCCTTCTGGTGCCTCCAGTGCCCACATTTAACAATGGGGGGGCGTGGGAGTGTGTGTTCCAGTAGAACATGTTGGAGGTGCCTGGATGGAGGATGGAATGTTCTTTGGAACATTTAGGCAGGAGAGGCTGAGACCCCGGTCTCAAAGCTCAGGGAAGAATAAATAGTGAGATAAGTCTTTTGGGGGCTTCTCTCCTATTTTCTGTCCCATTCATCAATCTCCTATCTTCCTATGCCCACCTGGTCCTCCATAAGAAGTGCAGAGAGCTGGTGACTGTGTGAGTGGAGCCAGAGGCTCTGAGGGGGAGGGGAATGTTCTTTTTGGAGCTGCAGGGAGAAGGGAAATGAGCTGCATCCCACCACAGGGCCAGGGCGGGGCTCTGAGGTTACTGGAGTGGGCACAGAAGGGAACCGAGTAGGATGAAAGGTGGGGAGCCGCAGAGCCTGGATTCCCCCTGTGAATGCAGAGCTATGAATCAGCCCCTCCGACCCACGTGGCCCCAGCAGCGGAGTCTGAAGGTCAAGAGTGGGGTAGTACAGGGCCTCGGCTTTCTCTGGAACTCACAGCATCCTATTGCCTGTTCTCACCTAGGCCAAATGTCCAGCAATGCCCAGCTAGAGTGCGCACCCCCTCTCCAGGAGGTCTGACTGACTGTTATGTCCTAGTACCAGGCTCCTCGGGGCTGCACGGGCATGCTTAGTGCTGCCTCAACATCTAGCCCTGGTGTGGGGTGGATGACTCCCTCCCCTTCCTCCCCCGCCAGACTGTAAGCTCCTTGGGGACCAAGGACCAAGCCCTTCTTTCATGCTTGTGGCCAACATGATCCGCACAGACCCTGGCACAAGGGTAACACCAAGTGCAGTTTTATTTTATGAAGAATGAATGCAGGGGTGAATGCATGAATCCCTTAATTAAGAGGTGCTCCCTAAATCATAAGGGTCACACTTCCTTCCAGTGCCACTGGGCACACATTCAGGGCACTCCCAGCTACGTGGCCTGGCCAGTGAAACAACATCTCCTCCAGCACACTCCTGCACCACCACCCCTGGCCTTGGTTCTGGCAGCTTCCTTGTGGGGCAGGCAGAGGAGAGAGCCCCTCATTTTATAAGATAGAAGACTGAGGGTCAGAGAAGTGACCCCGCTAGACTTGCTGGCCCCATCACACTGTCACTAATGCACAGGGAGACATGACACCACATGGCTTTGGAAACAGGGTTAAAGGGAATCAAGAGGGAGCCCAGATTCTAGAAGACTTTGGCACTGGCCAGCCTGTCCTCCCAGGGGGAGAGGGCATAGCTGCCCAGGGTGCTGTTGGGGGGCCTGGCAGGACTTGTAGGATCAAAATGAGTGGAACCAAAGGAGATTGCTAGAGCACCTTAGCCAGGGTCAGCACGAAGAGAAACTGGATGTTTCAGTCCCTGTGAGCACTTGTGGGGTAGCTGCCCAGGAAGTTACTTCCCAGTTGGCTTCAACAAGGAGGGGATTCCATGGACTCAAGGCTTGACCCTCAGGGAGACCCATGCTGCAGGTGAAGGGGAGCTGGATGGCAGACAGGTCTCACTCCAGGGCAGAGCAGAGGGCAGGAAGCCTGGGGAAGGGCAGAACAAGCTGCGTCTCCCCAATCAAAAGTGCTTCAGAAGTATCCACAGACCCAGCAAGCAGGCCAGGGCAGACAAATCTCTCAAGCACACACACACACCCTGCTCTCAGACCTCTCAAACATACACACATACCTCTCAAATACACACACACACACACACACTCTCTCTCTCTCTCTCTCTCTCTCTCTCTCTCTCTCTCTCTCTCTCTGGAGGAAAAGGACCTGGCTGCTTTTCCAGAATAGAATAGCAAACTGCCAGTCATCTCTAAAGAAAGAGCTGACCCAGGCAAACAGCAAACAGCAAAGAGGTGGAAGGAAACCCCTGCAGGCCAAACCAGAGAGCTCCACAGGCTGGCCAGGGTCAGGCACAGGGAGGACTGCAGAGAAGGGCGGGAAGAGAAAGAGCTGGAGCAGGCACCGGCTGGGCGTCCATTCCCTGCTCAGGAGGGAGCCAGGCCGCCTGCCTCTGGCTGCCCTGTGCCCTGAATGAGTGACGTCATCTCCCTAAGCACCAGTGTTTCCTCTACAGGTGGGCCTGACCTCTCTCTAGGGACTAACAGAGATCAAGTGGATGGGAATGTGTGACTAACAGAAAAGGCAGCCTTGCGTGGAGTTGGAAACCATAGTAACTGGATCTCAGTTTCCCCAGTCGGCCAGCAGTCAAGAAATACTTACTGAGCATCAACCATGTGCTGTGTTACAACTAGGCTTAGGAGTCACACTGACCTGGGTTTGAATCCCAGCTGTGTGATCTGACATATTCCTTAAATTCAGTGAGCCTTGGGCTACTCGCCTATAAGATGGGGAAGTACTAGGGCCTTCGTCCCTGGTTGCTGGAGGATTCCATGTAGAGCTCCTAGCACAGGTGCTTAGTGAAGCTAACACTTACTTTGATTGTGGGGGTTGTCAGGGGCAAGAGATGAAGTGCTGACAAGTCAAACAATCCCTGCTCTCCTGGAGCTCACAGGCCAGCAGGACAAATTTACCCAAACAAGTGTTTCCTCATAAGTAAAACAACAGAGTTGGCCATGACTTGACTTGGGCCCCCAAAATCCTCACTCTGGAGGCCTGATGAGTCTGTCTCAAGCTGGGGTTCCTTTACTGAACTGCCCCCCTCCCATCCAGTGTGCTCCTGGGACTGCTGGCAACCCTGTGCCCTGGGGGAGGAGCCTTACCTGGCGGCCTTCTCTTGGGTTGCACACCTGAAGTATGACCAGGGACCCAGTGGAGACGGAGGTGGAAGTGGCAGCCAGGCACTTGCCCTGCTGCTGGATGAAATGGTCACTGAACAGCCACGTCTGCAAGACAGGGACCAGGAGGGCCAAGTCAGGAAGTATAGTGACGGACGGCTAGGTGCGTAGAGGGGTGACAAAGCAAGTAGGTCATGCTTTTCGCAGACTTTTCTACAAATGACAGGTGGGTGTATGGGTACTCACTCTTCTATAAGTTTGAAATTTTTATAATAAAATATTAGGGGGGTGCTTAGGAAGAGCTAGTCAAGAGGATGTAGCAAGGGATGTTGGGGTGGAGAAGAAAGAGAGGATGTGTGACCAGGGCCACCAGGGAGCTGGCTCTTGCTGGGGGCTCTGTGATCTGCTCTAGTTGGTGCATCTACATTCATATGTTGCCACGTGTGCACACAGGAGTCCCCAACACCCTGCTGCCTGTCATACAAACTGACCACAGCATGCGCCAGGAGAGAACAAGGTGATGTCAGGGCAGTGTTTCTCCCACTGTAAAGAGAAAGTGGGTAGTGGGCAGAGGGCACCTGTGTGACACTGGAAAGCAGAAGGGAAAATGGTTGGAATAGACCCGAGGGGAAGGTTTGGGGGGGCATAGACAGAGAAGATGAGAATGAGTAGAGGGAAACCTCTCACCCCATTCCTGGACAATGACCCTGGCTCCTCTCCCCTCATCCTGACCCAGAGGTCCTAAGCAGCTTACCTGAGGTGCTGGGGGGTTTTTGGCTGATCCTCTGCAGGTCCCCATTCCGAGCAGGAAGTTACCAGCCATGTCCTGGCCCTGGGTTTCTAAACAATTAACCCCCTGCTTAATGATGCCAGGCAGGACTTCCTTCACCGGAACACTGAGAAAAAAAGACAGCTGTCAGGCTTCTTCTTCTGGGTTTATCACACCTGAGGATAGCACCTGCTCCGCTCCCAGGCACCAAGGTCCCTATGGCAAGCAGCAGGTGGAGAGGGTACCTAGCTGGCAGGGGGAGGTGGGCAAAGAGAAGAGGGGAGTCAGATCCCTCTGGGAAGACCTTGCCCCATTGGATTTTGAGCAGCCTGAGACTGTCCTGGAGATCAGACTTGGGAGGCCCACAGGGCCAGAAGTCCAGGGCTCCCAGTCCTGATATGGGCTCAATAAGCAATCTCAAAATGACAGGGAAGGGGTTGCTATGGAGAGGCAGATTTAAAACACACATATAACAATGTATCCAACCTCACAAATGATTGAAGAAATACATATTAGAGTTACTACAGTTTATTCACCATATAAGTATATGGGTGGTGTGTGATTTTCAAATATTTATTAATCAGTGTAAATAAACCCAATACAACAGACTGACATAATTTCATGCATTTAAAGGGGAAATATTTCCTGGGTAAGTAGAAAATGGTGCAGGTGGGTTCTGGAAGACCTTCATTTTAAACAGCTTTACAGTGAAATAATTCATTTACAAGTCTGGACCTTCCTTCAGTTTGCTGTAATTGACATTCACTGAGTGGAACTTGTATTGATCATTGTGACCCAGTTTGTTCCAAGGTTCTGGGTTATTCTTTCTGTCCCAACTGACATCTGGATTGAACAGAGCCAGACGCATGACATGCAGGCTGCTCTGGTACCTCCGGCGCCAATTAATACAAAGGAGGAATCAAGCCAGGAGGCTGCTTGGCCTAAATGAGTATTAGATCTTCTCACATCCTACTAGTAACAGCATAAATTGACCCAGATTTTCTGGAGCACAATGTGGTATTATGTATCAAAGACCTTAAAAATGTATCTGACTTTGACCTAACAATTTCACTTCTGGGAACTTAATATCCTGTAGCATTGAACATAGTTGTGTGCAGAGATTTAGTTAAAAAGATATTTTATTCACAGTGGTTGTTTATACTGAAAGCACTGGAAATTCATAGATATCCAACAATAGGGAATGGAAAATAAATTCTGATTCATCTGCAGAACAGAAAACCCTTTAGTCATTAAAAAGGACTTTGTAAAAGAATACCTGGTGGTGTGGGGAAGTGTGCACAACATACTTAAATGTTAAATAAAAAGGCATGTTTCAAAATATTCTATTTTAAAACACTTTATAGTCCCAGGAAACCATGCTTAAATACACACAGTGTGAGATGAGACACCGGCTGGGTCTATGGATAGCACACCTAAGGGCCTGCCGGCCCAGGGACACTGCGTTAGGAGGTTGTACACTCTCTTGGACTATGGACTCCGAGGGAGTGATGGGGAATCAATTAGAGTGACCATCTGCCTAATTTTATCTGTCTCCTGTTGCCACCGATGGAAAGAAAAGTGGGGGTGGGGGAGCATCATGACATTTCTGGCATTCTTTGATGTGCAGCTCCTGCAGGATCTCCACCAAACCAGGACTCCTTCCTCAAGATAGGTTGGAAGCCCCCAGAATCCCAAAGCCAACCTATTCTCTTGGCACACTGGGGAGGTCTTCACTCTCTTGCCTTCCTGGCAGCAATGCACACCCTGTAGGCCCCCCTTGGAGAGATTGCCTAGTTCTAGAGCAATGTTTGCAAACTGCTGGCCCTGGAACTGAATCTGGCTTTGGATATGTTCTGCCTCACTTGCGGTGTTGAGGTGGTCGCTTTTAATTAGATGGCAATATTTAAAAATTTTCAAGGTTGTACTGAAAAATCTGAATCCAGCCTCTCTTGAAAAAAACACAAACAAACAAACAAAAAACACAGAAGATCTGGTCACACCAAATTTGCATTCCAGCATAGCATTAACAGCCCTGAGTAGCAGCTGCCCCAGGGGCAGTAGTGGGGGGAGTTGCAGCTCCCTGTTTGCCACAGTTCCCTTAACTCCCTAAAGTCTCATCCCCACCCACCCGATTATTTGCATCAGCTGTCTGATCACTGCAGGATTTGTGCTTGCAACACCTGCCAGGTGCAAGGGTGTTAGGAGGCAAGAGCCCATGCCCTTGCTTCCTCAGGGAAAGGGGTTATATTTCCCCTGTCCAGATGGAGACAAGATGGCTGCTGGTCCTCTGGGAGCTTGACTCTGGGGAATGCAGTCAAGGATTATTCCAGACACTCCTATTTTCTTTTTCTCCCTACTCTGTTGTATAGGGATATTGGCATCTTTCAGAGGCGAGATGGGCACTGTCCAAGGGTGGCCAATGGCCACGGGCACCAAGACCTACCCACTGATGCTTATGGAGGAAACCCGGGGCCTGGGCAGCAATCTCAAGACCAGACGCACTTCCTGAGGTGCCTGTGTGGTAGCAGCCCTGGAGCTGCTGGGAGCAGCTGGGGTGGTCTCCATCCCCACCTTCCTCAGGTCCCTGAGCCAGGCCAAGCTGCCCTATTATCAACAGCCCTCTTGAGTCTGCACCTGCTTCCCTCATATGGACCTCCTCCAAGCTGGCTGCCATTAGCCTTTGTGATGCCATTGCATAAATAGCAGTAGGAGCCCCTTCCTTAAGACAGTTTATTTCTATCTGTCAGAAAATTATGGCAACATACTGGTTTTGTTAGATGAGGTTTACTGCCATCTGCCAGGAATTATTGTAATAAACATACAATATCTACTGTGTGATGAGCGCGCTCACAGAAGCTGTAGCTTGTGCAGTGCACAGCCCGCCCTAGTCCTGACCATACTAGTAAAAGCAGGGAGTGAGCAATTGCTGAGGCCAGCTGCAGAACTCCGGGGTAGAGAAGGGGCAGAGCTGTGTCAGGGCTGCAGCAGGATGAGCCTGCATGCAAAAGCCCCTTCCTTCAGCCTCTCAGTTTCCCTCTTGACCATCTGCAAGTGCAGGCCAACTAGTAAGATCTTTCCTTTGGAGAAAAGTTGGTTTCATTTGGGCTTCTAGGTCTCCTTTCTAACCAACAGCTGATCTGCTCCTGGCTTCTCACCCTGAGGCAGAGTGGGCGGGGATAAATAATCTGGATAGGAATGAGGTGTGTGGCTTCTAGCTTACCAGAAAAATGTATTTTCCTTCCACAGTGACAGAAGGAAGAGAAGATGACTTACGCTCCTCATTTAACACAGTTGGTTTCATCTACTCTCCTGTCTTGTGACTGATCCAAGTTTCTGATAGCTTTAAAATTCTCTTCCTCATGGTCCTCAGGGGAGGACAGGGGAGGCTGTGCACGGAGACAGGCCTGCAGGGAAGGGCACACTCCCGGCCCTCCCAGCACCTGCCTGCCTGGGGCCAGTCTGTGTCTCCAGCTGTGTTTTATGATCTCTGACAGAATGTAAAGAAATGACTTTTCCCCCCAGAAATGACAAGATTCAATGAAATTGTCCCCTTGGAGGTGGTCATTTGAGGAAGTTGTTCATTTATGACACTTTTAATGCTCGTCCCTTCACCACTATCACCTGGGAGCTGGGCTTATCCAGGCAGGCAACTTTTTTCCAAGGATGCTGCCATTGCTCAAATTGTTATGGAGCTCCTTGACACTGCTCCTTGACACTGTTCATTCTTATTGCTTGCATCAGTCTTGTTGTGCTGTATTTGGGATGCAGGGTGTGTTACCTGAGTTAACGATCTAGCTTATCCTATGGACTTGGTTACCATTTAACTCTGGCTGCTTCCCAAAAATCAGATATGCTCTCAAAGAACAAAGATTTGCTCTCTTTGAGGATAGACAGGTGCTGAGGGATGGAGTGTTCCAGAAAACCACAGGCATCCTTGGGAGAAAACTGGCAGCAGTGAGAGTTATAGAAAGGAGAATGCCAATTTTGAAGTTATTGCTGAAGGTTTTTTTTTTTAAGATTTATTTATTTATGCATACAAGAACTGGGGTACAGGCCAGAAGAGTGGGGGGGGGGGTGAGAGGATTCACCAGAGACAGAGTGGGAAACAGAACAGGCAGATTGACTGAAATACACTGCTGAGGGGCAGCGGGCAAGTCAGGAGAGTCGGCTGCGCCATGTGGGTAGGTTTATTGAGTGCAATTTTTTCAGTCAAAAATATTTATTGAGGGCCTCCCCTGGTGGCGCAGGCGGTTGAGCATCACACTGTGAAGCTGTCCACAGCCTCTGTAGTGCAGGTTCGATCCCCACCAGCCAGCGAGAATCCCACATGGGCAGCAGACCTCTCCTGCCTCGCCTGCTGCTCCCCTCAGCAGTGTATTTCTTCAGTCTGCCTGTTCTGTTCTCTGCTCTGTCTCCGGTGAATCCTCTCACCCTCCCATGCATCTGTACCCCAGTTCTTGTATAAAAATAAATAAATCTTAAAAAAAAAATTTATTGAGTGCCCATAGATGCTGAGATAAAGCCATAGACAAACACCTCTACCCTCATGGAACTTACTGTCAAGTGCAGGGAGGTGATGAGAAAATTAATTGGCCACATACATGCTAGATGATGAGGTAGACAGAAAATAAGCAGGGAATGCTGGGGACCAGGGTGGTATGCAACTTTTCTGTTCAGGGGGCTTCTCCCTGAGAGGGGGACACTGAAGTCAAGACCTAAAGGAGTTGAGAAAATGAGCCACATGGATTTAGACAAGACACAGAAAAAGACTTTGAAGGAAGAAGAAAGGCATCCTCTGCAGTTCCAGCCGTATCCCCTGTACCCGGTTAGCACACACAGAGGCCCCTCCACTTGAGTGATGCTCCATTTGCATTTTGCATCCTCATTTGCTAGAGCAAACATTTCCCTGTGTTTTTTCCCACAGTCTTTATGATTACAATATTAATGGGCACATAATATTTGCTTAGATGGGTGTATTGTGATTCAATAAACCCAGCCCTTATTGTTAATTGTCTCTTGATTTTTCACAATAGCAGGAAGCTGACTGTCAGCACCTATCTATGCATCTACATTTTTTTTCTTGGGTTGCTGATTTCCTTAGGATAAACTCCTAGAAAGGAGAGAACAGGGTCAAAGGGGAGTGCATGTTTTTTTGGCCTTAGCTACATAACACTGTGTTGTATCCTTAGGGCACAATGCCCATTTCTAGCTCTAAGATCCAATCCACTAAACATTTGCTTCTTACTATACGTCACTTTCAACTCCTGTGAACATCCTCCTAGTTCTCCCACAACCTGCCCACAAAGACAAACACTGACAGCCAGAGAGAGAAAACTTCCTGGGGGGTGAGGGGGGTGTCCCCAAGCAGCTGTCCCTCACCCAGCCAGAGGCACTCACGTGAGCTCTGGGTAGACGTTATCCAGGTACCAGCGGAAAGACTTGCAGTTCATCTTCTTCCTCTGCTCGATCCTGGTGGCCACACTGAAGAAGGAGGCAAGGCTCAGTCTTTGGCCAGTGGCATGGGAGGAAGCCCCAGGGAGGACAGAGGTCCCTTCCCAGCCCAGGAGGGCCAGGACCAGGAGCCATCCATGACCAAATTGGCCACCTGTCTTAAGTCGTCCTTTGACCTAGAAGCTCACCCTAGGTTTCCAAACCATTCCTCTCTCCTCTGTACAGTTTCCTGTTCCCACTCACATTTCAGGGTTAGCCAGCCCCCAGGGACCAGGCTCTATTCTCAGCTTCTCACTCTTAACTCCTCAGTTGGAATATCATTAACTGCTCCTTATATCCATAGAGAAGCTTCATGAACTGACGTTTTCCTTTCCTGCATTCCAAATTAGGAGCAAGAGCCTAATGACCAAAACAAAAACAACCCAGGCTTCAAATATTCCTCAGAAATTCTGGAAAACAAGAAGCCCTCTGCTGTGTCCACAGGACACCCTGGTTTGTTCTCCTGACCATCCTCAGCTACACTGACCACAGAGACTGCTGACAGAGGAACCCACATTCTGAGCCTCAGCTTCTTCTCCAGTAAACTGAGGACACGAACACCTGCCTCAGGCTTTTGTGAGAATCAAATGAAACCAGGGTGCATAAGTGACTAGTAGAGGGTAGGCCTCAGTAAGTATTATTTCCCAATTAAAAGGAAGAGTTAGTGCCATAACATTTTTTATTTTAAGGAATAGCTATAAACAAATAGAGGAAGATTCACTGATGATCACTAATAAAGTTTTCCAACTTTTCTGACCACAGCCTTAAGCAAGGCAAATAGACATCTTACATTGGAGCACATATGCCCCATGCACATTTGTAGGTATACACACACACACCCCTATATCTGAAGTAAGTTTCACAAAGCAATACGTACCCTTCACTGCAATCAACTGTGAGAGCTTCCCTGGCATATTTTTGGCATATTTTGCTAGGGTTGTGCTAATGTAGGTGGAGGGAAGCAGACAGGGATATTGGGGTGCGGGGGAGAGGGCCCACCTGCCAAAGGCCTTTCCGATGGCCGAAGGTCGAGCCTCATAGTAATATTGCTTGTATTCATCCATCCACACCTCTGCAGTGCGCTTGGTATTCCTGAAAGGAGAGGAAGGAGCAAAATAAGGTCACCAGGGCAGTGGCAGTGTTAGAGTTTGGCTCAGGTTCAGCTATGCACAGTACAGGATAATGAGAGAACAAAACTGATTGGGATGGTATAAATGAGTACAGTCTTTCAGGAGAACAATCTGTCTATCTCCATCAACTCTGTAGGTATGTATACTCTCTGATGCTCCACTTGAAGAAATCTATTCTAACGAAATACTTGGCAGCAAAATAAATGCCCATCAGTAAGAGGATAATGAACTATTTCTGTGTGTTGGAGTACTAGGCAGTCTTGAAAAAGGATGTACTGACACAGAAGGATGTCTGCATTTAGTGTGGAGTGATTAAAAAACATGTTGCAGATGGATGGTGCTGGAAGGGATCATGCTCAGTGAAATAAGCCAAAAAGAAAAAGAAAAATACCGGATGGTCTCACTCATAGCAGGAATCTAGAAAACTTAAATAAGGGACCAGGAAAATGAATAACTATAAGAAAGTGAAAATCAAAATCAGCAAAAAACTATGAACCAGAGACACTTTTAGGGGGGCGGGGGCGGGAGGGGAGGGATTGGGGTCAGAATGGGGGGGCTGCAATTGTATGGGGAATATAACAATAAAATTTATTATCTAATAAAAAAAATAAAATAAAAAAAAATAAAAATACACACCTATATGAAAACTTGTACCTAAAAAAAAAAAAAAACAACATGTTGCAGAAAAAACATACAGCATGACCCCGTTTATATAAAAACACAAACAAAAATCCATTGTACATGTATGTACATCTCTGTCCATGAACTATATATTGGAAAAATGAATGAAATGGTAGACCAGAAATCTACTAACAGTGGTTACTTTTGGAGAGGCAAGTGGGATAGGAGTAAGGTTGAGTAAAAGGGAACTTCACTTTTTTCTCTGTATATCAAGAATCAAAATTATATATATGTGTGTATATATATATATATACATACACACACATTCACAAGTATGTATATATTGTATATTGATACTACTTGAATTTTCACAGTGTATATGTATTACTTTTATGATTATGAAAACAAAAATGGGGTGGGGACAAGCAAAACAAAGTGATGGACCATTGGGTTCATGAGACTTGGAGAACTTGCTCTAAACAGGAGCCAGAGCCCAATAAGGCAAAGAATCATCCTTGGAAAGGAGAGATCATGACATTCCTCCTACCCCCGCTTGCCACTCTCACAGGAGAGTGGGTCATGGGGTGATTTCTCAGGAACTTACCTATTCCCTTTTGAGACCTGTGGCTGGGAAGGATGGGCAGATGTTACCCAAGGGAGGGTTGGGATATGGCATCCATGACTGACTTGGTGCCCAGTGAGTGGAGGGCAGCTTCTACTTGGTCATTTGGTGGATTTTCCAAGACTCTCAAGAATAAAGCAAGTCAAAGCAAGGGAGACACTCTAACTCTATGCCTCCATTCCTGAAAGTACCTGGAATCCCAGAAGAAAGGACTGGAAAGGAGCAAGTGGGGAAACAGACCCAGAGAGGTGGGGTAACAGGCAGAGCTGGGGTCTAAAGGGTAGGTGTCCTAGCTCTTAACCCAGGCCACTGTGACCTACCTGATGTAGGTGAGGGCATTGCCCTCAGGGAAGTTGTAGGGGTGTCGTTTCCTGAAGACGTGGCCCACCCTGCTGCAAGGCACGATCTCCAAACTCCCACCGCACATCCACACCCTGAAGGAGAGCTCTGTAGGAGAAGGCAGCAGCTGTCACCAGGAAGAACCCCTTGGCAAGTCCCACTGAGTGAACAGAGAAGGGCTGCCTTCCCTTCCCTTTGGTGTCCCCTGGGAGGCATGTGCAAGCATGGGAGCTCCTTGGCTTGCTTCCAGGGGCTGCACCCACTCTCTGCATTCGATCCTAACTGCTCATCCCATGCATGTGCAACACAACCACACTGTGCCTCACATACACTACACAGCACACATGCATCAACCCTCTACACACACATACACACACACACTCTAAACACACCACATGTATTTTCCACACACACACACATCTTTTACCTGTATATCACACACACCTCTCCACATACATACATCCTCCACATACACCAAACACAGCCCTCCATATACACACCCCTTCACACATACACCGTCCACAAACACAGGATATACAAATATACCACACACACCCTCCACGCATATCAATCATATACATCCCTGTACACACCACATACACACGTACCAGTCACACAGACACACCTTCCACACACATACCATATACCTGACACACACACACACACACACACACACACTCACACACACTATTCCCTACATTTGTGCCCTGGGATATCAGGGGGAGAGCTTTGAAGGAATACCAAGACCCTGAATAGAAAGAAAACTGAGTGAAATGGCCGCATCATTTCTAGTCTCTGTCCTGAAAACCCCATCCAGACATGAGCTAAGAAAGAACACATTTGCTCATCCAGCTCTGAAATCCAGGACATTAGGAGACCAACCACCAAGCAAACCCCAGGCTGCTTCTGCGGCATCTTTCTCACCGGCCCAGGCTTCCTCAGTGGTTTCTGATCACAGGTCACCACTGGCCCTCTTGAGACAGGCTTTCTTCTGATAGTGGTAAGGGAGCTAATGAGGGTTAGCAGATGCCTGCAGTCCCTGGTGGTGTCGGGAGATGCCTGAAGTGGCCACTCTGCTTCCCAGAAGAGGGCATCAAAGTGGTACACTCTGTCCTCCACTCTCTAATCATCACTTCTGGCAAGGCCCCCTGAGCAGCTGACTGGACCTCACATAATTTCTCCTGATTTCCTGCTTTCTTTCATTCTAACCCTATAGTTGGGTACCCTTTGACAGTAAAACATCTTTCTGCCTCAGAAATCCATAACTTTTGGGTTTTTTAATTTTTTAAATAAAGATTTATTTTTATTTATTTATGCATACAAGTAATAAGATGTAAGCCAGAGGTACGGTGGGGGGTGAGAGGATTCACCAGAGACAGAGTGGGGAGCAGAACAGGCAGACTGACTGAAATACACTGCTGAGGGGAGCAGCGGGTGAGACAGGAGAGGACTGCTGTGCCATGTGGGTAGCTCCCTTACTGGGGATCGTACTCATGCTGCAGTAGCTGTGGATAGCTTAATAGTGCTGAGACTAACCCTTTGTACCACAAGGGAGGCCCACCCATGTTTCTTAAGTAAGGACTGTGAAGCTCAAAGGTGTCAAATCACCTTTCCAAGGTCACCCAAATATTCAGTTGCAGAATTACAATGCAAAGTTCACATTTTGTCCAGCCAGCCACAGCATTTGAAACATGTTCTGGACTTCATTCATGAAATTTTTACTGGGGGCGAGTAAAAATTCCATTCTAGTGGGGGCGAGACAGGAACTCAGTAAAATAAGAAACAGAAATAAATACAAGTAGACAAGAAAATGAATGGAACATGTCATCTGTCAGATGGTAATAAAGCTCAGAGGAGTAAAGTGAAGCAGAGTAGGAGACTGAAGAGGGCGGGTGGAATTGGGGTAGGGGGGGACTACAATTTTAATTACATTGGTTAGTTAGAGAAGTTCTCACTGAAAGGGGAGATTTGGGCTAAGACCTGCAGGAAGTGAGGAAGCAAGTCACGTGACTCTTAGGGAAGAAGCATTCTAGGCAGAGGGACCAGCCAGGGCAAACTCCTGGCAAGTTCAAGGTGTTCCCCAGGGAGAAACAGTAGTTGAGAGCCGAACTCTGGGCTGGTGTGTGCCTGTGTGTAGTGGGGGTGGGGGGTAGGGGAATAAGTAGCATAAGGGCTCTGCAGGTCTGGAGCAGTGGAGCAACATGATCTGAGTGAGCGACAACATTTTCTAAAAGGATCCCTAATGTGAACCCAGAAGTTTTTGCCCTGCCCACCCCACCCCCCAATTTTCCCAGTGGTGGCTCCCATCCCTGACCAGGGCTCCCCAGTATGCCTTTCTCAGGGATGCAGGAGGAATGATCTCAGCTCAGGCATACCCTTTCCCTCAACAAAGGGATAAAATGAAAGGCTCAAACCCACCAGCAGCAGGAGTCTCCCGGCTCCAAACTCAGCTCCAGCAGCCGAATTACTGAGCACCTTAGCTAGCCCAGACAGTTCTTTGAAATTCTTCTAAGAGACAAAACCTTCCCAGAACCACTCCACCTTTCAAGTTCCCCAAGCACTGAGCCCTCGCCTCAGGCAGAGTTTGAAGTTAGCTATTTGATCATTCACTTGTTTCTCTGTCAGTCCCCAGACAAAATAAAAGAAAAAGAAAAAGGCCCTGGACGCAGAAGAGACCATTCTTTCCCAGTCCTCGAAGTCTCCACAGGGAACCGGCTTTGCCAGAGCTCCCTTCAGGCTGAGACCTAGGACACAAAAGAGGTCACTCAGGCCCCAAACACATGAAAGGAGGTCAGAACAGAAGAGTCACTGCATCCCAGTTCCCAGAATTTACTCCTCCAAATGCCTGCTCAGAAACTATTTCCAAGAGTATGTTACAGAGGGGAGAGAATTTTACATCAGCGTCCATGCTGGTTGGTTTTGAGTAGGAATCAGGTCTGTTTTAAACCCCTTGGCTCATTTGTGTGCCATCAGGGACAAAGAAGAGAAACACAGACTGACTTTGCTAAGGCCTCACCCCTCAGCAGCACTGCGGAGGCCAGCATGCACCTGCCAGACGGGAGCTCCTGACTGAAATCTGGAAGGCAGCATCCACCTCAGTTTTCCCATCAGAACCCCACCAGCTCTGTTTACTTCTCAAGATATCTAATCAGGATGACAAAGGAAAGACTAGGAACAGGTTCTGCAAAGGACTGGCCCACCCCAAAAGCAAGGACAGGCTTTGGTGTGCTGCTGCTTCCACAGACCTCCGTGAGTGGCTCTACACCATCCCATTCAGGAAGGCTGCTGTGTGGGCTTCCCTCTGGATTTCCTTCCTGTGGCTGACAGGTTCTGCCTGCAGAGGTGCTACCGACACATAAGAGTAGGGACAGTGAAGGTGGGTGTTCATCCCCTCCCAAGGCTGACAGTCGGTGCCCCAAGACCACAGCTCCCCTTAGGGACCTCTCCAGAACATCTTTCAGACCTAGGGGGCCTACACCTCCTGGCAGTCACCAGGGCAGCCCAGTGCAACACTGTCTCTTGTGGTTCCCTATATCTTGCTCACACTGTGTCAACAGGCCTTTTTTTTTTTTTTTTTTAAGATTTATTTATTTATACAAGCACTGAGTACAGTCAGAAGTGCAGGAGGGTGAGAGAATTCACCAGAGCCAGAGCAGGGAACAGAACAGGCAGACTGACGAAATACACTGCTGAGGGGAGCAGTGGGCGGCAGGAGAGGTCTGCTGGGCCATGTGGGACCCTCGCCAGTGGCCAGGGATAAAACCGGCGCTACAGAGGCTGCGGGCAGCTTCGCAGCCCAGCACCGAACCGCTGGGCCACCAGGGGAGACAACAGGCCTTTTAATAAACCTCCTTTAATTACCAGTGATTATTCCAGCTGTATTGGACCTTTATTTAACCAGTGACCTGGGATGTTTCCTGGGCTCTTACTTCCTATTTTGCCCATGAGGTTCAAAAACTGATTGACTCAATCCTCTCACCCCCACACCTCTGGCCTGTACCCCAGTTCTTGTATGCATAAATAAATAAATCTTTAAAAAAAAAACTGGCTTAGGGCCTCCCCTGGTGGTGCAGTGGTTGAGCACTGGGCCGCAAGGCTGCCCATAGCCTCTGCAGTGCCGGTTCGTTCCCCGGCAGCCGGCGAGGAGTCCCACAAAAAAAAATAAATAAATAAAATAAACTGACTTACCCAAGGACACTGCCATATATAGGAGAGTATAGGGTCTGGCATCTGGTGTCCACTTCACAGTGTGCAGGGGTCCGAACACCAAGTACTGAGAAGCGAGTATGTGAGGGGCAGCTTTCTCCAGAATCTTTTTGCCCTGCTGTCTCTTTCAGGGGAGAGGGGTGGCTTCAGGGAGGAGAGGGAAAGGAAAGCTTCCTTTTCCTCCTGGGCTAGAGGGTTCCTTCAGGCAAGACAAAGGCCACCAGCACTGTGCCACACCTCATTTGGTACTCTTAACTCTTGAGGAAGCTAAGGTGTAGGGACACTTGAACTAGCACATGACCAAATAACTTGTAGGATCTGCCCCCAGGCCATCTGACCCCATGACTTATAGTTAACAATTATTCTCTTTGCACCACCAGGTTGTATCCCCAGTCTTTCTGGTAGGGAAGCCACCACCTTATCTGTAAGTTCTTCTACATAGGTCAAGCCGTGTGGCCATGGGTTTCCTTTGACCACCTAAATATTTGTTTATGAGCTGTGTCACTCTGGACAAAGTACTTAACTTCTCTGTGTCACAGTTTCTTTGTCAGTAAAATAGAGATATTAATATGTATACTCAGCGGGTCATTGTGAGGATGAGTTAATGTGAAGCCCTAGAACAGGGCCTTATGCATAGAAAATGCTCAGTCAAGGTTATCTGTTATTGTTGTTATTGTTATTACTTTCCAACTTACCAAAATTCTCACCCCCCCAGATGTCCATCTGGGCATCATACTTTCCCAAGTGGTTGAACCAGGACTTGTCAATCACAAAGATTCCTCCAGCTATGACAGGTGTCCTGGGAGGAAGGAAAGGAAAGAGGCAACACATGAATGAGTCTAAGAAGCAAGGAACCCCTCTAACTGTCTCCAGGGCCCCAGGCAATTTGCCCCAAACTCTCCTGTGAGCAGAGTCACTTGGTCAGAATGTCTGGCTAGCTTTCCTAGCCACTGTCCTCTCTGTCTCTGGGACCCAGAACAGAGTCAGCACTTAGATTGTGCACTTTCAGAAGCCCTTGTAATGCAAACAGCCCCTGAAGTACCACCCAGGCTCCCTGCCCAAGAGAGGAAGGGGTCTCCCGGAACCCACAGCAGTCCTGACCTGATGGGCCGCGTGGGGTCTGTCCGGGCAATCTTCTGCTCAAGAGGGATCTGCTCCCACTTGAAATGTAGGCTCCAGTCGAATCCTAAGAGACAGAGTAGGGTGAGAACAGGCTCAGGGCCAAGCCTACTGGGAGCTAATGCCCTCTCCTTCCACCACCCCTCAGGGTCTCTCTTGATCTAAGGGTCCTCATTTCTTCTTTCGGAATGAGACAGGTCTTTGCCCTCATGGAGTTTCAATCTACTGAGCAAGACAGAGGTTATAGAGATAAAATTAGTGAAGGGATAATATGTAAGTTGGGGATGAAGAATGCTAAAAGGAAGAAATTAAAGGAGAGATGCCTATATTATTCTAATAAGGGTCATCAGGAAAGGTTCTCTGACGAGGTGACATTTGAGTGGAAAACTGAATGAAGAACTGATCCACACAGATAACTGGGGAAAGAAAATTTCAGACAGAGGGAACAGTAAGTGCAAAGGTCCTGAGGTGATTTTCCAAAGGAGAAGTGCTTAACTCCCTTCAGAATCCCACTCAGCCCCAAGATCTACTAATGGATTATGTCCCTTTACTGGAAGTCTGGGCCCCAGACAGGAAATCCACTCTGCACACTAGCCCCAGAAACAGATTCTGTAGAGTCCTGTACTACAACTTTCTGGAATGATGAAAACATCTTATATCTGCACTGTTCAACATGGCAGCCACTATACAACTATGAATATTGAGCACTTTAAATGTGGCTGGTGAAAACTAAGAAACTGAACTTTAAATTTTATTTAATTTTAAGTAATTTCTTCTTCTTTTTTTAAAAGATTTTATTTATTTTTATGCAAGAACCAGGGTACAGGCCAGATGCGCAGGAGGGTGAGAGGATTCACCAGAGACAGAGTGGGGAACAGAACAGGCAGACTGAAGAAATACACTGCTGAGGGGAGCAGTGGGCGAGACAGGAGAGGTCTGCTTCGCCATGTGGGATTCTCGCCGGTTGGCTGGGATGGAACCCACGCTGTGGCTGCGGACAGTTTCACAGTGCAGCGCTCAACTGCCTGCACCACCAGGGAGGCCCTAATTTTAAGTAATTTAAATTTAAATAGCCAAATGTGGTTATTGTCTAGTATATTGGACAATACAACTCTAAAGTCTAGAATAGTGCTGCCAAAAGAAATAGAATGCAAGCCATATGTAATGTAAATTTTTCCAGTAGCTATTAAAAAAATAAGAACATATGAAACCAATTTGGATAATTTATTTTTAATGCAACGAGTCAAAAATATTATCATTTCAACATATAATCAATATAAAGAATCACTAATGAGATATTTTACATTTTTCATACTAGGTCTTTAAAACCTTCTGTGTATTTTATACTTACGGCACATCTCAATTCAGACTGGTCATATTTCAAGAGCTCAGAAGCCAAATGTGGCTCACAGCTACTGTGTTAAACAGCACAGGTCTAGACCACTTCCAGGTGTACATGTTAGGAATTCATGCAAGGTTGAGGGCTCCCCCTCCACCACCCTCAAGACAGTTGTCATGCCATGCCCTTCTGCCAGGACTTGGCTGTGGTCCCTGGGTTGGCAGCATTTGGGAGGATGTGTCAATGTTTGGGGGAGGGAAAGATGAGAGAGTAGGTTGGCTCTGCCACTCAATATGCCAGGAGCCTGCAAGCGCCAGATCTGACCCTTGGCCCCACCCCAGGACTCCACCCAATCCCTTTTCACTTTCTGGAGGTATAGAGGGAAGTGAGACACTCTGGCACAGCTGGGAAGAAGAGCACCAAGCCAGGACTTTAATCTGCCCTCACCTGCTTCCTTTCAGGTCTAGAGCCCCTCCCCTGGGAGCAGGACCCACCTCCGCGAAGGTCAGCAGATGCAGCAAGGTAGGCAAAATTATCCAGGCTGATGACATCAATGATGGGGCTCACCACACGGGTGTGGTCCTAGGAGAAGAAACATAAGATGCTGTGAGGCCAATGAATAAAAAAATGAAATGAAAACAAAACAAAACAAAATCTACCTTCCTGATCTGACACCATCTCTTCAGAAAAGGGGACACAATTGCTTACTGCAGGCCATGTTAGTCTCCCAGAAGCTGTCCTACATCGCCATATCCCGGTTCCTAGAAGGTCCCCCTGGGTGCCATCAGCACAAAGCTCTCTTTCACGCATGATGTTGAGCCCTGCTGGGATCTCACCTCCTCAGTGAAGCGCTCCCTGATTGCTGCAGGCTGAAGGAGTTCTTCCTCTTTTAAGCTGCTCTCACAATTGTAGTCTAGACAATTCCTAGAACATGACTCATGTGCTATCTAGAGTGGCTCTTCTGTTGCTGGTTTGAACTGTTGATTTATTAATTGTCATTCACTTTGTGAATGTTTGGATTGAGTCTTCCCAATAGGATCACCAACAGCTTCGAGGTAGGGGCCCTGTAGTTCCCATGTAATTTGGGTCTCACTCCTCTCGTGCCACATATACTTCAAGGTCAGATTGTAGCTCCTCCATCACCTCCCAGACACAAATCCACCTCCAAAACATTGGTGAGTAATATTGATTTTACCAAAGTTTGTTTGGGGGGAGTTAGAGGTAGTGTTGTTACTTATGCAACTTGCAAAACTGAATCATCAGCTCTCTTCTCTTTCTTTCCAAACTCCTCCTGCCTCCCTCCCAACTACTAATCTACTTTCTACCTCCATGGAATGTTTGTTCTGGACATTGCATATAAATGGAATCATATAGTAGGTGACTGGCTTCTTTCACTTAGCATGAGGTTTTCAAAGTTCATAAATTAGCACTTAATTCTTCTTTATGGCTGAATAAATTACATTGTAGGGATAGAACACATTTCATTAAGCCACTTAACAGCTGATAGACATGGGATTGTTTCCACATTTTGACAATAAAGGATAACACTGCTCTGAACACTTGGTGTACAAGTTTCTGTATGGTGTATGTTTCTATTTCTCTTGGGTATCTATACCCAGTGCAACTGTGGGATCATATGATCCTATGTTTAAACTTCTGAGCACTGCCAGACTGTTTTCCAAAGTGGCTGCAGCATGGCACATGAAGGCTTCTGTTTCTTCACAGCCTCAGCAGTGTTTGTTACTGTCCAACTTTTCGATGGTCTCCTAGCATGTATCAAGTGGTAGCTCATTGTGGTTTTGATGTACATTTTCCTAATGCCTTAATGTGGAGCATCTTTTCATGTGTTTGCTGGCCCCTTGAATATGTTCCTTGAAATAAATGTCCATTTAAATCCTTTGCCCATTTTTAAATTGGGTTATTTGTTTCTTTATGGTTGAGCTGTAATCGCCTCATCCTCTCCTCCATCTGTCCAAATCCTCCTCATTCAGAGATGGCAGGAGCCCCTTTGTCCTGATCTGCATCTGTACATCCTCTCCTGCCTCCCTCTTGATCTTCCCAGCCCAACTCAAAGTTCCTCAGCACAGGACCCTGTGTCCCCCAGGAAGAGAACAGCACCCACTCATTGTAGGAACTCTGTAGCTCACTTCAGCTTTCATCCAAGTTGATTCTCCCATCAACCCAGCAGGGCAAATACTACAATTATCCTCATTTTCAGGAAAGAAAGCTCAATGAGATAAAGTCATTGAGGAGGAGACCATCTAGACTGCCTACTCTGCCTGTCCAACCTCAAAGACTGTTCTACATGCCCACAAGTCAAGAACTGGCGGGTGGCTGGAGGGACACAGCCCCCCTGGGGCAGGCGGCTCACCTCCTTCACCCGCTGCAGCATGGGCTGCAGCCACTCCGTGTTCACTTCACAGTGGCTGTCCAGAAAGGTGAGGACAGCAGCTGTAGCCACATCTGCCCCTCGAACTCGCGACCGGATCAGCCCTGCAGTGGGAGTGAACAGGGGTCGGTGCTGACACTGAGCCAATTTGCATCCCAGTCACCCCTACAAAGTCCCCAGTCACCACCCCTGCGAGCTGAGGTTTCCCCTGAGTTACTGTGATTCAATGCTACTTTGTATTTGTTTATTTCCTCCCCCATTTCTTTCTCTCATTCATCCATTAGCCATCATTACCCCAAAGTCATTGTTTGGGTGCCTTCCTGTGGCACACACTGCTCTGGGCCCCAGGGACACACTGATGAACAGACACAGTAGAGTGAATGGAAATTGCAATCAAGTGTAGTTTGTTACCAGAGAACCAGAAATCAAAAGCCTTTCACCCTCCCCAGGGAACCTCAGGGTGGGATTCTCCACTTGTACCTATGTGACCTGGAGAGAATCTTCTAGACTAAAACAGGCTTGAATTAAACTACCAGTCCCTTTATTCACCTTGAGCATATTATTTAACATCCCTGAGCCTTCGTTTTCTCATGGAGAAGATTCAGAGAGTTAATCCCTGCCTGTTGGAAGAGCACCTGGGACCTAGTTGGCTATGCAGGCTGGATTCTGTTGTTTCCACACCACCAACCCCCCAACCCACCCCCGAAGTCTCCCTGACAGCTCAGAGAATGACCTCACTCTTGGCAGCTCCCTGATCAGGGCTGGGAACTTTCCTGGCCAGGAGAAGGGAGACCCAGCTGGTCCTGCCCCAACAGAGCAGCCCCTGGTGCCCTGTGAGCTATGGGTCTTTCTCTAAGACCTTGGAATACAAATTGCTGCTTAGGGATATTTCCCTACCCGTCACTCTGCCTTGATTCCTCTGATTGTCCACCCATCTGTGCGAAAGTCCATCTGCCCCCCTCCTTCCACTCCACAGGTGGCTTAGCACCCGATCATAAATTTACCTCTCCGTCAGACAAAATTCCAAGGCACAGAATATCCCTGAGCCTAAAGGCACCCACAACCTGGTGCCGGGGACTGATTTCTCTTTGTCATTTCCATTCCAGACCGACTGGTCTTTCTTAAACACGCCCATCACCCCTCTTTCTCTCACCTTCAGTGGTTCCCTACTATCTGTCTTATCAAGTTTCAAGGCCTTTCTCTGGCTTCCAAGGTCCTCTGTCATCTAGCCTCACATCTCCCCTGCTGACCTGGCTCAAAGTCTCCCTGGAAGGGAGAAGAGACACAGGGAGATGAAGAGGCTGGGTTTGGAAAGTCTGGGTTGGCACTCTGCCTTTTCTATTCATCATTCCAGGCAAATTACTGAACCTCCTTAAATCCCACTTTCCTTATCTGCAAACTGGGGTCATGGCTGTTATGAGGACTGAACAGGTCCATGTAGGCAAAGTGAAGGCCTGTTCCCAAGGGGCACTCAGGAAGGGGTCATTCACATTCCAAGGGTGCCTAGTCCTGGCCCTGCCTCTGCTTGCAACGCTCTGAGCCTGGAATGCCCTTGTCAATGGCCTCACAACCCCCTCTCCCAATCAAGGCCCACTCTGATCACCACCTTTCCTCTGAGCTCCATGCTATGCCCATACAACTATAACCAGCTCTTGCTCTGGTAGATCCTGACTCCTTGGCCACGGAATAAGCTCCCGGAAGGCAGGGACAGCTCTAGTGCTGTGGTTGATGCTGGAAAGCCCCTCTTTATTAGATGTGAGGTTACATCTGCTTTATAAAATCTTTAGATTTCTCTCTATCTTGAAAGAGAAACCAAGGCAGCCAGAAGCAGAGCAATAGCCCGCATGCTGTACAGGGCTGCACTGGGACAGCTGGAGGGTCATGCCACATACCTTGGTCCTGGCCTCCAGGAAGGCATAGGACCATGCTGGCCTGGTGTGACATGGCGCCAAAAGAGAGAGGGGAGGTGCAGAGGACTAGCCCACAGTGACTGTGTTGTGGCGCCCAAGGTCCAAGAACTCACCTTCCCGCCGGTCATTGCGGAGGCATTTGACCTTGGGGATCCTAGTCAGGAGCAGACAGTCTTCAGCTGAGGGTGGAGAGAAGGAAACATGCACATTCCGGTACAGACATCAGACCACGAGAGGTTTGGCCCCTCTGGAGCTGCCCAGGAGTTTCATCAGGCAACAGGCCCACGGAAGGGCTAGGCTGGGGAAGGTCTGGGGGTGTGGTCATCATCTACTCCCAGGTGGGACTGAGGAATGCCTGTAGCTCCAGCATCACCCCCAGGGAGCGCCAGAGAGCATAGCTCGGCGGGCAGACCAACCCTGGTGGAGCTGGGTTGGAAAGACTACTGTCCTTTGCGTATGGCGCTTGCAATAAAGAAGGACGTTGCTGTTTCCATTTTTTTTTTAATGCCGCTGCACTGGTGTCATATCAAGGCAACACCACTTCTCCTCCTCCTTTGGCATCAGGGAGCAGGGCCAGGGATGGCACATAGAAAAGACTAGAATCCTAGTGGAGAACACAGAGGTCAGTCTGTGATGGCCAGGGTCACTTCCAGAATGTCTGTCTCGGTGTTCTGGGGAAACAGGGATCTGGAGGGGTGCAAAGAAGGTGGAAACTTACGATCTGAACTGAAGTCATCCACTAAGATGATCTCCTGGATCAGGCTGGCAGGAGTTCGGTTCAGGACACTGGAGCAGCAGCAGAACAGAGAAAGAACCCGACTGAGGGGTCACCTTGCATTTATCTCTCCTGCCATGGGGCACCCTCCCACCCAGTTTGGTGTCAACACACAGGCAAATGCTAGCAAACCTTCCAGGCCCTGATCAGTGGCTGAGAAAGTGTGTTCTGGAGACTCCTCTAAGGGTCCAGCTGACCCTGCTTCATGGACCCTCAGGCACTTGCGACACCCACCAGAGGCAGGGAGGGGCAGGGAAGGCTCTGAGTGGTCCAGGGAGGAGCAGTAGCTGCTCCAGCTGCCTGAGGCTTGTCCTGCGTGGGGCAACCCCTAGCTGGATCCAGAGCTGCCAGCTCAGCTCAGGAAGTCTGGTGAGGTTCCCATTGGCCTAATGGGCAGGAGGGTATTCTCAGAAAGCCCCTCACTCTTTCCTTTAAGGGCCCTCCTCTTCCTCTACTCCCTGGGAAAGGAAACCCAAGCGTCTTTAGTCCCTGGAATATTACCACTGGACACTCCTTTCTGAATGCTCCTCTGTCCATGCTCACTGAAGAAGCAAGGTGAGTATGGGTTCAATTGGACCACCAGGCAGGCTTAGAGGGCAGAAGGGACGCCTCTCTGAATGGCTGATGGTTGTCTACTGGACTGGCACCTGTCCACCTGGGACCTTATGTCCATCCCCGCCTCCCTTGACCTCACCCTGCATCTCTGCCCTGTCCGAGGAACCTGACCTGGTGTTTATACATCTTGCTAACAATTGCACTTCTTTTTTAAAAAAATTCATTTATTTATGCATACAAGAACCAGGGTACAGGTTAGAGGACTCACCAGAGACAGAGTGGGGAACAGGACAGGTGGATTGACTGAAATACACTGCTGAGGGGAAACAGTGAGCGAGACAGGAGAGATCTGCTGCACCATGTAGGTTGCTCTCTGGCTGGCTGGCCAGGGATCAAACTCGTGGTGCAGAGACTGCAGCTAGCTTCACAGTGCTGTGCTTAACCCCTTGCACCACCAGGGAGGATCCAATTGCACTTCTGGGGTCTTCCTGACTCTGATTCACCAGCCCCAGCATCCCAGAAGGGCAGTGGGAGGGAGTGCCCATGGGCTTCATGCTGTCTGGGCATAGCACCCTACCTCAATGACCCTCAGTCAGGGTCTCAGAAGATCACTCCGAGGCTTTGGGGGGCAGCACCAGTGAGACGAGGGTCCCAAGGCAGGGCTCACCTTTTCACCGTGCGCAGGAGGGTAGAACGGGCTTCATTGTGGAAAGTGATGATAACACTGGTCGCTGGCAGGTCCAGGGAGTAGGACATGGAGGGGCAACTGGGAAAGGAGCAGAGCAGTCAGAGGGCAGCTGTGGGAGCGACACAGGGCAGACTTGAGGCCCCTCCTTGTCCAGCCTGCTGCCCCCTAGCATCCCTCTGTGGGACAGAGAAGGCAAGTCTGAAGCCAGGTGCTGACCCCACCACTCCACACCCAGGCTGTGCCCAACTCAGGCCACCCAGCCTGGGTCCTGGAGGAAGCAGCAAGTTGGGGGCCTTTCCAGGCCCAGGAGTCTATGACCAAAGACCTGGCACACCCAGAGCTAGTAGTCACTGAAGGACTTAGGAGGGCTCCTATGCTACTATGCGCAGGCACCCCGCCAGGGCCCGATCCATCCCTGCAAACCACAGCAGTGAAGACAGAAAAATGGGGGAGAAAGGGGGAGCAAAAACAGCCTCTTTGTCTGACGGGACCCCTAGCTTGTTCCTTCTCTCCTGGCTCATGACAATTACGCCTCCTCAGCCTGTGAATTTCTCCCTCTCACTGCCCAACACTCAGCGCCCAGACACCAGGAAGAGCGACAGTCTCACTCCGCCCACGGGTGCCTGGGACTCCTGGAGGAAGCTGGAGCTGGGAGCAGACACCAAAGGCATTTCCCGCCACCTGCTCTCCCCCGCCGCCGAGCCCCACCAGATATGGACACCACGTTTTTTGGCTCCCTTGGCTCCCCCCTCCTCGGGAAAGGGAATTGAGACAATGCATTCTGCCTGGCTTCTCCCCTGTCCTTCAGCAAATGCATCTATTCCACTCCTGGGGTGGCAGGCGGGCAGGCAGCTGCAGTGGTTTTCTTCTTTATAGTGGCAATCTTCTTTATTACAATTGCTCTCTGACTATTCCAGCAATGACTATTTTTTCATTACAGCATTCATTCCTCTGACAGCAGCTTACAGCCAAATTCCCAGGCCCATTTCCGGCCCTGCAGAGTAGACAGTGTCAGACAGGCAGGCGTCCCACAACCCTGGGACGCCCGCGGGAGAAATCCTGAAAGGGTTTAAAATAATTCTCCTTGAGAGGGGATGTGGGAGGGGTAAGAGGAGCAGGAGGGGTAGGGATATTCACTTCTGCCCCTCTCCCTCAGCCAGGCTTCCCTAGTACCCATGGGGACTTGGGGGTGGAAGGGGCTTGGCTGCTGAGATAGGGAGTGCTGGGAGAAGCAGCCACTTCCTGGGTGCCCAGCCCCCCAGCACTGATCTCTAGGGCCCCATGTCTCTTTTCTTGAACCCCAACCATCTGGTGTCCAGGAGGAGGGACTCTGGGTAGCAATACTCATTCTTGACCCACAGGTGGCCAACCTACCCTCACCACATCTGGAGGGGGGACTTGACCTCCTCACCACCCCACTCTTCACCCTGCTTTTCTCTGGGACTTAGATCTGCGATGATGGGATTTACCTGGCTCCCAGCAGCCAAGTGTCTCTGAAGGGTTTCGTGCTGTGTCTGTGTTTTGAGTTTGGGGCTGGTGGGGTTTTCTCTGATAGGTCTGTCTTGTATGGTTTAAGTTTCTTTTTTCCCCTGGCGGGGGCCTCTGTAGATTGAGAGCTGGACCAGAAACAAGCTTGACAGTTTTGAGTCCAACAGATATTGGAGGGTCAAGAGAAAGAGGGTGGCTTCTGCCAGCACACCCACCTCGGCCATGGGAGCCCTGCCCACCAAAGCCACCCCTTCCTTGCTCCCCCAAACATAGGGAACACCTGTGCATAGGCATGAATGTGCATGACACACCTTCTCATCCACCTTGGGCTTCTGAGAAGGCAGGGCCGCAGCAATGGGGCAGGAGGAGAGGCCTACCTTACCCACCCATCACTAACTTGGATTTAAAGAGTCTCATTTTTAAATTAATGATGCCTCAAGAGGAATTTCCCCTTTAAGTTCCTTGTAAGTAGGTGGGAGAGATGGTAGAGATGAGGCAGGTCAAGCCCTCAATTCAGATTTGAGTCGGCAGGTCCTCCATCTAGGCCCTGGTGGATAGGTTGGCCATTCTAGGGCTGCCCATGAAAGGTTTCCAGGTGAAGCCTCATGGACTTAACAGCACTGGCAGACATGAGGGAAGAATGGCCAGGTCTGACTGAGAAAGAATTTCCAAAGCCTGAAATTGGCCATTAGATCTGGCTAGGGGGCCTTCCCCAGTAGCAGGCTTATCGCCCCCTTTGGTAGCATGAGAGATCTCTGGAGGCTGACAGTGCTGGGTTACAGGATAGTGAGGACAGTCTGGGGCTCCCTAACCCCATGTCCATCTCACCTTGCACAAGCATAAGCCCATTGTACCTCAGGCACACCTCCATGAGTGACAAGGAAGGTGCTAGAAACAGACCCCCTTCTACACCCTTATTGTGAGAACGGTCTCTATGTTCTCTCAGATCAATGGCCAGTGATCTGAAAAATAAGTGTTTATTATTCAGATTCAATTCTTGTCTCTGCTTATTGGCCTATTTGGCAATGACAGGGAGCAGGACCCAGCCCTATTCCCACCAACATTACCTCACGTTCATCTTGTGCTCCAGGGCAACTGCTTCAGAAGGAAAAGCACTTTTGACCCAAGTCATTCTCTCCTACCCTCAAACAAGGGCCAGACAGAGGCCTAACCTGGCGCTGGGTACTTAGCTACATCCAGCACAGCCCATGCTGGTCATTCAAAATTGCAGGCATATCAGCGGGACCCCGGCAGCCCCTCCCTGCCCTGTTAGACGTCCACATGGAGCACAACTCGAACCGGCCTCGGTTGTCAAGAAACCTCCCCTGAAGGAAGGACTCTGAGAGGAGCTGTGAAAGTATGTGTGTGTGTGTGCACGTGTGCGTGTGCGTGTGCACGCGCAGAGAGGAAACAGTACAGGTAGAAATGAGGACGGAGGCAGCAGGAGTACAGGGTTGTGTTAAATACCAGGTGCAAGTGATCAGAGGCTGGGAAGTAGGGAGGGTTTTGTGCTTCAGGATAAGGAGCCCAGTCTGGTCCAGATGGTGAGGCCAGGAAGAGGAGTGACTGGGTAACCTGGATAGGACACAGCAGGGCCTGCACTAGGTCGGTCACCCACAGTGGGAAGTCAGAGCTGGTGCTGGCGTGGAAGGTGTCCTTATCATGGCCGAGGGCCCCTCTCACCTACCGCAGCAGCGCCCACTCCCTCTCTAAGGTCGCCTGGGAGGTCACTCTTGCTAATGGACCTTCCTGACCTGGGCTAGGAGGTCTCCTTGGTCTTCACAGGTCTTCCCTCAGCTGGCCAGTCCCTCATGAGGCCAATGAAATAAAGAGAAGTGAGAAGGCCCAATGAAAATGAAGTTTTGAATGTCTCAGCAACTAGATTGAATCTAAGGAAGTTTTTTTCATTTCTTAAATCCACGTGACTGAAAGGAGACAAGCTAGGCAGCGCTGGCGCTTCCCTCCACCTTCTTTCTCCCTTGGCACAAAGGAGGCCGTACCTATAATGGCGGGTGTCCCGGATGGGCCTGTCTGGGCTCAGCTTGTCGCTCTCCAGCTGGTTGAAGGCGTGCTGCCTGTAGGGGTCTTCTCCCGCCTTCAGCTGCTTGGCGGCCAGGTACGCCTTCTCATCGAAGCCTCTAGAGGGCGTTCCTGTCACCTGAGACAAAGGTCAGCATAAGCGGGGCGAGGGCAGCCTGTGTGTGAGGAACTCTTGGTACCACCAGGTGGGCGGCAGCCATGGGATCTCATCCGTCCCTCACCCCCAACTCTGGGAGGAATATCATTATCTCCCCATTGTACAGTTGAGGAAACTGAGGCTCAAGAAGTTAAAAACAGCACCTGCATGGGGGGGGGGGGCGGGTAAAAGGGAATTGAGTACTTTTCTGCTCACTTTTGCTCTGTACCTAAAACTTCTAAAAAATAAAACTCATAAAAAAAATTCCAAGGTCAGAGCTATTGAGTCAAAGGTTCTGGATTCAAACTGATGATTCTCACTCTGAAACCCATCATCTTAATCCCTGCCCTTCGCTGGATATAGAACTGGAGACTTCCAGAGTGCAGCGGACAAGGCACCCAGAGGGACCACAAACCAGAGTGGAGTCAACAGTCAACCTGCAGATTGACAGCCTCCTGAGGGTGAACTTGGGCCTGACCCTGGACTAGGCAGTAACTGAGCAGTAACACCCAGAGCTTGGACGAGCTGCAGCAGAAGCACGCAGGCCCTCACTGGCGAGTACCACTGCTGCCAGAACTCAGCACTCCGTGATGCATCTCCCAGACCCGTGCTTGCTGCTAACGCAGCCCCACATCAGGCCTACGGGGCTCACTGGCATTAAGTCCTGGGGAGTGATAAAAGACAGGTGCTATCTAGCCTCCTTCCTAGAAGCCACCTCCCACTCCACGCTCCCAAAGTGCCCCCATGAAAGACACTGGGGAAGGACACATATGAGATGAATGGCTGGATAGATACATCCTGACAGGTCATTATTTGAACCAAACTGCTGGCCGATGTCCCCCAGAGTGCCCTGAAATACCATCGGCTATGAGCGCGCTCCATCCCCAGCACTTCCACCTGACCACAGCCCACACTAGAGGCACAGGCTCACAGAAGGTGGGAGAGAATTGTCTCCACAGAAGGTGGGAGAGAATTGTCTGTGCACAGCTCCCTTGCATGGGGACTCCATCACAGGCCAGTGGCCCCAGGAAGGCAGCGGGACCTTCAGGACAAGTGGCGGATATGTTGGCTGATGCTGGGGAATATCCATCAGCAGCCCAGTGCTCCCATATTCCTCTCAGAGCCTAGCTCTCCACCAACCTGGACAGAAAGGCCGAGGGCTCCAGGGAGCACTTATCTCCTTAAAGGCTGCCAGTCTGTAGTGTTCACAATTCCTGGACAGGTTGCATCCTGTCCTAGGAGTCAATCCCCAAGCTTCATGAGGTCAGAGTCAGTGAGAGAGCTTGTGTCCCCTGGGCCATGCTAACCATGCACATACGTGCTCAGGATGGTGCCAGTGGCTGCCGCACCGTGATCTCCTGAGTTAGTGCCATGCTAGAGACTGGACAGTTGTAGCAGAGCCCACGTGGTCTTGAAGTTTATTTCAGAAAAGACAGAAAAGGGGAGGCAGAAAGGACAGGATGAGAGAGGGAAAATTTTCTGACTTGAACCTTGAATTGCCAGAGGCATCCAAGCAGCTGGACTTTGAGAATAGGAATGTCCTTTCCAGCAGCAGAAAGAAAGGGTGCTAGCTCTGCCTCCTTCCTCCCAGCCAAGGGACATGGAGAGCAGACTCCAGTCGATGGCTGAGCAACTAAAATGAAAGAAAAACTTCAGAGGGGTGATTTTTTGGAAGCTTCCAAAGGCCACTTAATTGCCCTATAAGTCTACTGTGGGAAATAACCATGTTTATTTATTTAGGACTATGGCCATTCTGTGGGCTCAGGAAACCTCTGAGTCCTCAACCTACATCACCCATTGCCCAGTAAACATTGATTGGAGCCTCCATCTCCCAGACTCTGGGGCACCCTCTGCCAGCAACTGAGGATCACCTGGGCATTCATTCACTTGCTTATGAATGATTGAATTCATCACTCATTCAGCCAAACTCTGCTGAACACCTCCCATGGGCTAGGAAGCGGAAGGAAGGCTTCCAAGACTATGTTCCCCTGTTCCCGCCCCCGCCCCCCAAATCCAGCCAATTGCTTTCCTGGTCCTCACCGAAAGCTGCCTATGGGCCACACCAGAATGTTGTCGAAAGCGTCTGCCTGGGTCCTTGAAATTGAGTCAAACAGCCTCACAGGTGTTGTCGGGGAAAGTCAGCTGCTCCTGGCTACAGATCCTCAGCCTCTGATGGTCCTGCCCCTTCCCAGGTGAGACCCTTTACCTGTGAGACATCTTTCCCTTGTGAAGAAGGGCGCCATGAAATAACAGGCCCGCTCCTTCCCAGAGGTCTTAGCTCCGCTCCCACGTTGACCCTGCTGTCCCCAGGATTTGGAGCTGAAACACTAGTGGACCCTGAGTTGGCCGGGGGTGGGGGGCGGTGCTGGGGAAGGAAAATCCCCCCTTGCAGGACATTCACCTCCTCTCTGCCCAGCCCCTCCCCGGTATCACCCTGTCACCACCCAGAGCTTCCTCCTCTCATGTCTACCCCCAGCCCACGCGTCCACACAGCATTCATATCCTCCCAGCTCGCCGACTCTCCCTTTAGCCTTGTTCTTTGATCCTGAGGCTTCAGGCCTTTGGCGACCCCATTCCCACTCTTAACTCGGGATCTCCAAAGTCCTCATTCATCCCCAGAACAGTCGCTTCCTCCAAACCACACATCCATGGTCATCCTTGCTGCCCTTCCCATGCTGCACAGCCTGCCCAGATCCCGGCCCTGGGTGCCCATAGGTGGGATTCTGTGGGCAAACCACTAGTCATTAAATCCACAAATATCTATTCAAAGACATTGTGCAAGAGGCTGGGAAGATGGGAATAAACGAAAGGCGGTTTTGTCCCCAGAGGAGGGATTTCGGAACCTGGTGCCTTTCCTCCCCTGTCCACACCAGGCCAGGCCAGGCCATGGGGAATGACAAGGAGCATGAGGAGCTGGAGAACTGAGCGTGGCTCCTCACTCCACCCTAACTCCAGCGAGGGTTGGGTTCCCCTCCCCTCTTCGCTGGAGAGGTGTGCTGACTCGCTCCCGCTTTCCCGTCCACACCGCTCACCCAGCATGGCAGCGAGGGGTAAATGCATCCTATGGCTCTGGGCTGTGGGACCAGGAAGAGCTGAATCTGGATCAGCTGGAGAGCCCCGAGATGCTAGGCTGGAGCCACTGGATGGGACTCGAATTGCTGCCCCTTCTGGAGGGGTGAGCGCCTCAGGCACGCTGTGCACTTCTCGTGTCACATGGCCCTGACCTCTTGCCTTGCTTCTCTTTCTTTTCAACTAGATGTGAGGGTCCCAGCACCTGAGCAGGTGTGGCTGAGTAAAGGAATGGACGAGTGAATGAATACCTAAAATAGTGTCCCTGTAGCCACTTAATATAATCAACTGGGGAGGAAACCACAGCAAACAAAAGGAACCAGTTAGCCTCCACGGTAGGGGCGCAGTCACCCCATGGGCTCAGCCTCTGCAGGTGCCCTTCCCCTGTGTAGGGTAAGGAAAAATGTCAGGCTTTTCTGCCCTCCTACCATCAGGATAGATGATGGATCCTTGCGGTCCTGAATGCATGCCTGATGGCGGGCACCTGGAATAGGGTGTGGGCAGAGGTAGATGGGATTCACCTGGGCTGAGACTCGGCTTTTAAGAGCGGCGTCACAGAGATGCCAGCAGCAGCAGAAGCCAAAAGAGAAGCCGAGAGAGACGCAGAGAAGACGCAGCAGAAGCAGCGAAGGCCAGAGAGCCCAGACACAGTGAGGATTTGGTGGGGGGTAGGAGGCCTGCCAGCCTCCCGGCCCCCCAGCATCCCTGCCTGCCATATGCCTGGTGAACCCCAATAAAAGACCTGCAAAAAACCACTGAGGGCTCCAGGACTCCTCCTTTACCCGGTCTGCATGGGATCAGAAAACCTGCACCGTGTCCAGTCCTGCCCTTTACACCCTGGCTCTGCTCCAGCCGGGGCCGCCGCCTTCTGTTCCTGGAGCCCGCTGGGACCCTTCCCCTTAGCCCTTTTGCGCCTTCTGCCTTTCTAGAAGACTCTCCCCCACATGTCTGCACGGCTCCCTTTTCCAGCCCCTGCAGGGGCTCTGTTCAAACCTCACCTCCTCTGTGAGTGTCCCCGGACTGCCATCTATAAAACTGTGCTCCCCTCGCCTCCATTTCCCACCCCCTGCTCTGCTTTATTTTTCCCTTATGGCATCCCTTACGGCACTTAGCACCTTCGGATGTCCTACGTGTACTTTGCATTTTTCTTTTCTTTTCTTTTATCGACTGCTTCCCTCCACGCGTACATGGGCTTTGCCAGGACAGGGGTTGTCTGTTTTAAAGCTGGATCCCAAAGTCCCGGACAGCACCAGTGATTGCGGGACTCAACATCCACAGCTGATGGTGTTTAGTGTATGAGGGATGAGCCTTTGTGACCGCCCCCCCAGCCCCCCCCCCCCCCCCGCACACATGCACCTGGCTGACACACTTGGAACAGAGGTGGCCCAAGCAGCTGGCAGAGTAGTTTTCACCTGCCTTAGGGAATCCTCTTCCCCACTCAGCGATTGATGAACTGTCAATCGCTGTCGCCTGACTCCCAACACCTCCATCACCGCCACAGGGGAGTGGGCCAGACCCAGCTGATCCCATCACTGCATCCCAGGCAAGGGGTGGTAGAGAAAGGTCATTTGACTCAAGGACAACCATTCAGAATTTTCCTGAGGCTTCTCTCTAAGATGAGCTCTTTTTGTCAGCACTGCTGAGGCTGGGAGCTCAGCCTTCTTGCCCAGACATGGAGTCTTGTCTGGAGAATGAAACCGAGAAGAAACAATCGGAGCCAAGAAATGGAAGGAAAACACTCTCAAGACACTGTTTGTGGTCCCTGGAACCAGACTCATCTGATCCAAATTCACCTTGGGTTTTTTCCTTGTCTCTTTAATTATCTAGGGGTTTCGTCTGTTTTTTGCTTTAATTAGTTTCAACTGGGCATCCTTCCCCAATAAACGAAAGTTCAGAGATACAGTCCTTCAGGCAATTATTCGTCAAAAGTAAAAGACAAAATGAGAAACAACCCAACAAGGGAGCCACGAAGGGCCAGGACATGGTGTAGGTGACAGCCACTCATTGCGAGTTATAGGCTGGTCTCTAGCATCAGCCCCATGACATGAGCCCAGAGCTAGGCAGGTCATTCCCTGCTTTCCCCAGTGGGCAGGGCTGTGATCGGGCTTGGGGGTGGGCAGTGAGCAGTTCCAGCTGGACTGTGGCTTAAGAGGCCCTTGGGTTGCCATGGCAAGGAACAAGGGGAGGGGACTTGTGAGTGATAGTCTGATGGGCTCCCTCCCACAGTCCTGCATTCTCCTGCTGGGGAGTTCTTGGCTGCCAGTTAGGCAGCCGCCTCCACCCTGGTCTTTGTCTTTTTGGGAAGTGCCAAATGCAGCACTTCCATGTCCAATAAGGTCAATCACATCTGAAACTGCTTAAGCTGAAATAATGACTCTGCTCTATAAAATGAGAAGAATGATTTCTCATCTTGGAGAGTTTTATTTTCAGTCTATCACTTCGATTAAACTTTGAAATTTGCCTGAATTGTTTCAGGTTTTTTTTTTTTTTCCCCCAGCTAGATCTGCTTATTTCTTCTTGACTGCTAAATTTAGGAAACAAACAGCAAAGGGGAAGGTTTAAAATAAGAAAGGAAAATATTTTCCATGTCATTTTCATCAAAAGCAGTTCAACCCAAATCCCTAAGCTTTGTAAATGTTCTTTTAAAACATATAAATACCCCTAAAATTTATATTTAAACAACTCCCAGCTCCTTTTAATAACTGCTGCTCAATTTCCTCTTACTGCCAGTAAAACAGGTACCTGCTGGGTTTGCCTTTTGCTAAATTTCAACAAAACTCCAAATAAAAAGGGTCTGGTCTTAGTTTATGGATGATTCCTGATTTTTTTTTTTTCTGACTCTGCCTTTAAACCCCAAACACTTGATGAACAAAACATGATTCCCAACCACTCCCCACTCCCGTGGGAACAAAACCTCATCTGATGCCGTGTCCCAAGTTGAAAGACTGCCATTCATTATGAGAGCTGGGAAACTAAGTGCATGGTTCACCGTCTCTGAGCTCAGGGTCTCAGGTTCCACCTTTTCCAAATGAAAAGGCAAGCAGATCCCATAGGGCCTTCCTGCAAGCAGCTGGGTTCTGGGGAAGAAGCCAACCCCACTAGGCCTGCCATTGCTCCTGTCCAACCAGACAAGATGCTGGGGGCAATGCAGGCTGGGAATCTCAGCTTGGGTGAGAGGAAAAATCCTCAGGGTTTTGAGGGTCCCTGAAGGACCTGCCTCAGCTGTGTCCCCATCTTCAACTTCATATCACCTTAAATGCAATTATTATAGGGGTTAACAGCCCAGGCTTTGAAAGCTGATGGCTTCGGAACAGAATACCAGTGATCACTGCTCCGTGGTCTTAGAAAGTCACTTACCCTTTCTAAGTAAATGTAGATAAGGTGCTTAGCATAGTATCAGCACATGAATTATCATTATCAATTTTTATTCGCTCACCTGCCTTTTGGTTCTTGGCCAGACATTAGAATTATCTGGGAAGATTTTTTTTAAATCCTGATATCCAGGTTCTATCCAAGACCAACTAAATCAGAACCCCTTGGGGGTGGGCCACAAGCATCAGGAGTTCCTAAAGCGCTGCAGGCAGTTTTAACACACTAGCAAGGCCGAGCCATTGCTTTATGCAAAAGCAAGCTGATGAGCAATGGGCTAGTCATGGGTTGGTGAAATCACAGGACCAAGAATAGATGGGACCTTAGAGGTCACTCTCCTTGGCCTTGTTCCCAAGGATCCTCACCTTTAGCAGAGCCCATTGTAACCTGTTTGGAGCCTCTGGGGTTACCATGGAAACCACCACCTTTGTAACACTTATGTTCACAGGCCTGGGAGTCTCTAGTTCAATTACATACCCAGGAACACAGGGTAGGGGCTGCCTGGGAAGCCCACCTCTGGTTTCCAGTTACAATTCACAGTCCGATTTTCCAGGGGTGCTGATGACAAAGCTTTATGACACTAGTGGCCTCACCAGGAAAAGGGATAGCACACTGTCCATCCGTTTAGGGATCTGAACTAAGTCCCACTATTCAAGGCTAGGACAAGGCATTAGGCCCACATTCTAGATGGTCTCTGCTCAGATCCAGGGAGATTCCAGGCCCAATCACACTTCCAGGTCTCCTCTCTCACATCTGCCCAGTCCGGGGGCCATCTAGGGATGACAGAAGGGAATCCATACTAGGGATATATGGCGTGACGGCTCAGTTCCCACCTGCATGTCAGTTTACCCAGCTTGAGTAGAGCATTCCTGGCTCTAGGAAAGGCCCCAGAAGCCTGCCTTATCCTCTCAGCCATAGCTACTGTGGAGCGTGAGGAAATACGGGGCCTATGGACAGTGATGAACAGATACTGCTCGCTGAGGGCCCGCCATGAGCCAGATGCCATGCTAGGGACTTATTTCTGTCTTCAAGGAGTCCTGTCAAATGGGTGCTCTCCTTTTTTTTTTTTTTAAAGAGGCATGTTTATTTATTTATTTTTTTTATTTGTTTGTTCGTTTTGTTTATACATGCACTGGGTACAGTCAGAAGCGCGGGAGGGTGAGAGAATTCACCAGAGCCAGAGCAGGGAGCAGAACAGGCAGAAGGACCAAGGTACACTGCTGAGGGGAGCAGCGGGTGGCAGGAGAGGTCTGCGCGCCATGTGGGACCCTCCTCCGGTGGCCGGGGAGCAGCCGGGGATCGAACCGGCGCCGCAGAGGCCGCGGGCAGCTTCGCAACCCAGCGCTCAACCGCTGCGCCACTGGGGAGGCCCCTCCTTATTCTCATTTTACATAGGGAGAAACTGAGACCCAGAGAGATAAAGTAACATGCCAAAGTCACTCAGCTGCTGAGTGGCTGGGCTGAGACTGGAATTGAAGTGATCTGGTCGCAAAGCCTAACACAAGCTTTCCCTGTGTGCCTTAACACTACTCCTAGGCTCAGATGGACCTGCTACCCTCTTCCAATTCTGAGTCACTTGGCTCCACAGAAGGCTGGCCTCTGGTGCCCAGAACATAGCCAGCTCCTGAGCAGTGCAGGCCAGAGGCTGCCTCCCTCCTGATCTCAGGAGTCAGTGCATCAGCTTATGCCTCAGATGGGCCTTGCTGGGGTTGTTGTCTCTTGACCTGACATGGACATGGAAACACTTTTCTGCTATGGCCAGAAAGAATATGGGAAGAAGAAAAAGTATAAGAGTTTGTATTACTCAGGCCAAAAAAGCACATGACCAGATTTCCTGGGATCTGCCTGGGCCCCTCATTTTCCCAGCCAGGGTACCCTCAGGATCCTGATGACCTTCTGCTGCAGTCACAGCAAAGGAAAGACCGAGCCAACTCCTGCTGAGGTTCTTGTTTGCGTGATCTCACGGGCCCTCCAACCAACATGGCCACGGTCCACAACCGAGGGAGGAGCAAACAGCAATCAAACACCGTCCTGGCCAACATGCCATGCGGGTCACCAGCCCACTCTGCTCTAGTCACACAGATGTCATATGTTGATATTTGTAAGTTGTCATTGTTCTTCATGTGAAAACTAGTGAACTTGACCTGTCGGTTATTAACTAGAAGAATAAAAGCAGTGTCAGGCCACGTAACCAACAGGACACATACAACAGTGTGACTATTCCTGAGGTAGTGAGTTTCCTGACTCACCCTCTAAGGTCAGTAACCAGTAGGTCAGGATCAAATTCAACACACTAAAATTCAGTAGGGCCCTGATCATGGGCTGGGCACATCAGTTTGCAACACTCCTCCGAGCAAAGAGCCATAAGAGAGTAGCCATTACAGGCACTGTGGGTCAAGTTTAAAAGTAAAGTACCAATCATTAATGACATAACCAAAGGGGTAGATTATACCCACCAATAGGAGATGGCATTACAAAGGCAGACTTTTATTTTTTTAATTAAATTTATTTATTTCTATATATTTTACATCATTGTTCATTTTTGCACAATATTTGCTTTCGCCTCTCAGGGATAGTCCCTGTAAAAATCCCCCCCCCCACTTCACCCGTGCACCATCACCATAGTCCCTTGTGCTCTTCCCTCCCTGTTTTGATCCCTCTCTCTGCGCCTCCCCTGCAGAATGTCTCTGATTTATAGTTGTCTGTTAATTTTGGTTATTTATTTATTTATTTTTCCTGATCCCTTATTTGGTTCCCCTAATTACTCCTACAAATGAAACTATCTGATATTTTTCTTTTTCTTTCTGACTTACTTCACTGAGCATAATCCCTTCCGGCTCCATTCAAGTTGCTGCAAATGGCATGAGTTTATCTTTTTTGGTTGCTGAACAGTATTCCATGGTGTATATGTACCACATCCTCTTGATCCAGTCATCTATTTTTGGGCATTTGGGTTGTTTCCAAAGCTTAGCTATTGTAAATAGTGCTGCTATAAACATAGGGGTGCAGGTCTCCTTTTGAATTAATGATTTTGTGTCCTTTGGGTAGATTCCTAGGAGTGGAATTGCTGGATCATTGGAAACTCCATTTTCAGTAGTTTGAGGAATCTCCACACAGCTTTCCATAGTGGTCGGACCAGTTTGCATTCCCACCAGCTGTGCAGGAGAGTTCCTTTTTCTCTACATCCTCGCAAAAGCAGACTTTTAAAAATCAGAACAAGGAAAGAGAAAAAGGAGATGGGGAAAAGGCACTGGCCTCGTGTGTGACTTCTGGCTGGGCAGGCGCCAGCTGTACCCTCCATAGGATCCTGTCCTTAGGCTGGACCTTCCTGTTGCCACCCAGCATTTTATCTAGGTACAATATACAAAGTAACTATAAAATCTAGAAACAGTAATAATTTTAATACTCTTTTAACAGAAAGAACTTTTTAAATTATCCCTGGAATATAGTAAAGATGCAATTTTATTCAATGAGAAATCAAAACAAACTGATCACAGTGTCTCACCAATGCACAAACACCGAGCTCAGTAGAAACTCTGCTTATCCATCACATTCATGACAGGTTTGCACAGTGCACTGGTCCACACGAGGACGATGTGGACAGAGTCTTAAATAAACCACTGAGATGATTGTCTAGGCTTTCCTTCATGGCCACCCTGGAGATAAATGAAACCTTAAAGGGAAAACACCTGCCCTATTCTTAAAAAAGACTCAGTGATCTAAAGATACAAATCCTTCCTGACTTAATCTACAAACTCAGAGCAATCCTGATTAAATGATAACTGTGTTGGGGGTGGGGAGAGTTCAGCTGGAAGCATTTAAACATGAGCAAATAATCAAGAGAACTCTGAAAAAAATTAGCTAGGAAAATTGACTGACCAGATATTAAGACTTATTAAAGACCGCTGACTTTGGGCCTCCCCGGTGGCGCAGCGGTTGAGCGCTGGGTTGCGAAGCTGCTCAAGGCCTCTGCGGCGCCAGTTCGATCCCCGGCTGCTCCCCGGCCACCGGAGGAGGGTCCCACATGGCGCGCAGACCTCTCCTGCCGCCCGCTGCTCCCCTCAGCAGTGTACTTCGGTCCTTCTGCCTGCTCTGCTCCCCGCTCTGGCTCTGGTGAATTCTCTCACCCTCCCGCGCTTCTGACTGTACCCAGTGCATGTATAAACAAAAAACAAACAAATAAATAAATAAAAACATGCCTCTATAAAATAAATAAATAAATAAAATAAAAAACACCCATTCTCCTTTAAAAAAAAAAAAAAAGACTGCTGACTTTATATAGCAAGATGCCACTGGCATAAGGCCAAGTAGATCAATAGAAGAAAAGAGAGAGGTCAGAAATAGACTCAAGTATACATGGAGAGTCCACATAAGATACAGCTGCACTTCAGAGGACAGGAGGAGGGAAAGAGGGATCATTCAATTAGGAAAAGTGACTAGACAATGTGGGAACAAATAAAACTGAATTTCGGGAGCCTCCCTGGTGGCCTAGGGGTTTAGTCTCACCACTACCACCAAAATGGCACTTTTGATCCCAGGCCAGGATTAATGGCAACAGCAGACCTCTCCTGTCTCCACTGCTGCTCCTTTTAGTAGTGTATTTCAGCTCCCCACTCTGTCTCTGGTGAACCCTCACACTCCCAGCCACCTGCACTTCTGGTCTACAACCCAGTTCTTCTGCACCAAAATAAATAAAATCTTTTAAAAAAGAACTGAATTCATTTCTTAAGCTAACATCAATTTTAGGTGGCTGAAAAATTTAAATTTAAATAATAAATGAAAAAGTATAAAAATAATAAAAATACTGGTTACTCTTTGTTGTCCTTATTATTGTTTTTGCAGTCTTTCACATAAAATCCATTGGTCATAAAAGAAAGACTACAGAAAAACTTGACATTTTTCGTAAGGCTAAAATTACCCCAAATTCAAGACACAAACAATAATTGTCACAATAATAAATGAAAAGATGATCAACCTCATCAATTATTAAATGTGAAAAGATCCAATTTCTTGCTAATATGGCAAATTCAAAAATAATTATTAGTATACTGCTTAGTGTATTGAGAGTTTGAAGAGATAGAAGTTCTTATATGTTAATGGATTATATATTTTCCTGACCAAAGGTTTTGTGTGACACATTAGTATTTTAAATACTTCTTTTTGATGCAGTAGAAGTTTCACTTTAAGGTAAACCTATACCTGAATTTCCTGAGACAGTCCAGGATCCACCTATGCTCTCAGGAGCCCCTCTGAATTAGAATTTGTCCTAGTTTAGGTTTTAGATTATATTATCAACTGACATTATTAAGCATTAATTCTACAATTAAACTCACACAAACATATGAAATGTATATTTTACAATAGTACCACTATTTATTAAAAAGACTAGAAATAACAAATGTGTATTACAGTATATCTCTATGATAGAATTCTAAACAAATGTTAGAAGGAATAAGTTATATACGTATCATGTGATTCATTTTGTATAACCCATGTAAATGGACAGATATATCTGGGAAAATACTCAGCAAACTGCTAACCAGGGCTCATCACTAGAATGTGGCTCTGGAGTGGGCTGCAAGACTGAAGAATTGTATTATTTTCTTTATAAAGCACTTTAAAAAAAACTAAATAAGCATGTATTCTTTTACAAGAAAATTCTTTTCAAAAAAAGCTAAATCTTAATTCTTCTCTATCAAAGATGAATGATTTGAGCTAATTGCTGTCATCATCCACACCATCATCTTGAGAGTGAATATTGGGTATAAATAAATAGATGACAATTAACCTCTCCTTGGCTGCCACATTGAGGGCAGAAGTACCAGCAGGAACAGGTTACTCTTGATGGAGAGAGAAGGGGAAAGAAGTGGCAGGGGAGGAAAATCATTTTCCTTCCACCTCTCTGAGTGCTTAGTTGAGATCCTTATAATGATGTATGATTCGCCAAAGAAAAACAAACAAGTTTATTAGCATGTATACCTCTTGTGTACATGGGAGATACCCAGGGGAAAGTGAGCAATTCCCCAAGGTGGCTCAGAATTCAGGATTTAATATCATCTTAATAAGGCATGGAGGGGATGACATAGGTTCTTGGTGGAAATTGAAAGGCTTTCAGCAAAGATGAAAGGGCAATAGATGGGGGTGTGAGAGTGCCCACAAGCCTCTCTGCGATGAGGTCCCCCCTACCCTGGTTGGTGAAATACCCAGGGAGGTGCTGATGGCAAGTGAGTTCCTTTTGGAGGATGTCTTTGCACAGACAGGGGGAGTTCACAGAAAGCCTCTTCCTACCTTTGCTGTGTTTCAAGTGCCTACAGTTCAAAATAATCAATATACCAAATGTGGCATTTTGGAGGAGAGGGGAGGCGGTGTCTTCTGCTGTCCTTCAAAGTGGAGGGACAGGAGCCATATCTGGAGGCTGAGCCCTAGTGTGTGCGGGGGAGGGGGTAGTGAATTCATTGTTTGGATGGTGCTTGCACACCCAACTGATTTTTTTTTTTTTTTGCTTGTGAAAACAGATTCCCTTTTTTATTCCACATATATTGCACACACTGGACTTCTCTCCTGATTTCTTCCCAAAGCACAAGCCTAACAATTGAAAATGGGGGAGAAGGGTGGAAAGGCTAAGAAGCCAAGTCCTGCCAGGGGCCATCAACCTTAGAAGGACCCTCGGAAGACGCTGGGACTCAGGCGCAGGGGTGATTGGTGCCATTTCCTTGTCTGTTTTGTCCATTTTAAGTGTTGGGTTTTTTTTTTTTTAACCTTTTCTAAAGTACTTGGTGTTGTGTGCCTAACTTAGTGACTTTGTTCCTCAGGCTAGTTCACAAGCCACTCTGCAGTAAGCAGCATCCACAGCCTTTCTGATAAGGATGTCTACCACCCAGGGGCGCTGGGCAGAGTCAATAAAGTCTTCCCATCATGCATGGAGCCCTTCACAAAATGACAGTCTCAAAGGTGGGGGTAGAGCAAGTCTTTGGAGCACGACATGCACCGTAACCCTCTGTTCATCCCATCATGCTCAATACCTATTTACTGGAGGCCCAGGTCTCTGAACAGGGCCACTGATGGGCCCAGGGCTGCTTCCCGCATGCCCTACTGCTGGACTTGACACAGTAGGTGCTAGGGGTGTGGTGGGGGGGCTGTTGCCACATAAAGAAGGTGAGCACATTGTGTCTCCAGAGACCCTGGTTCCACAGTTGCTGGAAGAGTGGGCAACATGTCTGATTAAGTGCTCCTTCCAGAAGGTAAAGAAAAGGATCTCTACAATGGGGGAGCCTCACAATAGGATTAATGTGGGAGCTCCTATGTTCTCCTATCAAGTTCGTAAGTTAGGCCGATGGGCATGCTTTGTGTTCAGGAGGGACAGACATGACTGTTTTATTGTGGACGAAGCATCCTTTGTGGGGAATGACATTATTGTGGGTTAATGGTAGATACTGCATTTCTCCCTTGCCTGATATCTTCGAATATTACATTAAATTGTTTTTAAGATACTAGAATGGCTATTAAATTAGCCGGACCCTTTTGCAAAGCAGCCTGGCAGTACTAGCGTAATAGCCTCTGGCACAGGCCTTGTCTATTTTTTTCTGTCCATTACCTTCTTCTATCTTGGCAGAAAGCCAATTGGGCCCCAAGTCTCCTATATATCCAGAAGCTATAATTTAACTTTGAGAAAGAGGGAGAGATTGACATGTATAAATAGGTCCCCTCATCGAAGATCTCTGTTTTAATCGCATAATTAATTATAGACAAATATTAGGCACAAAGATGTTCACAACAGTCTTATTTACAGGAATGAAAACTTGAAAACAATTCAAATGTCAACAGCAGGGAAAAGAGTGAGTAGATTATGTTCCATCAGCTGAAAAGAATATTTGGCAGCCATTTACAATAATTGTTATAAATTGTGGGTAAATAAATACACTCTTATGTGTTATTAGAGGGAGTATAAATCGGCATAAATCTTCGAGGAAAATTTACCAGTATGTATTAAGAGTCTGGAAAAGATGTATACATTCAATTCAACTTTAGGAGTCTGTCCTTAGGAAAGGATTAAAAATGGTTCTGTTTATAATAGCAAGAGATTGTGGAGGAAAAACACCAAGATTTCCAATAACAATGAATTGATTTAATAAGTTATCGTACGCCTTTCAATAAAATACATTGCAATTATTTAAAAAGATGTAGAAATGTATTTTTAAACATGGGAAGATGTTCACCATGCACAGTTAATTGGGAAAAAAGCAGGCTACATATCAATACGTGCATTTTGGGTTTCTTTTTTGTTTATCTGAATGTTCTAATTTATCTTAATGAATAAATATTACCCGTGAAATCAAGAAAAAATAACATTAGCAATATTAGCTATGAAATCTGTGTAGCCACACAGAAGAAAGCTTGCACAATAATGGGAGGAAAGGGCAGGATAAAAATTGTATATACTCCAATTGCAGCTGTGTAAAAATTATGGAGCTTGACAAGGAAGGCATACTGAAAAATAAAAACAGCGATTTGTTAGGACGGGGAGATTATGGGTGATTTTCCATCCTTTCAGTTATTACTGTTTATGTAATTTTTATTTTTTAAGTGGAATAAGAAACCCTTTGAGACTTTCTCCTCCATAGCCTCTCCCCTCCTTGGCATGGTTGTCTTTATGGAACAAAATCTGCTTACTAAAAATAATGCTTTATAAAGGGCCTAGGTCTTTACAGCTTATTTTGATTTCCCCTGAGTGAAGTCAGTCATAGTGTCCCCTTCTCTTTTTATGGGAACACATGTCTCTACCCTATTTTTTACCTGCCCTGATCCCTTATCCAAGCACCCAGATGCTATTGGACAACACAGCCCTTCCCCTGGGCTCTTTATTTATTTATTTTTTTTAAATTTTGGGTTGTTCTATATTTATTTATTTTAAAGACTTATTTATTTATACAAGCACTGGGTACAGTCAGAAGCGCAGGAGGGTGAGAGAATTCACCAGAGCCAGGGCAGGGAGCAGAACAGGCAGAAGGACCGAAGTACACTGCTGAGGGGAGCAGCGGGCGGCAGGAGAGGTCTGCACGCCATGTGGGACCCTCCTAGGGCAGCCGGGGATCAAACGGGTGCTGCAGAGGCTGCGGGCAGCTTTGCAGCCCAGCGCTCAACCGCTGCGCCACCGGGGAGGCCCCCCCTGGGCTCTTTAAACACACTCTGGCCCCACCCCTTTTGACTGTCCTGGACACCACAGATCAACTTGCCAGCCTTGAAACCTAATGTCTCAGAGTCTTGCTGGGGCAGGAACCATGAACTAAAATAAACCACTCATTATGAATGGAGCATGTTTAACCCCTCCCGCAACAGCACTGCCATAGAGAGCTCTGGAGAGTTTTCTTTGTGGAGAACAACTTAGCAAAAAAGTATTAAAAGTCTTTAAAATATTTATACCCTTTGGTCTAGCAATTCTGATTCTAGGGTGTTACAAAATGATAAGTATATGAACTGTGGGTACAAAGATAGACTGCTCAGTAATTTTTATACTAGTAAAACAGTGGAAATTACCTAAATATGCAACAATGAGAGGTTGGCTAAGTAAATTATGGCACATATGGTTACTATATATAATACAGTAAAATTAGAGTTTTAGATAAATAACAAACAATTTTTTAGTATAAGTATATCCCAACTATTACAGGGGATATACTTATTCTAAAACCATATTCATTGTTTATCTCAAATTAGAACATCACTATACTAAAAAAAAAAAATCTATTTGTTGTTTATCTAAAATTCAAATTTACCTGGGCATCTTGTATTTTTTTTTTTAAGATTCATTCATTTTTGCATACAAGAACTGGATTACAGGCCAGAGGTGTGGGGGGTGAGAGGATTCACCAGAGACAGAGTGGGGAACAGAACAGGCAGACTGACTGAAATACACTGCTGAGGGAACAGTGGGCCAGTCAGGAGAGCTCTGCTGCGCCATGTGGGTAGCTCCCTGGCCAGGGATTGAACTCGTGCTGCGGTGGCTGCGGATAGCTTCATAGGTTGCATCTTAACCCCTTGCACCACCAGGAAGGCCCCGTATCTTGTATTTTTATTTGCAAAATTAGACCACCCCACAATTCATATAATAGAATACATTAAAATGTATGTGATTAAAACAGGGACTTTTCAATGTGTATCTTCTGTGCTTTAGCTAGAATTTCTCCTGTTCATTTTGTGTTTTAGACTTCTGTGTAACATTTGGTTTGAAAATAAGAGTTCCATTACTAAAAGAAATTTGAAAAAAATCTGTTTTAGAACACTTTAACAATAAGAGACAATGCTCATAAAATAAGTTTAAAATCATCTTAAAAATAAGTATGATTCTATTTTTGCACATACACACACATGCACATTTAAGGAGAGAGAGAATGAGAGAGTCAGACACCAGACACTGGTTAAAAAGAAAAGAAGATCGTTATTATTCCTGGGTGATGGGATTATAGGAGAGTATTAAAAAGACTTCCCAAAGATTTTTTTCCAATTTTCAACAAAGAACTGAATGCATTTACATTGTGAAAAAAAATTACTATTTGAAATATACATCCTCTCAGATGACGTTAATACTTTGTCACCATTAAGACTCTGTATTTGGAAGTGATGCTTGTCGGGGAATGTAATGACTCTGGGTCCTAGTCTCAGATGGCACATCACACTACATTTTGCACACAGTTCTATCTCCCATTTCTTCTTAGGACCCCTCCCCTAGATTCTAGAATGCAATTCCTTGACTTGCTTATAAAGCTACTTCCTGTCCTTGTGGCAGTGGTTCTTGACCTTTGGTGTGAGAAGGTGTGGTCACGCACCTGCTCTCAGACCCTGTTACAGCTATAGACTCCCATCAAAATAAAAAGCAGATGTGAAGCCACATGGTGGTAGGTTCACAGACTTCCTGGAGTTCATCCTTGGACCTCAGGTTCAAAACTTCTGGTATGATCCTAAGCTTTGGCAGTCGCTGAAGTCCTGACTGGCTAATTGCCTTTAGGACCAACTGGCTAAAGATGGATTTTGAAAAGAGGGACAAAGTCAGGGATAAAATATAGCTCAGTGCTTCCAGGGCAGCACTGCCACCAGTGTACATGTGTGTGTATGTAAAGCATTCAGTTTGGGAGGGCTCCATGAACAGGCAGAAGAACCAGAAGGGAAATTCAAAGTCAGTACCTCTTACTTTGTATGACCTGTGCCTTTGGGTAGTTGAATGGGCCAGGGAGGCAGTTGGGGGAGGAGTATTGTGTTAAGTCCAAGTTGGTCACCCACTCTCTTTAAAGACTCTCTCAAGCAGCTATACCAAAACCAATCTTGTTTATGCCCCTGGAGAACCAAGCAGGGACTGACAAAGTGCAAAAGACTGCGAGTTGCGAGGACAGTCCTCTGCAGGGCGGGGTATTTGGGCAATAGTTATGGAAATGTTTAATATGCATGCCCTATCTCTTAGTATCTCTATAAATAATCAAATCAAATCAAAACAAAAACTTAGCTACATAAAGAGGCATTTGTGTAGCATGTCAACCAACACAAAGTTATCTCTGATCCACTATATATTTTAAAACAAAACGTAGTCACCAAACCCTATGAAAACAACATGAATTTTATGTCCTTTCCAGGGGGAAAACCCAATCTCCTACAAAGCTCCAAGCTCAAGCTAAAGCTGCCTCTCTGTCTTTTTCATCTCACTCCTAACAGAATCACAAGACCAAAAAGTGACTAAGACAGCCATGTAAAGTGCAAGGAGCACAGACTTCAAAGTTATGCAAGAGGAAGATATGGTTGCTCTTCTAATGGAAATAAACATCGTTTTCTCTCTCTTTTTTGCTATCATCCTGATGTTCATTTGGAAGAACAAATATCTGAAAAGAGCCCTACTCCTTCTATTCCTTCCACTTCCCTCTCCATCCCCAAGGGAAAATAAAAAGCAGTAGAAAACACTTGTCTTGCCAGTTTTTAAAACTAACTCTAGGGCCTCCCTGGTGGTGCAGGGGTTGAGACACAACCTATGAAGCAATCCACAGCCACTGCAGCATGAGTTCGATTCCCGGCCGGCTAGAGAGAAACCCACATGATGGGACAGACCTCTCCTGTCTTGCTCACTGCTCCCCTCAGCGGTGTACTTCAGTCTGTCTGCCTGTTCTGTTCCCTGCTCTGTCTCTGGTGAATCCTCTCACCCTCTGCATCTCTGATCTGTACCCCAATTCTTGTACAAAAATAAATAAATCTTTAAATAAAATAAAATAAAACTAACTCTAAAGACACGATAATCAAAACAATATGGTACTAGTTAAGGAAAAGACAAATCAGTGGAACAGACTATAAACTAAAAATAATATATACAGGGACTTAGTGAATAACAAATTGCATTCTAATCTAGTGAGGAAAAGAGTTTGACATAAACAGTGCTGGCATAATTGGCTATTCGTACAGAAGAAAACAACATCAGGTCCTCACTTCTCAACAGAAACTGATATAAATTCCAGATACATTTAAAATACAAATATAAAAATATCTTAAACTCTAGTAGGATAACCAAGAGGTAAGGAGGATACTTCAGGAGGGTAGGAAACCCATAAACCATTAGGGAAAATATAGAGAAGTCAGACTACACAAAAAATGAAGAATTGTCCCATGGCAAAAATACTGTTAACAAATCTAAAAGACAACAATATCCTACTGTTCAATAATTCAATATTTATATCACATTTCACAGATAAAAGATTAATCCCTGAAATGTGCTGAATTCCTCCAAACTGATAAGAAAGACAAACAGTCAAAACAATAAATGGGCAAAGGGTGGGGACAATTCATTAAAGAGACAAAGGGAATTACCAATAAATATAAGATACAGCAGATAGGCAGAAAATCAACATAAAATAAGGTGCTGTTTCCATTTATCCGATGGGCAAACATTTTTAAAGAATAATAATGCCTCCGCTGGTGAAGCAGCAAGAAACACAGCTAGCAAAGGAATTTATTTCCATCACCTCTAGGGAAAATAATTTGGCAAGTTGTGTCTAAATTTAAAATACACAAAGATTTGGCCAGTGATCCATTTTGGGGGTTTTACCCAACAGAAATAGAAGCAGGAGTACGTAACGTCTGACGTCTAAGAGTGTTTATATAGCAGTGTGTATACTGGCAAAGACTTGAAACAGCCTGACTGGCCATTAGTGTGGCGTGGTGAAACAAACCGTGGTGGGGCAGTCTACACAGTGAGCGAGGTCTAAACTCATTGTCTTGGAGAAAGCCTCTTCATGTTCGCAGGGAATCATACATAAGGTGAGATACCATTGGCAGCATACGGGAGAGCTGGCTACGCAGGTGTATGCACGATGTACAGTGTTTTCATGATCATTGAGGAAAGAATAGAAATTGAAAAGGCTGGGCCTCCCCGGTGGCGCAGCGGTTGAGCGCTGGGTTGCGAAGCTGCCCGCAGCCTCTGCAGCGCCAGTTCGATCCCCGGCTGCTCCCCGGCCACCGGAGGAGGGTCCCACATGGCGCGCAGACCTCTCCTGCCGCCCGCTGCTCCCCTCAGCAGTGTACTTCGGTCCTTCTGCCTGCTCTGCTCCCCGCTCTGGCTCTGGTGAATTCTCTCACCCTCCCGCGCTTCTGACTGTACCCAGTCTTGTATAGATCAATCAATCAATCAATCTTTAAAAATAAAATAAAATAAAAATAAATAAATAAAAATAGAAAAAAAAAAGAAATTGAAAGGGCTATTAAAGTTTAACATGACAGGCTATTAAAGTTTAGCTCTAGGATGGGGAGAAGGGGCAGGGAGAGAGTTTTATCTTTCTCTTTAGCTGGCAGCATTTGTTAAAATAGGTGTGTGTTGCTTCTGTTATTTTAAAAAATCTAATAATCCTTTTCAAAGAGCATGGTCTGCCCTCATGAGCTATCTGACCTAGTGCTCTGGCTGTAAAATGGGACTGTGCCTTGAGGTCCCAGGAGGATTACATGAAATACCACACACAAAGAGCTGCCCGAGGCCAGTAGAGGAAAAGGAGGCCCAATGAATGAATAGAGGCGTTTCAGCCAAAGCCTTGAATGGGGTAACGAACTAGGGCTGTCAGTCACTCAGTTTCTCAGGGGGGACCCTATGTGGCTTTGCTCCACTAGAGGGCTTGTTATGAGATCTGCCAAGCTCCAATTCTTCCTGAGCCTTTTACCTAGACCAAGTTTAGAGGGCACAGCCCTGGCCCTAAAACTGAACACTGCTAGCTGGCTCTCTCAGGGACAGGCCACTCAATGCTCTTGGCCTCTGCAACTGGACAGCATCTCCTTCCCTCCCCTGTCCCAGAAAGACCACACCCTGACACTCCACACTGCACCAGCGCCCCTGCTCCGCCTCCAACTTCTACCACCCACCACAAGCCCAAGTCTCACTCCTCTGTCCATGGGCCCCAAACTAACACCCATCACTTCAAAAGCCAGTGACACCCAGGAGGTGGTACCCAAAGCCAGCCCACCCCACTCTCCCCAGTGCCGTGGTGGATGCTGTGAAATTCTGCAGATACCGGTATCATCCAAATCTACATTCCAAGCCTCCCCTGCAGGCTTCACACATCACCCAGGCTCTGAGTAGGAGAAAGAAAGAATGGTTTTCCCAGAGATCAGACAAAGTCACCTTGTTCTCTGGGGACCAGCAACTCTTGGAGGTAGCCCTGGCAGCCACAGCAGCACCAACGGTTGTGGTCCCAGCAGCTGCAAGCGCTGGGATGGTGTCACTCCTATCCTGGGTCTGCTATTCGGGGGCTGCAAACTGTATATGAGTCTGGGGTGCATTTGTGTGTGTGCACAGGTGTGTGGTGGGTGTGCTTATGTGTGTGCACGGACACAAGTTTTCGTATGAACATGGGCTTGTTTGTGGATACCAGGGAGTGTGTGTGTTCACATGCTCTTGTGCGTGTTTGGGAATGCGTAGTTTTAATATAAAAGCTCTTCAGGAAGGCAAGGGAATCACCTCTATGGTTACAGATGTACTTATTTTGGCTCTGACTAATTTTTTCAAAATTCAAAATCACCTATGGCACATGCAATGTCCCTGCCTGGGGTCTGCATGCTTAGGTGCTACGAGGCCCCCAGCTTTGCAGCACCAGTGGTGCAGAGAGGAAGTGGCAGAACTGTGGGCCCTCTTAGAGCCTCCAAGGCACACAGCTCAACATGCTTTTTAGAGGTTCAATGAGGCAGAAAAGATGTTGGGGTTCTAGGAAGCAGATGTCCTCAAAGTGGACAAGTTGAACAACTTCACCAGCCTCAACCTTTACCTGCAACATGAAGGCAATGACAGAAACTCCTCTGTGAGGGCTTTCTGGAAATTCAGTGAGGTAATTCCTGCAAAGCACAAGGCACAGCACACCTCAGATCCCACCCAATCCCCTTGGCTTAGGCCCCAGATGCAAGAGCCCCACAGTCCAACTCCTCCCTTTCCCATGGCCTCCAGGTGACCTGGAGGTTGTGCATGTGACCCTGCTATCCCTCTCCCACATCACCTTGCACCCTTCCTTTCATGCTGGGACTGGCAGAATGGCTCCCACAGAGAAGGTGGTGAGAAGAGGAAGGGCTGTCCTTCCATAAGCGCATCTGTTCAGGGTCTTCAAGAAGTGCACTCCTCTGGCACAAAAAGAGATTCAGGAATTTGCAGTGAAGAAGGAGGCGCTCCAGTGTGCACACTGACCCAGGCTCAGCAGAGCTGTCTGGACCAACAGAATAAGGCATGTCCATAGCATATCCTTGTGCTGTTGTCCAGGAAACGTACTGGAGATGCAGAGTCACCAAACAAGCTGTATACACTGGTTACCTGTGTACCTGTCCCCACTTTCAAAAATAGGCAAATAGTCAAAGAGGGGATGAGAACCACTGATTGCCAAATAAAGTTATAAAACTAAAAAAAAAAAAAAACACACAAAAAACTTCCCCTCTGCCCCAATACCCACCTCCCACACCCCCAACATCGTTCATCCTCAGGCACTTCCAGCAAAGCTGTGCATGTATGTCTCTGACTCAGGGCCTGTTTCCCAGAAACCTGACAGTCTAGGTGAGGTCCCTTAGGGAATGAGTGAAGATAAAGCAACAAGCCTTGAGCCCCAGGCCCTGCAAAGTTTAAGGGTCACAGGACAAAGAAGGGGAGAGAATGGCTGGAAGAGTGTGGTCTCTAGAAGCCAGCATGACCGGAAATATGGCCAGGTGTGAGTAGCCTTCATGAAGGCTGAGGACCAGGAATTAGTGATGGGATTCAGTCAAATAGAGGCCACTGATGACCTTGACAAGAGCATTTTGGAGGAGCAATAGGGACAAAAACCAGATTGGAGCAGATCAAAAAAGAATGGGTGGAGAGAAGCAGTACAATAAGCACAGACAACTCTCTCCAGGAGTTCTGCTATTTTAACCACAGCAGAGTTGCGGTAACAGCCCCCAGTGTCCCTAGGACCACCACACTCACAGAAATGAGCTTGTAGGGGTAGACACCTACCCTGCCTGCCTCAGTCTGCATCACACCACCATTTTCTTTTTCTTTTTTTTTTTTTTAAAGATTTATTTATTTGTTTATACAAGCACTGGGTACAGAAAGAAGCACGTGAGGGTGAGAGAATTCACAAGAGCCGGGAGCAGAGCAGGCAGAAAGACCGAAGTACACTGCTGAGGGGAGCAGCGGGCGGCAGGAGAGGTCTGCGCGCCATGTGGGACCCTCCTCTGGTGGCCAGGGAGCAGCCGGGGATCGAACTGGCGCTGCAGAGGCTGCAGGCAGCTTTGCAACCCAGCGCTCAACCACTGCACCACCGGGGAGGCCCCACACACCACCATTTTCAATGCTTTGTCCATGGTTTCCAGCTGCTCTCAGCCTGGAAGCAAAAGTGCAAGGCCTCGGCCTCTGGTGTTGTCGAGTTCACTCTCAGGACCGCTGAGGAGGCAGGAGCAGCTTTCCCAGCATGAAGCCACCTCTGCAGGATAGCCCCTGAAGATACCCAATAAAATCTCCACCAGATCTTCCCACTGGGCCCCCAAATTTGGTTTATCAAATTGTTTTCTGCCACAAGGACCACTTACTTTCAACAGCTGTTGTCATAGCAACCAAGCAGCCAGCCTGCTGTTCTAGCTAACAGCCACAAACCTCCCGCTGGCTCTTTGGCTTGGAGAACTCAGGGGAAGGTACCCCAAAACCATCTAAGAGGCTGGAACATGGAGGAGGGACGTGGGAAGTGAGAGAGGGGAAGGGAGGGTGTTTGTGAAGTGCCAAGCTCCGTGCTTCCTGCAATTATTCCAGAATTCTCCACCAGCAGGTTGTGACTGGGAAAGTCTGTGAAATGACTTGTGTCAGAGAGGTCCCTCATCTTGTGAGACAGGTCACTTCTGCAGAGACACATTCACCACTCCTTCTACTCCCCTTCTGCAAGCCAAAGGAGGAAAGTGTTCTCCCAGGACAGAGACGGGGGCCACACAGCCAGGAGAAAATCCTGCACATGGGCCGGGACACTGTCCTCACTAGCAACCTGTTTAACATGAGGCAAAGTACTCAACCTCTGTGAGCCTTCCTTTCTTTAGCTGTAAAATGGGGATGAGCAAAGTACCAGGGTCATCAAACTATTTCAAAGATTAATTGAGACTGAGCACATAAAGTGTGCAATGCACAGTGCCTGGCACACACAGGCAGTGGAGCATATTACCACCCCTGCTGATACTGTTATCATCCAGGATGAGCACGCTGGTTAGCAGGCCTAGAGGCTGAAGACATAAGTGACTTACAAGAACAGAATAAGAGCAAACCTCAGTGTAATATATACATTGTCACTTTTGCTTAAAAAATGTTAACAGTGAACATCTTTAAGTGATGGCACTACATTTATCTTGGTACTTTTTGTTTTACCAAGTTTTCTGAACTGCTTCTGTAATTAGAAAACAACACTTCAAATAGAGGTTAGAGATGAATATTAAAAATAAGCTATAGGCTAAAAACTACTGAATGATATACTTAAAATGGGTGAATAGTATGGACTGTAAATTATATCTCAAAAGACTATCTTTAAAAAAAGACCTTAAGAAATGCAGGAAATAACCCATTTAAAAATTCTTAATATAAAAATGTAACACTAAACAAAATTAAAAATAAAAGCAAGAAAATGAGATAAGAGCTAAAAAACAGCTATTATGTGAAAATCAAAAAGCTGAACTCATTGGTGCAATGAGGAAGAATCAAGTACTTGTATATATTACTGGTGGGAGTGAAATTGATACAACTACCAAAGAATGAAAATCACAAAGGTCATGAATGCAAATACTCTCTGACCAAGCACTTTCTTTTCAGGAAATGTACCTTATAGGCATTCTGATAGAAATGTGAAATGATGTCCGTACAAGTTTAATTACAACAGCAATGTCTGTGACAGCAAAAGACAGGAAACACTCCAAAAGCCAACCAGCAGGTAACTGGTGGGATAGGTCAAGGTACAGCCATACAATGGAATCATATAAAGCTATAAAAATAAAAGAATGAGGGAACTATCTTCTGATATAAAAAAGTTCACTAAGATTAAGTGAAAAATACTAAACTACAAACAACATATATAATACATGAGCTACCTTCTATTTTTTTTAAAGATTTATTTATTTATGTATACAAGAGCTGGGGCACAGGCCAGAGATGCAGAGGGTGAGAGAATTCACCAGAGACAGAGTGGGGAGCAGAACAGGCAGACTGATGAAATACACTGCTGAGGGGAGCAGTGGGCAAGACAGGAGAGGTCTGCTGCACTGTGTGGGTAGCTCCCTGGTCATGGTGCGAACTCGTGCTGCAGTAGCTGCAGACAGCTTCATAGTGCTGTGCTTTACCCCTTGCACCACCAGGGAGACCCTGAGCTACCTTTTATGCCAAAAGTGGGTAAAGACTTCGTATCCATATTTACCTACACATGCATTTTGCAAAAATACATGACAATTGGATCCTCCCTGGTGGTGCAAGGGGTTAAGCACCACACTATGAAGCTATCCACAGCCTCTGCAGCATGAGTTCGATCCCTGGCCAGCCAGGGAGCAACGCACATGGAGCAGCAGACCTCTCCTGTCTCGCCCGCTGCTCTTCTCAGCAGTGTATTTCAGTCAGTCTGCCTGTTCTGTTCCCTATTCTGTCTCTGGTGAATCCTCTCAGCCCCTGCACCTCTGGCCTGTACGCCAGTTCTTGTATGCATAAATAAATAAAAAAATACATGACAATAACAATGGTTGGAAGGGACTGAATGGAAACTGAGCAGATGGGGAGAGAAGTATCCAAAGTGAATCTTTTCCCTGTATACCTTTTCATACTCATGGTTTTATAATCTTATGAATATATTACCAATTAAAAATTGAGTAGAAATTCATGTTTAAGGAAGAAGTTAGAGTGATGTGAAATAACCCCTGTGAGGAGTCCAGATGAAACTACAGTGGAGGGTGTCAATGCTAAATGTTGAAGTTGGTTGATCACTCTGTGGAGTTCATTGTCCTTTTATAATGTTTCATAATAAATTATTAAGAGGGCCTCCCTGGTGGCGCAAGGGGTTAAGTACCACACTAGGAAGCAATCCGCAGCCTCTGCAGCACGAATTTGATCCCAGGCTGGCCAGGGAGCAACCCACATGGCACAGCAGACCTCTCCTGTCTTGCCCGCTGCTCCCCTCAGCAGCGTACTTTGATCCATCTGCCTGTTCTGCTCCCCACTCTGTCTCTGGCGAATCCTCTCACCCTCTGCAACTCTGGCCTATACCCCAGCTCTTATATGCATAAATAAATAAATCTTAAATATTTAAAAAGTATTCATAATGGTCAAAAGGAGGAAACAATCTAAATGTTTATTAAGTGGTAAATGAATGGACAGAATGTGGTCATCCACACAACAGACACATTTTATCAACAGAAAGGAACAAACTACTGAGATGAGGATGGACCTGAAAAAACTCAAAGTGGAAGAAGCCAGATGCCTGAGCACATACTGTACGATTCCATTTATATGAAATGTCAGAAAAAGGCAGATGCATAGAGACAGAGAGTAGTGGTTGCCTAGGGCTGCGGGTGGGAAGGGGAAATGACTGTAAATGGGCAAGAGGGATCTTTTGGGGCTAGCAGAAATGTCCTTGATTATGGTGATGGTTGCAAAACTTTATAGACTTAGTAAATTTAGTAAAAGCCATTGAAGTGTACCCTGAAAATAGGTGAATTTTATTTTATTTAATTTTTATTTATTTTCATGCAGAAAAACTAGGGCACAGGCCAGAGGTGCAGGGGGTGAGAGGATTCACCAGAGACAGAATGGGGAGCAGAACAGGCAGATCCACCAAAATACACTGCTAAGGGGAGCAGCGTGGGTGAGACAGGAGAGGTCTGCTGTGCTATATGTGGTCCCGCTCCCTGGCCGGGGATCCAAACTAGGCCATCATGGTGACATCGCTGAGACCCAACCCCTAGGCCATCAGGGAGGCCCAACAAGTGAAGTTCATAGAATGTAAATTATGCCTCAGTAACATAGGTTTTTGTTTTTTTTTTAAAGAGTAAAGGAATGGAGGATACTAAGAGATGATAATGATGAAGAGCATGGGTACTGGCACTGGACTCATTGGGTTAAAGTATCAGGCCCCCAGGATAGCTAAATAAGCTAGTCTCTTCCTTGTCCTTATCTATGAAGCAGTCCAACATTAGCCAGTGCTTGCTGGAAGCCAGGTGTTGCTCCAAGCATGTTATAAATATTAAGCCATTTAAGCCTCAACTCTTCTAATGAAGATCATCATTTTACATCACTTTACAGATGAGGGAACTGGGCAGAGAGAGCTTAAGTCACTGGCTCGTGGCCACACAGGTCACACAGCTAGCAAGCACAGCATAGCACGTAGCCTGACTTGAAGGGCCCCACTGCTTAACCAGCACAGGGCACAACTCACAACGATACTGCCAAAAAAAGGCAAATCCATAGAGACAGATAGAGAGCAGTGGTTGTCTAGGGCTGGGGGTTTGCAGGGGAGTGGATGTAAATGGACAATTAATTCTTCATGAGAATTAGATAAAAAATAATTAATACAGGTGTCTGACATACATTAAGTGCTCAATAAATGCTAGCCAGAGAAGAAACCACTCTCTAATTGACTTAAGTGACTGGGGTTTATACAATTGTATTTTTAAATGTTCAGGGAGTAAAAAGCCAAGCCTGTTTAAGAAAATGTCTGAAAGAAAAGTACTAACCTCTACAGATCAGCCATAAAGAAATCCCTTTTCTGTCTGGTTTAGACATTAAAGGATAGAGAGCCGAGAGAAGGCAACACGGTTCCTAGTGTGTTCGTAAGTGCCTGGTTTGTCTGGAGGGCGCTGAGACAGTGTGTTAAGGAGTTGAGAATCTTGCCTTTGGAGCAGAACAGAAAGAAGTTTCCTCTGGGCTTCTTTACCTACCTGGTCTTCTGATCAATGACCACATATATAACTTCCGTCAAGTCTCAGCTTCCTCAACTGTCAAATGGGTTAGGAAAAATTGTAGCTCCTTGGGCTTGTGAGGGTTGCATATTATAATCAGCACAGGTTCATGGCACATACTTGGACTTAATAAAAGGCAATGATCGTATTACCTAATTCTCTCGCCTACAGATATATTTCCCGTTGCAGATCATTAAGGAAGCAGTGCCTTCATAGAGGAAGCTTACCCAGACATCGTGGGCTCCCAGCACTGTAATCTGACTCCACAATGGGACAAGGCTGCCAGGTGGGTCAACCCTGTCCTCACTGTGGAGGGAAGTGCAGTCACTGTCCCCAGGAGGCAGCTGCCAGGCTCTCCGCAGCATACCTGCAAACCTACCGGACAGAGTAAGCCACCCTCACTAGACTAATGAGGAAAGGACCAGAGGTTTTATTTTAAGTAGATCTATGAGTTTGGTACAAGGAAGGTTATTATGGTGGGATGGAACAGTCCCGAAAGTGGAGCAGGAGGCTGGCCAGGCTAGGCATCCGGACTGCTGGTGAGCCATAGACCAGGGGAGGGGGAGAGGGAGGGGCGCCTTGGTGTCTTCAGGGGACAGGGAGTAGCAGAGGAGCGTGCATTCCCTGCCCTGCCTGCATTGGAGGAGGGGCAGAGCCCAGAATGCAGCACCATCAAGCATCTGACCTACCTTTGGCCTTCAGTCCCAGGAGAGAGGTCAAATGAGAAACAAAGAAGTGGTTTGAATAATGGCTCAGAGTACTAACTTAAGAAGGAGACTTACCTGGGTGAGAACCCAGTTCTGCCCCTTATTAGTACACAATTTGGGGCAAGTTACTTGACCTCTCTGTGCCCCAGTACTGACCCCACAGGGACACTGGGTGAAGAAAAGGAGATCACGTGTGTAAAATGCTCAGCTCGGTGCTGGGCATGGAGTTAACGCTCCATAAATAGCAGCTATTATTAAGCTACTGTGGAGGCTGAGACAAAGCCACCCCTTTCCCACCCCAGGTTCCTGCCTTAAAGAAAGACCATCAGGAAAACTTCAGGTCTGTGCCCAGTAGGTGCATCGGAACCCCTCCTAAGATAGCAGTGCTCCTGGGTCACACCGATTACGGGACTTGGGGTACTCACCGTAAAAGTGACCACAGATCCTGATGTGTTTATGGCTCTGGATCATTTGGGAAGCAATTTCACATTTACTATTTCTTGGACAAGACTGTGTAATCAAAATAGCCATTTTACAGATTAAAAAACTGGAGAAATTCAAGGGGGGAGTTCCACAGCTAAAGAAGTGGGACTTAAGCCCAGGATGTTGGGCTCCTGTTCCATGTCACTTTGACCTTCCTGGCAGGGGTGAGGGCTTAGCCTGTCCTGCCACACTGCCTTCCTGCCTGAGCTTCTGCACCCGGTGGTCAGCTAGCACAGACCTGGAGGCAGGCCAAGACCTGGGAAGATGGACCAGTCGCTCCCACCACTTAGGTCAAGAGCAAGGACAGGCCCTGGTCTCAGTGGGCTGTGTCCTCACCAGCCCAGCTGCCTGTGCAGCAGGTCACCCAGCAGAGAGATGTGAGAAAATCAGAGTTGAGCCTCCTAGGATGCTTTGGGGACAAACTCAGGTGTTTCCATGTAAAATTTTAAAATACTAGCTTATGGGAAAAAAAAAGACCCGCCCTTCCAGAAAGAATTTCCCTCATCCCCTAACATTAAGGTAAAGACCACTGAAGTTGAGACTATGAATATTAAGAGGGTCACTGAGCCCCAGCAAGTCTAAAGGCCTCTAACCCTGCTCTCCTACCCTGTGAGCCACAATACACCCCTTCCCTGAAAATCTGGGGGGTCCAAGGAGCTCTGCAGTCCAGAAAGCTGAGGGGAGCCTTTCCAAATGACATCTCTTCCTGTAACACAGCTCAACGTCGTCAATAATGGTGCTGGTGTGGAGGGTTTTGCAATTTAATTCTTTCCAGTTTGAGCTGAAACAGCATTTTCTTTCTCTACCCTTATTTTCAAGGGCCGGTAATTTTCTGAACCCATTACCATTTGGGCTGAGATTTTGTTCCAAGTCCAGAGGTGAAGTATACAGGGAATTTTCCTCAGCAGGTCTGAATACTAGAAGGTGCCCTCAAGAGTCACATTCTTAATGTGAAACTTTCAATCACTCTCCACCATACCATCTTGGGGTCAATGAGAGCCTGACTATTTTTATAACCTTTTCCTTTGCTTCTGTCAGTTTGAAATCATCAACACTGAAACCAAAGGGCAAAGCCCACTTGGATGTCTTGTCTCAGCTCCTCTGGGGAAGCAGCAAAGACAGCTGACTCTGGGAGTCTGCCCTGCAGAGCTACCCTGGTTCCAGGCAACCTGGATTCAATTCTAATGCCTTGGGACAGCTTGCTCTTCCCCTGCCTTCCTGTCTGCCGGTAAGGCCATCCAAAATGTTGGTTTCTCAAGGCAAAGGGTCCTTCTCTGGGGAGTGCTGAATCCAGTAAAACAACTGCCTCCCAGGAACCTCAAAGTGTGGGTGTGTCAAGGCGCAAAGAGCATTTAGAGATCGCAGTCCTGACAACAAAGATGCACATGCGGGCGGCCACAATAACCTGTGAATGGTGGCGCTGTCTCTCACTTTTAAGGTTAGAGACTGACAGTGACCAACAAAGCATACGTGCAGATTAAATTCATTAACAAAAATAGCTCGGAACAATTTCTACACTGAGCACGGAGGACTGCCTTTGTTTTGGGAAGCCCAGCATCCATTTCTTCTTCCTAAGAGCACCCAGTTTCTTGTTAGGGATTTACCGCTAGCTCTGAAGGCAGCCTTTCTGGGAGGGTAAAACCCAGGGCCTCTTCCACACTCCCCATCTATTTCACCACCCAGCCAGAGGGTCCTGGCAGGCCTGTTTGGGGCTATTCCACTTATTTCCACCAAAGGGCAACCACAGGGCTTAGTAGGTCAACAAAGTCCTACCAGGCTTCAGGCTTCAGACCAGGCGCAGAGAATCACAGAATTTGAGCTTTCTAGCAAGGTGACAGCTTCAGACCTGGAAGTGGCTGGTTCCATGCCTCCCCTAGTATACCAGCAGTACTTTTCTCTGTGAGGTAAGACTTAGGTCCGTGATGCTAACTTACAGCGAGAGACTCCAAAAATGGTGATTTCATCAAAGCAATGATTCCACATGGACTGTCACTCAGCCTCTCTGTGACCTCCGGCACCTCAGCATCCCTCAGAGGCCCCGAAGGGAAAACAAAACCTTTCTCTCCAGCCAGGAAAAAATGCCAGCATCAGACTCCCAGGAGCCTGGGTCAGCACTCACACCCTCATCCCTAGATGCTGACTTTCCCAGACCTGGGGTTGAGTTTTAAGTGTCTAATTCCATAGAGACTATTTTCTAATCCGCAGAGCTCTGGGTTGATGGAAACCTACTGGAAACTTCCAGTCCTAAAGGATGTACTCTGTGAAGGGCCCATGAATCTCATTATCTCAGAGTGATGCCCGGTGGTAAATTAGTTAGGTCTGGGGCACCTCACCTGGCCAGGCTCTGGGCTCACTAGGTGCAGAAGGAACAAAGGCAATGCCACAGGCCCTAGCTGGGTTTTGGAATGTCACTGGTTCTGGTGTAACTGGCAGGAGTGCTGTGGTCTTGTGGGCCCAGCCTATTCATTCACCACCACAGGCTTTTTTGCAGCTGGTTGTCAACCTGTTCCAACTGCCTTTTGGCTTGCCCTAATGCAGAACAAATGTCCTGTGGCTTTCTAAAGAGGCAGCATGGTGTAGCAGGAAGAGGTTGCGGCCAGGAGGCGGGGAGGCCTGGACCCCAGCCCTCATCTGCCCAAACAAGCCGTGTCACATTAAGCCAGTGACACTGGCTTAGGGAGAAAAGGAAACACAGGCTTCTTGCAAATCAGGCCAGATCTGCAGCCTCCCAGGACATTTCCTCAGATTCTACCGGCCTTTCCTCCAGTCTCTGCTGGAATGTAGCGGGGGGACTTGAGAGGAGCAGCGGCCAAGACCCTTGTTGCTTTGTGTTGGACTCATGGAGTCACTGATTCCAAGAACTGTTCTGTTTTTTATCATTACTGTCTTTCAGGACTCAGGGGACTTAGGGTACAAATCAGAGCTCCCGCTGTGGAGGGGTCTCTCTGAGGCCGCAGGATTAGCCACTCCACATGCAGATGAGGATCAAGGGGAGAATTTCTACTGGATTCAGGTCCTCAAGTGAGGCTCCTCAGTCCCCTACCTCACTTAGAGGCATCAGTTCCCAGTAGTAGCTTCACCTCAGGTCTGAATACAGATCCAGGAGAAAGATTTGAATTTCTGCTGCACCAAAGGTGAATTACTCTTGGGGCCTCCCTGGTGGTGCAGGGGTTAAGTCTCAGCTCTAACAAGCTATCTCTTGCCATTGCAGCAGAAGTTTGATCCCCAGCCAGGGAGCTAACCCACAAGGCACAGCAGACCTCTCCTGTCTTGCCTGCTGCTCCCCTCAGCAGTGTATTTCAGTAGATCCACCTGTTCTGCTCCCCACTCTGTCCTTGGTGAATCCTCTCACCCCCCACACTCTGGCCTATACCCCAGTGCTTGTATGTATAAATAAATAAAACAAATCTTTAAAAAAAAAAAAGATTTACCTTTGTTCTCAGTTTTCTAAAAGAGAAAGTTTACCCACCAGTCAATTTTTTAATTTTTTGGTATCTCAAAGGAAGCAGTAGACCTCAGCATATTTCACCTTTAAACACTTGAGCAAGCTTATCACTAACTAGAGTTCAAAATTTACTTAAAGTTTTATGTGGGGAGGGGAGGCGTAAAATGTACATATCTTCAGAATATCTTTTTATGACTGCTGATAAAGGCATACACTTGTTTTATCCAAATCCCTATCAAGAAATGGAATATTACTATCACCCCAGAGAGTTCTCTTATTGAGGGACTCTGTCCCTGCCCTATGTCCATATTCTCTGCTGCCTTAATCTGTGTGTTCTGTGCTCCAGGGCACTGAGCTCTTTACTCTCGCTGTTTGCTCAACATGGGCACCTGACTCAAAGGGGGGCGTCCATCCAGGTGTTGGCAGGTGACCTTTAACTTCTATGGCTGGGCTCAGCAAGATAAGCTGGGCCAATCAGAAGCTTTTTCAGGAGGTGGGAAAATGAGAGTTGCTAGTAGGGCAAGGACCACGAGTATGGATCTGGGGCTGGGCCACAGGCCACATGCCAGCAGAAGTACAGAGAAGCCAGGACTAGCGACGAACACAGGGTGTTCATCCACCCAGAAGACACAGCCTCTGTGCGAGGGGCCACATGGTCCCTGAGGGAGGGACAGGATACAGGGCCTCAGTTTCCTTGTTTGCAGCTGCAGTTCCAGGGCATGCCCAGCTTACCTCCCTGAGGGGTGGGCTGCAGGCACGACCCAATTTCCCTGGGAAATGGGAACAATAAGTGACATCAAAATAACAAAGCCAGGCCTCCCTGTTGGAGCAAGGGGTTAAGCACCTCACTGTGAAGCAATCTGCAGCCTCTGGAGTTCAATCCCCAGCCAGCCAGGGAGAAACCCACATGGCGCAGCAGACCTCTCCTGACTCGCCCACGGCTCCCCTCAGCAGTGTATTTCAGTCAGTCTGCCTGTTCTGTTCCCCGTTCTGTCTCTGGTGATTCCTCTCATCCCCCACATCTCTGGCCTGTACCCCAGCTCTTGTATGCATAAATAAATAAATCTTTAAAAAAAATGACAAAGCCAAACCCAACGCTACAGGTTTTAATGCATAATCTCATCTGATCCTCACAGTCTCCTCCAAATAAGCAGACAATTTACTTTGATTTCCCCAGTTTTGCAGTTGAGGGAACGCAGCACAGACACATAATTTACCAAAGTTCATGGTAGGCAGTGGGGCCCGAGCAAGTCCCAGTGTTTTGCTAGATGAGCTGCTAGCATGCTCAGCGGAGGGCCTGGAGCAGGCCTGAGCTGCTCGCATGCTACCTGGAGCAGGCGTCACAAGCTAGCGGTCCGCCTGTAAGGAGCCTCCTTGCTCTGGCTCTGACCATCACCTACCTCAGGCCAGGTGAGGTGAATTACCTGCAAGGGGCAGCCCAGGAGTGGACGGCGGCATGTGGGTGTCCCAGCCACCTGAGATAGCTGCGTGCATCTGTCCTCCAGGCTGGTGAAGAACCCTGGCCTTTAAAAGTGGGGTCATGGCAGGAGAGCCACCGCAGCAGCAGTCAGCTCCAGTGCCTGTCTCCCGGGAGAAGAGCTGACTTCCTGCCCTGGGGAACTGCCGCAGGTATTAGTGTGGGAGACAAGGAAGAGGTCCGGTCCTTTAAGGCCCCCGCCAGCTCTGAGAAGGCAGGATGATTCTAGCCCCAGGAGAGGGTCAGAGAGGCCTTGCTGCAGGGCAGGTGTGAGTGCCCTGAGTCGGGAATCCAATTTTCCAAACCCAAAGGGGCGAGGCTTAGTGGAATCATTCTTCTAGCGGTCCACTTGTAAGGAGCCTCCAATCTCTGGCTCTGACCAGCACCTACCTCAGGCCAGGTGAGGTGAATTACCTGCAAGGGGCAGCCTTGCAGGTGTGGTCTCCCTGCTGTAGGGTTTTCTTTTTTTACACTCTATATTTTTATTCTACTTCATTTTTAAAAACTGTATTACTTGTACTGAGGTTTACTACACTGTACACCATTGTAGGGTAAGGTGAAAAAGTATCAGGCTTTTCTGCCCTCCCGGCATCAGGATAGAAGATGGATCCCTGCGGTCCTGGATGCATGCCTGATGGCGGGCCCCTGGAGTAGGGTGCAGGCATGCGTAAGTGGGGACACCTGGGCTAAGGCTGGGCTTATAAGGGCAGCATCATGGGGACGCCAGTAGAACAGAGAGCAGAACGAACGAAAGAGCAGAGAAGCAGAGACCACCAGAGAAGGCCGGAGAGCCCAGCTAGAGAGAAGACTTGCTGGGGGCTGGGAGGCCTGCCAGCCTCCCGGCACCCCTGCCTGCCGTGTACCTGGTAAATCCCAAATAGAGCCTGAAAGGGCACCGAGGGCTCCAGGACTCCTCCTTTACCCTGTCTGCTCGGATCATAGAAAACCTGCCCTGCGTCCTCCTGCCTTACAACCATTTAGGGAAATAGGCGCACACCTCTTCACATGCACGTCACCACACCACGCCCACCACCAAAGCACCCGGAACCTTCCTCTATAGACCATTGGGCTCCCTCCTCCCTTTGTTCCCCACTCCCAACCTTTCCTTCTGGTAGCTTCAATTCCGTAGTCATATGTCTAGGGTTTGTTTTGGCTTCGTTTAGTCTGTTTCTTTATTTTGTTTCTTTATATTCCACATATGAGTGAAATAATCTGGTATTCCCTTGGTATTTATCCACACCTCTGTCATGATCTGTTCCCTCACTGGACTATAAGCATCTTGAGGACAGAAGCCAGGGAGCCTTGTTCACCTTTGATTCCCTGGCACCTGCACAGTTCTTGATGTATAGCAGGTGTTTAATGAATGGTATTGACAAGAATGATAATGACACAGGGAAGCTGAGAAAGCAGAGGGAGACCACACCGGCTGCCCCTTGCAGGTAATTCACCTCACCTGGCCTGAGGTAGGCCTCTCTGACCCTTTCCTGGGGCTAGAATCATCCTGCCTTCTCAGAGCATTTACTAAGCACAAGCATTCTAAGAGCACTACTTAGACAAATAGTCAAATCCTCCTAAATACCCTGTGATGTAGGTACTGAGGCACAGAGAGGTTAAGTAACTTGGCGAAGGTCACACAGCTAGTAAGTGGTGGAGCTACATTTGAATTCAGGCATTAGATTCCTATGTATTGACCCTACCCTATCTTTCCTACCCTGGAAAAGCTGTCTGGCATATTACACCAAGCTCCTTACCTGCCTGAGTCCAAGAATCAGGACATGTAAGGGGCTGGGTGTGAAACTGGCAAACACACTGACATCCTGGCAACTAAGACGTAGGTGCACGAAGGGCTACACTGTGTGCAAAGCAATGCGGTCATATCAGTAATAGGCAGCCTTCCTCCAATTTGGTCGACATCGCCACAGGCCTATCAGGTGCCAGGCACTGTGTTGGCCCTGGTGCAAACTAGACAGTCAGCTGCCACAGAAGCTGAGTGAAGGGCATTAGTGATCCATCTTTGTGACATGCCTCCTCCTGGCCACACTCCACGTGTACGGCGTCTTTTCTGATATAACCCCTAGGACTGACTACTATCCCCACTGCACAGATGAAGAACACAGAGGCTCAGAGAGTTTAGAGGTCAGGTTATGAGCTCTCTAACACCACATGCTTGCTCCACATGGCAGGCCCCTACAGAAGTGCACAGCACAGCAGCCTCTCCTCTCCCGGCTGTGCATTCCCGCAGAGAGCAGAAAAGAACACACGGCCAAGATCATTTCCAAGACTGATAAGTGTGAGAAGGCAATAAAGCAGGGTAAGGGGCTGGAGAGAGGAGCCAGTTGGGGTGGGGCGGTGGGGCACTCAGCAGTGGGGCAAACCTGTGCAAATGGCCCAAGGGGGGCAACTTGAGCGGAGGGGAGGAAAGTAGGGTGGTGTGGCTGGGACACAGTGAAGCTCGGTAGAGAGGGAATTTGACCCCGGGTCTGGCAGACTCCAGCCCAACGCCTGTATCAATGCAGGCAGTGTACAAAGGAAATACACAAGGAACCACCCTTCAAGGTAAGAGACCAGAGCAGCTTCCCAGCTGCTCACTAGGCAGCTTGAGTTGTCTGCATGCAAAGAAAAAAAAAGCAGCTCGGGCAGACATAATCCTTGTCAACTCTGATGTCTCTCCAGAGGTCCTCTGGGGCGAACCCCACCATGTAATTTATGAAAATTAATCATCTAACACTTGGTCTTTGAAGTGCTCTCTGTATGCATGTGCACACTAGCAGGAAGTAATTCCAGAATGAGTATCATTCCTCTAATGACCATCACAGTGGCTTGGGGCTTAGACAGGCCCTGGGGACAAGCTCAGCTCCCACCCAGCACCTCACACTTGGGCAGAGGACTGTGTCTGGAGTGATGGGGACTGTGCCGGGCTCTCCAGGCCTGTGAAATGTCAGATGTCAGGAATGCCAAACCTTGTGTCCTGGAGAAAAGTGAGAGTGATGTCAGCGTTCTGGAGCCAGCCACTTCTCCCCTCGGTCACGACAGCACATGCACTCAGCCTAAGAGATGGAGGCTGGGCTGCTCTCGGGACCACACAGCCCTGCTGGCAACAAAAGAGATTTCCACTGCCCCGGAGCTCTTAGAGCATGGCCAGGTGGCAAGCAGAGAGCAGAGGAGCGCTGGGTCCACCAGCTTTGGTCTGGCTCCCCTTTCCCTCTCATCCTTTCCTCCTTCCTATCCAGGGGTTCAGCGGCTGCTTCAAGTGGGACCTCACAAACCTAACAAGGTCTGGAACTGAACTGGATTCCCCTCACAGCAGAGGGGAATCTTCTGTGTGGTGAGGAGTCCAGGCACCTCCTTTACACACCAGCGCGGTAACTGTTGGCTGCGACATCAAACAACTTCCCTGCTCTCTGAGCCTCGGTTTCTTCACTGGACAGTGGAGACATTGATAGTCCCTCATGCAGAGTCAAATCAGAGAATGTCTGCCAAGCTCTTCACCCTAGCCCGGCACAAAGTAGGCTGTAGGTTCAACCATCACAGAGTCACTGAGTGCTATCGCATGCCAGGACTTACGGAGGTCAAAGTGGAACAGCCAAGGAAAGCAATTACATAGCGCGTCTGGGCTGAGCGGCACAGGCAGGGTTTTCATTGGCCATGAACAGCCCAAGCTGATATTTTTGGGCTGCATTTGGGTGACTGATGCTGGACATGCCACCCCTTTCCCTTAGAGTTATGACGATCAGTGGCAACTTTTGGCAATGGTTGTGGGCAGTCAATTGGGGGAGGGCTACCTAAGGGCAGTGTCCTCAGTTTCTGCCTCAAGAGAAGGGAAGGGAGGTGAAGGGAGGTGAAGGGAGGTGAAAGGAGGTGAAGGGAGGTGAAGGGAGGTGAAGGGAGGTGAAGGGAGGGTGAGGCTTCTCCCAGGACTGATGAAAGCCAGGCCCTCTCAGGGAGCCCTACAGTCTGGAGATAAAGAGCTTTGGTTTCGGGGGTCCCTCTTCCCCCACCTCCTGCTATGGGCCTTGGGTGAGTTATTCAGCCCCCTGGAGCTTCATTCAGCCAACCATCCACTGCATACTCACTAGGGGCAGGCACTGTGCTGGGTGCTTGGCTCCCTTTTCTGGTAAAATTAAGGAGAGCAGTTCCTCAAAATACTAAAAATGGAATTAACATATGACCTGTCATTCCACTTCTGATATACACACATACCAATTGAAAGCAGGATTGCAAACAGATACTTGTTTCATCCATTTTCACAGCCGCACTATTTGCAGTAGCCAAAAGCTGGGAGAAGCAACTTAAGTGTTCATCAACGAATGAATGGCTAAAAATCTGGTGTGTATATACAATGGAATATTAACCAGCTTGTAAAGGAAGGAAATTCTGACAGGACAGTTGCTATAAGGATGAATCTTGAGGACATGATTCTAAGTGACATGATCTAGCCATAAAAACATAAATGCTGCGTGATTCTACTTAAATGAGTCTCAGACTAGGCAGTTATATAGACAAAAAGTACAACAGTGGTTTCCAAGGACTAGGGGAAGGAGAGGAGGGGGAGCTGGCATTTAATGGGTTCAGAGTTTTAGTTTGGGAAGATGAAAAAGTTCTGGAGGTGGTTGGTCGTGGTGGTTGCAGGGCGATGTGAATGGCCTAATACCACCGAGTCTGCTTAAAAATGGTTGATGCAGTAGAGTGTTACGTGAATTTTATCACAATTTAAATAATCAGAAGAGCTAATCAACTTTAGGCATCAACGCCACTATTATTTCTGTTAGGTGGGGAAGGTGGCGCTCCTGGGAGAATGAATGGATCATTCCGGGCAGGGTTCTCGGTACTCAGTGTGCTCTGGAACCGAACAAACATCGGGCTCAGGGGGAAACAGCAGTGTTTTCCTCTCATTCTTGCCCTAGTCCTGCTCTGTTTCAGGCTATGACCTTATGAAACAACTTGGAATTGAGGTACCACACCGAGCTTTTGCTCAGGACATACCTCCTGCCCAATGTTCTTTCTTTCTATGTCCAACCAGGATGTTCTCACCTTCAGGGACTCCAGGGACTCTTTCATCCCTCAGCAAAGGCAACCAAGACTTCACTATTCTCAGCACTTCACCCTATGATGGCACCCACACCCTTCCCCACCATCACCAGCTCCCTTATAAGCCCAAAGAACCAGGTCCTATTCGCACTTGCACTCCAGATTCTAGCTTTGTGTCTGTCACATATTTTAAAATAAGTGTTTTCTGAGTAGAGAGGTACATGACTGTTATAGAACTCACTCCTCACGGACACTGTTCTGAGAGGTTTACGAGCACTCACAGTAACAACTCTTAAAGGGACTTGGTATCCAAGGATGGGACTCACCTCAGAGGGACTCACCTCAGGTGAAAAATGTAAGGGGGCACCAAACCCCTCAGGAACCGGGATAGATATTTTGATGGAACATTAAGATATTTATATTACCATTACAATAATCTTATGTTATTTTAATGATTTTTCATTAAATATCAATGCAAAAAGCCTAGAATGAACAAAATATTAAATTTTTAAATTAAAAAAAGGATCTGCACTTAGACCTCTCATCAGACTCCCCTCAGCCTAATCCCAGCCCTATCAGATTCTGTCTTTAATTAATTGTTTAACAGTTTGTTTGACAACTCCATTTCCAGCTATTTATCTAAGGGATGACTCAAAACATTGTGTGCAGATTTACCTACCAGGATGCTCATTGCTGTGTTCTTTATAAAAGTGAAAACCTAGAAAACATTTGATTGAATCATGTGAACTGCCAATATTTGATCATTTTTGACAAAAAAAAATCATATTGTTCAAACTAATCTAAATGTACAGCGTTTGCAAACTGTGATTATGTAATCTATGAAACATTCACTCAATGAAATATTAGACAGTCATTAAATATGACTTTGGAAGAAGACAAGACAGAAAGCTGTTCATGATATAATACTAACTGAAAAAGCAAGTTACAAAACTATATACAACCTATGATTTCATTTTTTTAAAAAAGTAACCAAAAATCTGAATGTTAATAGTGGTAAACCCCAATGGTAATATTTAGATTTGGGGTGATTTTCATTTCCCTCTTTTTGGCTTCCTGTCTTTTGTGTATTAAGCATGTACTATGTCTAAAAGGAGAGAAAAGAATAATAAAGAAAAATCTGGGCCTCTTTGGTGGTGCAGGGGTTAAAGTCTCAGCTCTATCAAGCTATTGACAGCCACTGTGGCCTGAGTTTGATTGCTGGGCAGGGAGCTAACCCACATGGCGCAGCAGACCTCTCCTGTCTCACCCACTGCTCCCCTCAGCAGTGTATTTCAGTAGATCTGCCTGTTCTGCTCCCCACTCTGTCTCTGGTGAAGTCTCTCAAACTACCCCACCCCTACCCCCGTACCTCTGGCCTATACCCCAGTTCTTGTATGCATAAGTAAATAAAAATAAATCTTAAAAAAAAAAAGAAAAGAAAAATCTCCTTGTCTTTGATCTCATACCTTTCTACTAAAAGCCTGTCCTCTCCTCAACCCAGTAAGCTGGCTCTGGGCTTACCTGCAAGTAAGTGAAGGGGCTATTGAGGTGTTCTGGACAGGATGGGCCACTAGAAGTCTGCACAATGTTTGCAGGTCTTGTCACATCTCCTTAGTTAGGGTTGTGGGCCATTAGGATGACCGATTTCCCCTCTGCTATTCTGCCTCAATGCAAGCTTTATCCCTGTTTCTTCAGGCTGCCAGTGTATTAAAACTACAGTGTATCAAGTCTACAAAGTGGAGAAAAATAACTCAAGCAAGACACTTCATCAGCACAGGATCAGTGAGCAGAAGGCACATATTCTATGATTCCTTCCTTGCCCTTCACAGACATGGCTAATCGATGGCTCTTTCCCACACAGCCTGGATGCTGCTTCAGAATCCTTTAACCGCCTGCTCCAGGCTGCCACTTCCACAGGTTCTGAGCTGGCAGTAGAGTTGAGCCCTATTTGTCATTCTGGCTCTAACAGGACAAAGATGAAATGCCAAAAGCAACAGACTGGAACTAATCCCTCTTCTTTCCAAGGGAGTAAAGTCTCCCCACCTCCACTGCTCCTACCCCTCCTTCAAAACCCATTTTCATCACGGTCAGAGCTTAGAAGGGATTTTAGAAAGAGAAGATGCTATAAGAAAACATTGCCCTTGGTTTTAATGATGGTATGAGGGTTAGGACCCATGCTGGGAGGTGGCCCAAGACCACAGATGATAGTGAATTAGGAACAAATGACCGAGCGACAACAGGTCCAGAAAAGACTCACTCTGCAGTCAAGGTAAACTAGGAACTAGCCATATTCTTTATATATAGCCCTCCCTTGACAGCCTCCTAGTACTTTAGAGAAGAGTCATGAACACATGTAAAGAACAGCTATCCAGGGCCTCCCGGGAGGCGCAGCGGTTGAGCGCTGGGTTGCGAAGCTGCCCGCAGCCTCTGCAGCGCCGGTTCGATCCCCGGCTGCTCCCCGGCCACCGGAGGAGGGTCCCACATGGCGCGCAGACCTCTCCTGCCGCCCACTGCTCCCCTCAGCAGTGTACCTCGGTCCTTCTGCCTGCTCTGCCCCCCGCTCTGGCTCTGGTAAATTCTCTCACCCTCCCTCGCTTCTGACTGTACCCAGTGCTTGTATAAATAAATAAATAAATCTTTAATAAATAAATAAATAAATAAATCTTTTAAAAAAAAAAAAAAGAACAGCTATCCAGGGCCTCCCCTGGTGGCGCAGGCGGTTGAGCGCCATGCTGTGAAGCTGTCCACAGCCTCTTCAGTGCTGGTTCAATCTCGGCCAGCAGGTGAGGGTCCCACATGGCGCGGCCGACCTCTCCTATCACACCCGCTGCTCCCTTCAGCAGTGTATTTCGCCAGTCTGCCTGTTCTGTTCCCTACTCTGTCTCTGGTGAATCCTCTCACCCTCCCACGCACTTGGCCTGTACCCTAGTTCTTGTATAAATAAATAAATAAATCTTAAAAAAAAAAAAAGAACAGCTCTCCAATGGAAATAGAGTGAAAGCCACATATATAATTCAAAACTTTCTAGAAGCTGCATAAAAAAGAAAAAGCAAATAGCAAAATTAACTTTAACAGTATATTTTGTTATTTTATTCAGTCTAACATATCCAAATGTTATAATTTCAACATATAATCAATATAAAAGATATCAGTGAAGTTTTTTATTGGTGTGTGTGTGGTTTTGGGGTTTTTTTTGGTACTAAGTCTTTGAAATCCAGAGTGTATTTTATAGGTAGAGCACACTTCTATTTACAGGCTAAATCTTCCCCAGAAATACTTGTTCTATATTGAGATTTCATAAAATTTTCTGTTGAAGACATAAGATTCCACATATTGAAATTCTTCTAAACACTCCTAAAAGTTTTCCAATAACTGAAATGAGGGTCTGCTTTTAAATTTAAATCAATTTAAATTAAATTAAGTTAAAAATTTAGTTCCTCTGTTGCACTGGCCACATGCCAAGCACTCAATAGCTGCATGGAGCTGGTGACTACCATATTGGCCAGTACAGGTATGTACCAATTGGGGCTCTTCCTACCTCTGTCAGATTCCAGCTTCCCATCAGAGACCCTGTGACTGTCCAGGCTTGTCTAGTGACCTACTATCTGTCTCCTCCAAAGACTCTTGCCTGGACACAAGTCAGTTTTCGGGCTAGCCACCCTGACATGGTTCCAAGCCTAGCTTCAACCACAGAGATGTGGTTCAGGGACCCCACTTGACTGGAAGGACTGTTTGGTGATGCTGCTGTGTTTCTTGCTGTGCAAAGAACCCCATGGACTAGCAATCTTGACTTGTGTCCAGGAGGGACTGAATTTCTTTTGGTGTTTTGAGAGAAGTCCCTTATCATTTTCATAGCCCCATTTTCGTAGCACTAAGACTGTTCTAAAACATCACCTACCACAGGCACCCTCTGTTCCCAAACACCGTTCATTACCTCCTCTGGTTCCTGTAGTGTGTCTGCTCTGTCCCTTAGGTGGTTCCCTTTCTTCCTCTGGTCTCTTGACATGATGAACTATTTGGGGGCTGGATCTCAAACCTACCACCTCACTTCTTCAAGGCACCAACACCAAGGTAGACATCATTAACTGGTCATAGTTCTTTCTCTCTGAGCCTCAGTTTCCCCCACTCTCTCCATCCTCCCAACCCCATGAGTGATTTAGAGGGAGGAAAAGATGACTTCTAATCAAAGAATCTGGTCACAGGTTTGTGAAGTACCAGAGATAGCCCCCTTGGAACTGACCACAGACTTAACAACTTTGAAAGGTGCAGCAGAAAGGGACCCCACCCTGTGGCACTCCAAGGCCAGACCTCCTTGAAATGAATGACCCTGAAACATCATCAGCTAACAATTTAGTTAAGGAAGCTAAGTGCCAAAGCTGCTGTGAGAAAATAAAGGGGTGACAATCTTAACCCAGAAAAGCATCTAAAAGGGAAAGACTGACTAGGGTCTAGAATCGAGTCTGTGTGACCTAAACTCCAAATACAGACCACTGTTGCTTGCCAGTAATGCATGCGGCCATATTATACCAGTCACCTGGGTACTAGAAAGCATCTCAAACATAGGTGGATATAGCCCCAGGTGGAGCTGTATTTCTCCTGAGAGCAGCCCCTTTCATCCATCACCTGCCTGAGAAAAAGCTGTGTGGTGTCCTTGATACTGCACCAGGTGTAGGGGTCCACCTGTATCTGACGGAAAGCCCTGGATGCTTCCTCCTGAAGGAACCTGAAACTTGGGACAGGAATGGGCAAGAATTCCAAGTTTCTACATCACCAGAAAACATTCTCTCCAGAGTCCTAAATACATCCAAAGAGAACACCATGAACCAGATGAGGAAACAAAGGAGGACCTGATCAGGTACCACCTTACAGAGGAATTCTCCTTTTCATACAAAACTCTCCCACTGGAGACAGCGCCCTCCCCAGCTGCCCTCCCCAGCCTGCCCTCCCCCACTACTTCAACAAGGACTCCATTATCTCTTCAGGCACCAACACCTCTGTTCCTCCTCACCAGCCTCACCCCCCAAAACACACACACACACATGTGCACACAGGCACACACACACACACACACAAACCTCCTCCTTGATCTCACTTTATAAGGAAGTCAAGCATTCCAGTCACAGAGTATATTTCAAAAATGTTTGTGTATCTCTTTAAGAACCAACACTTACTAATACATTTGACCATATTGCTGGAAAATTTTCTGAAATGAATGACATGGTCCCCGACTTACCAAGCCTGTACACTGAATGTTAATTTATCACTTCCTGATGACTCAAGGACATGTTACTGAGTCTGTCTTTACCAGGCCCTGTGAGACCTAATGATCTGATCTTCCACCTTGGGCCATTTCTACCCTTGCTTAGGCTGCCCCAGTCAAGTGCACCAAGCACACACCCTGGTCTTGGCTGTCTGGAACACTCTCCCCCTTTGTCTGCATGGCTCGCTCTTCATATTCATGCACAGCTCTAATACCATCTTATCCAGAGGCCTTTCCTGGCCAACTGCTCATCTTTCTGTCCCCTTTTGCTGCTTTCTTTCATTTTCATAGTATTTGCCACCACTTAACACATTGTATGCTTGTTTATTTATGCTCTGTCTCCCCCCCACTAGAGTGTGATCTCCTTGAAAGGCAGGGATTTTATCTATTTTGTTATCTCCAGTCTATTTCAGGGGCTCAGTAAATCATTGCCAAGTAAATGAACAAGTGACCAGCCTGCGCCCACTCCAGATGCTGGAGTGTCTGATGGTGGACTTCGCACATCTCCACAACCTGGGAAGAGCAAAGCGAAGCTACAGAGACTCCTGAGAATTCCTCTGTACAGTGTCTCCCTGGGGGAGACATACAACCAGGCTGGAGCAACCAGACTCCAGCCTCACATGGCCCTTCCTGGTTTGTCCTTCGCTATCTACTGTGAGTTCTCAGTGTGTCAGCAGCTCCCAGCAGTTCCCTCATCTTGCTTCTTCTAATCTGCTGTATTTGTGACCTACAAAAAGCTGAAGGTTGCCTGGGGATGACCAACTTCCTGAACTCCTTAAACTTATTATTATCACAATGTTAATTTCAAGCTTGTGGTCTAAAAGCAATTCCATGGCTGTCTTCTGAGGAAAGTTCAAGGGTTTGTGACTCTGGATTCTCTGCTCAGGAGTCTCTGAAGCTTTGCTTTGCTCTTCCCAGGTTGTGGAGATGTGCAAAGTCCACCATCAGACACTCCAGCATCTGTGTCTATGTGCACACCAGGCACTGCACTTCCGTAGGCCTCCAAGTCACAGAAGGGGAGCGGCATGGCTCCAACAGACAGTGTGTCCAGAGAAGAGTATGGGCAATGGGTAGGTCCTGTTTATTCCTTATGAGAATTTAAAGTTTTCTCTCTCTACTGAACACAGTGGTTGAGGTCTTTGTATACCTCATCCTCTGGCCTTATTCTCTCCTTGGTTCAAGTACTATTAGACCTTGAGTTCTGGCTTGGGGTCACCTCACTTTTGCCTGAGCAATTCAACAAAGAGAAGGGCGGTTTGAGCTGAGAGGGACCTCAGAGACCCTATAGTTCAGCTCTCATCTGACAGAAGAGGAAACTAAGACTCAGAGTAGAAGTGATTCACCTAAGGAAACACCTAGAAACAGGGCCACTTGGCCTTCATCTCCTCACAGCCTCATGACTGGCAGCTGATGTCTGTTCCTACCCGCACCATTCTTCCCAACTAGGGTCCCTGCCAGTCCCACAGAGGCAGGTGTCACAGCCCTAAGTATGTCAAGAGATGTCACCATCTCTGAACTCTGAGACCTTGATCTACCCTGGGCCACATGTCACCAGGCAGAAGACTAGAAAGAGGCACTGCTGCCCTTAGGCTAAAACTTGAAGTCACCTAAGGGGTTCAGAAAAGTAAGAAGGTTAGGAGCAAACCTGCCTCCAGGTGGACCCAAATGTGTCCTCAGCAGTATCTTGCTTACAGAGCATAATCCAAACGTTTTTCCATGTGTCCCTCTTGTCCCCAGATGTACCCTGTCTGCCACTCCTACTTGGTCTGGTCATGAAAGTCCTCAATAGTCATGCGGTCTTTAGCCAGATACCCTTAAAGGGGGTGGCTGAAATTCAGGCTGTGGGGGAGACCAGGAGCCTAGGTTTCAGCCAATACCACAATACACAGTTCATGTGTATTGTCAGCTGCTGCTGCCCTGGAAAACAATGGGTGGGGCCCAGGAGGACAGGACAGGCCCCCTTAATCTCCCCATGCAGGGTCAGGAAATAGACAGGAAATTGGGACGGTGGGAGGGGCCTCGGCAGGCAGGAGGACCTTGGTGGGCTCAGTCCTAGGGAGCAGGGAAGATGCTAAAAAGCAGCTCTTCCTCTTCTGCCTCTTTGCTCTGTCCAGTCTTGTTCTCTCTCCTTTCCTGCTTGGCAGCCCCAAAGGATCAGCAAGGGATGGCTCAGAGATATGATAGTTACACGTTTCTTTTAGCCACCTCTTCCCAGGTCTCAGTGGCAGCCAGCCCAGCTTCCCAAGGTGCCAGGTCTCTTGTGGTGCAATAATTGAACCCCGAGTCAAGCTTCGTTACAGAGCTGCCCGACTTCTTAAGAGACAACGAGGCTTTTTTCTCCCAGTCCCCGCTGCTGTTGGAAAGAGGTGCTGACCTGTTGACAGGGGGTGTGAAGAAAACACATATCAGGGTTCAGAAGTGTGAGACAAGGTTAAGAAGTCGACACCTTCATTGAGGAATCAAGAGTGACTTTACTCAGTCACTGAAGTGTTTTAAAAATAATTATCCTGATTGTCTTTAGCATTATCATATTAATAGAAGCTTATGTTGGAAAAGAGACAAACTATGGAAGGGGGATTATCCAAAATCCTACTTTCCTTACAGGTAACACTTTGTTCTAGATGGTGTTTGCATTTTTCTCCTAGCAAGTGCTTATGGATTGAATGCAAAGCGAGGCGCTGGGCCAGGGCTCCAGGGAAGACACACCACAGCACCAGCTCGGGTCTTGCCCAGGAGATGCTTTCAGGGAAAGCAGAGCTGGGGTTGCAGAGACAGCAACACTTCACTTGAAAGGTGCCAGTTGCCAGATCATGAGTAAATCACCAAATCTCTCCAAACCTCAATTTACACCTCTACTAGCTGGACCTAACAATAGGATCTAGTTTGTTAGGTTGTGGAGAGGATTCAAAAGAGTGAAAGTTTGTAAAACACTTTACAAGGCAATGAAGGAAGTCACCCAAAAATGTCACGCGAAGGTGACAGATGACGGAGGTTGCTTGGTGCAGCTCAAAGACCAAGCTTTCAGAACAGAGACCAAGCCACTGGAAGCCATTTCAAGAAGGGGCTGTCAGCCATCTATGACTGTCCTGCACCCTCGTCTGACCTGTGATCAGACTCACTGCTCAAGTAAATTATTACTTGACTTGTGCCTGAAAGCTCTGCTCCCCTGATCCTTTTGGAAGCCTTAGGTCTCCCGTCTGTTTGGCCTCCTTGTGTCTGTGCCCCACTGTTCATGGGGAAGGTGTGTCAGGTCTCCCTGGGAAGCAGACAGCAGATAAATCTTCAATCTTCTAACTTAATGAACTGCTCGGCTACAGGCTCACCTCTGACTTCCAATTTAGTAAGACTGTCCTCGGGGCAATCTGGCCCAGTCTTGCCTATCAGCGCCCCCTCTACATTGGCTTCAATGGCACTTCTAGACCCAAGAGCATCCTCTGTTCACAGGCAACAAACAGCACCTAAAAGGAGAGTCAGGCCAAAGCCCTTGGGGCAGCCAGTGGGGAAACTGGCACAGAGCTAAAGGGCCCATCAGGAAATGAGCAGCACCCTAAAACTAACCCTGTGCCACTGGGCCTTAAGCCTCCAAGGAAGGTGGGCTGTTGGGGCCCTTACCAGTCTTGGTGACTCTGAGCTGTGCCCAAGTCCAAGTGACAGGCCTCAACATGACACGCGAGGGGATCCAGGTCATGGAAATCAACCCTTTCAATCTGAACATTTTGGCAAAGAGAATTGCAGGTGTTTGTTTCTCCTGCCCCCGCCCTCTTTCTTGTGTGTGGCACCTAGACAAATAGAAAATCATTTTCCAGATAAACTAAATAAAATGAAAATCAACGTTTGGATTGTAAGACCAGTTAGTGGTTACCAGAAGGGAAAGGGGTAGGTAGGAAGGTAAATCAGGACACAGGAGAAAATGGCACGGTGAGGGGTAAAATCAGACATGTAACAAGCTGTTTAACTTAACCTGGTTTGCACACATGCCCACGGTCCATGGCGCACACCTGAAACTTACATAATGTTGCAGCCACAAAAAGGGAAATCGCTGTCTGTCATTTAGGCAAATCATATCCCGCAGTCTTAAAATGCACATAATACAAGTAAAATATAAGCTCATCCAGATCTGACTGAAATCTACTCTCAGAAAACAGTTCCAGAACAGCCATCAGCTGTGTTCTCTTCTGCTGGGTAAGCAGGACCCTTGTGAGGGTCACGCAGGACCTTCTCCTGACTGGCAAGTCCCTCTCAAGCAACAAACCACACACTATCCTTCAGGAGAGCTCCTGTAAGGCCACTGACCTGCTTCTAGAAATGAAGTTAATGTTTGTCTAAGGATAAGCCCTACAAATAATTTAACCATAATAGAAGTAAAGTCCAGAGAGGTTAAGTATTTTATGCATGGTCACTCAGAAGTATCCCAGAGGGTAAGAAACTCTGGTTTATGAAAATGCTGGCCTAAAATTTTCATGGTTCCAAATAGGAGACGTGTCACAATGAGAATATCTCATTTGTGGATAGTCTTTTAAAAAATGTCTGTAAGGTGAAATTCTCTGTCTTTCTGTCTAACACCTTAACATCCCACCAGCGCCTGTCAGAGAATTAGCATATGGAAAACCTGACACCAAACCAATCACAAAAGTTCTTCCCGCTGCCAGAGCCAGTGAGCCAGCGTGCATCAATGTAGACAGAAGTGGATGTACTCAAATCCACTGCCTTCCCTTCAAAGCACAGCCTGGAAAGATTACAAACCCTGCCACATTGTAAGCAATTATATAGGGAGGGAGTCAGTACCTCCCTTTAGTTTTACAGATTCCATAATAAAATTATTCCCATCAAAATTTGTAACACATGGACTGACAGCAGGACAGAATATTAAAAATCAGGACCTGTCTGAGAAATCCGGGCCCTACGGTTGCCATGCCGACACCCCACAATGCCAAACAAGCGATTCCAAGGTCCAGAAACAACTTGGCTTGCTTCGAATAGGCCAGACATTGGGAAGGCAGGCTGCCTCCAGGCCCGGCTCTTATGCAGACCCTCCCTTTCCCAGCTCAGCTCTCTGATTCCCCAGGGGAGTGATGATGACGCTTGTCTGAATTTTCTCAGCCTCTGTCAGCATGGCTGGCCACATCATTCTCTAAGAATCTGAAAATCCACATGCAGCATCCTGGCCCAACTAAACAGTGATATTTTAGAATGACCAAGAGGTGGGTGAGAGGTAAACCACAGATTTCAAGGAGAAAGTAAACCCTTAGCTGCATCTGGCCCTTGTAAGTTGAACAAAGGTTTCAGCTCATGGAGATATAGTCAAATTGGAGCTGCTCCGAGACATGGGCAAAAATCTGACTTCACTCATCTTGTAAGTACTTACTAAGTCTTGCTGTGTGCATCAATGTAAGGTGGAAAGAAGCTTCTAGCACAGTCCCTGTGTGGTAGCTTACATTTAGCTGAACAGACAGGGCAGATGACTGAGAATCCCACTGATGTGAAATACCTCGAATATAAGAATACGGCGTATGGTGTCCAAGGCACTGTGTAACTGGGGACCAGTACCTACAAACAGACACCCCAGGGCTAATAATAACAGAGATGAATAGCTGTGCCGTGTGGCCCGAGAAGGCGCTGAGAACTTCCTCTCCCCCCACTTTCTTCAACTCCACTCTGGCTCCCAGAGATGTGCCTGATATTCCTGTACATTTCAAACTGAGCTACCTGTTCACAGCCCTTTTCTAATCTATAGCAAGTCAAACGCCATAGGAACAAGGAGAGAACGAGGATGCTCCCAGGAGCTCCCTCATGACCTCCAATTTCTGTCCCTCCACATCTCGCCTCCAGCAGTGCCCTCCCCCACACCAGCTTGGGGGTTCTCAGTCAGGTGGCTTCTGGGTCAACCTCTGAGAAGCAGGAGAGAGGCCCTCCAACAAGGTCACGACTGTGAGACCCAAACACCACTGGGAGCAGCATCTCCCCTGTGTTACTCCCCTTGCATACAACACTTCTCCAGTTCTCCCTCCAGGCCAGACCCTCCTCCCATCACTACAACCACAGAGAAGGACAGAACATCTGGTCTGCCTGCCTCTCCCCTGGGGGCTCAGCCTGCCCAACCTGAGGTGGGGCTGGCCTCTCAGGGTGTGAGAAGGGAGCAGCGGGATGTCTTCACAGTGTGGAGGCTACCTGGGGTCTGGGGCTACTCCTGGATCTGCCCGTTCCCACTCCACTCTGTCAGTCCACCCAGATCCCCACATTCTGGGGTCTTTACAAGGGATGCTTTTATTTCATCAGCTTTTCTGTCCTAACATCCAGGACCTGCTTTGAAAACAGTCTTAGTGACAGGGATCATCAGCCCAGAAAGGAGCACCCAACCTATTTGGGTTTGCTCCCAAGAGAGTTCAAGCAGACAGAGATGTGGGAATTGGGAGAGGAAGACTGGGGGACACCCACAAACCCCAAGGTCCCCTCAGGCCAAACTGGGAAACATGGATGCTTTGTAAGGGATTTTTACTTCTTTCTGGGTGGCACAAACAAAACAGGGAATCTGATGCAGGACAGGACTATGAGAGTGCTTCCACGCCGATACCCTGTCCATCACCCCCCCACACACACACACATACACACACATTTCTGGGGCTCAGCTACCTTTGCACAAATATCTCAGATTCTACTCCTGGCCCTGCACTGCCTCTCCCCCGCTTCCAACCTCAAGGAGCCCCTAGCCACTTCCTCCCCAGACCTAGATCTTTTCACTATAGAATGGCCACCCTCTGCTCTCCTCCACCCAGGGCAGCGCACTTCGCTCTCTCCTCCTGGTCCCCCTCAGGCTAAGATGCCCCAGCCCAGCCGCTCATCCCGAGGGTTGCCGAAGGCGCTCGCCTACCTCCCGCCCCCGTTGGAAGAACGTGCCCGTCGGAAGAACGCGCCGCCGGAGCGCGCTTCGCCGCGGGTCCCAAAGCCTCCCGCCTCAACAGGTGCCCCGGCTACAAGCTGTCACCCGGGGCCCGGGCGGAGGCGGCGACAGGAACGCCCCCTGCAGGGCAGCGGGGGTTGCGCATCCCCAACCCTGGTCCCAGGAGCGCCGAGGGGCCCCAGCAGCTCGGCCGAGGCCCCAGTCGAGCAACGTCGCCTTTGTTTCCCCGCTGGCTTTGACGGCGCTGACCCAGTGAAAGGGGATCTTCGCGCCCGGGCAGACAGTGCGCGCTCAGGAGTGGCGATAAACTCTAGTGTTGGGGTGAGGGGCTTGTACAGAGCAAGACCTTTTCCCGATCCAGAGAACCCGGGGTGGGGGTGTTAGTGGGGAGTCCTCCGTGCCAAAGAAGCAGTTTCCAGTTGGCGCGGGCTGGGAAGAGTGTTCAAAGTCCGGCACAGCTCCTAAGGAACTCTGCCTTCCCCAGAGCCCCCACTTGAAGTCCTTTGCCCCCAGGAGGCTGGCAAAGGGGTGCGTGTGGTCACCAGGCGCTCCGCTGCACGCGGTTCCCACCGCCCGCTAGCTGCGCGCAGAGGCCGGCCCCCTTCCTCAGCGGGCTGGGCGCGGGCAGCCCCCGGCCCCCGGCCCCCGGCCCCCGGCCCCGAGGCGCAGTGCCGACGGAGCCGCCACGTTCCCAGCCGCGCGCGCACGCCGGGCCCACCAAACTTGCAGCACTTTCTCCCAGCCCCCACCCCCTGTCACCCCACCTCCCAAGCGAGTGCCTTAGCCCTGCCGGCCCGGCAGAGGTTACCATAACAACGGGCAGGAATGCTCCGACACATACAAAGCCGGCGGGGAGCGGCGGGCGCACAGCCCCCGGCCGGGCCCGGCGCCCTCCGGAGCCGTGCGGGGCCGGGATGCGCGCCGCGGCTCTCGGGCCGGCTGCCCGGCGCGCAGGGCACACTCACAATGAGCGGGATGGTGCGGTCCTCGCGGAGCGGCTCCGGCCTCCCGCCGGCCCTCTGCGCGCCGCGGCCGCCGGAGGATGCTGCGTGGGCTCGGTTGTCCTGCCATAAGTAGTAGAAAGTGCCCAGGATCCAGGCTACAGTCAGGATGGCGATGGCGTTGGCGCGGATCTTCCTCATGGTGGGCGGGCGGGCGCCCCGGCTGGGGGCCCGGGCCGGCGAGGTCTCGGGGCCGGGGCGGGGGCGCTCGCAGCCCCAGCTGTTTGTTTTCGCTCGCGCCCGGCTGCTCAGTCCTGCAGAGCAGAACAGGAGAGAGGTGGGGGGCGGGGGGGTGATAGGGAGAGACAGGAGCCCCGAGCGATCCTCACGGTCCTAATGCCCTTCAGCCCCGAGCGCGCGCGTCCCCGGGCGCCCATTCATTCGCGCGCAGAGCCCGCCCCGCGCTCCAGCCCCCGCGGCCGCCGGGCCGCTGCGCACCGGGAGAGGCGCCCGGCGGGTGCGGGGCGACGCGGGAGGGAGGCGCAACGAGGCAGGCGCCCGCGGCGGAATGGCGACGGGCCAGAGCTCGCCTCGGCTCCCGCCGCTCTGCGACCGAGTACCCGGCGGCTGCCCCCGCGCGGCCCGGGTCGGTCCCGCCTACCTCCACCCACCCCCGGACCGAGCGGCCCTGAGTCAACGGCTGGAGATGCGCGACCCCGGCCCGGGCCCGCGCCGCGCAGCTGCGATGGTGGCTGAGCGCTGAGCTGCGCGGAGGCGCGGGGTCCGAGGGGCGCTTGCCGAATCCTTGGGCAGGGGCGGTGGGCGAAAGGAGAGTCCCGAGTTGGCCCTGGAAGCCTCCGCAGCCGAGGATTCAGAGCGGCCGGACGAGGGCCCGCCCCGGGGAGGATGGAGAGCTGGTGCACTTGACATTGGAAGACAGCAACCGGGAGGCAGCGCTGCTTCCCAGCCCGGGAAAGCAGAGTGGGGGTGCAGGCACGCCACATCGCCCACTGACCCGGGGCTCCCGGCTCTCATGATGCTTCTCTCCACCCCGCCTCGTTGTCCTGTGGACAACCCTGAGGTATCATCATCACCATTTCATCATAAAGATGGGAGGCCAGAGAGGCAGGAAGATTCGCCTGGGGTCATACGACTGGTGGGGCACAGCCCAGTTTAGAAACCATCTGGAAACCACTTCCGACAAAGTACGAAAGACGGTGGTGAGAAACACGTACACAAAAATTGAGATTCTGTCCCAGCCCTGGGAATTAGAGTGAAAACCTACTGTCACTCCAAGCACGAAGCAAGGAGGGCTAAATTAATTCCAGGAGATCAGCACAATATAGAGCACAGGGCAGACACTTCATGAATAGATGTTAAATAAACAAACCAAGTAAGGATCACAGTGGAAGAAATAATTTATTGCAAGGTGGGCCAGGGAAGGCTTCCCATAAAAGGTGGATACAGCCTTTGAATAAACTCTGAAGAGGCGGGGAAGGAAGGGGGGAGAGGAATGGAGGATATGGGCTGCATGAATACCCCAGCAAAGGCCCAGAGAATCGATTTGATGTGTTCAAGGTATAAAGCTGCCTGGCATTGCTGGGACCCAGGATGCTGGAAAGGATTTGGGAATTGAGGTTGGCCAGGCTGGGTGAGTCTGGACTCAGGAGGTCCTTGAATGCCTGAGGCAGAGTTGGCAGGGGGTGTTGCTGGCTGCAGGCTCATCTGAAGACCTGGAGAGAGTACACCTCCTAAGGAAGCTACTCTGGGTACTTGACAAACAGTGAAGTCACAGCTCGTGCCTTCCCCCACCCATCCCTGTCAACCCTACTTAGTTCCCACTTGTCCAGTTCTCCCGACTGAACCATGCATATAATGACGGCTCACTCCTTTTCTGTTGGAGTGGCATGAAATGAAGAAAACCCTCATGGACTTTTTGTTGCAGAAAATCCAAGATCATTGTTAAAACCACAGTATCCTCTTCATCATTCAACTAACCCTGGGGGTACCTAGACAAGTTCAAAAATGGCAAGAATCAAGAATGTGACCCTAGAGAGGGAATACACAAAAGGGCGGCTCACAAAATCTGTCAAAGTAGCAGAGACTAAGGCAACAGCTGGCAGTGAGGAACAATAGGGCATATATGCCCACTGGCCCTGGCAGAGTAGGCAGTCTTGCTCTCCTGGGCCTCTCTTGCCTAGGGAGTGCGAGTCGACTGCAGTTGGGGCCAGGGTTCATTTGCATGGATGGAGAAAATCATTGTCAAGGCAGTACTGTCTGGTTCCCATAGGAGTCAGGCAGACCCAGTGGTCATGTTCTCTCTGCCAGGTCAGGGAGACCTTGTTCCTTAGCAATCAGGTCCCACAGGTATTTCCAGACAACAGGGAACTTGGAATTGCAAGGGTACTGCCCCCCTGCTTCTAGACAGGCTCTCCGGTCTGCCAGGCAGAAAGATTTGGGGAATATTCTATTGCCATAGGCTGCTGGCCTCATCTCAGCCTGGTCTCTGTATGCTCAGTTGCCTTTGGACTTGAAAGAACCAGATAAGAGGATGTGGGATCCAAAGACACCTCATCAACCCCTAGTAAACGTTTCCAAATTCAGCCCTAGGCATGCGAGATAAGATTAGGCTGGATTATGCCAAACTGAAGTGAGGCTGACCTGGGAGGGGGGTGGGGGTGGGGGGGTGGGGGGTGGAGGGGTGGGTTCTCAGAGCTGCAGAGGAGGACTATCAGGAGAGGGAGGGAGGAGCTGCCATTTGGTAGGTTTCCCCTGGGTGAGGATGCTATGCATCTGAACCAAATTCTCACTCCCTGGCAGTTCTGTCCCAAAGAGGTTTCCCCATCTCTTACCACCACCAGAAACATCTTGCAGGAGTGTGTCCTCTCTGGATGGTGACAGACTTCACAGCCAGCCCTACTTTAGATAGACATACACTTCCCTGGGAGGGTGGGGGCTATAGAGCCGCTAATTACCATGTCATGTGACCCAACAGAAATTTGACATGGACAGAGGTTCAGCGATGTGCCATAGCCATGGGCACAAGCAGCTGCCCCTTCAGGTATAGGCCATGGTTTTTCTTCCAGAATCTAAACCCAAATAGAAGCAGAACCCTCCCTGGGATGGATTTCAGTATTCAGAGAAGACATGAGCTTTGTTTCCTCTCTGGTCTTAGGAATGGATTCCAGCAGAATCACAGAATCAAAGTGATACCTAAGAGACTCAGTGTTGCCTAACATTTGTTGAACTTCAAAAACAAGAGTGATAATAATAGCCACTTTTCCCTGAGTACCTAGCAGGTGCCAGCTGCTATACTGGCATCTCACACACATTATTTCTAAAGTGTCCACAACCTGCAGAAGAGGACTTGGAGGCTCAGTGACTCTGTCAGTTGCCAAGAGGTATATGGACAGCTGGTAAGTGGAGGGGCTGAGTTTAAGTCCATTTTCAATGCCAGTATCTGGGTGCAGGGCATCTGAGACCAATGGACAGTCTGCAGGGCAGTCAGGAGTGCTGTCCGCAGAGACCCCACTCCCCTGACTGGGCCTGTTTTCTCCTCTGTAAAAGGCAGGATGCAGAGAGATGACCACTGGGGTGCCTCCAATTGTGCCACTGTGGATTTCCAATTCCTTGGGTATCTTCTCCCTTGTGGCATTGTTCTCAGTGACTCCTTGTCTCTTTTAAAGCTGTTGAAACCAGCAGTCAGGTAAGCTAGCAAAGTGTCCATGTGCCCCTGGGGCTCCCCAAAGCCAGAAGAAGCCTCTGCTTCTGCACATGTGATGTGGGGTTTTGAGGGCAGGTAGATGACAGAGAGGAGAAAGAGCATAGCTCAGAGTAAGACCACAGCTCCGGAGTTGGACAACCTGAATTCAAACGGTTCTGTCACATATTAAGGAAGTGACTGGGGCAAATTCTTAGCCTGAGTTTCCTCCACTGTAAGATAGGGCGTTGATAGCACTGAACTTGAAGCGTTGTTGGAAAAATAGAATGAAACAAAGCCTGTAAAATCCAGTGCCTGATCACCATGCTAGGGGCCCACTCTCATAGGCACTGCTGCTGGCTGCTGGGGGTGAAGGACATTCCCGAAGGGCCTGCCCGGGCCACAGGCAGGGATCGCTCACCAGTACTGTGAAGAATAGACCCCAGGCAAGCCTCTTCAGCCACTGGGGTTGACTACCTCTTCCAGAGGTAGCAGTCGAGAGGCAGGGCGAGGGAGAGGTGGGGTGCAGGGCCCCGGCTTCTGTTGGGTGTCCATTCCTCATGGCATATTCATTACCCTTGATACCTGGTTCTTGCCTTGTGTGTAGGTTCTGTGGGGGACTCACTAGACCCAGGTGTGCTATAAGTAGGAAAAGAGGTGGGCATGGTGAGCAGAACATGTTACTGTACAACAGGCACTGTGCCCAACCAGCACCTCAGAATACAATGACCCTGTGAGGAAGGCATGAGCACCTCCATTTCACAGATGAAGAGACTGATGTTTGCAAGGGTCACCCAGCCATCAAGGGGCACATGTGCTACCCACTGCTAGCTGACTGCACTAACACACCAGTGTATCTAAGGAAAAGTTATTTAGAAGTTTCTATAAACCATTACAGATCAAGGAGAGGACCTGGCTCTTTGAAAGGAACTCAAAGAATCTTACCAGTCGTCATTCTATTTGATGGCCATAGGCTTTTCTATCAGCTTCTGCCACTGGAGAGCAAGCTCCGTGAGGGCAGGGGTTCTTGTGTATTTTGAACCCATTCCCCCAGTGCTGAGAGCAGTGCTTGGCATATAGAAGCACACGGTCCATGTTCATTAAGTACTTATTGATGGAAGGAGAAAGGGGGAGAAGGAATCATGCATTTATCACCCGCCCAGATGACAGCTACTGGACCTACAGGCGGGGCGTGACCCTTCTAGGGCCAGTGCGGCCAGAGCAGTGAGTAACCTAGGTTCCCTAACGGTGCTTCCTCAGGAGCAGCTGGCTCCGTCCCCACACCCTGCTGCCCCAGGATGAGAAAGTTTTCTGTGGTTCCATCAGAAGTCAGGGGAGGGATGACCCTGTCTCGGTGGGTAACTGCAGGAACTACGATTAGTCCTGACCATGAAATGACCCAGCTGTTGCATTTGCGGGTAGGATTGCCAAGGCTGAGGACTAATTAGTCATGTGTCAAATGCTTTTTCTCCACAGCGAGGAATTCCTACAAAGGAAATACATTCACGGAGCCCACTGGTCAACAGAATTGTCATGGAGGCAGAGCCCTTTCAGAGGCCTCGCTGATCTGCCCATCTTCACCATCTTTTCCTTTGTCCCTCCCCTTCTCCATGGCCTCTGCAGAGCCGAGTGGCAAGGGTCCTCGGAGCAACCCAGATGGCTCAAAATGCCTGGCCAGTGCCAGCCACATGCCCATCTCTTGCCCTTGAATGGGAGTGTCTCTGAGCAGGGACTGGCTGTCTTACTTTGTGTATCATAGTTTCCAGCATGGTGCTGGGCATTATGACAGCACCCACTGAGTATCTGTGCAGTGAGTACATGAATGAATAAAATCTAGGGTGGCAGGCTGCTGCTGTTCCTCATTCTGTCCCATGAAAATGCCACCAGCCCACTCAGCCCATTGTTTGCCCATTGGAGTAGCATTTCCAGTCCTTTCATTTCCTTTTCTTCTTGAACACCTACCATGCCAGGCACTGCTAGGTTCCAGAGATAAAAATGAGCAATACCACATCCCAGCTCCTGAGTCCAGTAACTGATAATAGGGAAATACATATAAGCGGTTACACGCTGATGTAACTGAGCTCCAGAGAAGCACGAAGGGGGCTTCGTCACAAGAAGTCATCTGAGAGCTGAGTCTTAAGGATAAGTGGGTGCGAGGTGTAACCAGGCACTCTGGAAAAAGAAAGGTGCAAAGGACAGTAAGATGTGGAAGTGTATAGGAGCACAGGAAATGGTGGCTGGCACGATGTGTATTGGGTAGAGGGTGCTGATGGTCATGAGGTTAGAGGAATGGGCCTGGGCCAGTTGGCAGACGTCTTCTATGCCTTCCTAAGAAGTTTGGACTTATTCTGGAAAGCAGTGGAGAACCATCCGGGATTTCATGATCAAGTTAAATATTTTAGGTAGGAAGTTGGAAACGAGTAGCACAGGATCACAAGATATTTTCATAGTCTAGGCAAGCAATGCCATGTGTCTGGATTGGGGCAGAAACATTGGAGCAGGGAAGAGAGTAGATGCCAAGGATTTAGTGATCAGTAAGAGGTGGAGATGAGAGAGTAACATGTAAATTTCTTGTGTTGGGGAATTGAGGAGGAGTAGATTTAGGAGGTATGTTCAACTGAACTTGAGTTCTCTGTGGTCCATCGAGAAACCTAGCTATAAATCCAGATCTGGTGCTCGGGGAGCGAGTGGAGGCCAGTCTGGTGATGAGAAAACCAGAAACACAACTGGGGCAAAAACATTGCTGGGTGGGTATTCATGATGGACCCCAGCACCCAGGGAGGGGAGTGAGGTCAAGTGCATCGCAGAGTAGGGCTTCTGGATCCATAGTGTGAAGAAGAAGAGATGGAGAGATGCATTGTTTTTTGGCCTATATCAGATACCCTGATTCAGGGTCTTAGAATACTCTTCTACCAAGGACTTCATCATCTGGTACATATTAGGATGGACTGCTAGGCCAAGGGCTGGACCCAAATTTGGCTTAAAAAGAGGGCAAGCAAGGAGACCAGAGAGAATCTGAAATTGAGAAGTGACATGATCCTGTCCGGCAAATCCTTCAGTCTAATGGTGCCTATCTCTGATTGAAACCTCCATTTTCCTTGAGAAACTGGGAAGTGGAAACGCAGAGAATGTTCCCAGGATTGGCATATATTTTGAAGCTTTCAGCAAGGCTTCAAATATCCATTGATATATTTTGAAGTGTAATTTCCACTCCCTTTCCAGCCAAAATAATTGAACAGGAAGAAAAAAGCTGTTGATGCAGGAGGCGTATAACATCAGACTCTCATTGCCTGGAAATTTACCATTTCAAAGCAATTGGAGGATTTTACAGCCAGTGTTTATAGTCATACATGTCCCCTCTCACTGAAGCCACCCTCTGAAGCCATCAAAAGCTCATCAATCTAACGTGGACACTGAAATTGTCTAGTGTCTGGAGCTGATACCAAAGCAGAAAAATTTTTTAAATTATCCTCCATTTTGCCAGCATAAAAATCTTGGGGAATTTCCTTCTGGTAGGTGGTGTAAACAGTTGGGCTATCAGTGCTCATAGAGCCAGTGGAGCAGAGCTCCGTGGTGGCATGGCTGGCACACCTTCTGCTCTCCCTTGGTGCTCCTGCCCTGCATCCACGCACAAGTTGTCCTCTCACACCCATCTAGGCTGGCGTTTCTCCTCCCTGCCCAACAAAAAAAAGTATCTGCCTCTGCCTCTAGCTCCATGACAGGAGGCTTGAGGGGTGCAGGCATTTCAGCAGAGGGGGCGCTGTGCCACCTCTCATGGCTTCTAGTCTTTACCCACTGCTGTCTTCCTCCTGCATGTCTGGGTGTCTCTGTGTACAGCATGTGCGTGTGCTGGTTTTCAACTGCAATTTGAGTTCAGGCTTTTTCTGGAATTGCTAGTATCTTCCCCTAAATTTGCATCCATTGGAGAATACTTCTAAATTCACATCCAGTGCTTTCATATTTCTTCATGTTTCTTTCCTCCCATTTTGGGACCACGACCTAAAGATGGAGCACTTAGTACGTGCTTGGGCAACTATGACAATTAAGACATGGGAAACCCGGGCTTCAGGGCCAGGTGTGCCATTAGCTGCTTGGTGACCCTGAAATAGTCACTCCTCTGAAACTGTTGTCTCATGTTTAAAATGAGGGGCTTTTTGGTACAAAGGCCCTTTCTAGTGCTAGCATTTTAGGACAATATTAACTTATTTTAATATTTTAAACCATTCCCTGCCCCAGCAAGAATTACTAGCAATAAACTGAGATACAATTTTATTTATTATCATTTGACCAAGAATCTGGACACTTCTGGATTATAGCAGACCTGAAAAGGAGAAACTAGAAGAATGTACAAGCAATTGGTGCATCTAGAAATATCTCTGGGGAGGGGAACTGGAGAGGGAGAGCAGGAGTGGGAGACTTTTAATTGCATATTCTTTTGTTCCCTTTTAATTTTTCACCACATGCATTTATTACCTCTTCATTTAAACAATTTTTTAAGAAAGAGAAATGTTTTGTTTTCCCTTCCTTCAACTGTAGGCTCAGGTCCTAGGGGGACAGGAGCCCATGACAGGGTTGGCATTACATGCTAGAAGCCACCCCTCAGCCCAGGCCATGCCTAAGACCAACCCAGTCCTCCAAACAGGGCTGGCTGATAGCTCTGCTGGGGGTAGGAGGCAGGGGACAGACAGAGGGAGCCCAGGAGCCTAGTGGCGTTCTGGCTGCCCTTGCTGCCTGCACTCCTGCCAGGATATCAAGCTGTGCTAGGGACCCCATTCAAGGCATTCCTGTGATGGGATGGCTCTCGTAGCTCCAACAGCGGATAAGCAAAGGAGACTAAGAACTGTAGCAAAGAAAGAAGTGTATTGGGTCTTAAATGCTCCTGACCTTACCACTCCCTTTCAAGGACAGTCTTTTTTGTTTGCTCTTTGCTGCAAATACAACATGAATACAGGAACATGAAAGAAGAAATAACAAAAGGGCCTGAAATGAGGAGGGAGAGAGGTCTTCTAGGCTCCCTTTACTCCTGACTCTACTGCCCCTTTGCTTGCCTCCACTTGTCAGGGGAGGGCTGTAGCATCGCAGGTGGGGTTACATGCCTCTGGTTTTCTCCCCCTGTTCCAGCTCCCCCGTGACATCTAGCCTCCATGTGGACTTCCTCTTCTATCCCCTTTTCTGATGACCACCTTGGATAGGTGCTGTCCATTTCTGCATCTCCAACCTCCCTCCACCCCTCTGACTCCTCCTCTGGCTGACCTGTGCACTGCCACCCTGCCCAGAAACAGCTGCCATCTCTGAGGTCCATTTCCCAGCCGGAGCGGTCACCTATCACAGCTGGGATGGCTCAAGGTAGGTTCCTCCGCTCTCCTCTCACATTCCCTGCACCCTACTTCCTTCCAGGATCAACCAGGCCCAGGTGGGGGTGAGCTGTACCCCTGCAGGTCACAGGAAGGTGGAGCAAAGAGGACAATTGAGAAGCCGTGACAGAGCCGGACAAGGAGCAGCAGATGGAGATGTGCACTTGGTAGAGTGAACACGAACAGACTCCAAGAGATGAAAAGATACTGAGCATGAGGAAAAACAGCTTCAGGGAAAGAAAAAAGCAGCGAGTAAAAACCAATAAAAGGGTAATAAATACTAAAACCAGAAAAGCCTGGAGAGAAACCATCCAGAGAGCAGCGAGAGGACACGAGTGTTAGTGGAGTCAGGTCAGAGAGGAGGAGTGGGAGGGGCTGCAGTGGTCAGTATGTGAGGGGCTGGAGGAATGGTGCAACATAAATCTCTCAGGAAGGGTCACTCACCTTCCAAGCTGTTGGACTTATTGGCTGCAGCAAGCAGAATCTATTTAAAACACACCAGGCATTCTGCCTTGTTCTGTTTCCCTGCCCAGAAAAGACTGAAGCCAAAGGCTTAGAGGGAACCAGTCCAGCATTAGGACCCTGCACGGGCCACAGACAAGGCTGAGACCATGAATCTCCCTGCCCCATCTGGGAATGACCCCCCCACCTACCCCCCTCACACAAGCTGCCAAGCCACTAAACTCATAGCATATTGATTGCAGCCCCAAAGATTGCTGGGAAAGACTCAATGACCTCCTTCATTCTGTCTCCAAGCTTCTCAGAAAGCAGATGTCACTCAAATGTGACAGCTGCTCTAAAAGGATGCTCGAAGGGAGCTCCGTGACCAGTGGGAATATTCTTAATGATGATTGGAGAGGCCTTGGGTGATTCGATTACAGCAAGACAGAAAATAAAGTAGGAAAGGACAGCATGGATAAAATGGCCCTAGGGAAACCATATGGGCCTTGAATTGGAAAACACCAAGAGCCTTCCTCTTTTCCCTGGCATATATTTGTGAAGCTCTACACTTGAGAGATCTGACTTCTCATCCACTTGCCACAGAGGACGACACATGGCTAGGGCTAGAAGAGGCCAAGGAAGACCACCCATACAAGTTTTGTTTTCCCTCCCACTGAGGGTAGGGAATAGATTCTTCCTTCCCAGGCTTTTAAGCCCATAAGCTGTATAAAATACTGTTAAAGGTTGAATATAAGTCCTCTGATCTACATGAAATTTATATTCTTAAAAAACTTAGTGTACAAATCAAATTTCACCTGCCAGAGAGTCTGGCTTTTCATAATAAATCTGAGGTCAACCTTATGTTTAAAGAGAAGGGTAGTTTGCGAAGGTGAATAATCATCCTAGTTCATGTTTGGACTTTGGAAGTTTGAATGTCTGGTTTGTATGGCTGTGGCAGTGCTGGTAAGGCTGATTAAAGATCCACCTATAGTTTGCTTTTAGGTTGCAATTATGCATTACTTAAAAAATAAAACAACTTAAGAAGATAGGTGTAATTCAGAAGCTACTGCTAAAGAGGTATGTGTTTCTAAAAAAACATTTTAATGGATATTTTCAAACACATACTTAAAAAAGCAATGAACCTAATATAAAAAACCCCAGTTTCACCAATTATCAACTCCTGGTCAGTTCTGTGAGAAAAAGGACTTTCAAGACAGATGACAGATAAAGAGGGTGAACTTGCCAATACAGGAAAATAGGATTAGTCCTACTCAGAATGCATACTCCCCATTTCTACATATATGCCCTAGCCTACAGCCAGGAGTATGAAGAGAAGGGCAGAGAAACATTCTTGATTAACAACCAAAGACAAACCAAACAAGCAAAAATCCTCTTTTTCTGAAGGATTTGCAATGCACTAGTAACTGACTGCCTTCAAGGAGGGAAAGCACTGAAGAGAGCACTTTTTCATTATACACTGAAAGAAAGTTTTTATACTATGTACATATAATACCTATTTTTAGAAGCAACTTATTAAAAACAAGCATCATGAAGCTTCACAGTAACCAAGTTCACTAGCTGTGGCAAAAGGACAAACTGGACAGAGATCAGCAAATCGTCATCATATATTGATCTGAATTTGCTTTCTTAGAGTAATTTGCTCACTCTGCCTTCTAATCCCAAGCTACACATCACCAACATAGATGTTTCATGTACTAAACATCTAATTTAAAATGTCTCTAATGGTTAAACAGGTGTACACAGGTCACAGTTCACAAACTGCATTCTTAAGATCTCACAATACTGCACTTCAACAAAGAATTATTAAGAACAAAAAGATTCCCAGCCATTGTATGTAAATAAGTCAAAAAGCCAGTCACCATTGGGTTGGTGGTTTCAGAGAAAGCTGTTGTTTTGAGAAAAGAACATGATGCGGACTTTTTGTAAAAACTTACTCTTTGGAAACCAACACTACAGCATGTGCTTTTGGTTAAGCATTCCATGGCTGAAACGCAACTCCACGCTGAAATGCCGAGAGGATGAGGCAAAATCTTGGCCAAGGTCAAGCTCTGCTGATGGTTTGAGAGGGGATGGCAGCCAATTGTTGTGCACTTGTATAACATTTTTAAAAAGAAAAACTAACCCCAAGTCATCTTCTGTTCCTTTTCTGAGCCAACTTGAGTCCTGCTCATTGTATCCAAGAAATCAGAGGAAGCCATATGTGCTACAGCTCAGGCCTACTAAACCTCCAGGGCCAAACATACATATCTTGATTAAAAAGAAACCAAGCCAGCTAAGTGAGGCTCTGGCTGGCTTTATAGGATATAAAAGATGTCAGAATTTTAGATAAAGTTGAAGTTGTCTGGGAGAAAGAAGAGAAATAAACTTTAACCTCCCTTTTGATTATGTGGTCACTTTTTATGGAACAATAACAAAAATAACATCACCCCAATTTAGTAGAAAACAGGGCTCATGTCTATGTCTAGGTGATTATTGGGAAAAAAGCTTCAAGTTTTGCATAACTTGGTACAAATCTCTGCCACACAAAGAAAAGCCAATACACTCTTTTGGGAACTGAAACTAAGCACAAGGATGGACTAAAAAATGTATTTTCTGCCAGGTCATAAGGAATGGATATGTGTAGGGAGAACAGTTTTTCAGCAGCTTATAAAATACAAACTTTATATTTCACACATCCCTCTAGCTGGCTGGTAAGCAGGTTAAAAATCTATGGCAAGTCAGGGTTGTACAAGAGCAGGCCCCAGAGACTTTCCAGTCCTGCTGTGAGTTAGCGATGGCTTAGGACTCAGAGATGAGTGCCAACTGTCATCACTGTGGACCTCTCAAATTTTCCTAGGTAGTCATAATGACATACATAAAAAAGAATATTTTTAAATTATGTTTTCCTTTTAAAGTAGCTAATTCTGCTCAATTCTCTCTATATAGTATAGTCTCAATTTCTTCTTTCCTAAAAATGAGAAATGCTCACTCTTTTTTTTCCAATATCTTCTCATCTACAACACTAGGCAAAGTCACTTCATTTCTACTCCTCTTACCTCTTACTAAACCTTACAACACTGGCAATGTAGCTGAATATAAAGATTTCCCCTCACTCTGTATAGTTAAATAGTGAACTAGGTAAGTGTGAGTTCCCCAAGGCCATATACAGTACATCTCTGCTAAGAAGAGTATTTTGACCCCAGGAGGAGCACCAGATGGCAACAGCAGGCTTCTGCCTAGTCAATCAGGCCATAGTGTGGCATTCTACTTCTTTCTTTTTTTTTTTTAAAGATTTACTCATCTATTTATACAAGAACCGGGGTACAGGCCAGATTCACAGGAGGGTGAGAGGATTCACCAGAGACAGAGAGGGGAACAGAACAGGCAGACTAACGAAATACACTGCTGAGGGGAGCAGCGGGAGTGACAGGAGAGGTCTGCTGTGCCACGAGGGCCCTCACCGGCCGGCCAGGATTGAACCTGTGCTGCAGAGGTTGTGGACAGCTTCACAGCACAGCACTCAACCGCCTGCGCCACCAGGGGAGGCCCGGCATTCTACTTCTTCCATTCTGCTTCTTTCTACACAGTCTCCACTCCTAGGGCTGGAGCAGGATGGGAGTGTGCAACGAAGCAGAAGGTACACAGCACCCAAGGGAACATTCCACATAAAGAGACAGTGGGATGTATTACAGAATGCAACAGCAAGGAGGGCCCCTATAGCATATCTAATTCAAGCTGCTTTTTTTTTTTTTTTTGGTGGGACCCTCACCCAGCGCTCAACTGCTGCACCACCAGGGGAGGCCCTCAAGCTGCTAATTTTATAGGCCCAGAAAGGAGTCCAGAAAAAAGTAACTGATCCAAAGTGGCCAGAACTAGAACCCAAGTCACCAGCCCATTTCTCTGATCCTCCAACCATGACAAAATTAAGTATGGGAAAATGAAAAGTGTAAAGTTAAGTCCATGTACACTGTACCCCCATCACCTCCACCAGCTAAACAAACATACCTTTTTAAAACTACCACATCTCAATCTCTTATTTCTTTTCAGTCCTGCTACTTATGAAGTTCAAATTTCTGATTCTTATCCAGGACTTAGCAGATGCCTTGAAGACCTGAGTACTCAGAATCCCAGCTCTGCTCAAGTATGTTGCTACCTGGGGAGGGAGAGCTTTGGGAAGCAGGAATAGAAAATAAGTAGTCTCCTCAACTCAAGAATATTCTGGATCACACGTCATGGTTACAGTACAACTGACTCTAAACCCAACAGCTTTTGAAGCTCACTCTCACAGAAAGACAACAGGCTACCCAGTTAACAAGAGAGGAAAATTAATAACAAGGAAATTGAAAGGAGGGCAAATGCTTCAGGTTCAGTCTGGAGGGCGTGAGTTTAACTATCTTCATTCAACCTGATTCTCACTTATATGCCTGAGGAATTAGGTACTTCCTGAGAACAGAGATGGTACAAGGCAGGATATGTGGATAAGGTCCTATGTGAACATTTCCTATTTCTATGCAAAGGAATGAGTTCTTGATTGAGTTCATCAAGAACCCTTGATGAGTTCTTGAATGAGTTCTTGAATGAGTCCTCCCAATGATTACCCATTTGCTGCAGTTCCCCATTGTCTAGGCACCTCCAGCCAGAGTTGGCTACAGACAATGTTGGCTACAAGGAAACTGATTATTTGGTTCTGCCTTCCCAAATAACAGGGGAAGGCATTTATGGAAGAACCTTGGTGCTTCCAGCACAGGGAGTGGCTAACACACCTCGTAGCAGGCTGGTGGGTAGGTACTTTTGAACATGTGGGCTGTTTGGCTGTGTGTCAGCCCTGCTTTACCACCTGATGAGAAACTGTTCCAGGACTGGGAACAAGTAGACGATATTAGGTTCCAGCATGAGGGGGCAACTTGAGAAAAATCTAAAAAGTATACCTGAATTACAAAACAAAACTATTTGGGGTACTATGTATTTATTTTATTATTCAAATCAAAAGTTAATCATAATAAGACTCATGCCCTCTTTTAGCTTATCTCATGCAAGAAAAAATGATTTTCACTATATACCTGAGGGATTAAGGTACACTGAAAGTGGCCATCTCAACAACAAAAAAGACAAAAGACTTGAAAGAATACATACTAATAAGTAAACCAACAAATCAAGAAATTATCTCCTTTGTAAGAAAAAAGTGAGGGTGAGATATAGTGGTGAGATATGAGGGTGAGATATAGTGAAGGGGAAAAACAGAAGAATAAATGAGTGAATGAAAGAAAGACTCAGAAAATAAGGTAAATTAAGAAATTATAGTCAAATATTAGGGCACCAAAGTAACAGGAAGGATAAGAAGCTGAGCAAATGCTTTTTCTGCCTAATGGGTTCCTAAGAGTCTAAAAGTAGAAATAAAAATGTCTTTATTTTAACACAACACATTTTCTTCCAACTGATCTCCATCCATGACATGGATAAGAGTAAGTCACTTATGGTTGCACTTTTAAGAGGCTACAAATCCCTGAATATTATACCATACATACATGTTCACTATACAATGACAAAGCACTAATTGCTCACCAATCAGAAAAAAAATCTGTCAAATCTGTCTATAACTTTTACTCTAAAATAAAAACATTATTCTTAATTAAAATCTTTTCACATTTTTATTTTAAAATAAATAGCTTCCAGAACACATTGACAGCAATGGGGAAATGAGGGTATAAAGGATAGAAGACAGCAGGGAAGCAGAGAAAAGGCCCTAAGGCTGCAAAAATAATGATAGGGCAGCTTTAGAGAGGCCCCTGCTATGACACTGCCCCCCCCCCCACCCATGCTACTCATAAGGAAGCTCAGCTAATGCACAGGGACACAGAGAAAGGGTTAAAGAAAAGAGCTCCCTTGACAGATTAGGCTAAAAGATGAAATCAATTTGCACTCACTCCAGTAAAGTGAGTCCCCCTCCTCAAATCCAATTTCTAGGAATCTATCCTAAAGAAATAATCAAAGAGACAGTCAAAGATTTATATGCCAGAAAGTTTATCACAGCATTTCTGACATTGACAAAGGATTAGAAACAACCAAAAAGTCCAACAGTGTGGGATAGGTAAGGTAAAGCCACTAGAAATCTACTTTCAAAGATTTAAAGACACAGAAAATTACTTGCAATGCCATGTTAAATAAGAGGGGAAAAATTAGGATACCAAGAAGTAGGTACATATGACTCTCAATTGTGTTTAAATATTACATGTATTAAATGCATTTTTAAATACTGAAAAGAAATTCATAAACATGCCAGCAAAGGTTAGCTGTTTTAAATAAAGGGAAGACACATGATTTTTATTCTTTCTTTAGACTCATTTCTAGTAAGTATACATGACTTTCATATCAGAAAAAAAAAGATTTCTTTTATAATATTCCTGCCCTAACATAATTCATTTGAGATAGTAATTGTCAGTCTTAGGGAAAAGCTGCTGAAGACCAAGGCTGACCCAGAACAAAAAGATTTGAAATCTACAGAGTAACTCTCTCCTGAAAAGGAAGAGAAGTCTGGTGTGCCACACTCTAGCTTCTTCCAGCCTGGCTGCTGGCTCTGCTACTGGGCTTTGCAGGAAGCTCTACTCAAGAACAGATTCCTTCTCCACAGTAACCACACCCCCAGCTGTGTCTCCCACCTCTTAGAGGATTACAAGGTAAAAGAAAGAGCCCTAATCCTTTGTTTCAAATAAGTTTTTCTTGTAATGCTAACAAAAATGACTCAAAATTAGCTATGCAAATTTTGAAACACAAATCATTATTTTCAGTAACCACGTATAAATGACCCATATTTCTCAAGAATGAATATAAACCAAAATCTGAGTGCCATCTTGTGGTGAGTTTCACTATTACCTCGCCCGCCCATCCAGCCCCTAGCTCCCTGCAGCACTCCCATAGAGGCATATGCCCATAATAACCTACTACCTTGAATAGTACCTGGTACTATTTGTTTTCAAGGGTTTTTAGTTTAGATCCCAAAGGTGCCCAAATGAAGATAAGTGGGAATTAAGTAACATGGGAATAAAATGCAGATCATGCATGTGTGTTGTGTTGAGGGGCCAAGGGTAAGTTGTGGGTGTGGTAGATCCACACATACATACCAGTACCGCCATAAGGCAGGGACCTGTAGGATAAATATCTCCTGGGAATATTTATTGATTTGATTAAATTATGAAGAAAAAAAATTTTACATTTACAATTAGTGAACTTTGTGCTTAGAAGTTTTATTGATCAAGGTTAGAGCAACTATCACTAACTTGGGCACAATTCCAAAACAGAGCTCTTTTTGGATTATGGCCATAAAATTTCTCTAAACTTGTTAAGATCTTGAAAAGTAGAAAGTTTTCCTAATACTTTAGAAAAAACACCAGTCACTAATAAGTTGATTTTACACTGAAAGTGGTGTCCTCCTCTTTTGAAAGGCGGGACACCACTACTTGGAACATCTAAATGTATTCATTAATTTCAATGGACTAGGCATGAGAGGAGATGGAGAAATCCTCACATTACAATTGATCAAATGGCTCTGGGATAGAATTAAGCATTTAAAAGAGGTCAGTATTGCAACTGTGATGGAACACAGAACACTGAAGGGACCTGATACTGATTCTGAGAAAAGATAACCTTCCTCTTGAAAGGGCTTAAGCTAAAAATCTTGCAGTTCTGGGCAGGAGGATCCCAACGAACAGACAACAAACAGCATGAAGGGAGAAGCTGAGCAAATTATTGTTATTTTGGGAGATGGTGCTTACTTAGGCTTTCTCTGCCCCACCCAGGTTGAAGGTCTATTTCCAGAAAAGGGCCCTCCTGTTAGGACTTTAAGGTGCAAACTTATGGCAGGAAGTTGTTGCTTTGGTCCCGGACCTGTAAAGGAGAGCATTTTCAAGCATGTGAAATACATTGAAGTGACCCAGATGGGAAGAATCCCAATTAGGTGAGTTGTGAAGAAGCCATTAGCCAAAATTAATCTGACTGCTTGTTCACCTCTCCAACCTCAAGAAGCAATTTTTTCCCCCTCCTAAGCTGAAGGGATTGAAATACTCGACTGCTCCTGTTTAAAATAAGCCAACATACTGAAGAGGAAAGAAATGTATTAAAAACCTGAATCTTGACAAATCAATTCAGGAAGAACCCTTCATTTGTTGTCTGCACAGGGAAAGCAAATAACAAGGCTCCCGCTGTCCACAAAATTTAAGAGGGAGGGAGGGAAAAGAATTCTCTCCTTGCCCAAATAAAACTCAAAATCATAAGCTCCCTTTAAAACAGTAATAGCCTTGCTCCACCAGAAGAATCTTGGGATCAGTATGGGTTAGTACTCAGTCTTGTCACCCTGGCTTCGACAATTAACAAGATTATTTAAATGGAGAAAAGACTTTTATCTTGGCTCCAGCTTCCCAGCTGTCCTAACCTGGGAGGGAAGCTGCGATCATGACAGCTTGATGGGAAGGTCTTCCCCATATTTCCGGAGGAGCTTCTGATGGTTATGGTCCACTGACCATTGCTGAGGCAGGTACTTGGGCTGCATGGAGTCCAGGAAGTGCTGACGCCAAAGGCTTTCCAGGTACATGAGGGAGCGCAGCCCACCATGTGTGTGGCACTGCACCACCTTGAGCCCATGAGGAATGTAGTTTTCATTGGAGATCCTGTCAAGACACAAAGTACAAAGGGTCTGAGGGAAATCGCACAGGAGGGTATCACAGGTGGCTCCAATGGTACTGGCCCAGGGGCTTCCACAGGGATACATGGAGAAGTTGTTAAGACTCTTAAAAGGTTGGTTAAGTTTTTAGAACATCTTTCCCATATCTGCCCCTTTTAAAAAAGTTTGGACATACTGCACACAATCCAAGGTTCTGAGCTACACTTATGGGAAAGCCATTAAGCTCAGCCCTTACTAGAGGGGCCCCTACTGTCAGGCTGATAGTGGGTGAAAAATGTTGGCCTTTTATTTACATTAGAGTTACTCAGTGACCAGCTCACTCTTGTTTTAAGTTACTCGTTCTGAACCATTGTAAGGGCAGGAAGGACACAGTGCAAGTTTTCTGCTTCTGCTTCTTTCTCGGCTTCTGCTGGTGTGCCCGTGATGCCGCCCTTAAAAGCCCAGTCTTAGCCCAGGTGAGTCCCATGTACATATGCCCACACCCTACTCCAGGTGCCCGCCATCAGGCATGCATTCAGGACCACAGGGTTCCATCATCTATCCTAATGGCGGGAGGGCAGAAAAGCCTGATACTTTTTACCTTACCCTACAACCATATACTCAATATATCAGCCCACATGTTCCTGTTTCTTGAAACAATGCAATACCTGAGTGTAAAAATGCAGGAAGGTAGATTTCTTTAGTGCTTTCTTTCTCATAAAAAGAATGCCAAACTGCATCCATGAAAAATGCTTCAGTCACCATGAAATGCTACAATGGTTGCTCACACGTGTAGCTGATGCTGTTTAATGAGAAAAGGAATCCTGCCTCCTTCCTAACTAAGCAAAGAACACTTAAACACTTTTGTGATACTGTAATAGTGTAATCCCCATAAAAAGGGAAGGACTGGGGTTCCCTGGTGTAGGGCAAAGAAAATATCAGGCTTTTCTGCCCTTCCGCCATCAGGATAGATGATGGATCCTTGTCCTGAATGCATGCCTGATGGCGGGCACCTGGAATAGGGTGTGGGCATAGGTAGATGGGATTCAGCTGAGCTAAGACTGTGCTTTTTAAGGGCGGCGTCACGGGGACGCCAGCAGCAGCAGTAGAAGCCAAAGCAGAAGCCGAAAGAGAAGCCGAGAAGCAGCAGAACGAACGCTAGAGAGCCCAGATAGAGTGAAGACTTGCTGGGGGCTGGGAGGCCTGCCAGCCTCCCAGACACCCAGCCAGCACCCCTGCCTGCCATATGCCTGGTGAACCCCAATAAAAAACCTGCAAAACTACTGAGGACTCTGACTCCTCCTTTACCCGGTCTGCATGGGATCAGAAAACCTGCACTGTGGCCAGTCCTGCCCTTACACCTGGCCTACCTAAGGAAGGGTGGAGAGCAGTGAGGGGAAGTTAAAGATAAAATCAGGCCATTTGCAGCAATGTGGATGGATCTAGAAGGGATTATGCTCAGTGAAATAAGCCAGAAGGAAAAAGAAAAATATTGGATGGTCTCACTTATAGCAGGAATATAGGGGAACCGAATAAGACATCAGTGTAAAAAAATAACAGTACAAAACAGAACAAAGCAAAAACAGACAATTATAAATCAGAGACATCCTGCAGGGGAGGAGGAGGGAGAGGGATCAGAGGGAGGGAGGGAGGAGCACAGGGGACTGAGGTGATGGTGCACGGGTGCATTGGGGAAGGAAACTATGAGGACTACACCTGAGGGGGTGGGGGGAAGCAAATATTGTTTAAAAATGAACAATGATGTAAAAAAAATTTTAAGATTAATAAAAAGAAATAAAAATGAAAAAAAGAAATTAACAAAAAGGACTTGGGACAGAAGACTGGAAGAGGACTTGGAGAAGGAACATGGAGCAGAGACGTGAAGAAGCAGCCGAGCTTGCTTCTTGGCCTTGGCCTTGTACCAGGGACTTGGCGGGGCATGGAAAGAGACACTTGGAAGAGACATGGTGAGAGACCTGTGGGGAAGGTGAGTGACATTGGCAGCCTTATATTGACTTGTATTTTGATTTTGCTCTTTTTCCTTCTAGACTTCCCTGACCCCTTCTGCCCCTTTCCTAAGATTCCCCACCAGAAGGTACCTCAGACTTGTGGCAAGCTTTTGGCCTCAGAGGCCCTACTTTGGGCCAAGCCTGTTTGGCGGGGCATTTTCCATGGGGAGATGGGTAATTGGGTGCTCTATTGGGAAACTATATTCTTTCTCTTCTCTTCTCTCTATTGCACACTAGTTCTATTAAAGTTCTTTTCTATTGAAGGTCTTATGCACTAAGAGTATTGTAGGGTAAAGAAAATGTCAGGCTTTTCTGCCCTCCTGCCATCAGGATAGATGATGGATCCTTGTCCTGAATGCATGCCTGACAGCGGGCACCTGGAATAGGGTGTGGGCAGAGGTAGATGGGATTCACCTGGGCTAAGACTGGGCTTTTAAGGGCGGCGTCACGGGGACGCCAGCAGCAGCAGAAGCCCAGCAGAAGCCGAAAGAGAAGCCGAGAGAGAAGCAAAGAAGCAGAAGCAGAAGCAGAGATCACCGGAGAGCCCAGATAGAGTGAAGATTTGCTGGGGGCTGGGAGGACTGCCAACCTCCCGGCCCCCCAGCACCCCTGCCTGCCATATGCCTGGTGAACCCCAATAAAAGACCTGCAAAAAACCATGGAGGACTCCGACTCCTCCTTTACCCGGTCTGCATGGGATCAGAAAACCTGCACTGTGGTCCAGTCCTGCCCCTACAAGTATGTTTGGCTTTATGTGGTAGATGGCAGAACCCATTTAGAGCAGGTAGGTTTGGGGGGGTCCCGGGTAACCCCTTAGTCCGCCTGCTAGTAATATCAAATAATGTTCTTGCTGCCTGTGAATAAGGACTACTTCTCTCAGGAAATGTCCTTGACCTGAGGAAACCATTCCTCTCCCTGCATCCACACCCCACTCTAAATCTTCCCCCAAGACCTCCACCAACCTAGCAGTGCTAGCACCCTCTGGGTATTTGCAGATTTTTGTTATTTAGCTCAAGTATACTAATTTGCTTATCTTTCCTGAAACAGCTGTTGTCAGTCCTAGAACCAAGCCCAGCACCCTTCTATCCAAGTGGACAAGATGAATTTGTAAGAAAGGTCTGTGGCTGAAAGGGGAAATTTAGCTGTTTTAGGAAACACATTTGGGAATTGGTTAAAGAAGCCAGTGTCATTAATTTCTAATATGACTTTGGCAAGTTACTTAGCTTTAATCTCAGGGAAGCTAGTATAAAACTTGAAAAATAACATCTGTTCTACATCCTTGCACTATAGTTATAAGGCTAAAATTCACTAATTTTTTTAAACTTTGAAATGTTTTTAAAATGCAAGATAAAATGTTAGCAGTACCAACAAGAAATTTAAATTTTACCTCAGGATTGTAATAAATAATTAAGGCAATTTATGTAAAGGCTATTCATTTGGTTAAATGGATTAGGGTGTCTAAATATATGATCAATAAATAAGTTATAATTAGGTTTTTGGCTTGCTGATGGCAAAAAGAATGGGCAACCAGCATCACTATCAGAGTTTCAAACTTCTGAGTTCAATTATTTCAACCCCTAACTTTATTTTAAAAAGTGACCATTGGGAAGCAAACTATAGCAGGTAGCCTAGAGTTTTAATCATTTGAGCCCTGTGCCCCTCATTACTCAGGACCACAAACTTCTCCTTTGGGAACACTGAATAAAGTCACATGAATTCGACTATGTACTCATGGGGAAGGGGGTAGAAGGCAAGGAAGGAAAAAGAGAAAAGTAATTTAAATAGTAACAGCAATTCAGGCCAGCATTCCATTCAGTGGGTCAATCCCCTGGAGTGCAGGTGAGATAGGAAATATGAATCCATTGGCCTCAATTCCCAGAGTTGGAAAAGAGACACAAACCACACATACTGTACCACCTGGGCAACTTCAGTGATTTATGGGGTTTGTTTTTTTTTTTTTTTTTTTTGAGTGCTATTTTCATCTTAAGTTTGACTTTAAGATTTACTTCTACATAGACTATATAAGGTACAATTCTACTGCATTTGAGCCCTCTTGCTAATCATGAAAATGACTGGACATATGAATATGACTGTATAGGGTTAGGATAAGACAAAAGTCTCCTATGGAAAGGAAATTCAAATTGGTCATTCTATCCCACCCCCAAGGTATCTGATGCCATTAGATACTTCATGGGATAAACATGAGGCTATGCACTGCACCTAAATGGCTATTGCTCTCTTCCTGACAAGCATTCTCACTAAGTAATCAGGGCTAATGTCACGGGGTTATTCCTCAGTCCCTTTTCTGATGAATACTATAAACTGTACCTGGTCTCTAGGCTGGCAGCCTCCCGAAGCATCTCATCTGTGACTGTGTCCGTGTTATAAAACTCTCTGAGTGATTGCAACAGCTCCTTCTTTCGATCAGCAGGCAGGCTCTCAGCATTGAGCAGGGCCCTGGCCCCGGAACGCACCTGCCGGCGCTCAGGATCTTCTAAGAGACGCAAGCCCTCCTCAGAGCCAATGGGTGCCTGGAACTCCTTGGCCAATTGCTGCTTCAAATGGTTGTCATAGTAGTTAGAGATGGCATGGCAGGAAGTGCAGAGCAGCAGCACATCGTGGGAGTTATGGTCCTTCATCTCGATGGGGAAGTGCTTCCGGTATTCATGTGGAATCACATTCTTCCTGAACAAACCCATCCAGGAGGTAATGCTCATTAGCATATGACACAGAACATGCATAGAGGTAGCAGGCAGGCTACTAGGATTTGGCAATGGGCCTAGACATGACTGAGAAACCTTGGGCACCACAATTCAGCAGAGATTACATAAAGGTAATAATGCTACCTACTCCATTATTGACCCACCTGCCTAACTGTGCCTAAAGGTCCTCTCTCCTTGCAGTACAGATCACCTGCTACCAGGCTTCAGTGGAAGGCCAAGGGTAGGGAGAAGGCAATAACATCCTTTGAGAAGATTGTGCTTCCAGAAGGAAAAATGTCAGAGGGAAAAAAAAAAAAAGACAGTCTAATGGTCTTTAATATCTGGAAAATAATCACTCAAAGAAAATTGTAAGTAACCTATACTCTTGAAATTTTTGAAGTCTGGTGCCCTGAAAAAGTCAATTTCCTTCATCTGAGGAATCCCTTATTCTGAGATGATGTCTTTGATTCATCAAAATCCATCATTGTTTTCTAATGAGAACTAATCTTTCAGAAAAAACTCCTGACAACCACAACTACTTATCTCACTGCAAGGAGGGAAAGGAGGAAACTGAGTTATTCCACAGAATCCAGGGAGACAGTCCAGATGCCTTGGGTACCTGGATGCAGTAGGCATATTCACTTTCATTCTGTAAGGACCATGATGAGAAATACACTTCCCAAACTATTCCAGAGGGTGCCTTCAGATCATCGGAAATTTCATGAACAGTAAGCACCAAGGCTCAGAAAGCTGTGAGTCACTCAGGGAGGATTAGAAGGACAAAGAAAGACAGCTTCTGAAGGGACATGTTTCTGGTTCTTCATGAGCAAAAGGAAACCACTCTCTTTATAGTAAACTATTACTGAGAAGAGTATTGCATTCCAGATACAAAGAACTGGGCTTAGGAGGGGGCAAAAGCCATTATCACAAGGCCAGGCAGAGTTTTGAAACTGAAGCTGTTGGGAAAAACTGGGATATCCCCTAGGGAAAAATCTCTTAGCCAAAGTAAGCAGATTCAACTAAGCCCCTGAGGGCTCTGCATGTGGCTACAAAGGCAATTTCTGTCATATGCAGACAATCAGGACAGCCCAACCTCACACTCACCGAATGTAGGAGTCTTTCTTGCCACACACTACACACAGGTTCTCTTTTACCATCAAATAATAGTCTCCTGGAGATTCAGGTCTTCCGGCAGGTTCAAAATGTAGCTTGACCACAAAGGGCTCTTCACTCACCAGCTCTTAGAGAAAAGAAGTGTTAGTGCTTATCCACCTCTTCCCAAGGAAGAAGTACCACCTTAATTGCTCTGCTCTGACTTAGCAGAGATGACTATTTCGACTGTGAATATCAGCCCCACTTGTCTCAAGTTCTGTCTGCCTCCTACCTTTCCCTCCCTCCCCCTTATGTCCCACACCTGCCAGCATCCACAAGCACCTCTTTATAGCTCAAACATGACAGTTGAATCTCAAACCTCCAATGCCTTTGTCCAGATACCACTGAGCTTTTCTTCGATCACAAGTGCAGAGGGGCTGTCCATCAGGAGCATGGAGAAAGCAGTTGTCATAGAGGGGTGATTTTCTGCAGGGAAGAGAGAGAGCGAAATCTAAAACTAGAGGCTTAACTGTTGCAAGGCAGTAGTTGCCTTTCCATGTTCTCTTTTGAATGACCCAATATATTTCAACAGGACGTCAAACACTACATTTATGACACAAACAAACAAAAAACAGACAAGAAACTATGTTTATTCCTCCATCTGCAGTGGGCTTGGAAACAACCAAACCTGAATTGTTTATACTTCCAGTTTTTATACTTATGAATTGACACATTAGGGGGTGAGTTGGGTAGTGTTTCTACAGCTCTGTTATGAAAGCAAATAGGAACAGCACCAAGAAAATGCTCTACAGAGTAATCACTGGATTAAATAAAGTAAATTAAAGAACTTTAAGCTAAAGTAATGATGGCCATGTGGATTTATTTCTGGTTTATATGCAATATTTGCTTCAATATGATTATCGAATTCTAAAGGCACGTTGCTATGGGGACCAAACTTTCATTCCAAAATATTTATTAGTTATCTTTTTCTAATAGAGGAATAAATTGTACGGGAAAATTTTCATTGGCCAGAAAATAACACTGGCTTAGAGCTGGATGACATTTTAAGTAGTCAAATCAGATGCATTTCTCCTAAAAAGTATGAGGCACTTCATGTTATTCATTTTCACAGCTAGCAAGGTAGTAGTAGTTATATTCTCATTTATAACTGGAGAAGTTATAGGTCTGAATTCACATCAGGGTCAGTTAGATTAAGCTCTCATTTCCACCCCAACTGTCAAATAAAAAAAAAAAAAAGGATAAAAGAAGGGGAAAAGGAGAAAACTACACAAATAAAGCCAAAGAGAACTCCAAATGGTCTTGAAGGAAAGAAAAAATAAAATTAACCCCTGGAGAGGCTTTCCTTGCTTCCCACACAAGCCTCCCCAGAAGTAAGGTGAGGCATCATGCCTTTTGCTGGCGGCTGAGTCACTGACTCTTTAGTAGACAAGGAACAATTCAGTTACCTGGCAGAATAGCCCACTCCCAGTGGCTTTCTTTTATGTTTTCTGGGGTCTCTCCCTTGGTGGCTGCCTGACATCATTCCATCATTCTTAGACTTCTTATTTCTTAACTTTTGCTGAGATTCTGTTGCTTCCCCTTTATCCTCTTCTCCCAATCTGCTAATTCTTTTGCTTCGGAATGGAACGTCAACTACATCCTGGCATTTCTCCAACACTTTCCTCCAGCCAACGTGGTTACTGTTTTCTTCTAGAGTTGAATTCCTAGAGAAAGGGTATCCAAGAAGATGGAGAAAGAGAGCCACTGAAATCTGGGCATCCCTGGCAGCATAAATTACCTGAAGAGAAAAGTCATAGATCAGTGGAAACTGGAAGGCAAACCAGAGAGATAGACTTCAAAGTCAATTACAAAGACAGACAACTTTTCAGATTTTTAAAAAAATTTCTTTTTTCAAAAAATTATACATACAAGAACTGGGGTGTAGGCCAGAGGTGTGGGGGGTGGGGAGAGGATTCACCAGAGACAGAGTGGGGAGAACAGGCAGATCTACTGAAATACACTGCTGAGGGGAGCAGTGGGTGAGACAGGAGAGGTCTGCTGCGCCATGTGGGTTAGCTTGCTGGTGGGGGGATGGGACTCAAACTATGGTGACTGGCGATAGCTTGATAGCACTGTATCTTTAACCAGTGCCACCAGGGAGCCCCCAACTTTCAGATTCTAATTCAAAAGGTACAATCACCTAGGCACCATGTACTTCTTTTTTTTATTTATTTTTATTTAAATTTTATTTTTATATTCCCCATACAATTACAACCCCCTTATTTTTACCCCAAGCCCTCCTTTCCCCACCCCCCACCCCCCATAGAGTGTCTCTGGTTCATAGTTGTTTGTTGATTTTGATATTTTCTTTCTTATAGTTATTCTTTGTCCTGGTCCCTTATTTAAGTTTTCTAGATTCCTACTATGAGTGAGACCATCCGGTATTTTTCTTTTTCTTTCTGGCTTATTTCGCTGAGCATGATCCCTTCCAGCACCATCCATGTTGCTGCAAACTGCATGTGTTTATCTTTTTTGAATGCTGAGTAATATTCCATGGTGTATATGTACCACATCTTCTTGATCCAGTCATCTATTTTTGGGCATATGGGTTGTTTCCAAAGCTTAGCTATTGTAAATAGTGCTGCTATAAACATAGGGGTGCAGGTGCTCTTTGGAATTGATGTTTCTGTGTCCTTTGGGTAAATACCTAGGAGTGGAATTGCTGGATCATATGGAAGCTCTATGTTTAGTAGTTCAAGAAATCTCCACACAGCTCTCCATAGTGGTTGGACCAGTTTGCACTCCCACCAACAGTGCAGGAGAGTTCCTTTTTCTCCACAACCTTGCCAATAATTTGTTGTTGCTAGTTTTTTTAATATGTGCCATTCTCACTGGTGTAAGATGGTATCTCATTATCATGTACTTCTTAAAGGCTTTTTATTAAAAACTTTATAGAATTTCAAACTATCCAAAGATAAATAGGATAGTGTAATGAATCCTCATGAAATCACAGCCTCCCTTGTCTATGTTTTCACTAAAAACATGACAACTCTAAATATTTGAAAATCCTCACCTTAAATCAGTGACTTTTATTCTGTCTACTACCAAACCTGTTGATGAGATTTTTCTCAAGTTTGGAATAGGTAGTAACTACAGATCTGGCAACCGATACATGAAATTCACTTTGGGGATAGGAATCATGTAGAACCGCTGAAACCAAGCTCCATTAAGATACCTATATGACTGTCAATCAGAAGTTACCTACCAAATCTATTAATGAGATATTAAAAACAAATAGATTTCAAACACAGGCTTCAAATCAAAAGTTGTAAGCGTCCATTTCTGTAATTTAATAATGATAAGCAATACTCCCACCCAACATAGGCAAGCTGGTCATAAATAAAAGTAGTCAAAATTATAAAAATATCTTTTCCTGACAATGGGTATAAGGACTTTAAAATTCTTTTAATTTATATTTGCTAACCAAGCCTTCCAAACAATACTATTAGTTAGGCTTTTTAATGTTTTTAGAATAAAATAAGTTTGGGTAAAAATTTCCACGCAGACCCAACAATCCACACATCTATCAACAAGCTGTTTTCCACAGAAAAGGCTTGAATGTGAAGAATACACAGTGATTTTTAACAAACTGTTTTCAAATGATAAGGAAACCAAGGCACTTTCAATATATTTGATGTTGAAACAACTGGATGTTCAGATGCAAAAGTATGAAAATGGGCCCAACCTTATATCACACACAAAAATCAACTCAAAAGTGGACATAAGCCTAAATCTTAGAGCCAAAACATAAGAGTCTTAGAAGAAAACAAGAATAAATTGGGTTAGACAATGATTTCTTAAAGGTGATATCAAAAGCATGAGCAATAAAAGAAAAAATAGGTAACTGGATCTATCACAACTAAAAACTTTTTTTTTAAAGATTTATTTATTTATTTATACAAGCACTGGGTACAGTCAGAAGAGCGGGAGGGTGAGAGAATTCACCAGAGCCAGAGCGGGGAGCAGAGCAGGCAGAAGGACCGAAGTACACTGCTGAGGGGAGCAGCGGGCGGCAGGAGAGGTCTGCGCGCCATGTGGGACCCTCCTCCCGTGGCCGGGGAGCAGCTGGGGATCGAACCGGCCCTGCAGAGGCTTCAGGCAGCTTCGCAACCCAGCGCTTAACCACTGCGCCACCGGGGAGGCCCTCACAACTAAAAACTTTTGTGCTTCAAACAGCTTTAAGTAAATAATAGCCTGCAGCACTGCAAGAAAATATTTATAAATTATACATCTGATAAGGGAAATATATCCAGAATATACAAGGAAATCTTAAAACTCAACAATATGGGGACAAACACAAAATTAAAATATGATCAAATGATTTGACCAGGTATTTCTCCAAAGGAGATATACAAATAGCCAGTATTATATGAATATATATTTAGCATCATTCATCACTACGGAAATGTAAATCAGAAGCACAATGAAATATCACCTTACACCAGTGAGAATGACATATATTAAAAAAACTACCAACAACAAATGTTGGAGAGGATGCGGAGAAAAAAGAACTCCTCTACACTGCTGGTGGGAATGCAAACTGGTCCAATCACTATGGAAAGTTCTGTGGAGATTCCTCAAACTACTAAAAATGGAGCTACCATATGGCCCAGTAATTTCACTCCTAGGACTCTACCCAAAGGATGCAAAATCACTAATTCAAAAGGAGATCTGTACCCCTATGTTTATTGCAGCACTACTTTTAATAGGTAAGGTCTGGAAACAACTCAAATGCCCAAAAATAGATGACTAGATCAAGAAGATGTGGTATACTACACAATGGAATACTACTCAGCAATCAAAAAAGATAAACTCATACCATTTGCAGCAACATGGATGGAGCTGGAAGGGATTATACTCAGTGAAATAAGTCAGAAGGAAAAAGAAAAATATTGTATGTTTTCACTTATAGGAGGAATATAGGAAACCAAAATAAGGGATCAGGGAAAAAATAGTAACAATAAAAAAAATTAACAGGCAACTATAAATCAGAGACGTTCTGTCAGGGAGTGGGAGGGAGAGGGATTAAAGCAGGGGAGGGAAGAGCACAAAGGACTACAGCGATGGTGTACAGGTGAATTGGTGGTAGGAACCCTACGGGGACTATACCTGAGGAGAAAGCAAACATTGTACAAAAATGAACAATGATGTAAAATATATATAAATTATAAGTGTTGGTAAGAATAAGTGTTGGTAATTATAAGTATTGGTAAGAATATGGAAAATTGGAACCCTGATGCAATACTAGTTGGAATATAAAATGTTGCAGCTACTTTTGAAAATAGTCCCTCAGTTAAACATAAAGTTACATGATTCAGCAATTTAGTTTCTAGGTATACATCCAAGAGAACTGAAAACATATGTCCACGTAAAAACTGACACACAGATACTCATAGTGACATTATTCATAGCAGCCAAAAAATGGAAGCAACTCATAACTCCACCAACTGATGAAATGTAATGGAATATCACTTAGCAATCAAAAAAGAAATTAAGTACTAATAAATGCCACAACATGGATGAACCACAAAAACATGGTAACTGCAGGAGCCTCCCTGGTGGTGCAAGGGGTTGAGACACAACCTATGAAGCTATCCGCAGCCACTGATGCACAAGTTCCATCCCCAGCCCGGGAGCTACCCACATGGCGAGCAGACCTCTCCTGTCTCGCCCGCTGCTCCCCTCAGCAGTGTATTTCAGTCAGTCTGTCTGTTCTGTTCCCCACTCTGTCTCTGGTGAATCCTCTGTACCCCAGTTCTTATATGCATAAGTAAACAAATCTTTAAAAAATATTTGAAAAATAAAAACAAAACATGGTAACTGCAGAAGTCAATCACAAAGACCACATACTGTATGATTCTGTTTTAAAATGTCAGATTTAAACAATGTTTTCTAAAATCTCAAGTATTATGTTTATAATTAAAATTAAAGCAATGACTTCAGATAAAAAAAGAGTAAGAATCTTTGGAAATTCTAAATTCTGACAATAATATGGATCACAAATTTGGTTTCAAATTGGGCAACAATGAACTTTTCCTCCCCAACTATTTTGACAGTTTTTAACCTACAGAAAAGTTAAAAGAATAGTAATGACACCTCACATTCACAATTGTCAACATCTGCTTTTCTCTCTTTATAATAAACACATCATTTTATTTGGCTAAACACATTTCAATACTACACAGTTATTAATAAAAAGATGAAATAGTGTCCCTTGGAATAAAAGTAATAGACTTTGAGGTGATTACATTAAGTGAAGTAAGTCAGAAAGTGAAAGATGGTTTCCCTCATCTGTGGAATATATATCAGATGGTTTCCCTCATCTGTGGAATATAAATAGCCAAAAAACATACACAGACAATACAACAGGAACAAATCATGCACTGATGAAAGAATTTACTGGTTACCAGAGGGGATGAGGGGAAGGAGGAGTCAAGTGTGACGGTGGGGAGGAGGGAGATGGGGTACTGGCCTGGGTGGTTTGGAGAGGGTGAGTAGAACATGTGATTATACAGAGGAATAAAAATGTAATCTCAAAGTTAAAATTTTAAAAAATTAATTTAAAAATATATTTCAAAGTTAAATTGTAGTATTATGCCATTCATCCAGAAATACCTGCATGGATATATTCTAAGGACAAGGACACCCTCCTACATAATCACACCACCATTACACATTCAAGAACATGACAAAATTCAGTAATACACAATTCTATTCTAATATCTCATATTGTTCCAAAATGTCTTTTACAGATTTTTCAGGATTCAGGACTTTTAGCATATTTACGTCATTTTGCAACCACCATTACTACCAATTTTGGAACACTTTAAACACCCCCAAAATGAAACTTTACATCTGTAAGCAGTCAACTCCTAGTTTTCCCAGCCCTAGGCAACTACTAATTTGTCTATCTCTACAGACTTGTCTATTTTGAATATTTCATATAAATGGAATTACACAATATGTGATCTTTTGTGAATGACTTCTTTATTTAATATAACATTTTCAAGACTCCATGTTATAGCATATATTATTTTTATTTTTATTTTTATTTAAAAGAGGGGCCTACGTTTTGTTTCTTGTTGTTTTTTTTTTTTTTAAAGATTTATTTATTTATACAAGCACTGGGTACAGTCAGAAGCGCGGGAGGGTGAGAGAATTCACCAGAGCCATAGTGGGGAGCAGAGCAGGCAGAAGGACCGAAGTACACTGCTGAGGGGAGCAGCGGGCGGCAGGGGAGGTCTGCGCGCCATGTGGGACCCTCCTCCGGTGGCTGGGGAGCAGCCGGGGATCGAACTGGCACTGCAGAGGCTGCGGGCAGCTTCTCAACCCAGCGCTCAACCGCTATGCCACCGGGGAGGCCCCTATACCATATTTTATTTATTCATCAGTTGATATATTTATTCAATACCTTTAATATGAACAGTAAAGAATATACACATTTGAGAAAATCTTTAATGCAAAAGAAAAGGACAAATTAAACATTTAAAATAAGGAACTCAGAGGGGAAAAGGCAATGCAGGAAGAAGAAAACTTCAGAAATCTTTAACACTCTAAGATAATAGAAGATATATCCATTACACAAAAATGAAAAGTTAATTTAAAGAGAATATTCAGAAAACATAAGGAGGTCTTATAACTTAAAAATATGATAGGGGGCCTCCGTAGTGGCACAAGGGGTTAAGCACCGCACTATGAGGCAATCTGCAGCCTCTGCAGCATGATCCCCGTCTGGCCAGGGAGCAACCCACATGGTGAAGCAGACCTCTCCTGTCTTGCCTGCTGCTTCCCTCAGCAGTGTATTTCAGTCAGTCTGCCTGTTCTGCTCCCCACTCTGTCTCTGGTGAATCCTCTCACACCCCCCGCCCCCGCATCTCTGGCCTGTACCCCAGCTCTTGTATGCACAAATAAACAAATCTTAAAAAAATAAAATAAAAAAATATGATAGGAATTATTTAAAATTCAATACAGGGCCTTCCCAGTAGCGCAGCAGTTGAGTGCTGGGTTGCGAGGCTGCCCGCAGCCTCTGCGGCGCAGGTTCGATCCCCGGCTGCTCCCTGGCCACTGGAGGAGGGTCCCACATGGTGCGCAGACCTCTCCTGCCGCCCGCTGCTCCCCTCAGCAGTGTACTTTGGTCCTTCTGCCTGCTCTGCACCCCGCTCTGGCTCTGGTGAATTCTCTCACCCTCCCGCGCTTCTGACTGTACCCAGTGCATGTATAAACAAACAAATAAATAAATAACATGCCTCTATTAAAAAAATAAATAAATAAAATTCAATACAAATATTGGAAGATAATTTCTCCATAGGTTACAGATATGAGAAATCAGGGAGAAAATATTTTTCTAAGATAGTAAGAAGTTCAATTCAGGGATCCTAACATGCTAATAACATGAGTTGTAGTAACAAAAGCAAGAGAAGTTTTCAAAGAAATATTGTGAAAATAATTCCATGACCTGAAAGACGTGAGCGTCCAGATTAAGTTGAGTAAATTCTAAAACTGTAACGAAAAAATTGCCCACACAATTGCCCATGTATATCTACATGAATTTTCAAAAACTAAGAATAAAGAGAAGATATTCTAGAAAGAAAATCAAGTCATATTGAACACCAACATTGGAAGCTATAAGACAATGAGCATTGCCTTTAAAGCTCTAAAGGCAAATGATTTCTAAAATGCTACAATCAGCCAAACTATCAGTTAGTAGAGAAGGAATCCAACATCTTTTCAAACAACCGGGTGTCATATATTAAAGTCCCTTTCTCATGAAGTTATTATGAGACAAGAAAGGAAAAAGACAATGAATTAGAAAACAGAGGATCTACTATAGAGGAGATGTGAAAGGAATTCCCAGGATGATGGTAATTAAAAATCCAGGAAGAAAGGTGGGCAGCAGAGCTAGAGAGAAATCAGTCCCGAAAGAGGTGGATGACAGGGAAGGGACATCTCCAAAGGAAAACCAAACAAACAGGTTGCCTGATGTGTCAGAATGAGCTGACAGGAGGCCAATAGTAGAGTATGGGTTTGAAAACAGTTGACATGTAGAAAACTAAGAAATGAAAACACGAGTATCACTCCTGCGAAAACAAAAATTTGTATAAGACCAAAAAAAATGCAGTTTATCACATGGCTTAGCTATAAATAATATCAACGTTAATAGTAGATGTTAATCTGATAAATATGACAATTTACCTATATTGGCAAGAATAAGAGGGAAATAAGTATTTGTTTCAAGTGTAGAAGAACTTTAAGAACATTAAATCGGGCCTCCCTGGTGGCGGAGCGGTTGAGCGCTGGGTTGCGAAGCTGCCTGCAGCCTCTGCAGGGCCGGTTCGATCCCCAGCTGCTCCCCAGCCACCGGAGGAGGGGCCCGCATGGCGCGCAGACCTCTCCTGCCGCCCGCTGCTCCCCTCAGCAGTGTACTTGGGTCCTTCTGCCTGCTCTACTCCCTGCTCTGGCTCTGGTGAATTCTCTCACCCTCCCGCGCTTCTGACTGTACCCAGTGCTTGTATAAAAATAAATAAATAAATAAATACATAAAAGAATATTAAATCATGTTTTCCACAGAAAGAAGTCAGAAGATAATAAGCAAAATAAGAGAATAATATATGCATGTAATAAAAATATAATGATAATTACCAGAAAGAAATGAAATTGGTTTCCTCTGAGAAGAAAGAACAATTAGAAGTAGATGGGAAGTAAGGCAGGGAACTACTTACTATTTCTTAAAAGTTCTGTAACACTTTGGTTGTTTTTTTTTTTAAGATTTATTTATTTATGCACACAAGAACTGGGGTACACACCAGAGGTGAGGGAGTGGTGAGAAGATTCACCAGAGACAGTGAGGAACAGAACAGGCAGATTGACTGAAACACACTGCTGAAGAGAGCAGCGGGCCAGAAGGAGAGGTCTGCCGCACCATGTGGGTCTCCTCTCTGGCTGGGGATTGAACTCATGCTGTAGTGGCTATAGATAGCTTCATAGTGCTGCGTCTGAACCCTCTGTGCCACCAGGGAGGCCCTAAACACGTTTGTTTTAAATTATGCATCTGTATTCATGATTAAAAAATCACATTTTCTGAAATATCTAACATATCGTATATGCTCAAAAAAATTGGAACAGGGTCTCTTACCCTTTTATTTATTTTTTATTATAAATTTTAAATTTTTTTATTTTTTACATCATTGTTCATTTTTAAACAATATTTGCTTCCCCCCACCCCCTCAAGTATAGTCCCCATAGAATTTCCTTCACCAATGCACCCGTGCACCATCACCTCAGTCCCCTGTCCTCCCTCTGACCCCTCTCCTGCCTCCTCCCTTGCAGTATGTCTCTGCTTTATAATTGTCTGTTTTTGCTTTGTTGTGTTTTATACTGTTATTACTTTTTTTTACACTGATGTCTTATTTGGTTTCTCTATATTCCTGCTAAAAGTGAAACCATTCGATATTTTTCTTTTTCCTTCTGGTTTATTTCACTGAGCATAATTCCTTCCAGCTTTTACCCTTTTATTTGAATGGTATCTACATTATTATAGACTGAGTAGTTAATCAAACAATGAGTCTGTTTTAAGGCATTGTCACCCAATACTTATACATATCTCATGTTTGAGGACTAGAGTTTTCAAAACAATTATACTTCACAAGCAATTGACTCTTCCATTCTTCAACTACTCTGACAAGAAGTACCTGGCCATCAGTAAGATTCTCAGCATCCCAGTTGCTGCAACGAAGTAGAAGGGACTTGTCAAGGGGAAAGTTCAAAACAGTCTCAGCAAGTGATTTCAGGCTAAGTCCATTACAGAGCAAATTGTTTCTATAAGAAGTAAATAAAATCACATATTAAAAATGGACAAAAGAAAATGATAGAAAAATCAAAAAGACATAAATGGCTAATGAAAATATGACAGATCTCATTAGAAATCAAATCAAATACAAATTATATACAATTTTCATATCTATCAGATTTCACATATAAAAAACTATATCTAATATTGGGAAGAATAAGCTTGAAGAATCAGTCTAATACAAAATTCATGAACCTTTTTTACAAACTTTATGAAAAGGTTTAAGAGAAAAAGAAAAAAAAACAGTTAAATAATAGTTATCAAGATTTTTGAATATGAAAATTCTCTAAATCAGCAATTTTACTTTAAGGAATTTATCCTAAGGATAAATATACATAAAATTTCAGTATTTTAGTGCAGTACTATTTATAGTAACAAAGAATTGGAAACAACCTAAATGCCCAGCAATAGAAAAATGGTTAAACATTCATTTAAAATAAGAATGTGGATCTATACTGAGATGACATTATGCCCTTGACATATTAAGTAAAGAGAGATTGTGAAAGAAATCATATAATATGATCCCTTTTTGTTAAATATATATACTACATAACAAATGTATGTATGTGATTCTAGGTGTATAGAGAGAGGAAACACAGAGATAACTAGAAATATATTGATCAAATTTTCATGATGCTATCTCTGTAGGATTTGGGGAGGTTACAGATCTTTATATCTTTCTATATTTGAATTGGTTAATATTCATGTATTACTCTTCAAATTTGTAAAAAGATAAGACTATTTTCATTCATGGGTGAAGACGTAATAAAACCAAACAATACCCTATTTTTTCTGCTCTTCACTTTCTGATTAAAATAGCTGCAGGTTGGTGAAAAAAATGAATTTGTCCGAGGACTAGAGACTTCAACCAAGAGATATATGTGAAATTAAGAATCGATCTACAAAATTGGAGTTGACTTCTTGGATGCCAAGTGAGAGACGAAAGTTTTAAACTGGGACGCTTGCAGGTGGAGGTTCATGCCAGTGTTACAACATGCAGGATTTCCTCAGGTACTGCAGAAAATAGAATCATTATGATGATGAAGAAAAGGAGGTCTTTCCTTACAAAAACAAGCTGTACATTGGTGGATTCCACCACCCCCAAAAGGTAGCACTGATTAAAAAAAAGTAAACACAGATCCAAATATACTTAGATAAAATACATAAAATCTTGGTTCAATTATGTAAAAAATTTATAAAATAAAAAAATAAACACAGAGCAGTTGGTTTTGCAACTCCACAACTGTAAGTTAATTTTTTTTTCCTAAAAGGATTTTGCTAGTATGAGAAGTAATGGAAAGAAGGAAGGAAAAAGGAGAAGGGACTTTGTGTTACATCCTTTTCTTTTTTTTTTTTTTAATTTTTTTTTTTTTTTTTTATATAGAGGCATGTTTTATTTATTTATTTGTTTGTTTGTTTGTTTTGTTTATACATGCACTGGGTACAGTCAGAGCGCGGGAGGGTGAGAGAACTCACCAGAGCCAGAGCGGGGAGCAGAGCAGGCAGAAGGACCGAAGTACACTGCTGAGGGGAGCAGCGGGCGGCAGGAGAGGTCTGCGCGCCATGTGGGACCCTCCTCCGGTGGCCGGGAGCAGCCGGGGATCGAACTGGCGCCGCAGAGGCTGCGGGCAGCTTCGCAACCCAGCGCTCAACCGCTGCGCCACCGGGGAGGCCCAGTGTTACATCCTTTTCAATCTTCTCTTGCTGTGGCTCTTTCAGGAGTTATATGAACAAGATTTACTAACGCTGAAATTCATCATTTTTGATCTACCAATTACAAATGCTGCTAAATTAAAAAAAATGTTGGTTCAATTAGTGGAAATTAAGGATTTGAGGGAAACATAAAAATTGCTTTATTAAAATTTATAAAAATGGAATGGATGTTAATTAAATTTACTGTGAAAATAATTTTGCAATACATATCTACAGATAGATTGATAGTTATAAAATCACTATGTTGTACACCTAAGACTAATATAATGTTATATGTCACTTATATCTAAAAAAATAAAAGGTAATGAATGCTTATTATTAAGAAGCCAGACAAGGAAGCATAGTAGTAAAAGTCTTCTTTCTCACAGTCCTACCTATTCCTCAATAAAAATGACTGATAAGAATATGTTCTGGCTCCCTCTAGAACTTTTCTATGTATAAATAAACAGAAGGTTAGATGGAAGAATAAATATAGTTTCTTGATATTTGTTTTTTTCCCCCCCAGAAATCATGCAACCTTAATTTTTTTCTCCAAGTATATTTTGGATAGAAATAATCTGCTTACATCCCTATCTTACCTATTAGATTAAAGCTTCACAATCTTTTGTTGTACAAGAGTCAGTGGGATACTTTTAAGAGTACAATCTCCTAGAAATTGTACTTACTTTGAAGATAAGCCTGGGGTATGGCCTTGGAATCTGCATTTTAATAAGCAGATTAGGGGGCTCTGACACAGGCTCTGAGGATCACACTTTAGAGAGATTACACTGGAGAGAGTAACTTGGGCCATTTTCGGTTCACCCTATACTTCCAGTGCCCAGATATGTTAGGCAGTGATCTAGTTTGTTTTTACTGAGGTGGCACTGGCTTACCACACTGCATATGATTTAGGGGCATAGAGTCACACCTCTTCAGATCTTTGTCACCACTCATGCCCACTTCCAAAGCATCCATAACTTTTATTTTGCTTTTTATTATGCAACTTGCTTTTCAGTTAATGTATCACCGACTTCTTCCATTGACACTAAGTACTTATTTCACACTTTTTAACAGCTATGTAACTTTCCAATTATGTAATTTTTCATAATTCTTGAAAAAAATAACTATCAGCAATGAAGGGTAGCACTTAACTTTAGTTATTTTATTCCATTTAGGTCATTCTCTTAATGTTATTATTTGGGAAGGCTTCATACTTCCTGGGGATGAATTAAAGACAAAATGCTACCTTTACCACTTCAAAGTTTCACAAAGAGAAATTCCTAGACCAGACCATGTACAACAATCTCAAAAATAAAATCACTTTCAGTTAACATACAATAAAAAATATAGAGTAAGACGAGAAGAACACAGCATTACCCCCTCCAAAAGTGCTCTTATCCAAAGGCAACTGCCAGTAACAACTACATATAGCTAATGTCAGAAGAAACCGATAGCTCATAATGCTAAGTATAATTCTTGTATTATAATATCAAATTTCTTGTAGCATAATGTCCAAAATGTAATTTTAGTACTAAAGTGTATAATAATAAGTTATTATTAAAATTTTAATAAAATTTTGTTAAAAAATAAAGGCCTTATAACCCTTCACTCTTATTCCTAGAGAAGTTTACAGTAATATTCAGCTTTGGCCAAATTTTATATTGACACTTGGAGACTCTGCATTTAGCCAAACAAATTTGGTTCACCTCTCATTTGTATATACTCATAGAGAGGACTGTAACTGCAGAGTAAGAGATCTGTAAGGAAAACTAATCAGATGATGATGGTGCTAATGGTAGTAGTTAAGATGATGATGTTAATTGTTAAAATTTACACAGCACTTTCTAAATATATGTCAAACATCATTAATAATTTTTTAACATATTTTAACCCATTTAATTCTCACACCATCTTATGACATGGGAACACAATTGTCTTCACTTTACAGAGGAAGGAATTAAGGAATAGTGAGGTTCAGTAACTTCAGACATTCTCATAGCTGGTAGGAGGCAGCACTGGAACTCCCACCCAGACTGTCTGCTGCAGAGTCACCTTCAACACTACATATGACACCTCTAACAGCACAGAATAATGGGGAAGGTAAGTCTGGGAAAGGTGTCATTTGCTGTTATACTCCACATACTTTCCTAGAGTTTTAATTTTTTTTTAATTTATTTATTTATGCATACAGGGGCTGGGGTACAAGCCAGAGATGCGGGGGGTGAGAGGATCCACCAGAGACAGAGTGGGGAAGAGAACAGGCAGATTGACTGAAATACACTGCCGAGGGAACAGCGGGCGAGACAGGAGAGGTCTGCCTCGCCATGTGGGTTTCTCCCTGGCTGGCCAGGGATAGAACTTGTGCTGCAGAGGCTGCGGATTGCTTCACAGTGTGGTGCTTAACCCGTTGCGCCACCAGGGAGGCCCTAGAGTTTTAATTTTTTTATAGTAAATATTTTAAAGTTTTACTTGAAAAAAATGATACTTCACTTATAAAAGTTTTATTTATATAAGCAATATTACTAACTAAAATTTCATTTTGTACTAAAAAATTATGATAGGCATAGATTTTAATCACACCTTTCTTTACTTTGTCAAATTTCTACACATTTAACATCAGTGTTATTTGGGACAAGAAAAGAGACTATTTCAGTGCATGTTATTAAAAGGAAAATGCACTTAAGAAGGCAATTTAGATTTCATAAAAAAGTTAAAATAAATTTCCATAAAATAGAATTCCAAGGGAAAGGGAAATCTCTCTTCCTCCCAGTCAGCGACTAGGTCTACCATCATTTTTGGCCTAAAGCAGGGTATACAAACTCAAATGCTTATCAGAATGAGTGTGGGTTGCAATGGGAGTGGTGTGGACTCTGACTAATTGAATTAATAAGCCTGCTCATCCAGAGGACAACAACTGGCTGGGTAGCGAGAGACTCATCTTTAGAGCATACTTATTAATTCAATTTGTTTAACTGTAGCTAACTAGATTGTCTAATTTTTTTAAGAGAAGCTAGAAATACAGATTTGTTTTCTTTTTCTTAAATTTTAATTTTAGGTATTACAAGAATACAGACTGTTACAATTAATCTGATGTATTTAAACTAAGATTTCCCTAAAACATCATATGGGGAAGAAAACAAATCCCCTGAAACACTTGTGGCCCTAATTTAGTCAGCAGCGCCCATCATTTTACAACCCTTACCTGAGAGACACACCTTACTCAAGTTTCATCTAGAAAGACCAATTTAAAGTAACTAGTTTTCTCAGAAATTGGAATACTTTCTCACAAATTCAATATGCATATTAAAATCTTCAGGATTCTATAGGATTTTAGATGGTTCATTACTGATTTTCATCAATCTACAAATCTCACTAAAATATTTGCCTCACAGCTACAGGAAGCCTAGCATTCACAGAAAACATACCTCTGCCTCATGGCTAAATAACGAAGGTCCAGGTATCCCCTAACAACGAGGCCATAATCCTGCAGAAGCTTGCTGGCATCTTCTGAACATCCTACTCCAACTTTTAAAACAGTGCCATCTGCCAAAATGTCCAATAATGTTTTTGGTAGTGTTTTTCCTCCGCAGGTCAGCTTGGGCAAGCGAACCAAGACACAGAAGCCACTTGGAGAAGCTACTTGTAGGAGTGACAGAGGACTGGCTTTGCCTTCCAAATTCACCTGCAACAGAAAAACAAGGCCATGGTTCATCCACAAGCATAGCACCAAGTGCACCATGAAACTGTAGTAAAAAGGTATGGGGCCTCCCCTGGTGGCACAGGTGGTTGGGTGCAGCCCTGTGAAGCTGTCCGCAGCCTCTACAGCGCCGGTTTGATACCGGCCGGCCAGCGAAAATCCCACATGGAGCAGCAGACCTCTCCTGTCACGCCCGCTGCTCCCCTCAGCAGTGTATTTCCTCAGTCTGACTGTACTGTTCCCTGCTGTCGCTGGCGAATCCTCTCACCCTCCCACGCATCTGGCCTGTACTCCGGTTCTTGTATAAATAAATAAAAATCTTAAAAAAAAAAAGGTATAAGAGGCACATTCTTAACTTCTAAAGAGAGCAATTGACCAGTTTTTGATTCATATCTAAGGATAAGCCTATGATAACAAATGCAATGCAAACTGTGAAGCAGCAGCCCAACAAAGGGCCAAATTCCAGGATCTGAAATAAACAGTTCATAAACAGGGTCCAGCAGACACTATGGATCTTTGGGACATACATTAGCAGAGTCAAATTAAGTATACTCTTTTAAAAGGCTAAGGTGGCAAGAAAGAGTCAGGATCTGAGTGCCAATGATAAACATACACTTTTCACTATCTAGATTCCCAAATGAACATGCTAGTAACTAACTCATTTATCATATCCTCACTTTCTCAAGATCCAATTTTTTGAGAGTTAAGAAATAACAGTGCTATAAATGTTACCTACTAATATAACAAATCCTAGCAGTACAAAGTACTTTCTTAGCATTTTATGGTCATAAATATTGTTCATAAAAGAAAAATGTACATTGATCATAAGTTAAGATCCTTAAGAAATGAAAATAACTATATATTAAATGATCTAGTTCTTAAATTTTGAGGTCATAGGTAACTTGGAGAAAATGCTTAAAGTTAAGGAAGTTATCCCAGAAAAATTTATATACAAAATTCACATTAATTAGATCTCCCTGGTGGCACAAGGGGTTAAGCACTGCACTGTGAGGCAATCTGCAGCCTCTGCAGCACGAGTTCGATCCCCGGCCGCCCAGGGAGAAATCACATGGTGAAGCAGACCTCTCCTGTCTCGCCCACTGCTCCCCTCAGTGTATTTCAGTCAGTCTGCCTGTTCTGTTCCCCACTCTGTCTCTGGTGAGTCCTCTCACCCCCCCCCCACATCTCTGGCCTGTACCCCAGCTCTTGTATGCATAAATAAATAAATCTTAAAAAAAATTCATATTAATTAAAGATTCCCTAAAGCTGTTCATGGGACAAAGGTTATTCAATAAATGCAATCCTTCTCACTTTTCAGAAGAGAAAACATTAAGGCCTATTGGTGAAGTAGTTTGCTTAAATAATGAGAGATAATGGCAAAGTCAGATCTAGAACCTAAATCTCCCACTCTCAAGAAAAATAATTCTCAACCAAGATAAATTTTGTTCTCCCTCCACCTTCCCTCACCCCTCCATTCCATGGAACATTTGGCAATGTCTGGAGAAATTTCTGGCTGTCACAACTTGAAGGTGCGTAGTATACCCTGGTATCTAGTAGGTACAGACCAGAGGCTGCTAAACATCCTACAATGTCCAGGATAGTTCCTCACTGCCCCAAATGTTAACTAACAATGGGGAACCCAGATCTAGGCAGTTGGGTTCTCTGTCACATTATCAGTGTGCTAGATCTTTGACCAGGTGCCGCTGTGTATGCAAAATTATGTAAGGGATGAAACCTATCTTAAGGATTACCACCACATAGGAGTATCATGCACATACGCTCACACCACAGGAATTAAGTGGTAAATACCAAAGTAGAGAGATATTTCAGAGCTGGTGTAACCAAAATCACAAATAGGAAATAGTCAAGATCATAAAGAATACCTATTGAAAACCAAAATTTGGGAGGGGCTTTACCTTCAACTTCTGTATCAATGCTAAATCAAGTTTCAACTCACAAAAGCCTTAGGATTTGATTTCCCTTCTCAGGCACTACTTTATCAATGCTATTTCCATATCCTCAAATGAAAGCATGTCAGTGTCACCTCTAACGTGTCTATTTCTTGGGGCTCAGCCAAGATGAAATAGACCTTTGACTTGGGTGCCTAGTCTATAACATTTAATCAAGATGAGGTCAAATCAAGATGAGTAATTTCCTACCTCTATAATGCCAAATATGTCCAAGAAGAAGCTATAAATCTCTACTAACACATAGTACTGCTAATTTGACATAAGACTCACTGCAAATTCCTAAGGCTAGATCTTTGCACATCTTTTAGTCAGGTTGCTGACTAAAATACATTAAATACATAGGCAGATATATAAGTTGTCATTTTAATACTGTTAGTGAATTGTGCTTAAGATTCAAATGTATTATAATGACAGCTTCCCCACTAGGAATCCAAATGTTTATGATTTATACTGGATATAGATCTGGAAGCATAACTATTCTAGCAGAGTCAATTTGGCTTAAAGAATAAGATTATCTAGTCTTTACTTCTCATATATTCCCCTTTTGCTTTCTAATAATTTTTTGGTCTTAATTATCACTTATTACTCATAGTAAACTATGAAACCCTTGGCTTTCCAATGTTTTATTTAATAAAGAAAAAAATGAACCATTTAAATTTCATTAATATTTAATCCAGTAAATTCTGATTTTTCTTGATTAGTTAATTCATATAAAGAGTCATATATTATATACATATGTATTTATAACTATATACATGTAGACTAAACTTTGTTATACACATAATTAAATATACACGAAAGTAAACATTTCTAATGAATGGTGCCACAATCATTACAGTCAAGCAGATGCAGCCTCTGCCAGATCGCTAGCATAGCACAGTCAAGTCAACCCCTTGCATTCTTCAACACTGCTGCCAAAGGTGGGTCCGTGGGCCAGGTCTCGTCTGAGCTGTTTCTAGTGTTCCAAGACAGCAGAAAAGGTCTGTGCTCTGAGCACTGGGGAGAGGGCATTTTGTTATAAAAGTTCCTGCTTTCGGGCCTCCCCGGTGGCACAGCGGATTGAGCGCAGCGCTATGAAGCTGGCCACAACCTCTGCAGCGTGGGTTCGATTCCCGGCCAGCCAGGGAGATACCCACATAGCAGGGCCGACCTCTCCTACCTCGCCTGCTGCTCCCCTCAGCAGTGTCTTTGTCGGTCTACCTGTTCTGCTCCCTGCTCTGTCTCTAGTGAATTCTCTTACCTTCTTGCACCTCTGGCCTGTACCCTGGCTCTTGTATGAATAAATAAATCTTTTAAAAAAATTAAAAAATAAAAGTTCTTGCTTTCACAAATTATGACAGAATTTGTGTTGGGTGATGACTTCACATGCCATACTAGCATAAGTGACAGGTGCACCTGTGGGGAAAAATCTGATGATGAGAATTTCATCCTAGGGAATAAAGGTCCCAGTATCTTGCCTATGATAAATTCTGGGCCCAACACAAATGGTTCCTAGTTTTTCATCTACACTGCCAAGACAGAATGGTTGGATGGAAAGTATGTGGTCTGTCCAAAGTGTAGGGTAGCATGAATACTGTGGAAGCCATGGAGCTCTTTGGGTCCCAGAATGGCAAGATGAGCAAGAAGATCACCATTGCTGTCTGTGAACAAATCTAATAAATTTGATTTGTGTTTTATCTTAGCCACCAGAATATTCCTTCTGTATCTCAAGAAAGGAACCTTTCAACCTCATTTGCCTGAAACATTTTATAATCTTTATGATCTCTCTACAGTTCTTTGGGGTCTATGGTTTTTTTTTTATCCTCTTCCAAGTCTAGCTAGATTATAAAGTTAAGTATATGCTTACAAAATAAAAAAAAAATTGATAGACAAAATTTCTAACACCTTTTTTTTCTGTATTTCAGGGATTTACTTAGAGAGCATAGGTTTAGAAATCTTCCTTCCTCCCTAAGGACTAGTGGACAATCCATTTAGTTTCAGGATTCTTAAAAGTCCATAACTAATAAAACTTGATGCCAAGGTCCATGACTCCTCAACTGACCCCACGCAGGCAGCAGAGAATAAAAAATGATTTGGTTTCATCGGGGCTGAAATAGGTTAACTAATGTGCATCCCTACTCTGGAGTTAACATATCAATTAAATTTGGGCCATGGCGTTGAGACAGGAACGAGCTTGCCCTAGTCAAGTGACAGAATAAAGGCCCAATGTGGTTGGATGTTAATAAAAGAAGGATGGGAAGACTACAGAAGGAGACAGAATCAGCTAGGTGAAGAAAGTCCAAAGCATGTGAGTCCTTAAGAACATGTAGGTAACTAAGACATCTGAATTTTATTTAAAGCAGTAGAAAGATTTTAAGTAGAGTACTGACATGATCTGATTTGCATTTTTAAAAGATCACTTTAATTAATGTATAGAGAAGGAATTGCAGATACACAAGAATCCAAGCAAGGAAGAGGGTCAAGAGAAATTGCAAAGGTCTAAATGAGAGATGCTGAATATTCCCTATTTGCACTAGGGAGGAAGTAAAGGAAATGCAGAGAATGTAAACTCTACTTTAGAGAGAGCACTGTTGATACTTCCTAATGGGAAGGGAGAAGTTAATAGTAAGAAAAGGGAGTAGACCTCAAGCAAACAGGCAAAGCTAAATTATGGTGCTTAGGTATGCATATTTAAGTAGTAAGAGTATAAAGAAAAACAAGAAAGTGAGTGTCATGAAATCAGGATAATGATAACCTTAGGAGAGGAAAATGTAAGGCGACACAAGGGGCGCATCTGAGCACTAGCAGTCTCCTGTTTCTTGACCTAGTTTCTAGTTTCTCTGCTGTTCATTTGGCTATTTATTTTGTTTCTGGAACTAGGTTTAAAAAATACTCAAAAAACAAGTTTAATAACAGATTGGATAAAACTAAAGGAAAAAAAAGTATAAAAGAGACCTGAAGAAATTATACAGAATGAATCCAGAGAGACTAATATGTGTTAAATATAAAAGACACTATCAGACACATAGAATAGCATAAAAAATCAAGAATATAGCGATGGAATTCCAGCAAGAAAGGAGGTAGGGGAGCAACGGAGGAGTTAGAGGAGGAAGAAAAGGAGACTAGGGTAAGGTAATCTTCAAAAAGAACTTAAAAACTGGTAAAAGAGGGCCTCCCCGGTAGCACAGCGGTTGAACGCTGGGTTGCAAAGCCACCCGCAGCCTCTGCAGCACCGGTTTGATCCCCGGCTGCTCCCCGGCCACCAGAGGAGGGTCCCACATGGCGCGCAGACCTCGCCTGCCGCCCGCTGCTCCCCTCAGCAGTGTACTTCGGTCCTTCTGCCTGCTCTGCTCCCCGCTCTGGCTCTGGTGAATTCTCTCATCCTCCCGCGCTTCTGACTGTACCCAGTGTTTGTATAAATAAATTAAAACAAAAAACAAAACAAAACAAAAAAAAAAACTGGTAAAAGATACTAATTCTCATATCCAGATCTCTTGCTGATACTGAAAGTGGAAATACAGTAGAAAACAAACTCTAACTTCATCACAGTGAATCTTTAGAATCACAAAGTCAGAAAGAAGATATTAAAAGTAAAAGTTATTACAAAATATTAGATTACCTACAAAGAAGCAACACTTAAACTGACAGTTATCTTGAACAGGAACAATGATGAAAGTCAGAAGACAATGGAATACAATCTTGAAAATGATGATAAATTCTGAAACTAGAATTCTGTACACAGTGGAAATACCTTTCAAGATGAAGGGCAAAATAAAGACTTTCAAAACATTAACAGTTTATTATCGATGAGTCCTCAAGTAATAATCTTCTAAAGAATGACTGTTAAGGAGAAACATCCCCAAAAAGTCTGAGATAGGAGGAATGATAAGCAAAGAAAAAGGTAAACATTTTGGTAAACCTAAATAAATGCTGGCTGTATGAACAAGGACATGAACAACAATAACTAAAAACACTCAAAAGTGAATGAAAGAGAAAGGGAAACAGAAATGAAAGAATGCAGAGATAAAGGATGGATGACTTTTCATCAAGTTTTACCGTGGCAGCAGAGAAATGTAATCACACCAGAAGGAAGATGTGGCATCTATTGCGAGTTCAATATATATCAAAAGTCAAAATGGGGCCTCCCTGGTGGCTCAAGGAGTTAAGTTTCAGCACTATCAAGCCATTGGCAGCCACTGCAGCACCATTTTGATCTTCCCCATACCTCCCCCGCACCCCCCTGCACCCCACCCTTGTCTGACCCCCCAGGGAGCTGAACCACATGGTGCAGCAGACCTCTCCTGTCTCTCCAGCTGCTCCCCTCAGCAGTGTATTTCAGTTAGTCTGCCTGTTCTGCTCCCCACTCTGTCTCTGGTGAATCCTCTCACCCCCACAGCTCTGACCTGTACCCCAGCTCTTGTATGCATAAATAAATACATCTTTTTAAAATTGTGCTTTAGTTTTTATTGGGGTTATCTATTTGAATCTTTACATACAAGTCACCAAGACTTAGGAAGATTAAGTAGCTGGTCTAAGATCACAGAAAAATAAGTAGTGAAAATGGAACTCATACTGGTCTAATCTCCAGAATCCATGACTGTAAGTACTCTCCTATCCTGAGACAAGAAACAGTTTCTCCTGCTAAAATCTGCTTATATAAGCAAGTTGAGAACAAGCCAATTCCCCTTTAATTTTATTCTCTACTTGACTATTTCAAGGTCTACTTGGAAAAACAGAAAAGATTTTTCTTTTAAATTTCTGTGTTATAACTTACCCATTCACAGTCCATTCCAAGTACTGGAAAATCTTCTAGCTCACTCCTAAGCAAGGGCTCAATTTGATTCCACTCTGCCTCCTGAGACACAGTCACCACCTTTGCTTCCAGGATCCTCTGTTTCCATGAGGCTCTGGGGGCACCAGCGTGCAGCTGGTCCTCTTCTGGAGCGGGCAGCTCTCTCCTGCCTGGCGCTTTCCATTGCTGCTGAGTAACATGGCTTGTTTTACTCCTCCTCCGGCGCTGGATGCCTTTCCACAGGACAAAACCCCCCACAACCACGCCAAGAAGGGTGGTCACTGTCAAAGCCACTAAGTGCTGTCTAAACATCTTCAATTCTTCTGCTAGTTAGGAAAGCACATCACTAACTCCACAATCTGCAAAACAAATGACAAAATGTATTTATGCATAGAATATAAACCTTCATGAAAACAAGTTTCCCCCCTAAAAAGTGATCTATTTATTATAATCCATGAGCCCAAAAACTTTAAAAATGGTTACATATTTCCACATGAAACTGATAATTTTTTTCATTTTTCTACATTCTGTACTCCAGCTCTATCTCCAGCTGTCCAGGGCTTCCTTACTCATATAAAATCATATATATCAAAATAGTAAGTCAGACTCTTGCTAACATATTAGTGAGTAAATTTTAGTTAGCAGATCTCCTTCAGGGGGTTTGCACTTTCAACCTTCAATCTCTAAAAATGGAATGAAAACTTCGGCTTTTTCAATAAAATTCTAGTCATTGTCAAGTTGGTGGTAGCTAATTTTACTTTTCTGGAAAGTGTGGGTAGTAAGGACTGGAGCAAACAAATTCATTAAACATGGGTTTTCTGTTGCTCCAGAACGCTCAGCAGTCTTCCATGGGAAGTTATGAGCATAAATTAGGGCAGTACAGAAGGGAAAAAAGGACTAGAAGAGAAAAAGAAAAAAGACTTAGAGAGCAATCCATGATGCTCAGAGGAGGCTTCAAATGGAAATGTCCTCAAGATAAAGGCAGAATAACATAAATAAGTGAAACAAGTCATGGGCAAAAAAACTGACACAGAGGCTCTATTAATTATGTAAGAAATATCTTCATTTCTATCACAGTCTCTCCATTTTTCTAAAATGTGCTTTTCTCCATCTATTTTTGGCTTTCCTATTTTTGACAGACAGACGGATATAGGCTACTATTTCCATACTATTTTAAAAATAACAGTAAACATGTAACAATAAATGGCAAGTGGCCTTTGGCCTGAGTGACAGGGAGAGAACACGTGGCAACAGCCATTCAGCAGAAGCTAACTGATGCAGGGCAGGAAGAAGGCCCAGAGAGGCCAGTTAACTTGACCATTCAAATGAAGTTAGATATCTGGATTTTATGTGAAACGTCACCATTTTTAAATGTTAGCAACATATTTACAGTTTTTAAACCAATGTGCCAGCTAAACAAAGACTGGGCTACACATCCGTGGGCTCAGGTCTGAAATCTATACTGTCCCAAAGACACAGTGACCTGCCAGACCACCTCCACTTCTCCATGGCAGCGGTTTCCCCTGGATCTGTACTGCTTTTAATCTCTTTTTAAAAATGTTAAAGACATAATTTTAAAAATAATTAAAAATTTACTGGTCTATAATCAGTTTATGGAGATATCTGGCTATTGGAGAGGAAAATTAGGAAAATTAGCATTGCAACAATTTTTACAATACTAATGAAAATGATAAAATGACTATGCTGTTTTGAAAACATTTACTTTATTACAGAAACTGTGTAAGTACTTGTATATGCTTTCTCCAGTACTTTTACTGAAAAGACAATGAGGCTTAATGAGATTAAATAACTTGTGAAGAATGAATTCTAGTTAAAATAATCTAAGAAGATACAAAAATCTCTAGAGTCAAAAGCTTAGTTCAAATCCAGTCTCAGGCCTCCCTGGTGGCGCTAGGGGTTAGGACGCAGCATAGAAAGCTAACCGCAGTCACTGCAGCACGAGTTCGATCCCTGGCCAGGGAGCAACCCACATGGCGCAGCAGACCTCGTCTGACTCGCCGGTTGCTCCCCTCAGCAGTGTATTTCAGTCAATCTGCCTGCTCTGTTCCCCACTCTGTCTCTGGTGAATCCTCTCACCCCCCACCTTCGCACCTCTGGCCTGTACCCCAACTCCTGCATGCGTAAAAATAAAGTAAATCTTAAACCAACAACAACAAAAACAAATCCATTCTCTGCCACTCGATATATTAACATGGGCAATTTAAGTAATACAAATGCTAGAGAAAACATTAAAAAGGTAAAATCTTAACACACAGTTAAACTTAAAAAGAGGAGAAGGAAACCATCAGATACTAGAAATGGAAAAGAGGAACCCACAGTGGGTGGGAGAAAAAGCTGGGCAAAACCAGAACTCATGCCAGCCCCAGTGCTGGGGTATTGCTAACACAGGGAAAGAAGTCTAGGCCACAGCTGGACCCCAGGAGAATGCAGCCTTAGAAATTAACAGAGACCTGAGAGTAGGAGGCCAGGGCCTGCCACCTGCCCAAGACTGAGTGTGAGAAAGGTATTCCTCATGAGAGAGCAGACACTCAGCCTGTACTCTGCCTAGCACAGGGCCAGGTCCACATTATTGTCACAAAAGGAAACCCTAAACCAAAAAACTAAAACTAAAATGGTTAGAACTGTTGAATTCTGTTGGAACCAGGCAGAGTCAATCATAAAATTATTTACATATATATACACACATACATGTATATATATACATATACATACATACCCACACTTACATATATGTGTGGGTAATATAAACACATATATAAAATTCATATACACACACATGTACATAGAGTTGAGTCTTGAACAACATGGGTTTGAACTGCAAGGATGCACTTATATATACATGATTTTTTCCTATCTGTGGGTTCTGAATTCACAGATTCAACTAGTCAGTGACTGAATCCCTATATATGAAGGGCAGACTGTAAGGTAGATTTATTTTAACATGCTTGTTATTTTTTTCACAATATAGGATTTACTCCTCAGGTGGGTCACATAGTTCTACTACCACATAAGGTGGATTTTTAATGGCATAAGGAAAGAGCACCCGTAACCTGAGTGGTTTATACACACAAACACCCTCGAGCACACATACTCCATGCAGGAAACATGCACAACTTCCAAAGGCGATCAGTCCCTAGAAAATCAAGAAATCTGAGCAACAAAACAAAAAACCGTAAAGCTAACAAGGTGGCGCAAGGGGTTAAGCACAGCACTGTGAAGCTATCTGCAGCCACTGCAACGTGAGTTCCATCTCCAGAGGCCAGGGAGGTGACCCATATGGTGCAGCAGACCTCTCCTGTCTTGCCAGCTGCTCCCCTCAGCCATGTATTTCAGTCAATCTGCCTGTTCTGTTCCCCACTCTGTCTCTGGTGAATCCTCTCACCCCCCGCCCCACCTCTGGCCATACCACAGTTCTTGTATGCATAAATAAATATTTTTAAAAAAGGACTATTCTGGAAAATAAAATCGAAAATTTGAACAAGGGACAAAAAAAGTAGAAATTCTCAATTGGAAAATATTTTTTAAAATGTTAAAACTCAATACTCCATAGACAGGTTATTAAACAGTAGATCAGACAGAGGTGACAAGAATTTACAAAACTGAAGATAATCTGAGGAAATCTCCCAGAGCACAGTATAAAGAGGCAGAAAACAAAACAACAGAGACATGGAAGATGAATTGAGGAACTCAGTATTTTCATAATGAAGATCTGGAAGATGGAGACCAGTTATGGTACAATTTTCTAAATCCCAAGTTGGGTAAATTAAACCAATCCCATCTTAATTAACATTAAACTGAGTGAAAAAAGCCAGATACAAAAAAAGATACTGTATAGTTCTATTTACATAAATTTCTAGAATAGCTATAAACTAATCCATGGTAGAAAAAATCTGAACAGTATTTGGCTTTGGGGAGTGAGGAGCAGGGAAGAGACATTTAAGCTGAACTCGAAATTACACACAAAGAGGTCAGTTATGCCAAATTCTACAGAAGAACATTTCAAACCTGAAGGACTTTCTGGAGTTGCAGTAAAGTTACATGTGTTAATGAGGGCTGGCTTTACACATGTGTATTCATTTCAGGGATAGCAGTGATTTTTCTCCTGTTGGCCTGACTGATGAGTGAATAACTATTGGTTCATTCATTAGCTGTCTTTCCCACTAGAATGGAGAACAGGGCCTTTAACTGGCTTCTTCATCAAATACCCAACAACTACCATAGAGTTGATAACAGTCAACAGATATTAATTGAATGAATAAAACTGAATTCAAGGTATTATATATGTTAACATTTTTATGATGTCTTTAATTCAATCATCAAATTACAAAAATTTGCTTATTCATTGAAAAAAAACAAACAACAATTCCCCTTATTGTGCTTTAACACTGTAAAGCAGCAATATGATTCAGTACTGAGCTAGGAGAAAAATAAAATCTTGTTATAGACCAAACATCTGTGTCACTATGTTGTAATCCTGTCCCCTAGTGTGATAGTATTAGGAGGTGGGACCTCTGGAAGGTCATTATAATTAGATGGGGTCATGAGGGTGAAGCCCTCATGAATGGGATCAGTACACTTACATGAGAGAGAGCTTGCTTCTCTCTGATCTCTACCACCTAAGGATAAAATAGAATATCAGCGGTCTGCAATCCAGAAGAGAACTAACTCTCCCTAGGACCTAACCAAGCTGACACCCTGACCTTGGAATTCCAGACTCCAGGAGTGTGAGAAATAAATTGTGTGTGTTTTTTTTTAATAAGCCACCAAGTCTGAACAGCCTAAAATACCTTACTAAGTGCTTGTTTCATTTCCCAAACTTTTCAATGCCTCACCAACTCCTGTGACAAAAACAATTTTCCATTCTTTTTTTTTTTTGAAGGATAAAAAATAGATAGTCAGAGGTGGGCAGGAGAGCTCCAATTTGACATTCTTATTTTTTATTTTAATTGTGTGATATAATTGAACATCAAACTGATAACAATAATTATCTAAGGGTAGTGGGATTATAATTTTTTTTTTTTAATTCTACATGAGCGGGCCTCCCTGGTGGCGCAAGGGGTTAAACACCGCACTATAAAGCAATCCGCAGCCTCTGCGGCACATGTTATATCCCCAGCTGGCCAGAGAGAAATCCACATGGTGCAGGAGACCTCTCCTGTCTCATCTGCTGCTCCCCTCAGCAATTTCAGTCAATCTGCCTGTTCTGTTCCCCACTCTGTCTCTAGTGAGTCTTCTCACCCACTGCCTCTCTGGCCTGTACCCCAGCTCTTGTATGCATAAATAAATCTTTAAAAAAAAATAAAAATAAATTCTGTGTGAGTATGTACATAATCATACTTAGAAAAATATAAGTTTTAATGATGTTTTTAGTGATAAGCAATCTAACTATCCCACTTAACACTAGAGACATGATTATAACCTGGAAATAAATCATATTTTAATAAATAAAATATGTTAAAGTGTTCAGAGGCTAGCATGAGATAGACGATAATAATATGGGCCCTAGAATCAAAGAGCCTGGGTTCAAATCCAGCCTCTACTATGTGCAATTTACTGAATCTGTCTAAGCCTCAGTTTCCTCATCTGTAAAATGGTAAAGTTAGTACCTACCATGTGGGATTATTTTGAGGTTTAAATAAAATTACCAATATACTTCATTTAGTATCTACACTTAACACAGTAGGGTTCAGTAAATAATAGAACAGAACTCCTATTAAAAGAAAACAAAGAATCTGGCCACATACATGCAAATCTACAAGAAAGGTGATATTGTAGACATCAAGAGGATGGGCATGGTTCAAAAAGGAATGTCCCACAAATGTTACCATGGCAAAACTAAGAGTCTATAATGTTATACAGCATGCAGTTGGCATTGTTATAAACAAATAATGGCAAGTTTCTTGCAAAGAGAATTAGTGTACTGAGCACATTAGGCACTGCCAGAGCTGGAGAGTGTGAAAGAAAATGATCAGGAAAAAAGGGAGCCAAAGAGAAAGGTACTTGGGTGCCTGAGTTGCTGGAGCCCATTCCCTATGAATTTATGGCATGATGGGTTTGTGTGTGGCCAGAGGTAGGGGGGTGGGGATGAGGGTGGGTGGAGGTGGAAAGACTTCTGGACTATGGAAAAAAAAAGAAAGAAAGAAAACAAAGAATCACAGAATTAAAAATTGGGAGCCAAATTCTGCTCCCACCCAATTCAAGAATCCTTTCCATGGTATCCCTGACAGATTATGACCTGGTCTTTACCCGAATACTTGTAGGAACAAAGTTCATTACTTTAAGAGACAGTTTCTGTTGAAAAATCCTTGCATTCTATTGTAGACAAGTGCCCTACATAGAAATCTCTCTTCCTTGATGTTCAGTCAGGTTTCTGAAATGGCATGTGTTTAGTCCCTCCTGAGAGCTTGTCAAATATGTGAAGAAAGCTCTTATGATTCCCCTTAGCATATTCTTAACCCAGCCATCCTCCTGTCATCTAGTTAATACAGACCACTCAACATGTGGCTAGACAATTTTGAACAGTTCCCAGTTTGTCAATATATCTTTTCAGGTGCTGCACACAGGTCTGTATGAGTACATGAAACATGGTCTAATTGATATGTACTATATTGATACTATTATGTCCAAGTGTCTGGATGCTATATTTTAGTAATATTATCAAATGATAAATTTTTTGAGTGGTAGAATCACAGTAATCATATAAAGTTTGGAGTAAATTAAAATTCACTGACACCAAAATGAGTGCCCCATTTTATATATTTGTAATTTATTCTCTGCATTTAAATCTAAAACTTTATATTTCTTTCCTTTAAATTTCATCTTCTTTGTTCCAGTTAAATGTTTCATCCTTTGAGACCAATCTGCATCTTGATTGTATCTTCCCTTTCAAACATGATTTTATAAAGGATATTTTGATTTTGTTGTTAAATATTTTCTAATGTGTTTTTATTAATTCTTTTTCAAAGTACTTTTGCATTTCAAACTATTTCCATATTTAGTAACATCAAAATGTTACATTAGAGTAGAAAATGTAGTAGAAAAGAAATAGTATTGTGGGCCTCCCCGGTGGCGCAGCGGTTGAGCGCTGGGTTGCGAAGCTGCCCGCGCCCGAGACGCCGGTTCGATCCCCGGTTGCTCCCCGGCCACCGGAGGAGGGTCCCACATGGTGCGCAGACCTCTCCTGCCGCCCGCTGCTCCCCTCAGCAGTGTGCTTCGGTCCTTCTGCCTGCTCTGCTCCCCGCTCTGGCTCTGGTGAATTCTCTCACCCTCCCGTGCTTCTGACTGTACCCAGTGCATGTATAAGTAAAACAAAAAAACAAACAAACAAAAAAAGAAATAGTATTGATTTACTTAAACTGAAAAGGGCTCCCTCAGATACAGAAGTCCCAGGGATACAGATTCTTGATTTATCTTTTATCATGTGTGGCCAGTGTAAAAGAAAGGCCTTAGAGGGAAATTGAAGGGTATACCTCAAGTGGGATACTCCCTTAAGAGATAACTCATGGCAACATCCAAAATTCTTAATATTAGGTCATTTTTACATGAAGGTTTTGTGTGGGGTTGGTTTTTTTTTAGCAAAAGAATTCACTCAATAAACATGGATGTGGTATAAGTCACACTGTGCTAGACTCTGGGTAAAAAGAGTTCAAAGGCACAATCTATTTTCAAAAATTCAGGAGTTATAAAAGGAGAAACACATGTAATGAACAAATTGCAAGACAGCTTGTTACCACCACCAACAGAAGCACACACACTAGAGAGATGGCAAAGAGGAAAGAGCTAACTCTTAACATGATACCTCTTGCTGGGACATATGCTAAGATTGGTGCTAGTATTTAAAATGAACAAAGGGGGCCTCCCTGGTGGCACAAGGGGTTAAGATGCAACCTATGAAGCTATCCACAGCCATTGCAGCACGAGTTCAATCCCCAGCCAGGGAGGTGACCCACATGGCACAGGAGACCTCTCCTGACTCGCCCGCTGCTCCCCTCAGCAGTGTATTTCGGTCAATCTGCCTGTTCTGTTCCCACTGTCTTTGGTGAATCCTCTAACCACCCGCACCTCTGGCCTGTACCCCAATTCTTGTATGCATAAATAAATAAATCTTTTTTTATAAAAAAAAAAAAAAGGAACAAAGGTCTTCCAAGTACACAAGGCAGCTAGGAGAAGGGCACTCCAGACGGGGGACGAGTATGTGCAAGGATAAGAAAGGCATAGAGCATCAATGTGTAAGTGAAAAGGTTCAAGCAAATGTAAGATGTACTACAAGTAGAAAATACATACAGAATTTTGAAGATTTACAACTAGAAAAATGTAAAAATATCTGACTGATAACTTCCATATTGATTTCTAAAGTGACCTTTTTCTTGTAGTCAAATATACGTAACGTAAAATTTACCATTTTCACCATTTTTTAAGTATAGTGGCATAAACTAAATTCATAATGTTTACAACCATTACCACTATCCATGTCCAAGTATTCATCATTCCAAACAGAAACTTTGTACCCATTAAGCAGTTAACTCCCCATGCCCTCTTCCCCATCCCTGGTAACCTCTACTTTCTCTATGAATACAACATCGAATTTTTAAAGCTATGTTAAAAATACTTTGGACAGGGCCTCCCTGGTGGCGCAGAGGTTGTTTCAGCACTAGCAAGATGTCGCTAGCCACTGTGGCATAAGTCCAATCCCAGCCAGGTAGCTAACCCACACGCTGCAGCAGACCTCTGCTGTCTCACAGCTGCTCCCCTCAGCAGTGTATTTCAGTAGATCTGCCTGTTCTGTTCCCCACTCTGTCTGGTGAATCCTCTTCCCGCCTCTCCACCTCTGGCCTAAACCTCAGTTCTTGTATGCATAAATAAACAAAATTAATCTTTAAAAAATGTTTTTTAAAAAAATAATTTTGGATAAACTGGGTTAAATAAATTACTAATGTTAAAAACATAAAAAAGTTCCTTTTTATTTTTTTTAATGTGGCTACTAAAAAACTTATTTATGGGGCTCTCATATTTCTACTGAACAAGATTATGCCGGAATATAATGTACAAATAAGGAAATAAAGATGATGCTGAAATGAAGAGATACAGGTGAGGTCAGGGAGGACCTAAGGACCTTAGGTTTTATCTTAAGGTGAAACCTCACAAGTACTGGAGAGCCAATAACAGATTATAAAGGGAGAGGGTCAGACTCATGTTTCAAAGAATGCCATGGTGGCAGTGTGGATGCTACACTGGGCAAGGGCAAAGCTAGAGACAGGGAGACCCATTAAAAACTCACAAGAGGGCCTCCCTGGTGGCGCAGCGGTTGAGCGCTGGGTTGCGAAGCTGCCCGCGGCCTCTACAGCGCCGGTTCGATCCCCGGCTGCTCCCCGGCCACCGGAGGAGGGTCCCACATGGCGTGCAAGCCTCTCCTGCCACCTGCTGCTCCCCTCAGCAGTGTACTTCGGTCCTTCTGCCTGCTCTGCTCCCTGCTCTGGCTCTGGTGAATTCTCTCACCCTCCTGCGCTTCTGACTGTACCCAGTGCATGTAAAAACAAAATAAACAAATAAATAAATAAATAAATAAATAAAACATGCCTCTATTAAAAAAAAAAAAAACAACTCACAAGAGTAGAGCCAGAGGGGAAAACGATCCAATTCAGATCAAAAATGAACCACAGTTCCTAAACAGAATGACTGTATCAGAATCACTGGGACAAGAAAATAAGTCACAAGTTTTTTAACTTGTAAGATAATTTTGAAAGTTTGATGAATATAAAATAACAGCATTCCAAACCCCTCATAAAAATGTGAAGAAAATCCATTCATAATGACAAAATACACAGTTTTATAACTACACCAAGCAGCCACACACACACAAAACCAGGTATAAAGTGGAAGATCAGGGCCTCCCCTGGTGGCGCAGCAGTTGAGCGCTGGGTTGCGAGGCTGCCCACAGCCTCTGCAGCACTGGTTCGATCCCCGGCCACCAGAGAGGGTCCCACAAAAAAAAAAAAAAAAAAAAAAGGACGATCAATATTAAAAAAAAACTTTACTGAAGACGCAGAAGCCTAGACAAGTAGAGATATCTTGCTTCCAGAGTACATATCAGGTGCCAGACACTGTACATGTATATATGTATACATTACTCATTTTACCTTTTCAACAACCCTCTGCAGAAGGTAATATAATTATCCTACTTATTTTCAATAAGGAAAGATTATTTAATAAAAATACTCAAAGTAATACATCCAATGCAAACTTAACTTTAAAAAATGTTTTAAAAATTAATTATCTATTATGAAAGTGGAAAGACAACCTACAGGATGGAAAAATATCTGCAAATCATATATCTGATATGGACATGTATCTGGAATATATAAAGAACACAATAATAAAAAGACAAACAAATTAAAATGGGCAAGGATTTCAAGAGACATTTCTTCAAAAGTCATATATACAAATGGCCAAAACACACAGGGAAAGATGCTCAACATCATTAGTCATCAGGGAAATGCTCATCAAAACCAGAATAGACACCAGTCACCCACTAGGATGGCTCTAGTCAAAAAGACCGGTAATAAGTGCCTCGTTATTTACTGTGCTTCCCTTTATTGCACTTCAAAGATTCTTCAGTTTTTACAAACTGTATTGAGTAAACCCATCATCATCATCTTTGCAATAGCATGTGCTCACTTCCTGTGTCTGTACCACATTTAATAAGGATGTACATTTTAAAAGATATAAAGCTATTGTACACTTAACAATAGAGTGTAGATATGATTTTTATAAGCACTGGAAAACCAAAAAATTCATGTGACTGACTTGACTGTGGTGGTCCAGAACCAAACTGCAATCTCCCACAGGTGTGCCTGTAATAAAAGGAAATTAGAACTCTCATACATTACTGGTATGTAAAAAGTAATATAAAATGGTACAGCTGCTTTAGAAAATATTCTGGCAGTTTGTCAAACGACCTACTCCTGGTTATATAACCAAGAGAAATGAAAACTTTTGTCACACAAGAATTTATAGCAGCATTATTAATAATAGCCAAAAACTGAAAACAACCCAAGTGTTCATCAGATGATGAATGGATCAATGTAGTATATGTATAATGTTATGCGTTGAATTGTGTCCCCCCTAAATATGTTGAAGTCTTAACTCATCTTAAGACTACTTGTGAATGTAATTTTATTTGGAAATAAGGTCTTTTTTAAAAAGAAAAAAGATTTGGGCCTCCCCTGTGGGGCAGTGGTTGAACGCTGGGCTGCGAAGCTGCCCACAGCCTCTGCAGCGCTGGTTCAATCCCCACTGGCCACCGGCGAGGATTCCACATGGCGCGCAGACCTCTCCTGCCACGCCCGCTGCTCCCCTCAGCAGTGTATTTCATCAGTCTGTCTGTTCTGTTCCCCGGCTCTGGCTCTGGCGAATTCTCTCACCCTCCCGCGCATCTCACTATACCCAGTGCTTGTATAAATAAATAAATAAATCTTTCAAAAAAAAAAAAAAGAAAAAGAAAAAAGATTTATTTTATTTATTTATGCATGCAGAGCTGGGATGTAGGCCAGAGGTGTGGGGGTGTGAGAGGATTCACTAGAGACAGAGTTGGGAGCAAAGCAGGCAGATCTACTGAAATACACTGCTGAGGGAGCAGCAGGCAAGACAGGAGAGGTCTGCTGCGCCGTGTGGGTCAGCTCCCTGGGCCGGGATTGAACTAGTGCTGCAGTTGCTGTTGATAGCTTCATAGTGGTGAATCTTAACCCCTTGTGCCACCAGGGATGTCCTGAATTGTAAACTTTAGATAAAAAACTGTATGTTGTGGAATTACATCTCAATAAAGCCACTTTAAAAAAGAACTATTTGACAGGTTGGTTCTAAAATTAATCAGGAAAAGAAGCTCAGAACGCAAAAATATACTGTTTTTGAAAGAATGAGTTTGTGAGCTGATAAAGTCTATCCCTTGTAATGAAATAATAGGTCACCAGGGAGTATTTACCTTACTAGATATCAAACTATCACATATATTTAATATAGGATGTTGTGGTTTTGTCCAGCAAAATGGAAAATTAGGCCAGAGAACAGAGTTCAGAAACACTGAGTAAGACTGAGTAAGAGAAATTAGTACTTGATAAAGGTGGCATTTCAGATTAATGCATTAAGAATGGACTGGCTTTTCTGAGTGGCACTTTGAAAAACAGTAATTATGCATACTATACACAGGCACATTTTTAAAACACTCAAACTTATTAAAAAAAAAATCCTGCTCTGTCTCAATGTAAATCAGGGTTTTTCAACCTTAGCACTATTGATATTTTGGGCCAGAAAAATTCTTTATTGTGTGGGGTAGGCCTGGGCATTGTAGGACAGTTAGCAGCATTCCTGCCTTCTGCCTACCAGCTGCAAATTTTAGCACCACCACTCCAAGTGGATAACCAGTAAAGTGTCCAGACTTTGCCAAAAGGCCCGTAGAAGGCAAAACATCTCCCATTTGCAAACCACTGGGGTAAGGAATAACCACAAAAATCAAAATACAGTAAAAAGACTGATAACGGTTAAAACTCAAATTTTAAACACTGGTTCAGCAAAGATGCCATGCTTGTTTTTAAAAACAAGCAACAACTTTAAAATGAACTATGTTTGGAATAAATATTTAAAACTCATACATGACAAAAGATTAATATCAAGAATATACAAAACACTACTAATATTTTTTTAAAAACCCAATAGAAATGAGACATTTGGGGCTTCCCCGGTGTTGCAAGGGGTTAAGACGCAACCTATGAAGCTATTCGCAGCCACTGCAACACAACGAGATCCATCCCCAACTAGGGAGCTACCCACCTGACGCAGCAGACTTCTCCTGATTCGCCCGCGGCTTCCCTCAGTAGTGTATTTCAGCCTATCCACCTGTTCTGTTCCCCACTCTGTCTCTGGTGAATCCTCTCACACACACCCCCACACCTCTGGCCTGTACCCCAGTTCTTGTATGCATAAATGAACAAATCTTTAAAAAAAAAAAAAAAGAAATGAGACATTTTTCAAAAGAGGAAATACAAATAGACAACAACCATGAAAACATAAATGCCAGTAGAGGAGCAATCTCCCATTCAATGGGAGATAACTGTGTGATAGAAGGTCAAGCTTTCTGGACACTGATGTCCCCCTGATGTCCTTCAGAGGCTGATAGGAAATAGGGGTGGGGCTGGTACTTTGACAGTTAAACTGTTGGTGCTTTGGCAGTTAAACTGCTGGTGAGAAGGACCACCACTGGAGAAGGCACCAGCTTGCCTCTGGCAGCTTCACCGAGGCTTCAGCTTAGATCTTCATCTCTGCTCACAAATAGCATCTGAGCACGTGGCAACCAAGAAATTCATCCTCTCCCTCTCTCTCTGGCTCTCTGTTCTCCCTTTACTCTATATGTAACTAAACCCTTTTATTGTTATTTCTTTCCAGGTGCCTGCTTTTGGGTTGAGGCCTACATTCTTAAGCATGAAGGTGAGGACCCACCAACTGGATCAACCCTGGTTACCAGGGTTTGTCCCATTTCAAAAAGAAATACAAATCAAAATCAAAATACCAATGAGAATCATTTTCCATCTATCAGATTTGTAAAAAATAAAACATACTGCTACTATCAAATGTTTTTAAAACAGTGTGGGGAAATGTACATTATTATATCCTACTGGTGGATAATTTGGCATTAAAGGTCCAAACCCTTCTTCCCAGCAATTCCACCTGCAGAAATGCTCACATAGGCACACAGACACATGTGGAAGGCTGTTTTCTAACACACTGTGTCTTAACAGTGAAATCCTGTAGTTAATCTATGTAATCTTACATATTATGAAGTCTTGACATATTATGGAATTTACAGAACAAAAGAAGAATAAGGTAGAATCTCTACCAAAGAAAAAGTTCCAAGATCCATTTTTAAGCATGAAAGGTTAAGTTGCTGTGTATAATGTGCCACATTTATGAAATACATATTTGTAAAACTGTAACACAAAGTCTTATATACCTATATCATATGTACAAACACTTGTCAATAAATGCAAAGAAAAATACAACACAAACTGATAATTATTTTGCCGGAAGATTAAAAAAGAAAAGAAAAAGGAGATAGTCAAAGAAGATCTATTTTTTTACATGACTGCTTTACAAGATTGTACCAATTCACTGTAACTAAAATAATACATTTTCAATCAAGCTCAACTGGACCCAAATAAATCATTATTTTCCTCCCCCACCCCCCATTAAACCTCTTTTCTCCCTCACTTCCTAATTCTGATAATGAGCAAAACCTCTCAGTGCAGTTCTTTCTTGCCTTGTAATACAACTTTAAAATCACGATATAAATAAATTAATGTTTTCAAGGAATGGCTACCTAAGGGAGTTTGCACATCTAAATCTTATAAAGGTTTGGGTTTGCTTATATTTTAATGAGCAGGCATCAATTTTGTAATAAATAATGATTAAAGTTCCAGGTTGGATATAAACCGAGATGCCTAAAGAGAGGCGGTTCCTAGCTAGGCCCAGAGCCTCGGGTGTGGTCTGGGAGAAAAGAGGTGTTAACAGTGGGGGAGGGCACGTCCCCACGAATGGAGGGGGAGCAAACTGTGACCGCGGACGCCCCGAAACCAGCTGCGCCCGAGGAGTTAACAGGTACTGGGGGGTGGTGCCTCCTTAAGTGACGGGTCAAGCAGCCATAGGGGTGTGATAAGTGCTCCTAAAGAGAAGGGGATCCGCGTGCAGCCGGGGAGAGGGTGACAGCTCTCCTTCGGGACCCGAGTGCTGAACCGCCCGCGCCCAGGGCGAGGGTGCCCAGGAGGCCCCGCAGGCCCCGGGGGCGGGGAGAGGGGCAGGGCCAAGTCGCTCGGAGACGGCTGGGTCCCCGCAGTCAGTCGCTCCCACACAAGGTGGCATCCCAAGCCCCACGGTCCCTCTCTTCGATCCGCACTGGAAGCCCTATCCGCCCCTCGTACGATCTGGTGAAAGGCGTCGCGGGTTCCTGATCCTCACCTGCCTGCGGCCTCCGACTCAAGCCGAACACCTGCTGCGCTTCACGCTGGAGAACTGGAACCTCCGTGACCACCTGCGCACACCCACCCGGATCCACTAGGGAAGAAACCACTTCCGGTCCCGCGACAGCCTAGGAGGACGTAACCCCGGCTGGGATGTACAAGTGGGTGGCGCCATCTTGTACGGAAGCAGCCAGGGCTGCTGTTGTCGCCCCAGTTTTTCCACTGCTGAACAAAGGAGATAAAAATGGGAAAGATTTAGCGTTTCTTCAGAAAAGTAGTATTTTTGTTTTTGTTTGTGTGCATGTTGGTTTGGGTTTTAAAGGAAGAAGGCTTTGTAATCCTCACAAATGCATTGTGGAACATCTGTCATTAATTAGCTGGAGGAGTGTTTCTCTACATTAATTTTCTTAACTATTAGTTGATGGAGGTAAATAGGAGACCTTTAATAATGTATTCCTCATTAGCAATGTATTTTATCCTTTGCCTAACCTAAAGCCATTATAATAACTTATGCCATCTTTTGTAACAATAACCACAATACCTTTCATTTATGTATGAAATCGATCATCAAGCCAGTTTTTATTAGCAATCTTTATTATATGTTATATTAGCAGTCTTATTTTGTGTGAGGAAGCTTATGTGTGTTGTGTGCTGTAACTTTGTCATGGAATTTATAAAACAGGAGAAATGAGATGTGCATAAATAACCAGGTAAGGTGTAATAATAGCTGCATTTGTTGGCTGTGTGCTCACAGTGTGCTGGGAACTTTACAAAGTATTTCACACATTTTAATTTATTTAATCCTCATAACTGCCCCAGGAGGCAGTACTATTATTAGTGCCATTTCACATAAAATGGAGAAAGGTTAAATAATTTTGTCAAGGTAACTCAAAGTCAGCATTGAAGCTGGGAATCAGGACTTAATATATCTGATTGCAAAAACTGTTGCCCTCATCCTCTACATTATATTGCTTCCAATACAGGAAAAAAGGGTTGTAAGTTACATTAGAAAAATACCCACAAGGAGGAAATTTTCAGCAATTGTACAGGATTAATCCCTTGCATATTTATCTCCCCACTCTTGCAACACCTGAAAAAAAAGGGGGGGGGGTAAAAAAGTCTCCATTAAAAGGGCACCATGCTCAGTGAAATAAGCCAGAAGGAAAAAGAAAGATTATTGGATGGTTTTATTTATAGGAGGGATATAGGGGAATTAAGTAAGGGATCAGGAAATAATGTTAATAATAATAAATAAATAAGCAAACAAACACAATTAGCAGGCAACTTTAAATCAGAGACTTTCTGCAGGTGAGGTGGAGGGAGAGGGATCAAAACAGGGGAGGAAAGAGCAAAGGGGACTACAGTGATTGCATCTTGCAGATATATACGCTTAATATATCAGAAAAATTAATTCTGAACTTTGGAAAAACTGATAAAACAGTTCTGTGAGATTGGTCCAGGTAAAAGAGAAATAGCAATAAATCAGTAACACTAGGACTAAAAAGGAGGACAAACCAAAATTAAGAAACTAGAAAATATGGTGAACAACTTTATGCCCCCAAAAAATCATTAGATGAATAAAAAGACAAACCAAAAATTGGGAGGAAATATCTGCAAGATGCAAATCTAATAAAAAAATATTTCCATACTATACAAAGAACTTTCAAAATGCAACAATAAAAGACCACATTAGAAAGTGGATGAAAGATATGAATAGACACCTCACTGAAGAAAATATATGATGTCCAAACAAACATATGAAAAATGGTCAGCCTGATAGGTCTCTAGAGAATTGCAAACTAAAACAATAATGATATATCAGTTTACATCTCTTAAAATGGCTAAAATTCAGACACTAGCAACACTAAATGCTGGTAAAGTCATTTCTAATAGTCAGTTTCCTACAAACTGTGACAACATAGTTTTAACATTCAATTCTGCTATCGTGCACTTAAGGTATTTATCCAAATGCATCAAAAACTTAGGTCTACACAAAAAACTTCACATGATTTTTATAGCAGCTTTAGACATAAGTTGGAAGCAATGAAGATGTTCTTTAACAGGTGAATAGATAACAAAACTCTGATGCATCCATGATATGGAATATTTTAGTGATGAAAATAAATGATCTGTCAAGTCACCAAAGATATGGAGGAACTGTATATACATATTGCTAAGTAAAAGAAGCCAGTCTGAGAATATGTGTGATTGTGTGATTCTGACGATGTGACATTCTGGAAAAGGCAAAATGATGAAAAGAGTAAAAAGACCAGCGCATGCCGGGGGGTCCAGAGGAAGAAGGGAAGGGGGACTAGGTAGACCATAGAGGATTTTTTAGAGCAATGAGACTATTCTGTATGATACCTTGATACCTTAATGGTAGATTTATGACACTCTACTTCTGTCAAAACCCATAGAACTGTGCAACACAGAGAGTGAGCCCTAATGTAAACTATGGACCTTAGTTAGTAATAATATATCAATATTGTTTCATTAATTCTAACAAATGTACTGCACCAGTACAAGATGTTACGAATATGGAATCAGGGGAGAGGAGAAAGTATATGGGAACACTCTGTACTTTCTGTTTGAATTTTATGTGAACTTAAAACTGCTCTACATATAAAGTCAATTAATTTAAAAAACCCAACATGGTATGAACTGCTTGATTTATCTAAAAATGTTTTATTCATTGATTCTAAGGACAACTTAATGCCAAGCACTGGGACATCATGAACAGAAAATCCAAAAGGAACTGTGGCAGGAAGTGCTAGTTGCCTACCCGGTAGTCATTCTTCCCTTCTGCTTAGTAACAGAAATCAAGGGGCATAAAAAAGTTGTATTTAAAGAATGCATTTTTCTATCTCTAGTGTGCCTTAGGTATGACCATGTAACTAAATTCTAGCCAATGCGGTATAAATAAAAGTGTTTGCATAGGCTTTTGCCACAGACTTCTTTTGCCTTTTGTCTTTGCCCTTCCATTTTTTTCTTGTTTAGACTGGAAGTAAACAAGAACTGGAGCTCCAGAAGCTCTCTGCCACTGCAGTAGTACTTTGAACATGGAAGCTATGTGCTCAGGAAGGGGGAGTGGTGAGCCTGAAGAAACTTGGATCCTGATAGCTTCTCTAATTTCTACACTAGCCCTGAACTACCTACCTCTGGACTTCTTTTACATGAGAAAATAAATTATTTTAAGCCATTGCCATCAAGTCTTTGGTACCAGCAACCCAACCCAACCTCTAACTAATAGAGGCAATGAAAGATACAAATAATACATGCATGCTAAATAGTCTACTAAAACGTGTTGAATACTGTGACCAACGCTGATGATATACAATAAAGGTGGAAACTCTTTACTGGGATTTGTTTAGTTTGTTGAAGATAAAGGTCAAAAATTAAAGGAAATAAGTAGGATCTTCCTGAAAATCCTCTCAACTTTCATCAAAATGTTATCCATCCTTCCTACCCACTGATCCCTTCTATAAATGTTGGCAAAGTTATTAGGTACTATACAGAATATAAAAATGTGTAACAACTCAAGCTTATAAGGTAGCTGGAAACACAAGAGGAATGCTTTAAGTGAGAAAAGATATACTTACTGGTGATTTAGGGAGAAGATAAACTTTTTTTCTTCTGAGGAGATGGGAAGAGACAATCACTTGAGGAAAATACCTATATTCATTTACAAGAAATTCATGAAGACCCCTAGAATGAAAATCACACACACACATGCACACACATACAAACACACACACACACTGACAAGTGAATCAGTATTCCTTTTGTTCTGCATTGAGTTGTGTGCTGGGAACCTGACCTGAACTGCTTTGTGGGGTAAAAGGGTGAGGAATTGGAAGATTCAGGGGAGCTATCAAAAGTCACTCAGAAGGAGTCAGCAAGGCTCCAAACTTCTTGAAAGAAAGAGGAAAAAAATCTGTAGAATACAGACTTTGGGAGAGAAAGAAATGTTTGAGCAAAAAGAAATGTATGTTTGGGGAGCTGAGTAAGTTCCCTGCTGTGGTGTGTGTGCTACCTTCTTTCATAGGTATAAGGGTGGGGAGGAAAGTTCTGCCTATCACTCTAGGTTATTTTGGGAAAGGTCAATCAATCAGATTAACATTAGATTAGTAGGGGGGAAAGACCTTTAATTATAGTCTTATGGAAAATCTACATGGATGCAGAAAAGCCAATGGGGAAAATGTGCTGAGATGGATAAAGGACTCTGCACCAGAATGTGAAGCAGTATTCTGCTTCCTTCATTGAGAAAATCTTCCTGCAAAAATGTTGAAGGAGGTCTGATGGTTTTAATGGGAAGTAGAGAGCAGCTCAACACCACACATTTCAGACAACACTAGTGATACAGGGCAGCAAGGGCACTAAAACTGGCCAAGGACAGTGCCCAAATAGTTTAGCAGTCACCATCTGAGTTCTTTACCTGCGCGCACAATTCTAAGACTACTCAGGTATAGAGAACAATAATGGAATTTATTTAAAAAAGAGTTACTGAGGCCACAAATGGCTATTTACCTCACCCAAAGCCATGTCCAGTGTTTGTCCTAAAGACAAACACTCCCAAGATGGCATCTTCCCACCACTGCGGACCTGGAGCCTGTGGCAGCCAGACTATAGGCCAGGTTCCAATTCACAAAGACAGCAGAAGACACAACAGGAGATGCTCACTGGAGTTGCTGAGATGCCCCAGCACAGCCCCAGACAAGTGACACTCAAAACAGCAGCTGCAGCAGCTGAACTACCTAAAAATGTCCATGCTTACGCAGCTCAGAAAGGCGCTCGGCTCCAGGTCTTTGTCTTCCCTGTCAGGCTATAACAGCAGCAAAACTGGGAATAGTTTCAGTCGTTTGGCTACTTGCAAGGCCTCGGAACTTTTCTTTCTGATATTGGCTGCTAGAAGCCTCGCCACATCCTTCAGTGGCCCGCAACAGCCTTCTGGAAAATGAGCATGGTGGGGTCAGAAATCACTGACCCCAAAATCGCTGAAGATACGAAAACGCTGAAATTCAGAAAGCTGAATCCTGAACACTGAATCCTGGGGGCTCCTTCTGTAGTCCCTTATATTTCTTATCAAAGTCTCCACCCTCCCCCCATACTTTCTTTGCGTTTTTCCTGGGGCTATACATCCTCACCAGCACACCTCTCCAGGGGGCAACACCTGTAACAGTCTTTGGCTTCAGCGCCAGTTATAACAGGGGGAAAATAAGCTATTTCCAGCAATTCAGGTGGTGAGTCCATTCAATACACCAATTACAAGTTCCCAATTTAGTTACTTACCCTAGAAACCTGTGAAATGTCTGAGACTCCTGCCTCATCCTCATCCTTTGGTATGTAATCTGGGTAATTGTCTAACTCTGCTCGTTATAAGGACATTGTTGCTTGCCTTCCAATCCATCAGTCTTTGCTCTGCTTTGTAGTACTAGCCTAAGACTCTGCAGTTCACATTTTTCCTTTGGAAGACAAGGGACTTGCTTCTTCCTGTTCACTTCCTGTTTCTGTCAGTTTCACCCAGGCAACAGTTTATACCAGCAGCAGTAGTTCCAGCTTTGGACTTCTCTCCATCAGAACAAATTTTCTCAATCCGTTGAGACACAGATACCAGTAGTCAGTGCCCCTCCTCAAGTTCTAAGTGCCAGTATTACAGAGGCCATGCCTCTGAGCTAATTCATTTTAAGTTAGGCACATGTTCTCCACAGGGCCTTAGTTCCAGCTCTCTAAGGTTGCTCCTACCAGTGTTTGCTTGATCCCAATAATTCCAACCTTGACCCTTTATTTCCCCATTTACTTCTTGCAGTTACTACTTTCAATTCCTCAATACCTATGATAGCTCCAATAACTTTATATTCATTTTTTTTTTCAGTTAAGATAGCTGTTATGGTTTCTGTTTATTGAATTCTGACTAACACAGAAAATGGTCCCAAGAGTGGTTGTAGGGCCTCCCCGGTGGCGCAGCGGTTGAGCGCTGGGTTGCGAAGCTGCCCGCGGCCTCTGCGGCGCAGGTTCGATCCCTGGCTGCTCCCCAGCCACCAGAGAAGGGTCCCACATGGCGCGCAGACCTCTCCTGCCACCCGCTGCTCCCCTCAGCAGTGTACTTCGGTCCTTCTGCCTGCTCTACTCCCTGCTCTGGCTCTGGTGAATTCTCTCACCCTCCCGCGCTTCTGACTGTACCCAGTGCATGTATAAACAAACAAACAAATAAATAAATAAAACATGCCTCTATTAAAAAAAAAAAAGAGTGGTTGTAGGAAAGACTTTGAGAGACAGGATTTTGGGTTGACTTGGTCATATCCTTAGACTCAAATGAAATGTTGAGCAACTTGGGAAAATGGGATGTAGTGACATCATAAATAAGCAACTTATTACCTTTAGTCATTTATGTTGAATGCCTACTAAAGCAAGTGCTTTGGAGTCATTTGACTATTTGATAATAAGGGTGACTATAGCAACTTTAGGTTGTGAGTGGCTTCATTTTCATGCACTGAAACTTACATAAAGAAATTAGCCTCTCTCCACCACCTTTCTCTGCATTGGGAGCAGCTCTTCTGCCACAGCTCCTTTTCCTTTGAAAATGTTCACCTATGCCACCCCCTTCTTAGTTAAGAGCAGCTCTCAGCTGCTGAGATCATTGTCTGTTGGGGTGCTGAAACAACTAAAAACACAGATCAGAGCAACAACAATTTGGTAGCCCTACCTCCTCCGGTCCTCCGGTCAACTAAGATTCTTCTTAATTGATGTCCCTGAAATGGCAGTGGTTTATTCTTAGTTGACCCTTCCAAACCAGTGCCATTTCAGGGACATCAACACAACAGTCATGTTCATTGGTGCTGAGATGGCCACAGTAGTGGTGGCTGGCTCTGGGGTTGGAATTGGAAATGTGCATGGGAACTTCATCATTGGTTATGCCAGAGTAGGTTAAGAAACCTACTCTGAAGCAACAGACCTTCCTCTCGACCATTCTGGACTTTGCCCACTCAAAGTTCTTGGGGTTCTTTTGCCTGATGGTCTAGAAGAAAGTCTGATGGTCTAGAAGAAACCTGATGGTTGCCTTTCTCATTCTCTTTGCCATGTGAAAGAGCCATCTACACCTCCTATAGTTTTTTCTCCCCTGTCTCATCTGCCCTGTATATTTCTTTTCCTGTACCTCCCCAGGCAGCTGGGGAAAGTGGTTGGCTCAAGGTTTGACAGAGGGAAGAAAAATAAATACTGTATTAACAAGATGTTTTTAAAAATTAAAAGTTCAAGTCATTAAATATTCAGTTTGAGTCACAGTATTTTGGGGTTATGGCAGCCCCAAAGAATCCTGTATTTCTTTTATATGCAAACTAATCTTGCTGAAAATGAAATAAATTTAATTGTTCAGCTTTCAGAATAACAAAATAAGTAGATTTCATAGCCTTGTCAAATATCTCTAGTGAAAGATAGAGCATTAGTTGGGAGGACTATGACACTGAGACTTGGAATGGGGAAATTTGGGCTAATTCAAAATTAAAATTCTAGAATGGGGCCTTTTCTGGTGGCCTAGGGGATAAGTCTCAGTGCTACCACTGCAACAGCCCACCAAGATGGCCTGAGTTCAATCCCTATGAGGGAGTGAACACACATGGCACAGCAGACCTCTTCTATCTCACCCGCTGTTCCCTTTAACAGTGTATTTCAGCAGATCTGCCTGTTCTGCTCCCCATGCTGTCTCTGGTGAATCCTTTCATCCCCTTACCTCTGGCCTACACCCCGGTTCTTCTATACAAAAATAAATAAAAATCTTTTTTTAAAAAGGTTCTAGAATGGTTTGAGCTGATTGAAACCAGATGGATCTGGTTCAAGCCTGTTCAGGCTGGTTGGAGCCATTTGGAGACAACTGAATCCAGTTGAAGCTGGTTGAATTTGGTTGAGCTGGTTTCGGCCAGTTGGAGCTGGTTGGAGCCTGTGGGAGCTGGTTTGTGATTGTTATAGTTAGTTGTAGCTGGTAGCATCCAGTTGGAGTCAGTTCCAGCCAGTTGGAGATGTTAGTTGCTGGTTGAATCCAGTTGGAGCTTGCTGGAGCCAGTTTGAGCTGGTGTGAGCTGGTTAGAGCTTATTCAATCTGATAACAGCTGTTCAGAACATGTTATAACAGACTAGTGACAACTGGAGCCATTTGGATCTGGTTGGAACTGGTTACAGCCAGTTAAAGCTGTTTGTAGCTAGTTGAAGCCTGTTCTAGTTAGTTCCAGTGAATCTGGTTGGAGCTGGTTCCAACCAGTTAGATCCAGTTGTATCTGGAGCCCATTGCAGCCAGTTTGAGCTAGTTGGAGATGATTTGAGTCAGTCTGATCTGGTTAGAGTTAGTGCAATCTGGTTGCAGCTGGTTGTAGGCAGTTGTATCTGGTTAGAGCCTGTCTGAGCCAGTACAAGCTAGTCTGAGCAGGTTGGATCTGATTCAAGCTATTGTGAGTTGGTTCCAGCAAACTGGAAGAGGTTCCAGTGGGTTAGAGCCCTTTTGAGTGGGTTGTCTCCAGTTTGAGCTGGTTTTAGCTGGTTCCAGCCAATTAGAGCTAGCACCACCTGGTTTGAGTCCATTAGAGTTGGTTTGAGCCAATGGAAACCAGCTGGAGCCAGTTTCAACCAGTTTGAGTTGGTTTGAGCTGGCTGGATCTGATTGGTAGATATGTAGCCTATTGGAACAAGTTTTGGACAGTTGGAGTTGGTTAGATCTAGTTCAAGCCTATTTGAGTTGATTCTTGCTGGATGGAGTCAAATGAATCCAGTTGGAGAAGGTTCCAGCCAGTTCGAGTCTGTCTGAGCTGGTCGTATTTGGTTATGGCCAGATGGAACTGGCTCCAGTCTAGTTGAGCCCACTGGAGTCAGTTGTATCAAGTTCAAATTGGTGCCAGCTGGTTTGAGCTGGTTGGTTACAATTCCAGCTGATTGTGCGTGGCTCCAGCTGGTTGGATTCAGTGTGAACCAGTTAGGTCTAGTTTGATTGGTTCAAGTTGGTTCCAATTGGTTGGATCTAGTTCCAGATGGCTGGATCTGGTTTGAGCTGGTTTGAAACAGTTGGACCCATTTAGAGTTGTTTTGAGCCAGTTTGAGCTAGTTGGATGCTGCTTGAGCCAGTTCTGGTCAAGGAGAGGAGGATCTATCTGGTTAGAACATTTTTATCTGGTTTGAGGCAGTTGGAGGTAGTTCTAGCCGGTTCAAGTTGGCTTGAATGATTTTGAATTGGTTGGATATTATTTATTTGTTTGTTTGTTTTGTATGAGTCAGATGGATCTGGTTCAAGCCAGTTTGAACTGTTTCCAGCCAGTTGAAGTCATTTACATCCAGTTCTATCCCATTGGAGATGGTTGGATCTGCTTGTAGCCAGTAGAGGCAATTTGATTCCATTGGAACTGGTTGGATTCAGTTCCAGCCTGATTGAGATGGTTCCTGCTGGTTGGAACTGGCTGGAGCTGGTTCCAGGCTGTTTGAACTTGTTGTAGGTGATTGTAGTCAGATGGAGCTGGTTGTACCTGGTTTGAGCCTGTTGGAACAGTTGGATCTGGTTGTAACAAGTTCCAGCCAGTTTGAGGTGGTTGTAGCTGGTGGAATCTGCTTGGAACCAACTGGAGCTGGTGGAGCCTGTTTGAGTCAGTTGGATCTGGTTGGAGACTGTTGGATCCTGTTCCAGTTGGTGTGAGCTGGTTGTAGGTGGTATAAGTTAGTTGGATCTGAAGTTGTTTGCATCTGATTTAAATTGGTTTGAGCCAATTGGATCCAGTTGAAGCCAGTTCCAGCCAGTTTGAGAAGGTTATAGTGAGTTGGATCTAGTTGGAGCAGGTTCAAGTTGGTTTTAGGTGTTTGGATCTGGTTGGAGCTGTTTGAATTGATCAGATTGTGTGGAGCTGATTGGAGCCAGTGGGATCTTTTGGGAGCCTGATCCAGGTAGTTTGAGCTGGTTGCAGCTGGTTCAATCTAATTAGAGCTATTTAGCACACACTAGAGCAGACTAGGGGAGGTTAGAGATATTTGGAGCTGGTTAGATCTGGTTAAAGCCTGTTGGTTACAGTTTTGGATAGTTGGATCTGGTTTGAGCTGGTTCTAGGCAGTTGTAACCAGTAGGAGCTGTTTGGTGCTGATTCTATCTGATTACAATGGGTTAGAGTTGGTTCAACATGATTAGAATTGTTTTAGAGCACGTTAGAGCAGACTAGAGGAGGTTAGACTTGTTTGTTGCTGGTTGAATCAGGATGGAGCCAGGTGGATCCAATTGGAGCTGGTTTGATACAGTTGTAACTGGTTGGAGGCTATTGGAACTATTTGGAAAAGGTTTCAGCTAATTTGAACAGTTAGTAGCTGTTTGGAGTGAGTTGGAGCCAGTTGGAGCTGGTTAGAGCTGGTTGGAGCCAGTTGGATCCTTAATGTGTGCAATAGGATTCTCCCATTTTAATTTCTCACCAACATCATAATCAAAATAATATTCAGGCACTAAGTCTCTATCAAAAGAATTTATAACAAGTCAATTTAATATATGTAGAAACTGAGACATCATGTACTTTTATACGATACCATAACTGTTATTTCCTCATGTGAAAAATGGAATACTTTCTTGATAGTGATATTGAGAACATTAAATGAATAAATGGCATCGGAACAATGCCAGATATATAATACATGCTCAATAAATGTTAGCAATGATTATATTGTTGAAATCTAATATTTACTGCAGGACTATTTTATTTAAGTCTGTCACTGTCACATAAATACTATGAACGCTGGTCAGGATCATCTTTGTTGCTCACTTTCATATCCCTGTGTCTACTTAAGGCAATGGCAGATACTGGATGCTCAATCAACATTTCTTGAATGAAAGGATGATAATTAAAGTCTAACCAAACAAGATTTATAATTAGAAGCTCTTTTAAAGTATGTAAAGTATTTTTAAAAACTATACAGGGATATAGAAGTGTTAAAAATTTCAATGGTAAACTTTGGTGCTAACTATAAGCACGATAGGACTCTTGGGAAAGGAAAACTAATGTGGTTGATTTGCTGGGGAAGGGATTAATGAAAAAAGGAAACCTCAAAGTATGTACAGGATTTGGAGGGTTTAAGAGAAGATATAGTCCAAGCTGGGAGAAGAGTGTCCATATATGGATACGTAGGGAAGAACAGGGCTGTCACTCTGCTTGGTAGATTTGTAGTGAGGAGTAACAGGAAATATTATTATAAATATGATAGATACAAATCATGGAGGGACTTGGCAAGCAGACAAAAGAGTCTGGACCAGAAACCAAAGAGAAAACAGAGCTTGAGCAAGGACATTTTGGAAAGATTCCTCACACAACAACTGTGAGCCAGCAACTCTTATTGATGCTGTAGATTTAATGTTGAGCAAAACAAAACACAAATGGGAAGATAAGTTTTCTGAGATCCCATGGGCTTTATCACTTTGTGATTTGAATAATGTTTATTTAAGCTTATAGATAACTAGGTACATGACCAATTCCAACTTAAATGGAATCTGTAGTCAAGAATGTTAGCTATATTTACCTTATGGCTTCATGCAGCTTGTTCAGAATGAAAGGGGAACACATTTAGAAATACATGCAGTTCATTTTCAGGGGTTTATCCTGAACCTATAAAGACAATTTAAATTTGACTTCTACATCAAAGAATTTTCTTCTTTCTTCTTGGGCATATTTTACTTTGGGAAGGGTGTATTGTCTAATTTTATTTTCTAAGTGGTGTTTAGCACATTGAAGGCATTCAATGAACATTTTATATCCATGGCACCATCTCTGATAAAGCAGTCTTGGCTATATGACTACATACCCAATGAAATGAACAATAACTCTTTTTAAACAGTTTCTTACACCACTCACTAGAGGTTATTTATGTGGAAACCTAAAATTAAAAATAAGTAAAAACAGCTGGCTCATGATGATTTTGTCAGGAAAATTTCAAATATACAAAATCCAGATGGTTGGCATGGAATAGTACAGAAAATATCACTGAGTAAATATCAAATGAATAATCCTGGCCATTGAGAATTTCTGTCCACTTTCACTGCACAAAGGTTAGAAGAATGAAGAATCAAGCATGCAAAACATGAACCAAATGTCTGGAAAGATGGAATATGATTTAAAATTTTAACAACAAAGAGTCTTCTGTCTTTAGCTTCTGAATTATTTCAATTATTATATAGCTTGGGAACTCGCTTCAAAGTGTGTGAAAATACTGCCTTTAAAAAATGAATTAGAGCGCCTCCCCAGTGGCGCAGTGGTTGAGCGCTGGGTTGCGAAGCTGCCCGCAGCCTCTGCGGCGCCGTTCGATCCCCGACTGCTCCCCGGCCACTAGAGGAGGGTCCCACATGGCAGGCAGACCTCTCCTGCCGTCCGCTGCTCCCCTCAGCAGTGTACTTAGGTCCTTCTGCCCTCTCTGCTCTCTGCTCTGGCTCTGGTGAATTCTCTCACCCTCCCGCGCTTGTGACTGTACCCAGTACTTGTATAAATAAATAAATCTATCTTAAAAAAAAAATGCAGGAAAAAAAAATGAATTAGAGGGTCCTGTCTCGCTGGTGGCTCAAAGGGTAAGACACAGCACTATGAAACTATCCACAGCCACTGCAGTACGAGTTTGATCCTTAGCCAGGGAGCTACCCACATGGCGCAGAAGACCTCGCCTGTCTTGTACTCTACTCCCCTCAGCAGTGTATTTTGATACATCTGCCTGTTTTGCTCCCTACTCTGTCTCTGTTGAATCCTCTCACCCACAGCATCTCTGGCTTGCACCCCAGCTCTTATATGCATAAATAAATCTTTAAAAAAATGAATTAGAAATCTGAAAAAAAAAAAAAAAAAAAAAAAGAGAAGACTCACATTACTAAAAACAGAAATTAAAGAGTTGGTATTATTACCAACTTTACAGAAATAAAAGGGAATACTTTGAACATGCCAATTAATTATATAACCTTGATGAATAAATAAAAACATGCCAACTGCTAAAACTGAACTAAGGAGAAATAGAAAATTTGAATAGAAGTATAACAAGTAGGGCCTCCCTGGTGGCACAGGGGTTAAGCACTGCACTATGAAGCAATCCGCAGACTCTGCAGCCCGAGTTCAATCCCTGGCTGATCAGAGAGCAACCCACATGGTGCAGCAGACCTCTCCTGATTCGCCAGCTGCTCCCCTCAGCAGTGCGTTTCAGTCAATCTGCCTGTTCTGTTCCCCACTCTGTCTCTGGTGGATCCTCTCACCTCCCTCATCTCTGGCCTGTGCCCCAGCTCTTGTATGCATAAATAAATAAATCTCTTAAAAAAAAAAAAGTATAACAAGTAAAGAACTTGAATCTGAAATAAAATCTTCCCATAAAGAAAATTCCAGTGAGATGACTCCCCTAGTGGTCTTCTACCAAAACTGTGGGGATAAATTAACATTAATCTTTCACACACTTCCAAAAAATATTGGAGGATGGACTTCCCAACTCATTCCATGAGGCCAGCATTACCCCGACATGAAAATCAGACAAAGGAATCACAAGAAAGCTAAAGATGAACATCCCTATGAATATAATAACAAAAATCTTCACAAAATACTAGCAAAGTGAATCCAGTAACATATAAAAGGTACTGAACACCATGGTGAAGTAGGCTTTATCTCATGAACTTAAGACTGGCTTAAGATTTGAAAAACAGTGTACATAGCATACCATATTATTTTTTTAAAGATTTATTCATGCACACAAGAACCGGGATACAGGCCATAGGCGCGGGACGGTGAGAAGATTCACCAGAGATAGAGCAGGGAACAGAACAGGCAGACTGACAAAATACACTGCTGAGGGGAGCAGCAGGTGAGACAGGAGAGGTCTACTGCACCATGTGGGTTTCTCCCCAGCCAGCCGGGATCGAACCCACGCTGCAGAGGCTCTGGGCAGCTTCACAGTGCAGCGCTCACCTACCTACACCACCAGGGAGGCCCAGCAAACCTTATTTTTTTGTATTGTTTATATTTATTAGCCATTTCAATATAGCATATCATATCATAGAATTAATGACAAAAACCATATGATAATTTCAAAAGACAAAGAAAAAAGCATTTGATAAGATTCAATAAACTTTCAAGGTAAAAACATTCTACAACCAGGGCCTCCCCAGTGGCGCAGCGGTTGAGCGCTGGGTTGCGAAGCTGCCCGCGGCCTCTGCGGTGCCGGTTCGATCCCCGGCTGCTCCCCGGCCACTGGAGGAGGGTCCCGCATGGCGCGCAGACCTCTCCTGCCGCCCGCTGCTCCCCTCAGCAGTGTCCTTCGGTCCCTCTGCCTGCTCTGCTCCCCGCTCTGGCTCTGGTGAATTCTCTCACCCTCCCGCGCTTCTGACTGTACCCAGTGCATGTATAAACAAAACAAACAAACAAACAAATAAATAAATAAATAAAACATGCCTCTATTTAAAAAAAAAAAAAACATTCTACAACCAGAAATAAAAAGGAATTTCTGCAGCTTGTTAAAGGGAACTGCATAAAACCCACTGCTAACATAATATTCAATGGTGACTAAAAGACTAAAATCTTTCCCTGTAATATCAGAAACAAGACATGGTGTCTGCTCTTATTACTTCTATTCAACATTGCACTGGAGGTTCTAGCCAAGGCAATTAGTTAAGGAAAGGAAATAAGACATGCAGATTAAAAGGAAGAAGTAAAACTATTTCTATTAGCATATGATGTAATTTTGAATATATAAAATTTAAGAAATTCACAAAAACAATTAGAGATAATAAATGGTTTCAGCAAGTTTGAAGGATACAAAGTCAATGCACAAAGAATTTATTATATTTCTATATACTGGCAGTTCAATGGAGGAAAGAAAAGTCTTTTTAAAACATAGCGCTGGGATGACTAAATGTCCAAATGTAAAAGAATAAAGTTGGACTCCTACCTCTCACTACATTCAAGAATTAATTCAAATTGGATCATAGACCTAAATATAAAAGTTAAAACTATAAAACTCTTAGACTAAAGATAGGAGTAAATTTTGTGACCTTGGATTAGGCAGTGTTTCTTATGTACGACATGGAATGTATAAGTAACAAACAAAAAATAGACAATTGGACCACAACAAAACTAAACTTTTATGTTTCAAATGATAAAATCAAGAAAATGAAAAGACAAGAGTGGGAAAAGTATTTGCAAATCAAATCTAATAAGGGACTTGTGTCTAGAATATGTAAAAAAACTCTTACAACTCAGCAATAAAAACAATTAAAAATGAGCAAAAGATGGGAATAGACATTTCTCCAAAGATAAGATGTACAAATGACCAACAAACACATGAAAAGATATTCAACATCAAGAGCCATGAGGGAATTTCAAACCAAAATCATAATGAGAAGCCTCTTCACCCACTGGTATGCATATAATAAAAAGGATGGACAGTAGCAAGGATTGATGAGGACATGGGGACATGGGGGAAATGGGCATAGTCATGATGTGGTTGAAGTGGCCTTGTCCTATAGATCTTGTTACTGGGGTCTGTATTGAAAAATATAACTGCTGTGCCTCCCTGGTGGCACAAGGGGTTAAGCCCTGCACTATGAAGCAATCCGCAGCCTCTGCAGCATGAGTTGGATCCCCAGCCAGCCAGGGAGAAACCCACATGGCGAGGCAGACCTCTCCTGTATCACCCGCTGCTCCCCTCAGCAGTGTACTTCGGGTCCATCTGCCTGTTCTGTTCCCCACTCTGTCTCTGGTGAATCCTCTCACCCCCTGCATCTCTGGCCATACCCCAGCTCTTGTGTGCATAAATAAATAAATCTTTAAAAAAAGAAAAACAAAAAAAAAATATAACTGCTTTCCCCAAAATTAATATTGACTGTTATTTATTTGAAATTATCAAATTTAAAGCTTAAATGACATTACAGTTAAATTACACATATACTTGAGACATTGATCTTTGTCAAGATCTCTTATCATGAGTAAGTTTACCTTAAAATTGAAAATATTCTTAAACAAAAACTTTTCTGAGCATGTTAGTATCCTTATGTGTAATTGTTAATATACTAACATTTAGTAAATATTTGAAAAGGTGTTTAGTATTTTCTTATGCTAAAAAAAATCATTTTCTAATGTCTGAGCATTTCCTAAGTATCTAGTCAGTTTTTAAAGATTCTTCACTCTTTCTTTTTTTTTTTTTTTTTTATTTATTTTTATTTTTTTTTTTTTTTTATTTTTTTTAATAGAGGCATGTTTATTTATTTATTTGTTTGTTTGTTCTGTTTACACATGCACTGGGTACAGTCAGAAGCGCGGGAGGGTGAGAGAATTCACCAGAGCCAGAGCGGGAGCAGAGCAGGCAGAAGGACCGAAGTACACTGCTGAGGGGAGCAGCGGGCGGCAGGGGAGGTCTGCGCGCCATGTGGGACCCTCCTCCGGTGGCCGGGGAGCAGCCGGGGATCGAACTGGCGCCGCAGAGGCCGCGGGCAGCTTCGCAACCCAGCTTCGCAACCCAGCGCTCAACCGCTGCGCCACCGGGGAGGCCCTCTTCACTCTTTCTTCATTGATAGCTGGGCCAAACAAAATAAAATTCAAAGAATAATGAATTCCTGGGAATTCTACCTTTGATCAGTATTTAACCCATAGTGAAACAATTAAATAAGGATTTCCAAGTTATGCTATTTCCAATCTCAGTTTTTTCAGAATGAATGTTAAAAGCATCTGAAGGCTGCCTAAGTATGAACGTTAATGTACAGAAGTCTGTAGATCTCAGTAAGAAAATTAAGAATTTTTTATTTTTCCCCTCTTTCTCCACATATTCTGTGTAGAGGAGATTACTCAGGAGTCAAATTTCATTTGTTATTCTTACACAGTATAGCCAAATCAGAAAGACCAAGCTCATGTGGTCACTGAAGTTGATTAAATGTTGTTATATAATTATGTATAATGATACTAATTTGTGATTAATGACACAAGGGACTATATTAAGTTCTTAATAAAAGCAAATAGATATCAGGGGGCTTTATCTTCTAAAGTTGAATTATATTATAGGTAGGGTTGCCAAATTTAATAAATACGGATTTAAAAATATAGGATACCCAATTCAATTTGAATTTCAGATACACTACATATAATAAGTATATCCCAAATATTACATGGGATATACTTAAGCTAAAAATAATTCCCTGTTTATCTGAAACTCATATCAAACTGGCTATCCTGGATTTTATCTGCCAATCCTAATTAAGGGTAAAAGGGAGGATTTTATGTACTCACCTTACAAAAAGCTACCCAGAATCAGAGTAAGATATAAACAGGCTTAGTGGTACCACATTTTTGTCTGGTTGATCAATGAACAGTTAAGGAAGTTTCCAGCAAAGTCCTAGAATTGGACTGGCATGTGACCAGATCCTAGTTTATTTTTAGGGTGAGGTAAATGGGACAGCTCATTCTAGGATTAGGGGAAAGCGAGTCACATTTAAAGTTGTAGGAAAAAAGATATGTGCTTAAGAGGAGAAAAGAGGGTGGGTCACATATGTGACAAGGCCACTTGCACCACATCATGACTGTGCCCATCTCCCCCATCCCAGGCAAATAAGGTGTTTAGAAGGGATGTCCTATTAATTGGAAGGAACCAGAGACTCCCTTTTTTGAATGTGTGGACTAAGTCAAGCAAAGGAATAGTGAGACAAGCAATTGGACTGGAAATTGTCGCCCTTGGAATGAAATACAGATACCTTAAACTCAGTGCATTAAAAAAAAATAAAGTTATTACCTTTCACTTCAAATTCCTCCATACTTCCTAAGTTCATTCTTGTATTCAACAAATATTTGAATGGCCACTCACTGCCAGCACTGGCTGGCCCTGGACATATACGCACAAGCAGGACAGACATGCTCTCTGAGAGCTTACAGTACAGTGGGGGGGGTGGGGGGCTGGGACGGGACACTATGATATAATCATGAAGCTAAATGTTTACTTATGCATTATGATATTGCTATGAAAAAAAGCTGTTGGGTGCTAAAAATCAATAGGTTGGCATGCTACTGTGATCTTTACAAGGCTAGTATAATGAACAAACCCTCTGAAGCATCCTGAGAATAAAACTTTTTAAAAGGAAACTCCATACATTTTCCTTTTAGGGAAACAGTATTCTATTAAAACCATCATTTCTGGAATTGGTGGATTCTGTTTAATTCAGCAAAATTTGTTACAACCTTGACTTTTAAATTAGACTCACTTGGTTATTTGTTCCTAGTGTGATTAATCTTTTCAAGATTTTGCTCGATGCATGTGACTGTCCTCCATGTTCATGCAGCTGTGCCATCTCTGGTGCAGAGGGTGAAATTCGGCTAAATTGAAAGGGCAAAACCGACATACCTGGCTATTCCAATGGCTTATTACAGTTGAATGGCAAAGGAAAAATACACTACTTCTAGGAAAAATACACTACAAGGGGACTTTTTATTGTTATCCGATAGCATTCCAAAGCATTTAACACCCAGTCTCTTCACTGGGGTCAATGAAGGCTCCCACCAAAGTGAAGTGCAGCTACTGCTGGCCTTGGCACGCAGCTGCTGGTTAACAGCTGTACTGCCTCTTGAGCTTCACACTCAAGAACTGGACGAGGAGCTCAGTGCACCAATTAAATAACATATATTGCGATTTTCAAATAATGCTTCTTGTGTCTTGCAAACGTACCTGGAACTAATGGACAGAAGTACTTTCTGCTTCTCAGAGCTTTCTTAACTCGATTTTGGCAATTTTCTCACTGAAGAATCGCTTTCTCCCATATACCACTCCATTATCTACCAGTGAAACAATTTCGCTTTTTCCACTGAAGGACTAGAGGAAGGGCGAGAGAACTGAATTTTGGAGGGGGAGGGGTAGCGCCAGCAACTTCTGGGGGGCTGAGGAGGGGGAAGGTCGGGTACACTGACAAAATCCCCACGCAGTCTCCCCGCACTGAGCAGCCTTCACTCCCACATCCCTTCGCATAGGTGCTCAAGGATGCGGCGAACGCAGGACGACCCCCCACCTCCTCATCACCTCAGGCCGCGTTTCCCGGTCTGAGGAGAGTTGGGGTGGGGGGGGGTGTGGGAGACCCGAACCCGCGCGGGCGCAGGGCGGGGTGAGGAGGGCGAGCCCGCAGCCTCGCCGCCACTTTGATTGTTACGCGCCTTCAACTTCCCAGAGTGCGGCGCCCGGGGGCTGCCGCGGGCTCTCGGGCCGGCGCGACCGGGGTCCCGAGCGCCCGGTAGCTGCGGCGGGAAAGCCGAGGCGCCGCCCGCGGGCCCCCGGCCGGCCGCCCGGAGGGGGAGGGGCAGCGCCGCCCGCGGGCGCGGGGCTCGGGGCCGGCGGAAGGGCCGCGCGGCGCGGAAGCGCGGCCGCAGCTGAGGATCAGCTGCTGGAGGAGGCGGAGAAGGGGAGGGAGGAGCCGGGGGGGGGGGAGGGAGGCGGCCGTCAGGAAGCCGCGAACGCCGCCGAGCGTCTGCACACCTCGCTCTGTCTGCCATGGCTGGTTAAAGAACCGTCCGGATCGCCGCGCGGGGGGAGGGCCGGGTGGGGGAGCGCGGCGGCCGCGCGTGAGGCCGAGGGAGGGGCGGCGGCGCGAACGGCGACGGCGGCGGTTCCAGCATGAAGAGGAGAGCTGGCCTGGGGGGCAGCATGAGGTCAGTGGTGGGCTTCTTGTCCCAGCGGGGCTTGCATGGGGACCCCCTGCTCACTCAGGACTTTCAGAGGAGACGCCTGCGGGGCTGCAGAAACCTCTACAAGAAGGACCTCCTCGGCCACTTCGGCTGTGTCAATGCCATTGAATTCTCCAACAATGGAGGCCAGTGGCTGGTCTCAGGTAAATCAACCTCCTTCCCCTCCCCGCGCCCCCCGCCCCTCCTCGCGGCCCTCGCCCCCCCTCGTCCCTCCGTCCCCACCCTCCCTCCTCCACCCCCCTTCTGCGGCGGGCAGAGTGGGTGTCAAATGAAAGCCCCGGCGGCGGGGGGAGGGCGGCGGGCGGGCGAGGAGGGAGAGGATGTCTTCTGTAAAAAAGGCCTAAAATGGTTGACAGGTCCGTAATTCGCTTTATCCCGAGTGGAAAGTGCTGGCTCCTGAGGACGGCCCGGAAAGTGTGGCTTGGGCAGGGGGGCGAGGTTACCGCCCGGCAAAGTTTGACGGGAAACTCTTCCTCCGCGCACTTTAAAAGGGTGCGGGGGGCACTTGGGGGATGTGGAGGGGGAGGAGGCCGAGTGCGCCGCCGGCCCGGGCAACTCTCGCCCCCGGGGCCGGCGTCCCGGCCGAGGGGCCTCGGGGCCGAGGCGGTGACAGGGCCGGACGCCGGAGGGTCGGGGCGGCGACCCGTGCCGGCGGGGGCGGTGAGGGGGAGCCGGCGGGCGGGCGGGCGGAGGGCGGTCGCCCGCTGCGCGCCCTGAGGGCCCAGCTCCGTCCCCGCGGAGCCGCGGGGGCCTCTTCCGCGTCCTGTTGTTATTATGGACTCGCGAGTGCCGGGGCTGAGGGGACTGAGGGGCGCGGGTGTGAACTTGAATGCGCAACTTGCGAGGCAGGGGGCGGGCGGGCGACCCCGGGAGGCGCGTTGGCAGGAGCCCCGAGCCCGCACCGCCCTTCCCCGCGGCTGCCGTCGCAGGTGGTCTGGGCGCCTCCTCCCTCCCGCCTAGCTGGGCTCGGTTGCCCCCGGGTACCCCCTCCGGTGTGGGGGAAAGGGACGAAATCGAGGCCGGGGCTCCGGCCGGGCTGTGTAGGCCTCGCTCTCCCGGGGCTCCTAGCGACAGGCCGCTGAATCGATAGCCTATTGCTCCCGGGGAGGCCGGGCCGGGCGGGCCGCGGCGACAGCTGCCCCCGGGGAGGCGCGCCTGCTGCCGTTGGGGGCGCTCGTCCCGGGGGTCGCGGGACCGAGGCTGGGCGAGCGGGGATGGGTGTACGCTAGGAGCTGGTCCCCAAAACTGAGGGGCTGAGGGGTGGAGGGCGAAGACCCGTGATCTGGCGTTTCCAGCCCGTCTCCTGCCCTGCCGGGTCCCGTTGCCTGCACTGGGAGGGAGGAAGGGGCATTCCAGGGCTGGACGTGGCGCTTCGCTGCACCGAGGCCGGTCCCCGAACAGTTTTCTATTTTACGTCAATGGGCAACTCGCCAGAAACTTCTGGGATCGCGGCAAAGCATCCGTCTTCTTCGCGAGAAGCGGTCGGAAGTGACCGGGCAAGCCTGTCCAATTTGGGATTAGCAGAGATGAGATGTGTGCGATCATTTCACGATAAACCGACTGGGGTTTCTTCGGAACGGACTTGACTTTGCCACCCCGGATCATTTTCTCTTTGATAGGTAGATTTTGGCCCTTCATCATTCCCTGAAGAAACCTGATATTTTACCTCAAGGCATACCTCAAACAAAAGCTGCCTTCCCCCACGCCAACCAGAATTCCAAGGGCAAAAATGGGGGATGATCATCTCTTAAAGCACTCACAGCCCACCTCGGCACCCCCCCCTCCCGCCCCCTTTTCTTCTTCAGTATTCATAATATTCCTGTCCCCTTCCCAGACTGATGTATTCCAACAGAGATGTTTCCAGACACAAGTAAACTCACCCTCGTGGGTGAGGAAATTTGGTGGGGTATTCTTTAACACACCGAACTAATACTGTTTATTAAATCGGAAGTACAGTCATATATTGCCCGATTTACTATACTATTAATAAATAACAGATTTATTAAGGTAGTCACGCACCACACAATTCACTCATTTAAATTTAACACTTTTTTTTTTAGCATTAAAAAGTTCTCTCCATCATCACCAGTTACCGTTGTGCAGGATCTTCCCTGTTTCTCAAATGAACTCCATTATCTCTGGTCTTGCCCAGTTTATTTCCATTAGTTTAAATCTGCTCTGTAGAAGAGGAGGGTTCTTTCCAGAGGACAGTATCTGGCAAACCTGTGGTCCTGGGAATTAATTTTCTTCCTTTCCTAGTTGTAAGAAAAGTAGGATGTGAGCTTAGTTGCACATCTCCAGCAGTGCTTTCTTGAGCCTAGCCTTCTTTGCCGCTTACTCCTCCCCCTTCCCTTACACTTCCTCCTGCTCAGTTTTTCCTGTTTCCTTTTTTTCTACTCCCGTCCTTGTTCCTTCCTTCTGCTTTTTCACTCGCCCCTCTCCTTTTAGCCCTGGTAGACTTAGTTTATTTGTTCCCTGAACTACGAGTTTAGTTTAAAATCCCTTTTTACTGGTCACCTTCCATTATGAGTATAATTTATGCTAACTTAAAAGTTCCTCCTGTTTGCTTCAGATAAGGAAGCCCGCCCCCACCCCATTGGGAATCATAAATACACTTTAGCTTGTTAAAGCTAATTAAATTTTGTTCTGGGAAGTCCTTCGCAAATTTAAAACTAAAGTGTGTGATTACATTTTCTTTTTTTCTGTCACTGTCTTCTTTGAGCAGTTAATACATGAGGAGAGGGGTACATAGTATTTTGAAGCTAACCTGTTTCCAACTTTTCACAGTAATGGGTGTGATGGTAATAACGTTACTTTTTTTTAAAAATTTTGACACTGAAATACATTTTATTAATAGAGTGCTGATATGGTATGCCAATTTAAATACAAAAAATAATTTTTAAACTTGACAATCACAGATTTGACAATAAGATTACTATTATACATATTGTTGGGACTGGTTAAAACCCTCAGGAAGCAGTGATTAAAAGGATAGTTTTTTTTCATAGTTTGTTCACGGTTTTCACTTTTTAATTGTTTGGGCAAGCTCACATTTCTTGTAAGTGACACATAGGATTTGTATAATTAACTAAGACCTTGAGCAAACACAATAGTTAAGTGATTCCTGTGGCCTTAATAAATGCTATTTGTTAAAGATGCCATGGATTTTTTTTTATGCTAACAGCTAGCGGCTTTTCCAGAGCTAATCCCAGCAGATATTAAGATAAAATCAGGAAGAAGAAAAGGTGCTCTGCTGAGAAGTGAGTGACAGCAACAAGTGGGAGAAGGATTTTTTTGTTATTTTAAAATATTAAAATACTGTAACCTAAAAAGTATTTTTCTTTATCACTGATCAGAAAAAGGGCATTGGTGTGATATCATGTAAGGCAGTGTGGTATAGCAGACACATGGTTAAAATCACTGCTGCGTGGTTTAATGTGTAGCCCTTAGTCAAGTTGCTCCTGTTCAGTCTGTTTCCTGATGTATGCAAGAGGAATACCAGTACCTACCTGAAGGGCTGTTGTGAGGATGCCATTAGGCAAAGTATAGGTTGGGGAAAAAACTCAGAAAATGCTGAGTTTGTTTTCTTTCCATTTTGTAGTTATTACATTAATAGCTGATACTTGTTCTTACAGCATTGCTACTGGACCCTGTGCAAATGGGACAGAGATGATAGTTTTGTAACTTTCTGTTGTGGAATGAGGAGGCACAATCTGGTTATGGAAAGGGCCTGGAATTTGGTTTCACATGATTTGAGTTGGAGGCTCTATCAGTCATAAATTGTATGAATTTAGGTAAATCCTTTTGTTAGGGGGAAAAGGATGTCCCAAAGCTATTTCCATATAGGCTTTGTGGACTCCACCCCCACCCCAGGTCAAAGCCAAAGACACTGGGAACTCCAAATCCCATCACCACCAAAGGGAAGGTGGCTGGGACCTGAGGGTGGGGTTAAACAGCCAGGTGGATAGAAAAGGCGGACACGTGGGCTTTGGGGGACCCCATTTTGGGCTCTCCACCAGCTCGCAGCTTCCGGCCAGCTCTGAGAGGGACTTTGGGTTTCCAGGTCGTCGGATCGGGTAGGACGCATTAAAGACTTTATTTCCCTATTTTCTCCCTGAGTTGTACATTTTCCTTATTTCCTTTCCTCTTGTAAATAAACCTTTTATTAACCTTTTTGTGTGTGTCTGTAGTAGGTATTCATAAGTCCCTTTAAAGCGCGCGGGTGAGGACCCACAGCCAGGAACCCGTTTAATATCGGGGTTGCTCTATAACACTTTCATTCCTCATCTGTAAAATGGGTAACAATGCCCTCACTACCTAATACCTGTCTTATTCAATGAAATGTTATGTGTGAAGGTACTTCGTAAACTATACGGGTTTGAGTAAACATTACTTTTTATGAAGATCAGCTTATGCTTCATGATGACAGTCTTTTAGAATATTTATGTGTTGTAGTCCTTTGAGGGTTGAGTGATACTGTATGTTGAAAGATAGCATCAAGGAGATTATGCGAGCACACATATTTAGGGGAAATCCTGGATTTACCTTTTATGTCTTTGATTGTCTAGTAGGTTAAATTACCTCCTCTTATGCTTCTCCTTTTCCCTAGAATGGATTCCTTAAAGTCTTTTCTTCTTTGGGAAGAAGATGAACATCTTATTGGGATCTGATTGGAAGACCAATCAGAATGTAGCTCTTTGTAAGTCTAACTTGGGTTGTAACTCTACCTTCTAATATCTTGTAAATGGTTTGTGCAGTAAACAAACATATTCAGCACTTTGGTGATGAAAGTTGCTGGCATATTGTTTCCTCTGAATGGATATTAAAGGCGTTGGAACCTGTAGAGCTAGCAGATTAGTGGCTCATAAATATGAAGTTTTGAGTTACAGTGAAAGATTATGATCTCTCTTTTAATGCTTATGACTAAATGTAGGAAAATCATCTTGAGAAATTTTTCAAATAATACCAACTATATGGTTTCAAAGTGTTAAGTAGGAGTTGTGAATGGGGAGAGGTATTTAATTACTTGCTCATTCATATAACTATTTCTCTTTCCATTGGTGATTATAATATATATATAACATATATAGGCTTTTTTTTTTTTTTTTTTTTTTTTTATAGAGGCATGCTTTATTTATTTGTTTGCTGGTTTGTTTGTTTGTTTTGTTTATACATGCACTGGGTACAGTCAGAAGCGCGGGAGGGTGAGAGAATTCACCAGAGCCAGAGCGGGGAGCAGAGCAGGCAGAAGGACCGAAGTACACTGCTGAGGGGAGCAGCGGGCGGCAGGAGAGGTCTGCGCGCCATGTGGGACCCGCCTCTGGTGGCCGGGGAGCAGCCGGGGATCGAACCGGCGCCGCAGAGGCCGCGCGCAGCTTCGCAACCCAGCGCTCAACCGCTGCGCCACCGGGGAGGCCCTAACATATATAGGCTTTTAACAGCTTATTTTACACATATATGGAGAGTACATATATTATTATATATATTACATATTTTATATATATATAGAGAGAGAGAGAAGAGAGAGAGAGAGAAAGATTAAGAGCATGAATCTAGTCAGACTGCCTGGGGGTGAATACAAACTCAACTATTTGCTAACTTTGACAAATCACTTATCTTCTTTGTTTCCTCATTCATGTAATAAGGACAATAATACCTCACATGGTTGTGGTGAGGCTTGAATGAAATAATAGGTGTAAAATTCTTAGCACCAGGGCCTTGCTTGTTGGCTCTGGTTGCAACTGCTGCTTTAATTCTTGTTATTGTTTTTGTTTCACTTCAGCCTCATTAAAAGCATTTAGGAGATTGACACCTTCAACATCAAACATTCATTACACTTGATACATACAGTAGTATATTGGGAAAAGGTGAGAAAGTTCTCAATGAGATGAACTGTTAAAAATGCTTTTTGAATAAGTGTGATTCCACTCATACTGCCTTTTATTGTAAAACATTTTTTGCCTGAAATAATAGCTATGATAATAACTATATGCTTAATTTGAACCCATTAATTACCAATCATTTTTCTATTGCCAAATCACTATTTGTATTACATTTGATGGAACCTTTTTTTTTTTGTAAACTTATCTAAGAGCATATTACTTACAGGTGAAGTGTTTGACTTTAGCCAGAAAATACTTGAAATGACTTTATTGAAACGTCCCATCAATGAATTTCTTGGTCCAGCTATTTATCAGGAGAAATACGGCCAGTGGTACAGCAGATGCCAGACTTTGAAAAACTTTGATTGCGCATGTATTTGACAAGGTGATGAAGGAATCAATTTCTGGATTTTCTGAGCTTTCTAATTAGTGATAATCCGTTGCTATGAAGGTGTTTAATTTTATTCTTTGGTCCAGTTATTAGTCCAACAAATAGTTATTCGGTGCATATTATTTATGACAGCAGAAACTGTAAGAACAAAGATAATGAATCAGATATAAATCATGCTCTTAAAAAGCTTACAGATGAGTGTTTACTTATCTGTAACATTATCTCATCCTTTTTTTAAAAAAAAAAAGATTTATTTATTTATGCATACAAGAGCTGGGGCACAGGCCAGAGATGTGGGGGGTGAGAGGATCCACCAGAGACAGAGCAGGAAACAGAACAGGCAGATTGACTGAAATACACTGCTGAGGGGAGCAGCGGTCGAGACAGGAGAGGTCTGCCTCGCCATGTGGGTTTTCTCCCGGGCCGGGCAGGGAGGGATGGAACTCGTGCTGCAGTGGCTGCGGATTGCTTCACAGCGCGGTGCTTAACCCCTTGTGCCACCAGGGAGGCCCACAATTTTAACTTTTTCCTCTGCTTATGATACTTTGATACTCGATATTCCTTTGTTTTGCAGTACTTAATACAGCAAGAATCCTCTTGCCTTTGAGCTTTGGTAGGAAAGAAAGCTCATAGAGATGGCCTTGTAGCACATTGCTATGATAATTATAAAGATCATATCATAAGGATAAAATAACATAGACATTTTACCCATTTACTCAGTTAATGAATTGTTACCTATCAAAGCTTTCCAAATTTAGAAGTATGCCTGGGTGTGTCACTTCTGCTTTAAAACAATCTAGTGAGGTTTAATTGATGACTGTCAGTCTCATTAAGCATTGTTAGCATGTCAAAGAATAGTCCTGTGTTCACTGATGTTCAAAGGATATTCACTGACTTCTCTTATGCCAATGCAGTTTTGATTACAAAGAGTTCCTAAGAAGAGCAGTGGCCCTCAGTTATGTATCCTGGCCACTACATTGAAAGGTGTTAGCCCAGGTACAAATGTGTGATCACGTACTGATTAGTGATAGATTTAATAGTAAAGTAGAGTCAGTCATTTAGGTTGGGGACTTTATTGACCAGTAAAATTTAAGACACAGATAGATGCTGCTTTTCTGAATTCCAGGTTTAGGAAGTTTTATTTATTTGCTCATGGATCCAGCAGGGCACACAGCATGCTTATAACAGCACTTTCATAGCTAATAGTGCTTCATTTACATTTTTTTCTTTTTCATGATTTCAAGAAGAATTGATTTTAGATAACTTAGGATGGAATTTAAACCTTTTAAGGCAAAATAAACTAAAATCTTAATTTAAATGATTATATAGGTTAAAAAGGGATCAATTTTAAATTCAATTTTTGGTACCTTTTTATATTAAAAAAAGCGTCATAATTAAAAACTATTAACCTGTTAGGATTAACCCTTGGGATATTGTGAGATTATGAAATTGCCTTTCTCTTCTACTCAATTCTGTCCTTTAAAAATTTATTAATTTATAAGGACTAGGTTATTGTAGTCATAGTGTAAGGTGCTGTTTAGGTGATCTTTGAATGATATTTAAAATTTAATAGTAACATTTATTTTTAGACATTTTGGGAACATTAACTAACGTATAAAATATTTTAAATGTATTTCTTGCTTAAGGTGATAATACATTTTTAAAAGTCAATTTTATTTTTAAAAGTCAATTTTAAACAAAGAAAACTGGTGAATATTTTATATGGATATGGCAAAAACAAAAGGTGGGCAGTCTTTCATGAGCTTAAATCCATATCTTTATTTTACGTACAAGGTATTGGAGATACAGAGAGGTGAATTGTCCAGAGTGGCTCCATTAGTCCTTGGCAGTCAGGACTCTGGGCTCATTACTCCCAGGCGACTTCTAAATCGCCTCTTTATGTTTTCCTTTCCCTTTTCTTATAGGGACAGGTCACCTTTTCTGGCTCTCTTTTAATGAATTGTTAGCAGTTTCCTTGCACATGTATAACTCTAGTTTCTTCTCTTAGATAATCAATTGTATTTGTGTTTTGCTGTAAATAAAATTAACTTGTATCACACAGATATCTTGTGCTTATTTATGCATTAAAAATATTTAATGAGAACACACTAAGTGTATTTAATTTTATTAACTATATAATAATCATTTTAAAACACATATTTAGCATGTGCCAGGCCCTTCCCTAAACACTTTATAAGTCTTATTTTCCACTTGGAAAATAGCCGGTGTTATGTATAGTCTAAAAATATAAGGGAATTTGGAAGTTTTATATTAATTATCATAACTAAGTGCAAAGGAATCAAAAAAGACATTGATAAATGCTGAAGGTTCATAATGCAGATAACAGGTAGGGCATTAGTGGAGAAAATAGATATTAGAATTAATTGTTTCTGGTTAAAATGAAGTGAAATATAATTCTAGAGAGGAAAGTAGATTTTTATTACTTGGGTCTTTGTAGAGAATTTGGTTCCAATAGCTGCTTCCTAAGTTTTTCTTCTTTTCAGCTTTAACACTTATTGCCAGTGCCAACATAATATAAGCTTTCTGAAACTTGTTTCTCATCTCACATGCCCTGCTGATCCTTCAAAATCTGTATTGCTCCCTAGCATTTACAAAATTAGGAAGGCTTCTCCTAGAATTCAATTGAGACAGTCCTGTTTATAAAAAGTAGTGCTTATTAATGAAAATAGATAATATATGAGTAAGTCATTTATCCAGCACATTTATATGCATGATCACATTTAATACTTAAAAGAAACTTTCCTAAGGTAGTGATTATACTATAATCCTTATTTTACATATGAGGAAGCTGAGGCTTAGAGAAATTGAAGCTTGTGAAAGCTGTGGTGGAGCTGCGCTGTCCAACCTGGGTTTGTGTGAATGTGAGACATGCTCATAAATGCTTTGAAATTTTTAGAATGTTACATTTAGAAGGATCTGACTTTTCCCCTATATATACTCATCTCTTGCACTTTCACTCTTGATACTTTGCTAATTGCTTTTCTTCCTTTATGTATAAGCAGAGAAAGGGGACTAGGGTTGAGGGGACGGATGGAGCTGTGGACTTGGAGTCAGTAAGCATAGTTGTGGTCACAGCTTTCGTACTCACCCCTTAACGATCTCTGTTGCTAGAAATCACTTCACCTGGGTTTGGGTCTTGGCAGTCATTTAATGTCTCCTTTCTTATACTTTGTGTTTTTTTTTTCTGGTTTGTTTCCATAGTTTACATGACAAACTTCACCCTGGATTGAAATCACTTTAGTCTAATTAGCAACAGATGTACTCTGGTTACCAAATTGATACCTCTTCTGTATTAGCCCAACTGAATATATGTATTTACTGAGTCTGCAATTTGAGTTTGATATTTGCTGAAAGCATGCTGATTGAATGCATTTGGCTGAGTAGCAACAGAAACCCGTATCTTCGTAATTATGAATGGGGAGAAAAGGTCTATGCCTTGGACATACATGGACAACATTCTTCAGAATAAAGTTCTTTTTTAAATTTTTTTTTTTCAATTTTTGCATAGAAGAACTGGGGTGTAGACCAGAGGTACAGGGAGGGGGAAGGAAGAGAGGATTCACCAGAGACAGAGTGCGGAGCAGAATAGGTGGATTTACTGAAATACACTACTAAGGGGAGCAGTGGGTGAGACAGGATAGGGCTGCTGCTCCAGGGGGATTAGCTCCCTGGCTGGGGATCAAACTCAGATGGTAGCTCTGGACTTAACCCCTGGATCACCAGGAAGACCCCACAATAAAGAACATTTTGGATAAAGGTTTAAGCAATGTAACATGGGATTATTTCCCCGAATAGCAGTGGTAAATGATTTGGAAGCACTTTTTCACTGACACAGTATCATAAAGGAAGATAAGACTCCTACCTAGACCAGATGATAAATGGGAGTAGTTCTTACTGAACTTGTAGTGTTCTTGTAAGTAAAATTTAACCTTTGTCACCAACAACTTCACTCCCATGCCTTCTGTGAAAAAGAAGATATCTCATTTCTAAGATTATTTAACTGATTGGGTGAACAGGGAGGGCTGCTCTGTAGGTTCTGGTCTTGGATTCCATTTGCTTTTCACATCAATTTTCCTAAGTCAGGAATTTAAGGAAAGACATGACAATAGTAGTTTGTCACTTTAGTTATCTGCTCTTCCCATGCTTTCATGTCACACTTCCCTTGTTTTTTTTTTTTTTTTTTTGTTTGGTTTTTCAAGATTTATTTAAACATACAAGAGCTGGGGTACAGGCCAGAGATGCAGGGGATGAGAGGATTCACCAGAGACAGAGTGGGGAGCAGAACAGGCAGATGGATCAAAGTACGCTGCTGAGGGGAGCAGCGGGTGAAACAGGGGAGGTCTGCTGCGCCATGTGGGTAGCTCCCTGGCCACCCAGGGATCAAACTCGTGCTGTAGCAGCTGTGGAGGCTGCGGACAGCTTCATAGGTTGCGTCTTAATCCCTGCCCCACCAGGGAGGCTCACACTTCCCTTGTTACCTTACTTGTTCCTTGCACCTTGCAGTGTTGAATGCCTGAGATTATATCTTGTACCTCTCAGGTCACAGAGTTGGTATGCTCGGAGATCAAATCCATATGCTTTGAGTACTGTTTTCCTATTAGTACCAATTTTAAAATAGAAATTATATTTCAGCGGACTGGGATTTACAGGAATCAATGAGAAATGGCCTCTGAAGTAATTGACAGGTTTATAATAGATCCAAATGGTAGAGATGTTGGCAGAAAGGCTGATTCCCATCTTCGCCCTTTGTTTCTGTTGGAGTTCCTGCTGTTTGATTATGGGAGGTAAGCTTGTCTGATATCATTGATTAGGTAACTCTAGTACCGCTGCCTGCCTTGTTGCCTGCTAGGGTCCTTTATGACTAAGGTGACTGTATATTTCCTAGTTTACTTGGGACTGTCCAATTTTCCCATTATCCTGGCATAATATGAGTGCTCTTTTCATTCTTAAAAAGGTTCTAGTTTGGATTATAAATTATATGGCCATTACTTAGAATCATCTGAGTTTTCTGCTACTCTGGTAAAATGGAAAACCTCATATCTTAACTTCTCCCATTCACCATTGAATACCTGTGGTGGAAAAGCTTCCAAGCCTCCATTCTTTCCATGCCAGGTCTTTCAGCTGACATTTTTATGGTACTGGATTGAGCCTGAAAGGCAAACTTTTTGTCCCGTCTTACTAGAAAGGAAAAATTAAAAAAGCTAGAGTCATGAGGAAAATGCGAAGTTGAGAGGCTAATAAACTATTTCCTTTCTACATACATTCTCTTAATGTTCTTATTCTACTGTTTACTTGTGCATTTTTAATTTTTTTTAAATCTCCCTGTGTGATGTTGCTTTTTTTTTTTTTTAAAGATTTATTTATTTATTTATACAAGCACTGGGGTACAGTCTGAAGCGCAGGAGGGTGAGAGAATTCACCAGAGCCAGAGCAGAGAGCAGAACAGGCAGACCGAAGAAGTACACTGCTGAGGGGAGCAGCAGGTGGCAGGAGAGGTCTGCGCGCCACCAGGCATCGAACCTGCGCTGCTTCGCAACCCAGTGCTCAATCGCTGTGCCACTGGGGAGGCCCTGTTGTTGCTTTTTTGCAGTTAATTTTGAGGAATGATCTGTTGAATCGGGATATTTTTCCTGAGGTTATATCTTGTACTTCTCAGCACACAGAGTTGGTATGCAATGTCATCAAAAGTGAATATGACATTGATATTAAAATCACGGTGCGGGCTTAGTTTTGCAGAGTATCTATCCTGCACCAGAGTTCATTTGCAGTAAAAGTTGGCTCCCTCGAGTGTATAGATTGACCCTGAGAAGGGTTTTCAGTCTCATTTTTCAGGTATGTGACCATTTGACTGTAGAATGTCTTTAATGTTGTGGAATATCATCAATAAAGACATTTAGGGGCCTCCCAGGTGGCGCAGTGGTTGAGCGCTGGGTTGCGAAGCTGCCCGCGGCCTCTGCGGCCGGTTCGATCCCCGGCTGCTCCCCAGCCACCGGAGGAGGGTCCCACATGGCGCGCAGACCTCTCCTGCCGCCCGCTGCTCCCCTCAGCAGTGTACTTCGGTCCTTCTGCCTGCTCTGCTCCCTGCTCTGGCTCTGGTGAATTCTCTCGCCCTCCCGGCTTCTGACTGTACCCAGTGCTTGTATAAACCAAACAAACAAACAAACAAATAGATAAATAAGACATGCCTCTAGAAAATTTAAAAAAAAAAAAAAATAAAATAAAGACATTTAGGAGATCTGGATTAGAGGTGTGATTTTACTTGTATCACTTATGACCTTAGGCTACTGATGTTCTCTGTGGAATAATAAAATTTCATTCCTGAAAAGGGCTAATGATCATAACGCCTTTAGAAGGACACAGAGAAGCAAAGAGATAAAGTGATGCACTCAGTAGCTCGCAACTAGGAAGTAGTTAAATCAGGATTAAAAACTGGATTGTCTGACCTGTCTTTCCTGGTGGGGAAAGATTTGAGGTTCTGCATTTATAAAGGACTTATTCAAGTAAAGTGTTAAACTCTTCCAGTATACTTTATCTGGAGTTTATTGTCTCTGTATATGGCTGCTTTGATTAAGTTGGTGGCCCCCCATTATTTTACAGATGAGTAAGTAGAGATTTAATTCTTAGCATGTTGAGCTACATATGTCTTTACTTTGGGAAATTTGTTTCCATCTAAGAACATTACTCAGGAGGAGAATTTTTTATTTTACAAATTCAGATAGCTGTCAAAGTCTTGTTACACAACTTTCCTCATTTTGAATTCCCCTTCAAGTATTGTGTCTAAATTCCAGTTGTATCTTTTGTGTTACTACTTAAGGCCAAATGACTGATTGGAGTTTCTGAGGATTGATATCTAAGTAGCTTCAAAGCTTTCTCTCTCTCTCTCTCTCTCTCTCTCTCTCTCTCTCTCTCTCAACTTTGCTTTATCTACTGTACATATTGCTTGGTGCCATAGATATCTGAAACACTTATTTTGCCTTATATATATATTGGCGAGAAATAGCTGAAATTTGGATGTTTGACAGCCAGCTTCAAGCGACCTTTGATTTAGTCTCAGAGTTGACATCTCTGTTGCTACCTGCTCATATCTTTCTAGAAGGACTAAGAAAACAGTGGCTCAATATTTTAGAATTGACCAAAGAGGGAAAAAAGCTTTATTATGTTGTAATATTGCTTTTATAAAAGTCAGGCCAGCAGTGTACTTATTAAAAAAGAATTTAAAAATCAGCAACTACTCAATCAGTGAAGAGCATCTATGATATAAGCAGGAGAGCATACTGTTCGGATGAATCCTCTGGCAGAAGAGGGAACTGGACATGAAAACAGCCTGTGGTCTTGGTCGGTCTGGGAATACTTTACAGTGTACCATCCACTATCAGTAACTTTCCTATAAATCCTTACTGTCCTTGAGGCCCTAAGAATTGGTTTTTAGTGTTTTCCTAGTTTTATTTAAGGAGCTGCCTTTATTCTTGAACATTTCACTAATTCCGTAGTTTACTATTGAGAATTTCCTTTGAATCATATGTCATCAGAATATGGCACTTATGAGACAGACTTCCCATTTATTCATGTTAAAAAATATAGAAAATTTTGAAAATGGGGATACTTAAAGAAAGAAGTATCCCACCTACTCAGGATAATGATTTTTAACACGAAGGATGGACATAGTTTAATCTTTTTTGTAAGCACGTGTACATAAAAGCAGAATTAGGCTATTTTGTAACTTTATTAATATTAACATTTTTGTTATTGAATAGGTTTCAAAAGCAGGTTATTTTTTTCAACCTTAACAGTATTGCCTTTTATTTTAATATATAGAATTTCTACCTTTTTTTTTTTTTAAGATTTATTTATTTATTTATTTATTTATTTATACAAGCACTGGGTACAGTCAGAAGCACAGGAGGGTGAGAGAATTCACCAGAGCTAGAGGGGGGAGCAGAACAGGCAGACTGTTGAAATACACTACTGAGGGGAGCAGCGGGCAGCAGGAGAGGTCTGCGCACCATGTGGGACCCTCGCCAGTGGCCGGGGATGGAACCGGTGCTGCAGAGGCTGCGGGCAGCTTGGCAACCCAGAGCTCAACCACTGCACCACCAGGGAGGCCCAGTATTGCCATGCTAGACTGGATAATTCTTTATATGGGGGTTGATCCTGTGTGTTGTAGGATATTAAGCAACATCCTGGCCTCTAACCCATATGTGCCAGTAGCATCTCCCCAGTTGTGACAACCAACAAAGTCTCCAGACATTGCCAAATGCTCCCCAGGGGGACAGAATACCCTAGTTGAGAACTGTTGTTCTACAGCAAAAATCCTCATGTTCTTTGGTCTCAACACCTCTTTACCCTCTTAAAAGTCATTGAAGACTTCAAAAAATTCAATTTGTGTGGATCACATACTTGTCAATTTTAATTTTTTTTTAAATATTTATTTTTATTTATTTATTTATACAAGCAGTCAGAAGCGCGGGAGGGTGAGAGAATTCACCAGAGCCAGAGCGGGGAGCAGAGCAGGCAGAAGGACCGAAGTACACTGCTGAGGGGAGCAGCGGGCGGCAGGAGAGGCCTGCGTGCCATGTGGGACCCTCCTCCGGTGGCCGGGGAGCAGCCGGGGATCGAACCGGCGCTGCAGAGGCTTCCGGCAGCTTCACAACCCAGCGCTCAACCGCTGCACCACCGGGGAGGCCCTGTCAATTTTAATTTTATTGGAATTTAAAGCTGAGAAAGTTAAAAATTGATTTATTTGAAATTAACAAACTAAGAATAGCTTAATAAAACATAACTATATTTTTCCAAAATAGTAAGAGAAGTAGCAGTGTAAAATTTTTCCAAATCTTTCGAATGTTATAATAAACACTTTGGAGCCACTTTCATTTAACCTTTTGTGAAATATTAGTTTAACTGAAATACATGAAGAAACTTCAGCCTTGCACAGATATGTAACCTGAAAAGGGCAAAAGTATTTTAATGCCTTATTCTTTGATACTATATCAAAACTTAGACAAATGGAAGTTTCAAGATAAGTTGCTATCTAGTATCTGAAGCCTTATCAGAGAACTTTTCATAGTCTGTTACATTAAAATCCATTCATATACCTTTATTGTATACCCCTCACGTTGCTGGTTTCTTCTGGAAAAATTGGGAGATAGGGCAACCTTAAGCCTGCATTCCTCTAAGGCTATAACTGGCTGAGTAATGGCTTGTCTTTAAAAAAGGGTTGTATGTATCATCATACGGAGTATTAAGGTATCTAGTCTGGTTGTAATTTGATAGATAAACTTATTTTAACTGCTTCATCAAGAATATTTTAAAGTGAAGCTGACATGTTTTTACTACCATCTGTAGCAGTTAAGAATACACTCATAACTAGCAGTCTACCTTTTTAAGGCACCAGTAGTTTTACCCACCCTTGCCGGGTACCTCAATACAATGTTAACACCATGAAAAAGGCATATGGCACTTACTGTTACTGTGAAGATAGTTTGACTTTGCATACCTTGGGGGGTTCATGGAACACACTTAGAGAACTGTTGTAAAGCATGCTGTTAGCAACATTGTATTCTATCAAGGCCTACTTCAGAATTTAACCAGTTCCCTCATATTCTATTTATTTTTTGCTTATATCACAATTCTTGTAGCTAAGTCTTTGAAATTTTATTTTTTCCCTTAAAATAAAATTTTAGAAATGACCTCTGTGTCAAAGGATATGAATTTTTTTATTTGTAAAATACATTTGATGTATATTTGTTCTCTAATATGGTTGAGCTAATTTATTTAAACTTGTACCAGTGTATTATGAGATTGCATCATGCCTGTTTCCCAGGCATCATTTAATCTTTGCCAGTTCATTCAGTATATGAAAATTATATCATTAAAACATTTATTATTAAATTCTCATATAACTGGCCCTAATAGTGAGGCAGATTTCATTTACCATAAGTTTTGACATCTTGTAGTCTTACTTTAGGCTGATTATAATGTAGCTGATTAAGTTCTTTAAAAGGAGCTGATTAGGGTGTAACTTTCTTTGTTAAAATACTCATATTCTCCTAATACCTTTCAAGATTAATCCCTAGTTACCTTATTTGTATTTGGGTATCAAATCGAAGCCTCAGATTTAGAGACTCCCTCTTAAGGAGGTGTAAAGCTGTTTGGCAAATTATTTAAATTTTGGAAGTCTAAGCTAAACCTTTTTTTAAGATTTATTTATGCATACAAGATCCGGGGTGGGGTAGGGGTGGGTGAGAGGACTCACTAGAGACAGAGTGAGGAGCAGAACAGGCAGAGCGACTGAAATACAGAGTGACTGCTGAGGGGAGCAGTGGGCAAGTCAGGAGAGGTCTGCTGCAGCATGTGGGTTATTTCCCTGGCCGGGGATTGAACTCGTGCTGCAAGGGCTGCTGATAACTTCATAGTGTTGAGACTTAACCCCTTGCACCACCAGGGAAGCCCTCTAGTTGGGTTATTGCTGCTGCTACAATTCTTGCTTCCCACTTAATGTAAAGTGGGAAGCTGGGAGTCAGACTTTCGTCATTGAGGCAAGCCAGTGTCTCACTTTTCACATCTTTAAAATGGGGATAGTGGGGCCTCCCCGGTGGCGCAGCGGTTGAGCGCTGGGTTGCGAAGCTGCCCGCGGCCTCTGCGGCGCCGGTTCGATCCCCGGCTGCTCCCCGGCCACCGGAGGAGGATCCCACATGGTGCGCAGACCTCTCCTGCCACCCGCTGCTCCCCTCAGCAGTGTACTTCAGCCCTTCTGCCTGCTCTGCTCCCCGCTCTGGCTCTGGTGAATTCTCTCACCCTCCCGCGCTTCTGACTGTACCCAGTGCATGTATAAACAAAACAAACAAATATAATAAATAAATAAATAAAAACATGCCTCTATAAAAAAAAAAAAAAAAAAATAAAATGGGGATAGTAAGTTTCTGCTTTACTTACTTAATTGGATATGTGGGAAAATGAATTATAGGCAGATGAATGGACTCAGCTTTCAGAATAAGTGTACTGTGTAGGGCAGGGAAGTTGATGCCTGTAGATGTTATCCCTCTTGTGGCCACTTCTGTGGTCAAGAGCAAAATTCACATGCTACCAGCTCCTTATCTTTCCATACCTACCTACCTGTACTCACCATTTGATTTCTTTCTCCTGACTTAAAGAAGTATCATTGGACCCCAGTTTGTGATCTTGGGTTAACTACCCTACCTTAACTTATCCATTGACCAAATGTTAGCCTGCACTGATGCTTGCATTATGCAAAAATCAGGTTGCTGACTTCTCAAAAACTTGGAAGATCTGGCAACTTTGAATCTGCATTCCTCTATGGCAATAATTGACTGAGCTGAGTAGTGACTTGTCCTTTAAAAAGGGTTGAATGTCTTGCAGTCTCCATTTAATCTGACAGTTTTCACTTCGGTGTCTGGCCCCTGTTATATTTCAGAGGCCAGATTTTTAATTATTTTTATTTATTTTATATTTATTTATTAGATTTATTTATTCATGCACACAACTGCTGGGGTACTGGCCAGAGGTGTGGGGGTAAGAGGATTCACCAGAGACAGAGTTGGGAGCAGAACAGGCAGACTGACTGAAATACACTGCTGAGGGGAGCAGCAGGCGAGACAGGAGAGGTCTGTTGTACCATGTGGGTTTCTCTCTGGCCAGCCCGGGATTGAGCTCGTGCTGCAGAGGCTGTGAATTGCTTCATAGTGCAGTGCTTAACCCCTTGCGCCCCCAGGGAGGCCCTAGATATTTATTGATTTTTTTTTAAAGATTTATTTATTCATGCATACAAGAACCGGGATACAGGTCAGAGGTGCGGGAGGGTGAGAGGATTCACTAAAGACAGAGCGGGGGACAGAACAGGCAGACTGAATGAAATACACTGCTGAGGGGAGCAGTGGGTGAGACAGGAGAGGTCTGCTTCGCCATGTGGGATTCTCGCCGGCCAGCTGAGATTGAACTCTCACTGCAGAGGTTGCAGACAGCTTCACAGTGCTGTGCTCAACCACCTGTGCCACCAAGGGAGGCCCCCTAGATTTTTATTTTTGAGAGGAATTTGGTCTCTGGAGCCAGATTAGCTGGATTCAGACCCCAAATCCCACTCTTGGTAGCTATGTGCCTTCAGATTATGTAGTTTTTCTGTAGTTTCATCTGGAAAATAAGGACAATTATCTACTTCATAGGATTGTTAAAAGGACTAGAAGAACCACTACATGTAAAACCCTTAGGATGGTCCCTGACGCCAAGTAAATTGAGCTGATGTTAGTTTAGCTATTGCTTTGAAGTTCAAATAGCAGAATAATTAGCTAACATTTATCTAGCTCCTACTGTGTATCAAGCAATGGGCCAAGCTCTTTACACATTTCTCATTAATCCTAACATAAAATTATAACATAGCTAGTTATAGTCTCATTTTGCAGATGAGAAGATACAATTTGGAGTGATTAAGTAACCTGCCTAAAGGCAGATAGCTAGAATAAGTGATAGCAACATTGAGAGTTGAAACTATGCATGAGTATCCTGTCTTTGTTATGGTTGTTTTTTAAAATGTGTCAAGCAAACACTACTTTTTAAAAACAAGTCTTTGGTTTTGAATGTTGTGATGCCTCATCCCATACCCATTTAAAAGATTTATTTATACAAGCACTGGGTACAGTCAGAAGCGCGGGAGGGTGAGAGAATTCACCAGAGCCAGAGCAGGGAGCAGAGCAGGCAGAAGGACCGAGGTACACTGCTGGAGGGAGCAGTGGGCGGCAGGAGAGGTCTGCGCGCCATGTGGGACCCTCCTCTGGAGGCCGGGAGCAGCCGGGGATCGAACCGGCGCTGCAGAGGCTGCGGGCAGCTTCGCAACCCAGCACTCAACCTCTGTGCCACTGGGGAGGCCCCCATACCCATTTCTAAAATAAGTCTAAGTGCAGAAGTGGCAGGTTGGGTAAGTGAAGATTTGTGCTTTTAATGTTTTTGTAAATGATTTGAGGAGAGAATACATATAAATACTCCAAATTTATATATATTAGTTTTTTCAGGTAATGAAATGTTAAACCAATGTGGATAAGCTGTCGTCAACTGTGGAGTAAGTAAGCAGAAAGGTGGAAATAAATTTCAGGATAGATAAGTATAAAATAATACATAAAAATAATAGACTGTGTGTAAAATTATATAATTCTAGATATTCAGTAAGGCCTTGAGAGTCATATTAGGTGATTGTTTGAAAGTCAAAAAAGACCAGCAAGCATTTCACATCCACTGGGATAGCTATTTTCAAAGAAAAACCAGAAAGCAACAAGTGTTAGGATTGTTGATAAATTGGACTCCTGCATATTACAGGTAGAAATGTAAATTGTATAATATATGCATTGTGGAAAACAATGTGGCTGTTTTTCTCAGAAAATCAAGCAAGATTATAGTATGGTACCATTTCAATTCTGGATATAGACTCAAAAGAATTTAAAGCAGGCACTCAAACATGTATCTTTTAATGCCATATTCTCAATGGCATTAATCAAGATAGCCAAAAAGTGGGAGCAACCTAAGTGTCCATCAACAGATGGATAGACAAAATGTGACTTAAACACACAATAGAATATTATTCAGCCTTAAAAAGGAATGAAATTCGGACACATGCTACAACATGGATGAACTTTGAAGACATTATACTAAATGAAATAAGCCAGTCTTCAGAGGACAAATATTGTATGAGTCCATTTATTAGAGCAGACAAATTCATAGAGACAGAAATGCCACTCTAAAGGTAGAATGGTGATTGCCAGGGAGAGTTGTTCAGTGTGTACCTATTTTCAGTTTAGAAAGATGAAAAGATTCTGTAGATGGATAGTGGTGATGGTTTGCAACATTGTGAAGTGAATGTGCTCAGTGCCACCAAATTCTACACTTAAAAATGGTAAAAAAAAAAAAAACAAAAACCCCACCAAAATGCTAAGCATCCCCAGGAACAACAAAATGGAGATGCATGAAAAGTGCTGCATAAAACTATGGAACACATGCTCATTTGGATTTCTTAGTGTTCTGGCTTCTACACTTTGGTAGAAGAGACCTACAATTTGGTTTTAGGCTCTAGGCCTAGCTCCTTGGATTATTAACAAATTATTTTGTTTCTCTGATCCTCATCTGGAAAAAGGGTCCCTATAATCTTATCGAACAGTGAAGATGTATGTGCATAAACTTCTATATAAATGTTAATTATTTTCAATTTTGAAAAAATAGCAAAACAAACTTATCTTCCCTTCACTGATGTGGCTGGGCTGTGTGACACATAAGCTATTCCTTTATATCTCTTTGCAGCCTTGTAGAACTCAGGAGAGGAATGGTCAACACAAAAGATTTGGCTTCACAGGCTGTCGATTATATATGTGTGTGTACATGTAAGTATGTGTGCATGTACACACACATTATATGTACATCTCTGCTTGTCTTTTGCCCTGCTACTGGATTTCCTGAGAAGGCCCTGTGCTGACTGCCCCACAGGCTGAGGTTAATTGTACAAGCACCCAAGTACTGAGCTAATGGCTATGGCTTAAAGGATCATATACTCTTTACTTGAATTATTTGTTGGTCAGCTTCCCTGAGTGCAGCTATGCCATAAATCCCTGTTTTTTTGAGTTGACTAGGTGATTCACAGAGAAAAGAAAAGTAGAGCTTTTTACATACTCTGAGCTGATATATCCTTGCATTACCTGCCCCCCCCCCCTTTGCTTTGTGAGGTCCCCTCTTTGCTTTGTGAGGTCAGAGATTTGGGCACAGCTGTAACTATTTCAGTTGTGCCTTGATTTGCATCCATTGTGTTTTTTTGCCAACACATGGTTGAAAAGTGTTATCTTTGTAGTGTTTTTAATACCTTGCCTAAGGAAATACATGTGTTTGTGTTTATAGGATAGTGGTGGAATATGCACCATATATCTTGAGGGCAAAGCAGAAGAAACAGGCCCTGTCATGGCATAATTTCTGCCTCCGAGTCCAATCTCTTGTGAACTTGGGTTGTCATCATTTTAGATACTAAGGGCATGTCATTTAATTAATTAATTAAATTATTCCAGTCAGTGAAAGGGATACTTTATTGAGGTCTTGGGGCCATAGGGTTTGGGCAGGAAGCACCCCTGTGGGCAAAGTAGGAGGCAGTCGTGGGGCCTTATTTGACCTTCTTCTCAGGGTGCAGGTTGTTGGTGTGGCTGTGACCTGGTAGAAGGATGGCTCGATTGATGTCATCCCTCAGGTGCAGCACCCAGTACAAGATGGACTCTTTATGAATATTGTAGTCTGAGAGAATGCAGCCATCCTCCAGCTGTTCTCCAGGAAAGATCAGATGCTACTGGTCAGGTGTGATGCCCTCCATGAATTTTGTATTTGATATTCTCAATGGAATCACTGGGCTAGTCCTGGCGGTGATGGTCTTGCCATTTAGGGTCTTCATAAAGATTTGCTTCTCTGTGTCTGCTACTTGGCTGCCGCATTGATGAGAAAGATGACATGCCATTTTAATGGACCCAAAGATACTCTACAAATAACCATGCATTTTTTTTTTAAAGATTTATTTATGCATACAAGAGCTGGGGTACAGGCCAGAGGTGCGGGGGGGTGGGCGGAGAGGATTCAACAGAGATAGAGTGGGGAACAGAACAGGCAGATTCACTGAAGTACACTGCTGAGGCGGCAGCGGGCAAGTCAGGAAAGTTCTACTGTGCCATGTGGGTAGCTCCTTGGCCCACCGGGGATCGAACTTGTGCTATAGAGGCTGTGGATAGCTTCACAGGTTGTGTCTTAACCCCTTGTACCACCAGGGAGACCCTAACCATGCATTTTGAATTACTGAGTATTTATTTGGCAAAATTAAACCATCCTATAATGCCTAGAATAAGCTTTAAAGATAATGTCCTCTGGATGATGGGGGAAGACCCTGGGCTGAGGATGGCTATGAGTGCATAGATATTGATAGTCTGTTTTCTTTTTTATTGAAATTTTTAAGGATGTTGCAATTCAAGAGCCATAGGTCTTAGTGAGTAACTTGTAGGTGCCTTCATTTATATTTCTTTGCTATGAGCATCCCAGCCTATCTTGCAGTCTTGCTTCTTTATTCTGTTTCTATCATGAGCATTAAAAAATCCCCCATATATTTCATTTTATGACAATGTTCAAACATATACAAAGTATGTTGTATCTACATTCAACAGTTATCAGTATTTTTTTAATCCACCTCTCCCCATTTTATCCTGAAATAGTGAATGGAAATTCTAGATATATACCATTTCACCTACTTCAGTATACATCCCTAACTAATAAGGATTATTTTCTTTTTTAACATTACCACAATGCCATTATTATCCTTAAGAGATGTTACAGTACTTCCTTAATATCACGAAATATTTAAATATGAAGAAGAGATACCAATTAGATTTTACAAAACACTGATAATTTATTACATTTGTTTCTAGTCTTTTTTTTTAAGAAAAAGCTTTACAGATACAATTGAAGCCCCCTTCTTATGATATGTGTGTTTATAAATGTGATATTGTTTTGTTTGTTCTTTTGTATTTGTTCTTTTGTTTGTTCTTTCATTTATTACTTGTACAGTATATACTTAATGTCATCCTGTATATTCATCTAAAATTTGCTTTTTAAACTTACCATTAGGTTTTCAAGGCATGGTTAGGGAGGCCCTAACCATGCATTTTGAATTACTGAGTATTTAATTTGGCAAAATTAAACTATCCTATCAATGCCTAGAATGAGCTTTAAAGATAATGCCTTCTGGATGATGGGGGAAATTTCCAAAAATTGGCTATTGTAAACAACCTAAAGACATATGAATGGGTAAAGAAGACGTGATAATATATATATTTAGATACTAAGGACATGTCATTTAATTAATTAAATTATTCCAGTCACTGAATACACATACGCACGCACGCACGCACGCACGCACGCATGCACACAATGGAATAATACCCAGCTACCAAAAAAGGTGAAAACTTGCCATTTGCAATAACATGGATGGAACTGGAGGGAATTATATTAAGCAAAGTCAGTCAGAAGGATAAAGACAAATACCAGATGATTTCACTCACATGAACATAAAGAAAAAAACAAACAAACAAGGGAAAAGACACAACTGAAAAACATACCCTAGAAATTCTGGCTGCAGAATTGATGCTACCAGAAGAGGAGGATGGGGCTAGGGAGATGGAACCCAATGGTCTATGGTAGAGGATTATGGATGCTTTGATAGTGGATATAGTGTGGTCGCATTTATCTGAAGAGGTGTGAACCTATACCTCTAAAACATATACAGTATTGTATATGTTTGAGGTCCATGTATTTTTCCTCAAATGCCACCAGTTCATCTTTTTCATAGCTGGGTAATATTCCACCGACAAAATGTTTTTCTATCCAACCATCTGTTGAAGGGCACCTGGGTTGGTTCCATGACTTGGCAGTTGTAAATAGTGCTGCTATGTATATAAGTATAGGTAAATTTTTTTGTATTAGAGTTTTCATATTTGCATAAATACCTATTGCTGGATCATATGGGGAATTTCCACTTTTATTTTCTTGAGAAGCCACTATACTGTTTTCCACAGGGGCTTGCATTCCCACCAACAGTGGATGAGAGTTCCTTTTTCACTACAGCTAAACAACATTTGTTAATTCTGTTCTTTTTTATATGGACCATTCTCTCCGGGTTGAGGGGGCGTCTCAATGTGGTTTTAATTTTCATTTCTCTTTTAATAAATGATATTTTACGTTTTTTCATGTCTGTAGGCCATCTCACTGTCCTCTTTAGGGAAGTGTCAGTTGAAGTCCTTTGCCCATTTTTTGATTGGATTGTTTGTTTCTTTGTTGTTGAATTATGTAAGTACTTCATAAATTTTGGAGATTAACACCTTGTCAGATATATGGTATGTAAATTTTCCACATTGTAGGTTGTCTTTGTTTTGTGATGGTTTCTCTTGAAGTACAAGGTTTTAAGTTTGATATAGTCCCACTTTTTTTTTTTTTTTTGCTTTTGTTTCCCTTGCTGTTGGGAGGGGAATTCCTGCATACATATTTGTGGCAGACGCCCTGTACTGTGTTTTTTTCAAGTATTTTATGGTTTCGGTTCTTATGTCCAAATCTTTAATCCAGTTTGAATTAAGTTTTGAGTATGGAGTTAAATATTGGTCTTGCTATATCAGTTTTTTTTTTTTTTTTTTTTTGCAAGTGGCTATCCATATTTCCCAGCACCTTACACCTTCTCCATTTTATGGCTGTACCTACTTTGTTGAAGATTAAGTGTCCATGTTTATATGCATTTATCTCTGAGCTTTCAATTCTGTTCCATTAGTCTGAGTTTCTATTTTTGTTCCAGTGCCATACTGTTTTGATTACTGTTGCTGTATAATATTGTTTGAAGCCAGGAAGTGTGATGCCTCCATTTTCCCTCTTAAGATTTTTTTTTAGCTCTTCAGGACCTTTTGTGGTTCTCTATGAATTTGATAATTGTTTGTTCTATTTCCTTTAAAAAAAGTCATGGGTGTTGATAGGTATTGCATTAAATCTATAAATTGCTTTGAATAGGGCCATTTTGGTGTGTGGTCTCCATTTTCTATTTGATGAACTCAGGAGACTAAACTCAGGAGATTAAAATGAAAACATAAATGAGTAGAAGAAACAGGTGAACCTCTTAATTTATTTATTTTTAAAGATTTATTTATTTATTTATTTGTTTATTTATTTATTTATGCACACACTGGGTACACTCAGAAGCGCGGGAGGGTGAGAGAATTCACCAGAACCAGAGTGGAGAGCAGAACAGGCAGAGTGATGAAATACACTGCTGAGGGGAGCAGCTGGCGGCAGGAGAGGTCTGCGCGCCATGTGGGACCCTCGCCCAGCGGCCAGGGATCGAACTGGCGCTGCAGAGGCTACGGGCAGCCTCGCAACCCAGCGCTCAACCGCTGCGCCACCAGGGAGGCCCTGCCTCTTTATTTTTTAATTGTTTACTTTTCATAAAGACACTACAGAGAAGTATTTCTCTAATATTAGATACATAGTAGCAAAAGAAATGATAGGTCCCTGACTTGTGACCTCAGTGTTGGGGAAAAGCAATAGAAGTAGGGCTTATGAAAAGCTAAAGTGCTTATGGCCTGTCTAAATATATTAATGAGGTAAAAAGTTCCTTTGTGTCACTTTTCATTAAAATAACAAAACCCTTAATCTTTATTTTCACAACCTTAACTTGTAAGAGATACAGGATTTCTTGTTTGCCAGAAAAAGTCATGATGTATTTTTTCAAGCAAAAATACGTCATGACTTTTCCAACCACCCAATAGATATACCAGCCCAGGCCAGAGAATTCATAGTTGAAATAGGCAAATCATAAACCTGGAACACTGTGGGGCACACTTAAAGGATCATGTCCAGTCAACAATGAAATACTTTGGAGGAGGACACGGAACTTGATCTTGCCCAATAATGTAAGGAAGAATGAACCTAAGAAACAAAGGAACTCAAGGAGCAAAGGCAATTTCATTCTAGGGGAGGGAGAATAATATTGATTTGGTTGCCATATCTTCATTTTTTTTTTTTATTGTAAAAGGAAACATGTTTCTTGCAAAAGTAGGATGGGAAGGCATAAAGCTAAAATTAAAATGTTAAAGTTTCTGAATAATTTTACCCTAAAGAATTGCAAACAGGAACTTGGGTATTTGTTATACCCGTGTTCTTAAATTGTTATGCAAGCATTATTCACAGTGGCCGAAAGATGGAAACAGCCCAAATGTCCATCGATAGATGAATTGACAAACAATATGTGTGTGTGTGTGTGTGTATGTGATGGAATATTACTCAGCCTTTATAAGTATTGAAGTTGTGATTCACACTGCTATATGAAAGACATTTTAAATGAACAAGCCTGACAAAAAGGGACAAATATATAATTCAACTTACATGAAGTGCCCAGAGCAGTCACATTCATAGAGGCAGAAAGTAGGATGGTGCTTACTAGGGCCTATGGGGTGGGGATTGTTATTTTCATTTGGTGCAGAGTTTCAGTTTGGGATAATATATAAGTTCTGGAGATGGACAGTGATGGTGATTGTACAACAGGTGCAAATATACCTAATGCTACCAAGTTGTACTCTTAAGATGGTTAAAATAGTAAATTTCATGTTATATATATTTTATAATTTAAAAAAGTCTCCAAGCCCTATTATTAGAGGTGGTATCCATTATGAATAACTTCTTCAATGGCTTTCCAGATATGTATAGATATGTAAGTTTAAACATACTCATTTAATGCCTACTTTTGGTGGCACTCATTTAGATACTGGGGAGTTCCTCCTTGAACCAAATTAACAAGAGTCTTTGCTGTCATGGAGCATTGCTTTACTCAAATGGATGTTGGTACACATACTGTTTTACACCTCATTTTCCCACTTAACAAAGGGCTTTGGATGGCTTTCTGAGTTATCCTTATAGAGCTACTGATTTAGTGGCTCCATGGTATGCTCTTGTATATGTGCTATAATTTGTGACTCTCTTATTGAATGGAGAAAAGGGAGGCAGAAGCAGAGCGCTTACTATGTTTTGTTGCCAATGCTTGCTCCTATTGTAACTTAAGTTTTTATTAGGAATATAATATTGGTAGACTTGTTACTAAGTCAAGCAGTGCCAAATGTGTAAAGTAAAATTAAAACCCTCCAATCTGTCTTTTACTACTCTTTTAATACTATTCCTTAGAAATAGTGTATCCAATGTTAACAGCTTGTTTATCCTGCCATTTTTGAATGCATCTGCAAGTATAAAGAATATGTATAATATACATATTTAATTATTGGAGCTGACACATGTAGTATATTGTAATATTGCCTAGACTATTAAGAGTAGTTATACACGGGTAAGTGCTGGACTGAGCTTTATGAGAGTAGGGGTTTGTCTAGATCTTGCTACTATGACAGGCAGATCCTTACTTGTCATATGTACAGTGTTCCACATTCACTGAAAGTGCGTTGAAAACTAGTGTTCCACTCAAGTGTCAAAAAGACAAAATCTTGCCATTTGCAAAAACATGGCTGAAACTGGAGTAGATTGTTTATGCAAAGCAAAATAAGTCAGAAGGAGAATGACAAATACTGGATGATTTTGCTTATATGTGAACTATAAAGAAACAAAGCAAAGGTACAGACAAGGCTAAACCAAAACAAGCCCTGGGAATCCACCTGCAGAACAGAGGGAAGGGGAGTGGATGCAAAAGTTGGAGGACCCATGGACTGTGGTGGAGGGTTGTAAGTACTTTGGTGGTAGACATGGTATGGTAACATACAGTTGATGAGGTGTGAACACCTACACTTGTAAAGTATGCAGTGCCATAAACCAATTTAACCTCAATTTTTAAAAAAAGGAAACTAGTATTCTAGCAACATTGCTTTTAGAATTCTTTCATTATCAGCATTTAGAAACCAAATCAGGTTCTATTAATTGAGGAAGAAAGGGCAGGTGGAGACAGTAAAAGGACTGTGTCACTGCTTATCCTTGCCATTTTGGTGTGCCTATTTAAAATTTAATTCCTGTGGAAAAAATGAGTGACTTAAAGGCCATGTGTCTACTGATGGATAAGGGACTGGAACCCTCAGTTTATGTACCTGGGTCAGAATCTCATCAAGTTGGGGAGATGAAGTTTTAAATAGGATGGGATTCAAGTTGGCAAAACTAAATGTCAGCTGTTTTAACTTTAAATTCTTGCTTCTTTCTCAAGGAGGAGATGATCGCCGGGTTCTTTTATGGCACATGGAACAGGCTATCCACTCCAGAGTCAAACCCATACAACTGAAGGGAGAGCATCATTCTAACATTTTTTGCCTGGCTTTCAACAGTGGAAACACCAAAGTATTCTCTGGAGGTGAGAAGAAGGGAGATTTCCACCTTGGGAAATTCACATGACTGGGATTTTACAGGAGTGCCGAAATAACTCCCTTATTTTTTTCTTTTATCTCATTGAGCTGTGGAATTACTGATTCCCATAGCTTATCTCTCTGTGTTACAGCAGTTTAGATACATGTATTAGAGTAAGTTCTCTCTCCTTTCCTCCCTTTCTCCCTTCTGCCCTTCCTCCCTTCCTTCTTTCTTTCACTCCACTCTTGCTCTTTCATTCCTTGGTATAAAACTTCATATTGCAATCTGATACTCAGGAACACACTATTTTAAGTTAAAATAGTCCCTAACTTAAGTATGTGTTGGATACCTGTTTTTTTTTTAAATTCTATTTTATTTTTATAGATTTTAAAACTTATAACTCAAATTGATGCCATGACCCCTAATGACTCCCATTTGAAAATCATTGTGTTAGGGCACAATTGGACTGACTTGTGCTCCAGCCAGCCTCTTGGAAATAGAGTTTATCAACCATTTCCTTCCACTGAATATATATGTCTGTGTTCCAAAAGCAATTTAAATGCAACAGATCTAAAATCAAGATTGTTGGTCCTCTCCCTGCACAAAAATTTCTTCTTGTTCTCAGTTGTTATCACCATTCACCCAATTATTTAAGCTTATTAGCTTTAACTTTAAAGAAACTGCTGACACTTCAACTTATAAAAATGACAATTTTACTTGGTCTGATCTAATAGAAATCTCAGTTGTCCTCAGACCTGCCTTTCTTTCATATATTCATCTTGTTACTTTCCAACTAGACTGTCAGATCTATGGCGAAAGCCTCTCTGTTCTCTGTACACCCACTGCTCTGATTCAAGTCCTCTCTTTGGCCTCAACTATTGCAGTGACTTTCTGTGATTTCTGCTACTGGCCTCTAACCATCCTTCTAATTCATTGCTATTATCAGTTTTCCTTTAGATTCAACCATGAGAATCTCTGCCTTATAGTACCCACAGGATAAAGACTAAACCCCAGTCTACCTCTCTGGCCTCATCTTTCTTCCTCTGAGTCTTATACTCTAGCCCAATAAAACATTGCCATGTTAGGTGCACTGTGCCTGTGTGCATGGTATTCTTCCTTGGGTCATGATTAGATTTTACCCCTCTCATCTTCCATTGGTAAGAGTTTTGAATTATTTGAATTTCTGTTCAAATGTTTGCTTCCCCATGAAAAATTTTCCCCTTCTGCCACATGATTGCTCCTTTATCAGTGTCTCCACTGCTACAAAATAAGTGATTTTGTTGCTATTGATTGTGCAGTTGGTCTGTGAGTTCTTCCAAGAAACTTAGAGCCTCAGTACCTCATGCTGTGCCTGTTATTGAGTAGGAATTAGTAGAGGTTTGATTTACTTGGTATGTACCCATGACAAAACTTATTTAGTTTACATTTTTAAAATGCAGGTTTATTAGGAAAAGGAGAAAGAAAAAGAGAGGCACCTGTATAGTCACAGGTGGGCAGAAGAACGCCACAGTTGATAGCCAGAATTTTAAAATATCCTGGGCTACATCCTTACTGATACTTTTACTTTCTATTTAAGTGACCATTGGCTCTATTTTCAACAGAGTGGGAAGTTTTTTACTTATTGTTTTCTCATATTCAGGTTTTTATTTTTTTACAATATAAACCATTTGAAAGTAGGACTAGACCATGAATATAGTATTTTTAGGTTCCTTGATGAAATAAAGAGAAATGCAAAAAAAAAAAGGTTGTGGATAAAAACTTTCCTGGCATTTAGAATCACATTTTAGTGTTTTAAGAGATGATGAGGATATGGATAGTATCAAACATGTATTGGGGGATTACAAAGTGGTTAGCCTTATTCTGATTGTACTTGATTTTCACAATGACTTTGAAATGTAGGTACACTTATTATCCCTGTTTCACAAATAAAACAGTGAGACATAGTAAATTTACAGATTTTATTCCAGGTCTTAGAGTTAATGAGCATTTTGCTTAAAAAAAAAAAAAAAAAAAAAGAACTATCTTATATGAATGAATTGATTTGCCTGTGGTTGTTTATCTTTTCCTTAATGGTACAGGTGGTTTTTTCCACATCATCCACTGGATAATATATTTTTGGAAACTTATTATGTTATACCTGGTTGCTGTCATGCTTTTTAAAATTCTATGTAGGAATGTCTTATCCTCAAATTATTTTTATAAACCTTTTTTCTAATTTACACTGTTACTTTGTATTAATGTTCATTCTTTTCATATGTTTTCCCTGAAGTCTTTAAAATATTAAATTGTTTTGTGGGTAGGGACTACTTTGAAGGAATTATTACATGTCTGCTTGTTTTTCCTTTGCAGGAAATGATGAGCAAGTTATCCTCCATGATGTTGAAAGGTAAATAATTTGTTGGTATGTGAAGGTGATTGACTATTTTTCAGATGAAGAGAGGCAAATATTTCTCTAGACTGAAATAATTTTTGAAGAAAATAGCACAAACCAACTGTTCTTTTCCAAAATAAGAGTCCTGTAATAGTTTTGAAATAAAATTTTGATTAAAACAAGAAAAATGATTATAAAGTTGGCATGAAATTATAGCTTTCAGGTGAAAATTTGAAGGGCAAGGTTTGAAGAGAAGGAAATATAATAAAAATAATTATAATAATAATGATGATGATAGCTATTATTTATTGAGTTCTTTCTAAGTGCAAGACACTTTCATAAGTGCTTTGTATATGTTAATTCATCTAAACCTCACAATTTTATTAAGAGATAACCATAGGGCCTCCCAAGTGGCATAGGGGTTAAGTCTCAATACTGTCAAGCTATGGTCAGCCACTACAGCATGATTTTAATCTCCATCCATGGAGCTAACCCACATGGTGCAGCAGACCTCTCCTGTCTCGCCCGCTGCACCCCTCAGCAGTGTGTCTTGGTGGATCCACCTGTTCTGTTCCCTGCTCTGTCTCTAATGAATCCTCTCATCCCCGGTACCTCTTGCCTACACCCCAGTTTTTGTATGCATAAATAAATAAAATAAATCTTTTAAAAAAGAGATAACTTTATAGTCTCACAGATGTGGAGACTGAGGCATAGATTATTAGTTAACTTAGAGCTAGAAGGAATTATGCTTAGTGAAATAAGCCAGAAGGAAAAAGAAAAATATCGGATGGTTTCACTTGTAGCAGGAAAATAAGGGAACCAAATAAGACAACAGTGTAAAAAAATAACAGTATAAAACACAACAAAGCAAAAATAGACAATTATAAATCAGAGACATACTGCAGGGGAGGAGGAGGGAGAGGAATCAGAGGGAGGGAAGAGAATAGGGGACTGAGGTGATGGTGCATGGGGGCATTGGGGAAGGAAATTCCATCGGGACTGCACCTGAGGGGGCGGGGGGAAGCAAATATTGTTTAAAAATGAACAAGGATGTTAAAAAAAAAAAAAAAGATCAAGTGGTGCTGAATGTGAACTTAGGCAGCATGGTCTCTTACTTACCATGCCTGATGAATAGGAGGTGCCTCTTACCTCTGCCGGCATCAAATTTGACTGCTTTAAACCTCCTTTTCTTATTAGAGTTCAAGTATCACACCAAATCTATATACAAGCAAATGCATTCTGCAGTAAATGAAACATGAAACTCATCTATTGTGTCACTCTTGAATATGCTTATGCAGGCAAAAAGTAAGCTTATTGTGAAGTCTATAAAAAGCTTATTAGAATTTTCTTTTACCTGAAAATTGAATACCTATTTTTTAATGCATGTAATATCCTTTGAATTTAGCTAGATTGACTTTCCCCTGGAAATGAAAGAGAACACCATCCTAGGAACTAGAGGACTGGGACTCTGCACTTTGCCTGTGTACCTCTTTCTGCTCTCTCTCTCAGCAGTGAGACCTTGGATGTGTTTGCTCATGAAGATGCTGTGTATGGCTTGTCAGTGAGCCCAGTAAATGACAACATTTTTGCCAGCTCCTCAGATGATGGCCGGGTTCTCATCTGGGACATTCGGGAGTCTCCCCATGGAGGTAGGATAACTGCAAAAGATTGTTGGATTGTATTGAAGAGTTTGATTTCAGGCTCACTGCATACTCAATTTATAACCTGAATAATCAGGATAGCAGTGATACAAAGGGAAAGTAACCTCACATGGGGGTATAGATAGATGTCTTTGGAGGTTCCATCTTTCCCCTAACTTGTCTGAAGTGAGACATCTCTGCCAGTCGTTCTCCAGCCACATGTGAATCTCCACAAACCCCTGTGCATGTAGTAAATGCCACAAAATTTTGCTGTATACCATCCTAAGAAGCAGAAGATACAGTGCCGCTTTACAGAAGGCAGCCACCAGGAGTCACCTCTGGGCATGGTGCTGGCTACACACATAATCTTCATTAATTACAGAGAATGTGGGTGTTAGACACACTTTCTATATCCTAGTTTCAGCTTTGTTATTTTACAGAAATAACCACAGAACCTCCTTTTAACTGTGTATGGGAACTTAAGTAATGGCAAGTACTGTCTGTTTAATGTCTGGGTGAGTTTCTCTCCAAATGCATTTTTGAGTCTCTTAAGTATAAAATGAAAAACTTGTTTTGTTGAAGTTCTCCAGGAAATGCATCTTTTCAACTCATTTCCTGTAGAGAGATCTCTGTCTGTAACTCTGCCTGTCTTCAAAGACACTTTCCTCCAGTGCTACCCTCAGTGCCACCCTCACCAGCTCCCTGGGGGCAGCTTTGCCATGATATACCTGGATACATAGAATTACTACCTTGCCTGCATTGTCTCGCAGGATCAGGGTCTTTGTATTATTTTATATTCTGAGCATTTAACATCCTGGGCTGTGTTCACTACTGAGGCTAAAGCTCTGAGAGCATCTTGTTCTTAGGGTCAGGCAGATAAGGTAGCTGTAAGCAGTGCTTGGTAAGTGAAATTCTTTGTCTGAAATGCCTGGTGGTGGAGAGGACTGAGAACTCCCCTGCCCCGAGGCCTATGAAGTATCTTGTGTGGAAATCATAGACTGGGAGTGTTTTCTGTCTGTAACAACTTCCACTGACGTATATCCTCCCACGTAGCAGTGATTCATATCTCACCTGGAGCCAGCTAATATATCTAAAAGATTTAGATTTATTCCAGTGTTGGAATGAAATAATAAAAATCTAGACTGAGGTTATTTTCTTTTCAAGTTAGGAAACTGTGTGTACCAGAAAGGTAAATTGCACTGTTACTTTCTTTTATCTTTGTTTTTTAATTTGATTTAGTCTTAAATATTATTGATGTACCACTTTGCGAGTACAGTTTCACATCTCAATATGTGTATATGCTTCACTCACCACTAGATTGTCTTCATTTTTTGTCATTGACTTACTTTGTCTTCATTAGATCTATGTAGTTTTAATTTTTAAAATTAGTACATTTGGATTAAGGTATAATAATCCTACCAGTAATTGGTCATACATTTTTTTTCAGCTCATGTGGAATTCATTTTCACTTACTGTAAAACAGCTTGCTTTCCCATCTGCAGTGACCATTTCTTTTTTTTCCCACAGGATCTGAGTAGGAACTATATATATACTTCTGAGTGTTATAGCTTAAATTTTGTTTAAGTTGTGATTTTCAGACTTTCTGTGTACAGAAAGTGTGTCCTAGGACTTACGGGGACCTTGTGTAAGGGTGACTGCCAGCATGACGTACTACTCAGACCTTTGGGTGGTTATTAAAGGGTGTGCTTCTACTTGCTTTAACATTCCTGCTGTTTGCCTTCCATTGGCCTGAAGGTGCTTGAAATGAACTGACATAATTTCTCTCTTCACAGAGCCCTTCTGTCTGGCAAACTATCCATCTGCCTTTCACAGTGTCATGTTTAATCCTGTGGAGCCCAGGCTATTGGCCACAGCCAATTCAAAGGAAGGAGTGGGACTCTGGGATATTCGAAAACCTCAGAGGTGAGCCCCTTTATTCTTAAACTATTAAAATTGGCCAGTACTCTCAGGCAATGTGGTCAGCCAGCAAAGGTTGTGTTTTGAGATCCTGTTCATCAGTTAATCTCAATTGTATGTCTCCTGACATGTATTGATCTCTCTGAAGCCATAGAAGCCCTGTTTCCAATGGGCAGGCGGTGTGAAAAATCCACACTGATTGCTGCAGAGTGATATAATCTGAATTCTAGACAGGGGCAAATATGGGCAAACTTATAATGACTTGCTTTATAGATGACTTACATGCATCGTCACCTCCTCTGGAAATTTGACATGTAGGTCACTTCTCATTTTGTAAAATAATATTGTAAAATCATATGAAAAGTAAGTGAAGTTGTGACTTAATTCATGCGGTGCCTATGAAAGGAACTATGAATTACAGATGATATCTTCCTTGGTGATTTTTAGTGCTTACTAATTCTTTCCATACAGCAGTCAGAGTTGATTAAAATTATTGCAGCAGATCTGATGGCCCAGAGGGTGTCCCTAGTATTGTACAGAGTTCCTTGAGGCTATGTAGGGCAGCAGAGATTTCTCGTCCCCTCTCTTTTGCAGTATACTGGCTCTTGCTTTTCTATGCTGCTGAAATGCTTATGTGTAGGGATCGTGTTTTCTGCTAGGAAGACTATCTCCTGTGTGGAGCTCTGACATTTTCTCCACTTCAGGCTCTTTATGAACAACTGTTCTGCCATGTCTAGTTATAAAAGGCAAAATGCAAGATTTGGACTAGTTACATCAGCCTTCTCTCAACCTACTATCTCCCATACTTATAATTATAATGAAAAGCTGGCAACTGGAGTGGGGCCATGTGCTCTTCATTCCCAGTGGAAAGCTTGAGTAGTTCATGATGTCAGCAGTATCTTAAAAGAAGAAGGGGGTGCTGAGTGTTCTAATTCTTGTGCTGTTTTCCCCCATCTCCACCAGTTTCCTACTGTGCATTGTATTTGGGTTCTTGTCTTCTCACTAAACATGGATTCTTTCTTTTTAAAAAAGCATAGGAGAGATAGTTGTTTTATTTTTATAGTAACATTAGATTTAGGGTTTATGTCCATAGAAGTGAAATGAAAACAAAAAAAGAATATCACATGTCAAGATTATCTTCGTTTTTTTTTTTTTATATTTTTTTAAATGTTTGTACATCAGTATAGTGGTTCTTCTTAGTCTCTAGTCACTCTCTCCAAAGGTAACTTGAGTGAATGGTTTCTTATGTATGTTTTCAGAATACAATTTAATACATAAAACAGCATGTGTATATATCCTTTAAAAAATTTCAACTAAAGGAACCTTTTAGATATACCCACTGTCTTCGAGTATGTTTTCACATCAGATCTGCACATATTTTATTTTTTTCACATTTTTAAAATATTTATTTTTACATCATTTTTTCATTTCTTATATAAATTATTTTATATAATTCTTACATCATTTTTCATTTTTGCATAATGTATGCATTTACCCAAAGGATACGGAAACATTAATTCAAAAGGGCACTTGCACCCCTATGTTTATAGTAGCACTATTTACAATAGCTAAGCTATGGAAACAACCCAAATGCCCAAAAATAGATGACTGGATCAAGAAGATGTGGTATACAGCACATTTTTTTAATGACTGCATATTCCATTTATATGATGTACTTAACAACCAGGACTTCTTGTTTCTAGTTTGGGCCATTATGAAAAATGCTACATTGAACCTAATTACACATATATCTTTCTTTTCTTTTTTTTTTTTTTAAGATTTATTTATTTATGCATACAAGAGCTGGGGTACAGGCCAGAGATGTGGGGTGGGGGGTTAGAGAATTCACCAGAGACAGCGTGGGGAACAGAACAGGCAGACTGACTGAAATACACTGCTGAGGGGAGCAGCAGGCGAGACAGGAGAGGTCTGCTTCGCCATGTGGTTTCTCCCTAGCCTGCTGGGGATCGCTTCATAGTGCGGTGCTTAACCCCTTGTGCCACCAGGGAGGCCCACATATATCTTTCTGACTTTTGCAAAAATATTTGTAGGTAATTGCTACATCAATGGGGTGCATTTTTATATTTTTGTTGATATCAGATTGTCCTGCCATCACCAAAGACTGCACTGATTTGCAAACCTACCAGTTGCACGTGAAAATACATGTTTCTCCAGACTCTGTTTCAAATGTTTCTGGGCTTATGGAGGGAAATATTATCTCCTTGTTTAGATTACTTCTTCAGTTATGGGTGAGGTTATGTGGTTTCTTTGGTAACTTATAGTTTTAAAAGCCCGTAGGGGAGAATAGTCATCTAAAAAAACTAATTGGTAATCTTGACTGATTCCTTTCCTGGAATAAGAGGAGGAGCACACTACCATGGGAACTAGGATGTCTTTACCTGTTTCTTTTAACTTTTACAAGGTTTTATGGGTGAGGCAGAAAAGGGCCATGATATACTGTTAGAGTCCTATTCTTTGATTTACTGATGTTTGTGGATTAAGTAATAGAATTTTTCTGTTCAGATTCCCTTAGTATAAATTGGTATGGGAGAAGAAGAGAAAGCTCTTTTGTCTTTTTCCATGTAGGATTAATTATGCTGAGTTGTAATAGATGATTTTTCTCCTGTACACAGCTGCCTGGAAACCCCGAATCAGATCTTGGGGCAATTCTGAATCCCCTGGGAGGATGTCTGGAACACTATAGATCTATGTTACCTAAAGTCTATAGGAAGTTTAGGGGGTTTGTGAACCCTTTATAATTGCAGATAAAATTGTAATTGCTTGTGTATTGGAGTAAACACACAAAGCATTTTTTTGTAAGGGTAGGGAGAGAGCTTTTACCAGGTTCTCATTGAGACCCTTTGCCCTAGGAGGATAGGAGCAGTTAGGTGTTCTAAAGATTCTTAATTTAAAACCTATTGTGATCCCTTACCAGCTTATAAGTGACTTCCAATTCGTAATAGTTTAGGCATATGAGTGAATTCTGTGCCTATTCGGGAGACTCCCTCCTAGAAAAAAAATGATCTCCCTGAAACAATAAAGAGATCTCACATAAACTCCTCCCTAGCTTACCCCATTATTTATTCCATGCTGGAATGACTTCTCTGGCCTATTACAAACCTAAGCTGTACCCCTCTGCTTTTAGCTTGGTAGCCCATAGGAGTGTGAGCAGGGTCACATTTGTTCTACTGCAAGCCTGAAATAAGCTGATTAGAGGACTGGTTGGTAGAATAAAACATCAACTCTTAAAAAGACTTTAGTTATCATGTGGTCTTGCATCTCAGTGTAGAGATTGAGAAACTAGCATAGTGAGGTAAGGGGGTGCAGAAGAGTTTGATGGTTTAGAGTTGAAGATCTGAAGCTATACATCCCGGATACAAGTGAAGGCAAACACCTTAATAGTCATGTGGTCTTGAGCAAATTACTTCACGTCTCAGTGCCTCATAATAATAAACAGCAGAGCCTCCCTGGTGGCGCAAGGGGTTAAGACGCAACCTGTGAGGCTATCTGCAGCTACTGCAGCGCGAGTTTGGTCCACGGCCAGGGAGCTGCCCACCTGGTGCGGCAGACCTCTCCTGACTCACCCGCTGCTCCCCTCAGCAGTGTATTTCAGTTGATCTGCCTGTTCTGTTCCCCATTCTGTCTCGGGGGAATCCTTTCACAACCCCCCCACATCTCTGGCCTGTACCCCAGTTCTTGTATACATAAATAAATAAATCTTTAAAAAAAATTAATAGTGACTAATATTTTTAAGCATTATTTGCTAGGGATAAAGACAACTGTATGAATGATTCCTTATTTAATCCTTACAACAATCCTATGAAGTGGGTTCTATGAGTCTTTAAGAATAAGAAACATTTCCTTGTTTATTATATAAACACCTCTTTATATAAGATAAAGAGGTGTGATAACCATGAAGAGGTGAAATAACTTGTTTGTGTGTGTCATATTTTCTCTCTTCCCCCTCCCTCATTTTTTTTAAATCAAGTAGGGTCTATGCACATTTTGGTTTTCTTTTCTTTCTATACCTCCTTTGCAATGAAACTTTATCTGAATTCCTCTCAGATTTTTCTAATATGTCTGTCATACTCTGATGTCTGAGTCCTTTAGACTTTTTGCCTCTAAAAGTTAAACCCTTTTTCACTATCTTCTGGTCGAACCCCAGCCTATATGCTAGATTTCCAAGTTTCTTGTTCTTTTAACCCTGAAAACCTGCATGTTACTTATTTTGCTGCCAAGTTTTAGAGACTGAGACTGTAAACTGCCCATAGGACAGATCCAACCCAGAGATTTTTGTTTGGCCTACATGATGTAATGGTGTTTGGAAAATTCCACAGAAAAACCACAAATTCTAGTATATCTTGAGAAAGTCAGAGGATCTGATACCATTCAACCTTTATTCCTATATGACAGTGGTCAGTCGGACCTGAGTTATGTTCCTTTTTAAACCTTTAGAATGGTTAAGGGTTCTACTACTCTTTGGTGTCTTTATTTTTTTAATTTTTAAACTTATTTTCTTACATCATTATTCTTTTTTGTACAATATTTGTACTCTTGTATGTCTTAATCCAGGTGTACTTTATTGATTTATGTCACTTGCTTGGCTCTGTGGTCATTGGAGTTTGAAAGGTCTGCTTTGGGGATTTAGTGGTATTGAATGGGCTAAAGGGTGGAAACTTGAGTATAAGAAACTAGAGACTAGAGAATGACATCACATACATAAATATACACTTCATGTTTGGACAAGGTTTCTTTTACTTCATTTAGATTATGTCTGCTGATATCTTTTCATGACCATCCTCTCCATTTTAACTGCCAACATCTCTCAATTAGGTCTTACTTGGACTTTTGCAGAGGCCTCTGAACAGTTTACAGACTGAGATCCTTTAATGTCTAGAGAACTGAGGAAAAGTAAAGTTTCCCCTGCTTGTTTTACCCTTTTTATTGCCTGTTTTAGCTCTCTGCTCATTTAACATCCCTCTCCCTTCTCATATTCTTAGTTTCTGTCAATTTCTGTCAGGAACTGTTAGTTCTGTGACAGGTAACAGTGCCTTGCTTTGACATGGATAATAGAGTAGTTCTTTCCCACTGAGAAACAAAACGAGGACAAGCCAAAAATTCTTGTAAGACTTGCCTTATGAGCTGGTGTTTTTACATGTTGTGTAAATGACAAATGTGAAAATGGGAAATGAATTCAAATTCCTACTATTAGAAAGAAATTATTCTTAGGACCTCACTTGACTTGAGAAACTTACAGGCTAAATGTCCTGTGGGACCAGTGCCAATCCCATAATCCCATAGAGACAAGTAAGTGTACTCATGGCCTTCTGAACAAGCCAGACAATCTCTGCCACATTGCATTTGAGGGTTTGCTCATGATTAGGGGAAATAGAGCCCAGTGGTTCAACTTCAAAGGCTAGAAGTGACATTCATGCACTGACGTTTATTGAAGTTTTAAATGAGGTTCTCTGGACTCTGACCTCTTCTCTCAGAAAGCAAGGCCATCAGGGTAGACAAATATTATACAAAAAGTATTATTCATGAAAAAGTAAAAAAGTATTATACATGAAAGAAAAAAAGTTGATTTGGATTTCATTAAACCTGAGAACTTTTGTTTATTAAAATATCCATTAAGGGAAAACATAAGCCAAAGGACAAGCCTTAGTCTATGAAGAAATATTCATAATACATTTATTGAGCAAGTATTCATATTCAGAATATAAAAAGAATTACAAATCAAAATTGAGAATAAGGCTAAATTTTTAAAATGAGCAGAAAATGTTGAATGTAATCTTCACAAAAAGATGATACCCAAATAGGGGCCTCCCTGGTGGTGCGAGGGGTTAAGACGCAGCACTATGAAGCTGTCCGCAGCCACTCCAACATGAGTTTGATCCCTGGCCAGTGAGGTGACTCACATGGGGCAGCAGACCTCTCCTGTCTCACCCATTGCTCCCTTCAGCAGTGTATTTCAGTGGATCCACCTGTTCTGCTCCCCACTCTATCTCTGGTGAATCCTCTCACCCCCCACACCTCTGGCCTGTACTCCAGTTCTTGTATGCATAAATAAATCTTTAAAAAATAAAAAAAGATGATACCCAAATAGTCCATAGACATTGGAAAGGTTTTTCAGCTTTATACTCATGAAGGAAGTACAAAACAAGACCATAGTGAATTATCATTAATGCAAACTGAATGGTTAAAATTAAAGAGACAATGTCAAGGGTATGGAGCAACTAAACTCTCATAAATTTCAGGTGAGTGTAAATTGATAGAATCTCTTGGGAAAATTTTCTGTCAATAGCTACTAAAACTAAACTTACTGGGCCTCCCTGGTGACACAAGGGGTTAAGACGCAACCTGTGAAGCTATCCACAGCCACTGCAGCACGAGTTCAATTCCTGGCCAGGGAGCTACCCACATAGAGCAGCAGATCTCTCCTATTTCGCCCGCTGCTCCCCTCAGCAATGTATTTCAGTTAGTCTGCCTGTTCTATTCCCCGCTCTGTCTCTGGTGAAGCCTCACCCCCCACACCTCTGGTTTGTACCTGTTATTGTATGCATAAATAAATCTTTTTTAAAAAAACCCAAAAACTAAACTTATGATTTCACAATCCAGCAGCCTCACTTTTAGGTATATCTAAGAAAAATATTTCTGCTCTAAGACATGTCCAAGAATATTCATGGCTGCTTTATTCATAACAGCCAAACGCTGGAAACAATATTAGTGTTTATCAAAGGAGAATGAATAACTGAAAGTAGTCATAAAATAGAATATTGCACAGACATGAAAAAGGTGAACTATAGATACACACATTGACTTAGATGAGCCTCACAGCCATAATGTTGAATGAGAGAAGCTACATAATCATATTAATATATATACTATATGATTCTATTTGTATGCTCTTCAAGCTAGACAGGTTATGGAAGTCAGAATAGTGGTTACCTCAGGACAGGGAAACTTCTGGGATTCTGTGTCTTTATCTGGATGGTAGTTTCAGGGTGTATACTTATGTATTAATTTATTGAACTGTATGTTTAGAGTTAGTGTATTTTATTATCTCTTAAAGTAATTTTTTTTTAAAAGAATCCGAAGTCACTATTGTCTTCAATAGTGGGTATTTACCTTCTTCCCTATGATACTAATGGTTGTTACAATATCACCAGCTCTTTAGGGAGCTGACTTGAAGGGGAAAAAGGAGAGATAAGAGTCAGTTTAGATGGTATTATAGAAAACTGCAACTTTAGAAAGACTTGTAATTGTTGGAGTTTAGGTATCAGAATGATTAACTCTAATCAGGAGACATGCTTTCTGATTAACCACTCCTCTCTTCTCCCCACCCCTACCCTTTTATCCCCTCCTCTCTCCTCTCCCTTCTCTCTCTCTCTCTCTCTCTCTATATATATATATATATATAAATTTATTTATATAAATAAAAAATTTATTTGGCAAGTGTTCCATCCACCAAAACTGGCAACAAGTTTGTTTTCTCCCTAGAACTGTATTCTTCTTTGTTTTTGTTAATGTCATTACCGCTCTTATAATCATTCTGGCTGAAACCCCAGAGCTCTATTTGACTTTTCTGTCTCTCCATCCCTTTGCCATAACCAGCCTTGCTCTATATTAGGGCCTGCCCAATATTTTGAGTTCTTAAAGCTCCTTGCCTATTTCAGGCCCATATCACTTTTACCAGAAGTTACTGACTGTACTAGCTTTTTAACTTCCTTCTTGTTATTGACATATAGCACATATCCTCAAATGTCACTTTTGCCATTTCCCCCACCAGCTTAGTGTCTTCTCATTGTCTTTGTTCATGGTCATATCCACAGAACATAATGTGTGTGGGGTGCTCTAAGAAAAATTTTTTTTTTTTTTAATGAATGTATGACCTACTTTACTGCGTAAAAGAGAAACTCCTTGAGCAAGCACTCTGTGCCTTCTCTTGTGCCAGCATCCTTTCTCCTCGTGTACTCCTCCTCTATAAACATACATACACATAGAGAAGAATTTCTCCTTTTTTCTTGATTATTACTTACCTGTTCAGTTCCTTGTTAACCCTTCACGGTCCGGGTCAAATGGCAACCCATCAGGGAAAACTTCCTTGCTAAATCCCCCTGTTACACACTCTTAAAAGCTTCCTTTCCTTTACTCATTATGACCCCAACAACCAGCACAGTTTTGGCATAGAGTGTGTAAGAAAGTTTTCCCTTTCTCTGGAGGAAGAGACTGGCCTATTCAGAGCCTCAGTAAAACTTAAGGTTTGTGGCATTCATGTTATATGTCTCAGCTGAGGCTTTTACTGTCTTTGATTATCTTTTAATGTAACTGTATTTTCTCTCCAGCAAATCAGTATAAGGTATTTGATTTCCTTCCCAGTGCCTAGCTTCTCAAAAGGAGGCATTTGCCCTCAGCTGTGTTAGTACTTTCCATATTTTTCTGAGGATTTTTAAGGACAGTCACATTTTGTTCATACTTAACTTCTACTGCCATACATAGTGCTTAAAATGTTATGGAATCAATATAAATATTGAATGTATGCAGTGTTAATTAATACTCATCCCCAAATAGTCTCTATTTTCAAAGTTAGTTTTCTATAATGTTTTCTGGAACTGTTTATTCCCTGAGTTCTATAGCATGAATCAAAACTTTGTCTTTAAGGAATAAATCCTTAGAGGAGGTTATAAGGCTTGCTGGCTTTGAATACCTGTCAATAAGTTATGTGGGGAGGACTTGGGGATTCTGCCAACGTTGCTTTTGAACTTTGAGGCCACAAGGTGGAGCTCTAAAGCCAGCTTCATCTGCTGGACCCTAGTCAGGTTCTCAAATGTTACAGAGCATCAGAATCACCTAGGGAGCTCTTAAAATGCTCCTTCCTAGGTTAAGTTTTTGGACTGAAGTCTGACATAGGAGTATGACAATTTAGAAGAAATACGCCAAATGATTTTGCAGCTTTGTGTATCCTGCAAAACAGAAACTGGTTATTAAGAGGTCCTGTTGAATTTGCTTCTGTGTTTACTAGGATCCAGGCTCTGTGGGCTTTACGTCAGAGCTTATCTGTGTCCTTTCCTTCTCACCAGGCACAAATGTACTTTTTATCATAAGAGACTTAGGCTTAGGTCAGAGCATCTGGGGAATGTCTGGTAAGAGAATGGGTGTTCTGGAAGCATGCAATATTTAGTACTCCCCTATTCTAGTTATTCAGGGGGAGGCAATATCAAAACCCTTATTCAAGTGATTTTTCTTATTTTAAAACTTTTTACTTCTTTTTTTTTTTTTACTTTTTTTTTACTTCTTTCTTTTTAATGAACTAAGAAATCATCCCTGAAAGTATAATCTTGACCATTTCCTTTAAAAATTTTTTTGTGCTAAAAATAATTCCTCAATTAAATAGAAGTAGAATAGTAAGATGAACACCACTATACCATAACCCAACTTCTGAAGTTGTCAACCATGGACAGTCTTTTTTTTTTTTTAAAGATTTATTTATTTATTTATTTATTTATACAAGCACTGGGCACAGTCAGAAGCGAGGGATGGTGAGAGAATTCACCAGAGCCAGAGCGGGGAACAGAACAGCCAGAGTGACGAAATACACTGCTGAGGGGAGCAGTGGGCGCGGCAGGAGAGGTCTGTCGCGCCATGTGGGACCCTCCCCGGGAGGCGGGGGATGGAACCGGTGCTGCAGAGGCTGCAGGCAGCTTCGCAGCCCAGCACTCAACCGCTGCACCACCAGGGGAGGCCCAACCATGGACAGTCTTGTTTCATTTGATCCTCATCTGTAGCATTCTTACTTAATTACCCTGTATTAATTTCCAGATAACATCCTATTACTTCCTCTGTGAATACTTTAATATGTATCTCTGAATCTCTAAAAGATAATCTTTAACTTGAGGCAAAATTCACATAACATTAAATTAACAATTTTAAAGTAAAAATTTCAGTGGCATTTAGTACATCCACAAGGTTGTGCAACCACTCCTTCCATCTAGTTCTAAAACATTTGTATCACTGCCCCCCTCCAAAAAACCATTAAGCAGTTCTATTTCTCTTTCAGATTACTTTTTCCCCCATCCCCTTTGCTTCTGGCTGGGTACCACTAATTTGCTTTCTATCTCTTTGAATTTACCAGTTCTGGGTATTTCATACATGATATGACCTTTTATCTGACTTCTTTTACGTAGCATAATATTTTTGAGATTCATTCACATGGTAGCATGTATCAGCACCTTCTTTCTGCAGTAAGAGTTCAATCTCTGCCAGCCGGCGAGAATCCCACATGGCAAAGCAGACCTCTCCTGTCTCTCCCGCTGCTCCCCTCCGCAGTCTATTTCAGTCAGTCTGCCTGTTCTGTTCCCCGCTCTGTCTCTGGTGAATCCTCTCACCTTTCCACACATCTGGCCTGTATCTTGGTTCTTGTATAAACAAACAAATCTTAAAAAAAAAAAATTAAAAACTTAAAAAATATAACTACAATATTATCACACCTAAAAAATTAGCAATAATTCCTTAATAGCATCACATTTAATTAATGTTTACTTCCTCAATTGCTTTATAAATGTTTTGTTACAGATAGTTTTTTAATCAGAATTCAAATAAGGTCCTGATCCTTTTCCGGTTCATAAGCATGATGATTGGGTGCTCACGCGGCTGTGTGAGATGTGCCTCTCTTAAACCTTGTTACGACGTCGGCACATTACCCTTCTGACGTGGGAAAAAAAAAAAAAAAAATTCAAATAAGGTCCTTACAAAACAATTAATTGATAATGACTTCTGAGTCTCTTTAATCTATAAGTACCACTGCCTCTGATCTTTTTTCTTACAGTTTTATTTGTTGAAGAAACTGAACTATTTATCTTATTAAATTTCTCACATTTTAGATTATTTTGATAATATTCCTGTACTGTCATTTAGCATGTTCCTCAGATTATAGTTTTACCCTATACATTGATACTAGATTTAGGGACTGGAACAGATTCAGGTTTTATTTTTCGGCGGGACAGGGGTTGGGAAAATTATTTCATGCCTGGTGTTATATACATCCTGAGGAAAGATAAAAATATGTAGTTTTGTCTTACTTTGTTTTAAAATACGTTGACTAACTTCTTACTATAGTTTTTTAAAAATATAAGTGATACTGTGATGATATGGAGAAATTGGATAACTCACACATTGCTTGTGGGGATATATAGTAGTATAGCTTCTCTGGAAAAGAGTTTGGTGTTTCCTTTATAAATTAAAAATAACATATCATATGACCCAGAAATTCCACTCTTGGGCATTTATCCAAGAGAGATGAAAACTTATTTTCACAGAGAAAACTTTACATAGCAACTTTATAATAGCCCCAAATTGGAAACTACCTAACTGTGGTTGTTAAGTTAAACTACAGTACATTCTGCTATAATATACTACTTGGTGATAAAAACAAATGAACTATTAATATACTCAACAATTTGATTGAACCTTAAGAGAAAATTATGCTTTGTGAAAAAGCTACTCTCAAAAGGATACATACTGAATGATTCCATTTATATAACTTTCATGAAAAAACATAATTTTATACAGATGGGAAGCAGATTAGTGGTTGCCTTGTATCAGGAATGGGGTAGAAGGAGTGGCTATGGTTATTAAAAGGTAACAGGAGTGAGTTTTGTACTGATGAAAGCACCTTAATCGTGGAAGAAGTTACAAAAGCTACACACATTCACACATACACACACACGCATGCATACACGCACATGTATAACTTACAAAACTTGGTGCATAGAACCTTGCATATTTCTTTGCAACTTTCTCTGAATATGTAATTATTTCAAAATTTATTAAAAAATGCAAGTAATATATAGCATTGACCTTTTAAAACAGTCAATAAAGCTAAAGTCCTTTCTATCTTTTTCTTTCAGTCCTGCTCCCTCCCTCCATTAGGGGTCTGAAATGTTAGACATTTGTGGTAATGTTTCCGGAACTTTTTGTTTTGTTTTTTGGTTTAATATACTTACACAGGTACTAATAGGTATATATGGTATTGTTTCTACATTCATGTATGGTTTTCACACAAATGACGTACTGCTATATAATCATTCTGCAACTTTGCTTTTTCACTCACCAGTATGTATTGGGAATTTGTCCACATATTAACATATCCAGATTTATTTTGCTTCATTTGGGAGTTAACTGTTCAGAGCAGCTCTCCTTACACTCTGTTCAGAGGCAGGGTAGAATTTTCTTCTAGGAAGTCTTTTTTTTCTTTTAAAGATTTATTTATTTATGCATACAAGAGCTGGGATACAGGCCAGAGATGAGAGAATCCACCAGAGACAGAGTGGGGAACAGAACAGGCAGATTGACTGAAATACACTGCTGAGGGGAGCAGCGGGTGAGTCAGGAGCGGTCTGCTGTACCATATGGGTAGCTCCCTGGCTGGCCGGGGATAGAACTCATGCTGCAGAGGCTGCGGATTGCTTTATAGTGCAGTGCTTAACCCCTTGCGCCACCAGGGAGGCCCCTAGGAAGTCTTTGGTGACAGTTTATGAAAGGCATGTCTCTCATAGTACATATTCCCGTTATTACAACACTGTTGGTTATCTTGTTCCTCATTAGTCCTTGACAATATCTAACTCATGTTATTTCATCTTTTAATACTATCCACGTACCTAATACAGTGCCTAAAATAGTTAGCAGGTATTCAGAAGTGTTTATAAATAAATGTATACATGAATAAATGAGTTACCGAATTACAGGGAAGAATGCAAAGTGACTAACTTAGACGAATCCTTCTAGACTTAATGCATCTCAGTCAGAGCTTTTCTCTTGCTGGGCAGAATAATCCTGTCTAGATTATAGAATTGGTATACACATTATACACAAAAATATTTTGGAAATTAAATTTAATGAAAAACTTGCTTCTAGGGTTTTTATATTGGTATAATTCTCTAGTGTATTCATAGTGTGAACAATTTATTTTATGGTCACAAGTTAAACTACTAATATTTTTATCTGAGTCATATATTTTATTTCTTATTTCACTTTCAATAATCTTGGCTTCATTTATCCAGGACATTATCTATGTGTGAAAGATTTTGCCAAGAACATTGCTGATGTTTGTGGAATCTGCATAAAATCCCTTGTTTTGACTTTATTTTCTGTTCCAATCATATCACTTTGTCATTTATTTATGGATTTTTTGGAAGTAGAATGGCAGATTTATAAGAAACAGAAAAGCTGATCAAAGATGTACAAGAAAACGCAGAAAAACAAATCAGTGTCCTGTGTAATATAATCAATGAACAGAACCTCGAAATTGAAGCTTAAAATAAGAAAATAACAGGGCCTGCCTGGTGTCGCAAGGGGTTAAGATACAGCACCAGTTTGATCTCCAGAGGAATACACATAGGCAAAACACTCCACAGTATAGATTTCAGAGCTATCTTTGTGGTTTCATCTCCAGCAGCAAGGAAAACAAAAGAGTACATAAATAACTGGAACTGCATCAAACTGAATAGCTTCAGCACAGTGAAAAAAACCTATACTAAAACAAAAGGACATCCTACCGAATGGGAGAAAATACATATAACAAGGGACTGATGTCAGAGGTCCATAAAGAACTCAACAAAAGGAGTATACGGCTCAACAAAATGAAAACAAATAACCCCATCAAAAAATGGGAAGAATAACTGATCTGAGTACTTTTTCAAAGAAGACAAACAGATGGCCAACATGTACATGAAAAAATGTTGATCACTTGTTTTCAGGGAAGTATAAGTCAAAACTACAAGGAGATATTATACCTGTGAGAGATGGCCCATAGCAAAAAAACAAAACAAAACCAGATAACAAGTGCTGGCAAGGATGTGGAAAAAAAGGAATCCTCTTAACTTTTGATGGCAATGTGGACTATCCAGCCCCAACAAAAACAGTATGCTGATTTCTCAAAAGATTAAAAGTGGTCTGTGGTACAACCCAGCAACCCAGCAATTCCACTTCTAGGTGTCTACCCAAAGAATAATTCCAAGGGAAACGCGCAGCACTGTTTACAATAGCAAAGCTATGGACACAACCTAAGTGCCCAAATACAAATGAGTGGAAAATGTAGTATATTATACAATCAAGAAGATGTAGTATATTATACAATAAATATTACTCAGTTTTCAAAAAAGATAAACTGTTGCCATTTGTGACAACATGAATAGAGCAGGAGGGGATTATGCTAAGCAAAATAAGTCAGAAAGAGAAAAGCAAGGGCCTCCCCGGTGGCGCAGCAGTTGAGCGCTGGGTTGAGAGGCTGCCTGCAGCCTCTGAGGCGCCGGTTCAATTCCCGGCTGCTCCCCGGCCACCAGAGGAGGGTCCCACATGGCACGCAGACCTCTCCTGCTGCCCGCTGCTCCCCTCAGCAGTGTACTTCGGTCCTTTTGCCTGCTCTGCTCCCCGCTCTGGCTCTGGTGAATTCTCTCACCCTCCCGCGCTTCTGACTGTACCCAGTGCTTGTATAAATAAATAAATAAATCTTTTTTAAAAAAAAAAGAGAAAAGCAAATAGTGAGTGATGTTACTTGTATGTGGAATATAGAGAAACCAGACAAAAAGGGGGTGCTAAAACCAAACTAAGAATGAACTCTAGAAAGCTGGCTATAGAACTGAGGCTATCAGATAGGGAGTGGGAAGTGGAGGGGTGAAAGCAAAATGGGGAGAAAGCACAATGGACTATCCTGGTAAAACTACAGTTCGTATAGGATCATAACTCTGTTCTAAGTCAGGGTTTATTAAATTGCTACTTCATGATCCATTAGATCATGTTTATCAGATGTCTGTTATGTATCTGCCACTGTTTAAAACACCTGTGATACACAAGGAAAAGATAAAAATAGGAAAGGACAAATAAGAAACAGAATAAATACATAAAAAATACGTAGTATGTAAATGATTATTCATGACTTAGAGAAAATTATAGCAGGCAGGGAGACAAGGAGTGTTGAGTAAGTTGCAGTTTTTCATAGGTTATCAGGAAAGACTTAGTTGAGGAAGATATTTAAATAAAGAGGTAAGTAAATAAGCCATGCACAGATCTGGGGAGGAATATTCTGGACTGCTGGATTTGCAAGTGCAAAGGTCCTGAAACATATATGATGTGTTCTAGGGACAGTAAAGAGGCATCATGTGGTTGAAGTAGAGTAAGGTAAGAAGAGTGATAGGTGGGATCAGAGATAAAAGGGGTGAGAATAGAAGGTGTATTGTCTAAGGTCTTGTTGGCATTGTAAAGAATTTGTTTTCACTGTGATTGAAATGGAGGATTTTTAGTAAAAGAACGATGTGATCTGATTAATGGTTCAGGATCCTTCTGGCTGCTTTGTTTAGGATAAACTGAAGCATAGGTCAATAGTGGAAACTTGGAAACAAGGCAGGAAGCTCTTTCAGTAACCAGTGTGGTATGAAATAAATTTCATTGATCACAAGTATTTATTAAAGAAAACAATAAAGCGTAGAAAATGAGTACATTACATATAGTAAGTGGTATTTATTGCTTAATGAGTTGGATGCAATATAAAACATACTTACAAGGGGTTACACTAAAAAAGTTTGAAAGCCATTATTTTAAGATTTTTTTCTGTTACTGCCAACTAGAGGTGACTTTGGGTTTTGAACACATTCTCAGTGAGTGGCTCTGTATGAAACACTGTCTTCCTGTAATGGTATCTTGTCAGCATTTTTTCTCCCCATTCCTTTACGTTTCTCTATTCTCTTTTTTTGAACTTGTTGCCTAAGATTTTATTAGAAGTTAACTAATTGTGATTTTTGTTTTCAGACCTTCTTGACTTGGGATTTTTCCCAGACTTGACTTCTTTCCTCCTTAACATTCCTCTAGTTTTGTGGCCTTGTAACCTAAGAGTCAGTGCACCCACCGCAGTTTCTTCTCCTGCCATCATGAACTGCCTGTTTTTTTTTTTTAATTTAAATTTTATTTTTAGGGCCTCCCAGGTGGCGCAGCGGTTGAGCGCTGGGTTGCGAAGCTCCCGCGGCCTCTGCGGCGCCGGTTCAATCCCCGGCTGCTCCCCGGCCACCGGAGGAGGGTCCCACATGGCGCGCAGACCTCTCCTGCCGCCCGCTGCTCCCCTCAGCAGTGTACTTCGGTCCTTCTGCCTGTTCTGCTCCCTGCTCTGGCTCTGGTGAATTCTCTCACCCTCCCGGCTTCTGACTGTACCCAGTGCATGTATGAACCAAACAAAAACAAAACAAACAAATAGATAAATAAATAAGACATGCCTCTAGAAAATTAAAAAAAAATAAAAAAAATAAAATAAAATAAATTTTATTTTTATATTCCCCATACAATTACAACCCCCTTATTTTTGCCCCAAGCCCTCCTTTCCCCGCCCCCCACCCCTCATAGAGTGTCTCTTGTTCATAGTTATTTGTTGATTTTGATATTTTCTTTCTTACAGTTATTTTTTTTCCTGGTCTCTTATTTAAGTATTCTAGATTCCTGCTATGAGTGAGACCATCCGGTCTTTTTCTTTTTCTTTCTGGCTTATTTCGCTGAGCATGATCCCTTCCAGCGCCATCCATGTGGCTGCAAATTGCATGTGTTTATCTTTTTTGAATGCTGAGTAATATTCCATGGTGTATATGTACCACATCTTCTTGATCCAGTCATCTATTTTTGGGCATTTGGGTTGTTTCCAAATCTTAGCTATTGTAAATAGTGCTGCTATAAACATAGGGTGCAGGTGCTCTTTGGAATTGATGTTTCTGTGTCCTTTGGGTAAATACCTAGGAGTGGAATTGCTGGATCCTATGGAAGCTCTATGTTTAGTAGGTCCAGAAATCTCCACACAGCTCTCCATCGTGGTTGGACCAGTTTGCATTCCCACCAACAGTGCAGGAGAGTTCCTTTTTCTCCGCATCCTGGCCAACATTCGTTGTTGCTAGTTTTTTCAATATGTGCCATTCTCACTGGTGTGAGATGGTATCTCATGGTAGTTTTGATTTGCATATGAACTGCCTGTTTACCTACATATCTTCCCACCCTCTCCTTCTGCACTGTGACAGTTGCTGTAGCAACTGCTATCTCAATCTCCCTCCTTCCCCTGTTTTTTTTTTTTCTTCCACCTACCAACCAAAGTTTTATATACTATAAGATCAGGACTGCTGCTATGTGATATAGGTCAAAAAGTAGGACCAGGAATAGTTTTCAGATGAAGATTAAATGACTGCTTATGAAATACCTGTCTATTTTCTACAGTTTGGGGTAAAGGGGGGGATTTAAATAAAGTCATTCCGTTTGGATGAACTGAGATGACTTAACTGTTGAGTCCCTAATTCTATGGAAAAGTTATGAGTATCCAAGAACAAATCTGTTGTGGTACTGTCTCTTGATTCATTTTAAGATCTTGGTTGGTTTTGTGCGATTTTGGGGCTCTCTGGACCAAAGGTAAAAGCTTGGGCTCTAGATCACTTCAGCTCTGGTTATGTCCCTGTTTTGGAAGATGGTGATTAGAAACAATACAATGCCTGCTATTCATATTTGCTTCCTGGAGGGATTGGATATGCCATTTGACTATCTAAATATGTCTTTATCAGAAATTTAGTCATTGCCTGTTGTTGACCTCAAACTAAAATTTTCTGGTTATTCAAAAAGGGAAGGAAAGTTTAGCATACACACTGAACCTATAATCTATAGCTCAAGTCAGGAGGTTTGCAGGGAATCATGTTCTTGTTACAGGGCAGAGAGAGGGGTACCCCAGGGCCCGCCAACCTGCCTGCTCTAAATAGGTTCTGCCATCTACCACATCAACACAAAACATGAGACTTTAATGGGAAAGAACTTTAATACAATTAGGAAACAATACAGGAAAGGCAAAGTGTATAGTTTCTAAATCAAGCACCCAAAGTGACCCGTCCCCTCATGGGTAGAAGTCCACCCAAGCAGGAGTGGCCCAGAACAAGGCCCCAAAGCCATGAATCTAAAGCATCTTCCAGCGGGGACCCACAGAAAAGGGTCAGAAACAACCAGACAAGTCTGAAAGGAAAAGAGCAAAATAAAATCAAGACAAAAACCGCCATTGTCAACTCCCCATGGGTCTCACCCACATCTGTGTCACCCAGTCCACGACCAAAAGGCAAGCACAGTTTCTTCACGTGTCTCTCAGCTCCATGTGCCTCCTCCAGGTCTCCTTCTGGATCCATCCTTCTTCCTCCTTCCTCAGTCTCCTCTGCAGCTTCTTCTCTCTCTGCTCAGCTCCACCCTCCTTTTGGGTGGGTCAGGAAACCTGGAACCTCCCCCTTTCCCGGGACCACCCTGTTACATTCTGAGTAATATAACTTTGTTCAGTCACAGATCATAAGGTGTATTTCTCAGAGTGGTTGTTCAACAGTTTTCTAGAGATCCCTCTAGAGAAGTCTTAATCTTGAAACTAAGTGTTGTATTAAAAAAAGAGTGAGAATTCTCAGGTCCTTTTCCGTTACACCACTTATATAAAAATGAAATGGTTAAAAGAGATTTTTGGGGTGCTGAACACATTTGAGTGGGACTGTTGTAACTCTCTGAACTGGTTCACTTTTTGCCTAATTCTGATTATTTGGTAATATCTGTAATATTCTTTGGGTTATGTTATAGGAAGTACAAAATGTCCCACATTCTTAGGTCATCCTATAAAGCAGAAGCTGTCCTAAAGCAGAATGGGGTTGGGGGAATTCCTCCCCACCTGTAGGACCTCATTTTCGCCTCTCTGGTTTTATGTACCAGCTCTGATGTCTGTGAATTGGAATGGCAGTGCCTTGATTCCAGGTATTTTACAGGTCTTAGGAAACTTTCATGTAGAAACTGTAAGGAAATTCATGTTGATGGGCTTTAGAAATTATTGTTAGTATCAACAAATGAATTATTTAATCATGGACTTATGGAAATCTAGGTTCATGGACTCTGATGTTGGAATATTTATTGATACCCTTTCTTGTGCTGGACATGATACACTTTCCCTGAAAACAGGTTCACCCTGTTTTGCTTTTGTTTCAAAACCTTGGCCTTAAACAAGTACTTAAGAAAAATTTGTTATTTTACTTTGCCAGACCAATGAAGAAGTCCAATTGAGTATTTCTTTGGGTGAGCCTTTCAAAATACTCTTTCATCTCATTGGGGTTTGTAATGGTGGCTATTTCTCAGGAGGGGTAAAAATAGTGACATCTTTACTGCCAAGATCAGAGTCCACAAAGCAAGTCAAGATTGAATCATTCTTGTTGTATATAGATATCCTCAGCTCCCTAAGAGGAAGTTAGAAACTTCCCCTTCTGGGAAGTTGCAGAAGAGAAGACAAAAATATTTCAGAAGTTGTTGATAGAGTCTAGGAACTCTGATCTTAAAAGGATTTAGAAGTCCTTTCGGCTAGTAGACACAGAGCAGTAAAAAGTGCTATGTGATGTGGTTGGCTTTTCATTGAGCCTCTAGTAATCTTCTCTTCACCTTTTCTACCCACCCCCACTCTGTCTCCCAAATTCCAAAATGTAGTCTTGTTTCTCAAATTGTGGTTTGAAAGTCACTTGCATCAGAACGAACAGGAGTTGCTTGTTAAATTCAAATTCATAGACCCACTGCCAAGATTGAATTAGATAGCTGGGGATTGAGCCTGAGAACCTACATTTTATAACAGAGTCCTAGATGTTTTCTCATGCACACTGCACTTGGAACCAAAAACCACAGAATCTCTGACATAATCTTTTTATCTTGACTATAAAGACAAATTGCTTCTAAGCCTTTTTCTTCCTTATGAGCTAGATCAGCCCAACTGTCCCTATCAGGAGTAGACAGTTATAGAAGTCCTGCTGAGAAATTAGTTAACATAGGTCACACTCTGGATTTCTGGTGCTGTTCCATATCTCTGGAAGGAAATGAATTTTGCACCCAAGCTCCAAATATTCAGTGTTAGTAACTTGCTCTTTAGATTGCAACCCTAAGGATTCTAGGAGCAAGATTCTGATATACATACCCTCTCTGTGAGACATAGGAGTTTTCTGCCCTGAAGCATAGTCAAGAGAAAAATTAGTTATTCTCTTGGAGCTCACAAATAGACCTTTTTAGAATGATCAGATTGCCAACTTAGGTCAAGAAGCTTTGGTGGAGATGGGCAGAGTACTATAGGCCTGACTAGGATCAGCAGAGGAAGATCCTGTTAACAGATGAGAAGGGCTTTTGCCAGAGGCCCTTGCTTTTCTATCAGGGATGCCTGAGCTGATGCAAATCCCTGCTGCTATGGCTGGTGGGACTGGCTATGTGTCTTTTTATTGAGTCTTGTTTTCACCCTCCTCTATTCCTCTTCAGTTCTATAGATGCTAGTTTATTTGCACACTCCATACTGATCATGAGTTGAAAGTCTTTTGTTGCTTTTGAGCTTAATGTTTAGATAATGCCTGTGACAGCTAGGGCACTCTGTAAAGGAAATGCCTGGGCTCAAATAGCACCGTCATTTATTTCCTGCGTGTGAGTGACCGTGGCTTGTGTTTAGGACCATTATAAGAACATAGTTCTCTACAGGGATTGTCATTTGGGGCCCGCAGGAGTACTAGGTTTTTTCCTTGATTCTTGGCATTCTAGTGACTGTTTTCTAAGTCTCTTCTTTCTTTCCTTCCATTTTAATCATGAGGGGATTAAATTCTATTTTGCTGAAGTCTTGTTTCCACACATAGTTGCAGTACCAGAGCGTTCCTCCTGCTGGTGAGAAGACTGCTTTGCGGGACACAGGACTTGTTATAAGGCAGGGAGAGGGGCACCCCAGAACCCCCTAACCTGCCCACTGTAATAGGTTCTGCCATCCCCTGCATCAAGACAAAACATAAGACCTTTAATGGAAAGTAACTTTAATACAATTAGTGAAAATACAGAAAAAAAACAAAGTTTCTAAAACATAATTTCTCAATCAAGCACCCACAGTTACCCATCTCCTCGTGGGTAAAAGTCCACCCAAACAGGATTGGCACAGAGCTAGGCCTGAAAGCCTGCCACGAGTCTAAAGTACCTTTTGGGGCCTCCCCGGTGGCGCAGCGGTTGAGTACTGGGTTGCCAAGCTGACTGCAGCCCCTGCAGCGCTTGTTCGATCCCCGGCCCCCGGTGAGTGTCCCACATGGCGCGCAGACCTCTCCTGCCGCCGGCTGCTCCCCTCAGCAGTGTATTTCGTCAGTCTGCCTGCTCTGCACCCCACTCTAGCTCTGGTGAATTCTCTCACCCTCACGTGCCTCTGACTGTACCCAGTGCTTGTATAAATAAATAAATAAATAAATAAATAAATAAATAAATAAATAAATAAATAAATAAATCTTTTAAAAAAAAAGTACCTTCTGGCAGGGACCCATAGAAAAGGGTCAGAAACAGTCAGACAAGTCTGGGAGGAAAAGAACAAAATCAAAATCAAGGTAAAAGCGGCCATTGTTAACCTCCCCGTGGGTCTCTCACCTACATCTCTTTCAATCAGTCCAGGACCAAAAGGCAAGCACAGTTTCTTCACATGTCTTTCTGCTCCACATGCCTTCTCCAGGTCTCCTTATTGCTCTCCATCCTGCTTCCTTCCTTCTTCAGTCTCCTCTCCAGCTTTTTCTCCTCGCTGCTCTGCTCATGCCCTGGAACCTCCCCTTTTCCTGGACATGTCCTTTCAGGGCCTCCTTTTCCCATTAGATATTTGCTTTTTTATTCCCTTATCTTCCTCATCACTCTTGGCCCTACCCACCCCCAAATGTGTTATCTCCATTCAATATTATGTCTCTTGTGGTAGCATGTAGCCCTTTAAGTTTTCATTTGGTAAAACTTCTTTATTAAAAATGCTTCAAATTTGCTAGGCTGATTGAATTTAGGTATCTTGAGACCCTTTCCAGCACTGGGATTCCCTAGCACTTATAGACTTTTTTCCCCCTAAAGCTACCAGAACTCTTCCTTTTCATAACACGTTTCTGTGTGAGGCAGAGTGAGTGAATAGCTCTGATGTGGCACTCATTTCTTCAGCATCCCCAATACATATGCTTAATCTCACTTTCCTGTCGCTATTTCAGTGCTCTAAGAATTAAAGACAGACAATTTGCTTGTGATACTGGCAGTGAGCAGCCATCCCTTCATCATAAAATAGTGTCCAGATAATCTAGGATACTGACTACTTAAAAGATAGAACACATACAGACATGCTCTGTTAATTAGCACTATATATTTGTTACTGTTCGTGGCCATTCTTATTCACTATAAATCTGAAAGTATCTTCTGAGTCATGGAAAGAAATATTTTGGAACCATACTGTGTGATAATAAAAAAAGTGTTATGAATATTATGAAACTACGGAAAAATACTAGGTGAACCAGGACATACAACTCCCTAGTGAAGGTACATAAATGAATTATAAATATTAACCAAAGCCATTTCTGTCCTCATTGTTACCTTGTAGCACACTATCAAAATACCTTTCTGCCAGAATTCAATGTGCAAGCCTGATAGGCGCGCCTGCGCACATGTTGAGAAGAAATAAATGCCTTGTGTTTTACAGACTTTGGTCCAGCCTCATGCTAATCTGTGTGCTTTCTGTCTTTCAGTTCTCTCCTGCGCTATGGTGGCAACCTGTCCCTCCAAAGTGCCATGAGTGTGCGATTCAACAGCAACGGGACCCAGCTCCTGGCCCTGAGGCGTCGTCTGCCCCCTGTGCTCTATGATATCCACTCCCGTCTGCCTGTGTTCCAGTTTGACAATCAGGGTTACTTCAACTCTTGCACCATGAAAAGCTGCTGTTTTGCAGGAGATCGTGACCAGGTAAAGCGCCCTCTGCCAACTGCATCCCACACTTTCGCTTTTCTCTTGTATTCTATACTGGTCTTTATTTCTCTGTAGCATCATGTCAGCTTGAAACAATTGAGTATAAAGTGTCTGTGGATGTTCTGGTTTAATAGCTTCTTTATCATAGCTACCTTTGGGTAATATGAGGCACATACCATAAATCAAGACTGGTTACAAATCAGTTCTGAGCAACCTGGCTCTACCCATGTTTGTGAACAGATTTTAAGATTCAAAGAATGTGTCATTTCCAAACAAAGGAGGCAGTCAGTGGAAAACTAGCCTGTCAGTGAGAGAGATTTTTTTTCCAACAAAACACAGTGATGAATGAAACACCCTAAATACCATCCAAGGGACATATATCCTAAATGGCCCTTTGGGATGGCATTTTCTGGGAGGGAGTGGGCTGAGCAGCTTTGTTTGAGAGACAGCCAGATGCTGACTCTTTCTTTTTATTGCTGGTATCAACCAATCTATGAGTTTCCAGTCTCTTCACAGACTCACTGGGAATTGAGATACTGATGTTGACTTAAAGCTGATAGTTTAAAATCATAGTCGGCATTTTGTACTTGCCTGTTTTAACCACAAAATTTCACTGAGTGTCAGTGAGTCAGCCATTGGACTATTTGGAGTAGTCAAGCTAAGTTTTACATTTGCCTTTACAAGTATGAGGAAAGATTGATCAAATTAGTAAAATTTTTTCTTCTTATACACAATAAATGTTATTACTCCTTCATATCTAGATTAGAAATAAAGAAACCTTCATCTCTTATTAATATTTAGTGCTCTCTTTGAGTATATCAACTATATCAAATTTTGATAGCTAACTCTCATGTTGCACGCCACCTCTTTAAAGTTATTTGTGGACATGAGCCATAAACACAACAGGTCTTTGACAACCTGTGAAGACCTGCTTTATGAAGACAGAAACTAGGATATTTTCCCCTGGATTAGGGTACGAGAGACTTCCGCTTATCATAGCTTAATGGTTAGTATATGTAGTAGAAACACAATAAATGCTTGTTGAATTGTATATTACATAAGCTGATATAATCTTTAAAGTTTTCCTGGCCAGGATTTTTTTTTTTTTTTGTAAATAGAGGATACCAAAATTCAGAATTTATATTCAAATTGAGTCTTAGGACCTGCTAGCTGCAATCCACAATGGAAACCACTAGGTGGCCTCAATTATATAAGTGATGTTTCTGGAGAGGGCAGAGGGTCTGAATGAATTCATTTTTTTTTTTTATAGAGGCATGTTTTATTTATTTATTTGTTTGTTTGTTTGTTTTTGTTTATACATGCACTGGGTACAGTCAGAAGTGCGGGAGGGTGAGAGAATTCACCAGAGCCAGAGCGGGGAGCAGAGCAGGCAGAAGGACCGAAGTACACTGCTGAGGGGAGCAGCGGGCGGCAGGAGAGGTCTGCGCGCCATGTGGGACCCTCCTCTGGTGGCCGGGGAGCAGCCGGGGATCGAACCGGCGCCGCAGAGGCCGCGGGCAGCTTCGCAACCCAGCGCTCAACCACTGCGCCACCGGGAAGGCCCATGAATTCATTTTTTTCAGCCAATTTGTTTTTTGGTGGGAAGAAGCAGTTTTTAGAGATGATCAGATTCATAGTAGGTAATTGTCTGTTATGAAATGAAAGTTAATCTATGAGCTGTGGAAATGACAGTTGAGCTCTTCCCTCACTCTTATTTTTCCTTTCTTCCTTGCTTTTGTTGATTTTCCACCTTTCATTGAACAATAAAGAACAGTTATTAAATGTAATGGCTTATTAATGCCAGAATGACAGGAACTGAGGGAAAGGTGAAAGAGGTAAAGCAGAATGGAGAGTGTGTTTTCTTTCATTTCCTATATTAGCAGCCAGACCTTATCTGCATTAAATCCTTTTTAAAGACCCAGAATGGAGGCCTCTAGCCAATATGTAGAGCACCTACACCATGGGTTTTTTAGCCTCAGCACTATTAACATTTTGGTCATATAATTCTTTCTCCTTTGTTATCTGGGGCTGCCTTGTGCATTATAGGATGGTCAGCCTCATCCTTGGCCTCTACCCACTAGATGCCAATATTATTTCCTCTACATTTGTCCCCCAGACAACCAAAAATTTTTCCAGACATTGCCAGGTATTCAGGAAGGGAGGGGATTGTCTCTGGTTAAGAACCTATGACTTTGATTGATTGTAATTACCCATTTGCCTAGATATGGCCATAGGCAAAACCACAACAAGGCATTTTGTGGTGGTCTTGAGTATGTATGTTGGTTTTGTCTTTTGGGTTATATATAATGATTATATATAAAATTATTATATATAAAATATAATAATATATAAAATTTCGAATGGTTTTTGATTTTACTCTATATAAATTTGACAATTTTTTTTTTTGTGACTTGTGTCTTATGGGAAGAATTTATGGGTACTGTATCCTGACAAAGTAGATTGTCTTATAGTTGAGATAAGTAGTTTGCCTTGGAAGGAGGGGGATACAGAGTTATTGAATCTAACTTTGGACCAGTTTCAGAATTAATGTTTTTAGAGTCTGTTCATGTTACCCATATAGATTATCACAGCCATATAGCCTAGGGAAAAGGAAGTACAGAAATTTAGTTTTGACTGTTTTATTCTTCCTTTGGGATCTAAGAAATGTGGCTAATCCATTGTTGTCTTGTCTCCAATGCCTAGTGCACAGTGAGAACATATAATAAATATTTGCCGAAGCAAATACTGAGAACTTTGTTACCGTGTGGTTTTTAGCTTTCTGAGCCTAAGTTTCTCAACTGCAAAGCAGGATTGATAAGTACCATTTTTCCTGCTCAGGTTCTAGGAGCTTTGGGAAGATGAAACTAATCTAGTGAATTTCCAGCTTTCTAGTGTTGCATGGGAGCTAAACTTGTCTCATTCCTAGAGCATGTTTCTCAGGGTTGATTGATAGATGCTAACGTTCCACATGCAGGGTTAAAGCAGCAGCTGTTGTGGTTTACAGTATGATCTTTAGGACTGACTTGCATACTTTGACTAGTTCAGACAGTGTCCTTTTTGCTGCTTTCAAATTCCAAAACCTACCCTTTCCTTATATTAGTCTTTATTTTTGATCTTGTTCTTGTGTACTTTGAGAATAGCCACAGTCAGAGGCTCTGTGCTCTGGAACTCTTCATTTAGTCATAGGCTGGGTAACCATCCCAGAGAGGAATCTGAGAATTTCCATAATAGGAATGAACATGGTCAAGAAAGGCAGCAAGTGACCTATCTATCTTTAATTGCAATGAGGTTAGTCACTCCATACAAATGGACCCAAGTATCATGCCAGAGAGCCTGTACTTCTTTTTAGATTATCCTAGGTTCACTAGGTAATTCATTTACCTCAAAATGAAATGAATATTTCAAGAATTTGACTCAGGGAATAAAGTATGAAATAGGTTCATCCTAATTTTGTATCTCCCCCCCACTACTGCCACCATTGTCGATTAATTATAATTATAGAACTATTAGAGATCATTTTATATAGATCCTCTTCTGATAGATGAGAAAGCAGAGACTCAGTTTAGATATTTAAGTTAAGACATATAAATGTGCAGCTTAACTATTGTTATTGTAGAATTGGAACCCAGATTTCTGAACTCTCAGTAAAGATCTCTTCACATTGCAAATGGCATCTTGATGCCAACAGAGTAAGGCAGGTAGCAAAAACAAGTGAATTGGGCTAGAAGTAAAATAGGGAATGGTGGGGACAGTGACAAACTAGAGAACCTAAATCTAAATCCAAATAAATCTTTGACTTAGTTTCAGTCCACAGATACTGCAATGGCCTCTGGTTAAAAAAAATTAAAAAAAAAAAAAGACTTTTTTGTGAAGTCTCCTGGTTTTTAAATATTGTAACAAATCCATACTTTATTGTATGGATAAAAAAATCTGTGCAACATACTTATTCTTGTCTAGAGCCACCAGTTTAAAATCTCTGTGCTTTAACAGGATGTTTTTGTTTCATGTTTACTTAAATGGTTTATCACTAATTCCTCAGTGAGTAGAGACATTTTCCTCACTCATGCTAAGCCCTTTCTAACTTCATGCCTCCTTTATACTCCCCCACCCACCATCTTTTTTTTTTTTTTTTTTTTTTTAAGATTTATTTATTTATTTATACAAGCACTGGGTACAGTCAGACGCACAGGAGGGTGAGCGAATTCACCAGCAACAGAGCGGGGAACAGAACAGGCAGATAGACGAAGTACACTGCTGAGGGGAGCAGCGGACACTGCAGGAGAGGTCTGCGCGCCATGTGGGACCCTCACCGGTGGCCAGGGATCAAACCGGCGCTGCAGAGGCTGTGGGCAGCTTCGAAGCCCAGCGCTCAGCCGCTGCGCTACCAGGGGAGGCTCCCACCCACCATCTTTAAAATAAGAAGGCAGATATTTACTGAGCATCTACTGTATGTCAGGCAGTGTGGTAGACACAGTCACATGACTTCCAGATGGCACCCTCTTTTAAGATTTTTCATTCAAAGCCCTACATACAATCTGACTTCCCTTTCATTTAAGTATAATCTTTTAATTATTTAACTGTAATCAGTTCTATTATCAGTTAAGATTATATAAATGAAATTAGATTGGATAGCATCAGAAATAGTTAACCCCAAATTAAGCCTTTAACTTTTATTTAAGCCAGTTCACCTTCTAGTCTTGCAGTAGAGTGAGGAAGCCTACAGTAAAACACCATTTCTTCCTCTGGAGGCTGCCTGAAAGCTGTGTTTTTCTTGCTTTCATATCATGCTTTGATTTTGTTTGTTTTTCTTTTTCTCCCTGAAGCCCTGAATGTACCTGGGAGACAGGTACATTGTGTCTCCCAAGCTTCACACTTCTCTGTGCATGTTCTGTGAGCCAGTCTCTTAATAGGGTTATAGAAGGCCAGTTTTCCACCTGCTGACTTTCCTGACACACACTTGTAAGACAGCACTTGGCTTTTATTCTCTGTCTTTCATAATTCCTTAAATGGCTCTTGTCCTAGATTGTGAGAGTCCAGCAGAGAGTTCAGGCTTTTAGGAAGTCTCTCAGGCTACTAAGTCTATGTGGCCTGGAAATAGACGGTGTGATCATTTTTAAATCTTTTCTTACTTTTGTCACATCTATAATCTGACTTAATAGTTCCCATTTTGCTGAAAATGGGATGGAGAAGGAAGGAGAAAGTATGTTTTCTTGAAAAGGCTGAGCACTGGGATCACTTACATGAGTGTTTCTGTTGAACATGGTAGATGGCAGTGCTCCTAAAATCATGATAATTAAATCATCCTATCTCATCCCCTGGAGAAGAGAGTTGACTTGTGCCTTGTGACTTCAACAAAGTGGCCTTGAGTACATAGCCTGGCCTCAGACATTACATCACCACTTAACCTCTCTATGTTGACATAGTATGGGTATAACAGAGGTGTAGGAATTAACCAGTAAGAGTCCGCCAAGCCAGTGAATCACTCTGTGAAGTTATAACTTTGCTTTTTGTATAACCCTGTACAGTCCTGACTAAGCTCACTTGGGGACCTGGCGTGCCATATGTTTTCCTCTCCCCGAAATAAAAGCAGACTTTTAATAAGGGGAAATTCAACTCTTGAGTTCTATCCTTTGACTTGTTTTGTGACTGTAGGCTAATATGTTCTTCTCTTACCTTTCCTTTATACAGTAAATATATTTAACTCTTTATAGTTCTAAAGCACTCTAATTTCATATTGAATCCTCCCAGTGATGTTTGAGTATAATTGGGTAAGTTTCATTTATATGTGAAACTCAGATCTGGAGTAAAGTGGCAGATCTAATTGGTAGAAGAACCAGGACTAAATTCATTCTCTTGCCTATGATTGCATTTACCCTCTTCCTCACAGGCATATTGCCACTTGTGTTATAGAGATCAAGTGACAATAGAGTCTTCCATGGGCTGATAGAGGAAAAGCTGAATACAGAATGTTGTGACAAAGGAATTCCTTATTGTGTGTATTATTTTAGGTGGACATTTTAGGAGACTTTAATTTTTTTTATTAGATTTATTTATGCATATAAGAGCTAGGATACAGGCCAGAGATGTGGGGGGGGTGGGCAGGTGGTGAGAGGATTCACCAGAGACAGAGTGGGGAACAGAACAGGCAGATTGACTGAAGTACACTGCTGAGGGGAGTCAGGAGAGGTCTGCTGCACCATATGAGTCGCTCCCTGGCTGGCCGGGGATCGAACTTGTGCTGCAGAGGCTGCAGATTGCTTTACAGTGTGGTGCTTACCCCCTTGCGCCATCAGGGAGGCCCAGGAGACTTTTATTTTAGAAGGGGAAGGTAGTATGGAAATAACTTGTTTATTAACTCAGTCATTTATAACTCTTTTGAATCCTGAATCACCTTGAATATCTAAAAGCTATGAATACTCATTTCAGAAAAATGTACATATGCACATAGTTAAGGAATTTCTGGAACTCCGGAAACCTAGGATTCTACCTATGAATAAGATCAACTTTTAGTCCATTTACTGTGCAATTTTAGAATTTAGAAAGCTTAAAAGGCTTTGGAGTGTATATGCTGGCCTGCTAGATAGATCTGGTTTATAATTGTTTAGCTGAAAAGGAACAATCGGTAACCTGATTTCTTAGGAATAAATGGAATTGATGTGGTGGCAGAACATGGCAGTTCTCTTTTAATGTATAGTGCTTGGCTAGTAGTCTGGGCTTTAGTAGGAAATCCCTGGTAGATAACTAATGAAGGGAACAGAGTATAACCTTTCCTGTTCCACCTGGTCCCTCCTCCTTAGAGTTTTTACTTTCAGTAGCTTTGCCTCTTTTGGGGGAGGGGTCTTCAAGCTTTGGCAAAAAGAAGGAAAACCAGGGCCTCCCTGGATGGTGCAGGGGTTAGAGTCCCATCGTTATCAAGCTGTCGCCAGCCACCATGGCATGGTTCAATCCCCAGCCAGGGAGCTAATCCACATGGCACAGCAGACCTCTCCTGTCTCACCCACTGTTTCCCTCAGCAGTGTATTTCAATAGATCTGCCTGTTCTGCTCTCCACTCTGTCTCTGGTGAATCTGCTCACCGCCCTCCCCACCGACACCACCACTGGTCTATACCCTAGTTCTTGTATGCATAAATAAAGAAAGAAAAACTTAGCTTAAAAAAAAAATAAAAAGGGAAGTCATGTTCTTTCTTCTGAATTGTTGGAGACCTTTGGTATATGAAGAATAGAACTACTCATAAGCAGACTGAAGTGAGTGGTGCTCACAGAGAAAAACTGAGGGCCACAGAGAAGAGATTGATTGCTAAATTCATCTTGCCCAGGTTTCCAGGAGAGTTTTACCAAATAAAGATTCATATTTAACTAATACAGGCTCCTTTTACAAGCAGTCATTGGAGAGTTAGAACATTTTTTATTTTCTACTGATTGTTTGACTATTATTGGCTGTCTCTATGGAACATTTCTTTATTAATAGAAATTTTCCTACTCAGAACCTATAAAGGTTAGTTATTTTAATAAACTGAAAATTCCAGGAGCCTAATAGAGCTGAAATGGCAAATGGTCTAAAGAAGCAAAATTAGTGTAACTTCACATACAAAAAAATGGTGTAATCTTACGAGAATGCATTTTTGCGTGCTTTTATTGGAGTCAATGGAATTCTATTTCTCCTGCTACAAATAAAATAAATCTATTTTTTTTATAATCAAATTTTTCTTTATGTAGTTCTTTTTTTTTTTCTTTTTTTTTTTTTTAAATATTAAATTTTATTTTTATATTCCCCCATACAATTGCAAACGCCCCATTCTGACCCCAATCCTTCCCCTCCCGCCCCCCCCCCCCCAAAAAGTGTCTCTGGTTCATAGTTTTTTGTTGATTTTGATTTTCACTTTACTTTCTTATATTCATTTTCCTGGTCCCTTATTTAAGTTTTCTAGATTCCTGCTATGAGTGAGACCATCCGGTATTTTTCTTTTTCTTTTTGGCTTATTTCGCTGAGCATGATCCCTTCCAGTGCCATCCATGTTGCTGCAAATTGCATGTGTTTATCTTTTTTGAATGCTGAGTAATATTCCATGGTATATATGTACCACATCTTCTTGATCCAGTCATCTATTTTTGGGCATTTGGGTTGTTTCCAAAGCTTAGCTATTGTAAACAGTGCTGCTATAAACATAGGAGTGCAGGTGCTCTTTGGAATTGATGTTTCTGTGTCCTTTGGGTAAATACCTAGGAGTGGAATTGCTGGATCATATGGAAGCTCTATGTTTAGTAGGTCCAGAAATCTCCACACAGCTCTCCATAGTGGTTGGACCAGTTTGCACTCCCACCAACAGTGCACAAGAGTTCCTTTTTCTCCACATCCTCGCCAACATTTGTTGTTGCTAGTTTTTTTAATATGTGCCATTCTCACTGGTGTGAGATGGTATCTCATGGTAGTTTTGATTTGCATTTCCCTGATTACAAGTGATGTTGAACATTTTTTCATATGTCTGTTGGCCATTTGCATTTCCTCTTCAGAGAAGTTTCTTTTTAGCTCTTCTGCCCATTTTTTGACTGGATTATTTTCTTTGTTGTTGCTGAGTCTCATCAGCTCTTTGCAGATTTTTGTGATCAGTCCTTTATCATTAGTGTTGGGTGCAAAAATGTTCTCCCAGTTGGTGGGGTTTCTCTTTGTTTTTGTTATTGTCTCTTTTGCTGTGCAGAAGCTCTTTAATTTGATGTAGTCCCAGCTGTTTATCTTTCTCTTCACTATCACTGCTTTGGGTGATGTGTCTGTAAAGATGTCTTTGATGTGCAAATCCCGTAGTGTTTCGCCTATATTTCCTTCTATGTATTTTATGGTTTCAGGTCTTATGTCTAGTTCTTTAATCCATTTTGAGTTGATTTTTGTGTATGGTGTGAGGTAGTGGTCAAGCTTCATTCTTTTGCATGTAGCGACCCAGTTTTCCCAGCACCATTTATTGAACAAACTTTCTTTGCTCCAATGCATAGTCTTTGCTCCTTTGTCAAAGATTAGTTGACCATAAATCTGTGGGTTTATTTCTGGATTTTCTATTCGATTCCATTGGTCTGTATGTCTGTTCTTGTTCCAATACCATGCAGTTTTGATGATTATGGCTTTGTAGTATAGTTTGAAGTCTGGGAGTGTGATGCCTCCATTTCCTTCTTTTTTTTTCAGTAGAGCTTTGGCTATTCGGGGTTTTTGGTGATTCCATATGAATTTCATCAATAATTGTTCTATTTCTTTGAAGAATGCCATTGAGATTTTGATTGGAATAGCATTGAATCTGTATATTGCTTTTGGTAGGATGGCCATTTTAATAATGTTTATTCTTCCAATCCATGAGCAGGGGATGTCTTTCCATTTCTTTGTGTCTTCTTCTATTTCTTTTAACAGTGTTTTATAGTTTTCTTTGTATAGGTCCTTTACCTCTTTTGTTAGATTTATTCCCAAATATTTGATTTTTTTTGTTTCGATAATAAAAGGGGTGGTTTTTTTGATTTCTTCTTCTTCAGATTTATTGTTTGTGTATAGGAAGGCTACTGACTTTTGCGTGTTGATTTTGTATCCTGCCACTTTACTGAATTGATTGATGAGTTGAATTAGTTTTTCTGTGGAGATTTTGGGGTTCTCTATGTATATTATCATATCATCTGCAAATAGTGATAGTTTGACTTCTTCTTTTCCTATTTGGATTCCTTGGATGTCTTTCTCTTGTCTTATTGCTCTGGCTAGGACTTCCAGTATTATATTGAAAAGCAGTGGTGAGAGTGGACATCCTTGTCTTGTTCCAGATCTTAATGGAATTGCTTTCAGCTTTTCACCATTGAGAATGATACTGGCTGTTGGCTTGTCATAGATGGCCTTTATGATGTTGAGGTATGTTCCTTGTATCCCAAGAATTTCAAGGGCTTTTATCATGAATGGGTGTTGCACTTTGTCGAAAGCTTTCTCAGCATCTATTGATATTATCATATGGTTTTTATATTTCTTTTTGTTGATGTGTTGGATAACGTTGATTGATTTTCGGATGTTAAACCATCCTTGTGCCCCTGGAATGAATCCAACTTGGTCGTGGTGAATTATCTTATGGATACATTGTTGGATTCTGATAGCTAAAATTTTATTGAGGATTTTTGCATCAGTGTTCATTAGGGAGATTGGCCTATAGTTTTCCTTTTTTGTGTTGTCCTTATTCGGTTTTGGTATTAGTGTAATATTGGCTTCATAGAACGTGTTTGGTATTGTCCCTTCCTTCTCAATTTTTTGGAAGAGTTTGTGAAGGATAGGCACTAATTCGTCTCTGAATGTTTGGTAGAATTCATTTGTAAATCCATCAGGTCCTGGGCTTTTGTTTTTGGGGAGGTTTTTAATTACCATTTCAATTTCGCTGCTTGTAATTGGTCTGTTTAGGTGTTCTATTTCTTCTTTATCTAGCTTTGGGTGATTGTAGAGTTGTAGGAATTTGTCCATCTCCTCTAGATTGTTGAACTTGTTTCCATATAACTGTTCATAGTAGTTACTCATTATTCTTTTGATTTCTGCTGTGTCCGTTGTGATTTCTCCTCTTTCATTTATGATTCTGTGTATTTGTGCTTTCTCCCTTTTTCCTTTGTGAGCCTGGCTAGGGGTTTGTCTATTTTATTTATTTTTTCAAAGAACCAGCTCTTGGTTTCATTGATCTTTTGGATTGTTTTTTTAGTTTCAATTTCATTTATTTCTGCTTTGGTTTTTATTATTTCTTTTCTTCTACTGGTTCTGGGGTTTTTTTGTTGTTCTTTTTCTAGATCTTTGAGCTTCGAGATTAGGTTGTTTCTTTGAGTTCTTTCTTGTTTTTTGATGTGAGCTTCTATTGCTATATATTTTCCTCTTATTACTGCTTTTGCTGCATCCCATACATTTAGGATATTGGTGTCCTCCTTGTCATTCAATTCAAAGATTTTTTTAATTTCTTCTTTGATCTCCTCGTTAGTCCAGTGGTCTTCCAGTAGTGTGGCTTTTAATCTCCATGAGGTAGGATAGTTCCTTGCCTTCTTTTTATGATTTATTTCTAGTTTGATGCCTTCGTGGTCAGAAAAGATGGTTGGTATGATTTCAATCTTGGTGTATCTGTTGATGTTTGTCTTGTGCCCCAGTATGTGATCGATCCTGGAGAATGATCCGTGTGCGCTTGAGAAAAATGTGTACTCCGTTTTTTTTGGGTTTAGTGTTCTATAGATGTCTGTTAAGCCCAAATGCTCTAGGTCCTTATTTAGAGCTTTAGTTTCTTTACTTATTTTTTGTCTTGTTGATCTATCCATTGTTGATAGTGGTGTGTTGAAGTCTCCCACTACATATGTGTTTTCTCTGATGTCTGTTTTCAGAGAGGACAACAGTTGTCTGATATATTTTGGTGCTCTTTCATTTGGTGAGTATATGTTAATGAGTGTTATTTCTTCTTGAAGTATTGTCCCCTTGATCATAATGTAGTGACCATTGGGGTCTCTTTTTATTTTTTTGAGTTTGAAGTCTGTTTTATCTGATATAAGTATAGCTGTTCCTGCTTTCTTTTTTGGCCCATTTGCTTGTAGGATTGTTTTCCATCCTTTGACTTTGAGCCTATTTTTATCTTTTGTAGCTAAATGTGTTTCCTGGAGACAGCAAAAGGTTGGGTTTTGTTTCTTAATCCAGGCTGCAACTCTGTGTCTTTTTATTGAAGAGTTTAGTCCATTTACATTTAGAGTTAATATTGATATGTTAGCATCTGTATTTGCCATTATGTTTGTCTTTCCTTTGATTTTATTTATTTATTCTTTTAATAACTTTTTTTTTTTTTTTTTTTTGGTCTTCTTTCGTTGTTATTCGTCCCTCTGAGGTTCTGGCTTTAGGATTCCTTGTAGTATTTTTTGGAGTGGGGGTTTAGTCGCAATGAAATTCCGGAGTTTCTCTTTGTCTGGGAAGGTCCATATTCTTTCTTCATGGAGGAAAGAGAGCTTTGCGGGATAGAGTATTCTTGGTTGGCATCTGTTTTCTTGGAGTCTGTTGACTATGTCCCTCCACTCTCTCCTTGCCCGTAGTGTTTCTTCAGAGAAGTCTGATGTCAGCCTGATTGGTTTTCCTTTGAATGTTATCTGTTTCTTCCCTCTTGTCAGCTTCATTATTTTTTCCTTGTCCTGGATTCTTGGGAGCTTTACTATTATGTGTCTTGCTGTGTTTTTCCTTTCGTCGTGGAAGTTTGGTGTTCTTCTTGCTTCTTGTATATCAATTTTCAGCTCCTTCTTCTCATTTGGGAAGTTCTCTTCAATTATATCCATGAATATTTTCTCTGTTCCTACATCTCTCTCCTCTCCTTCTGGAATTCCTATAACTCTTATATTTCCTTTCCTCATGGAGTCAGATAGTTCCCGAAGTCTTTCTTCATTCTTTTTCCTTCGTACTTCTCTTTCCTTTTCTGTTTTGGTTCTTTTTATTTCTGTGTCTTCAAGATTACTTATTCGTTCTTCCTGGATGGTGTTTTTGATCAAAGATCTATTATCATTTACCAGTTGGCAAGTCTTTTTCTGAGCGTAGTCTTCTAGAGAGCATATCACAAAATTATTTAATCACAATTTTCCCCTCTAACAAGAGGTCAGGGGACAGAAGAGGTGTGTTTGACTTAAGTGTTAAATAGCAGTTTCTGATGTTACTGATCTAGTCTAGAAAGCCATCTGGTTTTTCTATCGTAGTCAATACAGTTAATTAGACAGCCATGCCATTTACTGGAGAATGATTAATCAATTACTATGGAAGAAGCATTGGAGAGAATTGTGTAAGTTGATAAGTGCTCAGGGAATAGTAACTGTATTTCCTTTTCCATCAACGCTTGTTGGGGAATATCAAATGCTATGCAAATACATATTCATATACTGCATGCACACACACACACATATATATACATGGAATTGAGCAGAAAGATTTCTCTGTTAACAGACTGCCCATTAAGAAATATTTTGGGGGCCTCCCCTGGTGGCGCAGCGGTTGAGCACTGGGCTGTGAGGCTGCTCCCAGCCTCTGCAGTGCTGGTTCCTTCCCCGGCCACCAACAAGGGTCCCACAAAAAAAAAAAGAAAAAAAAGAAAAAAAATATTTTGGGGGGCCTCCCTGGTGGCCTAGGAGTTAAGTTTCAGCACTAGCACCACAGCAGCCTGAATTTGATCCCAGGCCAGGGAGCTAACCCACATATGGCACTGCAGACCTCTCCTGTCTCTCTCACTGCTCCCCTTTGCAGTGTATTTAAATAAATCCTCCTGTTCTGCTCTCCACTGTGTCTCTGGTGAATCCTCCTATCCCCTGCGCCTCTGGCCTACACCCCAGTTCTTCTATACAAAAATAAATAAATAAATCTTTTTAAAAAAAAAAAAAGAAATATTTTGGGTTATTCTTGGAGTATATCAGGTAGGTAGATGGCCTGTCTCTCTTGCCTTATAAAAACACTTTCCTTTTCTCAATGTGGATTTTGAGTGGCTGAGGGAGAGGGGAATTAAAAAACTGTATATATATCCATTATATTTATAAACCCTGTGAGGCTTTAGAATATAATTTTTTTTTTAAGATTTTTTTATTTATGCATACAAGAGCTGGGGCACAGGCCAGAGGTGTGGGGGGTGAGAGGATTCGCTAGAGACAGAGTGGAGAACAGAACAGGCAGATTGACCGAAGTACACTGCTGAGGGGAGCGGGTGAGTCAGGAGAGGTCTGCTGTGCCATGTGGGTTGCTCCCTGGCCAGCCGGGAGATCGAACTTGTGCTGCAGAGGCTGACAGACAGCTTCATAGGTTGCATCTTAACCCCTTGTGCTACCAGGGAGGCCCTAGAATATAATTTATAGGCATTTATATGTATTCCCTATTTGTCCTTTTCTTAAATTTGTTTAAACATTAATCCTTGGGCCTCCCTGGTGGCACAGTGGATTGAGCGCAGCTCTCTGAAGCTGTCCGCAGCCTCTGCAGTGAGGGTTCGATACCTGGCCGGCCAGGGAGATAGCCACATGGCACAGCAGACCTCTCCTGTCTCACCCGCTGCTCCCCTCAGCAGTGTTTTCGTCCCATCTGCCAGTTCTGCTCCCCACTCTGTCTCTGGTGAATTCTCTCACCCTCCCATGCCTCTGGCCTTCAATGAACCTTCAGTTTATTAAAAAGTTCTTGTGACTTGGGTGACTATACAAGGGTTATCTGTATATTTAAAGGCCTGGGTTTCTCTTGACATTCAACTATATGAATGCCTCTGCCAATAGAAAAAGGTCTTTCTTGAGAGTATGTGTAATTTGAGAATGCCAAAAGATGAAGAAAGGGGCAGGAATTCTTGTATTACAGCTGACTACTGGAGTAGGAAGTGTTAGGTGAGTGTTCCTATAAAGGGTAATAGGTCATCAGAAGACTTGTGGGCAAATGACACAGTGGCAGAATGCTAATGCAGTTGTCTTTTTTTGATGGTGATGGTTCCTTCTGAAATCTGTTGAGAGGAACAGTTGTTGTTCTGTGCCTATGCTTGAATAAGTTAATATCCCATACTGACAGTGAATTAGATAAAATGCACTAGGCTCAGGTTCACTCTTCTTAAAATGACAAGGTTGCTTTAACATCAATAAACAGACTGCCTCTTTGGACTGGAGAATGAATGAACAGTGAGATGGGTCAAACCAGGCCAAATTTTAACCATTGTGACCAACTGGGAGGGATTATGGATGCTGTGGATCCACATATCAATTTATGCTTATTTTTGCTTTGGTATCACCCATTTTACCCACAAAACCAAATTACTTAATTATGTCTTCCAGTTTCTGAAGTAACCTGTAGGTCTCCCAACTCCTCTCCAACCCAGAGTATTTTTGGGAGTAGACCTTCATTGCCTAGATAATGAGCTATCTAAACCATAGCTCCTTTTTTGAAGCTTTTCATCTCAGTTAGGAAACAAGGCAAAAAGACTCAGATGAAGTGAGATTTTAATTTGTCATTTATTTACTCCTCACTGTTTAGAATGAGGTCAAAGACCTAAGAGAAGGTAGTAAACTCTTCATATTTATATCCCTACTTGGCCGTAAACTTGGTATCGTCTTATTTAGTTTTTTTTTCTGAAACTTAACAATAATTTTTAGGTTTTTCATGATGATGTTTTAAATGTGAATGTTGGTTTTGAAGTCTCACACCACAAAAAGGAATAGAAATATTAAACATGGAAATTTTGATTCACCTTTTTTTCTATTATGTTTCAATAGCTTACCTGTTTATAAAGGGCTGTCTGCTGCTGAACCTTGTTGTTATCCAGGCAAGAAGTCCTTTACTTTGGGTCAACTTCATATTTAACACCAGATTCCCTATGCAGATACTGTTTGAAAGCAGGTAGTAAAATAAAAGAAAGAGGGAGAAACCTGTAACTTCAGTTTCATCACTTGAAGTTCAATTTTCTGATTAATTTGAATAATTATTGTGTTTCATAAATTTGGAAGTAACTATGTACTTTGGTTTCTTTGGGTAGTGGTTGGTGTTGGCACCATTTGGTTTTTGTTTTCTTGCTCATTCCTTGCATCCCACAACAATTGGTTAAATATTCGTGAGCTTGCCAATGAAGATAATCCACTAGCAGGCTACAACCTGAGTTTGGGAAATGAACCCTTACAACACAGCTTTGGAAGAAAGGAATCCTTCCAACTGGTGTGATGATGTTAATTATATCTCTGCACTTAGCCTACTTGAAATTATCTTTATTTCTGTAATTTTTTTTTTAAAGAAAGGCAAAAGAGCTCTTTTGGCTACCATATATTTTAAAATAACCCAAGAACTCTTGTCTCTTATCCTGGAAGGTTCTTCTCACAGATATCCATATAACTTACTGCCTCAATTTCTCCAGGACCTGCTCAAAATGCCATTTTATCAGAGAAGCTTTCTGTGACCTCTGTATATGAAATGGAAACTAAACACCCCCAGCACTTTCTAGATGTGCTAACCTGCTGGACACATTACATCTACATAATCTTTTAACCTCTTTTTCCCTCCATCCAGTCTCATATATGCATATGCTTTTCTTCTCCCCACCCAGTAAAATTTAAGCTTCGTGAGGGCAGGGACAGGGACTTTTTTGATCAATTCTGTGTCCTTTCCCTGGAACTGTGCCCCGCACATAGTAGACATTCAATAAATATTTGCTTAATGAATAAAGGGATGAATTCAGTTTTATTTCAGTCTCCCACAGTCAGCACTATCCTAGGCAGCCAACTTTTAATGTTGGAAGCAGCCCAGTAGACAACCATGAAATGCCATAAATGAATTCCTCAAGGAAGTTTTGCGATTCCAGTGCGTGTGAACTCTTAAATGGCTTTACTAGACAGCAGCAGGTCAAGACCCCCTCTTTGGAAGCATTCCCTGAGGCAGTTCCAAAAGGAAGAGAGGACCAGGCGTTGCCTTCATCCCTTAATGGAAGTCTGTACATTGTACACATTTTCTACATATTTTAGGAACTGTCACACTAAATCCAAAAGGCCTGAACTCTGTGGGAGTTATCTAAATCATTCTCTCTGGGAGTCCTCTTTTACCTTTTCTTGGCTTTCCCTGGTGAATAGCTGAACAAATAAAAGAATACTAATCCTGGGCCTTCCCGGTGGCACAGCGGTTGAGCGCTGGGTTGCGAAGCTGCCCGCAGCCTCTGCAGCGTTGGTTCGATCCCCAGCCGCCGGGCGAGGGTCCCACATGGCGCGCAGACCTCTCCTGCAACCCGCTGCTCCCCTCAGCAGTGTATTTTGTCAGTCTGCCTGCTCTGCTCTCCACTCTGACTCTGGTGAATTCTCTCACCCTCCCGTGCTTCTGACTGTACCCAGTGCTTGTATATATAAATAAATAAGTAAATCTTTAAAAAAAAAAAAAAGAATACTAATCCTTCACAATGAAATAGTAAATTTATGATGAACCCAGCCTTGGTTCACTCTTCTTTAGTATTTTTTTGTTAGTTTGTGGAAGATATGAAGGGGAAAGGATAGCAAGAATTCTATATAATGTTTTATAAGCTCTTTTAAACACAACCTGAAATGATGAGATGTTGGCTAAAAAGTAAGTTATATATCATTTATATATCATATATATATCTTATATATATATATATATATATATATATATATATAAATTGCTAGTGAACACTTTTTTATGTTTCTTGTTCCTTACCCCCTCTGTATGTCTTAATTTGGGTTTCACTTTCAGGTGTAAGTAGTTTATTTGGAAATGCAGGAAACAGTAAAGGAATAAAAAATGAGTTAGGGAGATGAAGGATGATTTAATGAGCCAAATACAGCTATGGACACTTGGAACTTGGATCTGAGGGGAAGAGTATAGAATACTCTTCAGATCTGGGGACTGGAAGCTGTGATATTAATACACCAATTCTCTTGAGTCGTTTGAACCTGCAGCCTCCTAGGCTTTGAAGAAAGCCTCAGAAGAGATATATGGCTGTGGCAATTGGAGATCAAGAAGTAAGACCTGAAGAATAGGAACAGGGTGTCGAGGACTGAGCTACTCCATGTCCCTGTTAAAACAGTAGACTGCACACCATAGCTTTTTTTTTTTTTCTCTTTCCTTTCACCTTTTTCACCACCTCTTTACCTAAAGCTGGCTTGACGCTTGTCTTGCCTCATTGCAAATCACCAGGCATCTTACTTCTCATAATAGCATGGAGTGCTTTCTACTTCATGGCATGGTAGTCACATACTCAAATGAATATTTTCTACTTGATTTAAGCCCCTTGGGAGCCCAGGATTTACCTGTATATCTTTTTAAGTACCAAAGTGCCTGGTACTTATATTTTGATATAGCAGCCAGAAAGGACCAACACACTCTCCGAGGCTCATTTAGTTATAAGAGTCTGTGATATCTCTGTGAAAGGATGGTGGAAGCCAAATCAAAGCTTAAAGTTCTTAAGTTGCCAAGTCATTGCTACTTGACAAGTGACTACACATAAACATGCTCCTGGAAAGGAAATCCTAAAGACTAATCCTGTACACCGCAATTTAAAAAAGTTTCCTCTACAACATAAAAAAAAAACAACCAAACAACTAGATTTTAAAAAGGCACAGGACTTGAAAAGACATTTCTCCAAATATCACATACTTCCACTATGCCCTAAACCAAATCATCTGTGTTTTCATAATAGTGTTTTCATAATCTTTAAACGTGCTCTTCTTTGCCTTCTTTCTTTTGTTCCTACAAGGTTTCAAGTGTTTGAGTCTGGTAAATTGATTTTTAATGATTGCAAAGTAATTAGTGAAGTATTACATTAACCACAAGATTGTGTGTATGTTAGACTACACTTTTTGAAATTGGTGTCATTTTTAAGAAAGAAGTTTTCTTAAGAAAACTATGCACTTCTTTTTCAAAGGAAATAGGTAGATGGGGTATGAGGCAGGAAGTATTACTATCCTCATGTAATTCTGTTAATCTTTGGACATAAATGAGCTCTCAGAGTCACTCATTTGCTGGTGATCGACAATGTTTGACAATGCTTTTGTGAGTCCTAATTAGAATAGATCTCGCTTAATCTCTTTTTTTTTTTTAGATCAAGCAGTTTGAAGCAGCCACATGAAGGGGGATTGCTTATACCCCTGGCACTAACATGTGATAGGATCGACAGTGATTTCCTGCTCAAAGATGTCAGTTGATAGCAGGAAAGTTCAGGATACTTGGCCTTGCATAAAAAATCTTTGGGAAGTTCCTTTTTTTTTTTGCATTAAAAATTCTTTTTTTTTTTTTTTTTTTTTTTTTAAGATTTCTTTATTTATGCATATAAGAACTGGAGTACAGGCCAGAGGTGGAGGGGTGGTGAGAAGTTTCACCAGAGAAAGAGTGGGGAACAGAACAGGCAGATCAACTAAAATACACTGCTGAGGGGAGCAGCGGGCCAGTCAGGAGAGGTCTACTGTGCCATGTGGGATGCTCCCTGGTCAGGGATTAAACTTGTGCTGCAGTGGCCACGGACAGCCTCATAGGTTGCGTCTTAACCTTTTTTTTTTTTTTGTTTTTTGTTTTTTGTTTTTTAAATAAATTTTATTTTTATTTTTATATTCCCCATACAATTGCAGCACCCTTATTTTGACCCCAATTCCTCCCCTCCCCACCTCCCCACCCTCCATAGAGTGTCTCTGGTTCATAGTTTTTTGTTGATTTTGATTTTCATTTTCTTATAGTTATTCATTTTCCTGGTCCCTTATTTAAGTTTTCTAGATTCCTGCTGTGAGTGAGACCATCCGGTAGTTTTCTTTTTCTTTCTGGCTTATTTCGCTGAGCATGATCGTCTTAACCTTTTTGCGCCACCACAGAGGCCCCTAAAAATTCTTTTTGAAAAATTATAGTAAATATACATAACCTCAAAGTTACCATTTTAACCATTTTAAGTGTACAATTCTATAGCATTAAGTACATTCACACTCAAATTGTTATGCAGTCATCACCACTGTTCATCTCCTGAACTTTCTCATTTTCCCAAATTGAAACTCTTTACCCATTAAACTGTAGTTTCTCCCTTCACCCACTCCAGTCTTGCACAAGTAACATTCTGTTGTCTGTCTCTATGAATTTAACTCCTCTGCGAACCTCGTATAAGTTGAATCAATCATACAACATTTGTCCTTTTGTATCTGGCTTATTTCACTTAGCACAATGCCTTCGAGGTTTACCCATGTTGTAGCATGTCTCGGAGTTTCTTTCCTTTTTAGGCCAAATAATATTCCATTGTATGTATTACCTTGTTTGTGTATCCATCTGTTAATGCATTTTTTTTTTAAAGGGACTTTTTTTCAAAGATTTATTTATGCATACAAGAGCTGGGGTACATGCCAGAGGTGGGGGGGTGAGGGGATTCACCAGAGGCAGAGTGGGGAACAGAAAAGGCAGATTGACCGAAGTACACTGCTGAGGGGAGCAGTAGGTGAGTCAGGAGAGGTCTGCTGTGCCATGTGGGTTGCTCCCGGCTGTAGATAGCTTCATAGGTTACGTCTTAACCCTTGCGCCACCAGGGAGGCCTTGTTAATGGATGTTTTGATTACTTTTACTTTTTGGCTACTGTGAGCATTCTTCCATGAACATTAATGTACAAATATCTTTAATATATACCTGGGACTGAAATGCTGGGTTACATGGTAGTTCAGAGTTTAACTTTTTGAGGAACTTTTCCTCCTGTGTTCCACAGTGGCTGCACTATTATACATTCCCACTAACATTGCACAAGGGTTCCAGTTTTTCCACATTGCTTTCTGGATTGTTTGTTTGGTAGTAGCCAGCCTAATTCTGTGAAGTGGTGGTCCTATGGTTTTGATTTTCATTTTCCTAAGCATATTTTTGTATGCTTATTGGCCACTTGTATATATTCTTTGAATTGGATTGTTTTGTTGCTGAGTTTTAACCAATGAGCCTTTTGATTTACAAATACTTGTAAAAGGGTATTTTCTGTGTGGTGCCTTATGAATATATGTCTATCTTATTTTTGAAAAATCTTTCCCTATAAAGATACTATCAATCAATATATAAATAATACACTTATGTGTTTTTGTCTCAACAGTATATCCTTTCAGGCTCTGATGACTTCAACCTGTACATGTGGAGAATACCTGCAGATCCCGAAGCAGGTGAGAGTGTGTGTGTATGTGTGTGTGTCTACATATATATCTATATATATATCCCTAATATAAACCTGCTGCTATGTTGACTCTGTTTACCTTTTTCATGCCGTACCCTGAAAGAACATGTAGCAACAGAGGAAGATATTTCTCTGTTAACATAATAATAAGTTTATTGGGAAAGTAACTAAAGGAAACTTTATTTATTTATTTATATGAGCACTAGGTACAGTCAGAAGCACGGGAGGGTGAGAGAATTCACCAGAGCAGGGAGCAGAACAGTCAGAAGGGCCGAGGTACACCGCTGAGGGGAGCAGCGGGCAGCAAGAGAGGTATGTGCGCCATGTGGGACCCTCGCCTGGCAGCCAGGGATCGAACCGGTGCTGCAGAGACTGCGGGCAGCCTTGCAACCCAGCGCTCAACCGCAGCGCCACGGGGGAGGCCCTAAAGGAAATTTTAAAATAAAAATTAGAATCCAGATTTAATTATAGCCTTCATACCTAGCCTTATATAACACAATGATGCTTAGATTTTTTTTCTTCAAAAAAAATTTTAGACTTCATAGATCTTTAGACTTCGTAGATCTCTTTTATGTCCTTTTTTCTTTATTTCACACCTGGACTATTTCTGTCTTGCTTTTATATGCTTTTCCTTTATTATGCATCTCCACATTCCTGCTTATTACTCTACAAACGGTTGTTAAGCCTTCTTTTATTTGGCCTCCCTAATGGTGTTAACTAAAGGGAGACTAACTTTGTTGACTACTTAGTGGACTCCTGGTGATTTAGCCCAACACAGACATCAGAGGAATTGGGAAGAAATGTTTTGCATTTGCTCTAGATTTACTGTGAAAAAAAGACTGCAGCTTTCCTCAAATTTGAGATTTCAAACAACGTAGATCATTCTTCATTTTTTATAATATCTTCACATGCTTAGTTGAGTGTTACATTGTCTACTATCTATTGATTTTAAAAAAGTTTTTTTTTTATTATAAGGACCGCATAATACAGTGATCTGTTCCAGTTGATATCTAGCATCAAACTGGAACATGACCATGAGGAAAGTAATAGTGAACTATGCTGAGAACTGATACAAAGTGTGTCTAGTGCTTAAAGTTTAGGGAAATTGTTGGCTTGCCTGTTGCTGACTTAGCAATATTGTTACCAAACATGTGCCTTTCAAAACTTACCAAGGGCCTCCCCAGTGGTGCAGCAGGTTGAGCCCAGCACTGTGAAGCTGTTTGTAGCCTCTGCAACGCTCGATTCCTGGCCAGCCAGGGAGATTCCCACATGACACAGTAGACCTCTCCTATCCGGCCCATTGCTCCCCTCAGCAGTGCTTTCCATCCATCTGCCTGTTCTTCTTCCCGCTGTGTCTCTGGTGAATCCTCTCACCTTCCTGCACCTCTGGCCTGTACCCCAGCTATTGTATGAATAAAAAATAAATCTTAAACAAAACAAAACTTATCAAGCCCACTTTTGGTGTATGTAGCTTATTGCTATGGTCTGGTTACTAAGGAAGTTGCTAAAGGCCATTTTCCCCTTCTGGAGTTTGGAAGGCTAGAGTGAAGCAGCTTACCTGTGAACACACCAGACGAGAGAACAGTAGTGTGTCTGAACAAAAAGTGATAATCTAGCACCAGAGGTCATTCTGTATTAAGTCTCCCAACACCATAAACCCTAGAGTGATTAGCTGAGAATAATCTTTGCACTTATTTGTAACTTCTGCTTGATGTTGAAAATTTTAAAATTATTAAATGTAACTTTTGAAATAGGAAAGTGCATCATTTTCATTCCCCCCAAGACTATTTTACTCAGGAATCTATTTCATGTTTGCATAAAAAGAGACAGGGAAAGAATTAGCAATAGCATTGTATTTTTTTCTTTCTCTCTGCTAATTTCTGTATTAAGGTATGGGTTATTGTCAGACTGGCTTTGTAAGTAGGCAGTTATGTAATGTATGGGTTGGCAGGAACTGATAGCTCATTTAGGATTGCAGTACTAAAACATGGAAGTAGGCACTCAGATTTCCAAGGGTAATATAGGCACAGATGGTTTAAAGAAATACATTTCTAGATTTTCAAATTCCCCATGTGATCTTTCATAAAATAAATATTCATAAGATAGTACCCATTTCTCCTTTCTCACTCACCCCCCCTTTTTCCACTTCACAAAAAAAAAAAGAAAAGAAAACCAAAGATAGCCCACAAATTTCTGACCATTTGAACCTTAGCATGGTTGTATTGCCCTGAGATATAAAAATCTGAAGCATCCTTTAGGGCTATAACCCAACAAACCCCTATCTTCTCCTTCATCCTAGGCACTTAGAATAAATTACTTCTCTTTGTATGGAATAGGTTTTTATAATAATTAAAAGTGGGCCGGAATTCCTGGTGGCCTAGGGGTTAGTCTCAGCGCTATCACTGCCATGGCCTGAGTTCAATCCGCAGCCAGGGAGCTAACCCACATATAGTTCAACAGACACCCCCTGTCTTGCCCACTGCTCCACTTAGCAGTGTATTTCAGTGGATTCACCTGTTCTGTTCCCCACTCTGTCTCTGGTGAATCCTCTCACCCCCTGCATCTCTGGCCTATATCCCAGTTCATCTATGCAAAAATAAATAAAAATCTTAAAAAAGAAAAAAACATTAAAATTATATTTGTTTTGATCAATAGTATTATAGTAATAATTGTAATGGTAACTTGAATCTAAGACAACAATATAATACTTGAAGTCTTATTTTAGGGGCCTCCCTAGTGGCACAGGGGCAAAAGTCTTAGTGCCATCAAGTCTTATTGCCAGCCACTGTGGCGTGAGTTAGATCCCTAGCCAGGGAGCTAACCCACCTGGCACAGCAGACCTCTCCTGTCTCACCTGCTACTCCCCTCAGCTTTGTATGTCAGTAGATCCGCCTATTCTGCTCCCCACTGTGTCTCTGGTGAATCCTCTCACCCCCTGCACCTCTGACCTACACCCCAGTCCTTGCATAAATAAATAAATAAATAAATAAATAAATAAATAAATAAATAAATCTTCAAAAAATTTTAATTTGTGTTTATATTTTTGTTGGTAAATTATAAAATTTTCATACTACTATATTAGGCTGAACTTTGGGGAAGTAGAAAAAGTGGGACTATTTTGAGAAAAAAAGAAATATGAAATTTCTATTAAAAAACTAAAAACGGCCTCCCCGGTGGCGCAGCGGTTGAGCGCTGGGTTGCGAAGCTGCGCGCGGCCTCTGTGGCGCCGGTTCGATCCCCGGCTGCTCCCCGGCCACCAGAGGAGGGTCCCACATGGCGCGCAGACCTCTCCTGCCGCCCGCTGCTCCCCTCAGCAGTGTACTTCGGTCCTTCTGCCTGCTCTGCTCCCCGCTCTGGCTCTGGTGAATTCTCTCGCCCTCCCGCGCTTCTGACTGTACCCAGTGCATGTATAAACAAAACAAATAAACAAACCAGCAAACAAATAAATAAAGCATGCCTCTATAAAAAAAAATTAAAAAAAAATTAAAAAAAAAAAAAAACTAAAAACAATGAAATTTCTATTAAAAAGTAACTTTAGACTTCAGATTCCACTTAGAATGCAATAGCTCGCTCCCACTGCCATAACCACAAAAATCGATTACAGAAGCCATATTTTAAAAGATGTCAGTGTGCTTTGGTGACAAAGTATGCTAGAAGAACTAAGTTCTAAAGAGGGAAGAGCTCTTCCTAGCTGAGCATAAGATGCTGGCCATTTTCTTTCTGAGGGGACTCTATGTATAGGCTGCAGTCTGGGCATCCTAGACAGACTAGGGTCAAAGAAATTAATTTTTAATGGCCATGTTGATTAATAGGATTATGGAATCTAGAGAGACCCCAAACACCTGGCCAGTCTTCCCAATAGGACATTTGCTAAGTGCTGGTATCACACAGGTTGCTAAGTGGCTGGACTGGAAAGGCAGAATGAAATTCCCACAGCGGTACAGTGCTTAGGAGTTAAGTTGACCTAGTGAGAGAGGCCTGCTTCGCAAGGCATTTGCCAGATTTTGAACCTGTATGACAAAGGAGGATAAAGAGTTTAGCTTAAAACCACTAAAGGAGAGAACATTAAGAGCAGAGAACAGACTTGCCAGACTTTCCATCAAAAGCCCAAAAGGGCTGCACTTGCAGATGGGACTGGACCAGAAAGCCTGAGTGAAATATCCTGCAATCTCCTGGTACTTAGGAGACAAACTGATTTGAGGAAGAAACCTGCAACAAGCAACCCCACAGTCTTGCCTTTGAGATCTTTACAACCAGAAGTAGATTTATTCTGGCTAAAGAACACTAACTTGATTCTTCCTGATTAGATCGAGGATGACCAGCCATTTACCTTATTTTATCGAGAGAGGAATGGGTAAGCACCATAAGAAATGAGCTTTATTTTCTGTATTGGTCTGCTAGGACTACCATAACAATATACTACAGATGGGTGACTTAAACAACAGAAATTTATTTTCTCATCGTTCAGGAGTCTGAAAGTTCAAGACCAAGACGCTGGCAAGTTTGATTTCTCCTGAGGCCTCTCTCTGATCACCTTCTCAAATGACCTTTTGTATGTGCATGCACATCTCTGGTATCCCTTATTTTTATGAGAACACTGTCTTACTAATGTAAAGAGTCCTACCCTTATGACTTCATTTAACCTTAATTACCTCCTTAAAATCCCTGTCTCTAAATATAGTCACATTGGTTGTTGGGCTCTAACATATGAATTCAGTCTATGATCATATCTATAGTTCTTTTATATTCGATATCTAGCATGCAGTAAAAAAGTTATGACATTAAAATGTGACCGCTAATAAGTAATGGGGAAAAAACAATCATTAGTAGCTCAACCACAACACTATTCAGAGATGGAATTTAACAGAGAGGACTTTAAATATTATCAATATAACAAAAATAAAAGGAAAGATGGATAAAATAGAGAATTGCAACAGAAAATTAGGATATATTTAGAAAACAAATGTAGAGATTCTAAAACTGAAAAATCTGCCTAAAGCTAAGGATTTATCAGATGTGTTTAACCTACAGAAGACAGATTTAGTAAATAGAAGATTTGTCAATAAATATCCATATTAAAGGGCAAGAAGATATAATGGAAAGAGCAGAAAAGAGTGTAAGAAACATGTGGAATACAGATGATCTCACATACATGAAATTAAAGTACTGAAGGATAAGAGAAAGAAAAGAGGTAGTGGCCTCCCTGGTGGTGCAGCGGTTGAGCGCTGGGTTGTGAAGCTGCCCGCAGCCTCTGCAGCGCCCGTTGAATCCCCGGCTGCTCCACGGCCACCAGAGGAGGGTCCCACGTGGCGCGCAGACCTCTCCTGCTGCCCGCTGCCCCCCTCAGCAGTGTACTTCGGTCCTTCTGCCTGCTCTGCTCCCCACTCTGGCTCTGGTGAATTCTCTCACCCTCCCGCGCTTCTGACTGTACCCAGTACTTGCATAAATAAATAAATAAATCTTTAAAAAAAAAAAAAAAGAGGTAGACACAAATTTCTCAAGCAAATGAAATATAACACCTAATGGTACCTAATAAATAAGTTAAACATTTGAAAACAAAGGATAGTGAGAAAAAGCCCAAAAAGAGCCTAAGAAAATGAATAAATTAGCTGTGAATAAGGAACAATAAAATTGATGGCCAAACTATGGAATCTAGAATGTAATAGAATAACATCTCTAAAGTCTTAAAGAATTAAAATCTGTCAACCTTGAATTCTATATCCAGAGGATATAACCCTCAAAAAACATAACTAACACAAAGACATTTTTAAAGAAGAAAATACATAATTTTAATATAACCAGATAGCATTCCTCAGTGAATTAATACATCTAAATACTGAGCATTGAAAGCAGATAACATGGCCAAAAGAAGACAATTAGACATTAATGTGCCTGATGAAAGAAAACACTATCTGTAGTCTTGCAAAATCAAACAACTCTGAATCCAATCAGAACTCGGGATCCATCTTTCAGTTGGCAGGAAGTACAGAGGAATATACTGTAGTACAGTCTGAGTGCACAATCCACAAAATCCAAACCCTCAGAAACTATAGGTCAAATGAGGCTTGTTCTTCAACATTCTGATGAAAAAAGGAAGGATAGGAGGAAATCTGTTGTTTAAGAAATCTAAATAGAAAAAAAAAAAAAAAAAGAAATCTAAATAGATACTAAATTTTAAAAAAAGACAAAAGTAGTTAGGGATGCATACTTAGATAAAATTATTTAAAACTGCAGAGAAATGATTAATATACAAGTCAGGGTAATAGGTATTTTAGTATGAGTTGTTGTATTTGGAATGAGGCACAAAAAGACCTGGATGGCCAGGAAAATTCCATTTCTTGACCTGGGTATTAGTTATTAGGATGTTCACCTTGTGAATTTCATTAAGCTATATTTTTTAATGCTGTTTTCTATATCTTTTCTTACTCCTCAATGAAAAATAAAAGATAATAAATAACCTTGGTCAAAGAATAAACCACAATGAAAAATTTTAACTGATTGAAAATGAAAATGACATCCCTGCAGACATTGTAGGGATACTGTACTAGTGGTCTACAAAATTTTGTGTCCACATACCTACCCCCACAATTTTTTTCTTGAGTTATAACTTACATATTTTAAAACACATTTTTGTGAGGTAAAATTAAAACCTCTGCTAGGATGCCCACTGTGATAGGGTGCTTGTTGCCCGAGGGTAATTGCAGTAATTAGAAAGATCTTCCTGGTATCTTGAGTTGTGGCTTACTGAAAATGGACCTTGTTGTCCTTCCTCCTCAGCCTTTTATGCATTTGAAAGTGGCTTCTAAATCTTCTAAATACCAGTGTGCTACCTGGTATTTCAGAAAATATGCTGGGGCTGACATAAGATTATTTGGAGGTCACAGAACTCATGATCTTCTCCAGAGATGGTACCCTCAAGTTTATCTAGCATTTCTTCAAATAAGTTTCTTTGTTGTACTGATTTCTCACCTCTGGGTTTGTTCAGCCTATGTTTAAGGATTAGCTGAGTAAATTAAACAGATGTAGTCTGATTAGACTGGAGAAAATCTTTGGCTCCTTGATATGAATGTGCTACCTGGTATTTCAGAAAATATGCTGGGGCTGACATAAGATTATTTGAGGTCACAGAACTCATGATCTTCTCGTACTTAGAGTTCGCTAAAAGCCCATCATTTCTATGTAGCCTGGATATGGTTACTGGATCCACATCCTTTACTTAGTGTTTGGGTTTCATTATACACAAAGATAGGACCTTATCATTATCTCTCTTATTGGGTTCTCTAATTGGTAGTTGAGGAATTTCACTGTATTATCCTTCAACATTACAGCATCAGTCTATCACAGCAAGTCTTTCCCTTTGATGGTCATTTTGCTCTACATGTAAATAAAGCACCTTTTGGCCTTATTTTTAGCAAACCTTATCTTAATTGGGAATTCAGCCTTCCTGCCACAATTCTGACAACTCACCCACATTCATTTCTTTATACTTATTCATTTGACTATTCCTTCTTACTCTTTGTTCACTCATTTTCTATTTTTATGATAATGTACTTTTTACCAAAGCAATGCAGGTATATAACTTTTAAACCAAATATTATTACAATGTGTTTTTTTAATTGTAAAATTCCTTTCTCTCTCTATAACGTGCACTTATTTTTGCATTTTCAATTTTGGGTGTTCTCTATTGAGTTTCTACTTTTGAAATCAGCCAGTTTAGGAATCTTTGATCTCTTATCTGGAGAACTTTGCCTGGCAATTGAACCATGGTGCTGAGAGCCAAATTAGGTGACTAGAGCTGTGGCTCACACATATCTATTTTTTGTTTAATCCAACTCACAGCTGTACTTGGTGTCCCCAATCCAGAACCTCTTTAGGTGAATTCCTGTTGGCAATTCCAGGCCTCTGCTTATGTGGAGCATAAGCAGGCCAAGTGGGCTGGGGGAGGGAGTGTGAAGGTTTTTTGTACTGGCTTTCAGTCATTCTATTTTCAGCCCTACTATTCACCCGGGTTTCAGTGACACTTAGTTGGCACCTCTCATTTCTATATGTAATCTGTTTTTAAATGTTGGCAGTTAATTCATAATTTAAAAAAATATTCAGCCAGGTTCAGCAGGCCAAACAAAACATAGAAGAGCTAATGTTGCCTTTGGGTTCTAACTTTGACTGCTTAGATGATGAGCGGCCTGTCAGGAAATTCCTAATCTAACCTACTACCTCTTTGACTTAAACAAGTATGGAAGGGGGCTGACCTTGCTCTTTCTATGCATGGCAGTTGAATGTAAAATATTATGCAGGTTAATGTAGGCCTGTGGGCTTGCTGTTTGTTCTATGCCCTAATGGTATAATCAAAACTTGACTCTAGATGACAAGCAATCAACATTTATTGAGTGCCTGCTGTGTGCCTCCCAGTGCTTGTCACATGCTGAGAACACTAGATGGAGAGCAGTCCTGAAATGTGAGCCAAAAGCAGGGTCATCTTTTTCTTTTCCTCTTTCTTGTTCAGGACTGTCAATTACTGGGGCTTTTTTTTTTTTCCTATACAAATGCCAAAGAAGTGAAATGTATTTATAAACAATAGTGATTTAATGAATTGGCTAAAGCATTGGGCTTCCTAGTAGACTAGGCAGTGATCATGAGATGTAAGACCCATATCCACTGTAAGACTTGCTACCTGCAAGATTAGGCTTGGTTTTGTTTGTTTGTTTGTTTTTTCAGTTGATGTATATTAACAACTCATTTCTAAAAACCTCTTTAAAAAATAGAAGAAGGGGCCTCCCTGGTGGCGCAGGGGTTAAAGACAGCACTATCAAGCTATCACCAGCCACAGCAGCATGAGTTCTATCCCCAACTGGCCAGGGAGCAACCCACATGGCGTGGCAGACATCTCCTATCTCGCCCACTGCTCCCCTCAGCAGTGTATTTCAGTAGATCTGCCTGTTATGCTCCCCACTCTGTCTGCTGAATCTTCTCACCCCCCACACCTCTGGTTTACACCCCAGTTCTTATATGCATAAATAAATAAATCTTTAAAAAAATAAAATAAAAAATAGAGGAAGAAATAGCTCTGGGGATTTTGCTGTGGCAAATAAAAATCCTGTCAGAATATTTCACACCTTCAAAATATATAGGAAAATCAACTGTTTTTATGTGATAATTCTGAAAATAAACAGACCAAGAGTTTATGGATAGAGCTAGTGTGGTGTATTAGAAGGAGAGATAGGCCTAAAATTGTTGTCTGACCCTCAGTTTCTTCTGTAAATGCCTCTTTCCCTTCCTCACCCCACATCAAGAGATGATTTAAGTGTCTTGGAAACTTTCTGAAAATGATGTGCTGTCAAATGTAAGGTATTGTCATTGATGTGTAGAAATAAGATTAGTATCCATTAGAGTTATAATTTCCAAAACATTTTCTCCTTAGTAACTTAGGTATGGAAGTAATTGATTTGGCAATGTGTGGCAGAGGTGGGTGTCTCCAGAAAATATTCATTTAATTCTTTTTTTTTTTTTTTTGAAACAGTTCAGAGCTTTTATTCTGTTTTCTAAAGACATAACAGTATTATTCTTTTTTTATAGATTTATTTATTTATTTATTTTTTTAATATTAAATTTTATTTTTATATTCCCCCATACAATTGCAAACGCCCCATTCTGACCCCAATCCTTCCCCTCCCGCCCCCCACCCCCAATATTCATTTAATTCTATCCTCCCCATTTCCCGTTGTTGGAAAGGGCTTTAGGGCTTTCTTTTCATAGAATAGAGTTGCTTTCTCTGGGATGTGCATCTATGCTGAGACTTTACTCTTTATGGAAAGAAACACAATGTAATAGGGTTGGTAGGCCAGGGTTTAAGTCCTGATTAATTAATTGGAGGCTTTGGAAAAAATGTTTAATCATGCCAAACTTCTGTCTCTTCATCTGTAAAATAAGAATATTAACAATAGAAACAAAAATAGTAATAATATCTGCTTTCAGAGGACTATTGTGAGGGTACTCAGAAGCTACCCAGTGATTATTATTCCTCATTAAGAAAATATTCTCCCTTTTAATATTCCTCTGAAAAACTCTATAGAAACTGGGCCTCCCTGGTGGCGCAAGGGATTAAGCACCACACTATGAAGCAATCCACAGCTTCTGTAGCACGAGTTCGATCCCTGGCCGGCCAGGAAGAAACCCACATGGCGAGGCAGACCTCTCCTGTCTTGCCCACTGCTCCCTTCAGCAGTGTATTTTGGTCATTCTGCCTGTTCTGTTCTCCACTCTGTCTCTGGTGGATCCTCTCACCCCCCGCACCTCTGGCCTGTACCCAGCTCTTGTATGCATAAATAAATAAATCTTTAAAAAAAAAAAAAAAACTATAGAAACCAAGATATTGTTCTCCTCTGGTGCTCTCCCAAATGGTGAGTTAAATTTTTTCTTACATAAAGGCCACTCTTGACTCATCAGTGGTTTAAGGGGGAAGTTACATGACAAATTTTTCCCTGAATGGAGGGGGAAAACATGCCAAGTCACTGCAGCCACCCCCACTGCCAGTGGGCTGATGAAGTAGGCTGGAAACAGCTGTAAATGAATTTTCATGGGCCTGCATATGTGAGCATGCTCTGTCTTTTCTACTTTTTCTAGACATGCCTTCGCTCTCATGGGCCAGGGCATCTGCTTTTTCCTTCCATTTATTTGGAGGAACAACAGTTTTTAATTTTTACAAGTAGTTGGTTGCAAACACATGTGAAATACAGATGATAAAAGAAGAACTTAGTATAATTGACTTTTCTGTGCAATTAAGTATTGCTTTCTGTGGAGCTCTTTAGCTTTACTGACAGCACTGACTGTCCCCATCTGGCTTTTCTTAATTATCAAATGTTATGTGATCCCCAGGAAGTAGCCACTGCTCTCTTTGTATTGCCGGTACCCTTGATTGTTGTACTTTCCTTATGGTTTGAAACTTGGGGACTCTGGGAATGTTCACTTGGCTCTTTCAGAACTGGATAACTCTTTTAGATATAGTGAGGGAAAGTGGTAGTCCATTGTCTCTCTTAGCAGCAAACTCTTAATTCTATAAGTGGAGTCAGGAATGAAATAGATTAATTACCGCAATAGGTGCTTGACAGACTTTAGGTTTCATAGCTTTACCCTCCCTCAAATCTTGCTCCACAGAAAATGAATGGATTTACTTCAGTTTGTTCACTTAAGGAGTATTCTTAGATAGATATTATGCAAAGTTCTGTGGGTATTTAAAGATAAACACTTTCAGGTCTCCCTGGTGGCCCAAGGGGTTAAACATCGCGCTATGAAGCAATCCGCAGCCTCTGCAGCTTGAGTTTGATCCCTGGCCAGCCAGGGAGCTACGCACATGATGAGGCAGACCTCTCCTGTCTCGCCCACTGCTCCCCTCAGCAGTGTACTTCGGTCAGTCTGCCTGCTCTGTTCCCCACTCTGTCCCTGGTGAATCCTCTCACCCCCCACACCTCTGCCCTGTGCCCCAGCTCTTGTATGCATAAATAAATAAATCTTTAAAAAAAAAAAGATAAACACTTTCTTGCCCTCAACCTCCAATCTAAGAGGGATGAGAAAATGGTATGTGTATACATGCACACATACTCAACTTATAACTCCAAAGTCCATGAAAAAAGACAATTAAGGAAGGCTAGAAGAGATTTAGAGTATCAGTTAAAGTTTTCATGGAATTTATATTTCAAAGGACTGACGGATTGGTAGAATTTTAACCCCTTTATTTTTATGCTCTTACAACAGTAAAAATGCTATTTAAAAAATCCAAAATTGACAGTGGGAAGATGAAGAAAGATCAACAGTTGGATAATACATATATTAGAAAAGGGAATACACTAATGGAGGTTGGTTTTTTCCTGTATGTATTCTATTCTGTAGTCTAATACACTAACATCTCTATTCATTCATAAAATATGTACTAAAAAACCTACTAAAAACCTGTGTTAGGTTCTTTTCTAGAGGCTTTGGGTGGACTATAGCAGAGAAACAAAAGCACTATCATCAAAAATGTATATTCTGGGAGGGTGGGGGAACAAACAATAAATGATATGGTACCTTTAAAAGGTTAGATGTGCTAAGGGAGAGAAAAAGTAGAGATAAAGAGGTTGGGAAGTGGTATTGTGGTGGGGGAGGTTGGGAATCAGTGGAATGTAATTTTAAATAGGGTGTTCAGTGTAGGCCTCATTGAGAAGGTTGTGTTTGAACTAAAACTTTGAAGTGGTAAGGGAATTAGTCATGAAGAAATCTGGGGGAAGAGCATTTCACTAGAACAATTGTGAAGGTTCTGAAGTGAGAATATGCCTGGTGTTTGAGAAATCCCAAGGAAATCAATGTGTTGGAGCAGAGTAAAGAAGGGGGGAATAGTAGATAAAGATGTAAAGCAAGTGGGAACACAGAGTGTGTCCATTTATGTAGGCTATTACTCTGAGTGAAATTGGGGAGTCACTAGAGAATTGTGAGCCAAGGATTGATTTGATCTGACTTAATAGCATCACTTTGGCTTTTGAGAATAGATGGTGGGAGTAGGGCTGCCAAGTATAGAAATGGAGAGAACCAGTAGGAGTCTCACATAATACAGGTGATTACCTAAGGTAACAGTGGTTGTAATCTAGATGTAATCTGAAGGTAAAAAGCACTAGGATTTCTTGATAGATTAAATTGAGAAAGAAAAGGGGAGCATGTCCCTAACATTCAGATAAAGATGCTAAATACGGTTTGGATATAGAGGTCTAGAGTCAAGGGAAAGGTTTGGACTAAACATAAAAATTGAGTTTTGGTGGCATATGGGTAGTTTTTACAACCTTGAGACTGAAGGAGATCAGCAAGTCAGTGAATATAGCTAGTTAAGAGAAGGGACCAAGTACTGAGCCCTAAGGCATTCTAATATTAAGAAGTCAGAGGATGGAGCCAAAAAAGGAGATCAATGAGGTAGCAAGAAAATGAGGAGAGGATGATCTAGGACTATAAGTGGAAAAAGTGTATCAAAGGGAGGCAATTACATTGAGTTTTACTGACAGGTCATATGAGATGAGTAGGATGAAGATTGAATCAACCATTGGATTCTTTGGTGACTATCACTAAATCCAATTTTTATAATTCAGGGAAGGAATTGGTAATTAAAGAGATTTGTTGTCCATTGTATAATTTGAATAATGACTAATACCTGATTTTTTTTCAATTTCCCCCTATGAAAGTAGTACTCCTTTATTTGTTCATCATCTTGCCCTATCAGTGCATTCTGCAAGGATTTTCTTTGATGCCCCAATACAGAGCTACAAGATGAAGTTTTCCCATGAAATGCTGAAAGTATCTTCTAATCCATAATCTGCCTTTTTTTATCTGACCAAAAATTATTTTTTTATGCCCACTCTTAACAGTGTTTTTCACTAAATTCAGTTAAACATTTTCAGTTTCTCATATACTTTGTTCTTGGTATCTTGGATGTGTTAATATCTAAATCTGAGAAGATTAAGGACATTTACCTTCTTCCTGAGAACCAACAGTCTTTCTTTGAAATGCAAATTTGTCTCCTGCCTGACTTATTTTCATGTCTTCCATCAGCCCCTTTCCAGCCATCTGGTTCCTGTTGTTGGTGGGACTTGTCCCTTCCTAATTTCAGTGTTACCCATTTGCCAGTTGGCCAGTGCACAGGTTGACCTATGTATAGTGAACTGTTGATGGTTGCCTTGTTCAAAATTTGGGTGCCTATGTTCTGTGTGGGTGTGATACCTTTTACCAGTGATGTTGAACCTTTGTGCTTATCTCAAGTTCAGAAATGATGACATCTTTGTCTGTTATAAATTCCAGGCCTGTGGTACTTTTCTGAGTCATTGAAGAAGGAAACCTGTAAAATGGTCCTTAATATACAGCTTTCTTTCAGTGACCTCTTGATTTTAATCCATACATGGTAGCTTTACAGCCTGTTTTCTAATTCAAATTCTCAATACTTGGGCTCTGCTTATTATTAAAGTGACCCAAATCTTTATTTTTAATTTTCCCACATACCTAGAGGAGAAAAACAGTTTATCATTATTTTCCCACTGATTTTTATGTTTGTTTTGTTTGCTGTCTTCATCATAGAAATTGAGGGCCAGTGGATCAGAGATTTTGGAGTGTGTTGTATTTAAGCAATTCCATGCTTCTGATTCTGCATGTCCCTAGCTCAGCTGCCTAACTGTTCCCAAGCAGGTTACTCTCATTTTGCTCATGACTGGCCTTTTCTAAGGTAACACTTGGATTCTATCTTGGGGATCAAAAACTTGAGAAATATTTTAAGTGGCTGTGGCTTCATTGACAATAGACTTGCAGTGGGTGGATGTGGGCAATGCTTAAAGGCTAAATAAAGGTTCTTGGTAAGAGCACATATGCTGAGAAATATTTCATCTTCTCTCTTTCCATAGCAACTTTATCTGTAAGCTTAAACATTTCTGCTGGTGGTATTAGTTAATAAAAATTTCATTCCAGTTCAAGCTGTTTGTCTGCCATTGCTAGAACCTATTTACTTTCATCTATTTTATTGTTTGATTTTTGTTTCCTTCTATCTTCCCAGGTGGCATTGGTAGGGTGGTCAACGGAGCCTTCATGGTGCTGAAAGGGCATCGGTCTATTGTTAACCAGGTCCGATTTAACCCCCACACCTACATGATCTGCTCTTCTGGTGTAGAAAAGATTATCAAGGTGAGGTACCTTCCTTCCCCTCTGTCCTCTTGGAGAAATTATTACAATTCAATTCATAACCTAATATATTAAAGTTCTATTAGAATTCTCAATTATTTTGACATATTACAAAATACTGGAAAAAATGATATTAAAAGGTGTGGTTTGAGGCCATTTTTAAAAATGTGAAACATAAGGTGTCTTGTAGATACTATCTTTTGTGCTGCTACATTTCCAATGACCTTTGATCTGGAATCTAAAAGAATTCTGGAGGCTGCCTGGTGGTGCAGGAGGTCAGTCTCAGCACTGTGAAGCTATTGCCAGCCACTGCTGCTGAGTTCGATCCCCGGCCAGGGAGATAACCCACATGGCACAGCAGACCTCTCCTGTCTCCCCTACCGCTCCGCTCAGCAGTGTATTTCAGTAGTTCCACCTGTTCAGCTCCCCACTCTCTCTGGTAAATCTTCTTGCCCCCCTCACCTGTGGCCTATTCCCCAGTTCTTATATTCATAAGTAAATGAAAATAAATCTTTAAAAAAAAGAAAGAAAAAGAAAATGGAATGAATTCTGCTTTCTAAACCTCATCTACAGATTAGGAAGCCACTATCACCTCAGTTACTCAATGTGTACTTTGCATTAATCACTGTGCTAATGTGGCTCGTATATAAATCACTACCAGAACTATAGTTAAATTGTCTCAGGACATATCAAAAACCATTGAGTGTTGATTGAGGCAAGACACTTGCATCAACTGTACATTGACTGAATAAACTTAACCCTGCTAAGGAATATTTTTCTGTCTTGCAACTGACAGACCCAACCTGGCCTGTGTACATAGAAGGGTGGCCCACTGCCCATCATTCACAATGCTAGAAAAAATGAGATCTGAAAAAAATGAGAGTTCAGGGCAAATGATGAATTGTTGGAACCCTGTTGACAGTTGACTTTTAAGTAAACTAAATGATAATAGTGCAGAAAGTTAAAACTTCTCATTTTTACCCCTAAAATGACATTGAAGATTTCAGGGGGAAGTGAAAATTGGTTTGTGATAATTTGGTAGTTTTTTTATTTACTTGTGTTCTTTTTTTTTTTTAAGATTTATTTATTTTTATTTATACAAGCACTGGGTACAGTCAGAAGCGTGGGAGGGTGAGAGAATTCACCAGAGCCAGAGCGGGGAGCAGAACAGGCAGACTGATGAAGTACACTGCTGAGGGGAGCAGCGGGCACAGCTGGAAAGGTCTGCATGCCATGTGGGACCCTCGCCGGCAGCCGGGGATCGAACCAGTGTTGCAAAGGCTGCAGGCAGCTTCGCAGCCCAGTGCTCAACCGCTGCGCCACCAGGGAGGCCCCTTTACTGTGTTCTTAAAAATCAATCCAGAGTTAAACGAAGTTGGTTTTGAGGCAGGGGCTGCTAAGTATGGGTCAGTGTTTTTATTTGCCCTTAGTTCAGCTTTATTATTTAGGTCTCTGTTGATCCTATGGATCAAGGCTGACTTTCATGATTACATAGTTTCCCTTAGGCCCTACAATAGTACTTCTGGATAATTTTTCTTGCTACAGATGCACAAATTTAAAGTAAATTAACATTCTGGGGCTATTACACAGTTAATTAGTGGTGAAGCTAGGAGTGATCCTGTCCATTGGTCTTCCCTATGCACTGTCACATTCACCGTGCTAGTGGGAGGGCAGCAGGCAGCCCGATGCCACTGCTGGGCTTGACTGTCTCAGTGGATCTTTACCTGGGCAGTCCTTGAATTGGCTTGTCTCTTCATTGCTTTCCTTCTTCTTTGGCCTATTACTAATGGATTGGCATAGCAGGATGCCTTCACTAAGCCCGCTGACATCATTCTCTTTCTCGGAGAGCTCTGCTTGGGCATCTCCTTTAGAAGAGAGATTCCTGTTTGGCCGTGCACTCTAGGATGCTTCTGTGCTAAGTCTCCCCAATTACTGTTTAGTCAACTGGAGTCCTTACTCTAAAGGTCATAGGTTGGAAACTAGCCAAGTTCTCAGAGAAAGAAAAAATGTTTTCTTTGTGAGGTTATCCAGACTGGACTACGGAATTCACTGCTTCCAGGTTTCAGTAGGTCTGACCCCTACCTCACCAGGAGGCATACTCAGCCAGTTGAAACCTCAAGTCAGTACAGTTAGTATCTTAAGCAGTTCTTTGAGTCTGTTTCCCTTCTGTCAAGTGAGGATGCTAACAGTGACTTGCTACCCAACCGTACCTTGTGAATTACCTGTGCCTGATAATTTCTGATTATTTTAATAAATGTCACTTTCCTGCTTGCTATTTCTGAGAGGATTAATAACTCAGAGTAGTATCATTCCTTGTCCAACCTGAGACCTGCTTTTCTCTTCACCTCTCTTTCTATTCCACCTTCTCTTGTCTTATCTTTTTTGCTGCCTTCTGGCCCAGAGAAGAATAATCCGTGTTGTGGGGCAAGTCTCTTTTCACATGGGTCTTCTCACATGGGGTCTTCCAGCCCCCTAAATGCCCATACTTGGCAAAAGAGCAGGCTTATTTTGTAGTTAAACATAAGGTGGGCGTCAAGATGGAGTGCATGCTGGCATTTTTTTCTCAAAGACCAGTATTCATTTATTAAACCATATTTGTGATATACCTATTATGTGCTGTTTGTGCTAGGCCCTATAGGGAACACAAAGGTAAAGAAGGATAACACAGATTGCCCTTGAAATGATGACCCAATAAGAGAGACAAGAAATAAAGATCGTGAAAGATGCAATATGTGCACAAATGGAAAATGCAAACCAAGAGCTGGGGAGGTTTCTTCGGGGGTGTCTTCAGGTTTTGAAAGATAAAGACTACAAAAGGGAGAAAAGGAGTAATGCAGTAAGGGCATTCCAAGCAGAGGGGATGGAGGTTTAATCATTACACTGAGTAGTAAATATGTATTGGTCACACCCCTGTGTCATAGGCTTTGTGCTGATAAATAAATGCTCAGAAGCAGGCAGGTATGGACCTGTTGAGAAAATCACCACCTGATCAAAATGAAAAGCACAAGAAGGGAGAGCAAGGTAGAAGTCTGGGACGGTAGGACGGAGATAGGCCCAGAGGATCTTGGAAACCAAATTGGAAAGTATGAGGAATCATAAAAAGCAACTTAAGACCTTACCTATGCAATTTTTCTAAATTTAGCATAATCGTGAAAAGAGAGAAAATGGCTAGAGCTACTGACAAACACGTCATAATCACCTGAGAGTACATCAGAACCATTGTTACTTCTTTCCATTTTGATAAGGTTTGAATAAGAACTGAACTGCATCTGACTCCTCCTGAGCTAAACTTTTCACTGGACTTGAGAAACTTTTCACCCCTCCCCCCTTTTCCAAGAGCCTTGCCCCATGAGAAGACATGTTTAGCCACATTAAAAAGCAACAGGAAACTGTGTTTTTGTTGCTTCACTTGAGTTGTTGATGTCAGTATAGAGAAATAAACAACTTCACAAGTGTTTAAAGTTGATATTTCAAGGATGGAGGATCAACATAATAGAGGGATGGTCAGTATTTCTGGTGTTTCAAAGCCTGGAGATAGAATAAAATGTTCTAGTTGAGATGTTGGCCAAATGAATAAGAAAGCACTACATTTATTGGTGCTCTCCTATTTGTTGTGTCATTTCTTCATTCTCATTCCACAGATGAGAAAGAGACTCAAGGATAGGTTGCCCTTTGGTCATTTGCCCAGAGCCATGTAAAGTGATAGAACTGGGCTTCCACCTGTTCTATTCTACCTACTTCCACAGCTCTGTACAGTCCCTTGAGGATTGGAGGTTGGCTTACTGGGAAGGGGATTTAGCTTTTTTCTGAGTATAAGGATTGTATGAAACCGATCTAATTCACTGTGTAATGAGGGAACTAAACTTCACCCAAGGTCACCAGCCAACTAGGGGCAGAGTGGGAATCCATACTTGAGTCTCCTGCTTCTTGGTCCAGCATTTTGTTCCATTACTTCGAGCTTCAGGAATGAAGGTATACCTCAACTTAATGCATTCCAGAACTCAAATAAAAGCTGACTTTCAGTGTTATGATTTTCATTCCTAAAGTGAAAACTTGGTGGGGGGATGGGTGGTAAGAGATTAGAACCTAGAAACTGTCTTGCCGGTTAGTTGGACCAGCATCTCACCATTATTATTTTACGGTATTAGTTTTTGTGAAATACATATAGATTTATCTTCATATTAAATGATATGATTAGTAGCATTTTGTCATTTTTTTTTTTAACTGGGGAAATGACAGAATGTAGAACAAGACCAAAAAACATCCTAAGGGCTTTGCCTCTTGGACCTCTCAGCTTCCTTTGTAAGCCACAAAACTTTCATTCCCTAAGCCATCTGTTCACAGAGATAGTCCCCTTATTGGAGGCTGTATCTAAATGTTTCCCAAACATTGAGTCTCACAAAGAATTTGAGAATTTCTAGACAAAACCTTTATTTACTGCTATTTATTTCATGCTGACTATATTCCAGTGTTTTTAAAAGTTAGCTGTCCCCATCCCCCAACTCACACACTTACTTACTCATTCATAAGTGCTTATTAAAAATGAAAATCCTGGGGAGAGGGGACCCAGTGGACTATGGTAGAGGATTATGGATGCTTTGGTGGTAGGTGTAATGTAATATATATCTGCAGGGTTGCGAACCTATACCCAAAATCATGTACAGCGTTGCAAATGAATAAGAATAATGCAATTTAAAAAATGCCACCAGATATATGGATCAAAATAAGAAAGGAAAAGTTAAAAAAAAAAAAAAAAAAGCAAAATCCTAAACCTAACCATGACTTAATCAGAAACACTAGAATGGGGTTTAGGTATCAATATTGACTTTATACTTTAGGTGATTCTCACGCACTCCAAAGCTTGAAAACCACAATCTTAAAACTCCCTGGGTAAGGTTATGAACCTGGAGAAATGCTAGACTACCTGAGGAGTTTTGGGCATGGAACATAGTTGGAGTGAATCTGTGTTGGGAATTGCTATAAAGGACCTAATCTAGAAGGTTTAATCCCTCTTGAACAGGGAACCCTTTTAAAGAGATCTCACCTCCCAAGAGTTCCAAGTAAAGCATGGCAGAATTAGGCCACAGGAAACTTTATCCCAACATAGCTTTGGGGAAACAAAACCATTGTCTTCATGGAGAACAGGGAATGAAGGGTCACTGCTTTCTGGGTTGGGTGCCATCTAAAGATAGACACCAGCCTGTTGGGGGGGAAAATGCCTGGAATTGCATCTGAGTTGCCGTAGCTATTACCTGAATTAACTAAGTTATCCTGTACTGCTCTGTGGACCAGTCTGACAATCAGGTGAAAGTTGATCATTCTCATTTGCAGTAACAGCTTAATTACCTTGAATTTGATTTTTACATAACTTGTTTAGTATGTAAAGTTGGACTTCTGTGTTTAGCCCTGAGTTTGAATCTTAGTTTTGCCACCTTTAAACTATAAACCCATGTCTCTGATCACTGAGTAGAGGGGAATTAAGAAATGGGACCACAATCTGGGTGGAAGAGGGTATCCTACCTATTCTGCAGCTAACTGAAGAGTTGGGGAGCAAGTCAGAAGCTTCCAGGTTAAGAGAACCCAGTTTCCTGGGTAACTGATGCCTGCATGTCCAGGAGTGAACTGCAGTGTAGGCAGTTGGTTATTCTTATCAAGCTCCAGTAAGCAATTCCCATTAGTTAAAAATAGAAATGTTAGAGTTGGGGAGAGGTGGAGTGAGTTATAGGCTGAAATATGAACTGTCACAGAGGACTGTCTGCCGTGTCTGTTTTCATTTTAAAAAAGTGGTACCTCTGCACAGCTCAATCTTCTGAGAGTTTTGAACACATTGCTCAATCTTCAAATCAACCTCCATTCTCTGAGATTATGAAGAGGGGGTTTTGTCATTTTCCATACTACTAATAAAGGAAGCTAAGGGGAGGAGGTTTATAGGGAAGGGAGTATGTAATTATCCTGGGCCTAGAGACCAGGCCTCAGGTCTCCTAACTCTAGGCCATGTTTCTCCCCCATCTGACTCTAGAAGCCTTAGTTTTCACATGTAACCCATATAATCCATCCTGGTGTTTTTAAAGTTGGTTAGTAACTCCTGGCTACATGACAGGGAGGATCTGGGGAAGTTCCCACCAGCTTTCGAATACTTTCCAATCAGTCCTTGTTGGTATTGTTTTTTACCTTCTGTGCAGATCTGGAGCCCCTACAAGCAGCCAGGCTGTACTGGAGACCTGGATGGTCGGATTGAGGATGACTCCCGCTGCCTTTATACCCACGAAGAATACATCAGCCTTGTGTTGAACAGTGGAAGTGGCCTGTCTCATGACTACGCCAACCAGTCTGTGCAAGAAGACCCCCGGATGATGGCCTTCTTTGACTCCTTGGTGCGCCGCGAGATTGAAGGCTGGAGCTCCGACTCAGACAGTGACCTTAGCGAGAGCACTATCCTCCAGCTGCACGCAGGGGTTAGTGAGCGCTCGGGCTACACTGACTCTGAGTCCTCCGCCTCGCTGCCCCGTTCCCCTCCGCCTACAGTGGATGAGTCCGCTGACAGCGCCTTCCACTTAGGGCCCCTGCGGGTCACCACCACCAATGCAGTAGCATCAACACCACCACCACCCACGTGTGAGGATGCAGCCTCTCGCCAGCAGCGCCTATCTGCGCTGCGGCGCTACCAGGACAAACGCCTCCTGGCCCTTTCCAACGAGTCTGATTCTGAAGAGAACGCCTGTGAGGTTGAACTGGACACAGATCTCTTCCCTAGGCCACGGTCACCCAGCCCTGAAGATGAGTCCAGCAGTTCCAGCAGCTCCAGCAGCTCTGAGGATGAGGAGGAGCTGAATGAACGCCGCTCCTCCACCCGGCAGCGGAATGCAATGCGTCGCAGGCAGAAGGCCCCACGAGAGGAGAGACCTAGCGTCCCTGCCAAACCCACCAACACCTACATTGGGGAGGACAACTATGATTACCCCCAGATCAAAGTGGATGACCTCTCCTCCTCCCCCACCTCATCACCTGAGCGGAGTACTTCCACTCTGGAGATTCAGCCTAGTCGGGCATCACCCACTTCTGACATTGAGTCAGTTGAGCGAAAGATTTATAAAGCTTACAAGTGGCTGCGCTACTCCTATATCTCCTACTCAAATAACAAAGATGGAGAGAGCTCTGTGGTGTCTGGAGAAGCAGATGAAGGGAGAGCAGGAACCAGCCACAAGGACAACCCAGCTCCTTCTTCCAGTAAGGAAGCCTGTATAAATATGGTCATGGCCCAGAGGAACCAGGACCTGCCCCCAGAAGGCCGCAGTAAGGACAATTTTAAAGAAGGGACTTCTGCCAGAAATCCCAGCAATGGCCCAGGTCATGAGCATGGCAGCCATCCTTGGGCAGAGGTGCCAGAGGATACCTATCAGGACTCTAACAATGGTGGTTCTGTAGAACACTCCTTTGAAACCAAGAAGCTCAATGGAAAGGCCCTGAGCAAGGCTCTGAACAACCGGGCTGAGGAGCCTCCCTCTCCTCCTATTCCTAAGGCATCTGGCTCCACTCTCAGCAGCGGGTCTGGCAACTGTTCCAGGACCCAGTCTGATGACAACGAAGAGAGGAGCCTCGAAACCATCTGTGCCAACCACAACAATGGACGCTTACACCCCCGCCCCCCTCATCCCCACAACAATGGGCAGAACTTTGGGGAACTGGAGTCAGTGGCCTACTCTTCCCCAGGACATTCGGACAGTGACCATGATAATTTGTCTCTGACAGGGACACTTCTACACAAAGATTGTTGTGGGTCTGAAATGACCTGTGAGACCTCGAATGCTGGAACAAGAGAGGACCCCACTGAACCCCCAGGCACAGACAACAACAGGGCTGTTCATGGCCATAGTGTCCTCAAAAGGCACCGAGTTGAATTGGAAGATACAGATTCAGAGAATTCCTCCTCAGAGAAGAAATTAAAAACATGATAAATATAAAGGGAAAACAAAAGGCTACAAAAAGTAGCTTTATTAAAAAAAAAAATCCTGTTTAGTGAACACAGAGGAAAGGAAAAAAAGTATTAAAGGCACATAAAACCAGGGCCTGAAATTTTGTGTCTGATGCTGCTCCCTTCTATTTAACAATGGGTCTGAATGTTTAGCAGGCCGTTGGCTTGTGCTGTGTTAAGGGGAAAAATCCAAGTGACTCCTTTCCAGTGAGACTTGAACGTAGCGTACCTGTGCAGAGTCTGTTTAAGTAAATTCTTGTTGAGATGTTTGACTTGTTCTTGTGTGTGTGCACTGGCACGCGTGAGCTCATTGTCTCATAGACTTTTCTTTCAGTTCTCCATCAGAAAGGATCTATGGATTTGTATTTTTGCCAACTCGCCTTGTTTACATGCCATAGGTGTTCTGGTCTTGATGAGTGCCTGCTAAATCAGGCTGTGCTGCCAGTGAATTTTGGATTGATGCTGAAAGAATGGAGAGGAGAGCTAGATAGGAAAGCATGGCTCGTTTCTTAAAGAAATCTTCCATGTTTTCTCTAAGTAGCACTTCTTCATTGAGCATTTAACGTAGACATGCTAAAGCATTTTTAATGCTAAAGAGAGAGGTTAGCTCTTAAGATCAGATTCAAAAGAACATAGTTTCCTGATAAATTTCACTGATTGCAAATTGTGTGATGCTGTTAACACATACTGTATGGCGACTATAAAATATAACTAGTTGTGGCTAACACTTTTACCAGTTAGGTGCTAGTTCTCAAGACGCACTGAAAGGCCAACAGGCATGTCCTTGGCCCCCATGTGATGGCGTCTAGACATTTTGAAAGAAGGGGGAAGACAGTTCTCAAAAGCTTTGTGCTCAAACTCCTCAAGTGGATATTATAGGTACATTAAAGAAGAAGTATAGTAGAGAACAGGGTGTGGTACTATATTAATTTAATTCAACCCAAAATAGTTGGTCAGAATTAATGGGACTGGCATCTTCCCTCAGGCTTGTAATTGACCAAAGCTGTGGTGTGCTAACTAGATCTTGCAGAGCAGAAGGCATCTTGAAGTAACAGATTCTTAATGAGTAGTTCTGTTAGAACACAGAGTGTGTGGAGAGGGGAGTCAATGATTTAAGACTTCTAGAAGAGACTCAGCTTCATTGTAGATAAAGATTGAGAGGGGAGAAAACCAAGAGAGGCTTAGCATTGCAGTGGTGGTTACAATCACTCGGTTATCAATGAAGGGTTCTGCAAGACAGGAAGACCTATAAATGACCAGATACCTTGTTGGCATAGATGTCATGAAAAGGCAGAATACTGGCATGGAATGAGAAAGAGAGAACACTATCACTTTCTTGAGGTGCTGGATAAATAGGACCCCAGCCAGCATTGGCCTAGACAGGGCCTAACGTGTGACTGGTGTGGCCACACCAATCCAGTGATCCTTTTAGAGGAGGACCTGTCCTACCGGACCTGGGACCAAGGGAAGACAACCTGTAGAGGATGAAGACTTGGGGTGAATTTAGGCACTGGGGGAAGAGTGGTTATTTATAAAGGGAAGGTTGTTCATCTAAGCCAAAAAGAGATACCATCTTGCAGAATTTTGTGAAAGGAAAGATGTGCCTGGTATGTGTGATGTGACTTGGGTGTGAAAACACTGTCTTGGGAGAAGGAGGAGGAGTGTGAGTAGCAGTGGGGATGCTTACAATTTAACAACTGTAATCTCACTGGGGGAATGGGAAAGTGATTCTGTAACCATTAGAATTACTTTGGATAATCAAAATGGTTCTATGATTTGTCTTTGACTATTCACAGATAATTGTAAATTCTGGTTTTATAAGCCCAAGTCATTTTGCATTTGCTTTTCCAAAATTTATTAAATTGGAATTTTTAATCCTTTATATACAAAAAAAGATACAATCACTCAGTGTGTGTTTCTCTTCCCCTTCCTAGTCAGCATACCCAGCCCTTTTGTTTTATTTTACTTAATCAGTAGATAACCTCTTCTGACTTCTCTCAGGACAATCCACAGATCATCCTGGAGAGAAAAAAATGTAATGTTCCCTTGGGAATTAACCACTTGGTAGTACATTTCCCAAATGCTGAACTTGGTCTTTTCATGTTAAAAGCCTTGATCCCATCTGAGTACTCAAAATAGAAGTCAAAGTTCATTCTGGCCCAACTTTAGTATTTAAGAAAGATCCTTTATAGCAAAGATGCCATCCTTGCTTGGAAGACACTTCCCAGCACCTCAGGTTCAGCTTTGCCAGAAGAGAGTCCGCCAGATAACCACAGGCGCAGGCTGAGAAATGTTCCTCATTTCCAGAAATATGCCAGTGATAGTGGTCCTGGAAACCTAGCAGGAACCGCTTTCAGGGTCCCTTTGCCTAAACTCTTGTAGAATTGAGGCCTCAACTTTGGAGGCACGTTTAATCCCCAGATTCTTCCATGACAGGTTTTGTTTTTTCACTAGAGCAGGTGGCACTGATTAGATTATGAACTATTCCTGCATCCTGTACGTAAGTTTTAAGTGGCTGGTTCAGATATGTAAAGCCATTTCTCTCCACTTTATTTTCCACCTGGTTTTGTTGGTGATTCCTGTGTCTCTAGGACAACAGGTTATGATTTAAATGAGTAGTTGGCTTGGGGGCAAATGAAGTTTGCAACTGTGCTTGATTTTCTAGGCTGGGAGTCCTTTGTTTGTCAAGGTGCCTTCCTCTGCTGAAGCCTTACCTCCTCACAAGCCCTGCCTCTCCCAGCAAAGCTAGCTCTTCTCTTGTGTATATGCAAATAAACCTATTATTCACTTCTCATGGCTTCCTCCTCTCTTCCAGGGAAGATCTCGTTGCTTAGGCACTACTCCTTCATTTCTTTCTCTTTTAATCCTTGCTTAGTTGGAAACTTGATTCCAAGTCACACTGAAGACTTGAAGAACTGTGTTATTCCACGTCCATGTCAATGGTCATTGTCACCTATAGATGTTAGAACAAAGATCACATTTAGCCAGAAAATTTAGCACAGAAAGAGGTATCTCCTTGGTTTCCCTTACTAGATTTAGGTAGGATAGTGATGACTTGGAACTAACTTTTATTAGTTGGCACAACCCCAAAAGAAATTATGGGAAATCTGATGTTTCCAACTATCAAACAGCTTTTCCTACCCCATGCCAGGCATGCATTGCAAATTGTTTTGTTAAAAGGGAGAAGAAAAACAAACAAAAAAAAACACCCATATGTCCTGCCTGTAAATCTGCTTTTCAGTTAACTCAAAATTCTTGCCAACCAAGACTCTTGTGAGAGAAATAAACACTTGCAAAGGAAGACTGTCCTTCCCTTATGAGCTAAGCAAGGCAGTGTGCCAGGGTTAAGCATTAAGGTGAAGTAAGGCATAGTGAGTCCAGACTTGCCCACAGCAGCAGGATAATGGCTTTGCACAACCTGTATGGTTCTCTCAGGTGAGATATGTTAGTAAGTGTTCATTTGTCCTTGAACATTCATAACGGAATGGAATATCTTAAATAGAAATGGCTTGGAAGTGATTTTGAATTTCTTAAAAGAGCAGTGCTTCCCACATACAACGGGAGAAAAATGTATGCGGAAAGAGCCATCTGTATCTTGCATTTCACTGTTATTACAAAGGTGGTAAGGTGTTTCTCAGTATGGAGACTTAGAGGCAAAGCTAAATTTTACTGGGACCAGTGCCAAAATGGCCAGAGACAGGCAGGAGGGGTTGCTTAATTCCATTCATTTAACAGAGTTTACTTGAGCTGTGCAGAGGGTACTGCAATGTTTATTTACGATATAGTCACACTGTAAGGAAATGGGATATCTAATATTTCAAACGACTGAAGTTAGGAAATGACTCCTTTCTGGAGCCCCAACCCATGAGCCTTAATGGAATATTCTAGCTCAAGTAAGAATGCTAGCTTACCAGTCTGTATCTGCCTTTGTTAGCATCCCTACCAAGGCCAGAGAAAGGCAATAAAACACTAAGATATCTAAGGACTAATCCACAATCTTTAAGCATTCTTGTGATCTAGGAAAGACATTTTGAGGGAAAGGGCATTAGGAAGACTACAATGGAAGAAATGAAATGCTAAGTGGGATCAACAGCTTTCCAGATCAACAGAACTAGCGTTGAATGTGCAATGAACAGGCCTTTAAAACAGTTATTACAATTCTTAAAAATCCCCAAGTAAAATCTTAGAATGGAAGTCAAAAAAATGCAGAATTGGTTCACAAGAAGTTCTCTGCTGGAATGCATAAATTCCACAAATGACTGTGTAATGACCCGAACTCCAGCACTTTCCCCCTAAAGCAAGTGAATGTGTGGTGGTCGGTGATTAGTATAGGCTTTCAAAGGGTAGCAAACATCTCTGCACTTGACCTCCTAGACTGGTTAGTGATGATATTTGGGGCGTCCCCTACCATTTTTTTTTGTTTCGTTTTTTCATAATTTCTCTGTATCAGAGTCAATGTTTTCTAACATTTCTAGTGTCTCCAAGACCCCACCTTAAATTGTTAAAGCTAACTTCTTTTCCTCCTAAGACTGTGAGTGGGATGGAAATGACATTGAACTAGCAAAAGAAGTGGATTCTATACTGCTTTATTGGGGTAGCTGCATGAGCCTTGGGCAAATCAAACTCTTGGGAACTCTGAAATGGAGGACGCTTTCAAGTCTTGTTCCTTCTATCCCAAGGTCTTCTAGATCCTATCTGATGTGTTTTTGTTCATGAGAATCCTATGGTGCCCCCCAGAACCAATTGGTGTGCCTTGATCTTGATCAGTGTACTACTGCTCAGAGCCTCAAGCTCCTCATCTGGAATACAGGGATTCCAGTCCCTGTCCCGGCACATTGTTAGAAGGTTGGGTGAATATACATGTGTAATTTAGAACAGTGAAGATGCAGAAAGCACTGGCGTGTGTGACATCATTATATCTTTTCTTCACTCCTGGTGCATGTTGTTAGCCATATGCACATGACAGATCTGCCGAGGAATATAGAAAGTATGTTTCCTTTCCAAGAGGGAAGTCACAATTAGCAAATTTTACTCCGACTTACTCTTACTTATATTATAATGGATGTGACTGAAGCTAAGTTTGGGGCCTTGGACACTGCCTCTGATTTGGGGAGCCATTTGTCTAAAGGCTCCGTCTGAGAGCTGGGAGCTTGAAAAACAAAACCAAACCAGGCCTGGCTGACAGACCTCACAGATCTTTGCTTACGACAGCAAGTCTGCAGGGGGTGGGGAAGGAGTGGTGGATTTCATTAAACTGTAGTCTTAGATGGTGGTGCTGGAGATGACCCAGATCTCAGGAACTGGAATAGCAAACTTCTCTCTGGCCTTCAGAACTGAAATTCCCCAACCTGGCATTGGCCAGTCCTAGAGGATCAGGAGTATGTCCAGCCATGGAAATGTTCTGTGTTTGTGCCAATGAAAAGTTTTGACCAGAGTTTTCCATGCAGGATTGTTTCGTGTAGGCATGTGTATTAACTATTCTGTATTATCTGATTCAAGAAGATGCTAAGCCATTTAAAAAGACACCAGAAATGTGACTACACCAAGAAGGAAAGGGTCAGCTTGATCCAGGACCACCAAACTTGTAGGACAGATTTGGACTAGAGGTCCAAGAGCAGATGCATGGCACTTGGAAAGGACAGGCAAGGAAATATGAGACAGGAAAGTTTTGAATTGCTGGAGGAAAAGAGGCAATGGAATTGTATTTGGTGGGAAAGCTTTTCAAATAAAACACATCTGCCAGCAGAGAAGCCAGAGCCAAGGGGGTGGTGTGTGGGGATTGGAGGGGAAGGGGCACAGTAAAATTCAGGCCTAAATCAGCATTTTTTAACTTATCCTGAAGGAGGTGGGGTGGTTGGCTATATCATCCATCCCAGCCCCCTCATTTTAGTTATATTATGACTAGTTAGTGGCTTGACCTGGCCTCGGAAGCTAGTGCTCTTCACGTCCTGCTGTGTCTAATGTGGCCTTTGGCTGGGTGAGGCACTTACTTTGATCCCCCACCCTCACCAGTGGGAGCACTGATGGCAATTTGCAGCGGTAGCAGGAGATTGAAAATGTCCTGTAAGGAGACAGGGTAAGAAGGGAAGAGCTTTGTGCAAAGGAAAGAGTCAGCTGACCTTGGTCCTCCCTCACTGCCAGGACATCAACACAAGGCCCTATATGCAGACTAAAGTGACTTGTCCCTGCCCCTCTTAGCAGTGCTCCCAGGTTGCTGAATAGTGTCCTGATGTTTTAGCACCTGGAGATGTTGGCCAGTCCCTTGGGTGACTCAGACAAAGCAGTAAACATGCTGGGAGACTGAAAGAGAAAAGGGGCCAGGAGCAGCTGAGGCTGTTGGGTTTTAGATATTCAGAGAGAAATTCTTTCAAGTCAAGTCATAAGCACCCAAGGACCAAAAGAGGAAAAACCAGGTTTTAAATGAAATCTGTCCAGTTACAGGCCCAAGAGACTAACTCAAATTGTTGTGCTCATCTCAGCTCTCAGGTCCTGGTAAGATCATTTTCCTCATGTAGCTGCGTGAAGGGTCAGATCCCTTTATCTTTATCCCAGTTATAAATGTCCCTGCTCGGAAGCTCTGGCACTGTTCCTTAGGCATCTGCCTGGCTGGATCAACGCCTTTGTGTCCAACTAGATTATTTAGTGTTTCTGTTTCTGTTTTGAACTGATTGGCTCTTAAGATTGCTAATGTGACAGATCAAGGATTCTACCTTTAACCCTTGGTGTCCTGGGGAGGGGAGGGGTGACAAAGCCTTGATAATCAGGGAGGAGATCTCTTTGACCAGGCCCTTGAATACGTCAGCATAGATGACGACCTCTTCAATTCCCTGATGGCACTCAAGCTCTGCGGTTCCCACCTTCACTATCTGAATAATGGGATTGCTCTCCAGGCACCAGAGGGCAGGACTATTCCATATGTTTCTGCAGCCTGTGGTGTGCCTCACCCTGCAGAAGGCCATCCACACTGGGGTCTGCACGAATGCCACCTCCCAGAGTTGTGGGAGGCGTGGCCTGCTCAGCTGTACATGGTGGAGCTCCCAGTCCAGAGAGAGCAGTTGATACCATGGTTCTCCTTTCCCTGCCCCCATGCTGAGTGCTCTTGTGGACTCCCCCCAAGTTTTGCATCCCACCTACCCTATCTTCTGACTGAGCCTGCTAGCTCCACCACTAACCAGGCTCCAGGTCCCAGGCTCAGGAGCACAATAAGTCACTGCCAGTTATGGAGTGGAGGGAAAACTTGAGCTTCGGGCACATCAGTGACCCCTGCTAAGCCCACAGTTATAGGGACTTCCTTCCTCTCAGTCCTTGGGTGACTTCATGGCCTAGCAAAATTTCAGCTGCCCAGTTTCCCAGGCTACTTCTGCTGTTCAATCTTCCTCCCTGGAGGAGGGCTCCAGAGTGGGCCCCACTGAGGAGGTCAGAGGGTAAGAGTGAAAAGCAGTTTCAGCACCATCCCTGTTTTCTCATGACCCAGACCTTATTGGGTCCCCTCCTGCCCACTTCTGGGCACTTCTCTCCTGCTGCTGTTTCCCTAAAAGCCAGGCAAAGAGGGAAACACAAGCTCATTCCTCCTCTAAACTGTCTCCTGAGCCCTGAGTCCCTTCCAGGGGTCAAGAAACTGCCTTTCTTCATGCTCTGAGTCATTAGAATAGCAGAAATTTTGAGTCAGGGAGAGATGAGGGTCTGGTAGGGTGAGAAGTGGGGGTCCAGTGTGGCATGGGGTAATAGGAAGAATGTAGCCTTTAAAGCCTGGGAGGCTTAGATGCTTTGTGCTTTGTGACATGGGCCAGGTCGCTTAACCCTTCTGAACCTGAATCTCTTCATACTCAAAGTTGAGGTGAGGCCGCCCTTGCAGTGTTGTTGTGTGGGTCAGTGAAGGTACAGATGAAGCGCCCGGCACAAGGTCCAGCATGAGGAGGTGCTGGGTAAAGATGCTGCCATTCCCGTCTTCATCATCACGTCTTGTGTCAGTCCGGGGCCTGCTGACTTTTGGCCACATGTCCATGAGGCGGGTTTTTAACAAAGTAGTGGGGGCAAAAGGAAGTAGGGAGTCCTGGTGACTTCTCTAAAGAGGTTCTCTCCTCCTGGGCTTTTCTCTCTTAGCATTTATGAGAAAGCGACACTGGGAATGAAACATGATTGTGAAAGGCTGGCTTCTCATTGCTTCTAAATACTTCCGAATGAAGGCAGCCACAGGAAACACAATTTGAAAGCCAAAAGTTGGTGAAGGGAAAGAAGTGAGAGCAGGGACTCTCTGGTGGCGCAAGGGGTTAAGCACAGCGTGTGAAGCTATCAGCAGCCACTGCAACACGAGTTCGATCCCAGCCCACCCAGGGAGCTACCCACATGGCGCAGCAGACCTCTCCTGTCGCCCCTGCTGTTCCCCTCAGCAGTGTATTTCAGTAGATCTGCCTGTTCTGCTCCTCACTCTGTCTCTGGTGAATCCTCTCATACACACTCCTGCACCTCTGGCCTGCACCCCAGTTCTTGTATACATAAATCTTTTTTAAAAAGAAGAAGAAGATGTGAGAGCAGCTGAGGGAGCCCCAAGTGCTCATGGCCCCTGCATCCCCTCACAGCTGCCGGCCAGGCCGGGGACACAGAAGGGGACCGTCCCCAGAGCTCTGGTCCGCCAGCAGCAGAATGGCCTTTTCCTTCAGAAAAGCCAATTATGAGAAATCCAAATTTAGGAAACCAAAATGAGGACAAAGGGATTCCCATTACATACATGTGGATTCTTTGCAAGACTTCTGATGACACCCATCTGTTGTGCAGACAGAGGCCCTGAGCGGAACGGAGGGGAAGCTCTGAGTGCTCCTTTTGAGAGGAAACCACTCCTCCGTAAGCTCCGCTTGGTCCTGAGCCCTGTGCCAAGATGGCTGATTAGCCCAAAATGTAGCAAATTCCCCCAGGAAAGAAACAGCTCATGGTCTACTGTCCTTAAGGATTTTAATCCCTCAAGGAAGCCACCACAAATTGGGTAAATATTCCCAGTCGAACATCCCTCTTTCTTCCTCTTCCTCACCGCCTCTTTGCATGGTGCTCCTGAGTGCAGGGAGGACCTGAGCTAGTTCCCTCCCAGCATATCCTCCCCAGTTAGGAGACATTAAAATGGTCATTTGTAGGGTCAAAGACCTTTGCATCTCAAGAACAAAGGACAGTTTTGGGAACAGTAGTTTCCTTCAAATTTTTTTTTTTATTTATTTATGCATACAAGATCTGGGGTGTAGGCCAAAGGTGTGGTCGGTGAGAGGATTCACCAGAGACAGAGCAGGGAACAGAACAGGCAGACTGATGAAATACACTGCTGAGGGGAGCAGCGGGTGAGACAGGAGAGGGCTGCTGTGCCATGTGGGTTAGCTCCCTGGCCACCGGGGATTGAACTCATGCTGCAGTGGCTGGCAACAACTTGATTGTGCTGTCTTTAACCCCTGTGCCACCAGGGAGGACCTCCAAACTTTTAATCCACAAAGACTAAAGGACAATACCACCTTTTCAGACTAGAAGATTTAAATAGAGTTAGTATTCTAGAAACTCAGCAAAGTGATGGGAGACATGAGATAAGACCCCTCCATCTTTCCTGCAGTAGACACGACGCATCTTAGTGCCACTGTCCAGAGGCTTGGTAATTTTGGGGCCGTTCTTGGGTGGGAAGATAGATGCGAACCCCCATTCCATCTCCTCATTGTGTCCCCATCCACTGGGAGAGGAGACTGCTCCCAGCCCGGCACTGCTCAAAGTCTGCCCATGCCCCACTTCTAGCCAGCCCCTCCCGGACAGTCTCCCAAGGTCCTGAAGGGGACATGCCCCGGGGGTCCACTGTGGGTTGCATGGTGTGCTGGAAGTGCCGGCCAGAACGTGCTGGTCCCTGTGGGAGTGGCTGTGAGGAATGAGGTAGCAGCCCATGCCTGGGGGCCACACGGCAGCTGGAAACAGCAGCTCAGGTGCTCGACTCACATCAAGATAGATGAATCCTTTCAGCGCACTGCTTAGTGAAGAAAGTGAAACAGAATAAGCTATACCAGCACACTTACGAAAATTCAAAATGCGTGCCCACAGAGGAATTCGCCTTTATTATAACACATGAGACAAAGGATATACCCTCTGTACACTGGAACTGTCACCTATGCGAGAAGGAAAATAGAGTGGAGTACGGAGACGAAGACATAATAGACGGAGAGAGGACCACACAAAAAACGAGCACACAAATGTTCACAACACCCAGAAAGTGGAAATAACCAAAGTGCCCGTCAGCTGATGAGTAGATAAAGCAAATGTGGTGTAAGCACACAGTGGAGTGTTATTGGGCCTAAATAGGAATAAAGTACTGATTCGCTTTGCAATAGGGGTGAACTTTGGAAACCTCGTGCTCAGTGAAGGACATCGGTCACAAAAGCTGCATGTAACACGACTCCATTTTATATATATATATATATATATTTAAAGGGCAGGTTTATTAGAAAAGGGATATGATAGTAAAAGACACTTGCATAGGCACAAGCGATCAGGAAGAGCTGCCCCGAAAGGGACAGGTTTGCTAAGAGGCCTGCATGGGTTGCAGGTGGGCGGCCTTGAGGAGAGCAGCCTCCGCTGAGGGAGGTCAGTGAAGAGAGGTCCCGGCAGGTACAGGTCATGGGCAGGCAGGAGGCTGCTGCCCTGCAGAGGGAGGGAGCTGATGAAAAGAAGCACCTGCAGAGTCACAGGTGGGCAGTGGAATTGCTGCTAACGTGCCTCCACTTCTCTGAGCTGCCAGGGTAGGCAGCTCTGTGGTCACAGAAAGTAGACTAAGGCTGCCTGAGGCCGAGAGGAGGGGGGATATTTGTGGGGAAATAGCAAGTTTCTTTCGGGGGGCGAAAAAATATTCTAAACTTAGATTGTAGTGCTGGTCGTACATCCTGGTAAATGTGCTATAATTCTTGAACATTTTAAATGAGTGAATTTTACAATATGTCAATAAAAGCTTTTAAAAAGAAAGCAGGGGGAGACGCTCATGTGGGTTGCCCTCTGGGTTCTTCCTCTTTGTGCTTCTGGTTTCATACAGGAACTGGGCAAGGTTCACCTACCTTAACCCTGCCAGGGAGCCATTGTCCTCAAATGGTGCACATTTGACTCTGGCCTTTCCGATTTGAAAACCCAGCCTGGTCTGAGCCGGATCTGCCTCAGAGCGGAGTCCAGGGCAGAACCGACTAACTACACGCAGCCACTTCCTCCGCGGCCCCAAGCCGCTGGCTGCCCGGAGAGGCTGGTGGCTTCGGTGGAGAGTTTCTCACGATGGACAATGGGCAAAAGAAGGGACATCAGGACGTGCGTTCACTGACCATAAGCGCCTCATCTGTTGTCAGCATGACTAAGAAGACAGGTCTCTCCTGCCTGGCTTTGCCAGTATTAGCTCTAACTTCAAAGCACTGTTGAATTTCTCTAAGGCTTGGTGTCTCTGAGAAATGGGTAGAGAATTAACTAGAGCAGTCGGGGCTAGTACATGAAAGTGAGGTCTGTGAAAACACCTAGCGCTGTACCTAACACATGCACACTAGGTGTTTGCTGATCCTGCCTCCCCGAACCTAACCTGCCCCTCCAGACAACCCACAGTCTTGAAGTTGGCAAAATTGGCGGAAGGGATCATGGGGAGTAAAGCCATCATCTTAACTGAGATTAGATTTTGAGCCAGGCACAGTGTTGGGTGCCAACAAACAAAGATGGTTTCAATGACTTCAAGGTCAGGCAAGTGACTGCAACCCACCTTAACCTGGCAGCAGCCCCCAAGGGAAGGCAGTGGTTCGGTAACTGAGCTGAGTGATGGGGACTTCCCTCCTCCCTCGCACCCCTGTCTGGATGGGCTTCCTACCTCTCCCAGCTTATTGGTCCAGGTGGGAATGGAAAAAAAACTCCAAGGTGATTCCTAGTTTTCCTCCCTTTGGAAAAGAGTGGCTGTGCCCAGCGGTGGGTCAGAGTGGAACTGACAAAGAAGCCGATACCCTATCAAGAATCCAGCACTTTGAGGCCCAAAAGTTGTCTCTGTCAACAGGAGACGGGTGGTGGCAAGTGACAGAAATTGAGCTCAGATGGCATGGAGCAATGCTGATGGTGTCTTGGTAACTGGAAATTCTCTGAGAGGGTGGCTTTATTTTTTATTTATTTTCTGGTTATTTTCTAACATCCTTGTTCATTTTTGCACAGTATTTGATTTCTCCTGTTAGGTGTGGTCCCCATAGCTCCCCCACCATTACAGCACCCATGATCCATCACCACAGTCCCTCGTGCTCTTCCCACCCCTGTGTTGACGCCCCCCGCTATAATGAGAGGGTGGCTTTAAAATGCTCCAGGCCTCTCTCTCTTTCTCCTCAGTTCCCTCAGCTCTGCCTTCCATGTGTGTCTGCTTTGTCTAGCCCGGCTTCCTTCATGGTGGTGAGGAGTCATCACCAGCAGAGCAACACGCTGCCCTGCTCCCACCAGGGCAGGATGAGAACAGATTCCTGCAGTCACCGAGGGAGTCCCGCAGGTGTGGCGCTGCCTGGACAGCCACAGCCAGGGAACACCCACGCTACCTCCTGCACCTTGACGGCAGGAGGCGTGGGTGAATTGATGTGCTGTGACACACCAAGGTCCACTTTCCAGATCATAATTTGGCTCATGATGGGAGAGAGTGGAGGGACACAAGGCCTACCGCAGGGTCATAAAGCTCACATGCAGATGAGGAAATTAGGGGTGAGGACTCCTTCCCCCAATGTTCTACATCTAGTTTAATGCAAATCTAAGACTGGACATCAGTGGTCTTTGCTACAGTTGGCTAGATTTGAATCAACAGTGGAATAGAAGGCCATGGTGGAAAACAAACACCCATGACTAGGGAGACTCGAGCCAAGGCTGGATGGCATCACAGCTATAAAAGGAAATACTGCCCTGAGCTCCAAGCGAGGACAGGGGCCTCTGCTAGATGGAAACAGCTTGGAGATGATACCGCTAATGCCAGGATGGGATGATGCAGCAGGGATGGGCTCATCCTGTCCACTTTCGCAGCTCTGTAACTTCCTGAGAGAGGCTGTGTCTTCTCTACCTTCCCCTCCTCTCTGCCCTGTTCCCAGGCTGACATGGACAAGCTGGGGCTGGTAATTGTGTTAGCTCAATTTCCTCCCTGATCCCACCCTCCTCGTAATCTGATTTCCAAGAGACGAAGGCTAGCATGGCCCAGGCTCAGGAAGAAATCCGTTCCCTCATGTCCATTGGGCCTGCTAATTTGATAGAACTGCTTGCTGAGCTTCCACAGAACCCCCGTTAGGAACAAATTTCATCTGCTTCCCACAGTCATGGCTCTGGAGAGGTCTTCTGGTCTCAGACCAGAAGGAAATTCAGCTTCCAATTCAATTTCTGAAGAGGATTCTGTTTTCAATGGAATAATAGCAAGCAGAGATTGAGCACCTACTATGTGTCAGACACCAGGAGTTTCATATCTGATGACTTTCTAAGTGTGCTGTAGCCCTTGTGAAGTCACAGGTGGTGCCCCAGGCTCTGGGTTGATGATCCCCTTTGGCACAGGAGTCTCCCTTCAAAGGAATAGATTTGCCCTTGGCCCTGGGGCCTTTGTCCAGATCTTGTGTGATCCTTGGAGTAGCAACATTTCTAGGGCAAGGTGACTGCCCAAGCATGAAGCCGGAGATGACCCAAGTCTCCTCTCCTACCCATGGCCTCCTGGGGCCCCAGTACTCCAGCCAGCCATTGGAGCTCACCTTCGCTATCCTGCCCCTCATCATAACAACCACCTATGGCTGCAACCCTTGCTAAAGCTCAACCTGCTAAGCATCCTGGAAGGTGTACAGCACGGTGGAAAGAAAGGCACTGGATCTGGAGAGAAGCAGCTTTGCCACCTAGTAGCTGTGTGACCCTGACCAAGTTGTCTGAACTCTGAGCTGGGGCTTCTTCATCTGGGAAATTGGGATGGTATGATCTGCCCTGTAGGACAGCCGTGAGAATTAAATGAAGCACAGAATATGCAACGAATCTCCAGTTTCACAGCTTGGGGTGAGAATTATGATCGCTGCCTGCTTGAGTATTTTCCCAGAACCTGAACCACCTCTGTGCCTGGTCATCTGTTCCCCACCTCACCCCTTGCCACTTTCACTTCCTCCCTGGGAATCCCAGATATTCAAAGAGTTGGGTATCTGGAGGGGTGTCCTGGATTGCTCAGCACATGGAAACTGGGGGCACCTGCTTGATCTTTGAAGGGCTTTGTCCCCATGGAGCTCATGTTTTCATAACACAGACAGACAAGTGATATAAAGTATCAAATTGTAAGGTATGCTCTGTCCCAGTATACATCAGGGAGGCTGCCTGTCCCCCAGCTAGGGTGCCTGTGTCACCTCTGCCCCAGGGAAATGGCAAGCAACCGTCCATGCACCACTCCACCCAGACGACACACATCGTGTGCCCCAGGTGGTCATCTGCTCTCAGAGTCAATCTGGATGCCCAAAGTTACAGCCTGCATCAGCCCCAACCCCAAAGAATCTCCTTCTCTTTTTGTACTCTCCCAGACCCTATTCCAATGATCTCCATGTCTGCTCTCCTCAACTACTCCCTTGGCTTTATTTGAATCCATTCAACTGTCACTTCTTCCAGGAAGCCTTCCCTGACCACCAGATCTAAATTAGCCAGCCCTACAGGTGTCTCCTCCCTATTTTCCCCTTTCTGGACTGCCATCTCTTCAGCCAGAAATAGTAAGTGAACTTAGCAATGTCATACGATACAGAGTCAGTAACGAAATTCAAATGTATTTATATGATTAATTTTGTATATAGTATTAGGTCAGGGGGAAGTTAGTTTTTCTCATAAGGACATCAAGTTGTTCCAGCACCATTTGTTGAAAAATATTATTGTTTCTCCATTACATAACCTTGGGAATTTTGTAAAAAGTATGTGACTGAATAAATGAACAGGTCTATTTATGGACTTTTTAGGGTTCCATTGATCTACAACAATACCACATTTTCTTCAATATGCAGCTTTGTCCTTCATAAATATGTTTTGGTTATTCTAAGTTCTTTCTACTTCCACATTTATTTTAGAGTCTGCTTATCAATTTCTACCAAAAAAGAGAAAATATTGGTACTGTTATTGGGATTGCTTTGAAGAAATAGCTTAATTTGCAAGGAATAGATAGGAGATTTTCAAGCTATAAACATGGTATTTCCATTTAACTAAGTATTCTTAAAATTTTCATAACAATATTTTGTAGTTGCCTGCACAGAGGAATTTTGTTATTTTATTTCTTTATATATTTTGTAAATTTTATTTCTAGAAAATGAAGTGTTTTGTGTTAGTGTAAACAATATTTTCATTTCCAATTATTTATTGCTAGCATATAGAAATACAATTGATTTTTGTATATTGACTATCATGTGACTTTGATGAGCTCATTTATCAGTTTTGGTAGTTTTTTCTACCTACCCTAGGACTTCCAAAATAGACATTCCGTCTTCTCAGAATAAAGATAGTTTCCTTTCCAATCTGTATGCCTTTCATTTCTTTTACTTTCCTTATTGTACTGTCTAGGACCTCTAGTACCATGTTGAAAAGAAATGACGAGGCAGACATTCTTGCTCTTTACCCAGTCTTTGGGGAAAGAATTCAGTCTTTCATCATTAGAAAGTGTTAATTTTTCTATCAGTTTAATCACCTTAGCTGAAGATTTTTCATAGATGTCCTTTATCAAGTTAAGAAACTTCCCTTATATATCTAGGTTGTCCATTGACTTTTGAATTTTGTCAATTTTTTAATGACTCTAATGAGATGATCATATAGTTTTTTAAAAAATTGTGCTAGAATTCTGAATTGTACTGATTAATTTTCTGCTGGAAACAAACCTCTCATTCCTGGGATAAACCTGATTTGGTCTTGCCTCATTTCCTTTTCTATCTGTTGCTAGATTTGATTTGCTAAAACTTTGTTAAGGGACTATGTTCATTAGGAATTCATTTCTTGTAATTTTATAATCAAATCTTTTGTCTGATTTGGGTATCAGGGTAGTGTTGGCCTCAAATATGAGCTGGGAAGTGTAGAGTTTTTTCCTTCCATTTTCTGAAGGACTCTGCAGAATTGATCCTATTTCTCCCTACGAAATTGTTATTAGATAGGATTTACCACTGAAGTGATATGGATCTGGAATTTTCTTAGAAGATATTTTAAAAATCAATTTGCTAAATTTTTTTTACATTAATTCCACATAAAATGTAATTCATCATTTTGGCCATTTTAATTTAATTTTTAATTTTTTTTCAAGATTGATTTATTTACCCATACAAGAGCTGGGGTACAGGCCAGAGATGCGGGGGGTGAGAGGATTCACCAGAGACAGAGTGGGGGACAGAACAGACAGACTGACTGAAATACACTGCTGAGGGAGCAGTGGGCGAGACAGGAGAGGTCTGCTGTGCCATGTGGGTATCTCCCTGGCTGGCCGGGGATTAAACTCATGCTGCAGCAGCTGTGGATTGTTTCATAGTGCGGTGCTTAACCAACCCCTTGTGCCACCAGGAAGGCCCAATTTTGGCCATTTTAAAGCGTATAATTGAGTGACTTTTACTCTACGTACAATCTTCTACAATCACTGTCTAATTACAGAACATTTCCACCACCCGAAAAAGAAACCCCACAGCCCCCAATTCCCTCTTTCTCCCATCCCCTGTTAACCACTAATCTACTTTCTCTGTGTATGGATTTGCTTATTCCAGACATTCATATAAATGAAATAATGCAATATGTAGCTTTTTGTGCCTGATTTCTTTTGTTAGCGTAATATTTTATCTCGCGTATCATATATCAACAATTCCTTTTTGTTGCTAGATAATAATCCATTGTAGAGCTACACCTCGTTTTCTTTATTCAATCTTGATTGATAGAAATTTGGATTGCTTCCACTTTTGGCTATTATAAATAATTCCACCATGAACATTCATGTACAAGTTTTTGTGTGAACCTGTGTTTTCAATTCTCTCAGGTGGAATTGTTAAGTCATTCAATAACTCTATGTTTAACTTCTTGAGGAACTGTTTTCCAAGTAGTCACACTATTCTAACTTTCCATGGGCAATGTATGAGGCTTTCAAATTCTACAAAACAAAGTCAACAGTCACTATTTTCCATTTGCTTTCTTAAATGAAATTGGTATAGTCATTTTGGTGAATATGAAGTGGTATTTAATTGTGGTTTTGGAGAAATGTTTAATCAAATTCTCTGTCCATTTTAAAATTGCATACTATGTAAATGCAACTATTGTTGAGTTGTAAGAATTCTTACGTGTTCTGGATACTAGGTTAGATAAGACTATGTGACCCAGGCAAGTGATTTAATCTTTTAACCTGTTTCCTCATGCAAAGATTTTGGTGGCCCTGAAGACCAATCCAATGGGAATTTGGAGGGCAAAGGAGCCTTGGTTATGTAGCTGATGAGGCCAGGCCATGGAGCAGGAAGATGAAAGCAGGGGAGTAGATCTGAAGGGGCAAACAAAGACTATCAATCAGTTGTAAAATGCAGCAATTGCAAATAAAGAACTAGATGTACACATAGAACCATGCCTTAAAATATAGGACTAAGAGTAAAAACCAGGATACTGACAAACCCATAACACAATGCCATTTAATCACTTTAAAACTCACTCAGTCTATGTATATATAAATACATATATATAATAACATCAAATACCTAGTAAAGATGTGTAAAACCTATACACTAGAAACTACAGCATGTTTTTGAGAAATTCAAGAACTCAATTAGCAGCAAGATATACCTGTTCATGGATACAAAGAATCAAATTGTAAAGAAGTCAATGTTCCTCAAATTCAGTGCAAAAGATTCAAGGCCATCCTAATCAAAACCCATCAGAAAAAAATCCCATCAGAACAAGCTGATTCTAATATGTATATAGAAATGTAAAGGATCAGGGCCTCCCTGGTGGTGCAAGGGGTTAAGCACCGCACTATGAAGCAATCCGCAGCCTCTGCAGCACGAGTTCGATCCCAGCCAGGGAGAAACCCACATGGTGCAGCAGACGTTTCCTGTCTTGCCCGCTGCTCCCCTCAGCAGTGTATTTCGTCAGTCTGCCTGTTTTGTCCCCCACTCCGTCTCTGGTGAATCCTCTCACGCCCCACACCTCTGGGCTGTATCCCAGTTTTATATGCATTAATAAATAATAATTAAAAAAAAAAGAAATATGTGGGGCCTCCCCGGTGGCACAGTGGTTGAGCGCTGGGTTGTGAAGCTGCCCGCGGCCTCTGGGGCGCCGGTTCGATCCCCGGCTACTCCCCAGCCACCGGAGGAGGGTCCCACATGGAGCGCAGACCTCTCCTGCCGCCCGCTGCTCCCCTCAGCAGTGTACTTCGGTCATTCTGCCTGTTCTGCTCCCCGCTCTGGCTCTGGTGAATTCTCTCACCCTCCCGCGCTTCTGACTGTACCCAGTGCATGTATAAATAAATAAATAAATCTTTTAAAAATAAAAAAAAAAAGAAAAGAAATGTGAAGGATCTATAACAGCAAAAATAATCTCAAAAAAGAAGAAAAAAATATAAAACTTATACTGCCTGAGGTGAAGTCAGGATAAAACTACAGAAGCAGAAATACAGGGAGAGGTAAGAGGCCAGGCTGGTTCCATTTGATTCTGTTTAGTTCCATTTGGTCCTGTGGCGCTCACTATGTACTGCTTTACCTTAGGTTCTTTTCACCTGCCTTGTTTGGATTAAATGTAGAAAAAACAGGGACTGGCTTCTCCAGTTCACAGAGGCCTCCTAAGGTAACAGCCAGGTTTGGATGGAAGAGTTTGTAGGGCGATTCCCAAATAAGAACCCACGCTATGCAAGGGAATTTCTGCTAGGAATTTCTCACTGGCTAGAAAGGCCCTTTGATCTCTGGTTGTGCAGACACAGTGCCCCAGCCCAAGTGTAGGAATTCTCTCTGCCAGGGTCATCTCAGCCAGATCTATGAGATAGGAACAACCTGCAGAGTTGGGGAGCCAGCGGCCCCTCACGTCTGAGATCGGAATGACCAACCACACCTAGGACTTTCGTGATTCCTTTCTGCTCCCTCCCTGGTCTGCCACTTCCTTCTTCCAAAATGTATCCCAGTCTCTGTACCATTACATAGGAATATCTGTAGGCTTGAGAGCTGTCCCACTTTCATGTTGGCGAAGAGTCATTTGAAATTGCTGTCGTATACTCGATTATCTGAAAGGTAAGCATGTAGTCCAGAAATTTTCTGTGTTGTATTTCTCCAATATAAGTCAGTCTTAGTGGTCAGAGATCATCCTGTGCTAGAAACTTAGGACTTCTTCCAAGATTAGTCAACCTCAGCCCCAGCCCCAAGACAAACCAGTGTATTCTGTGAATGTCCTACTAATAATTCCTATGAGTAAGAATTATATTACTATTATTTCTAATAGAATTTGCCTCTGAACTCTAGCATCATCTGAAAATTAATAGCCCCCTAAAAAAACAAAAGCTGTAATAATCAAGGCAGTGTGGTATTCACAAAGGATAAACAAATACATCAATGGAGTAGAAGAGTGCAGAAATAGATCTACTCAAAATGCATTCAATTGATTTTGACAATGACTTCAGACATTCCACTCAGCAAAGGAAGATTAAACAAATTGTGCTCAAACAACCAGTTATTCATGTGCAGGGGCGGGGAGTTATTGATCCCTATCTTGTACCATACACACAAAACTTTTTCCAAAATTTATCACAAACGTAAACATAAAAGCTTAAACTCTAAAACTTCTAAGAAAAAAAACATAGAGACTATCTTTATAAACTAGGAGTAGACTTTTAACCAGGATACAGAGAGTGTTACAATAAAATAAAATTGGGATAAATTAGGGCCTCCCTGGTGGTGCAAGGGATTAAGCACAGCACTGTGAAGCTATCCGCAGCCTCTGCAGCACAAGTTCAATCCCCATGCCCAACAAGGAGATACATGGTGCAGCAGACCTCTCCTGTCTCACCCACTGCTCTCCTCAGCAGTGTATTTCAGTAGATCTCCCTGTTCTGCTTCCCATTCTGTCTTTGGTAAATCCTCTCACCCCTGCATCTCTGGCCTTTACCCCAGTTCTTGTATGCATTAATAAATAAATAAATCTTAAAAAAATAAATTAAATTAATAAATTAAACTTCCCTTTCCTTCTAGAAGGAAGCCTACAACCTGCCTATAGCCTGTAGCCTATAGCCTACAACCTGCCTCTCCCTCCATGGCTCACTTGCTGCTTGTGCACCCCAGGGGGCTGATACTTTCCCTACACTCCCCTCAGAGGCTCCACCTCCCCTCCCCCATCTATACTGTTTCCCCAAACCAGTGGCCTTCGGGATCATTCACACAATTAATTCTTTCCATGATTTATTCAACATTCTTCTTTAAAGCAATCATTTTACATAAGACTTATCCTACCTCCTTAAGCTTTATCCTAAACAATCATTGCTGTGAAATCCCAAGTTTAATAGATTTGTCATTTTCTCCATTACATAGTAAAATAAATTCCTAATTATTAGAAAAAATTAGATGTTTTAACAATCTAAAATCATGCCATATCCTGCACTTTTTGCATGTTCTTGGGAGTGTGTGGATGAACGTGTGTGATCGTGTGTGTATGCTTCTCAAGGTATGTGAGTGTAGGTGTGTGTGCGAGTGTGAGCAGGTCTGGATGTGTATGTGAGTGGGTGCCTGGTAGGTGAGAGTGTGTGTGTGTTCTCCAGTGTGTCTGTGTAGAGTATGTGTGTGTCGGTGGGATGGCACTGGAGGACCGTCCCATTATGAGACTACACTGTGTACATAATGATGAATTTCAGTTGAGCTTCAACACCTCTCCCTCCCACGGGCACCAGGCCCTACTCACCAGGAACCAGGTGGAGCAGAAAAAAGGTATGAGAGCCAGCAGCCCTCCAGTCCCTCCCCTGCTTGTTATCCACAGGTCCTCAGAGGAGGAGGGAAGTCTCTCTCTGGCCAAGGGAGCACCTGGTTACAGCCTGGCATCCTGGTAACCATCACCAGGGACGGGAAGTACTTCTGGGAACAGAAGAAGCCAGCAGGCGGGGGCAGATCTTCCATCGCTATATTTATAGGTTTGGATTTAGCACAGGACCTTGAGAGGAGGAACTAAGCTCCCAAGTTTTCAATCTGATCATCCCCCAGGCAACCTCGTACAAGGGATATTTTTACAGGCACTCAGAGAGGCTAGGTAAATTGCTCAAGGGGGCACTTATCTCTGCTCTGAGTTCAAAGTCCTGGGGGAGAGAGCTGGATCAACTGCCCCACAGGATGGACACAAGGAGAAATTCCCCCTAAAAATGAAAAATCTCCTGTAAAAATCCCAGGGTTAATATCTGCAGACAGATGAATAACAGCAAACACCCCGTAGTGATTAGGTTGGAGCCGCGGGGTGCATGGGAGGAGCATAGACTCTGGGTCCAGGGGGCCCGGCCTGAGCCCCCAGCCCAAGCATGTCTAGCTCTATAACTATGGACACCCCCACATAAAACCCCTCCCAAGAGTCTGGCAAGATGTGTGAAGAGCGAAGACACCTGGATCGCCTCTCCCACATATTTACAACCAAATTGTATGTAAATAAAGACACGGGGATAACCAAATGACCACGGTATGCACAAAGAGGGACTACATGGCAGAGGGGATAGGAAAAATGGAGCTGTAATTGTGTTTGGAATGTTATGAGGCAGTGCAATACCAGAGATGGGGTGGGGTGTGAGAAGGAGCCCCCTGCTGACTGAAGGGCTCATGGCCACCTCAGGACTTTAGAACCCAGGGGCTGCCTCAGAGAAGTGGGGTGCATAGTCAGCACGCAGCATGGAGGGCCTGCCTCTGGAGAATGCAGGCCAGATGGCCGGAGTGGAGCATTGACGCCTGCAAAGGCAGGCACTATACTGCCAGAGAGCAACTGTGCCCCCAGAGCCTGAGCGTGAAACACCTCAAACCTTTAAACAAGGGAATGGAGGGCAGTGGACAGTCTTGGCGATTGCCACCATAAGGTCTGTGTAAGGTGGCCATTGTCAGCTTGACCTTGAGGCTCATGGGTGTGAATAGCTGGAGCCCAAACTGGTGGGAAAGGCTCGATTGGCTCACCTGCCTCTATACAAAAGAGGTTCTTCTCTTCAGCTGGCATTTAGGTTATGCAAAACACCTGTCTCATCACCACCTGGGGCCAAAGCTAAGATAACAATGGTGTCTGTGAATACTGCCATTAATAAGTGAATACTGCACCTGGGACCTGGCAACAGGCCAGAGAGCCCCAGGGCAAGGCTCTGTACCTGAAAGGTGAAGGGCATAGACCTGCACCACAACCATTGCCACCTCCTGATGGAGAAGGGATTGAGAGAAGCCTGCGGAGGAGGCAGTCTTTTGTGGCAGGCACATGCAAACCTCGAGAAACACACATACCCCTCATTCTCCTGTTATCAGACCTGGCATAGAAACCCGTCCACAATACCAACCAGCAGATCTCAGTGCATTATTCTCTTGCCCACCCCTCCAGGGGTGTGGGAGGGAATAAACTCTTGGCCACAGAACCCACATAGCAGAAACAACCACATCTAAGAGGGATGATCGGAGCCCAACTTACGTGAGAAGCTTTCAGGGACTAACCTAGGGAGGGGTTCGTTGTAGAGGTCCCCACCTGCCCAACTTGGGCAGTTGTAGCACTTTGGGAGCCTTCAGCTCTAGGTACTCACTAGCAGCAGCTTCTTGATACCCTGTTGTCCAGGCTCTTATCTCTGACACTAGAGCTGTTGACACTAGAGCTCCAGTCATCAAAACAGGTGGTGATGACTCAAGGGTCCTGGGTAGACAAGTTAGGATTATAGTCTACAACCTGTAAATGTAATATAAGGCCAGCTCATGAAGATTGAAAGAGAGCTCTTTATCTCAATGCATAAAAATTAAAAATGAAGAGACAGAGGAACATATCGCAAATAATATAATGGAATTAAAAAAACAAACAAGAGGGCCTCCCTGGTGGCACAAGGGGTTAAGCACAGCACTGGGAAGCTATGAGCAGCCTCTGTAGCACAAGTTCAATCCCCAGCCGGCCAGGGAGCTACCCACATGGTGACCAGGGAGCTACCCACATGGTGCAGCAGACCTCTCCTGTCTCTCCCACTGCTCCCCTCAGCAGTGTATTTCGTCAGTCTGCCTGTTCTGTTCCCTACTCTGTCTCTGGTGAATCCTCTCACCCTCCCACACATCTAGCCTGTACCCCAGTTCTTATATGCATAAATAAATCTTAAAAAAAAAACAGCAGAGCTGCATAATTTGCCTAATGAGGAGCTCAAGGTAATGGTGATAACTACACCTGTCAAATTAAGAAAAATGATTGGACAAAAGCAGGAATACAGCAAGGATAGAGAAAACATGAGAATGTTTCAAACAGAATTAATGGACCTAAAGAACAACATATCTGAACTAAAAAAACATGGTAGAGGGCCTCCATAGCAGACAAACACATGTAGCTGACCCAATCAGTGATGGAAATCAGCAAAGAGAAAAAAGAATCAAAAAGAATGAACACAGTGTAAGAGCTCTTTGGGACAAAGAGTTCTTAAAGAGAAATGGTGTCCTTATAGTTGGAATCCCAAAGATGAGAGATGCAGAGAGAGAGATTTTAAGGAATTGTCTCATGTGAGTGTGGGTGTTGGTATTTGTCCAAAATTCCTGCGGTAGGCTGGGCCTGGAATTTCAGGTAAGAGTTCAAGTTGAAGTCTTGAGTCCAAGGAAACAGGTGGCTAACTCAGGGAAGGTTTGTTTGTCGCAATTTGAGGCTGAATTTCTTCTGAAACTTCAGTCTTTGCTCTTAAGGCCTTCAACTGATTGGATAAGGCCCACCCACATCCTAGAGGTTTTCCTGCTTTACTTAAAATCCAGTAATTGTAAATGTTAATCACATGTAATGTGTAAAATGTACAACACATCACCTTCACAACAGCATCTAGACTAGCATTTGACCAAACAGTGGGCCTCACATCGCCAAATCACACATAAAATTAATCATCACACTTTCTCTGACCTCTAAGGAGGATCAGCCTCTAGTTTCCCCACCACCACTCTTCCTGCGTCCTGCCCCCCCATTACAAGCTATTCTAGGCCTGTGCACCTCTTCTTCATAGAAAGATGCCACCTTCTAAGTATTTGTTTATCCCTGCTCTTCTCCAGATTTTTCACCTTTTTCCAAAAGTGTGAATTTGTATTAGTTATTCTTCTCAAGATTCCACATGCTTCTTCAATCTGAAAATTTAGGTTTTTCTCCAATTTTGATCAATCCCAGCCATTGTCTCTTCAACCATTGTTCCTCTATTCTCTTTCTGCATAGTTACCTAAAGTATGTTAGAGTTTGTCATTTTCCCCCTGTGTCTCTTAGCTATGGTGGCTTCTGCATATTCCATTTTCTTCTTCTTTTTCTCTGACCCAATCTGCTAAATGTATTTTTAGCTGTGTCTTATTCTGCTGTTCAATCTATTAATTTTTATAAATAATATATTTAAACTACATTTCTAGAACTTCTATTTGGCTTATTTTCCATTGATTTTTTTCATATCACCTGATTATTTACTTTCTTAGAAAAATTCTTTTTTAAACACTTAATATATTTATGTTTTTGGATTTTTCTATTATTTCCATTTCTTAGGTGATGAATTCTTCTGTACTTTTTGGTCTTTTTTTTTTTTTTTTTTTTTTTTGACTGATTATCACTCATGATCATCTGTTTCCCTAGATGGCTTGTGATTTTTCACTGAGACTCGCTTTCAGTGGGGCTTGTTTTTTCTGTGGGATGTCTGTGAGCCTGGACTGTGAGAATGTCATTACAGGGTCCTCTGGGTTTGCTTCTGTCAGGGTCCTAAGTTCTGGACCTCATTTTATGTCAGCTTTTTGGCAGAGGACTCCTGGGGTCATTGGGGGACACAGTAGGAACAACTCCACTTTCTTCTCCATCATGGGTACTTCCATCTTTTACAGGAAATTTTCTCTTGCCCATGGCCCAGACAGTGAGAAAATGTGTTGTTTCTACAGGCTGATTGGTAGAGTTTTTCTAACCTAAGCTTTGAAAAGGTAAGTTCAGAGGGATAAGTTCCAACTTTCCCACTTCAAATAGCATTAGAACTCAAATCTCCTGGATATAGGGTCTCTAATCAAAACTCCATGAATCATAGGCTTATCATTGGTCTCACCCATTATTCTGACTTTGAGTTTCTTTACGATCTCTGGAATGTAAGTATTCTCCTTTCTTACTTTTGAGGTCAGTTATATGTTTTCAAGTATTTAAGTTTCATGCTACATTTCTATATGGTAGCACGAGGCGGGGGCTGTCTGAGGAGCTCAATCTGGCATGTTGCTGAAAGTGTTCTGATACCCTGATCTGCATATTATCTAAGCAATATTATCCAAGTACTACAGGTAGCCAAAATTATCCAAGGAATATTAGCATAATAATAAGTAATGTTATATTGTAAACTTTGTGAGGCAGAGATTTTGGCTTTTGCTTCCAAAAAGGACTGAGTGTGTGGTGGGAGTTCAAAACATGTATTTGAAGGTGATGAAATCCTATCTCTGGGAGCACCAGGACCTGATTCATAGGGTTGTTGGGATAACTTAGGAAGATAAAATATGTCTTGGTATATGTGGAGGTGGTGTGTTCAGAAATGGTTTCTGCTGTCATAATCTGTTAAATCCAAGGCTCTCTCAGGATGACTTCCCTGTAATTCAGCCTTTGCCCCTCACCTCAGGTGCTTTTCCTGGCCTAGGATGCAGACAGGTTTTGTGTGGCCTGACCCTTCCATGGAATTCAAAGGTAAGCCTTCCCCACCAAAATAGCCAAGGGTCTGGAGTCTGTGACCTAAATAGGCATTGGCTAAAGCAGTCTCCCATCCCCACTCCTAGCCTGTCCTGTCTAGGAGCTCCCAGCCATGCCTTTACCAGTGATGCCTTGTATAGCCAGGAATTCTATTTTTGGAAATCTCACATTTGAAAGGTTTGTTGAGAGAAAATGCATTTAAAAAAAAAAAAGTAATCGTTAATTTATTTTTGCAATTTAATTAATCAAAAGTATTCAGTTGCCAGGGCTCCTAATTAGCATCAAGCAAGATAATTTTAGCCTAGAGCAAGGAAACACATTTTAATCAGGCTGTGTTGCTTTTCCTGGGTGATTGCACTGGGAACCCTCCCCCGATTCCTAACCCATGGATTTAAACATCCCGAATGAGAAAGCAGCCATGCCTTGCAAATCAGACCAAGATGGACACAAAGAGGCTTCTAGAATGGCACCTGGGGCAACTTTATAAGATTTCAGTCCTGTGAAATTTATTGGCAATGGTGAGAGGCAAGAGATGGGACTGACAAGACTACAATAGGATTTATGTGGATCCAAAAAACAGAACTTAAAATGGGGGGGAAGAGGGGTGTGTGTGTGGTGTGAGGGTGACATCTCCTTGGGCATGTTGGAAAGTATACTCAACTAATGAAGGGAACTTTAACTTATGGACCGTAAATAACATATGTTAAATGTATATTTAGACACCTCATCAGACACCTATCTAGCTCAATGCTATTCCTCAAAACCTAATTTGGTATTGACACCATTCCCCACTTTACAAATGAAGAGCGTCAGAAGGATCTTAAGGAAACTGTCCCAGGTTATGTAACTAGTAGTTCAAGAGCTGAATTTGTCCCATACCCAGACTCTGGGCCCAGGGCACTGCCTGTCTGTGCAAGAGAAATGAGCCTTGGGCACTGGGTCCCAACTTTGGCAGCTTGTTGGGGAGCTTTAAAAGATATTGATTCCCTGGGCCTCCCCGGTGGCGCAGCGGTTGAGCGCTGGGTTGCGAAGCTGCCCGCGGCCTCTGCAGCGCCGGTTCGATCCCCGGCTGCTCCCCGGCCACCGGAGGAGGGTCCCACATGGCGCGCAGACCTCTCCTGCCGCCCGCTGCTCCCCTCAGCAGTGTACTTCGGTCCTTCTGCCTGTTCTGCTCCCCGCTCTGGCTCTGGTGAATTCTCTCACCCTCCCGCGCTTCTGACTGTACCCAGTACTTGCATAAACAAAACAAACAAACAAACAAATAAATAAAAAAAAAATGCCTCTATTAAAAAAAAAAATCTTAAAAAAAAAAAAAAAGATATTGATTCCTGGGTTCCACTGGGACATCAGGATTTTAAAAAGCTCCCCCGTGGTTCTAACATGCAGTCAAGGTTGAATGCCACTGGCTTAGTGGGTACCAAACTCCTAGTCCACCAAGGTCACTGTCTGTATAGGTCACTTGGTCTGACCAGTCCCCAGGATTAACCCTCAATCAGCTGGGCTCCCTGGGGCCTGTTAGTTTCAAGACCAAACACCTTAACTCTGTGGACCCTGCTTCTCCATTAATATGCCCTCTGGCAAGTTTGCTGGGAAGATTGAACCAGCTTGTACCAGGCAGCCCCCTGAGCCCACCTGGCACAGTGGACACTCACACCCTGGCAGCCATTTCCTCCCCTTACTCTGCACTTCATCTCGAGGCCAGCTAGCTGCCTAAACGCTTCCTAGGTTCCGGCTTTCCATGGCGAATGGAAACTCTGAGAGGGACCACGTCTCTTTGTATTTCCCCAGCAACCAGCAAGGGCCTGGCACCAGACTTCTTTGGAAACGCCCACCAGGGTGAATTGTTCACGGCTGGCAGCATGGCTGAATGACTCACCCTCCCAGAGAGATGCCCACGTTAACCCAGCAACTCCATTCCAGTCAACACTTGTTCCCGAGCGCTGGTAAGTTGGTGGTTCTCAGCCCTGGCTGCAGGAGAGTCCTTGGGGGGCAACAGTACAGGGGTGGAGGGGGAGGCTTTAAAGTCCTGTGGCCCAGGACACACCCAGATCAGTTGAATCAGGCTCTCTGGGGCTGAGGCCCAGGCGGGAGCGTTTCTTACCCAGTCCTTTTCAGTGTCCCCTGGGTGTCTGGTAGATGACCAGCGGTAAAAATGCAGATTCCAGGGGTTGCTCCAAACCAGGTGAAGCCCACTCACCTTTAACCCCTTCCTGAGGGGTTTCTTTCTCTTCTTTTTTCCTTCTTATTTTTCACACAGTGTAGTTTAGGAATTTTGCTGCTTGGAGGAAACACTTGTGAGGAATGAACAGGCCTGCACCAGCGTGAGGAGGTAGAGGTAGAGGCCAGGAGGAGATGAGGGAGGAAGACAGGGGGCTTGGGAGGCTTCTTTGGAGGAAGTGAAACTCCGGTCCTCTCATTCCTTCAGAATGAATTTCTAAGGGTAGCATTTCAGTGGTGGTGAATAGAGAGGACAGGAGGAGCTTTTATTTACTTATGTTTCTAGTTTTTCCCCCAGTCCACTCCCAGGGTTAGTCAGCTCACTCCAGGCAGCCTCCAAAGTGGACTTCTCTAACTTCCCAGCAGCTGGCACTCACTCCATCCCCCAGGGAAATTGGTCCAAGGAGAACTAGGGCTCCGGAGTGGCTTTGGTTTCTGGAGAGCTCCTGGAGCTCCTGTCCATTGTCCAGGGGTTTGATCCGACTCTGCCTAGTCTCAGGAGACCCAGCCCCAGGAATGGAAGAGACTGGGGTCCAGATGGCCCTCGTGGCTGACCAGGGCATCCCTGGAAACCAGACATGGGCTCAGGGGACCACAGGACTATCACTGGACCAAGCTCTAGCTTTTTCTCCAGAAGCAGTTCTAAGGGGACATGCAACCTCTTGAGTCCATCAGCCTGAGTCCAGGCACCTTCTTCACAGCATATATGAGTGTCCAAGGCAACACACATTCATTCATTCATTCATTCATTCAACACTTGCTGTGTGCCAGGCACTGTGTGCTCCTCCACAGGTTAGCTGTGGACAAAACAGACAAGGCCCTGCTCTCAGGGAGTTTACATGCTAGAAGGGGACAGACAACAAAATAACAAACAAGTTAATATATTACACATCAAGCCTAATGGTAAGGGTTAGGAGGAAGAAATATGAAGTGAAGCAAGGGGAGAGAGAGTGATTAGGGTAGAGAGAGGTGAGCCATTTTTGCTCAGAGACTGGGAAAGTTCTCAGGAAAAAGACAGGGAGCAGAGGCAGGGAGGGAGGGAGGAAGGAAGGAAAGAAGGTAGAAAGAGAGGAAGGCGGTCTCCTTGGTGGCGCAAGGGGAGAAGCACAGCACTGTGAAGCTGTCCGCAGCCTCGGCAGCAAGAGTTAGATCCCCAGCCGGCCAGGGAGCTACCCACATGGCACAGCAGACCTCTCCTGACTCGCCCGCTGCTCCCCTCAGCAGTGTGTTTCAGTCAGTCTGCCTGTTCTGCTCCCCACTCTGTCTCTGGTGAATCCTCTCAATCCCCAGCACCTCTGGCCTGTACCCCAGATCTTGTATGCATAAATAAATAAATCTTTAAAAAAAAAAGAGGAAGGTTTGGAGAGAGGAACAGCAGCCATGCACACTGAGACCAGAAGGAACTTGGAATGTTTGAGGCCGAGCACAGAGGCCAATAGGACTCCAGTGGAGGGGAGGAAGACTATAAGTGGCAAATGTGTCAGAGGTCAGCAAAGCTAGACTAGCAGGGCCTGTGGCGTCCATTCTTTTTCTCTGTGTCTGACAAAAGACCATGGAGGTTTTGTGCAGACAAGTGACAAGACCTGGCTTGGGTTTACAGGGATCATTCTGGCTGCTAATAGAGAGCAGGTGGCTGGCAGCAGAGAGGGGCAGGGAGGTCTTCGGAAGGTCAGGAAGACAAAGGTAGCAACTAGGGCATTAGCTGTGGAGGTCGCTAGGAACAATGGATTCTGATGTATTTTGAAAATTGAGCTGAGTGGATTTTCTAGTGGAATGGAGGTGGGGGTGAGGAATGAGGAGGCAAGTGCGAGTCCAGGGTTCATCTCCTGAGTGGATGCCGCAGGGGAAATTAAGAGCTCTGTGTGCAGGCCTCCCTGGTTGAGCGCAGTGCCATGAAGCTGTCTGCAGCCTCTGCAGCGCAGGTTCAATTCCCGCCGGCCAGGGAGAGTCCCACACGGCGCAGCAGACCTCTCCTGTCGTGCCCGCTGCTCCCCTCAGCTGTTTTTGGTCCTTCTGCCTGTTCTGCTCCCCGCCCTGTCTCTGGTGGGTTCTCTCACACTCCCTTGCCTCTGACCACATGTACCCCAGCTCTTGTATGGATAAATAAATCTTAAAAAAAAAAAAAAAAAGAGTTCTGTGTGGGACATGTGACGTTTGAGGGGTCTATTTGCCACCCCAGTGGAGACATTGTGTGAGCGGCTGGAGATGTGAGTCTGGAGTGGGGTGAGGGAGACAGGGAGGGAGTCTAGAGACATGCACGCCATTGGTTTAGGGAGGGAACTGATGCTGAGGGAGAGAGGGGACAACTGGAGAAACGTAGGGAAGAAGGGAAGGCGAGTGAGCACTGAGCCCGGGGCCTCCACCATGGATGTATCCCGAAGAGGATGCTGAATTAGGCCATGAGGTTGAAAAGAGGAGGGAAGAGTGGACCAGGTAGTGGGGTATGCACACACCAGGGAATGCAGAGAAGCAGGAAAGAACACATGCAAGTTCGAGAAGCACTGACTTAAACCACTACTGCTCAAACTTGGTTGTATTTTTGAATCACTGGGTTTTATTTATTTATTTTTAAAGATTTATTTATTTATGCATACAAGAACTGGGGTACAGGCCAGAGGTGTGGGGGATGAGAGGATTCACCAGAAACAGAGTGGGGAACAGAACAGGCAGACTGACTGAAAACACTGCTGAGGGGAGCAACGGGCGAGTCAGGAGAGGTCTGCCTTGCCATGTGGGTAGCTCCCTGGCGGGCTGGGGATCAAACTCGTACTGCAGAGGCTGTGGATAGCTTCATAGGTTGTGTCTTAACCCCTTGTGCCACCAGGGAGGCCCACATTCACTAGTTTAAAGAACATTAATAAAAGTGGTCTACTACCTTATTTCTTGATTTCCTCACCTATATTTTTACGGAGTGTTCTGACACTGAGCTAGGAACAATAAACAAAATTTACATTGTGATGGGAATTTCTGCCTTTAAAGGAACTTGTATTTTAGCAAAGATCTTTGGATTTTTCCATTTAGACAAGCATAAAACAAATCAACTAAATGAAAAAATTAACAATTAATTGATCAAATAAATTAAAAACAGAAAAGTAATAGAAGACTCTACTCTTTTCTGTGTCCTTCATTAAATAATTAACTACTTAACATTTAATATATTCCATACACTATCACATCCGCATTTACATTTCATGTGTGCCTTTTATGGCACACTCAGACAAATGGCCACCCAAAAACCCTTTCTCTATTTTCTACTGTTTACTGTTGAAAAGTGAAGAAACCAAAACTTCACTTTCCCAGACTCCCTTCCAGTTACAAGTGACCTGTCTTTGCCTAGTTAAAACCAAGGAGACATCTATTACAGGGAGTTGGGGGTACTCCCTCTTAACAAAAGGAGAGAGGTCACAAAACCAGCTCTGTCTTATCATCTTGGCTTATACCCTGTTCCCAAGTTTTAAACCTCATCATGCTTGGAGTACTAGATTCCAGGGGCATGACAGCCATCCTGTAACCTTGAGGCAATAAGCCTAAGGACTAGAAAATAAATTCTGATAATGGTCAATCTTCAATTACATCAGAGAGACTGCTGAATCTACCCTGGAGCTACCCTGAAATCTAACTCCCCAAATAAATGCCTTTATAGTTGGTGGCTCTCAAAGTTAGTGATTAAGTTATCACATTAAACTCACCTGGGAATGTTTTAAAATTTCTGATGTCCAGGCCACGCCCATACCTGTAAAATCAGTATTTCTGAGAGGACTGGAGTAGGTAGGACTGTACCCAAGCATCGTATGTTTTAAAAACCCAGTGATTCAGGGCCTCCTTGGTGGTACAAGGGGTTCAGTCTCAGCACTATGAAGCTATCCTCAGCCACTGCAGCACGAGTTCAATCCCCGGCCAAGATGCTAACCCACATGGCACAGCAGACCTCTCCTGACTCACCAGCTGCTCCCCTCAGCAGTGGATTTCAGTCAGTCTGCCTGTTCTGTTCCCCGCTCTGTCTCTGGTGAATCATCTCACCCTCCACTCTCTGGCCTGTACCCCAGTTCTTGTATGCATAAATAAATAACTCTTTAAAAAATTAAAAAAAAATAAACTAGTGTTCAAAGCAAATGCACATTAAAACCCTTAGAATTTTGCATACTCTTAACACAGAAATTCCACTCCTGAGAAATAGTCCTAAGGAAGTAATCATGTATCCATTTCAGAAATGGTCATTCATAGGGCCTCCCCTGGTGGTACAGGCGGTTGAGCTCAGCACTGTGAAGCTGTCTGCAGCCTCTGCATTGTGGGTTCAATCCCGGCCAGCCGGCGAGGATCCCACATGGCGTGGCAGACCTCTCCTGTCTCACCTGCTGCTCCCCTCAGCAGTTTATTTAATCAGTCTGCCTGTTCTGTTCCCCACTCTGTCTCTGGTGAATCCTCTTACCCTCCTGCACATCTGACCTGTATCCTAGTTCTTGTGTGCATGAATAAATAAATCTTTAAAAAAAAAGTCATTCATGAACTGTTTATAAAAGTTGGAAATAACCTAACTGTCCAGTGAGAGTGGCATTGTTGGATGATAAAGTCATACAGTCATAAAATTTTATGGAATACTAAACAGCCATTAAAAATGATAGTGTTGCATCACCCAAAGCAGTGATAGTGAAGGCAAAGATAAACAGCTGGGACTACATCAAATTAAAGAGCTTCTGCACAGCAAAAGAGACAATAACAAAAACTAAAAGAAACCCCACCAACTGGGAGAACATTTTTGCACACAACACTAATGATAAAGGACTGATCACAAAAATCTGCAAAGAGCTGATGAGACTCAACAACAACAACAACAAAAATAATCCAGTCAAAAAATGGGCAGAAGAGCTAAAAAGAAACTTCTCTGAAGAGGAAATGCAAATGGCCAACAGGCATATGAAAAAGTGTTCACCATCACTCGTAATCAGGGAAATGCAAATCAAAACTACCATGAGATACCATCTCACACCAGTGAGAATGGCACATATTAAAAAAACTAGCAACAACAAATGTTGGCGAGGATGTGGAGAAAAAGGAACTCTTCTGCACTATTGGTGGGAGTGCAAACTGGTCCAACCACTATGGAGAGCTGTGTGGAGATTTCTGGACCTACTAAACATAGAGCTTCCATATGATCCAGCAATTCCACTCCTAGGTATTTACCCAAAGGACACAGAAACATCAACTCCAAAGAGCACCTGCACCCCTATGTTTATATCAGCACTGTTTACAATAGCTAAGCTTTGGAATCAACCCAAATGCCCAAAAATAGATGACTGGATCAAGAAGACGTGGTACATATACACCATGGAATATTACTCAGCATTCAAAAAAGATAAACACATGCAATTTGCAGCAACATGGACGGCGCTGGAAGGGATCATGCTCAGCGAAATAAGCCAGAAAGAGAAAGAAAAATACCGGATGGTCTCACTCATAGCAGGAATCTAGAAAACTTAAATAAGGGACCAGGAAAATGAATAACTATAAGAAAGTGAAAATCAAAATCAACAAAAACTATGAACCAGAGACACTTTTTGGGTAAATATGTGGGTAAACATCTTTCCTGTATTTTAAATTATGTTGGAAGATAATTGAAACCTTAAAGAAAAATAATAATTTATTGTAGAATTTATTACATATATAGAAATAAAATGTAGGATGCTAATAGCACCAAGCGATGAGAAAAAAAATAAATAAAAATGATAGTGTTGCATAGTATTTGATAGTATGGGAAAATGTACACAATAGATACATTAAGTGAAAAAAGTAGTTTGTAAAGCAATACATACAATAATCACACTTTCATTTTTTAAAGTATATTTATTTTAAGAAGAAAAAAATAACATAAGGAGGTATTACAACATTATTGTCTTTCTGGATGGTAGGATTATGTAAGGTTTTAATTTTTCATTTTAACTCATCTATGGTAAATGCATCTCATTTGCTATAAGAAAAGAAGTTAGAATTACTTGGCCCAACAGCATAACTTGTGTATCTAGGACTCTGATTAGGATCCAAGCTTCCCTTTCTCCCATCTTCTCCCTACCCCCAGGCTAGGGAAGAGGCCTTCCCCCTACCCCCTATGTTGGTGAAGGCTTCTTGGAGACAAGGCCCACTTGGCTAAGTTTTTGTTTTGGTGGAAACTCTTACTATTTCCATTGTCTGACTTGAGAGTGTTCAAATTATTCATCTTAATTAAGTGCAGCCTAGGTATTATTTTGACAGACTCTTCCCCAGTTGCCTCTTCTTTGTTTTAGAAGCCAAGAAAGAACAGGCTTTAGAGGGAGGGCAGCTTCCTGCCTGCTGTACTGGTGCCTGAAAGGCAAGAGCTGACTGTCAGGATGGCACCAGGCCGACCAGCTTTCCTACTTTAGCAGGCTCTTTAGAGTCTTGACATCTGCAAAAATGGTTTCTTTGCAGCTGGTAACTGTCTTGGTCTTGAAGTGAGTCAAATAACATCCCTGAACTAAGTAGATCAAGTGCTGGTTTTCTGAGTAGATATTTATCCATTTAACAAGTGTGTAGTTCTACCATGGTCTGTTGCTGGGGGAAGCTGAGAACAGACAACAAAGGCCCCTCTCAAGGGGTTTGTGATATAGCCTGGGGGGAGGGAGCACAACAAATTAATCAGCCAACAATAATGACAAATAAAGCAATGGCAGCGACCAGCAGGTACAAAGAAGAAACTAGATGGTTTGTGGGGTAAAAGAGCAAGTATAGTATACACAGGTGACCACAGGCAACCTCGCAGACCTGGTAACATTTGAACTGAGCCCCCAGCAAACATCCAACCATGAGCAAATCTCAGGGTACAATGTTCTAGACAGAAAGAGGGAAAACTAGGAGGTCTTATCCTGTGATAAAATCTCATAAAAAGATGAGAGGACTAAAAATTAAGGACATTTTCGTGACTACCTACCTACCTACCTACCTACCTATAAATCTATCAATCTGAATTTATAGTCATTTTTATGACAGTAACATACAAACATGTAGATTGCTGAATTGTTTTCTGAAGTGAACATATATAAGACCATGTGACCAGCGTCCACAGTCATTATCCCTGCTAGTGTCTTTCAGAGGCCTACAGGATGGGAAAAAGGACTTCAAAATTTCCATCTTTGGTATGATTTGAATTTTTTACCTAGAATATATATCATCTTTATAGTTTAAAGCAATCTGATACTTAAAACATTGGTGATGAGCAGGGTGATAGATACATCACTTTAGTATTTTAAATATACTGTATGTATTATATAATTTCCATCGTATATATGAAATACTTTACACTAAAAACCTGTTTTTAATAAAGTACATTAAATCATAAACCAAAAAGGATCTATAAATGTCACAGTTTTACACACATGCATGGATTGACAAGTATTTCTCTCTAACATTTTTACTTCTTTATTTGGGTTCAGCCTCTGATTTGCTCTGGTTTTAGATAAGTCACTTTACCCTCTGTAGGTTTCAGCTTTTTGTCAAATGAGAAGAAAGATTTAATCAGCCATTCTAGTTCACTATCAGAATTGTCTAGGGGATGAAATAAAATAGTAAATGGGAAGGCATTCTGCAAATTGTTAAATGCAATAACTAGTACTGAGAAAAGAGAATTGGGGAAGATTTTTCATCTTACTAAGATCAGCAGCTTCTTGAGGCAGCCTACCTGGCCTCTCCCATTCACTCTGATCTCTTCTTTCTCTACATTCTCCCTCAAACGTTCTGAAGTCCAAGTCTACACAATGTGTGATCCTTTCATTTTTTTTTTTCAATTGACGATCATCTCCTCTAGAGGATGGTCCAATGAGGCATGACATCCTGGTGGTGAGATTATAGGCATTTGTGACCAGGTAGAGAAGAGACCATTTGGGAGAAAGGGTGGTTTTTTCAGATTCTAGAACTTACAGAGCTGGATGTGTTAGGAAGAACTTCAAATTGGGTTTTAGAATAACCTAATTTGGTTTTTCAGCAGCTGGTTCTGAGCATGTTAACATATTCACTTTCCTGATTTCAGTTCCCTGAGTCATGGGACTCAACAGGGCAGGAATGCTTGCCCTGCTTCATTATGGTGTTTTGGGGATTTGGTGAACCAATTTATTTTTAAAAAATTCAAAATAGTGAGGCTTTGTAGAAATACAAGGGCCTATTGCTGCTATTTAATGACTTCGGGTGTGCCCAGCAATATCCCACAGTGAGACTCACACAGTGCTTCTTTACTGAGGCTGGAGGGAAGGGATTCCTCTCATCAGTCCCAAGTATCAAGGGCAGAACCTGAGCTTTGACTGTAGGAAGAAATCAGTTTACACCTTAGTCCTGCCACTTACCACCTGCAAGTTACTAAACTCCCCTGTGGTCAATGTCACCAATTTTCATCGATATTCAGTATTTCTCCCTTTCCTAGCACATAGACATCTCAGCCTTCTTGCAGTTGCGTGGGGACATGGGACTAGATCTGGCCAGTTAAGTATAGCGGAAATTCACTTCCAGGCTGAGTAAGATATCCTCATATGTTTCTCCAGTCTTTTACTTCCATGGCCATGGCAGTTGGTGTAGGTGGGGGTGGGGGTGTCTTGTGTTAGTATGATGGATCAAAAGATCAAAGCAGCCAGGATCATTGAGTTACTGCATGGAAGGCTACTGTGGGAGTAGGAACTACCCTCTAATCATACAAAACCACTGAGAGCCTTGGGGTTGTTTTTTACAGCAGCACCACCTAATCTATCTAATACACAATCTGAGTCTCAGTTTCCCCTCCTCTAGGAGAATAGTACCTATTCACATAGTTGTAAAGATTTTTTTTTAAATTTAAATCTTTTTATTTTATTTTATTTATTTATACAAGCACTGGATACAGTCAGAAGCACGGGAGGGTGAGAGAATTCACCAGAGCCAGAGCGGAGAGCAGAGCAGGCGGACTGACGAAATACATAGCTGAGGGGAGCAGCGGGCGACAGGAGAGGTCTGCCACGCCATGTGGGACCCTCGCCCTGTGGCCGGGGATGGAACCGGCGTTGCAGAAGCTGCGGGCATCTTCGCAACCCAGCACTCAACTGCTGCACCACTGTGGAGGCCCCACATAGTTGTAAAGATTTAATGAAATAATGTGCCAAGCTCTTAGCTCAATGTTGCTCATGGAAAAAGCTCACTAAATGTTCCATTGTTACCCTCGCCTAGTAAGGTGGTCATTCTTGGCAAAGGCAGACAAAGCCACCGACCAGACCTTCCCATGGACGCCTAGAGCATAGCAATGAGGTCAGAAGTTCCTTGTGGAGGCAGACACACAATCCTTATTAAGCAGCAGATATTATGAGTTCTGTCTCTCCACGCTTTCCATTTGTTTCCATGTAAAGCCTAGGGCCTTAATTTGGGGTTGTTGAGAGATATGGTACTGACAGTCCCTGACATCAGTCTTCCATGTGCAACAAGATGTAGCAACTCCACTTTCCCACCACCACAGCCACCAAAAGGCCTCTACCGGCTGAGGTGGGGAAGGGAATGGTCGGAGGGTGTGAGGGAGCCCTCCTGCCTCAATCACCATGAACTGTCCATGCAGAGGGGCCTCTGACCTCACCAAATCCACACCTTGACTATCACAACACAAAATTATAACAATAAATAAATAAAAACTCTGGGCCATGGGTACATTTTTTACTTTGAAAGGACATTTATAGAAATGGTGTAGTACTAGGGGCAAAATGTGAACACAAGAGCTTGACACAGAGAAACACAGCCCCTGGAAAAGCCCCTTTTCCTTGTTCGTGATGGCTGGGTGTGTCTGAAGCACCATTCTGGGGGGTTGAGGGGTGGGGTTGCAATCAGGATGAAACTTCCAGTTGCAGGAAAAGCGATTTCTTGAATTCTATGGGGAGGGAAAAGAGAGGTTTTTTAAAAAAAGCCCTTAGTCATTTAAATCAGGTTAGAGAAATATTTTCTGTAGTCAGTGACTCAGGATTTCTCCCCTGGACACCTTCCCCACCAACTCCCACCCTACACACACACACACACACACACACACACACACAAAGATGGGGGCCACTTGGAAAAGTTTGTAGCCTAACCTTTGAAAACTCAAAAGAAATTCAAGTTCATTTTCAAAATCTAGGTCTGGCTGTGCTAGAGCCTGGTCCTACCTCAACCCTGCTACTGACCCACAGGTGTTGTAGTTAGACGAGTGGTGAGCTATCCCAGATGGATCAGGAAAATGGATTCCACTCCCAGCATTCCATTATAAAAAACAGATGATTCCTTTCTCTGAAATGGCGAGCACCTCCAGAAATCCACCCTTGTCCCCTCTTTGTTCCAAAGTAAACACTTGCCTTGGCTTCTGTTCTCATGCCTAGACGTCTCTACAAGAATGGAACTTCTGAGCCAAGACCCTGGGACTTGAATTTGAGTGGAGGTCAACAAATCTATGTGTGATCTGTGACCACAGAGTGGTGGGACTGGATTCATACCCAAATGGACCAGACATACACATCCAAATAAGCATTTTCCCATTCAAAATAGTCATCTAGGTACTTAGAGTTGACTTCAAGGGTGATAAGAATAAGGTATCAAAATTTGCAGAGCATTTGTCAAATGTTAGACTCTATGCCAAGAGCTTAGTTTTATTTCCCATTTGACCTTCACAATCCCATTAACAGACAAGGAAACTAAGGTTCAGGAGGTCAAGTCACCTCACTGCTGAGTGGTAAAGCTGAGAAGCCTTTTACTCCAGAGTTAGAATGACTTTCAGACTTGAATAAATCTTGTCCTTTCAAATACTCACAGATGGCCTGACCATTCCCCTTCACTCAGGTTCAAGTAGTGAAATCAGGAGATTTCACCTTCCTTATTTCATTGAAGTATCATCCCAGGATGAACATGGGGGCTGGTGATCATAACCAATTTAGGGTGGAGGCCAGAGATGCTCAGAGAGGTAGCGTAAAGGACTTGGTTTTTGGAGATGGCCAAAAAAATTTGGTCAAACATTATTCTGGGTATTTTGGGGAGGGTGCTTCTGGGTGGGGTTAACATATATTTATTTTTTTAAAGATTTATTTTTTATGCACACAAGAACTGGGGCACAGGCCAGAGGTGTGGGGGGTGAGAGGATTCACCAGAGACAGAGTGGGGAGCAGAACAGTCATATTGACTGAAATACACTGCTGAGGGGAGCAGCAGGCGAGACAGGAGAGGTCTGCTTCGCCATGTGGGTAGCTCCCTGGCTCCTTGGCAGGCTAGGGATCGAATTCATGCTGCAGAGCTTCATAGTGGATAGTGGATAGCTTCATAGTGCTGTGCTTAAACCCCTGTGCCTCCAGGGAGGCCTGGGATTAACAGCAGACAGGGTGAAGCAGATTGCCCTCCTTATTGTGGATCAGCTCTTCTGATCAGCTGAAGGCCTGGACAACAACAAAAACGAGATCCTCCTCTTCCTTCCTGATAGCCTTTGCATTGCAGTGTTGACTTTGGGATAGAACTGAATGAACATTGGCTCTCCTTGGGTCTTAACCTCATCAGCCTTCAGACCGAAACTACACCATCAGCTCTCCTGGTTCTCAGGTTTCCTTTTCAGACTCAGACTAAAACTACAGATAAAGTCTCCAGCTTGCAAGTTACTCTGCATATCCTGGCTGTAGGGTAAGGAAAAATGTCAGGCTTTTCTGCCCTCCCGCCATCAGGATAGATGATGGATCCTTGAGGTCCTGAATGCATGCCTGATGGCGGCACCTGGAATAGGGTGTGGGCATAGGTAGATGGGATTCACCTGGGCTAAGACTGCTTTTAAGGTCGGCGTCACGGAGACGCCAGTAGAAGCCAAGAAGTCGAAGCAGAAGCCGAAAGAGAAGCTGAGAAGCAGCAGAACGAACGCCAGAGAGCCCAGATAGAGTGAAGACTTGCTCCCAGCCCCCCCCCCCGCAGTCAGCACCCCTGCCTGCCATATGCCTGGTGAACCCCAATAAAAGACCTGCAAAAAACCACGGAGGTCTCATCAGCTCTTTGCAGATTTTTGTGATCAGTCCTTTATCATTAGTGTTGGGTGCAAAAATGTTCTCCCAGTTGGTGGGGTTTCTCTTTGTTTTTGTTATTGTCTCTTTTGCTGTGCAGAGACTCAACAACAACAAAGAAAATAACCCAGTCAAAAAATGGGCAGAAGAGCTAAAAAGAAACTTCTCTGAAGAGGAAATGCAAATGGCCAACAGGCATATGAAAAAATGTTCAACATCACTTGTCATCAGGGAAATGCAAATCAAAACTACCATGAGATACCATCTTACACCACTGAGAATGGCACATATTAAAAAAACTAGCAACAACAAATGTTGGCGAGGGTGTGGAGAAAAAGGAACTCTCCTGCACTGTTGGTGGGAGTGCAAACTGGTCCAACCACTATGGAGAGCTGTGTGGAGATTTCTGGACCTACTAAACATAGAGCTTCCATATGATCCAGCAATTCCACTCCTAGGTATTTACCCAAAGGACACAGAAACATCAATTCCAAAGAGCACCTGCACCCCTATGTTTATAGCAGCACTATTTACAATAGCTAAGCTTTGGAAACAACCCAAATGCCCAAAAATAGATGACTGGATCAAGAAGATGTGGCACATATATACCATGGAATATTACTCAGCATTCAAAAAAGATAAACACATGCAATTTGCAGCAACATGGATGGCGCTGGAAGGGATCATGCTTAGCGAAATAAGCCAAAAAGAAAAAGAAAAATACCGGATGGTCTCACTCATAGCAGGAATCTAGAAAACTTAAATAAGGGACCAGGAAAATGAATAACTATAAGAAAGTGAAAATCAAAATCAACAAAAAACTATGAACCAGAGACACTTTTTGGGGGGTGGGGGCCGGGAGGGGAGGGATTGGGGTCAGAATGGGGCATGTGCAGTTGTATGGGGGAATATAAAAATAAAATTTATTATTTAAAAAAAAAAAGAAATGAAAATAAAGGTTAGCTCATGAATTCTAAAAAAAAAAACAAAACCAAACCACGGAGGACTCTGACTCCTCCTTTACCTAGTCTGCATGGGATCAGAGAACCTGCACTGTGTCCTGTCCTGCCTTTACACTGGCTTACCCACCTCCATAATCATGGGAGCTGAATCCTAATAAATTTCTTTCTCTCTGCATATGCATCGACTGGTTCTGTTTCTAAGGAGAACGTTGACTGAGACACCTTCCTCATAGCGAGTGCTAACAGCCCCGTTTTACGGATGGAGAAAATGTTTTAGAGTCAGGGCCAGTGCTGCCCGTGACTCAGGCATACACTGTCCTGCCCGCTCTAGCAGTGCCTTCTAGCTCTTGCTCACCCTCCCTCTGCCCTCCACCTTCCTTCCCCTCTGTCCTGTGCATTCTTCCACCTTGTCCAGGTGGAAGCTCCAGCTCCATCTCCCTCCGCACTTGGGTCAGCAAGTGCCTGGAACTAGGATCTGAGATTCTTCCCTGGTTCTTTCATAAGGAACAGGACAAACAGATATTCACTGGGGAGTTCATCGCCGTCACTGGCTTTTCCTGGTTCTGCATTCACTTTCTTTCCTAACAGTTGAAAATATTTCAGAACACATTCTTCCATTTGGTTGTTAAGCTACACCATTGCTTGCAGAGAAAGCTATGTTTTCTGAAGACTGCATTTTTAAATTCTCCGTTTCTTTTCCCACCTCCTTGCACATTCCTTTCTCATTTCAGATAATCGCCTGCTGTCCGCAGGTTTATTTCCAAAACAATTCAGGAAAAGGTGTTGAGCCCACACATTTTGACCTACACATTTCCCAAAATGTTTCAGAAATATCCATGGGGAGAGAGCAGCTTTTTCTTGGCCATTGGCTGTGTAGTTCTGGTGTAATAGCAAATGTATTCTAGTTTTTAGATGTTGGAAAGAGTGGAAGAACAAAGAAGAGGAAAGAAAATAAGAGAGAAACCAAGAGCAACACCCAACAATCAAGTTTATGTGTATATTATGGTAATAATTCTGCAAGAACAGCTTGTACTCAAGAATAACTTTATCTCCAGCCAACCAGGAGCAGGAGATACCAGTAACAACAGCAAGCCATGCACTAACTACCAAATTATATTTACCCAGGTTTTTTTTCACCCTTAGTATCTGAAAGCACTTTTCTTTTTAATGCTCTTACTGTTAATAATCTTCCTTCCGAGCACATACCATGTTCCCAAGTGGAGGGATCAGTGGAGGGATTTGTTTGGGATTATTGCCAAACAAATCAGCAACAGATCAGTGGAGGGATTTGTTTGGGATTATTGCCAAGATAGGAGTCAATATTTTTTTTTTAAGATCTATTTATTTTATACACACAAGAACTGGGGTATCGGTCAGAGGTGCAGGGGGAGAGGGGGTGTGAATGTGAGAGGATTCACCAGAGACAGAGTGGGGAAGAGAACAGATGGATTGACTGAAACACACTGCTGAGGGGAGCAGCAGGCAAGACAGGAGAGGTCTGCTGCGCCATGTGGGTCTCCTCCCTGGCCAGGGATCTAACTTGTGCTGCTGCAGAGGCTGTGGATTGCTTCACAGTGCTGTACTTAACCCCTTGTGCCACCAGGGAGGCCTAATAGGAGTCAATATCTTTGAGGCCTAGACAGTGTCCTCATGAGTTTTCTCTTCAAGGCAAGCACTTGGGAACATGGTATTAGGCTGCGCCAACATGGGTTTATAGGGAATGTGGAGGAGGGCTTTCCAGAAGGCAGGAACATGGAACAGGGACCTAAAGAAAAGACTTGTGGGAGGGTGTACCAAGAGGGCTATGAGGTAATGTTCCCAGAGTCCTCCAGCCCTCTGTTCGAAGGACCATTTAACCACGAATTATTATCCTGGCTATTATTTGTGTCTATAATAACAGCTATAACAATGGATGCTGCAAAGGTCAACCCTGGGGCTCCTGTTGCCTAATGCATTTAGTAAGGTTGGAGGCGGAAATGAGTTGATGAAGTTTGTTGTTGATCCAAACACGTTTCATCTGGCAGAGGCGGTGGGGGCCTGTGAGAAGCTCCAGATGGAGTTAATCCTCTGGATTCCAGGCAAGGTTGGCAGCTAAAATTTTACTTGAACATATTTAAGTTGAATGAATGAAGGCTCCTGTCAGCTTCTTTATGAGATGATGGACTCTGGATGGAGCCAGGAGGCTGGGATGGGTTGCAGGGAGTGGACACTTGCTCGCCTCAGGCCCCAGGCCCAGCTCTGTCATCACAGTGAGCATCTCATTAGTTGCAAAATCCTGGGCTCTGGCCTCCTGAGCAGTTGCTGGACCCACAGCGCCTGGTATGCCCCTTTCTGTTTGGTGTCATCTCAAGTCCCATCTGCATTGATTGATAGGATCTTCGTACTTCCACCTCTTCGTCCTACCTCAGAAAAAGAGCCCCTGAAGGGCCACCCAGTTAGAGCTAGGACCACAAGCTAGGCTGGAGGATTTCTAATTCATCCTGGATGTGGCCTGCGCCCAAACAGAGGCAGGTAAACAGCAGCCTGACAGCCCCCAGCTGGAGCTGCTAGGGGGGAGGTGGGGAGCCCAGGGGCATCCCAGCTCTCATTCACTCACTCTTGTGTCTGGGCGTGGGGACTGGCATCAGGTTCCAGTCACTTCATCCCTGGTTTCCTCATCTGGAAAATGGGTCACTTTAATCCCTGTGCCTGCCACATATAATGAGTACTCCATGAAAGGTAGGTAGCTTCACAAGAAGGGGCCAGACCCCCAAGAAGCTCATGGTCTCTGAGGGGAGCCAGATTCCCCAGTAATTGTATTCAGTGTGTATATACATGGGGGTTTGGGAGCGGAGGGAGGGGTAACCCACTAGCTAGCCTGGGCCATGCCACATCCCTGCTGGATGATGGTGAGTGTGCCGCTCATTGCTCTAAAGAAGTCTGAATCTTCTTATTTGTAAAATGGGGTCATATAAATAGCACATAAATTCAGGGTTTGGATTTATAACTTGGGCATAATCAACAGAAGTGCTTCATGCTCCACAGGCATCAAAAAGTGGTAATATCATTTTTGGGGTGGAGTCAGAGACCTTCACAGAAGTGGTGTTGGAGTTGGGTTTTAAGAGATGAGCAGGGCTTTAAAGGGAGGAGCTAGAACTTCAGAAACAAAGGCGTGGGTAAGTGGGGGTCTAGTCTACTCAGAGAAGAGCCAGCAGCTCAGAGGTTCTGAAGCAGGAATTTTGTGGGAAAGTGGCAGAGAGGTCTCCGGGAAATAGCTGGGATGGGCCTTGTGTGGATGTAAAGAAATTTGAACTGTCCAGGGTCTGGAGCTCTTTGAGCTTAGGTAGGACAGGATCAAATTGGCATTTGCAAGATGCACTGTGCTAGCACTTTCTTGGTTACTGGTTTTTGTTTTTATTTTTTTTAAGATTTATTTATTCATGCATACAAGAGCTGGGGCACAGGCCAGAGATGTGGGTGGTAAGAGGATCCACCAGAGACAGAGCAGTCAGAGTGACTGAAATACACTGCTGAGGGGAGCAGCAGGCAAGACAGGAGAGGTCTGCCTCCCCATGTGGGTTTCTCCCTGGCTGGTGGGGATCGAACTTGTGCTGCAGAGGCTGTGGATCACTTCATATTGTGGTGCTTAACCCCTTGCGCCACCAGGGAGGCCCTTGGCTACTGGTTTTTTGTTTGTTTTGTCAAGAGCCATGTTATAACAGCAATAATAAAACAGTGATAAACTCCTGGGTATCTATCAGAAGTGCCAGAAAACCAAACTCAGACTGGGTGTGGTAGTTTTAAACTAGGTCCACAAATTCTTTGATCCTGTTTCCTTCAAGAGATGGGGCCAGATTTCCCTCATCTTTGAGAGTAGGCTGGACTTAGTAACTCACTCCTAACAGACGGAGTAAGTACAAGTGACAATGAGCACTGCAGAGGTCATAAAAGGCAATCTTGTTCTCTCTGGGGTAGTTCACTCTGGGGGAAATCAGCTGCCATGTTGTGAGACCCCTCAATCAGCCTCTGGAGAGCTTCCAGAGGAACTGAGGCCTGCTGCAACAGCTGTGCAGGTGAACTATCCCATTAGGCCTTCAGAATCTTGCAAACCTCCAGAATGAAGTCCTAGGAGAGTCCCAAGTCAGCACCATTCAGCCCAGACCACACACAAATTCCTGCTCCAAGTTGCAAGATAATCAGTGTTTGCTCTTTTCAGCCACTAATTTTTTTATTATTATTTATGCATACAAAATCTGGAGCGTAGGCCAGAGGTGGAGGATGGTTAGAGTATACACCAGAGATAGAGTGGGGAGCAAAACAGGTGGATCTACTGAAATACACTGCTGAGGGGAGCAGCAATTGAGACAGGAGAGGTCTGCTGCACCTTGTGGATTAGCTTCCTGGCTGGGGATCGAACTCATGCCTCAATGGCTGGCAATAGCTTTATAGCACTAAGACTTAACCCCTGTGCCACCAGGGAAGCCCTCAGCCACTAAGTTTTATGAAAATGTATTATGCAGCATAAATAACAAATAGACTATCAGAGGGCAACCCCGGTATAAAATGGATTGCCTGACTGTGGGTCCTCAATCACATACTTAAGAGGGACTTATAATAATACTCAACTGCAGGCACACACACAAAAAGGTTAATAAAGGGTTTATTTACAAAAGAAGTGGAAATGAAGCAATGAATAACTCAGGGAGAAAGAGAGGAAGATAAATTGATGAATGCTTCCTACCAGTTCCACTGAGGTGGGACCCCAATAGCACACTGAGAGCTGGCGAAAAACCAAGAGACCCCCAAGACCCGTATTTCTGGTTTTATACCAAACCTGGCTGCTTAACTCCACCCTCAAGTCCCAGCAATCCTCTGTGGTGATGATGACGTTATGGAATTTGTAGTTCTTGGTGTCTTGGATATCTTTGGTCTGGAGTGGGGGTGGCATCTATAAAACCTATTTGTGGAGTTTGCTCAGGACAGCCTTTCCCCCTAACAATACCATCTTAAGCAAAAATACAGGGAATTAATTGATGCCCCTAGCTGAGAAGTTCAGAAGTTGGTACAACTTGATGCAGGAGATCAAAAGATGTTACTGAGGCTCAGTTTCTCTTCACCTCTTAGAAATGCCTTCCTCTGCAATTATTTTTTCCTCAGACCCCACGTGGTGGCTCCTGAAAGCTCCATATTCATCTCTTCCTTAATCTTGGACTCTCCAGGGAAAAGACAGTGCCTCTCTCCCAGGAGCACCAGCAAGAGCCCCATTCATTCTGATAGGCCCATTCCCAAACTAATTGTTATGCTCTGATTGGCCGATCGACATTGTTCAGCCTTGGTTAGGGGTGGGATTACCTACACACAGGCCTGGAGCTGAAGAGGTGCCTCCCCAGAGGAAAAGCTAGGTAGGGTTGCCAGGAAGGGGAAATGGTTGCTGGGCAGTGAAGCAACAGATGCTTATTATCCCGCATTAGCAGTGTACTTTTCTCTGAGCGTCTTGTGTGTGTTTTTCCATAGCAGTCACTGTGACCTGACTGTTCTTCCAGTGCTTTTGCTTCTTCACTCTTTTAGGTCATTTTTTATTAAAAAAGATTTATTTATTTATTATTATTTTTTTTATTTTTTTAAAAAGATTTATTTATACAAGCACTGGGTACAGTCAGAACCGCGGGAGGGTGAGAGAATTCACCGGAGCCAGAGTGGAGAGCAGAACAGGCAGAAGGACCCAAGTACAGTGCTGAGGGGAGCAGCGGGCGCAGCAGGAGAGGTCTGCGCGCCATGTGGGACCCTCGCCAGCAGCCGGGGATCGAACCTGCACTGTGGAGGCTGCAGGCAGCTTCGCAGCCCAGCGCTCAACCACTGCGCCACCGGGGAGGCCCAATTATTATTATTTTTAAAGATTTATTTATTTATGTGTACAAGAGCTGGGGTACAGGCCAGAGATGGAGGGGGTGAGAGGATTCACCAGACAGAGTGGGGAACAGAACAGGCAGACTGACGAAATACACTGCTGAGGGGAGCAGCGGGCGAGATAGGAGAGGTCTGCTACACAATGTGGGTAGCTCCCTGGCTGGCCAGGCATTGAACTCGTGCTGCAGAGGCTGTGGACTGCCTCATAGTGTGGTCCCCAACCCCTTGCACCACCAGGGAGGCCCCCAAAAAAGATTTATTTTTTTATGCATATGTGAACTGGGGTATAGGCCAGAGGTGTGGGGGATGAGAGGATTCACCAGAGACAGAGCGGGGAACAGAACAGGCAGATCGACTGAAATACACTGCTGAGGGGAGCAGCGGGTGAGACAGGAGAGGCCTGCTGCTCAGTGTGAGTTGCCTGCCTGACAGGGGCTCGAACTCTGAACTCAGAACTTGGAACCCGTGCTGCAGTGGCTGCAGACAGCTTCACAGGTTGCATTTTAACCCCTTGCGCCACCAGGGAGGCCCATCTCTTTTAGGTCTTAACTGTTAACCTACTCACTGAAACCTTCTCTGAATAACCCATTTAAACGATGTAATTCCTCTACTTCTCTCTGTGGTTTTGTGATTTATAGTATGAAATATACATTTGGTCTTGGCCATTTCTGGCACAGAGCTCATAAAACTCTTGGAATTTCCAGTGATGAGAGCAATAAAGGTATCTTGATAGTCATAATGTAACTGTGTAATCCCTATAGGAAGGGAAGTTCTGTGTTTCCTGCCCCACCTAGTAAAGGGTGGAGCTGAGTGATTGGAGGGGAAGCTAAAAAGAACTGGGAGAGAAGGCTGGGTGGGGAGGAAGAAGGCAGGAGGAAGGAAGGGGAGATTTGGAGGAGGCACGTGGAGCAGAGACATGTGACTTGTACTTGCTTCTTGGCCTTGAACTTGTGCAGGGACTTGGGAGACATGGAAGGAGACACTTGAAAGAGATGTGAGAGACTGGTAGGGAGGCTAATAATGGCAGCCTTTATCTTGACTTATTTTGATTTTGCTCTTTTCCTTCCAGATTTGCCTGGCCCCTTCTCCTTTCCTGTGGTTCTCCACCAAAAGGTGCCTTAGACTTGTGGGCCCTCAGTGGCCCCTCTTTGGGACACCCCTGTTTGGCTGGGATTTTTCCCACAAGGGGATGAATAACTTTGGGTGCTTCATTTGGAAACTATATTCTTTTTTTTTTTTTTTAAATTTATTTATTTATACAAGCACTGGGTACAGTCAGAAGCACAGGAGGGTGAGAGAATTCACCAGAGCCAGAGCAGGGAACAGAACAGGCAGACTGATGAAGTACACTGCTGAGGGGAGCAGTGGACGCAGCAGGAGAGGTCTGTCGCACCCTGTGGGACACTTGCCAGCGGCCAGGGATGGAACTGGTGCTGCAGAGGCTGCGGGCAGCTTTGCAGCCCAGGGCTCAACCGCTGTGCCACCAGGGGAGGCCCTGGAAACTATATTCTTTCTCTTTTCTCTCTACTGCACACTAGCATTGCATATTAAAGTTCTTTTCTATTGAAGATTTTATGCACTATGTTTTGTCTTTATGCAGCAGATGGCAGAATCCATTTTAAGCGGGCAGGTTTGGGGGTCCTGTGTGCCCACTAACATGAACAAAGCCCTTCAACCTCACCTGAATTGATATTAATGTGTGATTTTCACAAAGCACCAGAGAATGGGCTGGTGGCCCGGGGAACCAACCCTGTGGTTGGAAGGTTGGAACTTTCATTTTCTACCCCTGGAACTCTGGGAAGGAGAGAACGGCTGGAGATTGGATCAGTCACCAATGGCCAGTGACATAATCAATCATGCCATTATAATGAGTCCTCCATAGCTACTCCCCCACCACCACCACCAAAAGGGACAGGATTTGGAGAACTTCCCAGTTAGTGACTATGTGGAAATTCTGGGGAATGGAGCACTGGGAGAGGCATGGTGATCCCGCATGTCTTCTCACATACCTTGCCCTGCGCTTGTCGTCCATCTGGCTGTTCCTGAATTTATAATAAATCAGTAATCTAGTAAGTAAAATGTTTCTCTGAGTCTTGAGAGCCACTCCAGCAAATTAATCCAACTCAAGGAGGGGGTTGTAGGAACGTCTTATTGATGGTTGGTCAGCAGTGCATGTGCCGACATAGACTTGTGGTTACCATCTCAAGCATGTAAGACTGAGCCTGTAGCCTTAGCACTAGGCAGAGAGTGTCAGGACAGTGACGGATTGTAGGATATCCAGCTGGTGGCAGAGAAGTGCTTGATGAAGTGAAGAAACTTACACATTGACTCCCCATACTCCCTATCCTGTGTAATTTTTTTTTAACCTTAACACTTATGTTATTTTATTTATTTATCTAATCAGTCTTTCCCATTGGAATATAAGTTCAATAGGTGAAGGATTTTTGTCCATTCTGGTCATTGCTATGCTTTTTTGCGTGCATCAGTGTCTGACACATAGTAGGTGCTCAATAAATAATGGTTAGTTGGATGAATGAATGAGTGTTCACAGACATCCTGTGAAGCAAATGGGAGGAAGGTGATTCTCCTGCTATGGATAAGGACCTTGCAACTTAAGAAAAGGATCCTGTTGGCAAGAAGATTAAAAGATTTTTTTAACTTTAATTGTTGAGTGTTAATGAGAAAACAGCAGAGGAGAGCTTAATGCATGACAGTGTGTTCCCACCAAGTGAAAGTTAAATGATGCCCTGATTCAGTGGTTCAAATAGAGAAAGTAGTAGACTTGAGTCATTGCCTGGCACATGGTGACACAGGCATCCTACAGGCAAGAGAACCACCTGCTCTATCACAGTCAGAGCTTACATCATGCTGGGAGTAGCGCTTTTGTTTCAGTAAATAGCAACAACCACACTTAAATTAGTATGACTAAAGTTAAATCTTACTGGTTTTATAGTTTTTTCTAAATTGAATTTTTAACTTGCTTTGATTTTATTGTTGATTGCAAACCTAAAACCTTAAGAAGTTTGGGCCTCCCTGGTAGTGCAAGGGGTTAAGATGCAACCTATGAAGCTGTCCGCAACCTCTGCAGCTCGAGTTCCATCCCTAGCCAGCCAGGGAGCAACCCATGTGTGCAGCAGACCTCTCCTGACTTGCCCCGCTGCTCCCCTCAGCAGTGTACTTTGGTCAATCTGCCTGTTCTGTTCCCCACTCTGTCTCTGGTGAGTCCTCTCACCCACCCCCATCTCCCACACCTCTGGCCTATACCCCAGCTCTTGCATGCATGCATAAATAAATCTTTAAAAAAAAAGAAGTTTATAGCAATTTTATGTTTGCACAGTTAATGGTTAAAACAAATATTAAGGGGCCTCCCCAGTGGCGCAGCGGTTGAGTGCTGGGTTGGGAAGCTGCCAGCAGCCTCTGCAGCACCGTTCAATCCCCGGCCACCAGGCAAGCATCCCACACGGCCCGCAGACCTCTCCTGCTGCCCGCTGCTCCCCTCAGCAGTGTACTTCGGTCCTTCTGCCTGCTCTGCTCCCCGCTCTGGCTCTGGTGGATTCTCTCACCCTCCCGCACTTCTGACTGTACCCAGTGCTTGTATAAATAAATAAATAAATAAATCTTAAAAAAAAAATTAAGTAACTTTGTGAGAATCTGTATCCTTTATAAAGGAACTTACTTAATATTCAAATTGAGAAACACTGTTGCAAACACTCACACCCTTTTGTCACTGGCATAGAAGAAGGAGTCCTAGAAAGATGTTCTTAGACCAGGACTCAGAGCTTAGAGACCATGCCGTGAGCCCATACTCTCATTTTGCAGGTGAAGAAACTAAGGCCCCAGCAATCCTTTGCCTGGTGCTGGTGCCAGTGCCAGTGCTGGTGCTGGTGTGCTAGCTGAGGGCTCAGGGTGAATAGTTGTCAGGGAGCTCCCTGACCTCAGGGCTCTCTCTCTGACATCACCCTGCTGCCTAGATAAGGGCACCTGCTCCCCAAAAGCTATTCCCTCATTTCTATGGAAGTGATCTAGGCAGGCCTCTAGGACAGAGCTTCTGTGGAAGACCCTGGGACCTAGTTGCAAAGGACTGGGAGGAGCTTGGATTCCTCAGATTCCCTGGGAACTCACTCCCCCAGCCTGGAATCTGCTTGACAACACTCAAAGGGGTTTGGGGGAGGGGAGCACATTACTCAACAGGAATTTCCCTGCTGTGATTTGGGTGTCCTGCTCCAGTATTTGCTGGGAACTAGAGATAGCTGGGAGCCAGCTGCCAGGGCTCCTTGGAGGGCTCAGGATGAACAGATACAGGCATGACTATCTCTTGCTCATAGAGCTGACCTCAGAGTAACTGTCTGAGGTGGTGATTTCTGTGGGCCCTGCTTAGATTTGACTCCTGGAATTGGAGGGAGAGATAGAAGAAATAAAGAACATCACACAGGTCAGTTGTTCAATCGCATGAGATATGAGTCTGCCAGACTTTCACTAGAGATCCTGCCACAGGGAAACTGCCAGCTTCTTCTTGGCCTGTGACAGGAAGGGCAGGAACTGGCTCCAAGGCAAGCCTTTGACTAATACTTGCGCTGGTGTTGGTGTGTACGCTGAGGACATAGGCCCAGTGACCCCTGAGAGGTGCTGGTGGGGACATATGCGGGAGAGGGCCAAGTCAGTTTCCAATACTGGCTTCTTGGGAAGTCAGAGGACTAAGGAAATGCTTGTGTGAACTATGGCAAAGGATTGTCCTCTCAGGGCTTCTACCGGCTAGTAGGAGAAACTGAAGTACAGAGACAGAATTTGACTGATGCCATTTGTCATTGAGCAAAGATTGAACCGGAGTACCTTTTGTATCCTAGGACCTATGTTTAGGCTGGGTGGGGGACAAGGAGGGGTGACACCCACACAGGGATGTTAGGAGATAAAATGTGGACAAAGGACAGAAAGAAAGCCGAGGATGTTATCTCAGAACAAATGGTGTGCTAGGGAGCTCAGGGGAAGGCGAGTTCATGATTAGACTGCTACTGGCACTGGGACCAAAACTGAGGTCTTTGGCCTTTGAGCTAGAAACCCAAGAAATCATAGGGATTTTCTCTCCTCCTTCTAGCCTATGTGTTTGCTCTTTGAAAAAGCCCCACAAGGAAACTACTACCACTAGGGTATAATGTTAGTGGTTCAGGACACAATGAAGGAAATCCCCAGATCTCTGGGCTGGGAGGTCCGTGGTGCTTTTAGTATCTAGAATCTTGTGGAGCCTACTTCCCAAAGATCTTGCATGGTCAGTTACATACAGATGGATAAGAAAAAGAACTTGGGAGAGTTGAAGTAGTGGCCTGCTGCTTGCTAGGCACTGAGCTCTAGTCTGCATTCTTTATGTCATTTCACCTGTCCATGGAGTTTATTTCCCTGCTCTGAGACTGTGCCCTGCGGATGTGTGAATTCGAGGGGAAGAAGCCCACTGGCCAGACCAGGTCAGGGAGGGCGAGGGCTCCTCCCTCAGTCTCCTTGCACTCTACCTGGCAGATCATGGGTGCCTGAAAAGAATTCCCAAGACCTCATAGACTTACTAAGTCGTTCTTCTTCCCAAGGGAAATAGAGTCATTTACTCCAGAGCTAGGGGCTTTCACCAGCAAAGCACCTGTGGCTTTCTGGGTGACTCACTGCCAGCTGGAATGAGGCAGAGGCAGCTGCCTGGAGTGCTAGTTATGGGTTGGGCTAGAGTCTCTGAGCCTGTTGTTGAGTAGCAGCTCCAAGCAAGGCCCAGATGGTAGAAAGGACTTCTATGTTCTCCAGAGCAAACTTCTTAAGTCTCAGCTCACACCCACTAAACTAGTGTGCAAATGGCAACAGTTCTATTCACAATCTCAGTTCCTTTGTCACTGTGCCCAGAGAAATCCAAAGGATGAACAGGGAAGGGCCACCAAGACTCCTGAAGACCTTCCTCCTTCCTTCATGGTCTTATTTCACTCCACTTGGCAGCTCCTGTGACCTCAGAGATTTTTTTTATATAAAGAATTGCATTTCATAAATGCTCAAATTGAAAAATCATATAAAACAGACCTGCTCTGACTTCCCACCAAACAAAACAGGGACAAAATTGCCGACCCTCAAATTATTTATGGAATATTCACAACATACCTTTTCTCTATTCTGAGAGAGAGAGGACCATATCAGTCTTGTCTGTTCTTGTATCTTTATTCTCCAGAACAGTGCTGGGCACATGGCAGTTTCTTGATAAATATTTGCTGAATGAATAAATGAATGAATGAATTTTGGGGGAAATTAATAAAATATGCAGGCTATTTCTCCTTACCTCATAGTGGCAAATATTTTTTTTTTTTTGCATTTTAGGATTTATTTTTATTTTTATTTTTTAATATTTTATTTTATATAATTCTTACATCATTTTTCATTTTTGCATAGTGGCAAATATTTTAAGAATCACTTGCCAGTGAATCAAAGGCAGCAGGAATAGGGAATATTTATTCAAATGATCAACAAATATATGAAAAGATTAAATCCATAAGAAGAGACCACTGCTCACCCACTGTCATGGCTAAAAAAGGGAAAAAAGGACAAGACTGGGTGATAGGAAGATGTGGAGAAATGGAAAATTCCACACCCTGCAGCTTGGCAAATATATTGTTACAGGCAAACAAACAAACAAAAAACAACAACAAAAAACAAGAATCAAAACCAGATGCTATTTGGCAAGAGTTATTAAATTAAACCTATACTGACCCCGTAACCCAACAATTTCATTCCTAGGTATACACCAAGAAAAATGAATGCACATGTTCACCAAAAACACACAAAATGTTCAGAGCAGCTTTATTCATGGTTGCTCTAAGTTGCAAACACCCACAAACAGGAGAATGGGTAAAATACTCAGGATATACACAAACAGCAGAATCTACACAATAAACAAACCCTTGATATAAGCCACAACATAAATGAATCTCATAGACATTAGGCTGAGCACAGTATCAGAAATTAAACTGTACAGAGTGTATGGTGCCATTTATGTGAAGTTCAAAAACAAGTGAAAAATGATAGGAAGTCAGCATCATGGTTTCCTATGTGGGCATAAGGAACCCTGAGTTGCTAGAAATGTTTTATGTCTTGACCTGGTAGTGTTAACATGGGTATAGACACATGAAAAATTTCACTGAGCTGTATGCTTAAGGTTGGTGCACTTGAAGGTTGCATTTTAATGTATTCTATACCAATTTTTTAAAAAAGCATAACTGGATGGTATAAATAGGCATACACCTTAGTAGTTCTAAAAACACATCTGGTAACTGCTGTACTGAAGGTGGTGTTAGGGCCTCCCTGAGGTTCCCGCTGCTCCCCTCAGCACTGCATTTCAGTCAGTCTGCCTTTTCTACTCCCCACTCTGTCTCTGGTGAATCTTCTCACCCCCGCACCATCCCGGGCCTATACCCCAGTTCTTTTTTTTTTTTTTTTTTTTTTTTTTTAAAGATTTATTTATTATTTATACAAGCACTGGGTACAGTCAGAAGCGCGGGAGGGTGAGAGAATTCACCAGAGTCAGAGTGGGGAGCAGAGCAGGCAGAAGGACCGAAGCACACTGCTGAGGGGAGCAGCGGGCGGCAGGAGAGGTCTGCGCGCCATGTGGGACCCTCCTCCGGTGGCCCGGGAGCAGCTGGGGATCGAACCGGTGCTGCCGAGGCTGCGGGCAGCTTCGCAACCCAGCGCTCAACCGCTGCGCCACCGGGGAGGCCCTATACCCCAGTTCTTGAATGCATAAATAAATATTTTTTAAAAAAGAAGGTGGTGTTATATGGGACTAGTATTGCCAGTGTGATGTCACCATGGAGGCCTGGATAGAAAGATGGGGGAATTCATCTCAGGACCCCCTCCCTATTGAGAAGATCAAGCTCACCAGCCCACATCCCTGCCCTCTCCCCCACATGTGTGGCCATTTCCACCCACTTCTCAGAACAATAGGGTCTTTCCTCTTTCAATTGGTCCTTTAACCTTTAACCTTAACCATCCTTTAACCTTCCCATGTGCTGTGCCACCTATCAACTTTCTTTTATTACATTTCAATTTGTTTCTCTTAACTGAATCCTTCCTATTAAAAAAAAAAAAAATTCCCCCTCTGGCCCTAGTCTCCCATTGGCTACATCCAGTATTTCTTTCTTCCTGTTACGTTCACTGTTGCTGTTAATTCACTTCAGTTACGCTGCTGAAATTCCACAGGCAAAGGTCATCAAGGAATTTTCAACTGTCACCCACAGAACATTTTTTAGGCCTTACTTTCCAGATTTTCCTGATATATCTGACATGTATTTGAAACGTCACCTCTGACTTTCCCGGCACCCTCTGCCCCAGGCGCTCTGTCTTCCTGCTGACCATTTCCTCTGTGGCTCCTTCAGGGCCTGTAGATCTTTATTCTCCCTTTTAAGGACTGCTTTTCAGGGCTGTGCCCTGGGTCCTCTTCTCAGCGCCACATGCACATTCTTCACTGATGGTCTCTGGTGTCAGTGCCCCCTAGATGCAGAGAACTCTCCAATCAGTTTCCACCTAAGGTCCGGTCTATGCTGTTAGCTGCTTCCTGGATAACCGAATCTGGACATTTTCAGGGTGCTTCGCGTTCAGTGTGTTTGGATTCCACTCCGAAACCTGAAATTCTTTATCTCAAATGGTTGAGATCACCAGATCACCCTCCCTCAAAACCCAGGGTGATAGAAGGGGTTCTCAAGCCTGGCACGGTTGATATTTGGGGCTGAATCATGTGGGAGGACTGTCTTGTCAGGTGGCCACAGGATGTTCAGTATGATCTCTCGCTTCTATCTGCTGGATGCCAGTAGTAATCCACCAGTCGTATCAATAAAAAATTGCCTAATATTCCTGATGTTGCCAAAGATTTATGTGTGTACATAGGTGTGGATTGGGATTGAGAACGACGGGGTTCAAGGCATGGGTTTATTTATTTATTTATTTTAAGATTTATTTATTTATACATGGAAGAACTGGGGTAGAGGCCAGAGGTGTGGGGGTGGTGGTGAGAGGATTCACCAGAGACAGACTGGGGAACAGAACAGGCAGATTGACTGAAATACACTGCTGAGGGGAGCAGCGGGCGAGTCAGGAGAGGTCTGCTGTGCCATGTGGGTCACCTCTCTGGCTGGGTATGGAACTTGTGCTACAGTGGCTGTGGATAGCTTCATCGTGCTGCATCTTCACCCCTTGCTCTACCAGGAAGGCGCAGGCATGGGTTTAGAAGTCACATATACTTGTGTAACTTTGGACTAATTAGCTACCTCTTAGGGCCTATGAGTAGGCTTTCTCTGATGCAGACAATTCTCACCTTATAGGTGGAGCTTAAATAATAATGGTTAAGTGCATGGTCTGTTTCACGCTAGACATTCGTTGAGAGCAACAAAGACTTGTTTCTCCTCTTCACACCCAAATGCCAAGTCTCTCAGTTTTACCTCCTAAGTATTTCTTCTCTAGCCACTTTTCTCTGCTTTTCTATAGGCCATGTTCACGCCTTCCCCCCATTCATATGTTGAAATCCTACCCCCAGTGTGATGGTATTAGGAGGAGATTAGGTCATGAGGGTAGAGACTCATGAATGGGATTAGCACCCTTAGAAAAGAGAGTCTAGAGAGTTCCCTGCCCCCATCTGAGAACACAATGAGATGTCCCTCTTTGAGCCAGGAAGCAGACTCTCACCAGACACAGGCTCCACCAGCATCTTTATCTTGAACGTCCCAGCTTCCAGAATCTTGAGAAACAAATGTTGTTTAAGCCACCCAGTCTACAATACTCTCTTACAGCTGCTCTAAATGTCTAAGATATTATTCCTTTGTGAACTGTTGCAACTGCTTGTCAAAGCTTCCAGTCAGCCTCTTTCCCCTCAGATCCTGACTTCTTTGGCACATGAGCCTCCATGGTCTGGCTGCTGCCCCCCTCTCTAATCCCATCTCTTGCCCCTCCTGGCCTTACATTTCTAGTCTTAGCTATGTTGAAATGCTAGGCATTCCTTTTATGCCATGCAGTTTCCTGCCCCCATGTATTAGTTCACACTGTTCCTTCTGCCTGGAATAACCTCCCACACGCCTCTTCATGTGGCTGACTCTTGTTCTTTAAGGATCACTTGTATTTCTCCTCCTCCCAAAAGGTGTACCTGGCACTCCCCTCCCCCCCTCCGCCCCATTGCTGGGCTCAGTGCTCCTCCTCTGCCCCACCCTTCTCCCCAATCCCCTGATCAGATCTATCTCCTTGCATTATATTTTGTTTCTGGGTCTGTTTCTGGGTCTGTCTCTGGGCTGAGCGTGAGCAGGGATTGTGGCTTTTTCTTATATACACATAATATCTAGCACATCCCTGACACACAGATGATGCTTAGCAGATATTTATTGAGTGAATGAATGGAGACAGCACCATCATTATTACCCTCTATGTTAGGTTTAGAGCCATAGTTTAGAAGTGGTTATAAAATAGTTCATAAATCTGCTGTCTCTGTGGCTCAGCAGCAGGGCTTCCTCAGCCAGGGACTTGTGGCAGGCACAGTGCTGACTGGTAACACTTGCACGTAAGTGTGGGGTTGACTAATGATGCCCGCAGGACAGCACCAGGGATCTCTGCCTACAGCCGCAGCCAGTTCTTCTGGGAGTCAGGCACTTTCTTCATCTTTTCCAAGTGTGGCCTTCAAGTGCTCTAATGCATGGCCCTTCCTGCTGGTGAACTCCTTCCTCTAATTCCTTCACTCACCTCTGGACTGACATCCTTGCATTTTTGCACCTGACTCAGCCCTCCAGTCTACACATAAATAAGCACCGTTAAGTGCATCACTTAGTAGAGATACACCCGCTGCTGTTTCCCAGCCCTGGGGTCCCTCAGTGTTGCCCACTAGGTCCTGTCAGTGCTGGAGCTGTCCCTTTCGAGCTTCCTCTTACTAGGGTGGAGGAAGGAAGCCCAGGCAGGTACGAAGAAGTTCTAGGTATTTAGTCCATCCTGCTCTCCTTCCTCCAATAACAATAAGGCTTTGTTTGTCAGGCATAAGGTTACAAGGTTGGCCTGTAGGGTCCTGAGAACCTGCTCAATACCTTTTCAAGCTCAGCTCTTTGAGTCTCAGTTTCCCCATCTGTCAAGTGCGTGTGTTGGGGAGAGGACCTGGACGGAGGATCCCTCGGGGTCCGCTCTACCACTTTTCAGATCGCTGCCCTGCAGCATGAGGGTGGCTCCGGAGCCGGTGGGGCCCGGCAGAGGATCCTGGGAGGGCAGCGCTGCCACCCGGGAGGCACCGCGACGCAGAGGTCCCCTAAGCCCGAGGACCGGCCGGAAAGGACCCTGCGGGGAGGCGGGAACGCCCCGTGGCGTCTGAGCACCCCGGGCCGGCAAACCTGGCTTCCGGAGGGCAGGGGTCTGTCGGGTCAGCAGGGCCGGGCGGGGCGGGGCGGGGTGGGGCGAGGCGCGGCGGGGGGAGCGGTGGAGTCAGGAAATTCCTTTCCTTTCCGGCATTCCCCGCCCCCTTTCCATGGATGCCGGCCTCTCTGGACCCTGGGAAAAGAAACATGAAATGCTTTTTGGGTTTCCTGGCCTCTCTTCTCCAGCCCCCGCCCGCCCGGGGTTTGCAGCGCGCGCGGGAGCGCAGCAGCGCCGGCGCGCGCGGGTTCGGGGCCTTCCCGCGGGCCGGGGACCGCGTCCAGCCTCCGAGGGCGCCTCGGGCTCCCGAGCGCGCTGCCGCTGCGTCCCCGAGCTCGGAGAGGCGCCCCCGGCTCCGGTCCGGCTCAGCGCGCGCTGGTGTCACATGAGCCGCGGGGGAGTGGGAACCCGGGGAGTGGGCGGGGGCGTACGCGCCGGGAGGGGGCCTCCGGGTCCACCTATTTGCGCCAGGGCCCGGCTGATGGATGCCAGGAATTCCCAATGAGAGGCGGTGGGGGGAAGTTTGGGCAACTCGGCCTGGCCAATGGAGAACCTCGGGAGGGCTCTGCCCCTTCCCCCCGCCCCCGCCCGCCGCGGCGCCCGCAGCGCGCGTGTCTCCCGGCTCAGAGTGCGTGGAGCTCGGGTCCGAGCGCGGCTTCCGAGGCAGGCTGTGCGCGAGTCCCGCTGCCGCCGCCGCTCCAAGCCGCCCTCGCCAGCAGCGCTGCGGCGGAACCGGGCGCAGGGGAGCGAGCCCGGCGCCGCCAACCCAGCCCAACCCGGAGCGACTCCCTCCCCACGCCCGGGCAGCAGCAGCAGCAGCAGCAGCAGCAGCAGCCACCTCCGCCGCCCGGAGAGAAGCTGGAGAAAGGAACCAGCCCCTAGCTCGCGCGCACCATCATGGACCATTATGACTCCCAGCAAACCAACGACTACATGCAGCCCGAAGAGGACTGGGATCGAGACCTGCTCCTGGACCCGGCCTGGGAGAAGCAGCAGAGAAAGGTCAGCAGCCGCCCCGGCCCGCCGCAGCCCCGAGCCCCAGCGCGCAGCGCCCGCCGCGCTCCGGGCTCCCGGCTCCGGGACGGGTCCCGGCGCTCACGAGCGGGGGCGGGGGTGCGCGGGGCTGTGAGGTGTGGTGTTGGGTTACAGCGAAGGAGTAGGAGGGGGAGCGCCCCTGCCCCAGAGCCGGCGAACGAGGAGCGGGAGCTCGGGGAGGTGGGGTCGCCAGGGGCGGGTGATCCAGGCCACCCGGCTGCTGCCGCTCCATCCCGCGTGGCCCGGCGCGGGGGCGGTGCTCTGGCGGCTGGGGCTGAGCCCCCCGGCCGGGTGCCTGCTGCTTCGGATCGATTTTCCCTGCCTTCCCCGCCTCCTGAGTGCCTCTCCATATGGCGCGCGGTGGCGGCGCAGCGCTGGGCTGGATACCTGGAGGGGGCGAGCTGCCCGGGACTCTGCGCTGCCCGGGCCTAGGCGGCCGGCCGGGGGACAGCGGGCGCCGGAGGGGCTAGCGGCCGTCTCCGGGGCGGTCTGGAGGTGGCCCAGCTGCAGGGGGCTTAGGAAACCGGGAGACCCCGGCGGGCTCTCCAGCCAACCATGTGGGGGCGGGGTCAGGACGGCAAAAGGTTTTAGGGCTCAACTCAGTAGGTTGGCAGCTGGGAGCCCACCCGGGCTCCTGTCTGCGCCCGGCCCTCGGATCTGCGCTCATTCCAGGGAGAAGGCGAATTTAGGCAACTTGATCTGAGTTGAGGGGCTTTGGGGCACGGAGATGTCTCCGGGGACATTTGGGGGTCAGTCGCTGGGAATCTCGCCTAACATTCGAGTCGTGCTCCGGGCGCCCTGTCAGACCGGGTGTGCGATCGGCCACCGAGGCTGGACTAAGAGTGGGCAGCTGGGCGTAGTGGCCAGTAGCAGAAAGAGGTCAGCAAGCACTGCCGGGGGTGGGGAGGGTGCCCCAACCCTGCCTCTGCTTGCTGCTGGCGCGGTGAGCTCTTGCCCGGGGCGGCCACGTACCCTGCACAGCCCCGGTGCCCCCTCCCCCGCTGCTCGCCTCCATCCGGTGCCTCCTCATCGCACCCCCCTCCTGCGCTGATCTGGGAATGGGGTGGGGGCAGGATGGCGCGTCCCTCTGGATAGTGCGGTTAGGGCTGGGCTTGAGGGAGAACGCTCATGTCCAAAAATGGTAACATTCATTCCCTTTTTTAAACTTAAAAGGGGGGGAGTTTAGGGAGCCGACTGAAGTTTTTTTTTTTTTCAGCCAAAGGCATCCTGTATTAGCTCACTCAGGAATCCTAAGCCCCAAATCGGCGCCCTTTTACTCACTTCATCAGACAAGCAGAGGTAATTTAAAACACACACACAAAAGGCTTCCTCAAAGCCGGGCGACCTGAACTCCCCCCAGCCCCTCGGCTTCTGCTGGGCCAAGCCCTACTCAGCGACATGGGGAGGTCCCTTGGCTCTTTGAACCGACTTCTTTGCAATGAGGCAGTTAAATACCCTCCCCCTCTTCCTGTCGCCCCCTCAGGGACAGCTGGGGGAGGAACCGTGACAGCCCCCTACTCTCATGCAGGCTTGTTCCCTGAGACAGCTGGGCTGTTGGTGCAGCTGAGAATTTAGTGGGTAAATTGGAGATTTCCATGGGGGTAAGGTAGGGGAGGGACTCTTTCAATTTCAGGTGAAGCCTTCTAGGGAATAGATTTTAGGTTGGGCAGGAAGGATGTGAGTAGGGTGTTGGATATTTTGGGAATTTCCATGGGGAGAAGAAGAGGAGAAATCCCTGTTTTCCCAAGCACCTATCCTGTGCCTCTTAGGAACAGGAATGACAGGGCTGTCTAAGAATTGGGAATTAGGTCCTTTAAGGATTCTGGAGCTAAGTCTCGGGCCTGATATTCTTGTCTCTCAAGCACCGAACGTTGAACTTTCACATAATATTCAGTATTTTCAAATGAATGAATGAATGAATGAATGAAATGTGTTTGGGTAGGGGCAAAATGTAGTCTTTCTCTCTCTCATAAAACTCTGACCGGGGTGATGGTGGGTTTGACCAAGGCTCTGGGTAGCCAGGAGGGAATAGTGTCATCTGGGAAACTTGGTCCACTTGAAGGCCCCCCCCAACAGTTCCAGGAGCTGGTATTGGCTGAGGTGTGCCGGCCACTGTTCTGATCTCGCACATATATGGTTTTAGCTGTTATTCCGAACTGCTTTGTGAGCCAGTCTCACATGAGCAGGAGGAAATGAGGGGCAGAGGGGGAAGTAACTAGCCAAGTCCCAGGCTGGTGTGTGTTGGGGCTGGGATCCAGCTATGTTCTGGGCAGGCAGCTTCCCCTCTCCACTGGCTGGTGAGGGAGACAGGAAAGCTGGACGAGGCATCCAGAGCCTGCAGGGAACTCTGGGCCAGTGCTCTGGTGGGACTGATGGAGGTGGGGCACCAGCTCTGGGTCTGACTTGGAAAATCTGCTTTAAGTGTTTTTCCCCCCTGCCATTAATTCTTTATATTACCATGCATGGACTCAGTTTCCTTGTCTGCACATTACATCTAGTTTTCAACCAGGCATAGGAACAAGTATTATTACTTGTGGATGGTTAGACTTAAAATTGTTGCTTTTATTTTTTAAAGATTTATTTATTTATGCATACAAGAACCAGGGTACAGGCCAGATGCGTGGGAGGGTGAGAGGATTCACCAGACACAGAGCGGGGAACAGAACAGGCAGACTGACTGGAATAGACTGCTGAGGGGAGCAGCGGGAGAGACAGGAGAGGTCTGCCCTGCCATGTGGGTATCTCTCAGGCCTGCCAGGATCAAACCCATGCTGCAGAGGCTGCGGACAACTTCACAGCACTGTGCTCAACCACCTGTGCCCCTAGGAGGCCCTTAAACGTGTTGCTTTTGATACTCTTCTTGCTGATTGGGCTGAATGGGGTCAGGGCTCACACTTGGACAGAGGCTGATCAATTGAGATAGAGGCAGGATAATGAGTGGGAAGGGAGACAGGGGGTGGGGCAGTGGGGGGGAAGCAGCAATTTTTAGAGCAAATGCAGCCAAGGCTGTTTGTGAGACTTTAGACAAGTCATTTCACTTCTCTGAGCTTTCATTGGATTTTTCAGTAAACACTTTTTGAGCCCCTAGTCTATGCTTGCCAGGTGCTGTACCAGGTACTGAGACTGGAGCACTCAATGAGAGAGACCAGGTCCCTGTTCTTATGTATCTATTGTTTTCCCTGTGAATGGGACTTTCCTTTTCTGTTGACCCCCAGGGCTCTCACTGAGATCAGATGAATTACGACTTCTGTGGTGACCAGAGGCCTGATGCAGATGTAGGCAGAAGTCTGTGCAGGCAGCAGGCATGACTCAAGGTCTGCTTTGGGTTGGCTGGGGCTTGTCCCTTCTTTAAAGAATGCCTCTACAAAGTTCACTGGGCTGGACTCTGCCTGCAGACACACAATACAGTGGATTAGAGGCTTTTACTTGTATTCACAATCTTCCTGGCCTTTGAGGTTAAGCTCCAAAGCCACCTTTTCTGGGGGCTGCAGGTCTGAACACCCATGTTTTTAGACCTGGACTCCAACTTATTCCCTCTTGTGGTTCTCACCACGCTCAGTGCATGTAGGTGCACTGGGGCAGGCAGACTGGAGAGAGCACTTTCAGGCTTGTGACCTTTGGCAAGTTACTTAACCTCTCTCAGCTTCCAGTTCCTTATTTATGAAAGAAGTTAATACCCTCCCTATTGGGTTGATGGGAGGAGATGGGTAAAATGACAGCTTCTGTTAAATTTTATTCTCTGCCTTCTTAAATCCTGGAGGCTGCTAGAATGTGTATTCCCAGGTGCCAGCCTGTTTTGTTTTTTTTTTTCTCTTTTTTTCTTTAATATATATAGGAAGTTAATATTTGTTAAGCTCATAGATGTTGAAACGGAGGCGGCCCTGGCAGGTGAGTGATGGTGGTTGTGAATAGGCTGGTGGCCTGACTCTGCACCCACGTCAGGTGGGAGGGAAGACAGGCTGCCTTGCTTACACTTGCTTCTTTGGTGAGACCATCAGAGCAAGCAAGCCCACCTGTCAAGGTGGAGGCCTGCAAAGAGGGGAGGGGCTGATGAAGGGGGTATGTACCAGGGAGGAGGAGTCTGTCTGTCTACCCTGAAGGTTAGAGCTCCTGAAGCCAGTGATGCCTGGTGGAAACACCTGAGGGGAGAATTGACCTTAGTCTGTATCCCTTACCCTTACCGTTCTGCACTCCTGCCTGTTTCACCCTGTGCCAGTGTCCGCGGGGCAGGCTCCTGCCTGCCATGGCCCCTCCTGATCCCTTGTGCAGGGTCAGGCCTGTACTAGGTGGTCAAGAAATGATGAATAATTGGGCTAATGGCATCAGGCATGGTTCCAACTCAGGGCTGGGTTTGGAGGAAAAACGAAATGTTTTACATTCCATATAAACCATCCCTTCCTGGGTGACTACACCCCAGCTCTGGCCTCTGCAGATAGTCCTGTTCTGTGCACACTGGGTTCAAGTCTGTGCATACTGGGTTCAAGTCTTGGCCCCCCACTAACTTGCTGTGTGATGCTGGGTGAGTCATTTATCTGTTCTGTGCCTAGTGGTGCCAATGGGATCACCGTTCCTGCCTGATATGGTTGAGTGGAAGTTTAAGCCAAATAATGAACTTAGCATAGCATCTAGCATATACTAAGTACTTAGTAAATGTTAATTATCTTAAGGAACCAAAGTCTGTGTTTCTTTACCCAGTAGACTTGGAGATAAGATGGCAGTACATAGAACTACCTGTGAAGGGGCCCAGGTTGGCTAGGAGTGTAAGGGAGTTGTGTTGCCCTTGACCTCTGACCCTGAAGTCAGCTCTGGCTCATTGGATGTCTCTTGACTCCTGGTTACTCAATCTCTTTATTTATATGACATACAAGCCCTTGCTGGTCCTTCCTCTGTTTCCTAGGTGTTGAGGATAAAGAGATGAAATTAAAATGCTTAAAAACTTTGTCGGCTTATTACAGAAAAGGTCCAAGACCTCAAAGTGTGAATTTCCCTTAGAAGAGACCACCCCGGGGATCTTCAGGCCCCACCATTAGATTAGCTGAGCACTATCTTTGGGCCCTGCCCACACCTTCGAGTAGCTTACCCAGCCCAGCTTTACTCCAGGTACTTCCCATGTGAGTGCTGAGCACAGGTGAGAACAGGTATCGCACTGGTTGGCAAAGTGATTGACAGAGCTTGAAGAAGAGATAGACGGGCTCTGGAGCCGGTGGTGGAGGCTGGCTGGCCAGGACCGGGCAGGTGGAAGCTGCTTCTGGCTGCCAACAAAGCTTCCCTAAGTCAGAGATGTGAGAAGGCTGGAGCCATTGAGAAACAGACTTTCCAGGTTTGAGGCCTGGTAGGACCTTGAAGAGCTGTTGGGGTCCCTGGAGCTGGAGTAAGAGGCTACAGTCTCCTGTAGGTCCATGGTCCCCAGTCTTTTCAAAAGGAGAAGGGGGACACTCATTTCCTGAGATCTGACTTCTTGGGGTGGGGGTTGGAGACTCTTCCTTGTGGGGTAGTTCTGAGTGTGACAAAGTCAAGCCCAATGGGTGTCCTGGAGTTTGGGGCTTTGTGGTTGAAAGTTCGACCTCCCCTTTCCACTTTCAGAGGAAGGTTGAGGACTGGCACCTGGCCAGTGGCCACAAACTATAAACCTGGCTTGAGGACTTGTCACACCAGACCTGGTGCCTCCTGTGGTTCTTGAGCCAGGGTGTGGCAGCCCGAGCCTGAGACCTGACCTAGTCACAGAGCCGCTACTGTGTGTCTCTAGGGAAGCACTGGCATCTGCCTCACCTTCTAGAGTGTAATCGTAGTCGAAGTACACTGACTTCTCTTGGTTGAGTTAATCAGTGAATGCTAATTGAACCCCTATTAGGTATCAGATGCTCTACCCATGTGGAGCTGTGGAAATCACAGTTTAAATGGAGTGGGAGATCATACCAGGCTGAGCCAATAACAGCCAGAGGTGTGACCAAGATAAATGCCAAGGTCATTGTGGAGCAGGAGCCAGCACTGCATCCTGGGTGAAGGGCTGGTGGGATTTGACCTGCATCTCAAAGTTAGACAGGGTTTGGAGGTTCTGCGAAGCCTCCCCTTTCCCTGGTGGTTAGGTCCACCTGAGCTGCCCCCATGCGTTTTCCTGGGACCTGATGGGTGACCAGTGGGTTTTGGGCCTAGGCATATCTCCCCCCAGCCCTGCTTTTATCCCCTAAGTGTGGTCAGTGGGCCATATGGGTGCAGGAAAGTGGTCTATGGGCCTGGCTTGAGTTACCAAGGACACTGGAGGCATCCCAGTGCCCACCAATGGGAGACGGTTTTGGACAGTTCAAGAGGCCACAGACAGAGTAGAGCCCTTTAGTCCTGGCGAATCTGGATCAGCCCTGATGGGGCTCATGGTTTAGCCCTCTGTTCTGTCCCCATCAGCCGAGGCACCAGCGTCTTACAAAGTACTAATTGTCCAAACCTGACCCTGACTGAGGCAGGACTCTTGGGAGTAGTCAGGGCAGGACACCCAGCAAACCAGGGCTCAGACACATGCAGGAAGCCCACCTTCCTTCAGGCTTTCTCACTGGCTCCCAGTCTGAGCCTCAAGCTCCCCAAACCTTTCCTCTCTGCAGGTGGGGGTTAATGTGTGGAAAGGCTCACCAGGCTCACTCTGCCCTGCCTGGCCAGCTCTCTCTCCCTACATGGCCCTGTGGGGATTTGGGGGCGAGATCTGGATGTGCAGAGCACTGCAATCTCCAATCTCATGTAGGGGTGCATAGGCCCCAAAGCCATGTGGGCAGAGGTCATGACCCCAACCTGCTGCTTCCATGCACCACAGCGAGCCACCCCAAATGGCGCCATCTGTTGTGGAGATGGGTGGCAGCCGCAGGCCTTGCCCAGTTACAGCTCTCTCCAGACAAGTGGGCAAAAGCTATGGCGGTTTCTGGCAGCCTGGGCAGGGTTATCTTCCTGGACTAGAGCCAGGACCAGGGCTGAATTTTTCCTTTTTTAAGTAAAAAAACTTTCCCATCATAATCACAGTGGCTCACTCTTCTTGAGCATGCGCATCAGGTCCTGTGTAAAGACTGCATATGTGAGCATGCCTCGCCTGTGAGGTGGTGCTACTGTTAACCCCATTTCACAGACAACTGCCTCAGAAGAGCTCCGTGACTTTTCCTAGATCACATGGTCAGTGGGGGCTGGGGTCTCAAACGAGTCAGGTGTCTCCGGTGTCTCCACTCCTTGCTGCTTTGCTCTGCTACTTTGAAAACATGCTTGCGTATCTAGGAACACTTAACCAAAGACAAACATGTAAGACCAAGCCCAGTGATGAAAACATTCTGAAATTAGTGGTGATGGTTGCACAACCTTGTGAATATCCCCGATCCACTGAATCGCATGCCTCCGACAGGAAACTCCTAAGGTATAGCAGTTACACCTCAATTAATAAATATCTCAGAACATGCTAAAGAATATAAAGAAGAAAGGGGTGATTACCTGCAGCCCCCCTCTCAGAGGTCAGCACTTTCACAGGGGTTTCTGAGACCGTCTGCCCTCTTCCCTCTACCTCTCATATGAGTGTCTACCTTTTCTGCTAGCTCACTGTTTACTCTAGGGTCAGGGACTTGGGTTCAAGGTGAGCGAGTGGAGCTTACAGGAGGAAAGCAATCAAGCAGGACAGCTTTTATGAAAAGCATAATGTGGCCCCTTTCCTTGGAAGTTGCTTTAGATCAAAGCGTTGGCAAACAGAAGGCTGGGGGGGGGTGGGGCACGGTGGGGTTTGCCTTCCTCATTCCCCCAAGGCAGAGTCCTTGGGGGAAATTTCTGCTGGACCTGTGTCTATGAACCCTTTAGACCTCGAATTGCTTCTCACCTTCTGCCACCCCTGGGTTAACAGGGTAGGGTCCAAGGCATGGGGCAGGGGAGGCCAGGGTCCTCTCCCAGGCCCAGCTGCCCCCGCTAAGAGGTTGCCTAGCAATAGTGGGAAAGGTGACTTAGCCTGCTACAGAGGCGGGAGGAGAATAAAAGGCAGGCGGGGATGGGTATCAGCAGAAGAAGCAGAGGATGCTGTTACCCTGGAAACTGCCTCCTTGGTCTTAAGCTACAGGGGGCTACTTTTGGACTAGGATCTGCTCTTCATTGAGAGGTGGTGGGGTGCTGTCCAGGGCTGTCACCCAGAGGGCCAGGGGATGAGAGGCAGAAGCCCTGCTTGCACATGGCGTGTGTGTGAGACATGTTCTTTTGGCAGCCTCATTTCACATTCACGACAGCCTTGGAGGGTGTGTGGGATGATCACACTCGATAGATGAAGAACTTGAGCTTAGAGATAAAATAACATGTTCACAGCCACATGGGTAGAAAGGGCTGGGAATGGGGTGCTTGTACCCTTGGTCTCTAAAGGGAACATTTCATTTTGGTTTATAACATGTCACAAGCTCCAGATCTGGGAGGTAATGTAAATACTGTCTCCATCCTGGGAGGGGAAGAGCAGATGAGAAAAGGCTGGAAAGGAGAGTTATCTGTTTATATCAAACAACCGAGCAGCCAGCATGTGTTAAGAATGTCATGGTTCCCCCACACAAGTAAGACTAGTGGCTTACGCTGATTGCAGTTTGCACCACTCTCCGAGGGTCAGACAACCTTCTGAGGAAGGCACTGTTACTTTCCTTTAGGGAAATTGAGGTTCAGAAGGGTTAACTAACTTGCCCAAGATTGATGAGCCAGTAAACCAGGTTATGGATGAACTCAGGAAGCTCGACTTCAGAACTTGCCTGTTCCCCAGCAGTATAGACACATCCTTTGCTAGGATGGAGTTGTTTTAATTGAGACGCAGGGAGGTAAGACTTATATAAATGAATAAGGAAGGATTCACTCAATCTGGTGTATAATCAAGGACTCATTATATGATTCATGATTTTTAACACTTATGTGTTCACCTGTGGTTTTCTGTCCGTTAGTCATGATAAGCAAACTTGTGAGGACATATTCCCATTTTGTGGGCAGGGAAAGTGAGTCTCACAGGTCACGTGGTTTTCCCAGGATTCCCTCCCCCAGCCTGAATGGGGTGGAGTTGGATTTGAATCCAGGTCTTTGACTAGAGGTTCTGAGAGGGTCAGGGAATGGGCCTGGGCCTTTCTGATTTTCCTCTTCTTTCTTGAAAAGGTAGTGGAGGATTCTGGTTGTATTTCTGAAAACTTTTCAGTAGAAAGAATGGCTGCCTGGACTCAGGAGGCCTGAGCCGGTGGCCCCATGTGGTCCTGTGGCCTGTCCCAGTACTGACTCCAGCTTCTGGGTCCTGTTTGCCTGCTTGAAGATTCACCTAGTCCTCCCTTCACTGTGGCCTGGTTCCTTCATCTGTCCTTTCCTTTCCCTTTGCTTAGTCACCAGCGGAACCTAACAGGCTTTGAACCAGGTAGCCGAGCCTCAGTGTTTATTTTGGTTTTAAAAGCCTGTGCACACGAGCCACACAAAGTTGGCGACTCTTATTTTGCCCCGAAACTGTTAAGAAAGCTGGTGAGGGGGGCCTCCCTGGTGGCGCAAGGGGTTAAGACGCAACCTGTGAAGCAATCCGCAGCCACTGCAGCATGAGTTTCATCCCTGGCCAGGGAGCAACCCACATGGGGCAGCAGACCTCTCCTGACTCGCCCGCTGCTCCCCTCAGCAGTGTACTTCGATCAATCTGCCTGTTCTGTTCCTCACTCTGTCTCTGGTGAATCCTCTTACCACCACCCCCTCACCTCTGGCCTGTACCCCAGTTCTTGTATGCATAAATAAATAGATCTTTATTAAAAAAAAGAAAAAAAAGAAAGCTGGTGAGGGAAACTGGGGGCTTAGGTTGGGTAAGCAGTTTGGGCTTTCAGTTCTGTGGGCCAGGCCAGAGGACAGCCCCCAGGGAGGAACTGTCCTTCCTGACCCCCAACTTTGAACCTTGGGGCCAAGGATTTAAATCAAAGGCCCCAAATGGTTCAGCTGAAGGTAGAAAAGTGATCTTTGAAAGGGGGAAGGGAGACTTTCTGAAGAGCTGTGTCTTCTCTACCTTGTTTTTCCTGTTTTGTGGTGCTTGGGGCTCTGGTCACAGGGCCTGTGATTTGAGGCCAGGCCAGGGCTTGCAGGGAAGCATTTTTATGGGCCTGAAGATTTATTTTTTTAAAAGCCATCTGTAAAGCTGATTATAACTGATGGGAGTAGAATGGAGTAGTGCTGAGCTCTATTTTCAAATCATCTGTAGGTGAGATGACACCAGAGGAGGGAGCTTCAGGGTGGGTGGCCTCCTCCAGGCGGGTCTCCTAATGGAACTTGGCTTTCCAGCTTGGAAGAGAGGCTGGCCCTGCATGTGGGTGGGAGGGGGGCCTATTACAGTCAGACTATCTTTGCTCCTTATTTCCCATGTGGAAGTCTCCACATGGAATGGCCTGTGGTTTGGGGATGGAGAAAGAAGTGCAGATTTCAGTTCTTCCAGATCCCAACATCAGAGAATAGGATCCCTACCACCCCACTTTGCCCAGCTGGAGGACACACTGCTACCAGGTCTGCGAGTGGGTGTGGGTCTGTGTCGCCGTGAACACGGCCACATGTGTGTGTCCCTGGCACTGAGAAGCCCCTCTGTTGTTTTTGGCTGCTGCCTTGATTTTGGCAGAGAAACAGCTCCTTTTAAACACCGCAGACATCCTCCAGATAATGTGTAATGGCACTTTCCAGTAGAGTTCCCGATATTTCGGAAGGGCCTTTCTTTCCAGGAACCCAAAGTGCTTTTCCAGACTTGGCCCTGGAAACTGGGAGATGGAGGAGGGGTGGCTCATGAATCCTGCTTTCCCGGAGCAGGGGAAACAGGGCCAGACCCCTGGTTTCCTGCCCTTCGTCCTGGACACTGGCTGGGTCTGTCTGGAGGTATCTCTGCATGCATGAAGCCCGGAGATCTCTATTTAGGAAGATGGATAATTTTTCAAACTTAAGCTCCAATGAAAGCCACCTGTCTTTGTTTAAGTGAAGCAGTAGTAAATTTAGATGCTCATTGTGTATAATTAGTTTTATCTTTTTTTTTTAAATAATAAATTTTATTTTTATATTCCCCATACAATTGCAACCCCCCCATTTTGACCCCAATCCCTCCCCTCCCACCCCCCACCCTGTATAATTAGTTTTAAAAAATGAAGGATTGCCACACTGAGGTCTGTTGAGTGGGCCTGCTTGGCACAGGCAGTGAGGCCATAGTGGGGCCCAAGGATGTCTGGCTGGGGATCTGCCCCCAATTCTCTTTCCCTGGAAGCTACTGATTCAGGGAAAACCCAGCTTAGGCCCACCTTGTGGTCCTGGAATGTGGAGTTGAATGTCTCCTCCCAACCCTCCTGCATGAACTAATCTGGTCCTGTGCTGTGCGCAGGGCACGTTTGTAAGTGTTTCAGAGACATGAGTTCACTGAATGATTACAACATCCTTATGAGATGGTTCAGCTGTCAGGGAGAGATGTCGAAAGGCCTGCAAAGGTGCAGGCGGTTATAGCTGTTATTTCTAGGTCTTCTGCTCTTGCGGCTGGTTCACAAGGTCCACGCGCATTGCAGAGAGAGCAGAGGTCCTGGCCTTCTCCTCAGTCCCTCATCAAAATGAATCATTGCCTATTTATTCTGGTGTTTTCATTCCTAAGTGTACATTTATATGGTTCTGCCAGTGACGAGTCTGCATTTTTGCACCTGTTTAAACTGTATGTGAACAGTGTGATACCCAAGGTGTTGCTGGGAACACTGCCCTTCTGCTCACACCTCTCCCGTGCCCTGGAGTCTTTTTGGAGGTGGGAGAGGTGGAGGACTAGGAGGACTTGCCCAGGTCACACAGCTGCTCACAGGTGACAGGTGGGACTGGGAGCCTGACTTCCTGCTCTGTGGGTGGCTCTGTTCTACTCAGCTCTGCAGCCTGCTGCAGTTCAAAGACTCGCTGGTATTTGATGAGGGAGGGCAGGAGTTAGTCTGTTTCTTCTTTTCTTTCCTCCCACACATGTTTTTGGTACCTCGTTCCCTCCCCTGGGGGCACCTGCATCTTTACCTGCTGCCTGCTTCCCTGGGCACTGAGAGTTGGATTCTTAGAGAGTCAGGTTCTCAGGGACTCACACTGCTTCGCCCTTTTCCCAAGGTAGTAGTTATGCTTTTGTTGTTCCTTGATTAAGCAAATATGTAATGATAGATAGTGGCTGTGGATTTGGGAGCACTTCTAAGTGAGTTCATGGATTTATATTTTATATTTCACAGTGGCATCTTGTAACATTAGGAAGAGTCGTTCTCTGCATGATGAGGTTTGTTCTGCACGTAGTTTTTGAAGAGGCCAGAGGTGGGGAGCCACGGTTGATCCCCTCTTGGCTGGGTCCTGGGGGACAGCTGGTGGGATTCCAGTCTGTCTCCCTGTCTCTGACTGGTTTCCTGCCCTTTTCCTTTTTCTCTGGCTCTGGGCCACTCTGTCACTGTGTTGCTCACTTAGCGCCTGGGTAGAGGATGGGCTGGAGAGAGCTGGAAAGGACAGACGTGTTGAGAGCCTCTTGGCAGCCCTTACCCCACTTGCTTTGGGCACTGTTGTAAAATTCTTGGCTCTGAGGACATTTGGAGAGTTCTCAGGGGACGTCGCTAATCTACGACTGGCTTGAATAATTGAAGGTGGGCATGTGGGGGCTTCTGGGATCCCCCAGGTGAGGGTCTCATCTGGGACCCCTCGAGGCTGTGCCACTGGGACCCAGACATGCAGACCAACTTCACCCAGAGCCTGGAAGCCTAGAAGGATCAGTGTGATTTGTATATTAGGGCAGTGGTTGTCAAACTTGAACATGTATAAAAATCACCTGAAGAGTTTGTGGAAATTGATTGCTGGGCCTCATTCTTAGAGTTTATATAGTTCTGGGGGTGGGGATTGAGAATTGCATTTTTTTTTAAAGATTTATTTATTTATTTATACAAGCACTGGGTACAGTCAGAAGTGCGGGAGGGTGAGAGAATTCACCAGAGCCAGAGCAGGGAGCAGAGCAGGCAGAAGGACCGAAGTACACTGCTGAGGGGAGCAGCGGGCGGCAGGAGAGGTCTGCGTGCCATGCGGGACCCTCCTCCGGTGGCCGGGGAGCAGCTGGGGATCGAACTGGCGCTGCAGAGGCCGCGGGCAGCTTCACAACCCAGCGCTCAACCACTGCGCCACCCGGGAGGCCCTAGAATTGCATTTTTAACAAGTGGGAGGGCGTATCAAAGTTTCCTGCAGAGGAGGAGAGGATATAGGCAGGGGAGACAAATTAGGGCCATTTTTGCAATCTTTAGAGAGCTAGACTGACTTTGCTTATATTTTACCTAGCACCTTCTCTGCCTCCCTCCAACTAAGTAAAAGCTGTTTTTTTTCTGCCTTCTGGAGGTGCAGGCTTAGGAAGGGAGATGCTCCTGCACCTGAGTAAGGGTAAGGGTGGTTGTCTCGGAGGGGATATGTCATCCACCGTCCAGCAGGAGATACCTGACAGGTGCTGAGATGCTGATGGCCTTGGTCCAGGCCGTCCCAGAGATGGGGCTGAATCCTGGACTCAGGGCAGGGTCCAGGCTACTCCCTGGACTGGAGTCAGGAGGAGGCCAGAGGACAGGTTGCCAGTCTTAGATTCTTGCTTGATAACCCCTCCCCAAATATGCAATTTGTGGGTGGTTGGGGATCCAGTGTATCTCACTCCCGATCCCACCCTCCCTCTTAAACAATCTAACTGTTCTGGCCAGTGTCCCACTTCAGAGTCCTCTCCCAAAACACTCATTGTGCTGACAGGTCCCTCCGTTCCCTGCCCTTATTGCATTTGACTGGGGCCCCTACTTCAGAAAATCTTAGGGAGTTTCTGGTCTTCTTGTGTGGGCGTGGGGCCTCAAAGGAACTAAAACCTGGGCCTTGGTTTTCCTTCTCCTTCCAGGCCCAGGGCTGAGCTTCTCTCTTGAGTATTGGATGTTAGCAGCTGCTGGTTTTAACCACAGCATCCCAGGCATGTGGACCCAGACAACTTCCAAACCCTCCAGCTCGTCAGGAGGCAGGTAGATCACCTGCTAGCTGGGATCTTAGCAGGTGGCTTTTAGGAGAGAAGTAGGTGTGGAGACATCTATCAGGCCAGAGAGCTGCTTGTCCTGTCTTCACCAAGCAGAAAGGACTGTGGTGCATTATGTATTGGGGTCCTGGGAGGTCTGACAGCTGGTCTTAGGGTTGTCTGTGGCTACTGTGGATACTGGACTTGTTATAGCTGATCCTCATCTATAAAATGAGGGGCTGGCTTACAGGAAGATGATACTCTGTTGTAAATGCCACATGTGAATAATCACATGGAGAGGGTCTCTGGCATCTGGGTCAACTCCAGCATTCTGTGTTTCTGTCTTCTTGGGGAGCGCATGTCACTGAGCAGAGTCAAGCACTTCTTGAGGTGACCTTGAAGAAGCTAACCTCTGCTAATGCACACTCTTTAGGACTCTTCTCTGTGTCCTCAGCCTTCGAGAATTTGCTGTGGCCCTCTAGGGAGGGTGTGGGAGGGGCCAGGTGAAGGAGCTTCCTTTATGGACTCTGAAGTTCTTTGTGTATCTTGGGCCTTTATTCTGGAAATACCTGCTTGGGGTGTGACCAAATGGGAAGCCAGGTGGTTTTAGAGGGAAGAGTCAGAGAGGCCTTGTTTGGAGTTGGTGATGGGCCCCTTAGCTCTGCCTTCTAGCCTGGATACTCCAGGTGTGATCTGGGGGTGGGGTTGCTTATAGGTTCTTCAGGAGGAGTGGGAAGGGCACTAATGCCCCCTGCAAGGTGTATTGTCCATAATTGGGCCATTGTGTAGGCTTGGCTGACCCACAGGTCTGGTATGAGGGAGGCAGTCTGCCTGTGGGCTGGGTAGGTAGAAGATATTCCAGCAGGAACCAGGTAGCAAGGATTTCAGCTTGGCACCTGCCCAAGGGATTGGTATCAATAGGCAGCCTGACTCCCAGAACCTGGTTCTGTTTCTTTTCTCCCTTGTAGCAGTTTGAAGAAGTCAAATCATAGTATGTCTGAGGCAGAAGGGACCTAGACTCTCACGTGAGAAGAGACTGGGTTCCATAGTGGTGAACTGAATTCGTCCAAGGATACACAGCCATGAGTTCATTCCTGTGGGGCTGGTTTTGGTAAGACCTTTTCATTCTGGGCACATAGAAATCATCTTGTGTAGTCATTCTTGCAGGTGGGCTCCCGAATACCTGCTGATGGACGGACAGGGAGCCTCTGTGCTCCGAGGCAGATGACGCTGCTGGGATCTGGCTAAGTGTGTGGGTGGTCAAGTTCAGGTGAATTTCACATATGCTGGCAGCTATGCTCTGCCAGATTGGAGGTGGTGATGGACAGGCATGACTTTGTAGACTGCTCTTACTCTAGAATGTTCTGCCACTGACTCCTGAATTTGCAGTGGAGAAGGGGAATGAGAAATGAGCCATAGGGACAAGTGGTGGTGCTGCTTGTGGTCCTGGTCTTGAGAGTTAACAGCTTCCGCTTACCGCCCAGCCCTGTGCTCAGGCCATTACATGCATATACAGTTATCATAACCGCCGATGGAGTACAGGTCCTGTTACCCTCTCATTTCCATTTTACAGAAGAAATTGAGATGTAGTGAGATTAAAGATAGGCATACCTTGTTTTATTGTGTTTACTTTATTGTACTTTGCAATTTTGTTTTTTACAAATCAATGATTTCTGGCAACTCTGCAAATCTACAGGTTCTTTTTTTTTTTTTTTAAGATTTATATTATTTATACAAGTACTGGTACAGTCAGAAGTGCGGGAGGGTGAGAGAATTCACCAGAACCAGAACGGGGAACAGAACAGGCAGACTGACTAAATACACTGCTGAGGGGAGCAGCGGGCGGCAGGAGAGGTCTGCGTGCCATGTGGGACCCTCGCCGGTGGCTGGGGATCGAACTGGCGCTGCAGAGGCTGCGGGCAGCTCCACAGCCCAGCGCTCAACTGCTGTGCCACCAGGGGAGGCCCCTACAGGTTCTATTTTTTGACAGCATGTGCTCACTTTGTATCTCTGTCACTTTTCATTGTAGTAGGTACATTTTTTTTCTTTTTGGCATAAGCCTATTGCACACTTAATAGAGTATAGTATAGTGTAAGCATAACTTTCATATGCCCTGGGAAACCAAAAAATTTCGGTGACTCAATTCATGGCAACATTTCCTTTATTGCGGTGGCCTGGAATGGAACCTGCAGTATCTCTGAGGTATGCTTGTAATTTGCCCCAAACCATGCAGCTCTTGCTTGGGAGTCTGTCCTTCAAACCCAGGACTGCCTGGCCAGAGCCCACACTCCCCACCACTGCCCTGGCAGCCTTGATTGGAGAAGGGAAGCCCCTGACAGGGTAGGAGCTGGGTCTCCACCCTCCCTGGGCCCCAAATACCTCTCTTCTGACGCAGCGCATTCCTGAGGAGCCAGGAAGTGGCTGTCTCTCTGATCCCTGATGCTACAGGTCCCAGCACTGTTTGGAGCAGTGGAGATGGTGCGGGGGAGGGGCTCAGGGTCAGAGCGCAACTTTTTGTCCCCCGGTCATATTCTTTGCCCTCCTTTCTTCCCCATGCCTATCCTTTCCCTCTTGCCCTCGGTGGCACCCTAGCCATTGGCCACACACAAGCATGGTCTTGGGGATGAAGCTGTATGGGGCCTTGCCTCTGAGGAGGAGTGGCTTCCTTACCTTCCTGAGAATCTGGGGTTCTGGCCATGCCTCTTCTGGTTTCCCCTTCCAGACACTGTCCGTGTTGGGTCATTCCTGTGTCTGTGGAGATCCTCAGGCCTCCGTCCTCTGAACCAGCCACAGGCACGTCTCTTCCTCTTTGTTGCAGACTTTGGCTGGTTGTTTCACACACATGAGCTTACTTCATTCCCGCAACATGATAAGAGGTGTTAGCCCTATTTAAAGGTGAGGGGATCAAAACCTGAGAAAAGGCGCTGAGGCTAGTGTATGGCTGACCAAGGTTCACGCCCAGGCCTGTGAGGCTAGTGTGCCACACCTCCCAATGCCCAGAGTGAGCAGAAAGGGGTGACTGACTCAAAAAAAAAACAAAACCAGTATCTACAAACATCAACACAAAACACTTCCCAGCCTGGCTACGGCGTCTCTGGTCTTACAGGCTCGTGGGCACCTCTTACCCATTAGGCTGTGGCCAGGGTATTGCTCACAAAAGCTCAGGCAAGTGGACACCATGATGTAAGGACAATAGCAGCCATTCTGAGTCTTTCCCTTGTATCTGGCCCCACCTCTATGGTTTTCTTTTCAAAGAGAGTTTCAGTGGCTGTTATCACCTGTACCTATTAACAGGCTGCAGGAGCCTAGTTAATAAGAACAACACTCCAATATTTATACCCACTAACCCTGCTAATGCTTACTGTGTGGCACTGCCCTTGGCTTTTTACATAGGCACAGGGACAAGGACTGTCCATATACAACCTCATACAATCCTCAAAATCACTGTGAGCGGAGCATGAGTATCCTCTTTGCTAGCTGGGGCCCAGAGGCCCTGCAGCTAGTAAGTGGCAGAGCCATGATCCCTTGAGGTCAGCCTTCATGAGGCTTTTATTTCTATCCACAAAGCCTGCCTCCCACCCAGGGCCAAATAGGGTCTAGGAGAAGTTGTAATGATACAATGAAGGCTGTTTGGATCCTGCCCTTAGAAGGAGAGCTGCCTTTAATTTGCAGGGATCCCAACACAGTTCTGTGGGGGTGTGTGAAGTTGATAGTGGCCCACCCTGGGCTTCTTGCAGTCACTGGTGGTGGGGGAGGTTGCAAGTGGAGGTGGAATAGGCAGGGCTGGCAAGACAAGCCCAGGAGACACAGAACGGGAAGCCTCTTATTAGCTCTTTGTTCCTTTGGGAAGGTCGGCAAGTGTCGTTAGGTGTGTTTAGTTGTCAGGGAGGGATAGGATAGCAAATAAGAATTTAATAAGTTTATCAGTTCATGTTTGGAAGGATATTTCTTTATTCTCTCTTTACCCATGATGCCTGACACGTGGTAGACATACAAGGAATGTTGATTGCATGAATGAATGAATTTTAAGATACTTATTATGGAAACTTCAAGCACAGGGGTAGAATAATGACTCCCCATATACCCATTACCCAGCTTCGGCAATTAGCAATGGAAGCTTGCCTGTCATATTTAGCTATGAGGATTATTTTGCAGTGAGGTTAGCATGCTAGTGTGAACTGCTAGGAACTTCTCAAGTGAATAAAAGACCAGCAGGGATGAAATGATACAATAGAACTAATAAAAGCTCACCCTTCTGCTGACACTGTGCCATGCACATTGCAGGTACTCACCTGTGGGTTTGAACTGATGGCGCTGGATAGTCAGGTGGTATTGGGCTGCAGCCCCAGGGTAGGAGGAAAGTGAAGAGTGAGTTCAGTCAGATGCATGAGATGCTCAGGTATGTACCCTGGCGCTGAAGGTAATACAGCCCACAACAGCTCACCCCCTGAAGCTAACTCATATGTGCTATAGGTCATCTCCTCCCCCATATACATTTCCAATGTTTATGAAATATACATTTCAATATGTAAATTCAATGTATGTACAGATACAATGCAGATGAAATACACATTTCATATAGTTAACACTTCAAATTTATGAGACCGTATAAAGAAGAGTAAAACACCCATGTGCTCACCACCCAGATTTAACAGATGTTAAGTACTCACCCTGTCCAGATTGGGGCCAGGTGCCTCTGCCTCTGAAGAGGCCAGTGGGAGAGAAACCCATGAACTGACATTTCCCTTCATGTTCAAAGGTAGTGACTGGAACCCAGGAAGGTCCCAGCCAACCTTGGAGGAAACAGATAAGGCTTCCTGGAGGAGGTTTTCATGTGTGTTAAAAATTTAGACTACGTGAGAGTGAGTCAGGAGGGGGCTGTTGGGGTGGGTGGGGAAGGATGGGGTGGAGGGCCAGGTGCAGAGCGTGGCCAGAGGCATGAGCGGTGAGTGTCAAGTGCTGGGAAGTGGTGAGTGGGAGAGGAGTGTGAAGGAGTGGCCGGGGCTGCTGGAGAGACAGGCCTCGGGGGTGACTGTGTACTGGGTGAGTCAGCGGAGGAACAAGCTCAGGGCAGTGGTAGGCTCTGGGCTTGTCCTGAGTCCTCAGCGCAGTGGTCTGAACTGGACAGCACATATTGGGAGGGTTGGAGACCTATGGAATCCGGGTAAAGGTGAATTCCGGAATAGTTGCAGGAAGCTGGCTCCTCAGAGACGGCCCTGGGCTGTCTCTAGAAGAGGGTCTGTGCTGAAATTGCTGAGTGGGCTAGGCCCGGGGCCGGGGACACGAAGGACTCAGGAGCAGTTGTATGCACATGGAGTTTACCTCAGACATTTCTAATAGTCCAACTTTCCAGAGAAGGAATAAACTGTTAGGTTTCGAGTTTCCTGGTCTTGAGTGTGCTCAGGTAGGTTGGAGGTGTTGAAGCAGGAGTAGGAGGGTGGAGGGAGGAGGACTCTGCCTCATGTGGCTGTCAAGAAGGCCCCTTCTTGTTCGGAACACTAAGGATTGAGGCTGAGCGAGGGACCTGAGGGCCCTGATACCCCAAGGAAGGCGGCTGTGGAGGAGGTGCTGGCCCGTTGCCATGGGAACCATCTCTGCTGTGGTTTTCCAGTTTGAGGATGGCCTGGAAGGGAATGAGCTCACTCCACCTGCAGGGTGATGAGTCAGCCCAGCCTTGGAAGTCCTGCTTTCTCTCCAGGGCTAGGCAGGAAGTTGAGCAGCAGACCCTGCCCCTCTGGCAGCCCTTGAGGTCCTGACTCCAGTGAAGGCAGGATGAACCTCTAGTCCAGTTGACCAGACCTTGGTCTTCAGCAGAGGTTGGACCCTCCTATCTGCTTGGCTCATATGGACCGGGCACCAGCTTTAGCTGGATCTGGGCCTTGAATTCCCATGCCTGGATGGATGCTGAGGATGTGTATGCTGAGGGATTTGAAGGAGAAGTGTGGGCTGTTTGTGAATGCCCTTGGTCAGGTGTGGGGTGGTTTCTGGGGTGGTTTCTGGGATTTGATAGGACACTGGAAGGCTGAGGGGTTACTTGTTTGCCATTCAGGTCCTAGGCATTTGGAGGTCAGAGGTCATGGTTCCTGGCTCCTGCTCCCTTTCCCCATGTATCCAGGTGCCCAGTCATTCTGTGAGGGGGTGCTCAGAAAATGTCCACTGACTGACAGGGGGCGGTAAGACTCTCAAACAGCTGTGATTTCAGGGCATGAGGCATTGTCCCAAGACCCTAAGAAATCCAGACTCCCCCACTGAGTTCCAGTCCCTCAGGATCCAGATGGGGACTTGTAGCCTACACCTTCCCTGCCAGTGTGGCAGTGCGGGAGCTGACATTGGAAAGGCCAGGGGAGCTCTGCTTTGTTTCTAGTGTCTACCTCGCCTGCTTACTTCACCCACATGGGCCTCTGTTTCACTCTGAGAAGATAAACATCTTCAGGGGGTAAAAATGACCATTTTAACCCTTTCACCTAAACACAACTATATTTTCAGAAACCTGTTTTTGTTTTTATTCTCACATGCACATTATTTTGATGGAGTAATCATGGTGTACATATAATTTAGTTCTGCATTTTTCTTCCCCACTTGGCATTGTAGCAAGGACTTTTTTTTTTCCCACATAGCTACAGTCTTTATGTTCCTTCCCTGGAAAGGGAGATCCAAGCATAGAGTTTGCTTTATGAATGTATATTTATTTGTAACTTCTTGCTCTTTCCAAAAAGTATTTGAGGAGAACACATTAAAAGCCTTACATAGGTGGCGCGGGGGTTAAAGACACAGTGCTAGCAAGCTATCGCCAGCCACTGCAGCTTGAGTTGGATCTCTGACCCGCCAGGGAATAACCCACATGGCGCAGCAGACCTCTCCTGTCTTGCCCACTGCTCCCCTCAGCAGTGTATTTCAGTGGATCTTCCTGTTCTGCTCCCCACTCTCTCTGGTGAATCCTTTCACCCTGTCCGCCCTGCACTTCTGGCCTACACCTCAGATCTTTTATGCATAAATAAATAAATCTTAAAAAAAAAGCCTTCCATAGAACAGTTTTAGATTAAAGTTGGAAGAAAGATGAGTTTTGTCAGAGCAGGGATGAGGTAACTGAGAAAACAATGATGAAAGAGGTTAGTTTTTGTAAGTCAACACTAACCTTAGTTTTGAACTTCCAGACAGCCAAAACAAAAGGAGAAATTGGAATTGTCACAGGTTTATTTCCTAATAAAAGGAAGTATATACCAGTTCAAGGGAAAGAGACAGTTTTTTGTAAACTCCAAGTGCCAAGGGCATTTCCATTTTAGGAAAACAATGTGGTGGATGATGTTGTCAGTATTAGTTTCATGGAAAACACAGACTTTTTTGTATATTGGGTCTTAAATCAACCCCCAGTAGAGCCAAAGGCTTGGTGTTAAATCACACTGTGGAAGGCATTTCTGTGGGGAGCTGAATAATGAAATCTCCTTCTACTGTTTCTAGAGGTTCAACCCGGGTGAGGCTGAGGCCCTTGCAGATGAGATGTGTTTCAAAGTTTCCTGCCTCCCTTGCTGCAGTTGTCTGACAGGAGCTGGAGAGTGGTGTGTGTGGGTTCCCAGGCCCATGTTTTGAGGTTTTCTGAGGACTTTACTAAGAAGAGAGCTGTTTGCTTCAGGTGCTGGGCATGTGAGAGCCAAAGCTGCCATTTTGTTAGGAAAAGGAGAATTTGACCCATCTCACCTTTCCAGAAGAAGGTAGATGCCCTCTTGGATCTGCTCTGTTTCTCAATGAGGCACAGGACTGAGATAGTTGAGGAAATAATTATGGGCCAGGTAGACTTGGGCCTGGGCCTTCACCAGCTGCTTCCCTCCCTTTAATTCTCCCGTGATGGGACATTTTCATGGTTTCCAATTTGGGGCCATCATGGATAATATCTGTAAATATCCCTTTCATGTGGACATTTCTCGGGTAACATTCAGGAGTTTGAGTTAATGGGGCAAAGGAGAAGATAATTTCTATTTGTCCTTTGGCATATTAATCGGTTGCCTTTAAGACCGGCCAGCTTAATTGCCACCGGCAAAACACCATCTTTTTCCCCCTCTAATTACATAGGAAAGTAATGTTTATTGTGGAAAATTTGGAAAGCACAGCAAAGTAGGAAAAATAAGAATTGTCTGAAATTCTATCACCCCAGGCCAGGAGAGCTGTGGTTTGTGGAGCTGCTGCAGGGACGCAGTTGTTTGTTGTCAGGATTTGAGCTGGGCCTGGCCTCCTTGGTAGTGGCTGCTCTGGTGCCCTCTTAGTGGCGTACCCAATTTTCCTCTGATCCACAGTATCTTCTCAGCCACTGACCTCTCTCTCTGTATGGGCTTTCATTTCTACATTTCCGAAGACCCGTAATATTTGCTAATATTTTAGCAAACTTAGCAACTTGCTAATATTTTAATCTAGTGCAGGAAAACTGTCTGGATTTAAATATTCGGGGGAGGGGGAAATGTGAAATATTCTTACCTAGTAGCAACTTATCAGATTCCTCAATGGCTGCCACACCCCAGACTAGACCTATGGGGCAGGGGCACGGCTGATGGGCGGCAGTGGGAGAAATGGTCAAGAAGTGGAATCTGGGTCTCAGAAGATTGTGCCCTGACCTGGCTTCTGACCACATTCCCCAAGTTCCTGTCTGTGTGTGGGACTTGTTGGGAGAGCCAGGCTATGTGGTGACATGGAAGGGAAGTGCAAGAAGTCATAAATGAGAACCTAAACCTGTCGTCTCTGCACCCGACTCTCACTTCCCTTGCTTCACTTCTCTGAACCAAACATCCCGTGGTCCAGGTGACACTCTGATCTACCTGCCCCACCTCCCTCTTCAGGAGGAAGCTTCCAGGTTGGAAGAGACCACTTCTGTGCCGGTGGGGCTCTTGGTGAACTCTTGCCTGGGTCGCTGGCTCTGGGCTGAGGGAGGCTGGCACCCTGGACCCGAGTGTTACTTCTCACAGGGTAGCTCCACTTTCACCTGAGCACATACATGCCTGATTGAATTTCCCAGACCCTGGGGTGTGAAGGAGAAACAGATCTGCTCCTGGAATAACTTGACTTCAAGCAGGGAAGGAGGCCTCTTTGCTCAGGAATGCCAAGAGCTGACCAGGGTTTCTTTGGTGGCTTCATATGCCAAAATGGATGAATATGTTTGAGCAGCTGGTGCTGTGCATCCCTGAGTGACACACCCGGCTGGCTCTGCCAAGTTCATTATGTAGGAGGTGATACTCCGAAGTGTCCATTCATGGACAGCGCCGGCCCTCCTTTGAGTTGGGTGGAATTTGGGCAGGGGGACCATAACTGGAGGTCCACTGGCATCTTTTGGGAAGAGATAGTGCTTAGATGATGACATCTGATTGCAACCCTCAGGCTCCTAGATGTGCTCCCTGAACATGCTTGATGTCCGCGATGCTGAGTGCGCTAAGGCCCGTCCATTTGACACAGCTGGCAACACTTTTCCAATGTCCAAAGGTTGTGGATGATCAGCATTTTTTTTTTTGTTTTTTTGTTTTGTTTTTTTTTTGATAATCAGTACTTTGGAACCATGGGATTCATCAGAGGGGATGTTTCCTTGGGGGAGGTGCGGGGAAAGCTCCAGGCTGTCTCAGCTGCTGTTCGGGTGGTTTGGGTAAAGCGCTCCTGTTGGGGATTCCTGGCACTCCAGCATGTGGCCATGTGGACAGGCTGGGGTTGATTTATTCTGTCTGGTTTGTTAGACACAACCCTTTTTGCCTCTCCCTACCCAGAAAACCCCAATGAACTATAAAGGCTGGTCCAATTAAGATTCGTGGTAATTGGGAGGGAGAGAGGGATCCTGAGTGGATGCAATGGTGTGTGCTTTGCTCTGTGAAAGAGAAGTGCCCTTGCCAGGGGGAGTGTAACAAATTAAGGACCTACCTACACCCACCCCAGGTGACATAGCATTCCTGTATGTGTTCTGGTTCCTCTGGGTATATCTACCCTCTGCCGCCCACATGGAGAGCCTCACTTCCAAACCATGTTCCCTAAAGGATGGTCAGTGGGCCACCTGGGGTTCATGTAAAAGTTGTAGGCTCCCTGACCTTGCCCAGACCTGCTGAACCAAATGCTCTGGGCTCAGAGCCTAGGAATCTGCATTTCTGCCAGATCTTTACAATCTCCTTTATCTTTTTCAATAAAACTGAAGAACTCCGTGACCCGGAGGATATTATTGGTTTGGTCTGAATGGTAGGAGTTTAGCTAAACAAACTAAACTGCTTCACTCTTATTGACTTTGTCTAGGACATTGTCTTTATCTCTTTCAAAGCTGCTTTGTCTCTTTGTAAACTTACAAATTCATTAGCCTCCCCACCCCTATGCCTAAACATGAACCAGGTCTCTCATCTGGACCCTGGACCCGCATTACTGAGAGGAAAAGTAAAGAAAGGAAAGAAAATCAAATCTGTTCTGGCTTGCTGACTGTAGACTGCTTTTGACGTTACAGCAGGAGGGCCAGTTGTTTATCTGCAAGGCTGCGCTGAAGCGATACTGCAGCAGCAATTGTAGAGGTCACGCTTTACTCATCCTGGACATTGGCTATATGTCAGATGTGTCAGAGAAGTGGTCCACCTTGTCCACCCACCCTTCACAATCTGCCCAGTGGGCCCTCCCTTGCCACACAGCACAAACATCTGTGTCCTTCAGTGACCTGCCAGCTCTGTTGTTTGGTTTCCTGTGGAGAGAGGGTTCTGTATCCTGCCTCGCCCGGCTCCCCTCCCTGTCCCACCTTAGTGACCTCTGATCCTCCAGTTACCATTGAGCCAGATTCTGACTGTGGCAGTTGTCTGGGTTCTAGCATTCATCCAAACAGCGTGACAGCAGGAGTTTGGGTTGGCTCTGGACTATGGGAACGCCTCCTCATTGTCTTGATACTGGGGGTCTGCCAGCAGCAATGGGGTTTATTGGCTCAGGCTCAGACTGTCCCTTTGACACAGGGGCCAGCAATGAGAAGTCTAGAAGGCCTGTAGGACTCAGTTTAATGGGCAGTTCCCTAAGGACTTCATACCTGTGGTTTCCCTTTGGGGGCTCTAGGTCAGAACACCCTCTAGCTGCCTCTTTGCTTAGTGTGAGTTTTGCAGAGAAGATGTGGCATTCGCAGGGGCCACAGTACAGAAGAGGACAGGGATCTTAGAAATAGTGGGTGGGGGGTTGAGTTTGGTGGGGAAGGCAGTAGGGGAGCCACAGCGGGTCCAGTGACATCTGAATGGACCTACGTATTGGTACAGAGGTGGAATGTAACTTGGAACTAAGAATTAAGAAAAAGGTTCCTCGGGGCACTTCATCTAGTGGCCCAGAAAAGATGAAAATTCCAGTCAATACAACTAAACAGGAATACTTTTAAAAAGGAAAAACAGTCCTTTTAGGGTAAGATTCTAGTTGCGTAAGTGAAAGTACCCATCTGAAGGCCTGGCGGATCAGTGCTGCCTGTGGTTTGGTATCATACTCATTCATGGAGCAAAAGCTTAAATGTTCATACCCTTTCGCCTGGTAACTCCAACCCCTAGGGTTGTGTTATAAGGAAATTGTCCCCCTGAAACAGAAATGCTTAAGACTATTTTCTGTGCTATAGATAAGAACAAAAATGGGGGATTGCTTCCATGTCTAGTGTTGGGGGAGGAATTAAGGCATCCTGATGCACCTTAGTGATGGAACATTTTCAGCCTTTAAGATGATAATTAGGAAGATTGTACAGGAAAAATATGTTCCACAGACTGTTGGCAGTGGAACTCTTTGTAGTATATACATTATAATTAGTTGTAACTGTAAAACCAGTGTAAATGGGAAGACAGTATACTAAAATAAAAATGGCTGTGTTAAGGTTGTAGGGTTAACTACTTAAGAGTATTTAAATTTCATAGCAAGCCAGGAATTTTCTCTCTGAAACACTATTCCTCTCCATATAGTTTTTTTGCTGTACCTGTCCGTCTTCTTGAGAGTTGCTGGCTGTTAGAGATTGAACTCTCCTGAGCATGCTCAGTGTGTGCTATGCACTGTGGGGTGGGCCTGTGTGAACGTGGGTGCCTGAGCTTAAGGGTGTGTGTCCCTTTGTTGCAGAGACAAAATGTGCCTCTGCTGGACCAGCCAATCAACACTGAGAGCTAAATGTGGCCCTGAAATGGGTGGGGGCATGGAGAGGTGTGAGGGGGTGGTGGTAGATCTGGGTCTTCAGCCATGATGGGAATGGAGAGCTTTATTTTTTTTAGGACCAGGAGAGCTTTCAGAATACAGGAGCAACTGGCAGCAGGGAAACCTTCAAAGTCCAACCAGAGTGTAGTTTTTTTAAGGTGGGTTCTGTTCAGATCATCAGAGTTTGGAATGAGATCAGAGTTCAGCTAGAAGCCTGTTATCCACCATATTTTCTTGAGACTGGGAACTCAAGTCCAGGAGTCTAGTCTTCCAGGAATCTCTAGAGGTCCCTGGTGTTCAGGCCAGCTCCCTGAGGGACTCCCTACCTGTTGGGTTGCCTGAGGGCAGGCAGCTTTCTTTTTGCTTTCCTGCTCCCCGCACCCCCAGTTGGGCAAATCTGGGGCACAGGAACCAGCCCTGGAAGGCTGCCCTTGGTCCTTCCCGGCTGGTGGTAGAGGAGCAGAGCAGTATTCGTCTCTTGTGGCCTCTCCTATTAAATTTGTCCCGGGCCTGCATGGGTGCCAGATGCTCCTGGGGGGCTGCCCCATCCGCACTTGCCTTTTGGGAACTTTGACATTTTGTTTAAGTGGAGATGTGATTGAGAGCGTGTGAGAGTGAGAACCGGAGGCCCTGGCTCTTTAAGGCTCGGTCTTCAAGTGAGTTTTGGCAGAGGAGACACTGAACATTTAATTTTAGGGCCTCGAGGGGGTGGGGGAAAGTCCCTACCGCATCTGGTTTGTGTTAAGCCCTTCCCTTCAAAAAAGGGCTGTGTTTATGGTTCGAATCCGGCAGAGAAGGGGCAGGAGGGGCGCCACCGCTTCCCCTACTAGGTGTGAGACACAGGGAGAAAGGCTGCCCTTCCTTACGGTCCTCAGACCCCATCCCAAGCTAAATGGTTTGACTTTGAGAAATCCGCAGCATTCATTTTATCCCTGAAGTTAAAGCAGACCATTGCCTTCAAACAGCCTCTAACAGCTGGGCTTTGCCAGGCTGGAGCTTTATCCCTGGTGCCTCGGAACTCCTGGAGTTGGCTGGCTGTCAACTTGGCTTGTCTGAAGTCTGCGGGCCCCGGGTGGGTCAGCGGTGCTGCTGGCTCCAGCAGCTGGCCCCCTCCACCCCCCACCTCCTGGGATGAGGAGCTTGAGACCCAGAGCTGCCCAGCCTGTCAGAGACCAGACACAGGCTCCTCTTGACAGATAGAGAAACTGAGACCCAGCGGGCTGAAGAAACTGGTCCATGGCCACATAGCAAATCAGTGGCAGACTTGGGATTCACACCACACTTCCTGATTCTCAGTTTGGCTTGATGCTCTTTTCGTGGCCCCATATGACTTCCCCTTCTGTCTGCTGTTTGTATTACTCTCCATGTTCTGCACCCTCAAGGCCACTTGGGGAGAGGGGCTGGGTTTTGAAACTTGGTGGCAATGCTCAAGAGGCCGCTGAGTGCCTCGAAGGCTGGGCTGGCTCACCTCTGCTTCCTGGCATTGGTGTCATCCTTGGCATAGGGTGAGAGCTTAGGAAATAGTAAATGAATGCCTGACTGGGTGGCGTGGCCTCAAGGCTGTTGAGGTGCTAGTGTTCCACTTAGAAGCATTACTTCAGGGATGGAGACCAGGCTTGCACAAGTCTCCTGAAGCTGAAAGGTGCCTTGGTGCCCCTCTCTGAATTATAGGTAAGGAAACTGAGGCAAGACCACACAGCTAGTCAGTGGGAACATTGGAAGCAGAACCCAAGTTGGCATCCCTCCTAGTGTGTTCATGTTGGAGCTGAAGGCAGAGAGAGGAAAGGCCCTCCTTGTCCTTGGTGCTTCCCTCCTCCTGGGTCTTCCTGTCTGTCTCCCCCTTCTCTCCTGCTTCCTCTGCCCTTGAGTGAGGACAGTGCGCTGCTTTCACCAGAGCCATATGGGGAAGGGCTGGGCATGTTGAGATGGGACTATGTCATGCCCTGTGCCTTCTTAGAAAGGGAGTGAGGGCAGACTGGCTCATTTCCTTCCAGGGAAACCAAAGTCCTCATCACCCTGGAGTCAGAGCCAGGGGAGGGGCCCCCAGCCCTCCATGACCTCTGGCCGCAGGGCACACGGCCCTCCCGTGGTTTTCATGAAGTGGGTTGCAGGGAGGCCTGGTGCAGCACTGCCGGCCTCCACCCCAAGTATGCCTTTTTTTTTTTTTTTTTAAGATTTATTTATTTATTTATGCAAGCATTGGGTACAGTCAGAAGTGTGGGAGGGCGAGAGAATTCACCAGAGCCAGAGCGGGGAGCAGAGCAGGCAGAAGGACCGAAGCACACTGCTGAGGGGAGCAGCGGGCGGCAGGAGAGGTCTGCGCGCCATGTGGGACCCTCCTCCTGTGGCCAGGGAGCAGCCGGGGATCGAACCGGCACTGCAGAGGCTGCGGGCAGCTTCGCAACCCAGCGCTCAACCGCTGCGCCACCGGGGAGGCCCCATCAAGTATGCCTTGACTGCTTTTATTTCTCATCCTTATGGAGGCTGGGCTGGTGCTGCTGGCAAGGAGGGGTGGGGTAATAGCATTGCCCTCCACCCCCATCCTATGGCATGAGGAGCTCTTAAACCCCCTGATGAGTCAAGGTGGAAACATTCTTGGCTTGTAACTCTTCATTGTCTTTTTTGTTTTATTGTGAAAATATGACACACTTACGGTAAAAAAAAAAAATCCTCATAGGTAACATGGTGATTTTTCTATGCCACTCTTAAAATTGTGCGTGTTTAACTTACATATACATATTTATTGTTTTTGTGTCAAATACACGTAACAAAGATTTACATTTTCACCATTTTAGTGGACAGGTCGTGGCATTCAGCACCTTTATACTGTGGTATGTTGGTCGACCCCCATCTACCTCCAGAGCACTGTCACCTGTCCCTGCTGAAACTGTACCCACTAAATAATAACTCCTCATTCCCTCCTCACCCCGACCCTGGCAGACACATTCTACCTCATTAAAGTCGAATCAAGCGATAATTTGCCCTCTCGTGTCTGACTCATTTTACTTAGCAGAATGTCCTCAAGTGTGTCGGCGCTGTGCACGTGCCAAATCCCTTTCCTTTTTTAGGATTGAGTAATATTCCACTGTATGTGTACTCCAGACTTGGCTTGTCCTTTCATCTGCTGATGGACGTTTGGACTGTTTCCACCTCCTGGCTATTGTGCTTAATACTGCTGTGAACATGAGTCTACAGGCCTCTGCTTGAGTCCCTGCTTTCAATTCTTTTATGTGTGTACTTGGAAGTAGAACTGCTATATTTTATGTTTGCTCTCAGAAACTTTGAGCCCCTGGGTCAGGACCTAGAGCTGAGCTAAGGGTCCTGTCCATCACCTGTTCTTCCTCCTCCCAGGGGCCGGGTCCCTGATAGCTGAGGTAGCTAGCTGCCTGCAGAGCTGCGGGGCCAGTGAGCTGTGCTGCCATACAGCTGGGACCACTGAACTAAAGAGAAGCGCTGCGTCTTCTGGTGGAGAAGGGCCTCTTTGAGCCAGCTCCTTGCCCAATTTTGGCCACAGCTCTGGGAAGGGGTCTGCAGCCTCCCTGGGCAAGGAGAGGAGGGACCCCAGAGCTAGCTGGCCCTCTGTTCCCATTGGCCTTTATTTCTCCCCCCCACTTCTTCCTGCCCAAGGTATTTGTCTCCCAGAGTCACTTTTGGAGGGTTTGGGTGATAGACTTCTGGCCAGTGAGTTACAGAGGCTGAGGTAAAGCTTCCTACCTCCCTTTGGAGAACAGTTCTGTTTCTCATAAATGAGTGAGATCTCCTCTCCTGACCCCTGCTCTCCAAGTCTGCTGGACTGGTGAGCAACTACTGTATCAAGTCGGGCCCTAAATTAACCCTACCCCAGAGCCTCGTAAGGAGCAGGCTGGTTTCTGCCTGCTCACTGGTGCAGCCCTCCACCATGAGCTTCATCGCTTTCCCCTCACCCCCATGGATTTGCCCCTGCTTCCCTCTTGGGTGCTCAGTCTGTGCCTCATTGGAAGGCGAGGTGGGTAGTTACCTGTCAGCTGCACAGAGGCTCTCAGAATGGAGCCATCTCTGATCCTGGTAGCCACTGGTCTAGGACCCTGTACTTAACAGAGGTGCAGTGAGAGCAAACAGATTTTGGGATTTGGTGTTAGGGAACAGGGTTCTGGCTGAGGTCCTGTTTTTCTTTTCTTTTCTTTTGTTTGTTTGTTGGCTTTCTGGGTAACTTCCAAGCCTCGGTTTTTCTGTCTCTAAAATGGGCATCAAAATCTACCTCTTAGGGCCTCCCTGGTGGCATAGGGGTTGGGATGCAACCTATGAAGCTGTCCGCAGCCTCCGCAGCCTCCGCAGCAAGAGTTTGATTCCCCTGCTGGCCAGGGAGATACCCACATGGCACAGCAGACCTCTTCTGACTCGCCTGCTGCTCTCCTCAGCAGTGTATTTTGGTCGGTCCGCCTGTTCTGCTCTCTACTCTGTCTCTGGTGAATCCTCTCACCCCCCCAACACCTCTGGCCTGTACCCCAGCTCTTATATGTATAAATGGATAAATCTTTTTTTAAAAAAAGTCCTTTAAAATCGATCTCTTAAACTTGTTATGAAGAGTAAATATGATAATCAGCACAAAATGCTTAGTAAGTGTCATGGTTGTCAGCTGTTGCCATTATTGGGCCCTACTCCTGAAGTAGGGAGGAGCCACCGGCCACCGGGCCGGGCAAAGACTCATTGCAGGAGGGTTTGGGACGGCCATGGTGCTTTCCCTCTGCTTCTCATTGTCTGGTCCAGGCCAATCTGGAGGAAATTGCTTCCTTTCCACAGAGACAGGAGCTGCTGATCTCTGCTGTGGGCTGACTGCTGCTAAGTGGGGATTAGGTGTTGGTGGGAAGAAGGGGTCCAGGCTACCTTGGGCTTCGTTCCAGATGCAACATATTTTCTGGTCTCAACAGACACTCTTGGAGATCCCCCCACTCCAGCACCAGGCATTCTGGATCACATTCTGCTATTCTGGGTTCCTATTTCTGTTTCTTAGGGGGTCCTACCTGCCTTTCTAGATTGCAGGCTCTGGAACTCCTGTCTTTGGGCCTCCCCGGGTGGCGCAGCAGTTGAGCGCTGGGCTGCGAAGCTGCCTGCAGCCTCTGCAGTGCCAGTTTGATTCCCAGCCATTGGCGAGGGTCCCACATGGCGCGCAGACCTCTCCTGCCGCCCGCTGCTCCCCTCAGCAGTGTACTTCGGTCCTTCTGCCTGCTCTGCTCCCCGCTCTGGCTCTGGTGAATTCTCTTACCCTCCCGCGCTTCTGACTGTACTCAGTGCTTGTATAAATAAATAAATAAATCTCTATAACTCCTGTCCCCCTTCATATTTGGGGACAGAATACAGCAGCCTTGTGGTGTCCTTGTGGTGATGCCCCTTCCTCTGCAGGACAGGATGAGCGGGGCCACCAGTGCATGGGTCACATCCAGGCTTCAGGGGTGGGCATGGGAGAGTGATTCTGGCCTGGAGCTGTCCTTTCCTTCCTGCCGTCCCTGCCGGATGGTCCACCTTGCAAGGCTGTGGGGTGTTGGGAAGGGCCTGACTTTGGAACTGGCAGTTTGGGGGTGAAGGGAAGTTCTGCCATCATACTAGCTGTACTCTTGGGCAGGTCCTTATCCTGAGTGTCAGTTTCTTCATCTGTACAATGAAGAGTTTGTCTTGCAGGGTCATTGCCAGGGACTAAACGAGGTGAGAGAGGCAAACCACCCAGGCTGGCCTCCTGCTCCTGAGGGGCGAAGTGGGAGCAGATATTGTTATTCTGTGAGTGTGCACAAAGCCAAGGAGTATTTTCAGTAAACCCCTTTTTCTTTTCTGCACAAAAGGTAAAAGACTTCCTGTGCATTTCTTGAGCCCAGAGTCGTCCAAACTTGTCTGATTATAGTGCACAGAGTACTTTTACTTGTTAAAATACTGATCCCCAGGCTCTACTCCAGAACTCCTGAACCAGAACGGCAGTTGTCGGGGTGGATCTATCTTTTCAACATGTCTTAAAATTTGACCTGTTTGGGAACTATTGCTTCGGTCGGATCACTCTTTCACTGGCTGTATTGTTTTGCTCTTCACAAGACCCCACAGAGGCCAGTGCGGGAAGGTGTGGCCCCTATAATAAGCAGATTTTATAGGTGACTTTAGGACCTGAGGTCCTCAGCTCCCTTCTCGTGAATGAGAATTAGAATTCAGATTCCCCCAGTGCTGTGCATCCATTGTGCCTGCAAACATTCCATGGAATCATGTGGAAGGTAGAGGATGGAAACTTATGGAGCGATAGAAAGGTGTGTGACAAGCTCGCCTGGTGGCAGAGGGGGTACTGTGGCGCCCTTCTGCTGTCTGCTGGGTGGGGAAGCTAGCAAATTTTATGACATATTGAAAACACAGAGGGGTGGTGTTGGGGAGGGAGTCTGAGGCCTGATCCTGCCCGAATGCTTTCCTAGGTGTGCCTTCTGAAAACCAGGTGAGTGTGCCAAGCCTTGGGCTTCTTCTGGAGGCACCAGGAATCAGCAGGTGTTGTGCAAGGAGTTAGGGAGGCAGTGTGGGCCAGGCAGACGAGGCTTGACCACCTACCAGTGCCATTGGTGGTGTCCTGGAAGTCCCCTCTCACTTCCCTCATCATGGTCAGATCTGGGAAGCCTTCTGGAAGTACCAGCAGGTTTGGCTCCCCTGTTCAGCTGGGGGAAGGCAGAGTATGTGGGGTGCGGGAATGGGTATTGCCAGGTCAGCCAGCCATACCGGGCACAGGGGCGCACTGTCTCTCCTGTGTCTTTGTTGCAGAGTTGGCCTGATCCATTAAAGAAATGCCCTTTTAGGTCCTTCTATACCATCCCTTTCTTAAGGGGGTCTTAGTGATGACTTCAATCTGACTTGCTCCATGTTTTGGTGGAGAGGTTTGGGGATGGTGGGAGAGAGACGCTGGTTGCATTAGGGCAGTCCTACCAAGTCCAGGTTGTTTGCCCTGACTGAACAGCACAATTATGGGGGTGAGGGGTTCAGGAACTGCCTGTGCAGAGCTTCACCCCCAGGGGGTGATCTGACTGGACTGAGGCAGCCTACTGGGCAGAGAGAGTAGGGAAGCCACACTCTGGAGGGGTGATGTGACCTGCTGCTGGGTGGTCGGGAGTGAGGAGATCCAGGCTGAACTAATCTGGGGTTAGAAGAATGGACTCTGGCCCCAGTGCCAATCCCCCATCTATTGTTTGAGGTGACCTTGAACAACTTTGTGAGCCTCTCTGTGTATCAATCTTCCCTCTGTAAAACGGGCTTAATGATAGCACCTACTTATTGGGTAGTTGGGAGGAATCTTTGTGTTCATACGCACTTGGCAGCGAGGGCTGGGAGGGTGTCCCGGGCTTTGAAGTCCTTCTGCTCTGACCTTTACACTGTCAGGCTGAGGACCTTCTTTTGTGACCTTGTGAGCTGCTGCAGCCGTCTGGATGGGCAGGGGAGCTTGACGCCAGGGGTGCCAGGTTTTAATGGATGGCACCTTCATCCCTTCTGCTGGCTCATGTCCGAGCCCTGGGTGACCTCTCTCCTTCCATGACACCCCCTCCCCCCATCTTCTGTGTTGGCTGTTGTCATAGAGTCTCCTAACTAGTCCCTGCTGCGTTCTTGGCCACCCTGTTTGCTCTTCACGCTGCAATTAGCAGTCTCTTTCTAAAATGCAGGTGTAATTATGTGTAAACTAACACCTGATTCCCCCACCCCCACTCCTACCAGTCAGCTGAAATCAAACTGCACCTCTTTGGAGGCTTCCTCATTCTCAGGAGTAACCATCCTGTAGCCTGGGACCTGCAGTGGCTGGCACCCCTCTCTGCACCGGCCTCGTGGCCCCCTCCACGGTGTGAGCCGACCTTCATGTCCTTTTCCCTTGGCCTGTGATAGTAGTTGCCTCTGCTTGGGTGGCACCACCCTCCTCACACCCCCAACCCCACATACAAGTGGAGGGCGACCGTCTAGGTCTGGCACCCATTGTCCTGAAGCAATTATTAATAGTACCTCCTTTTATTTTCATGTTTTAGAAAGATTTATTTATGCATACAAGAACTGGGGTACAGGCCAGAGGTGTGGGGGGCGGGGTGTGAGGATTCACCAGAGACAGAGTGGAGAGCAGAACAGGCAGATTGACTGAAATATACTGCTGAGGGGAGCAGCAGGCGAGATAAGAGGTCTGCCGTGCCATGGGGGTCACCTCCCTGGCCGGGGATCAAACTCATGCTGCAGTGGCTGTGGACAGCTTCATAGCGCTGTGTCTTAATGCCTTGTGACACCAGGGAGGCCCCTCCTTTTATTTTCAAATACCCCAGTTTGGGTGATAAATTATGTGGGACCCTTCACATTTACAGTCTTTCCATCTAAAGTTCCTAAGCTTTAAGAATTCACAGATTTTTGGGCCTCCCCGGTGGCGCAGCGGTTGAGCGCTGGGTTGCGAGGCTGCCCACAGCCTCCGCAGCGCCGGTTCAATCCCCGGCTGCTCCCCGGCTGCTCCCTGGCTGCTCCCCGGCTGCTCCCCGGCCACATGGCGCGCAGACCTCTCCTGCTGCCCGCTGCTCCCCTCAGCAGTGCACCTTGGTCCTTCTGCCTGCTCTGCTCCCCGCTCTGGCTCTGGTGAATTCTCTCACCCTCCCACACTTCTGACTGTACCCAGTGCTTGTATGAACAAACAAACAAATAAATAAATAAATCTTTGGAAAAAAAAAAAAAAAAAAGAATTCACAGATTTTTTCAGAGTGCTGGTCACACACCCACCTGCCTTGAGTCAGGGGAGCACCTTGTCTTAGTCTAGTGCCTTCCAGAACTCTTCATAGATGCATTTATCTTAGTTTGCAAACACACATTCATTTGTATGTGTCTTTGATTAGCATTTGTCTCCCCTCTTAGACTGAAGACTCCTTAATTTAGGGACTTGATCTTTTTTTTGCCCATCACGTGACGTAGTGTTCAGTAGGAGTTTACTGAATGAATGCATGAGACGGCTGCAGCTCACTGCCACGGCAGGCCTGCAGCCTGGGTGAGTCTTGGGAGAATGTGCAGTGGCCTGCCGTGAGGGAGGCTGCTCACCTCAGGCCAGCCCAGGCCTGAACAAGTTGGTTGCCCCTACTGGGGCATACACACCGCCTGACTTGGCTACCCCTTTCATTTATTCATGGCCTCCCTCAATGGGCTTTGTGTTTGGACAGCTAAAAGAGACAAGAGTTCAAACCCTCTTTCCACCACCCCAAAACCAAGATACAGAAGAAAAACACGCCCAACTTATTCTGCATCCCCAGGGAGCCAGAAAGTCCAAGACCTTCTCTCATGGCTGGATGTGAGTGCAGGAGTTGATTCTCAGTCCAGTGTCCTGGGCTGCCCTTAAGCTCCCCCCAATCCCAATCCAGGCCAAGGCCCAGTCTGGGGACAGCTGCATAGGTTCTGTTGTGCTCCACACTGAGTCTGGGCGGGTGCAGGATGGTGTGCAGAGCTGGAAGGTTGGGCGGGTAGTGCGCTGAGTCCTCATTATTCCCTAGCCTGAGCAGAGGTGGAAACCTTACCTGGGAAAGGCTCAGTCCCAGGTTAGAGGAAAGGGCTCAGGTGTTGGTGTCCTGTAGACTCCAGTTCAAATCTCACTAGCCTTGTGACTCAGAGGTTGCTTCTTAACACCTCACTCTGTTTCCTCCTATGTGAGGATTGTTGATGGGATCTATGGAGATGGTGTGTGCCCTCCTGAGTGATGACAGTGATAGCCAACATCTTCCAGCAACTCTAGGGTTCTGTTCTCAGGCCTCCCTGAGGTCCACTTTGCCTTCAGTGTCCCCGTGTTTAAGGGTGTAACAGTACTTCCCTCACAAACAAGGTTTGGGGGAGGCTTTGGTGCTGTGGACTGTCCTTGCTTTCAGCAGCCCCTCACCCTGCACTGTTTTTGAGAGTTCAGCCCGGTACTCGAGTCAGAGCAGGTGTGGGTCTTTGGGTTTCCAGGATTGCTGTGAATAAACCCACAGGAAGAAACCTTGCTACCTGCCCCTTCCAGCCAGATCTGCCTGCAGCCTCACTTCTCTCACCCTTATGAAAATGTGAACGTTTCCATAGACACATTCCTATTCCTCAGCCTCTTGCTTCCTGCCACTCCCTTCCCTCCCTGTCCCTTGAGCTGGCTGGCCATGAGGGGTGCTGGCCTGCAGTGCTGTGCTGAGCTGTGGGCACCCCAGACTGACAGGTGTGGTGCACAGGCTGGGGGGGGGCAGGGGTGGCACCTTCCATGGCCCACAGGTTGCCTGTGACTCCTTAATAAAGAGGTTTTGAGGTTTCTGTGCTGCTTTTTCATATACTGATGTGTGTTTGTATTTTGGGAGAAGAAACTGCTTTCCTGGATCTCAGATAAAGAGAATTGACTTAGTTAAGCCCTTAGTTCATGGCCCACTGTCATCATAGTTCCATGCCAAGCCACTTGGTGTCCATCCTGTTTCACTCCAGTCACCCCACCATGGACGTCGATGGTCTCCAGGTCCTCCCCTGCCAACCACACAGATCACAGATGGCGAGCTTTCTTCCTCCCACACGTCCCTGTGTTCACTGAGTGGAATTTCTTTGGGAGAGAGTTTCCTGGCCAGGGGATTTCTGGGTCCTGGGGTTGATGCACAGTGCAGTGCTGGATTGTTCTCCATCCATCTGCTCTGGATCCCGCCACCCTCCACGTACTGCTTCCCTAACCCCGCACGCATCTGGTGTAATCACCTTCCTAACTGTTCACCAGTCTGTTAGGTACAAAGGGAGAAATCATTGTTTGAATAGCATGTGAGGAGGAAGTCTTAGTGCCAAGCCTCCTCTCCCCCTTCCTCCCTCTGCACTCCTGGAACCAGAAACTTCCTCTTAGGCGGCTATTGAGTCCCACGGAGTCCTCTGCAGAGAGCCTGCAGAGGTAGCAGAGAACTGTGTTCGGGCTCTTAATAGCAACCTCCTGGGGTGCAAGCCACTGGTGTGATGCTTCCACAGTTGTTTCTGTCCTACCTGCTTTCTGCCTGTGTGTTTGTGTGTGTGTGTGTGTGTGTGTGTGTGTATGTGTGCACGCATGCGTGCGCGCGGAGTGTCTCAAGCATCCCAAAGGCTCTGGGTTCTCTGGAGCTTTGGGCTTTCCCTGCGGAAGTCATGTTTCTATCTGCCTTTGGAGTGAGGTCATATGGCTACTGGGTGGTCATCCCTGGGTGGGGGTGTAGGGTCTGGACCAGACTGGCGCTGAGGCCCTATTGAACTGCGTCCTTGATGGGGTCCAGGAGTCTAGGGCTAGGGGCACAGCACCTCTGGAGCATGCTGACCCAAACTTGGAAACACTCTGGGCACCATCATCCCTGTGTGGTGCCAGGTGACCACTCAGTATGCACGGGCACCCCACGGTCCCTGAGTACTGCCCTGTTGTCTCCTTCAGTGAGCACCTCTTTTCTTGTACTGTAGACACTATTCACTGCTTGTTCTGTTAGGCTCCTTGCATATTAGCTCACTGAAACCTCTTAAGAACCCAGTGAGAAAGGTCACAAAGAGGTCAAGAACTTGCTCAGGGCCCAGAGTTAGTAAGCGACTGTGGGGTGCCCGTGCATATGGAGTGGTCACCTGGCACCATGCAGGGTTGATGGTGCCAGATGAACCCAGGCATGTTGCACCCAAACCCATCCTCTTAGCTGCTAAGTGCCTAGCCTTTTGTGTGTTCTCCAGACCAGCAGCAGCACGTGGCACCTTGGAGGTCAGAATTCTGGCCTGTGCACAAGGAGATGCCTCAAGAGGCCTGGGGTTGGACTGTGTGACAAGTAGGAATGGAAGCTGCAGACTGTTTTAGGGGCACAAAGAAGAGCCGGAAAAATCTTTTTTTTTTTTTTTTTTTTTAAGATTTATTTGTTTATGCGTACAAGAACTGGGGTACAGGCCAGAGGTGCAGGAGGTGAGAGAATTCACCACAGAGTAGGGAGCAGAACAGGCGAATCAACTGAAATACACTGCTGAGGGGAGCAGTGGGCGAGTCAGGAGAGGTCTGCTGTGCTGTGTGGGTAGCTCCCATGCCGCCCGGGGGATGGAACTCATGCTGTAGAGGCTGTGGACAGCTTCACAGTGCTGTGCTTGCACAACCAGGGAGGCCCCAGAAAAATCTTTATCCAAGTCCTATCTCTTTCATTCTTGCAAATTTGTAGTATGTGGTCTGGCTTCTGGAGAGGACCCTACACAGAGAGCTTGGAGTCTAGGCAGCCTCCTTGTTCGTGGTCAGCAAAACACACTCAGCAGAAAATGACCCTGGAGAGGAAGGCAGTTAATTGGAGCTTTGCTTTTTGAGCACCGACTTTAAGCATTGTGCTATTTAATTCTTACCACAACCCCAGGAGGGGTTGGTTTGAGCCTTCCCGTCCTACAGACAAGGCCATCGATGCTTCAGACCATACAGTTGAGGGTCAACTCTTCAGCTACTTGGAGGAGTCCAGCCAGGCTCCAGCCAGTCAAGTCACAGATGCCCGTGTTTTCTGAATACAGGCTGAGCCAAATTCCCATCCACTGGGGGACAGCTCTCAGCACCTGTGCCAGAAAAACCAAATGACCTCACTTTGGGTCACTTTCCTTTTTTGGGGAAGGAATGTATGGGCCACTTCTGTGAGTTGTGACACATGGAAGCTGGTGTGCAGTGTGATCTGTGGGGGGCAGAATTGGACTCCAGGCTGTGGGGGCCTGTGATTGGCAGGACCAAATTTGGGGTCAGCAGTTAGAAGGCTGTCCTCATACTGGCTTGGTGGGGGTGCTGCTGCCCTGCCGTGGGCTGGTGTGAGTGTGCTGGGGAGATGGCAGCTGACCTTTGCTGGTTAAGCAGATACCCTGGGACATGACCTGCTATGTAGGTGACCACTTCCTGGAGAGGCATCGACAAGGCCAGTGGCATCTGAGGCCCACAGTTCTGGCCTGGCTCAAGGGCTCCAGACCCTCCCACCCTGAAGTCCTCAATGCAACTTACTTACTAGCCCCTGTTCAGTAGCTGAGTAGCTCAAGTACTTCTGGAGCTGCAGGCCCTGGAGCTCAGGGCCTGCCCTGAGACTGGTCTCTAGCTAATGGGCTGAATGGGAAGAAATAAAGTAAAATAACACCTTAATAATAGGTTTAGTGGGGTCCTGGAACATTTTAGTGTGTGTGTTTTTAAATAGCTTTATTGAGATACAATTCACATGCCAAGAATTCACTGATTTAAAGTGTACAATTTACTGGTTTTTGGTATATTCATAGCTATGTGCAACCCTCATTACAGTCAATTTTAGAATGTTTTCATCACCTCAAAAAGAAACCCAGCACCCTTAGCCATCACCCCTTTTCTCCCCCTCTACCAGCCTTAAGCGCCCACACTGCTCTACTTTCTGTTTCTGAAGATGGATTTTTGCTTTTTTAATAGCCAGTGAGACTTAATCTGTGTCTGGCACTGGAAAAGCCCTTTGAGTTTGCTCCACAGTCCTCCCTCACAACAACTGCATGGAGTGGACACTGATTCCTGTCTTTGTGTTACTGATGTTGAGGCCCAGGCCCTGTGAACCCGGATACAAAGGCCCTGTTGGCAGAGCCTGCCTGTAGCCGCACCTGTACTGTAGACTGTGGTCCTAGGGAGGGGAGCCTGTGAAGGTGGCAGATTAGTGGGGGCAGCTAACTCGTTGGCCAGGAGCTAAGGGCCAGCCAGTGCTCTGACTTTTAAAACTGCTCTGAATTCTTTCAGGAACCCACAGTTTCCGCAGACCTGCACCAGCAGGAGGTGCTGAGATCCCAGGCCAAGGTGTACCACCTGAGGGTCTTGGCTTGAAGGGGGGCCTGGGGAGCCCTTTCCAACCCGAACATGCTCATTTGGTCACGCAGCCTTCCAGATGAGCCATTTGGGTCCCTGGAACCTTGGCTGTCTCTGAGCTACTGGTGCTGTTTCTCCCCAGATGTGGGTGGCAGGTGGGCATAAACCAGGGCACAAAGGCAGTTACCTCACCCCCTCCCATCCTGACTGCGAGGCTGGTCTCAGCATTTCCTCATTGTAGGAAAAAAAATAAGAGGACCTCTTTCTACCATGAAACACTCTGTGAATGATTAACCCTGATTAAATAGAAAGAATGGGAAGTGAGGGCATTATGACTGAGTTTTATTGTGCTCCTGCCCTGTTCTGGGCATCCAGCTGGAGGTTTTTGTTTCTGTTGCCCTCACCTTGACAAGAACCCTGCAAAATGGTGATGTAGCCCCACTTTCAGGTGGAGGCCCACCCTGGTTCATTAAGGCCACATGGACAGTGAGTGACAAAGGCTGGCCAGATTGACATTTTTTTTTTTTTAAGATTTATTCATTTATTTATACAAGCACTGGTATAGTCAGAAGTGTGGGAGGGTGAGAGAATTCACCAGAGCCAGAGGGGAGAGCAGAGCAGGCAGATTGACAAAGTGACGAAGTACACTGCTGAGGGGAGCAGCGGGCGACAGGAGAGGTCTGCGCGCCATGTGGGACCCTCGCCCAGCGGCCGGGGATCGAACTGGCGCTGCAGAGGCTGCGGGCAGCTTCGCAGCCCAGCACTCAACCACTGCGCCACCAGGGGAGGCCCAGATCGACATTTTTAAGAAGCATCAGTCCCGGAATACTTTGAAGGACTTAAGTTCTAATTTGGTCTCTTCTCATTCTGTGCGTTTGTGGTTTTACAGAGGGGGCATCCTGAGGCTGAGGTTGACCCCTGCCCAAAGAGACACAGCTAGTGAGAGGTACAGGCTTGGACTGAAGACCCAGCTCCAGTGTCCAGCTCCCTTGGCCCCCGGCTACTGCACGCTTGGTTTCAGGACCCTAATGTAGCTCGAGGGGCGGGTTGTTTAACAGGTGCCCTTTCTGAGCAGCGGAAACAGCCTGGTGGTTCCACTTTTTCAGCAACCACTCCCAGGTGGGTGGAAAGTAAATAGATCTGGGTGGAGATGTTCTCGAGGACTCTGCTTTTCATCTCCGAATGAACCAGCTGACAGTTTGCTTTGAAAGGCTGGCAGTCGGCCCTCGATAAGTTAACCAGATACCCTTATTTACGTTACCAGAACACTGGGCATCTGAGATCACTTCTGGGCAGCACTTTGCTTAGTTAAACCACCCAGGGCCCATGCCCTGGCCCCAGATTGGCCTTGGGGGGGAGCAGAGGGACTCAAAGGTGGCCTGAGGGACAGAGAATGCTCCTTGCTGCTCTGCAGCCACCTCCCTGCACAGCAGGTGCTGCACTCCATCCTGCGTGCACCTGTTGGCTGGGCCTCTCAGGGTCCCTGCCCTGATGCTCCCACACCATGGCCAAGCTCCCAGTGGCAGTTGCTGGCTGTGCTGGCAGCGATAGCTGGGTGCCTGCCTGGAGGAGTGGGGGCTGGGGGTGCTGTTGAGCTGAATTTTGACTTGATGAGTCTAGATCAGAGTCCTGGTTGGTCTCCTAGAATGAGGAGAAGCCAGCTTGTTTGGGGTTTTTCTGGTACCAGTTGGCTGGAGGGGAGCAGTCCCCACTCTTCACCTCCCCTCACAATTGACAGTTTGCTGTCTAATTATTGGGGTCGATGTGTGTGTGCGTGATTGCTGTTTATTCTCATTCTGGTCTCTCACTGTGACTTTTCAAAATACAATACTACACTGATAAAGCTATAAAGTTTTCCAGAACCCTTTCTCTAGCTAGTATGTTCTTTGAGTCTCTTACTAATTCTTAAAGTAGATGGGATGATTTTTCTTGTTTTATTTGGAAGCATTCATTTTTCACTTGATAGTACATGAGCACTGACTCTCTCTGCCCTCCAAAAAAAAAATCCCAGAGAAAAGGAAATTCCCTCTATCCCACCCCAGAGGACTGACTTAACAAACAAATGCCCACACTTCCAGACAGACTTTTCTTATATTTGCATAGCCTTTTTTTTTTTTTTAAATAGATAATGACTGCACTTGGCACAGAAATCCTCAAGAAACAAAAGGGTATTCTGTGAAAAGCAAATAAATGTCCTGCCTCTCTTGTGTGCCTTCCAGGCATATACTGGCACAAAGCTTTCAGCGGACCCTCCATTAAACTAATAACAGGTGTCTGGTTATGAGGGCTGGGAGCTGGCAGACCAGAGATGGAAACTCTGATCCAGGCCATGGATATGAAGGCCTCTGTGGAATCTACTGGCTCCCTTCGATGGAGCAGAGCCCACCTGTCGGAATCGACCCATACACAGGGCCAGATGTTTGTCCCTGGGTGCTCTCTTTGCCTGTATCTTAACTAGGTGCATTTGGATGGAGAAGTTGCTGGGCTTTGGCCTATAAGGCTTGAGGGTATGTTTGGGTTATATAGTTGGAAAGGTTGAGGTGACTTACCCGGGGGTCACCCAGGGCAGAGCCCAGATTTCCTGACCCCTGCGCTCCAAACAATAACTCCCCTGAGGTGAGCCCTGGCTGGGCTGGAGTGCCCCCTCCCAAGGGCCACGGGAAGGATATGCCTGAGAGAGGTGTGGCCAGCACGTGAGGCCGGGACCTAGTGGCCCTCTCATTTGGCTGCAGGTGGGTTATCTTGTTTACTCTGCTGCTTGACCAATAGCAGAAGCACCTTTGCCAGTGGAGACTGCTCTGAGGTCAGCCAAGAGTGACAGGCCTGGGTTGGGCCTTAGGGCCAGTAAATATTAAGAAGGCGAATGCCAGTGGGGAGGAAGCACAGGGAGGGAGTAGGTGGTTAACAACCCGGCAAGGGAAGAAGGAAAAATCACTAGCAATTTAATTACTGGAGCACAGGCACTGTTTGCATTCTGATGTTTTGTTTCAGTTATTTTTTTTTTAATGTTTATATGCACAAATAACTTTGTATCCAGCTTTTCTGTTAGTGACATCTTTCCCATAATAATATATGGTTTCAGAACCCATCATTTTGACCATGTATATGGTTTGACCAATATATGGTTTCAGATTTCTAATTTTTTTCTCTCAAGTGATGCTGCCAAGGATGTTTTCATGTTTATGGATTTTGCTTTATTTTGAGCTGTGTACCCAGGAGTTGGGTGCACAGCTGACTTTTGCGATGTTTTAATCCACAAAGCATAGCGGTATGCATGCACAGGTATGCGTGGTACGTCTAATCAAAGTCCCTTGTGACAGGTATCGTCCTTAAGCAAGCCCAAATGACGGGTGTCCCCACATCCCCTCGTAGCGGGGAATTTGCTGCCAGATTCCCTGGTGGCTGCTGTTAGGAGAGCTGACTGCTGGGCACAGCTGTCTGCTGAGCGCCGTGCCCACTGGGGTACTGGGTGTGTAACTCTTTGTGAGGAGACTTAGAAAGATTTTATGTTTTCCCATCATGGAACCAGGGACCCTCTGGGTCTTAATGCCTATTTAGCCTGCTGACATCTTTTTGGGGGCCTGTGGGATGTCTTATTCTCAGATCATATTAGTCTTTAAAAACTAGAGGATTCCCATGAAGTCTAGACTTCTGGCTCCTCTTCTTTGGAAATCTGTCCACGTGGAGCGGGAGAGGCTTCTCCTGGGCCTCCTACTCCTGCCTGAGACTGAAGCTGGCTTGCAGTTGTCACTTACCAGCTTGTACCCCTGCAACTGTTTCTCTGTCCCTATGTTGCTCTCTCCTGGGTGGAAAAACAAAAGGATAGCTTGAGAGAACCTGTTTCAAGAAAAAAGCATAAGCCTCCAGGGAGGGAAAGGCAGACCTGACTTGTTTGTCTTACGCTTGCCCTTTTTGCTCATTTATTAAATCTCTTTCTACCTTAATTTTCTCATCTGTGAAGTAGGGAGAACAGTAATACCTGCCTTGCAGTGTTATGGTGAAGGTGAGATGAACTAAGGGGATGAATTGCTCAGAAGTCCTAGCACATAGTAAGAGCTCAATGAGGAATGGCTGCTATTTTTTTTTAAAAAATTATTTATTCATGCATGCAAGAGCTGGGGTACAGGCCAGAGGTGTGGGAGGGTGAAAGGATTCACCAGAGACAGAGCAGGGAACAGAACAGGCACACTGACTGAAATACACTGCTGAGGGGAGCAGCGGGCGAGACAGGAGAGGTCTGCTGTGCCATGTGGGTATCTCCCTGGCCGGCCAGGATTGAACCCGCGCTGCAGAGGCTGTGGACAGCTTCATAGCGCTGTGCTCAACCACCTGCGCCACTAGGGAGGCCCAGGAATGGCTGCTATTATGTTATGAATGCATGTGTGTCTGTTGAGGTTCTCAACTGGGGGTGACTTTTGGCTATCGCAGCTTGAGGTGGGGGTTGTTAAGTGCCATCTATTAGATAGGCTAAAGGATACTGCTAAACATCCTATAATGCATAGGACAGGGCCCCCATCCCTAACAAAGAAGTAACCAACTCAAAATATCAATAACACTTTAGTCCAGAAACTCAGCACAGACAGTTAAGCGTATGACTTTTGTTCTAATTGAGCTCTTTAAGCAAATCCAAACCCATATTTTCAAGACTGCCTTGGTCTCTCAGACACAGAATTAGAAGGGACCTTATTTAGCATGGCCCAGGGGATGCTTGAATCCTTTCTCTGCATTCTCGCCAAGCATATGCCTTTGGCAGGCAACGCAGTGAGCATCCAGCTCTTGAGCTGTTCTGTTTTCCCTGCAGCTCCTTGTCCTTCATCCTTAACCGTAGCTACCAATAACTTATATAAGGGTGACCGTGTTTAGCTCTTGCTGTGTGCCGCTGTCCAGATCCTCTCCACCTATGAGGCTGGTTCAGTTACATCCATTTTACAGATGTGGAGGTTGAGGTTTGGAGAAGAAAAAACACTTGCCCATGGGTGCTAAGGGCCAGCGGAATCAGATCCAGGCCAGGCTTACCCTAGAATCTACATTCCTCACCATTGCTGCCTGCCTTGTTCTCCCTGGTACTGCACCCAACAAATTGATTCACTTGTCCTTTCAAATATTTGAGGTGAGCACCCGAGTTTTCCCTTCTCCTGGTTAAAGAGCCCCAGGTCCCAGAGTTCTCCTCAAAGGCACCATTCTTATCTGCTCACCTCCTGAGTGCTTGTCCACCTCTGGACAGCCCCCTGCCCACCTGTCTGCCGTTGCCTGTCTCCACTGTGCTGCCCCAAGAGGCCGTCCCTCCCACACCAGCTCCACTAGTGTCCCGTCTGCTCAGACCCTGTGCCCAGAATCACCCACATTCCATCTGGTTGGTGGTTTCATTTCACAGTGACCCATTTTCAGTTGTCACTCCACAAGACTCATTAGGCCATCCTCCTGGCCATTTAGAATCTCAACTTTGGGGGCCTCCCCTGGTGGCGCAGCGGTTGAGCACTGGGCTGCGAAGCTGCCCACAGCCTCTGCAGCGCCGGTTCGATCCCCGGCCGCTGGCGAGGGTCCCACATGGCCCAGCAGACCTCTCCTGATGCCCGCTGCTCCCCTCAGCAGTGTGCTTCGTCAGTCTGCCCGTTCTGTTCTCCGCTCCAGCTCTGGTGAATTCTCTCACCCTCCTGTGCTTCTGACTGTACCCAGTGCTTGTATGGATATTTAAATAAATAAATATATTTTAAAAAAAAAAAAAGAATCTCAGCTTTGGTTGACCTGTTCTCCCACCCACGCCAGCATCTGAAACCCAGACCATCCGGGGGAGCAGAAGGTGGAATTGGGCATCAGAAGCCAGCTGTGAACACACCCAGCTGTGTTGTGTGTCATCCCCTCTGGTCCGTGCATCCTCTGTTATAAAGTGTTGAGCAGCCCAAACTAATAATTATCATTATTGTAGTAGCAGCAATAATAGGTAATTACTGAGCAGTCACTGTTCAGGCCCTCCTTTCAATGTTATAAGTAGGTTGTCATGTTGAATCCTCCACCCGACCTCATACGACTGTTATTATTATTCCCCCCATTTTATGATGAGCACCTCGAGGCAGATCCCCGCTGAGTCGCTTGTACAGGGTTACCTCTTGGCTAGAGGTGATAGACCAGGGGTTCATGTTGCCATCTTTAGAGTTCCTGAACCCTTCTCATCCTTGGGTGCCTGCTTCGTGGGACATCCCAAGTGAGCCCTGTGACCTTTCTGAGCTTCAGTGTCTCACGTTTTACCTCTTGCTACTCCCACCGCGGTCAAGACTGTGAGTGCAGCTTGATTTGAAAAGTGAGCCCCTGACTTGTGCTCATGGGGTGATCACCTGTTCCCCAGATCCCAGTGGAATGTGATTATTTAGATGTTCTTTTAGAATTTCACATTTAGACAGTAATGGTGATGGTAGTGACTATGTCTTGCATACTTACTATATTTCAAATGATATTATTAATATAAAGCAACACTAATACATTATAATCTTTTCTATTTTTGTGGAAAAATACACATTATATATATTTTAATTGAAGGGCGATTGGTTTACAACGCTTTTATTTTATTTAAGATTTATTTTTATTTATTTATGCATACAAGAACTGGGGTACAGGCCAGAGGTGCGGGGTGAGAGGATTCACTAGAGACAGAGTGGGGAACAGAACAGGCAGATCTACTGAAATACACTGCTGGGGGGAGCAGCAGGTGAGACAGGAGAGGTCTGCTGCACCATGTGGGTTGCTTCCTGGCCAGGAATCGAACTCGTGCTGCAGTGGCTGCTTATAGCTTCATAGTGTTGACACTTAACCCCTTGTGCCACTAAGGAGGCCCTATGACTCTGTGTTATAGGGGGATAGGTTCACATCTCCTCAGATGTATGTCACCACACCATGCCCACCACCAAGCCCCATATCCTCTACCATAGACCACTGGACCCCCTCTAGTTTGTTCCCAACTGCCCTTCCTCCCGCTTTGGTGGCCTCAATTCTGTAGTCAGATTCCAAGGGTTTGTTTTGGTTTGGTTTTCTCTGGTCCTTTGCTTTGTTTCTTTATATTCAACCTAAGAGTGAAATCATCTGGCATTCGCCTTGCTCCTTCTGACTCATTTTGTTTAGTATAATCCTCTCCAGTTCCATCCATGTTGTTGCAAATGGCAAGATTTCATCTTTTAAAAATTTTCCTGCAGCTGAGTGGTATTCCATTGTGTGTATACACCACATCTTCCTGTACACACATCTGTCCTTGGGCACTGGGTTTGTCTCTCTCCCTTAGCTCTTGTAAATAGGGCTGCAGTGAACATAGGTGCGCATAGACCCCTTTGAATTAGTGTTTTTGTATTGTCTGGACAGATGATGATGATGAGTGGAGTTGCTGGATCATATGGTAAATCTGTTTTTAATATTTTGAGAAACCTCCAAACTGTTTTCCAAAGGGGCTGGGCCAGTCTACATTCAGATCAGCAGTGTCTGAGGGTTCCTTTTTGCCCACATTCTCGCCAACACTTGTTGTTTCTGGTCTTTTTTGGTATGCTGGTATCTCATAGTGGTTTTCATTTGCATTTCCCTGGTAATGTGATGAGGAGCATAAAATACACCATATTCTTATTTAATTTTCATTGCAGTGCTGGTAGGTTCTCTCTTTTTTTTTAAATACTTATTTATGCATACAAGAACTGGGGTACAGGCCAGAGGTGTGTGGGGTGAGAGGGTTCACCAGAGACAGAGAGGGGAACAGAACAGGCAGATCTACTGAAATACACTGCTGAGGGGAGCAGCAGGTGAGTCAGGAGAGGTCTGCTGCGCCATGTGGGTTGTTCCCTGGCCAGGGCTTGAACTCGTGCTGCAGTCTGCGGTTAGCTTCATAGGTTGTGTCTTAACCCCTTGCACCACCAGGGAGGCCCCCATGGTAGGTGCTCTTATCCACATTTTGCAGATGTGAAAACTGAGGCTCAAAGAAACCTTTGTGGCTAAGTTACATTTCTAGTGCATCTGAGCTGGAGAATAGGGAGCACATGTTCTCAAAAGCCATTCGTCTTAACACATTTTAAAGGAAATATATGAATATGAAACTTTTTAAACATACATGGAAAGATGTGAGAGGAGTCTCGGTGAAATCTCTAGAGAAGGTAGACAAAGGTACTTCTCTTTCTCCATCATCTCCATGGACCTAGTCTTAGATTCAAGTCCTGTTTGTTCTGCCCTCTGCCCCTTCAACCTTGGGGCCAGGCCAGGCTGTTTGCAACCCTGAACAGTAGTGAACAGCTGACCAGTTATACTCTTTACTTCTTAAAACCACCTTTAAGCCAGATTTGACATGATGAGCAAATGTTTCAAGGCCAGTGAGAAGTTGACCAGGGGAGCAGGTTCTCTGCCAGCCTTCCCCGGGTCCTGGGCCATCAGAGGCTGTGCAGCCAGTCTGGGGGTGGGTGAAGTGTGGAGACAGGCAGTCGAGAAGGCAGCTAGCCCCTGCCACTCTTTAAGCACCTCTGGCATGTTGTCCTAAGCCCTTTTCCTGAGACCACTCTGCATCCCTGAGTCTACTTCTAGAAAAAGAGTGGGCTCACTGAAGGCCTGTTGGCTCTTCCTATCTCCTTAATCAGTCTGTCAGCCAGAGCACAGACTCAGGGATGGGTTCTGGAGCAGGAGGAAGGTTGTAGGGAAGGGGACTCAGGCTGGGACTGAGGCATTAAAGCAGCCCCTTGCCCTGTAGTTAAATGAAACTGGACCATAAACAGGCTGGTTAACATTGCCCATCACCCTGGGGACTCTGGGCAAGAGCCTAAGGGGCTGCAGTTTCTGGCCATGGGCATGACTTGAGGCCACTGACTTTTCCTCCTTGTTGGGCCCTTAGGGTGCCGTCATGGGGCAGCTGCCCACCTCTGTCATATGTGGGAGCTCAAGCTTTGAGACCAAGGCCCCACACTGTTGGGAAGTCATGGCTGTGTGGCATGGCATGAGTCCTGAGTTGCTGATTCTGCTCCCCCCCATTGCCCTGTTAGCCATCTGTGCCGGGGAGAGCCATGGGACTCTTAGCAAAATTGCAGCCTTCTGTATCCCCACCATGATTTTAGTCCCTCCCATGACATGTCAGCATCAGTCCCCCAAAAAAGTTCTAGACACCCAAGATGTCACTTTGGAGACACAGCAAGGTACTGTCAGGGGTGGGATGTAGGGCAGAACTTGGTGACTGGGGCCAGGGAGGAGGGCGTGGAGTGGGAGCACAGACGAGTGAGGCCCTGAAGCCCGTCTGTGGGGAGGTTTCAGAGGAGCTGGTTTTTCTCCTTCTCCTTGCCCTGAATCGAGCACTTTCTAAACGGCAGGTACTTCATAAATATTTGTTAGTCCCCCTGACTTTTATAAGGTGCTTTCACCCTTTCCACTTTATTGCTAAGGGAACCAAGGTTTAGGGAGGTTAATCTGAAGGTTATACAGCAGGTAAATAACGCCTCTGAGAATTGGCCCCATGTCTGGTGCATCTCCAAGTGCGTGTTCTTAAGCACTGCGTCACCTCCGCCATTTCCTCTTAGGCCTGAGCTTCATGACAGGCAGATTAGGCTGCTTTGTTGGGGCCTTCTGCTATGTGGGAAGTGCTCAGAGGCCCCTTTGCGGCAGTTTTCTGTCAATGCATGGGATAGCGGTGTAGGGGTTTCAGCAAAGCTCAGTTCCCAAGGCCTCAGAAGCAGGATTTTGTACTGAGACCTGAGAAATTTACAGGTGTGCTGGTCCTTCAGGCCTCTGAGCCAGAGCCCCAGGAAATGGAGCTGGTTACTTTCAACAGCACTTTTGCTCTTACACAAAAGCATTAACTTTTACTCAAGCAGCGTTTCCTTCCTTCCCTCTCAGCCTCAACCGCGCTTGTTGACTGGTTGGTGGGGGTGCTGCTGGTGATCCCATGGTTATCTTGGACCTGAAACTGTCCCTGGAGGTTGCGGGGGCAACCCAGTTCCCCTCGAGTCAGTAGATCACAGGCAGGGTGGGGTGTAGGCTGGGAGGGTGATGAGAACAAGGCACTGTGAAATACAAGATGATGGTAAATGAAAAGACCCACCCCCATGTGGATTTATAGTATGATGATACCCAGTGGAAGTGCATATTTGGACAGGTGACATCTGGGAGAGAATATGGGAACACAGAATGACTTATTTATTTTAGAGTTACAAATTCTTTATTCTTCATAATGAAAAACATTATAATAGTGAAAGCAAAAGCTAATTACCTATTCATCTCTGGCCAGGCTTGCAATGCCACAATGGAGGAAAGCACCCCGTAGATACTCTCTCACACCAAGTAGGTACTCTCTCACACCCAGTAGGTACTCTCTCAGGCCTTGCGACCTCTCCTTGCCTCTGAGCTATCTTCTGCTTCTGGAGGTCCCTGAGAGGAATTTGGCCACCTGCCCTGATACCCTTCAACAAGGCCCACGGGTGCATTTGGGTCTTCCAGAACCCTCCCAGGCTCACATCTGTTCCTTACTCATTCCTTTACCCAGTTGTCTTATTTTTATGTCCACTAGAGTGTTGGGAATTTTGATGTTCACTGCTGTGTCCCTGATTCTGCCCTGGGACTCTAGGGTGAGCAATGAGTCTTGGGGTGTAGAGCTAACAAACAGCCAGCTAAGGATCATGCAGTGGGATATGGGCAGTAATGGAGTAGATGCAGGACATGGTGGGCTTTGTGCCCCCAACACAGTCTTGGTGGGTGATGTCAAGTGGGCTTCCTGGAGGAGGTGATATCTTATCCCAGCTTGAACATTTAAAACCTATCCTCAGAGAGACTTTGGAGCACCAGAAATCCTGACCATCCTCCCTCTATTATGTTGATCCTTCATCCTTGAAATATCAACTTTAAACACTTGTGAAATTGTTTATTTCTCTACACTGAACTGACATCAACAACTCAAGTGAAGCAACAAAGACACAGCTTCCTGTTGCTTTTTAATGTGGCTAGACATGGCTCCTCATGGGGCAAGGTTCTTGGGAAAGCGGGGAGAGGTCAGCAACTTCCTCTCAAGTCCAGTGAAAAGTTTAACTCAGAAGCTGCTGAGACAGATACAGTTCAGTTGGTTTTTTTTTTAAAGATTTATTTTTATTTATGCATGCAAGCACTGGGGTGTAGGCCAGAGGTATGGGGGCTGAGAGGATTCACCAGAGACAGAGTGGGGAGCAGAACAGGCAGATTGACTGAAATACACTGCTGAGGGGAATGGCGGGCGAGACAGGAGGGGTCTGCTGCGCCTTGTGGGTCAGCAACCTGGCCAGGGATTGAACTCATGCTGCAGTGACTGGCCTTAGCTTGATAGCACTGAGACTTTAACCCCTGTGCCACCAGGGAGGCCCTGCAGTTCAGTTTTTATTCAAACCTCATCAAAATGGAAAGAAGTAATAGTGGTTCTGAGCTTCTCTCAGGTGATTATGATGTGCTTGATTGAGCAACTCTCAGCCCTTTTTTCTCTTTTTACCATTATGCTAAATTAAGAAATTTGTCCATCAAGAAAAACTGCATAGGTAAGGTCCTAAATTGCTGTTCATGGTTCCTCACACTTTTTAATCTGGCTTCCAAGATTCTCTGGGCCCATCTCCAGCCTACCTTCCCAAACTCCTACATCACTTTCCCTTCTTGTGCTCTTCACGTTGGTCACATGCAGTGATTTCTCAACAGGTCCTAGACCTGCCTGCTTCTGAGCATGTATTTATCAGCATAATGCCCGCCACTCAGGGGTGACCAATACATGTTTACTACTCAGTGTAATGATTAAACCTCCATCCCCTCTGCTTGGAATGCCCTTCCCCTATTACTCCTCTCCTCCCTTTTGTAGTCTTTATCCTTCAAAACCTGAGGATACCCCAGAAGAAACCTCCCCAGCTCTTGGTTTGCATTTTGCTTCTGTGCACACATTGCATCTTTCATGATCTTTATTTCTCGTCTCTCTTGCTAGGTCATCAATTCCGAGGGGGATCTGTTACCTTTCTCCACCGAAACAGACATTTCTTTTCTCTTGTAATCACTGGTGTGGTGTTTATCCCCTCTCTTCCCACCTTCACATGATTCTGGTTGCCTTCCCCAGGAGCAGGAGTATTTCTAGTGTGGCTGCCACTGTTGTCATGGAGAACGCACTGTTCACTGTGGCAGCTTTGTGGGGCCTGAACATGGAGCCCCGTGTAGTTATGAGGGCCTTTTGGTGCGAAGTCTGCACTTGCCAAGGATAGGGCTGGGTGTGAAGCAGAAGTGCTCTTCTGTGTCCCATGGAACTTGACATTGTGGGAGGCCCTTGCCCAGGCTTAGAGGGGCATGCAAAACCGAAGCCACGCGTTTGTTCCACCACCCTGGCCTTTGTTGAGCCACCAGGTGGTGCTATTGGCCGGGAAAGCTTGGTTAGTGACCTGCCTGATTTTCTGCTTAATAAAGAAACTTCAATGTTGCTGATCTTTCCCCCCACACATGAGAATTCCAACACTGATGGTCTTTCATTGAGCCTCCTTACATTCACTTTCTAGGATTTTTCCTCAAACTTTTGCAGCTTGAGGTGCTTCCATCTACCATCCCAAGCACACACAGACATGGGGGTGCTTACCTTTTTCTCTCCTTATCATGACCCTGTGCCTCTGAACTATATCCCCAACGAAGTTGATTAGTCCTTTCCTTTAGCCATCTGCCAACTGGGCAAGGATTTAATAGTAAACTAATTAACCTTAAGGTGTTAATGAGGTTTACTATTATTACTTCTGGGATTCTCTGCCTTAAAACTGTGAAGATTGAAACCAAGCCTTATAACCTAAGAGGTAAATTGCTGGCATTCCTAAATGTAGATGGAGAGGAAGTTTTTGAAAGAAGATGGGAGGGTAGTGGTTAAAGGATGCTGGTTTGTCCATCCAACTGGTGCCCACCCATGACTTGCACAGAACCACTAGCAAGATGGCACGAGGCAGGCGGGTTCTGGAGACCCATCGAGGCCCCTGGGAGACCATAGACCCTGATCCTAAGCCTCTGTGACCAGTTGGCCTGAGGGGAGCCTGATTGCTTGCTCTTCTTTCCTTTGCCCAGACTTTCACGGCATGGTGCAACTCCCACCTCCGTAAGGCGGGGACACAGATCGAGAACATTGAGGAGGACTTCCGGGATGGCCTGAAGCTCATGTTGCTGCTGGAGGTCATCTCAGGTGAGTGGACCAGCCACTGGTGTTGGGAGTGCCAGGACAAAAGTGTGCCAGACCCAGTGTGCCCACCTCATCAAGATAAGGTGCTACTGCTGGGTTCTGCCACTCTGGGAATGCTGCCCTTACCCCTCTGCTTCTGCGCTGCTGTGGTTGTGGCTAACTTTGGCTCTCCTGAAAGATGTTTGTGGATGAAGTGTGAATTCAGACTAGGAGACTGGGTCTTGGTCTTGGCACTGCCTCTGACCACCTATGTGTCCTTAGAAAAGTCACTGCCTCCCTGCCTCAGCTTCCTCATTGACAAACAGGGAGTTGGAAGTTTGGTCTCCAAGATCAAGAATGCAGGCTGATCATCTCCATACTTTGGCTACCCATCTGCCTATATCCACATGGGCCAGTCCCATGATCCCCACTTTATCTGGCCCCGAGCTTGGAATTTGAGTGTCCACATATCAGGAGGAACGGCTTCCCCTGGCTGCACATCTCTGCTGTCTTATGAGTACCTTTCTTCCACCATCCCTTCAAGGTTACAGTCCCCAAGATTCCAGCCTTGGCTTATAGATTGGGTAGCCCAGCTCTGTCTCTGCCTTCCACCTTGATACCAGCGAGTCCCAGACCTAATCTCAGAACTGCCTTTCCCCTCAAGACCCTCTAAATACTGACCCTCACTAGGCACCTCCACCCAGTTATCTCCCGGGGTCCACTCAGCATGCCCCAAACTGTGCTTACACTCTGCCCCTTGCAAACCTCTTTTTCCTCCTGCGGTCTTTGTGTTTTTTCCCTAAATCTCATTTAGGAATCACAGACAGCTCCCTTTTGCTCTCCTTTCCAACTTGCCACTCTAGTTCTGGTCATTCTGTTGCTTTCTTTCATCATCTATCTTTTGCCTCTGCTACTGGGGTGTCAGTGGGAGCCTGTGTCCACTCTCGCTTAGGCCTCCGACCCCCTCCCCGCGACTCCCTCCCCTGCAGTCCATCACGCACTGCAGCCAGAGGGTCCATTCAACAGCCCAAATATGGTCGCAGTGTTCCCTGCTGGAACCCTCCAGTGCCTTCCCAGGGCTTTGTGCCTGCAGCCCACATTCCTGAGCACAGTTTGTAGGCTCCTTCGTGAGCTGGCACCTGCTCCGTTTTCAACTACTATTCCCAAAAAGGTATCATTCCCAGACCCTCTGCCCCCCTGGGAGACAGGCAGTCCTCCCGTCTGCTCTCTGTGCTTTTGTCCAAGCTCCAAGTGCCCTTTTAAAAATAAAACCAGTACTTTTTTATATTCCCCTTGTATGTATGTGGTAAAAGATATATAACATAAAATTTTCCATTTTGACCATTTTAGGTTACAGCTCAGTGGCATTAAGTTCAGTCACATTGTCATGCAGCCACCGTCCCCCATCCATCTCCACAACATTTTCATCATCCCATACTGAAGCTCCTTACTCTTGAAAACTAACTTCCCATTCCATCCTCCCACCAGCCCCTGCCAATTCTGACATTTTTTACTTTCTGTCTTTGTGAATTTGGCTATTCTAGGAACTTGATATGAGTGGCTACCTGCAGTACTTGTCCTTCTGTGACTGGCTTATTTCACTTAACATTGTGTCCTCGAGGTTCATGCTGCTTGTAGCATGTCAGAATTACCTTCCTTTTTAAGGCTGAGTAATATTCCATTGTATATACATCACACCTTTTTTTTCTTTTTTTAAAGATTTATTTATTTATGCATATAAGAGCTGGGGTACAGGCCAGAGGTATGGGGGGCGGTGGTGAGATGATTCACAAGAGACAGAGTAGGGAACAGAACAGGCGGATTGAGTGAAATACACTGCTGAGGGGAGCAGCAGATGAGTCAGGAGAGGTCTGCTGCACCATGTGGATAGCTCCCTGGCCTGCTGGGGATTGAACTTGAGCTGCAGTGGCTGTGGATAGCTTCATAGGCTGCATTTTTGCGCCACCAGGGAGGCCCTATCACACCTTATTTATTCCTTTATCCACTGATAAACACTTAAATTGTTTCCAGCTTTTGGCTATCTTGAATAATGCTGCTGTTAATATACATATGCAGCTACAACAGATCCTAGAGATTGTGGGTTAGGTTCCCTACCACAGTAATAAAAAAAGTCATAAATTTTTTTCGTTTCCTGGTGCATGTATATTTACACTACACTGTAGGCTATTAAGTGGTTTTAGTATCATGTCTAAGAAAACCAGTATACACGCCTTAGTTAAATGTGACCTAGAGACCCAGAGAGAGCGGATCCACTGGGAGATGGTGCCGGTAGGCTTGCCCGTGCGGGTTCCAGAAAGCGTGATACCTCAGGTGCCATAGAGGAACACGCAGTGAGATGAGGTGGGCCTGCATCTGTTGGAGTCCCTGCCTTCAGTTCTTTTTGTATATAGCCATAGGGGGATTCTTGGGTCATATGGTGATTTAATAATCATTTTTTAGGGACTGTCATACATTTTTCCTCTACCTGCCTTTTAGAGCATCTTTCCCTACCTCCTCCCCAACATTAATTTAAGCCAGCGTAGTATTACTCTTTGTCATTCTTTAAGACCCAGCTTGGGTGGAGGACTTTTCTGACACTCACTGCTCCCATTTGAGTGGTTTTGAGTGGTTGAGTGCCCCTACACGTGTAACACCCCATTAATTTACTCCTCTATGGTGTCATTTGTGACACATTATAATAATTTTTGCCTTTTCTTCCCCACATTATGCTGAGCTCCAGAGGCAGGGACAGGCTCATCTCTGTGTCCCAAGTGCTTAGAGATGTACTTGGCATGTAGTTAATGCTCAGCACAACTAAAGGGACTGAATCCAGAGTCAGGCGTTAGGCCTAACCCCCGTACCTTCCCACATGGGCCAGCCTGTGTCTCAGTGGTCCTGTGCAGATCTGAGGCTGGGGGACCCCAAGTTCCTACGAGGTTGTCCTTTCCTCCTGAGCATTTTTGGAGATGGTGGGCTGACAAGAGAAGGAAGGAGGGGTCTGCAGAAGTCCTCCAAGTGGGTGGTCCCTGCACCACCTCTACAGCATAGGCGGGCGGCCTGTCATTGTGTGCGTTCCCAGGCCCACCCAGACATCCTAAATCAGGAACTTAGAAGGCAGGGGAGGACTGCACTCTGCAGGCAGTAGGTTCTCCGGGTGTTTCGTGCTGACTGACGTCTGAGAGCCGCAGGCCGTGAAGTCCTGTTCCAGCCAGCCCGTGCAGCTGTTGGTGGCTGAGAGTGCAGGCTCGGGGGCTGAGGCATCAGCAGGGGCAGCCTTCCAGGGGTGCTGCCTCCACCCATCCTATGGGGAGGGCCCCTGTGGCATGTCAGCTGCTCATCAGGATGTGGGGGACCCTGTTGGAGAGGCTCGGCAATGGCCACAGCCTTGGGAGAGCCACCGTGGGAAGTCTTGATTTTAAAATAAAAGCCCAGCTGTGCTTACTTGGGAGCTTCAGGGCCAAGCCACATCTGTGGCAGGAAGGCTGTTCTCTGGATGCTGGAGGGGAGGGGGCTGTTGGGGAGGGAGGCCTAGAGAAGCTGCTCTGTCATCCCAGCTGCCCAGACTCCCCCAGCACAACCCCCCTCAGCCAGACTGTGCTTGGAGTTGGGGGGTAGGGCACTGGTGCAAGGATCCTGAATTTCAGATTCTAGGATGGTGGCTCTCAGCTTCTTGGGCCCCTGGCCTCTTAGAGACTCTGAACTCTACGTTCCATTTCCCCAGGTAAAAAACATGCAATTGCACTTATAATTTTTTTGAATAGTTTCAGGAGGTCCCTGGGTGTATGCCCCGTTTCTGGAATAAAAGTGTCCTCAATGGGGTGTTTGGAGAACCTGCTCCTCTCCCTGTTTCTCTGCAACTTCTGGCCCTGACCCCTGAAGAACAGAAGCTCCCATGTAAGGGGAGCAGCAGTTGTGTAGGGTAGAGGGTTAACATGGGTGCTCACAGGAGGCAAGACAAGACCAGTGATTCTCAAAGGGAGAGGGAATCCATGGCAACTGCATTCAAGCAGCCAGGGGACTGTTTCTAAAGTGACTCATACTTCCTCCCAGGCCAAAACAGTTTAGACTACAAGGCCTTGGCATGTGCTGTTCCCCTACCTCCATCACCATTCCCTGCAGTCAGGCCTGCATCTGCTACCAATCAGAGGCCTTCCCTGCCCACTGCACAGCTCCTGCATCCTTCTACCTGCCTCCCCAGCATCTTCCTTTTAAGCATCTATTTTATGCGTTGTTCCTTCTTGCTATTATACACTCACGCACACATAGTGATGTTTTGGTCCACAAGGCCCACACACAACAACAGTCCCTGTACCCAGCTTGGGTGTGTTGTGGGCAGTCCCACTTAGTTTTGTGTGAGTGTGTTCTGTGCTATTCACACAACGACAACATTGCCAACAACCCATTTCTTGAAATGTATCCTTGTTGGCAAGTGACATACGCCTGCAGGTGCAGCTGTGTGTTTTTCTATCGAAGGTCTGCTTGTCTCTCCTCCTGGACCATCAGTACCCAAAGGCAGCAGACTGTGCTGTTCATCCCCATATTCCCGACATCCAGCCAACTCCCTGGCATCTACTGGGGACAATACAGAATTAGATCTGAGAAATGGAAGAAAGAAGAGTCGGGTGGGCGGATGCATGTCCCTGCAGGGAAGCGCGGTCCCCCGCTCCCAAGTGTGGTCCGAGGTGTGTGGGAGTGAGTGTGTTGAGGGCTACCCTGGCCCCTGTGTCATGGTGTCTCACCTTCCTTTTCCCTTCTTCCCCTTGTTGCTCTGTATTCAGGTGAGCGCCTGGCCAAGCCGGAAAGAGGCAAAATGAGGGTGCACAAGATCTCCAATGTCAATAAAGCCTTGGACTTTATTGCCAGCAAGGGGGTCAAACTGGTGTCCATCGGAGCCGAAGGTAAGGCCCGCTCCCTGGCTGCCCTAAGGAGTCTGATTTTCTGCTTTACTGCTTCTCTTGACCTTTTGACCTTGAGACCTGGGCCCCTACATCCCTGAGGGCATTTGGAAGTAGGGTTCCTGGTACCTCCATCTGGTCCATCTGTGGATTCTTCATGTAGCAACGGCTCTTCCCATCTAATCTCAGCCTCCCCCGACCTCGGCTTCCTGCCAACTGTCCTCTGCCTAGAAAACTAAAGGTCTGCTTGCTGATCTGCACCTCAGCATCCCGTGGGATTCTGGGATCCTGCTGCCCCTTTATCCAAGGTTCCTGACCATGCTTTGCTGCCCAAAGCTGGGAATTCTGTGGGTATGAGGGAGTATGCAAACTCTGGCTGGGGGAGGAGAAGCTGCTGTGGGGCTCCATGGAGCCCTGGGGAGACCCATGTCTTTTAGGATCTTTCTTCATAGCATTTCCTTGCAGAGTAGCTTCCTGGCTCTTTTTCCTTCACTTAAACTTTTTAAAGCTCAATTTAAACTGTTGTGAGCATGTTCTTAGTGATTCAAAGGAGCGAGCACAATTTCTTGCATGTACTGTGGCAGCTCTGGAGAAAAGAGGGGAGGGTGAGATGATTGGACTAGGATAGAAGTGAGAGAATAGAACAGAACAAACCAGACCCTGTCAGCACAGTGTCCTGTGCATTCAGCAAGTATTTGGGGGTACCTGCTGTGTGGTGCAGAGATGCAAAGATGAGTAAGACACAGTCCCCATCTGTCATTGTTCATTCGCTCACGGCTGCTATAACCACGCTTGTGACTGTTGAGCGCTTACTCCATGGCAGGTCCTGTGCCGAAACCCTTTGTGTCGGTGAACTCTTTGCCCTCACCACAGACCTGTGAGACGGCTCTATAATAATTGCTTCCATTTTGCCAACAAAAAACAGATGCCTACGAGATTATGTAACTTGCTCGAGGTCCCATCCTTACTCAGTGGCAAAGCCAGAACTCGGCTCCTTGTCTGTGTGACATCAGAGTCATAAATGCCCTGGACAGGGGCCTCCCTTGACAAGGGTGGGGGTCTTGCTCCAGTAAATGCACAAGAGCAGATCTCCTCTCTTGGGGGAGAAATCTCTTTTTTTCTAGAAATTAAGGGCTTTTATGTGGCTACATCGAACTGAGAAATTTTAGCCATGGGGATTGGCAACCTACAGGCCCTGGGGTCAAATCCCACTGACACAGGCTTTTATAAATAGTGGCCCTCAGCCACACGCGTCTGTTTACATATTGTCTGTGGCTGCTTTCCTGCTACAACGGCAGGGTTGAGTAGTTGTGACAGAGACCTTCTGCTTGCAAAGCGGAAAATATTTCCTATCAGACCCGTTACAGAAAAGGTTTGCCAGCCCCTGTCTCACTGGGGACTCCAGCTGGTGCTTGAGTCCATCTTGGGTTGTGCCTTATATATCCCAGTCTCTCCAGCCTCCCCATACCTTCTGTGGCCTGTGGCTCTAGCTCCTAGCATCATAATGCCCACAGTAGGTGCTCAGTCAGTGTTTGAAGGACTTAAATATAGCAGGGTGCTTTGCTTTGTTAGTGGGAAAGTAATCCCTACCTTTTAATAAGAACAGTCTGTTCTGTTGGGGCGGAATAAAGATTTGACAGGAAATGTTTTAACTAAGCAGGGCTGGGAAGCCAAAGAAAATGGTGCTTAGGTATTCTGGTGCAATCTCAGATACCCACAGGGGCAGAAAGGTAAACAATATGTGAAGTGGGCCAAGGGAGTGGGGACTGTGGAGAACAGGAGACAACACATCCTTCTAAATGGAGCAGCTGCCACATAGATCGAACCAGTTGTTTCTGTGTGGGAATGAATACAGGTCCAGTGCTACTCAGTTTTCCAATTTTTAAAAAGAAACCATAAACTCAGCTTTGTAGAAAGGAAGATTTAACACTGCCTTAGAAAGGGGAGGAGAGTGGAGGATGCTGGGAGAGACTAGCACTTACTGAGTTTCAGATCTATACCTGGCTTGACAGGATGCTATTTAGTGTTATCCTCATCTACCTGTGCAAAGGCCTGCAGGGTGTGTCACCAGCCACATTTTGCAATCAAGGAAACTGAGGCTCAGGGAAGTGGCTGGAGTGGAAGACTGTAGTGTGGTTGCACACAGGCTCTAGGACAGGAGGCTTCCACGGGTGGCAGAACCAGGATTAAACCCGGGGCTTCTGACTACAGAACTGAGGTCTGAGCACCTCCCTGGCATCGCTGAGGACCTCCTGGCATCACTGCTTCCCTGTGGAGACTTAGACTAGAACTTTCTTGTCTGTGAAGTGGCATGCCAGGCTGGCCATGCCTGCCTCTGCAGAGGGTGAGGAGCAAAGACAGACGCTGGTAGAAACTGCCCACCCCCCTAATTTCTTAGGGAGTCACTTCACTGACTGCAATTTTCAAATTCTATCAACATAGACTTGACTTCTTTAAAGATTTTAAAAAGGCTCCTTTAAAATAAGACCCCCCTTACCCTCCCACTGCCCAGGGTGATGGTGCTTTAGGCTGAACCTCCCACTTTGAGATCCCGTTAGAAGCTGAGCAAGATCACACAGGAATAGCCATTTTGCTGAGCCAGGAACATAGAGGAGGCCCCCAAAGAGTTTTGTTTATTTAATGAAATGAAGTTTTCTGCTGTAAACTAGGAAATAAAAGGCAGTGGAACAGGTCTCTGGAAATGAGTTCACTGGGGTGCGGGGCAAGGGAACATTTCTGGTGGTCCTGACGGAACAGCATCCTGAGGACCAGGTCCTATTGGGGTAAAAGACCCCAGGCCTTTGAAGGATTATCATGTGGTGCAAAGACTAGACTAGGCTCTGGTCGACCCCACAGAGCAGAACCTGGCTGGAAGGGAGACCCTGGGTCAGCCAATTGTGGGTAACATGCAGTGCTCTCTCGGGGGTGGTGTGACATTCTGGGGAGGGTGCATGTGCTTGGTCCCTGAAGATATATGCATGTGGGGACTGGAGGCAGGGAACTTCCAACCAGGGGAGGGATTAGCCTACATTCTTGGTTCTGTACAATATTTGATTCTAGAATATCTGGACTTCAGAGAATTGGGAATTGATTTGCGTGAGTGGCGGGGATTTAACCAAAGAGAGGACCTGTCAAGGATTTTTAAAGATCTTTGGGTAGGGAAAATTTGATTGCTTTTTTCTTTAATTCCAAGTGAGATTGAACATTCTTGTAAGTCAGTTATTTGCATCTCATGTTTTGGAAGTGTCTATTCATATCTTTTTTTGAATTTATATGGAAGCAGGTGAGAGTAACGAGCCGTCATTTGATTGTCACCTGTTCACCTGTCACCAAGACCATAAATAGATCCATGTCTTAAACTCTGAAGACAGGACTCATTTATATTTGTTTCTCTGCCTCTGGGCCTGGCACTGAAAAGGAAAAAAATTGCTTCATAGAATTTAGAAAAAGTGCTTTTAAACTGAATTTAGTAGGGTGTCTCTTAGTTGTGATCTTGAAGCTTTTTTTACAACATGTATTTTAATTCCCAACCAGTGGCATTATAAGGTTGATTTGTGAATTAGGATGCTAAAAAAACAGCAATTTATGTCTTTGTTAGGTTTCTTATTTTCAGGTGTCTGCATTGACTTTCTGGATGTCATGACTATTTTGAGCTGGGATTGCCTGAGGTCCCAGGTCCCCGAAATGCCAGAACATTTGTGATATCCTGAAATCCTTCCCCTCCAGACTGTTGAACATTGCTCAGGCTTTAAAATGTGGCCCTTTATGGCTACCTTTCCTGATGAGCCCAGTAGAATTGCCCATACTACCCTGGGACCCTCAGCACCCTCCTATCCTCCCCCGCCCCCATATAGATTTCTCTCTTGGCACCTGTGCATGTAATAGAACTAACTTTTTTTTTTTAAAGTGTAATTGATATATAACATTACTTTCAGGTGTACACCAAGAGATTTGATATTTGTATATATTATGAAGTGATCACCACAATAAGTCTAGTTAATGTCTGTCACTATACACAACTACAAAGATTTTTTTCCCTTGTGGTGAAAACTTAAAAAATTTACACTCTTAGCAACTTTCAAAAATGTTATATACTGTATATTATCTCCCCTTGACTTATTTCTTTTATAACTCCATTTGTATCACTAACACTCTTCATTCACTCACCAATGTGTTCTCTGAATCTATGAGCTTGGTCTTTTTTAAACTTATTTTCTATATCCCATTTAATAATAATAAGTCACAGGATATTTGTCTTACTTTCTAACTTAATTTTACTTAGTATAATTTCCTCAGGGTCCATCCATGTTGTTACAAATGGCACCATTTAGTCCTTTTTATGACTAAGTAATATTCCATTGTAGATACACCCCACGATGTTTTTATCCATTCATCCATTAATGGGCACTTAGGTTGTTCCCTCTTGTTTATTTTTGCTTTTGTCACCTTTGCTTTTGGTATCAATATAAAAAAATTATTGCCAAGACCAATGTTGAGGTTGTACTAACTTAGAAACATACTGACTCCCCCTCTAGCAATGGAGCTGTGAGATCTTTAATTTCCTAAGCAGGGTACTTAGAGGGATGTGGTGGCTCAACTCTGACCCTGCTAAGGCCTATCCTAATGAGTCCTGCTATTCTTTCTATAGAAATTGTGGACGGGAATGTAAAAATGACACTGGGCATGATCTGGACCATCATCCTACGCTTTGCCATCCAGGACATCTCTGTGGAAGGTAAGTCTTCTACTCTTTTCCATTAAGTCCCCAAGCCCTACCCCTGCCTTTACCACCACGTATTCCTCCTTGACCCTGTGCAATGGGGGCTTGATCTTGGTTGGGGCACATGCCCCCTCCCTCCTATAGAAGTAAGAACTATTTGTAGAGAATTAAGAACTGTTTAGGACCAATTATTGTACAAAAATAAACAACAATGTAGGAAAATAAATAAATAAAATTTGGGAAAAAAACTGTTTAGGGTGCCCACCACTTTGATAAAGCCCAAGGTTGCTATAGGGGAGTATATTGGAAATCCAGCCTGGCTCTTGAGTTATTAAATCCAAAAGGTAGAGGAATAGCATCCAGAAAGGGAGCTGACCCCAGGTCTCCTACTCCACTCCCATAGCACCCTCTGGTGACCATGTTGCAGATCTGCAATGGGCCTGCATGGTCTAGGCAGTCATCTCCAGACTTGATTTCAGACTCTAGCAGGTTTTGAGCTTTATGTCTTCTATGAGTGTTAATATGCTTTGTAATATTTTATATTTTTATGTTGCTGTGCATATTATAAAACAAAAAATTTTAAAAGATGAGGTAGAGATAATGTGTTTTAACTATTTTTAAATGCATTTTAACAGTCCAGAAATCCTGAAAAGGTTTTTATAGAAATTAACTTTTTACTAAGAACAGTGTTTATTAGATTTCTTTTTTTATGGAACTCTTGATTTGACACTTGGTGATACAGCAAGGTGAAGGCCTATGTTTGCTTTATTATATATATGTGGTATTTAGAATTGTAGTCACTTAGGACATGGTTCTTACTAGTGATTGTAGAGCTAAATCTTTTTTTCAAATAACCTTCATGGTGACTTCTCTTTGGGCAGACTTCTTGTCAGCTCTGATTAAATTGTCTTTGTTTTAATCTTAACATATAGCTGATGAAGAGTTTGGAATAGAAGCATTAGATTTGCTGATTTTTCAGTTGTTTACCCGTGCTTGGATTACTATATTATCTTTGCAGAAGGAATCATTTAATGCCATCTAAGATCTAATTTGCGGATTGAAAGTAAATGAGCTCCAAAAGGAACTTACCTCCCCGGGTGCCACAGCCTGCAATTCATAAATTTGAACACATGGAGGTGGTGTGGCTGGCAACCTGTCTGTGTTGGGAGCGTGGCACATACATATCTAACATACCCATATCCCCTTCCCATATCCACACACAACAATGGTGTTGATACATTAAATATGAACATTAAATCTGATCAGAAATCCTAATACTTTTGTCCCCCAAGCTTTTGTCTACACAGGGCACACGCACTCCTGTTTTGGAAATTCCTGTATTTTATATTCCACAGAACAACCAAACTTTCCTCCCCGAAGTGACCACCTGGCATAGGTTGCTCACTTATTTTGTATCGCTACCATTTTGAATAAAAAGGAGTGACAGGGAGACACTCTGGAAGCATGAAAAGCTCATTGTCTCTGTATTTAAATGTGTGATGTGCCTAGCTATGAGACAGTTCCTGGCTTGCTTCTGTGTTTCTCAAATAACTTCTTAAACTTCATTAAGGAAATAGGTTTGATGGCCTGTCACAGCAGCTGGGCTGGAATCTAGGGGGCTTTGTGTGGGCTCACCATGTGAAAGAGGACAGACCCTGTGGTCACAGTGGCATGAGCCGGTTCTCCTCCCTCCACTAACCTTGACCTCCCTGCCTGTGGTCCTTCTCCCCACAGAGACTTCAGCAAAGGAAGGGCTGCTCTTGTGGTGTCAGAGGAAGACAGCCCCTTACAAAAATGTCAACATCCAGAACTTCCACATAAGGTGAGTGGCTGCCGGGGCTCTTGCAGAACCTAAACTGAGTCCCCCAGAAACCCCCAGGAGCCTTGACTGGGTCAGTCTTGCCTTGAGAACAGAGCAGAGGCTTTTGTGGGAAAAGTCACTTCTTGGGGAAGGGAGTGTCACCGACTGACGCATAGATGCCCCCTCACTCCCCATAGCCCCCTCACTCCCCGTAGTGTCTGTGTCATGCCTACTGCCTGGCTGGTGCTAGTGCTGCTGGGGAGCTTCCTGGGGGAAGTTCCAGCCTGGGCCCCCGGAGAAGAGCAGTCAAGGCCTAGGACTTCAAATAGGGGTGGGGTTGGATGTGACAGGTGGGTCTCAACTTGCCAAGCCCCATGAAGTTTTGACCCCAGTGCCGGGGGCTGTGGCCGGATGAGATGGTCCTCATCCTGTCTGCTGCACCTGCTCCGAAGCATTACATATTCATCTCTGGAAAAGAAGAGTTTAGTGCCTTTAGCTTAGTTAGTGTCCAGCCCTACTTACCAGCTTGTTCCACCTTCTCTCTCCCCGGGCAGCTGGAAGGATGGCCTCGGTTTCTGTGCCTTAATCCACCGCCACCGGCCTGAGCTTATTGACTACGGGAAGTTGCGGAAGGTACGTGTGCTCACCCGAACTCCCACTGCCAGCTCCCAGTGGTTGGTACCTGGGTGGGTAGGTGGGGGCAGGTGGGGGAAGGGTGGTACTGGGCCCCCTGTTCTGAGAGCCCCTGGCCCAGCCAGAGGGGTGTCATTCTCCTTAGATTAGTCAATGAAACAGCACATCTGGAAGTGAGAGGAAAACACCTGCACGGTTGGGGCTGTGTGTGTGCAGCGTGTGTCCTTGGTGAAATGCACAGCCCCCAGAAGAAAGAGCAAAACTGAATGTTTTATTAGGGTGATAGAATGCTAACTCACATTTTTTCCTTTTGTTTTCTCCCGGGTTTTGTAAGGTGGGTATAGTGCTGTCATCATTTAAAATCTTGCATATTCCTAGAGTATTTTTCCCAGCTTGCTGTACTGGGCAAGTTGGATTTGGTTTCCCTTATTGCTCAAGTTTGCCGGGGAATTTCCTTTCGCTGCTGCTCAATTTCACTTATGCTTTTGGCATGAAACTGCTGGAGATTTTCTTGAGAATATGTGTGAAGAGGGGGGGAAGGTGGGAGCTGCGTGTCTGGCCATGTGTCTTACTGTCTGGGCTGGTTAAGTGATGCTGGCCTCGAAGAGGCCTGTCCAGGATGACTCTGACCAACCCCACCTGCCTTTCCTCTCAGCTCATCCCAGCACTGGAAGGCCACGTGCCTTGGGCTTCTTGGGAGAATCCACCCCTGGAGCTTGGGCTGGAATGTCCCCAGCAATCTGATAGCCAGCAGGCTGCTAGGAATAGCTGACCTCGCCCTTGACTTCAGCGGAATCCCTCATATTGCCTGTGCCCCCAGGAAGGGTTTTACTGTTACTGGTGCAGGCAGAAGCCACTCTGGCAATTCATGGGGTGTTAAGACCCCCATTTCCAGAATGTGGGGGAATGCACTGACAAAAAAAAGGATTTACAGGAGAGGGCAAATTCCCATCCTTCCAGCCTTCCTGAGCTGGCACAGAGCTTCAGGCCGGGGTCTCTGCCTACATAGAAGGGCCCACCTACTGCCGGGCTGCGCGCCTGTATCCAGGTGTGTGTGGGTGGAGGACCAGCTCTGCCTTCCCAAGCTAATCTCTTTTGAGCAAGGGATTCCCTGCCTTCTAACCAGCAACCTTGCAAGGGGAAAAAATCAGTTTAAGAACTTCTTTAGCCCTCCTGAAAATCATGTGGCCAATTAAAATAGGGCCAAGAGAGGAAATATTAGAGGCAGTATTTTTTTTTTCTTTTAAAGGCATCTTCACGTCCATCCTTTCTGTGTGATGATTGATGCACAGTGCGTGTCCGTCCCTGCTGAGATGTGCTGGGGCGGCAGGAGCCAGCTACTCCACACCTGTCCCCGCCCTTATGTACAGTCGTCCATGCTTACTGTCCCATATCCGCCCCCCTCTCTCCACAGCCTCCAAGGAGCTTAAGCCATTTGGGAGGCGAGAGGTCAGGGGACTTTGCTATCTGTCCAGCTCCCTCCCCATCTCTGTCCCTCTCTGTGTCTTTTCATTTCTTCTGCTCATTTCTCACTGTTTCACTGGGTCTGTTTCCCCCTCACTTTAATTCAAACACCAGTAAAATTCAGCCCAGATCCCAGCACAGACCTGTTTCCACAGGATAGTGATGTTTTACAGAAAACAAAGAGGTTGCTGGAGCCACTGTGCTTGGGGATAAGGGGGAGTGGGGGCTCTGGCTGGGGTGCTCTCTCCTCCTGAGCACCTTGGGTGGGTCCTGGGGCCTGCTGGTCCCTGGAGATGGGTGGGGCTGGTGGGCGTGCACCCCATCTGCGTAAGGCCCCTGATGGAAATGACCTTCACTGCATTTTTATCATTCTGGAAGCTTTCAGGAACTTCCCCAGAATGACTCCACCTTACTGTTTTGAACAATTTTTCCTGAAAGTGTCCCACATGAATGTTTTTTCCCTTTGCTGCCATGTTATTCTGACCTTTGCAAGTAGTGATTGAGTCCTGGCCTGACTCAAGCTTGCTTTAGGTTAGCCTGGGGAACCAAGAAGAGAGGGGAAGGTTCAGAAAGGAACCCCTCAGCCCCCACTAAACTATGCCTTTTCTACAATAAAATATTTTATTGTGGTAAAATATACATGCCATAAACTTGATCCCTTGAGCCATTTCTAAGTGGGCAATGCAGTGGCATGAGTCCATGCCCATTGTTAGCAGCCAGCACTGCCAGCCATTTCCAGAACTGTTTTCATCTTGCAAAACTAAAACTCTGGCCCATCACCCCCCCCACCCTCTTCTGCCTGCGACTGACAACCATCATTCTGTTTTCTGTCTCTATGACCTTGACTGTTCTCAGTCTCTGTATAAGTAGAGTCCCACAGTATTTGTGTCGCTTATTTCATGTAGCATAGTGTTTACAGGTTCATTTGTCTTGTATCATGTGTCAGAGTTTCCTTGAAGGCAACATAATATTCCACTGCATGGATGCACTACATCTTGTTTAGCCATTCACCTGTCAGTGTTTGGCTGTTCTGGTTTGGTTACTGTGGATAATGCTGCTGTGAATGTGGGTGCGCGGGTATCTGTTCGAGTCCCTGTTTCAATTCCTTGGGACATAACCAGAGTGGAATTGTTGATCATATGTGTAACTCCACACTGGTTTTCACAACAGCTGCACCATTTTACGGTCCCACCAGGGGTATGCTGTTCGCCCACATCCTTGCCAATCCCTAACGAGTTCTCTTGAGAAGGTAGCAGAAAGCTAGAGTAGTCAGAGGCTGTGGCTATTTGATGGAGCTCTAAAATTTCATAAGAATTGAGCACCGAAGAAGCTTGAGAGCTCCTGGTCCAACTCTTAAGTGGAAACAGGTGGGGAAACAGGTCACTTGTCTTACCCATAATTCCCGCTGGTCAGGGGCAGAGTTGAAACCACCAGAAGCCAAGGCACACGGTGCCCAGACCTGCTCTTAGCGTGCATTTCTTAACAGTTCTTTCTTGGGCTGCAGGCCAGTATTCCTCACCCCATTCTCTGACAAAGAAACTGAGACTTGAGGAGAAATGGTTTTTAGATTACCAGTTACCAGGCGCTGGTGGTGAGGCCAGAGGTGACCTGGAGACGGGAGGGGCTGCAGCAGGCCCTCTGCCCCGGGCTTGGTGGTCACCAAAGGCGGGCAGCCAGTGCTACTATGTCCTGCCTCTCGCCAGATAACCCTCCTCTGCTTCCTCTAGGATGACCCGCTCACAAATCTGAACACGGCCTTTGACGTGGCAGAGAAGTACCTGGACATCCCCAAGATGCTGGACGCGGAAGGTAAAGGCTCTTTCCTCAGGGCCTCCCATCCCTCTCCCACCTGCTGCCACAGGCCTAGATGAGCAGGCCCTAGCAGTGAGGCGGGATATAGAAGGCATGGTGTCTGGGGCCTCATTTGGGGATTCTAGGGGTCCCCTGCCTGTTAGGAACCCCAAAGCTGGTGCCAGAAAGGGCCTTGAGGTTATTTTTGCATCAGTTGCCTGGGGGTAGTTTTCATGTTTATCTTGGGTCTGAGTAGGGGGTGCTGAGGTGGGGCACAGTGGTCCTTTGTTGTTGTAACGGGGAGGTTCTCCAGCTGAGATGCTGTGAATCAGACTGAAAGAAGACGGATTAACGTGAAAAAGGCAAATGCATTTGTCATCATGTCTGTTGTACACACAGCGGGGCGCTCCGTGATGGGAGCTCAAGGGTGGCTAGGGCTGGGGGGGAGAAGGGACATGTGTTGGTGGCTTTTGTGAGAGATGATGGACACTTAGGGCTTCAGGTAAGATGTGGCACTTTGTGACAGTGACCGAGTGGATGGAGGGCCATTTTCAGAGATTCTTCCCATGAACTTCCATGTCCCCATCATCTAGATGGTCACTTTTTTGTTTGTTTTCTCTATTGAAAATAGTCTAAAGCAAATCCCAACTTCACAGTTTTTCACAACTACATACTTCAGAACACATGCTTCAAAATTATGCACATTTTCCTAAGCAACTATAAAGCAGCTTTCACACCTAGAGAATTGATGGGCCTTCCTTGGTACAGCTACTGCCCAGTTCAAAATCAGGTTTCCTTCATTATTTTTCTTTAGAGTTGGTTGGCTTTAATTGGGATCCAAACAAGGTTGCCCCTGGCATTTAGCCGCTCTGTTTCTTTGGTCTTTTCTGATGTATAACGCTTTCTTCCTCCTCTGAGCCCTTGATGATGCCTGCCATTGGACTTGGTGCAGAAACAGAGCCAGCTGTTCCACAGAATGTTCCCGATTCTTAATTTGTCTGTTTGCTTCCACTTTTTCATGCCTCCTCCTACCTCTCATGTTCCCATAATTGGAGGTTGATGCCAGAAGCAGTTCAGACTCTAGTTCAGCATTTTGGCTGAAGACTTGGTGGTTCTGGGAGCCTTTTTCTGTATCACATCCGGGGGTGTAGCATGTATTCAGCCTCTGCCTTTAACTTCAGATTTTTCTTAACAGACATTGTTGGAACCGCCCGCCCAGATGAGAAGGCCATCATGACTTATGTGTCCAGCTTCTACCACGCCTTTTCTGGAGCCCAGAAGGTACCCGGGCCCCTTGCTCCTTCCTTACCCAGCACACCTCATGCTGGATCCCAAACCATGCCCACCCGCCCCCTTCTCCCCCTCGTGACAGATCAGGTGGTCTGTTTCTTTGGTAGACTTAGCCCCTGGTGCTGACGTGGCGTGTTGTTTGGCTCAGCTCTTCCACCCCTCAACTCCCTCCCCACCCATATCTCTGCTCGTCTCCTCTTCCTCTACTATCCCCAATAAACTGGGCAAGAGCTCTCTTCTGGGACACAGGTGACTGGCGGATTAAGCAGGAGGGGCTGCATGTGTGCCGCTAACCCTGGGGGTGGCTCCTGGAGACCTGGGCGGTATAGCGGGCATCACCCTACTCCCACCTCTGCTGAAACCACAGGGCTTCTCCAGGGCGCCACATCTGGGGGGATAGTGCCTGTCTTCACTGACCTGATTTTGCAAAGATGACAGCGAGGCCCCCCTGCTTTTTCCTGCTCTTGGGTATGACCCAGGGAAATGTCCATAGCTCCTGTGGGTCTTCTGATATACTGCCCAGTCATTCATAACAAGCCATCCTGCTCCCCTGCACATAAGCCCAGCCCTCTGATGGAGGGAGGGAGGAGATGGACAGCTGGATGTATCCTGGCCCAGTTTTGTTGAGGAAGCCCAGTTGGTAGAGGCTCTACCCGGTAGGGTGTGTTCTGCTCTCTGTCAGGGAGCAACTGAAGCCTACTCTTCATGCTGCTCACAGTGAAGCTTTGAAGATTTTCATCACTAGACTTAGCCCCGCTCCCAGGCCCCTGCCCAAGCAGGACCCCGGAAGCACAGCATCCGGGCCATCATGAGCACAGAACCGCGGGCCTGGCCTTCAGGGCTTTGGGCCTTGGGTCTGGGATACGCTCAGCAGATTTCCTGCCTTTTGCATGGAGTCCGAGTGACTTGTCTTGAAATGCATGACGGGACCTGCCTCTTCCTGCCCCCACCGCACCTTCCTTCTCCTGACACTCTCTCTCCCTGCCTCAGAGGGTGCTCTCTCCCAGCCCACCCCTTTCGCCTCCCGCAATCTCAGTTTTTTCTCTTTCTGCCCATTCCCTCATTTTCTGTCTGTCTGTGTCTGTCCGTCTGGTGTCCTCTCGTTCACCATGGCTGTTTGGGTTTATTCTGTGCTGCTGCCTACTTTCTCCTCTCAACCTCTTCTCCTTCTCTGTACAGATGTGTAGGCACGCTAAGGCCGGATGGGAAGGCCATGTGACCTAATGTTTCATGTCACTGCCACGCCTTCTTGGGTGCGCAGAAGGTGAGCTCTCCCTCGGCCTCGCCCATTCTCCTCGTCTCCCTTTTGCGCATTTCTTCTGTCTCCCCTGGATTCTCCAGCAGCAGCCCCAAGGGGCTGCAGCCCCTGGAATGAAAGGAGGGAATAGAGAAGCCCCTTCCTCCTCTTGTAGGAGGTCAGGATGCTTTCTGAGATCAGGATACTTGAAGACACCAGAGAACCCCAGCCTCTGGATGCCCCAGCATCTCTGTCCTGCTACACTAGGCATAGTCGATACCATGAACAGGAAGGAAATGTGGTCTTGGCTCCTTCCTTGGTATCTGAGTCAAGAGCCTTATCCCTAGGAGGACAGCTCTTGGCTATGCTTCCTGACTATCCCCTTAAACATCCAGGTCCCCTTTTTTTTGCTCTCCCTCCTTCCTGCTTGGGCAGGACCATCTTCTTGAATTACACAGTAGCCAGGGCAGGGAGAAGTCTTCCTGCCGTTTCCTCAGTGTCCAGGCCAGAGGCTCAGAGCCTAGCCTGATGCTTCCCAACTAGGTCTGCCATGGACAGTGATAGGAGTTGCACACCACACAAGGTGCCAAGTGCACACCATAGATAATGAAGATTTGAGTATTTAATACTAAAATAATCCTGCAGATGGCAGCAAAAATGTCTTCTAACAATCAGTATGACAATTTTCCCATCGAAATGCCTTGGGGAAAGAGTACCTTTAAACATTTATATAAAGGCACCGCAAGAACTAGCAGCAGCCCTCCCAGCTCCCTGCCTGGGTAGACACCCAAGACCCTTCTCACCTTCCTCCCAGGCCTCACTGGTGCTGTGATAAGAGAGCAGCCCCACCTGGGGCTCCCTCATAGGTGCCCTGCTCTTCCAGGATGCCCAGTTTTCCCGCCCCGTTCAGCCTCTTCTCTGGCCTGCCTCTTGCTTCCTCTTCTCTTCATCCCACCTCTGCTGCTCTCTCGCCCATCAATGTCTTCTGGGCCCCTCTTAGCCTCGCCTCTTTCAGCCAGAGTGTGAACAACATTTATGTACTTGCCTCAGTGGGCCCCAGCCACCGCAGTCTGCTTACCCGTGTCCACGGCCAGGCCGAGCTCGCTGCTGCGGCTTCCCCCTTTCCAACTCTCCTTTCTCTCTCCCCTGCTCCCTCAGGGGTTCTGTCCTGGCTCTATGCCTGTCGACACTGGCCTTCCCTGTGACCTGGCTGATGATAATGCTCGGAAGGGGGGGGGGGAGAGAGAGAGAGAGAGAGAGAGAGAGAGAGAGAGAGAGTAGCAGCCTGCTTTTCTACCTCCCAAATCTCATACCACCTCCCTCCCTGCCCGCTTCCCTTTCACTCATCCCTGTTGCAACCATTTCACGCTCTTTCTGTCCACATTCGAGGACAAAGTCACAGGCGGAGGGCAAGGGGTGGGGTGGGGGTGGCGGGTGGGGGTAGGCGCTCCTCTCAGGTGCTTGGTCAGGGTCCTCCCCCCAGGGCTGCCTCTAACCATCTGTGGGGCTCTCCTTAGAGGGACGCAGGCCAGCGTGGTGGGGCGTCCCCTCGTGGAGGGTTCTTTCAGGTCCATATACTCTCTGTCCCCATGTCTGATGCCAGAGGGGGAACCTTCCAAAACTCACGCCCCGTGCCCCCTCCATATTGTCTGCCTTCTCTCTCTTGCCAAGCCTTGGACTGTGGAGCTAGAAAGGTGCAGAGTTGAATGCAGCAGAGGTGGGATGAAGCACATGTGTGCTCGCCCACGTAGCCTACAGGTGTGTGGTGTGAAGGTGTGTGTGATTGATTTTCCCTGTCAGATGGGGACCCGCTTCTGCTTGACAGGTTGGTCTTGGTTTTCATTCCTTTTCAGCTTCCTCTCCTTCCCTCTTCTCTATGGAGATTTAAAGGGGGTAGAGAGCGACCAGATTTTGTTACGTAGTTTGTGCTTTGAACTTCCAGGTCTCTTGGGAATTGTTTCTGAGCAACAGCCCCTTAAGGCACGAACTTGATCTGCTGTAGTTGTTTCGGGATGCTTTTAAGGAGTAGATGGAGACTTTGCCTCCATCCATTTTGTCTGTCGGTTCCTTTACTCAATATTGTGAATCTTTGAAGGGAAAGAAACCTCATTCCTGCTTTCAAGGAAATTCATGGTCCATCTGTGAAAAACCTTCATCCCTTAATAACAGAAGCTGGTGGTGGCTTGGCTGTGGCTTGGCTCCCCCTGCCACAGACTGAGCAGGAGACAGGCAGGTGGCACGGCTGGAGAAAATGGAGTTGCTCATGAGCAGAAGACTCTTGAGTTTCAGGGTCTTAAGAAGGGAGTAGGGGTCTGCAAGTGAAAGGCTCAGGGAAGGTGGGGGTGGAGCTGGTGCTATCCAGGAAGGTGGCTCCAGCTTGCATGAATGTCCTGTATTGTGACAGAAGAAAGTAAGTTAGTGCCTGTCTGGTGGTCAGCCGGGAGGAGTCGGGGGGTGGGGGAGCCACAGACAGCAGCCAGAGAGGGTGCCACGCTCTCCTCTCTCCGGAGGCCTGATCCTGCCCATGCGCACCTCAGGGAGCTTGGCCTTTGTCTGAGATCCTTGATGCTCCAGGGACCTCATTGCAAGGACACCAGGCCGGATGCTGACTTGGGGCAGGGGAAAGGCTAGGCAGTGGGGAGTGATGGGAATGGGTAATTCTAGCTTGACTTGGGAAAGATGGGATCTTTGGGGCATTTCTGTGAGTTGTGGGCTATGGGTGGTGGTCACTGTGCATCATCAGACATCGCCTGAATTGATGGTTGCTCCTCTCCAAGCTGGTATCTGCACCAGCTCCTTGGATGCTGGTTAATAGCAGCGGACTTTGGGAGAGCTAAGTCCTCCAGGAGTGATGGTTCCTAAATTTGAAAAAAGTTGCTCTAATATAAAACCAAGTACTGTTCCGTGTTAAGTTGCATAGTGTTGACCTTAAAGTAGGTCCTGGAAATATGCCCCAAGGAGAGGTAAACACAGATCTCCAGAGGTCTTGTCCTTTCCAACGCGAAGGTGATCATTTTGCTGATTCCTGTAGAATGTTTTCTCAGTCCAGTGAAGATTTGCGCTGCAGCCCGTATCTCATGCAAATTCTGCCCACTTCAGGAAATCCTGGGTGTCCTGCTTCTTCTGTTTCTTGGCGTGGCTTCCATAGTAGCCCATCTATATCTTCCTGCAGAAACAGAGCAGGCTCTCCTAGCGTTTTTCTGAAGTCACGTCATTTCAGTTTCTTTCAGGGAGTGAATATTTTCTCCACTTGTGCAGATCGCTCCTTTGAGCCTTTTATGACTTGGTGGTGCTGAGCACCTCTCTCCCAGATCCTCAGAGTGCAGGAGCTTCTTGTAGCCTTGGGAGAAAAAAATCTAGAAAACCAGAAAATTAGAAACTGGGGTAGGCCCAGCTCCCCCTCTCAGGGTCTCGTCTCTGCTCGGGATTATGTCCTGGAGGCCTTACCCAGCTTGTGCTTCCTGAGCTGGTCACTGACCCTGTGCTGAGGTTGGGGGGTGACTGAGCCTTTCTTTGTAAAGGGACTGATGTGGATGCAAGTTTAGCTGTCACCCAGGGGGGTTCCTGTGAAGGGAGTTGAGCAGGGGATGCAGGGAGGGGCCAGGGTTCTGAGATTCTAGTCAGCTCTGATTCCAGGACCTACTTCCTAAAGTACAGTGGGGGCTGTGCCGTCCCTCCCAGCATCCCTGATGGACTTTGCTTTTTGTTCCGTGTTGTCCAGACTTCATTTCCAAAGACTGATTTCTTAGTCATTCCCTCCTGGTGAGGCCAGCCCAGGAGAGGGCAGGCTGAGAGACACAGGCTTGACAAAGAGGTTGAGTCTTTGTGAAAAGTCCCCAGGAAGCCTGCTGGGGAATTCCCCTAGGTGCTGTCCAAAGGAGCCCCCTCTGACCACCAACAGACTCTGAGGGGTGGGGGAGGCCCTTGAGGCCCACAGGACTTGTCTAGTAAAATTCCACGCATGCAGGCTTTGTTCATTCCACCAATTTGACAAATGGACATACAAATTGAAGCAGATGACCACTGAGCCCAGATTTGAAGCTGAATCAGGAGGATAACTCAGTAAGATGGGCCTTATCCGTTACACATCATTGCAGCAGCTGCTTGTCTGTGATAAGAGCAACCTGTATCAGCATGTTGGACAGAGGTCTTTGCAGCCACCCCCTAGGTCCCCTGCCCTGGAAGTGACCCTGGTGACTTCAGGAAGATTACTGCCCCCTCACTCCTCAGCTAGCCTTGTGGGGCACACTGACCTGTTTCTCATGACCCTGCTCTTTCCAAACCTCATATCTACCGGGATGGCCTCCAGGAAGGAATTTCCCTCTTCTTGGCCTCTGGGGCTCACCAACGACACTTGCTGGTTCTCTAAAGGAAGGGCGATCTGTTAGGAGTTCCCTGTGAGAAGTGGCCCTGGTGTCTCCAGGACAGCGTTGAGTTGGGGGCAGGGTTTCAGGATGTAAGTAAGAATAAGCTTTTTGCCTCAATTTCTCAAAGTTCCCATTTCAGAGGACTCCCGGACCCACTGTCAATTCCCTGAGATTGCCCACTTTCTCTCACGCCTGGCGTTGGAGGGGCCAGTCTCCTAACTTTGAGTTTGAAAGAACCTTCACAGTGATCTCCTCTGCCCCCTCATACACACTCATCTGAACATAGTCACGCACCAGTCACATGATTTGTCCTCTCTGAAAAGTCTACAAGGAAAAAACATTTACCTCTTCTTAGTCATTCCTTCCCAGCTCAACATACCCTTATTCTCAAGAAGGGTAGCCTAGCCTCAGTTTACCTAGCTGCAGTTTTGTCTTGTTAGCAACTGTCGTGAGGCCCATCTTTCTACTCCTTAAACCATAATCATCTGCTGGCTCACTCTTCTCCAGGGCCCTGGAATATAGGTCTGTCTTCTCACAGCATTATCTGCTCCCACCTCAGCTGCCTTCCTTTCTACCCCAGGACCCTAAAAAGGCTTTGAGTTCACCCCCCACCCCTTGGAGTGAGGTTAGTATGTGCACAGGAACACAGCGGAATTGAAAAAATCATTGGGCAAAGTGGATTTCCAAAGACCTGGTGCCCTGCTGGTGTCTGGTGCACAGTGGCCCCCTTGGCTGGAGGAGGCAGTGTCTCCCTGCGGCCTTGCATCTGGTTTCTGTTCTGTGGCCTCACTGCTGAGGGTCATCCCAGGTGTGTGCTGGCCCAGCTCTCAGTGCAAGATGTGTGTTTAGCTTCCCAGAGGTGCCCCACTAGGTTGATCCTTAAGTCTTACCCTTCATGCAGTACGAGCTCCCTGAGTCTTCTCTAAAGTTCATTGGGCTTTAGACCAGGAGTCTTGAGAGCTTCTGCAGGGATCCTGAGAGGCCTCACTGCTTCTCACCACCTTATTCCAGGATTTGAATTTCTGTGTCTCCATGATCCTGGAAAATCTGACAGAGGACTTGAGTCTTGGGATCCCAGGGCCTCCACTTAGAATTCCAAAAGAGGCATGAATTTTCTCACCTCTTCACTTGATCTGAACATTTTGATTCTATTAGTCACTGGATGAATTTCTTTCCAACCTGCCCTTCCAGCCCTTCTCTGGGGCCCCAGCCATTGGCACCTCTATCAAGACCCATGTAGGGCTGAGCCATGGTGCCCTCCATGTCTGGGAAAGAAGATGGTGAGAACGAGGTGATGTCAAAGTCTCAGAACTGCCTTCCAGCCACGTGGAGCTGCTGGGGTGGGAGGAAACTTGGTTGGCACAGGTGTGGACCAGGATTCTTGCTGTGGGGGTAGCTGACCGTGACTCTTTGTCTTGTTGCCAGGCGGAGACAGCAGCCAATCGCATCTGCAAGGTGTTGGCTGTCAACCAGGAGAATGAGCAGCTCATGGAAGACTATGAGAAGCTGGCCAGCGATGTGGGTACCCCTGGGTTCTCCTGGCCTGACTCTAGCAAGGCCCTGTCACTGCACCCTCGGAAGAAAGGGAACCCCCAGGATCTGTACCTCTTAATCTATCCCTGGGCCCAATCCTAGGCTGGATAATACACCACCCCAGCATAGTTAACCCAGGGCATTTTCGTCTCTGCTCTGGTTCTCCCTGAAAATAGAGAGGGGTTGGGGGCTAATTTCTGGGCTTTGGAGAGTTGAATTCTGGGATTTTTCTATCCCCAACAACAGTGAATCTGAGAAATCCCTTTACCACTCTGGTTCCTGCTTTTTTCACTGTTGTTCTGTGAGCTGAAACTAGGGAAGGAGAGTCTTGTCTGGTTCTGAGAAGGCTGGCCCAGGAATAAACAGTGCTGGCTCAGGCTAGCTTAGTGGCTGTACCCCTACACAGGAGAGGAGGGGACAGGACTGAGTCTGCTGTTCTACCACTGACTACATTTAAATTATGCATTCACTTCTTGAAAAGAATTCAGCCTTTTGAACAGCTCAGCCTGGCCTCTTGGTGGATCTGTCGTTCAGCATAGTAAGAACCCAAGTGCCTGGGTTTAAAGGGTCACCTTGGCAAGTGAGTAACCTTGTGGTACCGCTTCCTGCCTCTGTAACCTGGGGGACAATCTCAGCACTGAGCCCCACAGGACTCCTGTCGTTATTTGGATGAGTTCATTACAGGTGACGTAATGACCTGGCAGGTGATTAGTATATTTCATATCATCACTTCCACTCCTTGTCCATCTTCACTGCATCATCTTGGCTCAAGGAAACCACTCCAGGCTATTCCCAGCCTGTGCCCAGAAGCCAGCCTCTTCCCTTTTGAGCCAGAGACCCATATTCCAGAATCCTAAAAGGTCAGGTGGCAAGGATCTCAGGGAATAACTGTTAACTCTCTTCACAGTATAGATAAGGAAACTGAGACCCAGGCAGGCGGTAGACCTTGGGTGCTAGAACTTGGGTCTCCAGCCTCTTAATTGATCTTCACACCAGATCAAGGGCTCTTGCCCTGGCAGAGCAGGGAGGCTGGGTGATGCTGACTATGAGTTGATTTACCCTAGTGACCAGCCTTCATTCTCAAAGGGAGAACCTGGAACCTGGCCTTGAGGCTGGGAATGGCCTAGGATGGTAGTTGAGAAGTGTCAGGAGAACCACCACCCAAGCGCTCCCTGTGTGTGTGCGGCCAGTGGAAGAGAGGGTAACCTTGGCCTTCTCTCCCATCATCTTCACATCCCTCCCACCTCCCAGTTGTTGGAGTGGATCCGCCGCACCATCCCCTGGCTGGAGAACCGAGCGCCTGAGAACACCATGCACGCCATGCAGCAGAAGCTGGAGGACTTCCGTGACTACCGGCGTCTGCACAAGCCTCCCAAGGTTCAGGAGAAGTGCCAGCTGGAGATCAACTTCAACACACTACAGACCAAGCTGCGCCTCAGCAACCGGCCCGCTTTCATGCCTTCCGAGGGCAGGATGGTCTCGGTGAGCTCTTGGTCAAGTTCATATGTGGCACCAGGGCTGGGGTGGGGCAGAGACGCATTTCCATATACCTGCCCACCCTGCCCCAGAAGTCATTTCCTCCTTCCAAATCAACACTGAGGCCCAAACCCCACATTTAGCGATATGGGGGTGGCCTCCCGTCCCCAGGAAGAGCCCCCTCTCTCCTGACCATTCCAGGCCTGGGGGAAACTTGTCCTGGTAGTTCCCAGACCTCCCCAGCACCACCACCTTCCCTCCCCCTTCAAAAATATTTTTGCGGGGCCTCCCAGTGGCGCAGCGGTTGAGCGCTGGGTTGCGAAGCTGCCCGCGGCCTCTGCGGCGCCGGTTCGATCCCCGGCTGCTCCCCGGCCACCAGAGGAGGGTCCCGCATGGCGCGCAGACCTCTCCTGCCGCCCGCTGCTCCCCTCAGCAGTGTACTTCGGTCCTTCCGCCTGCTCTGCTCCCCGCTCTGGCTCTGGTGAATTCTCTCACCCTCCCGCGCTTCTGACTGTACCCAGTGCATGTATAAACAAAAACAAACAAACAAACAAATAAATAAAATAAAATAAAAAACATGCCTCTATAAAAAAAAAATATTTTTGTAGACAAAATGCTTTTGCGGTATTGCACCAAATACAGCATAATTCAAAAGCAGTAAAGATAACCATGGAATTTTGTTTAAACACTTAAAAATTTGTATTTTTAAACAAATAATAGATTTCAGGGTTAGGATATGTCAAGGTCATAAATAAGCAAAATACAAAAAATTGGAATCATAATCTTACTACCCGTTATCAACTTAAAAGATATTTTGAGAAGATTCTTTTAGTCTTAGTATTTTAACAGAATCCAAAAGCATTTTACTTAATAAACAGTTTTAACAAAATAACTTTGTAGTGTGAGCCAGCCTCCCAGGTCATTAAATACTCCTCATTTGTGTCACTTTTGTGTTATTCCTCCCTCTTTACCCTCTCCTGGGGACCTGGGGAGAAATTTTATGAACCAGAAAAAAGACACAGAAGAGATTTTAAATATCCACCAGCTAGAGCTTTTGCCTTTGGGAACCCAGAGAAGTAGAAGGCGTGGGCTTAGAAAGCAGGTGGGAGGGGTCTGCAGACAGGGTTGGAAGGAGGCAGGATCCGCTGGGAGTCTTGAGAGAGGCATTGACATTCTGGATGCAATTTGGAAAATTGCAGTCCTTTTACAGATTCCCAGGCTAAATCAGCAGCTCCTAGGTACCCGGAGCTGCTGCTCGCTGGAGGGTGTTCTATGGAATTTGAAAAAGTGCCCCCTCCTTTGGGCAGAGGGACCCTGGCCCCAGCTGTCCAAGGGGACCCTGGCAGCACCTTACATTGTTGAATTCAGCTGGGTCTCAGCCCAGCCGAGGGTCCAGTCAGTGGCTCCCTGTCTGATGGGATGGGTTTGTGCTCAGCGTTTGTCACTTGGCCTCAGACACTTGGCCAGCTCACCCTGACCAAGGTCCCACATGCCCCCAGCTATTTCCTGCAGCCCATGAGCAGACGTAGAACGGTGGGGCAGCTTGGAGACTCCCATGCCTACTTGCCTTGGTCAGTTTCCCTAGCTGGCCCTGCAGCCTCTGGGATTGGTCAGAATGCTGTTGGAAGCCAATCTCGGGCCACAGAAGGCCTTGGGCTCTTTCCCTTTGGGACTGTGTACCCATAACTCCATCGTCCCTTGTGGACTCTAACCCTACTCCTGGCCCTGGGGGCCTGGTGCTCAGGAACCCAGGGAAATACCAGTGGGGCCTGGACAGGTATGGCTGAGATGGGGCCGAAGCCCCTCCTGCAGGCATAGAGCAGCTGCGAGTCTCAGCCAGCCTGACCCTGTGCCTCCCATCCCCTCAGGACATCAACAATGCCTGGGGCTGCCTGGAGCAGGCAGAGAAGGGCTATGAGGAGTGGCTGCTGAATGAGATCCGGAGGCTGGAGCGGCTCGACCACCTGGCAGAGAAGTTCCGGCAGAAGGCCTCCATCCACGAGGCCTGGACAGATGGTGAGGCTGCCCCAGCCCAGCCCCCAGAAGCTGCCTGCTCTGAGGCTTCTCCTACCCAGCCCCAACTTTCTTGCTTTTGTCTCTTATTGGTCCTTCGACATTAGGCAAGTGCACCAGCCTTTTGGTTGTTTCAGTTCCCTCATCTGTAAAGTGGGATAACCATAGCACCAAATGATAGGTTTATGAGAGTGAGATAAATTCACAGTTACGAAGCACTGAGATGTGTTCCTGATGTAGTTCCATGCTCTGTAGGTGTTAATTATTGTTCTTGTCACCATACATGATTACTTCTTCCCTGAATCAGGTTGGGGTTCAAATCCCAACTCTGCCACTAGAACAGTGAATCTGCACCAGTGACTTAGCTTCCTGGACTCGCCTCCTGGTCTTTAAGATGAAGGTGTTGCTGTGCCCTCCTGTCTTCCCAGTGTACCTTGTAGGGCTGTAGGTTGAAATCTTGTAAGTGCACTTCATGCTTAGTTGCCTGCCTGCGCACGGGGCACCCTGGGTAGATGATCTCATGCATGATTTTCTTCCCTTGCCTTCCCTCCTTCTGATTCTGGCTTCCAGTTACAGAGAGTTAGACCCCTTGCCTTAGCATGTGTGTCTTCATTACTCCAACCTGGAGGCACTTGGGGCCCTGTCTGGTGTCTATTGGCAGCTAAGGTTAACTCTGGAGAGAGAAAATCACACCCAGAATAGTCTTTTCCCCAGAACTTGGGTAGAGACTGGAGAGGGGACCCGATGCCTGTCTTCTAGCACCATGCTGTCTGTTTCCGCTGGAGTCCCTGACACAAACCCCATTGGTGGGTGAAACTCAGTGTCCTAAGGTACCCCCACTCTGCCCCTCAGACCTCAGGCTAGAGACCTGTAGGCATGGCCGCGTCCTGTGGCCATGTGCCAGCCAATACGCTAGGTAGGGGATAGGAGTGGGCTTGGCTCACCTGGGTGGGAGGGGGTGAGTCAGTTCCCAGTTGTCAGAACACATGCTTGACTCTGTCCACAGTGACCTGAGGCTGCTGCCCACCTTCCACTGTGGATGTACAGTTATTTATCCCAACACAAATGGTGCATTGTGGAGGTGGGATGGTAGAGATTGCACCAATTCACCCACATGCTTCCATTGTGTCCACTCTGGGACCAAGGGACAGTTTACTGCAGGATACAGAGCAAGGACTGTGCCCTTCAGCTTGCTGGTGACCAGCCATAGCCTAAGAGGTGCTGGCTGTGCTTGACGGACCCAGCCTCTGGGGATAGCAGCCTAACTGTACCATACCTCCTGGTGTTACTGCCCATAGCCCTGGATTAGCTCTGTTTTCTGAGACTCTAATGAATTAATTGTGAGTGTGGGAAATCATATACCTGGAGATTTTGCAGTGAGACCATTGGTAAGCTACAAACCAGGCCAGGGGGCTTGAATGGCCACAGCAGGGCATACACAGTGGATTCATCTGTAATTTTCCCCCCAAATTTGTGTCATTCTGACCTAGAAGAGTAGAGGGAAGGGAAGAAATGCCACACTGGGTGTAGCCTGGGGCCTGGCAGCTCAGCCTTCTTTACTGAGAGCGACTGGGTGTCATGGCTGGCACAAGCACAGGGTGACCTTGGGAGAAGCCGGGCCAGGGGCATGAGAGAAGCCCTGTCTACTCAGTGGCCTCCCAGTGCACTCGCTGAGCATCATCTATCATCCATCCCAGAGTATAAGCCCCGCCCCCAAAGAGAGTGAGTGGAGACCTGATGGAGACAGGGCGCTGACCTCTGATGGGCTGTGTGCAGAGGAGAGAGTCCCAGCAGGGCTGGGGGCCAGCCACAGCAACGCAATTCTCTAAAGAGGGGGTACCCCTGAACTGCTCAGCTTGTTTCTGGCTTGTATGCCTCCGGGCAGAGCCCCCATGGCCCTGCACAGCTTTCCTGTATCACTATCCTGATGCCCCGTGTCAGGTTCCGTGGTGAGTAGTGACTCCAGGCCCATCCCCCAGGGGGTGCTCTGGCCGTGCATCTCACATGACAGATAATAGATAATCATGGACAGCTCCTTGGGATGTACCCCTGGAAATGGAGCTCCTGATGTCCTGAGACCCAAGTGGTCAGGGTCAGGAAGATGCTCCCCCAACTTCTCTTCAACCTGGTACCTCTGTCTCTGAACCAGGCAAAGAAGCCATGCTGCGACAGAAGGACTACGAGACAGCCACCCTCTCGGAGATCAAGGCCCTGCTCAAGAAGCATGAGGCCTTCGAGAGCGACCTGGCCGCCCACCAGGACCGCGTGGAGCAGATCGCTGCCATTGCGCAAGAGCTCAAGTAGGCGCAGCCCTGGCTGGGGGCTGAGGGCGTGGCCCTGGAAAACGAGGGGGCGGAGACAGCGGTTCCTGGGTGGGAAGATTGTCCCTCTAGGTGGGAACAAACCTGTGACCCTTTCAGTCACAGGCCTTTGGTCCTAAGCTGTAACTGGCATGGGCCAGAGCATCTCCCATCTTGGCTTGAAGTTCTTTAGAGTTGACCTCAGTGCCTCCCTGCTGTTGGGCATCAGGGTCCACACTGACATCACCCCCAGGTGTGGTTGGGGCAGGGCCCTTGGACAGGAGGTCTGGCCTTCTTTGATCTCTGAGTGGTCTCCTGACAGCTGAGGAGGTGAGGGGTGAGAGGGGCGCCTGGAAGAGCATTGTGAATGGCACACACCTTCTAACACCCTACACCCCGGCCCCCGAGAGAGGAGAGCAGAACGTGGAGGTCCCCCGCTCACCTGGTTCTTCCTGTCTCTTCCCTCCCAGTGAGCTGGACTATTACGACTCACCTAGTGTCAATGCCCGGTGCCAAAAAATCTGTGACCAGTGGGACAATCTGGGGGCGCTTACACAGAAGCGGAGGGAAGCTCTGGAGGTGAGGGCCTGCAGGGGGAGGGAAATCTGCCCCCAGCCACTCTGTGTGGCCCTTCCTGCTTCTTGACTTGCTTGGCTTTGGGCCAAAGCACTCTCTGGGTTCCCCAGAACTCCCCGAGCCCTAGCCTGACTGTGGAAGTTGTGTTGGTACTGGATTTGGGCTTTGCCCTGGTGGGAATCCCTTTTCTCTTGTTCTAACCATGTCTCATCCTCCTGGATTGGTGCACTTAACAGCCCCAGACATTTGAGAGCTTTCCTATGAACTAGACTCTGGGGCCAGGCCAGGGGATTCCAGTATGGGGTGGCCCATTTACCCCACATTAGAACCAGTGTACCAGAGAGAGCCTGTTCTTTGGGGCTGAGTGGTTGGATGCGACCAGACCTGAACCCCTTGGTGCTTGTCGGGAGGATCTTGGAGAGACTGGTGGGAGGTGGGATTCTGGATACCACTCTGCTCAACACCTTTCCACCCAATCCATCTGGCACTCTCAGCGGACAGAAAAACTGCTGGAGACCATTGACCAGCTGTATCTGGAGTACGCCAAGCGGGCTGCGCCCTTCAACAACTGGATGGAGGGGGCCATGGAGGATCTGCAGGACACCTTCATCGTGCACACCATCGAGGAGATCCAGGTGTAGTGCAGCCCCTACCCCAGAGCCTGCCACCCCCAGCCATCCCCTGCCCGCTCTTTGAAATCACTGCTGTCGGATGACCCTGTTGGGGAGGACACAGGGCTGGCACCGCGAGAGTTTTGTAGATTCAAATTCTGCATTTTATTTAAAATGGTCATATATGTATATGTTTAAATCATGAAAATATCTGATAAGTCGCCCTCCTTGCCTTAGCCGCCCCCATTCCTAGTTTCCTCCCAAAGGTAAGTAATATGATCAACCACGCAGCCTTTCAAGATGCAAGAAAATAGGGTTTTTTTAAGGATATATTTTATTTATTTAACCATACAAGAATTGGGATATAGGCTAGAGGTGCGGGGTGGTGGGGGGTGAGAGGATTCACAGGCAGAGTGGGGAGCAGAACAGGCGGATCTCCTGAAATACACTGCTGAGGGGAGCAGCTGGCAAGAGATCTGCTGCACCATGTGGGTTAGCTCCCTGGCCGGGGATCAGACTCCTGCAGTGGCTGCTGATAGCTTCATAGTGCTGAGACTTAACCCCTTGCACCACCAGGGAGGCCCAGATATGTTTATTAACCTGTTTTTCCCTATACCCCCCCCTTTTTTTACACCATATCCTGAACCTTATTTTTAATTTAGAAATTATTTTGGAGCTCTTTTCCTATCAATAAGCAGCTTCCTTGGGCTTTTATACACCGGCAGAGTATGACATACAAAAGGTTTTGCAAAGTGTTATGGAAACCTGGGTTGGGGAAGGACACTTGGGGGCACCTCTTGTTCTTGATCTGACTGTTGGACAATGAATACCCTGGTGGGGTGAGGGGTGATTCTGCTGACTTTAGCAGCCCCAAGCATGAAGCTATTGCTTAAATGGCAGCTTTCATCTTCCTGTGACCAGCCCCGCCATGCTGGTTCTCAGTCCTTGGTTGATGCCTGGGGTCTCCTACCTGGTGTGGGGCCGGGCCTCCACTGACCATCCCAGTCACTTCTGCCTCCACATCTCTGTCCAGGGATTGACCACAGCCCATGAGCAGTTCAAGGCCACCCTTCCTGATGCTGACAAGGAGCGTCTGGCCATCCTGGGCATCCACAATGAAGTGTCCAAGATTGTCCAGACCTACCACGTCAATATGGCGGGCACCAACCCCTACACCACCATCACGCCTCAGGAAATCAATGGCAAATGGGACCATGTGAGTCCAAGGGCTGGGTGGGGCATTGGCTGAGCCATTGTAAGTTTCATGAGGGATTTTTCATCTTTCTTTGGAGCCAATTTTCCTTGTTTATTGATTCTTTTTTTTTTTTTTCTTCATTGTCATACAATAAGCACTCCTCTGTCAAGTTAACTAATCACTGAATTTCTGGAACAGACCAAGATCTTTATTCCTGTTCCATTACTGACTGGTCCCTTCCTTTCATGAGCCCTCCATTCCCCATCTGAAATAGGGGGCCAATGGCTGGCCCATCTCCTATGTTCCCTGACTGTTTCTGCTTCAGGTGCGACAGCTGGTGCCACGGAGGGACCAGGCACTGACAGAGGAGCACACCCGCCAGCAGCACAACGAGAGGCTACGCAAGCAGTTTGGGGCCCAGGCCAATGTCATTGGACCCTGGATCCAGACCAAGATGGAGGTTGGTCCAGTCGTAGGAGGCAGGGAGAGGGCTTCTACCCTTCCTGGTGCCCTCCTAGTCAGTAGCTCACAAGGACTGTGGGTCTGCTGCCTAGAGTGTGGCACCTGTTCAGGCAAAGCATGTGGTTGGTCCCAGTACCTGGTTTGGGAGCAAGGACCCATACACGGACACCGCTGAAGAGTATCAGGGCAAAGTTCCACAGGAGAGGCAGCACCTGGATGGTTGACTCAGCTTAGCCTTTGGGTTTATCTCACTACTAGGCCTCGCTTCCTCCAGAACAATGAGTTTGGTCAAAGAGGAGGACCTTCCCAGAGAGAGAGCTAGACCTTGGGCAGGCATAGGGTTTTTTTTTATTGAATCTTGTGAGCCAGATTGACAGGTGTGGTAGATCAGGAAAGGGACTACTTGGGCAAGAGCCTGTTATCCGTCTGAGCTTGTTGAGGGCAGAGACCAAGTTCACCTATGCACACTGTGCATGGTAGGTACTCAGGAAATAGTGGCTGGGTTGAAACGGGTCCCCAGAAAGGGATTTCACAAACACAGTTTGTTTATTACATGGATGAAAGACAGACCATGGGATTGAGGGGGTTCAAGGCGGGCCGGCCAGGAGCATGGCCTCTGAGGAAGTAAGCCAGGGGCACTGAGGCCGTGAGGAACTTGGCTCGGTGGGCACAGAGAGAGGGTCCCTGGACTGAGTATCATGATTCCTGTGCATGGGGCACCCTGCTGCATGGCTTGCTCTGGGCTTACTATTACCCCCAAGGGGCTCTCTAACACCAGAGTGGGAACCCAGAATCATCTGAGTTTGACTGGTAACCTCGGGGCCCAGTTCTCACCCCAGGGGTGCACAGAGTGGGGTGGGCTGACAAGGGTCTCCTTCCTGAGCAGGAGATTGGGAGGATCTCCATCGAGATGCACGGGACCCTGGAGGACCAGCTCAGCCACCTGCGGCAGTATGAGAAGAGCATCGTCAACTACAAGCCAAAGATCGACCAGCTGGAGGGGGACCACCAGCTCATCCAAGAGGCGCTCATCTTTGACAACAAGCACACCAACTACACCATGGAGGTGAGTGGAGGGCGTGCCGGGCCCCAGGGCTGAACGGGGGCGTGTTCATAGTGGGATAAACACCCCTTCTGGAGTGAAGGGATGAAGAGCTCCAGGTCTTCAGTCATCAGTGCCTTCTGAACGCCACAGAGTTTGCTGAGAATGCAGGTTATAAGACCTGTCTCAAGAATTTGATTCCCTGTCTGGAACAGGGCTCAGGAATCTAAATAACCAGCACTGCAATGATTCTGGTGCTGGTGGTCTCTAAACTCTGGCTCAGGGGCCTGCTTTTGCAGTGACTTCTTGTTTTGACCATGAAGGCCTGTGTGTGTGGCTGTGGAGTTGGGTGCTCAGGAAATTGCCCCGGATTTTGTCCCTTAATCTTTACCACTACCAGTCCTATCAAATAGTGACTCAGCCCACACTGGCAGATCAGTCTCTGCTGTCCAAGCAGAGGCTACCTCCCGCCATGCTCTCCCCCTTTCTCTGGGTTCTGTGTGCTGGTAGCTCTTGCTGGCCGCCTGCCTCTGGACGGCAGCTGCGCTCACCAACGCAATGGAGTGCAGTGTTTGGCTGCTTTGGCCAGTTGACAGTCGGGAAGTGACTGTGCAGGCAGCAGGGGGCCTAGGCTGGGTCCGCTTGGCTGACAGGCCCCTTGCCCACCCCCAGCACATCCGAGTGGGCTGGGAGCAGCTCCTCACCACCATCGCCAGGACTATCAACGAGGTGGAGAACCAGATCCTGACCCGGGATGCCAAGGGCATCAGCCAGGAGCAGATGAATGAGTTCCGGGCCTCCTTCAATCACTTTGACCGGGTGAGCCCACCCCCTGCCTCTGCTTAGAGCAGCCCCACCCTGCCCCAGGACCCTGGAGGGCACTGCCCAGGGCCAGGCAACCATGCTGGGCCACCTTCCCAGGCAAGTGAGGTAGAAGGAATTGCTGTTAGTCCACCCTGACTACATTGCAAGAAACCATCCTTGGAAAAGACCTTCAACCCCTGACCCTTGCTCTCCTACCATGAGGATCAACCTCAGGAGCAAGGCTACCATAGCCTCCAGTGGAGCCCTGCTGCCACCACCCCTCAGGAGAGGAGGGGAGCTCCCTCCTACCCCCACCCCACCCTGGGCGGCCTTTGGGACACTCCTCAGGGGAGAGGGTGCCAGGGTTGTCAGTCTTGGGTTCTCGTTCCCACTCTGAGACTGACTGGGCTTTTGTGGGTTGCCCCTCCCAGTGCCCTGGGGCTTTCAGGGTGTCCACAGGGGTGGGAGCATGGGCTTAGGTGCTGCCCACCAACCCTGCCTGCTTCATTGCCCTCCAGGCACCTGAGTGGGTGAAGGTCTCCTGGAAACCAGGATCAGGGCGTCGGGGCTGAAAGTGGGCTGGGGCACTTCTGGGGGAGCTTCTCACCCTCGTGCCTCACCATGCTCCCCTTTGGCCCTGCTTCCCGGATCGGGGCCCATGTGTCGGGGAGAGGGCACCTCAGGCCCCTCATCCGTGTGTCTAATCGTGTGCACTTTTATTTCCCCTCCTCCCCACCCCGTCACCCTCGCCCTCTCCATCCGCATGACTGCCCTGTGTCTCCCCACACTCACCACCCTCCCCCCGGGGCACGGCCCACCCCTCCCCTCACGGGCTCCACCTCCCTGGCACCGCATGGCTCGCTGCCTGGCGCACGGCGACCCCAGGACCACTCCGGCACGCTGGGTCCCGAGGAGTTCAAAGCCTGCCTCATCAGCTTGGGCTATGATATTGGCAACGACCCCCAGGTACTCGCCTCCTGCATGGAGCACACTCAGGGGTGGCATCCGGGGCGAGAAATAACTTGTGTTTCTCCTTTTTCTCTCCTCTCTCTGTCTGGATCTCCCTGTCCCCCCTTTCCTGTGGGCCTCGGGGCTCATCCTTCCTGCTGCCTCTGCCTGGTTGGTGTCGGGCTCCTCCTCCCGCTGCTCCGAACTCTGACCTCTGCCTCGGTCTTTCCCGGGAACCTGCTTGGGGCCCGCCTTCTTCTCTCCTCACCGCTCTGCATCCTGTGGACGGATTTTCGCATCTCCTTGCTGTCTTCCACCTCCCTGTGGACATTTCCCGGATATGTATTTGCATCTACTCCTGTGTTCCTCTTCCTGACCCCCAAACCATACATCTTCTTCTCCCCTCCGGCCACCTGCGCCCTGTCTTCCTGGCCCTGGGCCGGCCCTTCTTCCTCTGACCCCGCCTTGTTCTTGGTGCACTGCCCCCACAGAAGAAGACAGGCATGATGGACACGGATGATTTCCGCGCCTGCCTTATCTCCATGGGTTACAATATGGTAATGTAAACCCCACCCTCTGTCCAGCTGGCCGGAGAGGCCAAGTCATGGCTGTGACAAGCTGGAGGCCCTCAGGTTAGGGGCTGCCCTTCCCAGAGGGGCCTCAGGATTCAGGCCCGTGGGGAAGATGACACCCTGAAGGCCAGACCCTACGTCAGGGCCTTGTGTGTCCCGGAGGCCTGGCCTTCTCACCTTGGAATAGGTGTCTGTTTATCAGTTGGGACTTACTGTGGAGACTGGCTTTTTCACTCCCACCGTGGATGAGTAGATTGACTCAGGCTGGCAGGAAGAACTGGTAGTTTGGACAGTCTGGGTTGGAGTTGGCTCTACTTCATTTGCATGAGACAGAGGTTCTCACCTCCCATCCTGGTGATGTCTCCAGCCAGGCCTGACCCCCTCTCTGCTATGGCCCTGGCCCCCCCTAACCTGCTCAGCTGCCCAGCTAAGGCAGGTTTTCAAGCAGGGCAGGGGCCTTAGCTAGGCCACCAGGCAACTCTTGGGCCATGATGCAAAGTGCAGAACCTGCAGGCTGCCCAGGCCAAGGAGGACAAGGCATAAGCTGGGAGCAAATCCCAGCTCAGCATCATCAACTTGGGGGCCTGGACAAGGTGAGGGGAGCCCCTTGGGACTGTTGTGAGGACTGAATGAAGGAAGTTAAGTGAGTGCCATGGATACACAGACGGTGTGTCAGGGAGAGCACAGATGGTGCAGCCAGACTACCCAGGTTCAAATCCGAGGTTAACTATTCCCTGATTGTGTCATCTTGGGCAAGTCACTAAACCTCAAGTTCTCACCTGGAACCCTGATGGAAACGATAAATACCTGCCTTGTGTGGTTGTGGTGAAGGTTGAATGAGTTAAAATGGACCCTGCACTTAGAATAGTGCCTGGCACATAGTACGTGCCGCGTGGATATTCACACTTGTCATTATCTTTGACACCGATGTCATCGACATCATTATTATATTTGCTTCAGGGGGAGCCCAGGCATCTGTAGGGGGCAGGAAGCCTGAGTCGGATCCTGACCATTGGGTGTTGTGTCCCTGTCAAACCTCAGGACGGCCCAGTCAGGGGCCGCTGTGTCCTCCTTTGACAGTCACGGGCTACTGTAGGCCCCCAGGGGCTTCAGGGCTGTCGGAGAATCCCAGGAGACCATGATCAAGGGACTTACAGGCCACGGTGTTCTTCCCTCCAGGGAGAAGCAGAATTTGCCCGCATCATGAGCATTGTGGACCCCAACCGCCTGGGGGTAGTGACGTTCCAGGCCTTTATCGACTTTATGTCTCGAGAGACGGCAGACACGGATACAGCAGACCAGGTCATGGCTTCCTTCAAGATCCTGGCTGGAGACAAGGTGAGTGTGCCGTGGCCGGACAGCGTGCGGGTGCAGGCTCTGTCTAGACTCTGCCCCGAGGGGATAGCATGAGCCACCTCACTGCTCCCCCTTCCAGCCCTTCTGACCCACCTGTACCCACTCAGGTAGCATCTTGGGCTCAGCTGAGGAGTAAGGATGTGACATTGGCTGAAGGGGTCCCCCACCAAGGGCACTGCACCTCAGTGAAGGACTCCTTCATACTTGGGGTGAAATGATGGGTGGTGGAGAGTATAGGGTAGAAGGGTGATGGAGTTCAGCAGAGAACTGGGGCTTCACCATGATGCTGAGCTGGGCACAAGCAGGGGTGCAGGTGGAGAGCAGGGTGAGGGCCAGTGGCCAGCAGAAGCGAAGTTTGTCTCTTGGTTTTTTACCCTGAGCAGCTTTTAACTTTAGGTTTCCAGGTCTCCTGAGTTCCTTACAATGACTGTCTGGCAGTGAAAATAAAGGGGGAACTTCCAGGAGAGATTGGGTGGGGTGGGGAGGCCAGATTTCCTCTCTGTGAAACTCACAGGATAACCCTCATTCTATCCTTCTGTCAAAACTGAGAAGATTCAGTCACGAAAAGCCAAATCCCATGGAGGGTATCATTTCTGAAACATCTTGGTCTGTCAGGGAGTAGAGACTAAAGCCACAAGAGGTTATTAAAGGTCTGGTTTGGGTTCAAGGACACCCTCTCAGTGTCATGACTTTGGAACTAGAAAGACCCCCAGAAACCTAGTTGAAATAACTCATGCATAGAGTAGGAATGGGAGACCCAGAAGGGGCCTGAAATCCTTACTTTTGGGGTAACCTGAGGGCAGTCCGGTTCAAACCAATTCCTAGAGGACTCTGGCAGAGGATAAGCATGGAACTGGGGGCCACTTTGTGAGACCTCAAGTGAGCACTTCTGCAGCCTTAAGCTCCCAAAGTTTGTCCTTAAGCTTGTCCTATGGCCTAGCCTAAGACAGGGAGACTAAAGACCCAAACCAGGAGCTGGCAAGGGTGGGGCAAAGCCTGTGTTTTACAGCAGCGGCTCAGGAAGCTATCTACGGCTATGATGCCCAGGCCCAATGCTCACCACCATCTCCTGAAATTAAGTGGCCTCCCCAGAGCCCGTTGAGTGGGTGCTGGGTGTATGTGCCTCCAGAGTACCTGGTGGCTTTGCTCTAGCTTGTGTTTATTGCAGACTGGGTTCCTTCCAGCCCATAACTCCAGTAGGGTAACCTTGACCTAATCAGACCTTTAGCAATCTCATTAGAAGTTCAGTCTTTATGTCCCTGTAGATCATAGGTGCAGTTAGCACTCTGAAGTAGAAAACATGAGATAATTATATATATGTATATATATAATTATGTATTCTAGCATATTCTTTTTTAAAATTTATATATTTTTTAAAGGTTTTATTTACGCATTCAAGAGCTGGGGTGTAGGCCAGAGGTGTGGGGGGTGAGAGGATTCCCCAGAGACAGAGTGGGGAACAGAACAGGCAGATCTACTGAAATACACTGTTAAGGGGAGCAGTGGCAAGACAGGAGAGGTCTGCTGTACTATGTGGGTAGCAGCTCCCTGGCCGAGGATCGAACTTGTGCTGCAGTGTCTGCTGATAGCTTCATAGTGCTGAGACTTAACCCCTTGCACCACCAGGGAGGCCCCTCTATTCTATCATATTGTACATGAAAAAATGTCTTAAAATCTTTATATATAACCTTATATATATGACACATAGATATGTAATATGCATATGTATATGTCTTTATACATATATGTGTGTGTGTCTATCAAGAAGTTGTAGAGAGGACCAAAGTGGGGACCAGATGGCCCCCTAACTTTGCAAGTAGGTTTCAAGGCTACCGAGCTTGACCGCCCGACCCGCTCTCTCCCTGCAGAACTACATCACAGTGGACGAGCTGCGCCGTGAGCTGCCGCCCGACCAGGCCGAGTACTGCATCGCCCGAATGGCCCCTTACACCGGCCCCGACGCCATCCCCGGTGCTCTGGACTACATGTCCTTCTCCACGGCGCTGTACGGCGAGAGCGACCTCTAACCTGCCCCCAGCCCCGCGCCCTGGCCCCCAGTACGCCATGCGAGCCCTGCCCTGCGCCTCTGCTGCCCCCATTCTCCTGCCTGGGCCTGGTGTCCATGCTCAGCTGAAACCTGGTAAGCTGGGACCCACATGGCAATCGAGCCTCCCTGCCCGCAAAGTGACAGTTTACAAAATTATTTTCTGCAAAAAAGAAAAAAAAAGTTATGTTAAAAAAAGTAAAAAAAAAACACAAAAAACAAAAACCACATATTTTATTATAGAAAAAGTATTTTTTTCTCCACCAGACTTAAATGGAAAAGAGGAAAAATTAACTATTTGCACCGAAATGTTTTGTTTTGTTGTGACATAGGAAAATAACCAAGCACAATGTTATATCCCATCCTTTTTATCCATTTTTTTCTATCTGTTCCATCTGCTGTATTCATTTCTCCAATCTCATGTCCACCTTGATGTGGGGATGGGGCGTGGGTCGGGGTGATCTGTCAAAAGGCACATTGGTGCATGTGTGTTTGCTAGCTCACTTGTCCATGAAGATATTTTATGATATTAAAGAAAATCTTTTGAAATGACTGTTTTTTAAGGAAGAGAATTTATGTGGCTTTTCTTCTTATTTTTAAGTCTGGAGGTGATTAGCCTCTTTCTCAGTGCATACTTTTTTTTTTTTTTTTTTAATATTGCCTATTAAAAATGGTTAGGACAGAACTGGGTGTGGACGACTTCTCTGGCTCGGCACAGACTATATTGAAGCAGCAACGCCCCCACGACTACTTTTGGTTCCTTGCAGGGTGCCCTACCTCCCACCCTTAGGTTTTTGGCCCTGATGCATTCCACCTCTTACCCTTCAGTTTCTTCATTTTCTAAAGCTAAAGGTGGTTTCCTCACAAGGCTGCTATGAGTTGCAAGCAAGGCTGGATGTGTAAGATTCCTTGATGATCAGCCCCACCTCCCTTAGTGGCCCACAGAGCCGAATAGCTGTGACATCTACCTGCCCCCCATTCCTTGTGTTGCCAGCACAGGAATTGGCTCATCATGAGCTGGCAGCCCCCTGCCATTTTGCACATCCCACAGATGGCAGCTGTGTGGCAGCACCTCCTGGGAACTTGTTGGAATTGCAGAATCATCTCAGGCCCCATACCAGCCTTCTGAATCACAATCCTCATTTTAACAAGATGCCCAGGCAACCGGTGTGCCCTATTTCTCCCATCTTTTCTCTTGTCTCTCCTCTCCAAGACCTATTTTTAACTCAAAGTCAGGGCTCTCGGCAATGCTATCAATACTAAGAGCAGTGCAGTGGGTTACAGAAATGTAATGTAGCAGCTGAAGCTGTAGGTCTGTATTCCAGTTATGTCTGTGTCATGATTGGTTGTGGCAAATACAGGGGGTTGGTGTATGGAGTCTGACTCCCACAGTTCAAATCTGTGACTGCCATGTCCAAAGTGGGGAGGCCAAGTGCCATAATTCTCATACCTACCAGTGGGGTAATGGTGCTATTGGAGGGTTGATGCTGGAAGATCAATCTTATTTAAAGTTTCAAGGGATTTAGTTGAGGGATCTCCTGCAAATAGGAGAACCCTTAACATGATGTGTCCTCTCATTTAAGAGGACTAAGGCTAAATCAGAACCTGCTGAACTGGCGTCAAAGATGCCAGTCCTCCATGTGAGGTCCTCTTGTTTAGGAATTGGGGCAGTGATTTTCTGGAACACTTGCTGTCCTGGGAAAAAGGGGGGGTCTAGGCAAGGAGGCTGCTTAGGAGGAAGGACATGGGGAGAGAGGTTGGTATCTGCTTTGGGAAAAATTGCTCTAGGTTTTACCACTGGTTGGTAAATGCTCAACATGGGTCTGCTGTGACTGAAGTTCCATGGGGAAAACCACGGAACAAGGCCAGAGCCTGGGTCACAGGGTCAGCTTTTGAGAGTCATTAATTCATAAGGTACCTCGTCTTAGCTCTTCACATGCAAATCTTCAGGCCATAGTGGGAGAGGAGTTTAAGAGAGGGGGAAGTTGTTCCAACAGAGGGCAAGCATCTCAATTTCTCAATTTCCATGTCCTCAAAAATGTGTAAGAGTCCTATTAATGAAGCATGGCCACCAAGCTCTTCTACAACTTTCTGAAAAATGGCCTGAAGTTTCTCAATGTTCAAGAGAAAGCTCCCTTGTATGTGTGCAAAGGACTCTATTTTGTTACTTTTCAATCTGTCAAAGAGGTAAAAATTTTAAAATCCTTTTTCGTAGTGTTGAATGTCAATCATACATGTTATATTGATAAAGTATCTTTCTGTAGAAATTAAAGCACTCTTGCTTGTCCTCATCATTCATACTCTTAATAGATTAAATCCCCCCAAACAACCCATTTGCAAATTTCATTAAATTCCTTTAAATATTTAACATTCTACAAGTTTTAATAATTCTTTCCAGGACACCAAACTCACAGCCCAGATCAGCTCAAATCCAAGCAGCAAAGTCTTGCTCAGCACAAAGCAGTGGAGATATTCGGAGTATGGCCCACAGTCTCTGGTGCAGTCCACAGCTGTTTACTAACATTCTCTTACACCTGCAAAATCTAAACGTGTATCCAATTTCAATTACATGTTTCAGATGAAAGCCACACAGCTCATACAGACTAGGTTCTCTCACGTGTTCAAGTACCTTAAATTCATCTACAGGTGGTCGTAATATGGACAATGCTCTTGAACACACCAAGGTGTTAATACTAAGAGCCTGATTTACTTCACCTATTTGATTATCTGTAAATAGGCTATTTCAAGTCCCCTTAATACTCATGGCTGTTTGGTGGGGGGTCAAAGATTCAGAATGGTGATAATTATCACTTGGAGATTCTAAGCCAACACAAGATGAAGGGTTCATGCTTCCAGATTCCACCAAAAGCACAGGTGAAGGCACAGTGTTGATGCTAATAGACTGTCTGCTGTGTCCCCAGGTTTCCCAAGTCTGGAGCTTTCCCCTGGCATTTGTTTTGCAACCTATCCCATCACCCACACCCACCCAGTCATCTTCTGGATTTGGCCTAGTTTTCACCTTAACCTGTTCCAGTTTACCTTAAATGATTGTGTGGATGGAATTCCCTATTCTGACCCAGGCAGAACTTAGTTGTTCCTGTATCAAGGAGATGAATTGACTGCACCTCCTACCTGTATGTGGAGCAGGCATTTCTCTCTCTCTCTTTTTTTTTTTTTTTTTTTAATTTGCCTGTCCCCATACCTTTATTGGGGCTGTGCTGATGGCTTAGGAAAACCAACTGCAAAGATAACTCCTCCCTCTTTGACCTCTCAACCCCTTAGCAAAATCCTAACTACTATCTAGGTACCAGCCTGTCAGGGGAATGTACTATGTCCTCTGTGTCCCCCAGACTCAGGATCAGTGCCCTAAGAGTGGTCACGGGGCTGAGCTAGTCTTGAGTGTCAGGACTGGGAACTGGTAATGTCTCTGTGTTAAAAGGAGACTGGAGGCTTTGTCAAATCTTCAGCCAGTGCCAGGCCCTCTGGCACAGTATGGAAGCTTCCAAGTTGGCATCAATGGCAGGTGTGCCTCCAAGCAGTCCCACTTAATCAGTCTCAGAGCGGGACCTACCTTTTGGTGACTGAGGGAAGATGTGCATGTGACACCAGTGCAGCTCAGGCATATCCTGCCACTTACTAGCTGGGTTACCTTGGACAAATAACCTTCCTACATACTTCGTGTACCTGGCACATGGGAGCCAGTCAGTGTGTGACAGTAAACTGTTAACTACTGTGCTTTGTTGTTAGGTTATTTCAAATATTTTAAAATATTCTTTAAAAGCCTTGACTATAGGGCCTCTCCTGGTGGCGCAGGCGGTTGAATGCAGCACTGTGAAGCTCTCCGCAGCATCTGCAGCGCCAGTTTGATCCCGGTCAGCCCGCGAGGGTCCCACATGGCACGGCAGACTTCTCCTGTCTCGCCTGCTGCTCCCCTCAGCAGTGTATTTCGTCAGTCTGCCTGTTCTTTTCCCCACTCTGTCTCTGGTGAATCCTCTCACCCTCCTGCACATCTGGTCTGTATAAATAAATAAATAAATCTTAAAAAAAAAAAAAAAAAAAGCCTTGACTGTAGAAGAATCCCATTAAGAGGAGTCTTCCTATCTGACTAGTGGTGGGCCAGATAATGGTCTCCCCATAGTGTCTACATGCTGATCCCTGGAACCTGTGAATATGTTACCTTACATGGCAAACGGGACTCGGCAGTGTGATGAAGTTAGAGATCATGAGATGGGGAGATTATTCTGGATCATTCAGGTGGATCTTTATAAGATGGAGGCTGGAGTGTCAGCATCAGAGAAGATTTGACATGGAAGCAGAAGCTGGAATGACCTGAGGCCACCAGCCCAGAATGCAATGACTCTAGAAGCTGGAAAAGGCAATGAATTGGGTTCTACCCCCAGGGCCTGCAGAAGGAGTGAGGCTGCTGCTAACCCATTTTGGGTCTCCAACCTCCAGAACTTTGAGATAATAAATATATGTTGTCTTAAGTCACTATATTTGTGGTTATTTGTTAGAGGAATAAATATTAAACTAACACTGCTCCATTGTCGAGGCGTCTGGGAAGTCATCTGCCTTCCTGACATCAGGGACTCACGATGGAAGTTTGAGGCTCTGGAGAAACGGCCCCACCTTCAAAGGCCTGACTTGTAACATTGGCCCTTGGGAGACTGCCTTAGGTGCTGGACCAGAACTCCAGCTGACTCTAAAAATGCTAACCCACAGAGGAGGGAGATGGAAGCTACAAAACTCTGAAACTCTCAAAGGCTCAGATGATTGTGCCTAGCAGGAGGTGGACAGGCTGTTCAGCTGAGCTGATTGGGGTAGAGGTGGATGACCTCACATGGAGGTCTCTGAGGTCACATGTCCCTCCCAAGCTAGGCTGAATTTAGGATGACAGGACAGATAAGAGCTGCAATTGGCCACCAAGAGCACTGAAGGTCTCCATCTCTGTAGTGTCCAAAGGACAGCACCAGACATGTACCCACCTTCTTTCATCTGCATCAGACAAACCTGGAAGTCAGAGCTAGAAGCATATGTTGAGGCTAAGAGGGCCTAAAGTTTACAAGACACTCAGGCACGGCCTGCCTGGTAGGGTTCTAAAGCTAAATGACAGCTCTAGAAGGTCCATTGTGACTGGGGCTTTCAAAATCCCAAGAATGGTGGAGAAGTTACTGTCGGAAATGCAGTTTAGGCCTGAGCCAACAGCTAAGGTGTTGCTGTGGGACTTTTGCTAGTAACATGGACCTGGACCCAGCTTAAAGACAACAGGAGGATAAGGCCATAGGTATTTCACAGAACTAGGAGCTAGGGAACAGCCCAGCTTCAGGTAGGGATGAAACCAGCCACAGGACCTGGAAAGTTCCCTGGAAGTCAGGGCCTGTTTTATCTCTGCTCCTCCCGGATGTTGGCTCCTCTTACCCATGCCCACCTTTCTCTGCTCGTGACTCTTGTGGGTGGGGCAGCCCCACGCTGTCCACACAGGACTTGTTGCATTTCCAACTTTGTGGACCCAACTGGTCCAGCCTGGCCTGGTTTCACACGAAGATGCCTATATGTAGGTGGTACTGAGGCTCAGGGCCAAAAAGGTGGCTTGTAAGGGCTACCTCATTCATCATCCATTTCACATCTGAGACTGGGATGAAAGTTACACTCCATCTCACTAGAATAAACAACGTCCACCAACGTTGGCCAGGTGTCCATCACAACTTAGTGTCATTGCCGGCCCATTTGATATAGGAAGGTGAGTCCAGGTGAGTCTCTAAACCTTCCATTAACACCTTGGTAAGGTCAAGCACTAGTACCATAGCCTGCGAAATAGGTACACAGAAAGAAAATACTGCAGGAATCCTGCAGAAAATCCTGCAGTGGAATACTCTCCAGGAAAGCTGCTTTGTCAATGCTATGGATTAACAAGAGGAAGGAGGGAGCAAAAACACTTGAAGACTCTAGGAATCAGAAAAGTTGGGATCTGCATGAGAGGAGGTTTTAGCAAATTTGTTTTGCCATTATTTTTCTTTTGATGCATGAGAGTAACAGATTATTAAGTAAATACCTTTTGAAGAGCTTTCAGTAAGTACACAGTGTAGGTAAGTAGTAGCTAAAGTAAATAAAATTGTGAATGATAAAGTATAGTGTTACGGTTTAATTGGTTGTACACTTTTCCTTGATAGCTTAAAACATCGTGGAGCAGCTTATAAATCTGCTGGCATCTTAGACTCAATGAAGTGTGGCTCACAGGACAGGTTACCTGGTAACAACTCCTCCTGGATGCTACTTTTCAGGGAAGAGCAAAAGAAAAATTCATCCCCAACCCATTCTGTAATGTGGCTGGCTGAGAGATCAGCAGGCAACATGAAGCATTCTTAGCACTAAGCATTCTAATTGCCCCCTGTAGCATTTAACTTGCAATTCTCTTTATTAGAAATCCCCTTAGAAATTTCTTAGAAATTCCTAAGCAGTGCAACAGAGATTTTGCAAACACTAAAACCTTGGTGAGCTGGCTTCTGGGAACCAGCTATTTGAAAGAGGGTTTTTGAACACTTGTTAAAGGACACAGTTCCAGGCAGAATAGGCTCTGCTTGGTCAACATTGTCTTTTTTTTAAAAAAAAATATATATATTTATGCATACAAGAGCTGGGGTACAAGCCAGAGGTGTAGAGAGGTGAGAGGATTCACCAGAGACAGAGTGGGGAACAGAACAGGCAGATTGACTGAAATACACTGCTGAGGGGAGCAGTGGGCAAGACAGGAGAGGTCTGCTGCGCCGTGTGGGTCACCTCCCTGCCCGGGGATTGAACTGGTGCTGCAATGGCTGTGAATTGCTTCAAAGTGCTGATGCTTAACCCCTTGTGCCACCAGGGAGGCCCCAGTAAAGCAGTTAAAGGAGTTAATTTGATCTTGGGCTAAATCAATAGCTTGGAACCCTGAAAGCTGCTGGTTTCCATATAATCTGCCAATATGGGTAAGAGGCATAGAAGGCAGGTTGGGCTTAAATGAGAGAAGAGTGAAGCAGCACCCACAGTGGAGAAGAGCCGTGGATCAAACCTGCGACTGAGCTGAATTGTATCCGTGGACCTTGCAGCACATTTCTCTTTTCAAACTCAAGGAAGCTGGGGTCTGGATGCTTGCAGCCAGACCTTCTAATCAGTATAAAAACGTATTCACTTTATATGGAGGTGGGATGGACGGGACACAACCAACAACACTGAATTGTCTGAGAGAATGAGGGTCATTTGGGACTTACTCTGAGGATCAGATTGAACAGAGATGTCCCTTGTCCTTCCAGAATTGGGGGGGGGCACATGTCAAACTACTTACTGCCACATACTTTCTATTTCTAAACTTAGACTCAGTGGTGAAAGCAGCATTTGAAGAAGGGGGCCATTCTCGTTACAAAGGTAATTAATGGTGGTGGGGATGCAGAAGTAGGCATGGGTGAGATTTCCAAGGATACACAAATGGGCCTCAGTGATGGGCTAAATATGGGGTGAAGGGGAAGAATGGCCACAGGATGCTTGTGTTGCAAAAATCTTTGAGGTCATGGAGTCCAACCTGCCCATTTGACAAACCAAAGTTGGGGAGTATTGATTGCTCCAGGTCACATAGGTAAGTTGAGGCAGCACTAGTGTGAGAACCCGGGTATGCCGACTCAGCCCAGTGCTTTATAAAGAACAGCCAAGTTTGGAGCCTAGGTAGGAGAAGAGAGAGAGAGAGAGAGAGAGAGAGAGAGAGAAGAATAGATAGGGTGGGGATATTTTTGGTTTCATACACAAATCAGCATGAGGCAGTTACATGTAATAACCCTGAGTTCACTCCATTCTCAAACAGGTTCTTCCTCTAAGGTTTCAAAATGCCTCACACATCACAACCTCAAGTCTAGCAGAGACATTTCTAGGGAGAGAGTGATGATGGAGCTTAGAGAAGAAAAATTTAGGATGGAAGGTCTCCCAATGACAAACACCAGAGGAGGGAGTAGGGATGATTAATGAATCTTAAACTCAACTAGCTATGGAAGTTTCCAGGAATCCAAGGTAGGGGCAGAGAGGGTTATTAATCACAGAGATCAACCCCACCCCACCCCAAGGCGATAAATGCCATGCTAATTTCATCAGAGAACATTATGAAAGCACACTTCTTGCCCTGGCAAAACACAGCTCACTGCCCGCCCGCCTCCATGTTGTGTCAGTTTCTCAAATCTGCCCCTTTCAAAAGGCAGCTCTCCTGCTGGCCTGTGACTATGCAGGCATTTCTTTTCACAAATCTTTTCCTTTGCAAAGGAGCAGCAGCAGTTCTTGTCTTTTAAGCCTGCCCTTCTGGGTCTATGTACGTGTCTCTCTTTCCTTCTGCTCTTTTCCTTAATAAATTTGCTGTGTTCTGATGCATGGAAACATCTGCTGAATTCTTTCTCAGAGGAAACCAAGAACCCCACGCACCATCATCTGAACCCCAACAATGACACACCCTGTGTGCAACATGGTGGCTCACCCAGGGCAATGGGATGTGCTTGTTGACTTGGGTCTGGCATAGGTCACATGTTTACGTTAGAGTGGAGGGTCTTCTCCACCCACCCAGGGCCCCTGGACTCAGTGGGTGTCAGGACTCTATGGCAAGCAACAGAAATGACTGTCTCCCCAGCAGCCCCCCCCCCAAAAAAAACAACAAAACTTATAAGGAGCACAGCTGCTGCTGCTGTCAAAGAGCATCATGGGCATAGTGAGGGTGAGGAATGTTTTCCCAGCCCAGATCAGGGGCTGAGGATGGGGGCATGGCGCCTGGGGGCGGGAGTGAGCAACTTCATTCCCTTAACCTCAGTTTCCTGGTGGGCTGAAAATTGTCCTCCATTCTAGGCCTATTGGAAGATTAAATGGGAGAGCCACTTTCTAGTCTACTGGAACCTGACACAGCAAGTAAATACCTCCTATCCTGACAGTGTTTCTATAGCAACCTAAGATAGGCCTCTCCAAGATGTCTATGTAGGTGTAGGGGAGAAAAAGCTGCCACTCCCAAATATGTCTTCTTTAGCGGAAGGTTTATTTTACAGGAAGGGCCTTTTGGAAGAGACATTTACATGTGCAAAGGAAAATCTAGCTGTGTAAAGGCATCTCCCTCCCTGTACAGGGAAGACCTAATCTCCTTAGCTCTTCAATGGAGAAGGCAGGTCTTCAATCTGCATTACAGTCATACCTGTGTTTACTGTGCCTTCTCCGGTAACCTCCCATAACTGGGCTTTTCTTTCTCCCCTCAGCCGCCTCTGTTTTAGCTGAGGTCATTTATATGGTGTCTGAAGACATGTGGGCCAGTTTCTTAGTCTTTCCAGGTGTCTCCCAGGCATACAGGAGATAAACATCTTATTAAATGTTTTTTTGTTTTTTCCTCTTATCAATGTATAGCAATTGTTTGATTATTTGCCAAGAACCCAGAAAGGAACAGGATGGGTCTTTTGTGCCATGTCATCCCTAGAATGTTCAGAACAAGAAGTGTCACTTTGGCATGTGGATTATTTTGATCTGAGGTCAGTTGAGGCCCTGCAGACTCACAAGACACTTTCCCTGTGCCCTTACTACCTAGAAAATTGAAAACTGGAATTATTATTCCAAATTAGGATTTTTACCTGAAATAACATTTTTATTGGAGAAATCTATCTCTGCAGCAGGGCAAGCATCTAATTACAGAGCATCTGCTCTTCATCATATGAATCATCCTCTCCTGTCTTGAAGCCTCATGTTCCAAACACATTCCTTAGCTTGGAATATATACCCTCATTTTACCCTCATTGACTTTCGAATAGCTTTGTAGTTTCTCCAGACAAATCTAGTTAAATTTGTTCTTTCTCCTACTAATTTGTCTGATGTTAATTTGATTTCTTGATCAGGCTGAGAAGAACCCAGAGAGGTGGGGGAATTTCCTCTCCACCTTTAGACAACGAATGACTACGTGATGGAAGTAGATCCCAAATGTTCAGTGTTTATTTCTGAATAGTAATATTAATTTTTTATTTATATTTTTTCTAATTAAAAAGGGTGTTTTACAATAATGATTTAAAAGTTAATCTCTCTTTTTTTTTTTTTCACAGACAGAGACATAGAAAATATTGTGGGCCAAGCAAATAGGAGTTGTAACAGTGTAATCTGAAGAGATGAGTTTCCATGTTCCCTGCCCCAACCAACCAATGTTCCTAATAAATGGGGTGAGGGAAGGGGGAAGGAGAGGGCTTGGAGTTGGCACCTGAAGCAGAGACATGTGAAGAAGAAGCTGAGCTTGCATCTCAGCCTTGGACTTGTGCCAGGGACTTGGGGGACAGGGCAGGAGAAACTTGGCAGAGGCGTGGGTGAGAGAGACCCATGGAAGGTGACAATGGTATCTTTATCTTGACTTGTGTTTTGCTTTTGCTTTTTTCCTTCTACACTTTCCTGGCCCCTTCTGCCCTTTTCCTAAGGTTCTGCACCAGAAAGTGCCTTGGGCTTGTGGCAAGCTCTTGGGCTTCTGTGGCCCCACTTTGGGCCAACCCTGTTTGCCTGGGCATTTACACACGAGGGGATGGGAAACTTTGGGTGCTTCACTGAGAAACTATATTCTTTCTCTTCTCTCTATTGCACATTAATTCTATTAAAGTTCTTTTCTAGTGAAGGTTTTATGCACTAGAGTGTGTTTGGCTTTATGTGGCAGATGGCAGAACCTACTTAGAGTGTGCAAAGTTTGGGGTCCTGATGTGGCTCTCAGTCTGCCCACTAACAGAGTCATTTCTACAGTCCCTGGCTGTGGGGCTGCCTCAACTTGGTCCAGAGTTTGTGTAGTCAGGCCTGGGTTTGAATCCCAGCTTTGCCTCTTTCTCTACATCTCCCATTTCCTGGTCTCGGCTCTAAAGCTGCACTGGGTTCTAGGATGAATGAAGTAAAGCAAACTAAGTGGACAATCAGCTCGCACACATGTTGTTTTCACTAATTACTTGCAATTTGCTCCACCAGACCTGAGTCTGATGACCGCGACTGGGAGTCTGATGACCAGGACTGGGGGTATGTCGTTGGGCTAGGCTTATACCTTAGCCCTTCCCCTGAAGGGCTACTCCTCAGTGGAAGCCAGAAATGTTGGCCTCTAGCAGGCTCTTGCCAGCTGTGTGGCCCTTGGGGGTCAAGCGCCTGCTGCTTTTAGATCTGAAATTCAGGACCCAGGGCTTGACTTGGAGGAGGCGCTCATGCCGAAGGTCACCCGGGACCAACCCCACCTGGCCCCCTTGGGTTTGCTAGACTTTAAGGGCTACTACCTTATGTGTGTTATGTACATGCACACATACATCTATATGTGTGTGCATACTAATGTGTGTATATACACACCAGAGATGGGGGAGGTGGGGAGAAACTTGGGGTTATAAAAGAGCCCACGTTTTAAGTTGGGGGGGCAGTAGAGCATTCTTCACTTGGCTCTTCTTGGACTGGACAAATGAACAGACACATTTGTCAGTAGTGGAGCGTCTAGTCTGTCAGTTCTACAGTACGTGGGCAGACCAGGTTTTATATCCTGAGCTAAGGGACCTAAGGGTCAGGTAGAGAGGAAGGGGGTCTCACGTGACAAAGAGACTTTGTCTGACTTCATCAGACAAAACCTTGCCTTTAGATAAAGTTTCTCTGATAAAAAAAGTTGTTTCTGAAACTCTTCCTAAATCTAGGTAATCTTTAATTAATCTTAATGATAACAGTTTCTCCAGAGGCCTATAGGACCTTGTTTGACCTTAGTTTCATATACCAAGGAGACATGTATGGAAAAAGGCCTGCTCAGGATATCTTGGGAAAAGCCTATGTGAACCTTTCTGTGTTTACACAAACGAATGCCACACCAATCACAGAAGGGTTCATGACCATTTCATTTCAATTACCACAGACTCTGCGGTTACAGTGGGCCTCGGATTTAAATTGTAAGGCAGATTTTCCCTTCTCATCTTGTCAAGTGTCTATAAGCACAGTGACAGGACCAAGCCTAACTCGAGGCCCTGGCCACATGGGTTGTCCAGTGCCTTCACCCTGACCCAGGCTGTATCCCCCCAGTGAGATGGACAGACCCCACAACTGTCACTGCAGCAAGAACAGCAGCTGCAGACTGCTTGTTCCTCCCACCCACTGTGCGACATCCTGGGGGGAACTGGAGGCTTATGCCTTTGAACACCCCCTTTGCATGTGCCAGGAAGCATGCTGGAACTGAGGTGGGGCCCAGACATAAAGAGAAGGGGCAGGGCAAGCCCACAGTGGTAACTCCTTCATTAACACAAAGGTATTTAGGGTCTGCCTCCTCCGTTCTTCTGCTGTCATGCCATCACTGGGCTATTTTGTTGTTGATTAAACTGCCCACTTGCTGCAGGCTTCAGCTGTCATAAACAATGTGTAGGATCCATCTTCCCAAATGTGTTCAGACAGGCTTGTCCCAATGCATGGGACTAATGTCAGTTGAGCCTATAGGCCTCTGGAGAAACTCTTATCATTACTTAAAAATTACATAGATTTAGGGTCATCTCCAGAAAAATTGTGGGTTTTTTGTTTTTAAGATTTATTTATTTACGCATACAAGAACTGGGATATAGGCCAGAGGTTTGGGGGGTGGACAGGTGAGAGGATTCACCTGATAGAGTGGGGAGCAGAACAGGCAGATCTACTGAAATACACTGCTGAGGGGAGCAGCAGATGAGACAGGAGAGGTCTGCTGTGCCATGTGGGTAGCTCCCTGGCTGGGATCAAACTCATACTGCAGTGGCTGGTGGTAGCTTGATAGCGCTGAGACTTTAACCCCTGAGCCACCCGGAAGGTCCTCCAGAAAAATAGTTTTTATCAGAGAAACCTATCTTAAGGCAAAACAAACATCCAGATTCAAGGTTTGGTCCTAGAAATCATTCCCTCAGCAGGTGAGACCCCCTCCCCTCTCCTTGATGCCAGTCTTCTATACCTTAGCTCAGGATTTAACCCCCTGGTTTGTCCCATTTACTTTGGAATTTACCACTGTGTACATTCTTCATAAAGGTGGCATTGCATTTGTTTTTTTCTCCCACAGATCTGTCTGATGTGACTTGGCTTGCTCGCTAGCCCTGGGTAGGCACGGGTACTGCATTTCTCAGTGCTGTTGCCTCTAAAGCAGGACTAGCAGCTTCTGGTCCCAGCAGCCCTCTTGTTTGTCCCAGCTCACACCTGTGACTGCAGCTGCCTTCTGGTGTTGATTTGCAAGGCCCTGTTTACCTGTGGGTTTGCCTCAGCCCCCACCTGTGTGGTAATGGGGTGATGGGAGTTTGCATGGAACTAATCTGTGTCCCCCGCTGAGACTTTGTTCAGTGGTTGTAATAAGGCTCAAAGATCCTGGAAACAGCCTGGCTTACAAAGCCTCTTGTAAAACAGCTTTGTCTGGGAATAAGGTATTTCCTTTCAACTAGAGAAGAACTGTGTGGGTTGAGTTGCAGACTGTCACAGTCAAGTCCTGCTCTGCTGGAGCTGTGCTCCTGGGCTGGGTTCCCTATGACCTTGGGGCCTCAAGATCCAGTGGGGTCCGATCACCCTGCTGAGGTTCAAATCCCAAGGTAGCCTTGGGCAAATCACTCACCTCATTGAGTTCATTTCCTCATCTAGAAGGAATAGAGGAAAGGGACCTTGGCACCCCAAGCATCTGGTAAGGTCCATGTTTTTAAAGTTTTAGCTCCAACTCTTCCCACAGAACCTTTTCCACAGCATGGCCGCAGTCTTCTCCTTAAGCTGAAACTATAGTGATTCTCAATTAATTTAAAAAATTGTGTTAAATACACAAAAGACAATGTACAACTTTAACCATTCTGAAGTATAAGTTCTATAAGTTCATTAAGTTCCTTGGTATCGTTGAGCAGCCACTCTCCAGAACTTTCCATCTTCCCTAATTAACAAATTCTCTACCCACTAACACTATCTTCCCAGTTCTCAAACTTTCTGGTCTCAGGACCCCCTTACATTCCTAAAAAGCATGTGAACCCCGATGGCTTTTTTGTATAGGTTATATCAGTCAACGTTTACCATATTTACCATATTATAAATGAAAACTAAAAAATTGGAATGGCATTTATTGATTAAAACAGCACAGTACGTAAGTATTATTATAATAAAATACTCTTTAAGAGAGATACTTATACTTTCCAAAGCAAAGGAAACTAGTGAGAAGATCAGTATTTGAAATACATTTTTACAAATCTCTTTAATGTCTGAAAAATTGACATCCCTGAAGCCGTTTTGAAGTAAGATTGGAGCAAGCTATTGCAGAAAAAGTTACTCTACTGGGTCAACCGTCCGAAGAAGTCAACAAGAACAAGAATATCCTGTTTGAAAGACTGATAAAGAGAACTTTCACCTCCTCTTACCTTGTGATCCTTCCACCTGACCATTACTTCATCCATTAGCACATCCTCCATACCTCCCCCTTCTTTTTCCCTCTAAGGGAACCCCCCACCTGGGCCCCTTTGTTATAGAGCAACCCCGATATTAAACGGGTTCCTGACTGTGGGTCCTCACCCGCGCGCTTTAAAGGGACTTATGAATACTCTACTACAGACACACGCCAAAGGGTTAATAAAAGGTTTATTTACAAGAGAAAAGGAAATAAGGAAAATGTACAACTCAGGGAGAAAATAGGGAAATAAAGTCTTTAATGCGTCCTACCCGATCCGATGACCTGGAAACCCAAAGTCACTCTCAGAGCTGGCCGGACGCTGCTGCTGGCCAAGAGCCCAAAAATGGAGAGAGCCCCAAAGCCCACGTGTCTGCCTTTTGTATCCACCTGGCTGCTTAACCCCACCCTCAGGTCCCAGCCACCTTCCCTTTGGTGGTGATGGGATTTGGAGTTCCCAGTGTCTTTGGCTTTGACCTGGGGTGGGGGTGGAGTCCACAAAGCCTATATGGAATTTGCTTTGGGACATCCTTTTCCCCCTAACACCTTCATGGGACAATTTTTGGATTTCTATCCTGAACCTGTGTTCCCCAAATTGCAATTCTTTTGTTCTCAAATAATGTGCTTTTCTTTTCTAATGGCTTCCTGAATTTTTAGGTTGACAAAAGACAGCAGCTGTACTCTCATATTTGCCTTTGCATTCAGTCGTCGCAATATTACACGCCATGTAGCCTCTGGGAAATTCCACCCATGAGAAAATGAGAGGGCATATTGTCATAAAAATAGGTTTGACCCCAGGTATTTCCTGAAAGGGTCCCAAGACCTCCAGGGGCAGAATAGATGAGTCTCTGCTTTGGAGGATTTACAGCCTGACACACACATGCTGCTGCTCCCTGCCCAGGTCTCCATGGCATTGACCTCTAGTTGAGACAGGCTGCTTTGGTGCCCACCTGCCACTCTCAGGTGGGGTTTTTCCTGGAGGCAGGAGCAGGCTATGTCAAGGCAGAGCCCGCTGGGAGTCAATACCTAGCAGAAGGCTGGCAGGGGTGACGGGTGAACACCCTAGTTTCCTCGAGGTTCAGACTGCCCCTCACTGACTGTGTGCCCAGGATTGAACACTGGCTGCCATGTAGGCAGAGAGGTTTGTTGCACCCCCTTAAATAAGTTCCTTCCCTTCCCTCCCTCACCGCTCCCTGTGATCACCTTCTAAATGAACCACTTTTTCTTAAATCCTCTTCTCAGTCTGTTCTTAAGGGGAACCCCAACATGGCCAGTGGCCATCTCCGGACTACAGCCCACATTATCTCTTTCTGCAGTGGCACATTAGTACCTGTTTAAGAACAAATGTTTAAGAACTTGTGTGTGTGTGTGTGTTTGAGAGAGAGATAGAGACATGCCTGGTCTGCAGTGCTTGCTGATTCTATGGTGGGAACGCTCCCTCCATGGCTGATTCCCATTTATCAAGGTGGTGTCATCGCCCCCACCATGGCCCTGGGACCCCTGAAGAGGATGGAGCCAGCCCCGCACAATCCCTATGACACTTGCAAGCTCTGCTGTATGTGCCTCCCACTCTATGTCCCCTTTGGGGTGTCCTGCCACTTTGTGCCGAGCAGAGTCTAGTTTTTGTCTGCGCAAGTGTTGTTGAGCCAGTGAGGGTTTGCAAAGCCACATGTGGCATTAGGGGGTCTCAGAAGAGCTGAAGGGTGGGGGCAAGTATGGGGCATGCCCCGTCCTTAGAGAGTGGTGCCAGAGGCAGAGAGGAGAAAGGAGAGGTAACCTCGGAGGCAGCTGTCCTGGTTGGCCTGTTATCCCACTCACTCCCGGCCTTCCCAGAAGCCCCTATGTCATCAGCTGATTTGGAAGTGGGAGCCCTGGCCTGACCATGCTGGTAGCCAGTTCCATTTCTGACAACTTGCAATTAGTGTCTTTCCCCAAGCTGCCACCCTGGGCATCTTGCATGGCCTCTTTCCCTAGAGCCTGGGGTGGGTGGAGGGACAAGGGGCAGGCTCAGCCAGTAAAGAGCCCAGTAGACCTGGGTAAGCAACAGGAAACCCACAATTACAGCTGTGAATGAAGGGAGGTGAGACAGGCCTGGTGGGTGAGCTGGGGGACAGGACCCGAGGCTTCCTGGAAGCTTTTGACCTTGGAGCTGAATAACAAGAATCCAAAAGAATTGATGGGGGTGAATTATCTAGGACCTATAGACCTCAGGACAGAAATGATGAATTGGCTTTAGCTCAGTCCCTCACTTCATCTAGAAGGAAGGAGACTAGGACAACAGAGTGGGAAACACAGGGACATTGGGATCTGGCAAACCTGGGTTTGAGTCCTGTTTCTGCTGCTTACTAGCTGTGTGACCTTGGGAAAGTTATTTACCCTCTCTGAGTCTTCCCTCATCTGCAATGTAGGACTCGTGGAGTTTTGTGATCCTGCATGCTAACTGACCAATGTGGGGCCTGCAGCATAATTAGGGCTTTATAAATAATATTGTACTTCATGACCTCTGACATGCCATCATTCCAACCCCTACCCCCCATATTATTGAAATACTATTGAACACCATTGGTTTTAAGAGGCATCTTTTGTTTATTTATTTATTTGTTTGTTTGTTTAAAGATTTATTTATTCATGCGTGCAAGAGCTGGGGTACAGGCCAGAAGTGTGGGGTGTGTATGTGAGAGGACTCACCAGAGACAGAGTGTGGAACAGAACAGGTAGATTGACCGAAGTACACTGCTGAGGGGAGCAGCAGGGTGAGTCAGGAGAGGTCTGCTGTGCCATGTGGGTTGCTCCCTGGCTGGCTGGGAATCGAACTCATGCTGCAGTAGCTGTGGATAGCTTCATAGGTTGCATCTTAATCCTTGTGCTAGCAGGGAGGCCTAAGAGGCATCTTTTAGGGTGAAAACTTTCTCAATGCCTAATATGTAACTTGTACACTTTTGATTTTCTCCCAATTTTGTCAATTATATCAATTTTGTCAATTTAAAAAAAGAATAAAAAAGAGACATCTTTATTTTATGCTCCTCTAGGAGAAAAAAAGCTGCCAAATAAACTCACCTGCCACCAATTGTAAGACAAACCCAGCTTTTAGAGATACTAAAATGTGAAAGCCATGTGCACATTAGCATTGATACAAGGCGGTCATATTTTCTTACTCTCATTTGTGGCTTTTCTGCTTCTGGACTTTCCTGCCCCTGGAATATTGTAGGGTGCTTTGACTGAGCACACCCATGAGGAAGTCCCTTTTGACCCTCTGCCTTCTGCTGTCCATCCATGCTGTGCTTGGGGGCCTGGGGTCTGCTTGTGGTTCCTGGCTACTGTGGCTGTCTGGCCTGTATTCAGGGCTCCAGGAAATCGGGGTCTGTGGTGGCTATACCCAGTTTAGGCCCTTCGGCTGCCCCGGACTGTGGGTCTCCCATCTTTCTGAAGGCTACAGACTCCTGCCTGCAGAGATTTAGGGCACAGTGAGATAGGCAGAGGCTCCCAAGACCCCAATCAGCTGCAGCCCCGACCACCTGCACCCCAGGGGACTGAGTTGGACACTTGGTGGGGGTGGGGGTGTGCCTCTGAGCCTACTGCCCTCCCTGGCGCTGGGTGATGAGAATTTGGCTTCCTCATCATTTTCTTCTGTCCAATGTTTCTTTTCATACAGACACATGACTTCATTTCCCTTTAGGGCTGGCTACAGGAATCCAAAACTTGCTTCCAGAAATTTGTTGTTTTGAGATATCTTGACTGGGAAGTTCTTCCCCTGTAAGCGAGTTATGTCTGCATTTCAAAACCTATTGATGGATTCATGAACCTACAAACCACCTGTTTACTCTGAAACTCTGCATGAGGCCCTAGGCACTGAGACACCTAAAAAGGTGACTTTATTCAGAAAATGTGCCCTAACTCTTCCCCACACCACCCCCAAATGAAGAATGTGGGTTTGGGTTCAGACAGACCAAATTTTCGGCCCTGGCTTTGGCACCAGCTGACCCGGAGACCACCGGCAAGTGCTCGAGCCTCTTAGCTTCCGTGTCTAGTGGACACATGGAGACAGTGACAGCAGCGCTGGTGGCGGGGCCAGGTGGAGGCAGATGTTGGAGGAGCCTGGTAGCATGCTCTGCACCCAGCAGGTAGCCAGCTGATGCCTCCGCGGGTAGAGCCTCAGGTGCCCTCGTCTCCTTGGGTGACCCGGGGGGAGGAACAGGGTTGACATGTTTCCAGAGTCCTGACATGGCCGTGACCTCTGATAGCCCATCCCCACTCAGGGGTTCAGCGTAGGGGAGCTGTCAGGATGAGCACAAAGACACGTCCCTGAGGGTCACCGCGGCACCATTTATGAAGCAAAACTCTGGAAGCAACGAAAACACCCAACAAGAGAGACTGGTTAGCAGGTTTGAACACGCACGCTCTAGAAAGCATGTTCTCGAAGAATGTCTTAAGGAATTCTTTTCAATGCATGAGAATTGGTGGAAGAAATGGGACCCAAAATTATTTGTAGCATGTTCAGAACATCGTAAACTGGAAGATCCATGTGCACAGGAACAGGCTGAGAATATACCAACATGTGGGGGCTGCCGTCATTGAGTGAGGTTGACAATTTTCTTCTTTTTCATATTTTCTCCATTAAATTTAAAAACACTTCTGTAATAGAATTCTAATAATACCCATAATAATTGTAAGCATTATATTGAAAATTTGGAATATACAGTAGAAAACCCCACGCTGATTGTGCGTGTATTCTAATCTGGGCCTTATCATCTTTTTATCTTGGAAAAAAAGTTTCCTTCACATTTTATTAATGCAGAAATAAGTAGCTTGTGATAATGCCTAAATATTTTGGTGAAAAATTCCTCCTCTTCAAATTATTTATATATTGAACTATATAGAAAATTTCTTATTCTATATAAATTCCTGGGTCAAATGGTGTTGTGGAAACTGAAATGTTGAATGGAACTAGTATTTATTGAAAAGCTTACATGCTTATAGTAACAGCATAAACTCCTCAAGAAGCAAGCACTTTTAAGCTTCTTATTTATCCTTCCAGAATTTTTCTATGCATATGCAAGCATGTGTGATTACATATGTCCTTTTCATTTAGTTTCACAGAAAAGAGAAAGCTACATATTATGCTTTATGGGCTTTTAAAAAATGTTATTGAGGGTCTCCCTGGTGGCACAAGGGGTTAAGCACTGCACTATGAAGCAATCCGCAGCCTCTGCAGCATGAGTTCAAAACCCAGCCAGGGAGAAACCCACATGGCACAGCAGATCTCCCCTGACTTGTCCGCTGCTCCACTCACTAGTGTACTTTGGTCGATCTGCCTGTTCTGTTCCCCACTCTGTCTCTGTTGAATACTCTCACCCCCTGCATCTCTGGCCTGTGCCCCAGCTCTCGTATGCATAAATGAATAAATCTTTAAAAAAAATGTTATTGAGGTATACTTGACTCATTTTGAGTGAACAGGTCAATGATTTTATTTTATTTATTTTTTATTTTTATTTTTTCCTCAGGGCAAAGAACAGAGGGCCCATTAACATGCTGAAGGATGCTTAAATCCTAAAAAGATCCTGTTCCCTTAACTGCTGATTTTAAAAGTAAATTTAAAGAGGCTGCCTGGTTCTGGTGTATGTATAAGCTTTGGGGAAACAGCTGGCTGATGGGGACAAGACGCAACCCTAGGGGCTCAACCACTATGAAGATGAAGTGCTGGGACAGTGTGGTCACTTGGCTTAGGAGGCCAGTGATGAGAACTGTGGAATCTGCCAGGTGGCCTCTAATGGCTTCTGCCCAGACTGCAAGGTGCTGGGTGATGGTTGCTGGTGTGGGCAGTGCTCTTGGTGGTCCACCTGCCCTTCACCCTCAATGTCCTGCACCCTCAGTGTGCTGCACCCTCTGTGTCCTGCACCCTCAGTGCCCTGCACCCTCAATGCCCTGCACCCTCAGTGCTCACATCCTCAGTGCTCACTCTCAGTGCCCTGCACCCTCAATGCTCACACTGCTCCCGTGTGCACAGAACCTCAAGTTGCCAGAGGTGCAGCAGGTGCAGCAGTACTGCCCCTCAAGCCACCAGGAGCAGAAGTTCAGGAGTAAGGCCAAGTCTGCCCTCCTAGGCTGTGGCAGAGTTGAAGTGAAGATAGGAACTGCTTTTGTTTTCCCCCATCACTATGTGAACATCTTTTATCTATAAATAAAACTTATTAACTCCATCCCCAAAAGTAAATGTACAGAGTTGTGTATCATCCAGATAGTCCACACTGCAGATACTGATCACAGTGCTTTTTCACTCAGTGTTACATCTTTGAGACGGTTCCGTATCAGCAGACATGGGTCCCCCTGTTCAGTGACTCTTGTTTCCATCACTTCGATGTATCATTGTTTATGTCCAACACCCTACTGGTGGTCGCCAATGCTTTGTTGTTATTAGCTAGGCTGCTGAGGAAGTCTCTGCGCATTCACCATCGCCACGAACCTGGACGAGTTTGTAGGTTGTCATGGTAATGGAATTGCTGCATTGGTGAGGATGTGCTTCTATCATTTGAGAGACTGAAGATTACTTCTGATTTATGTCCCTATCTTAATGTTTGCAGAAGCCCATGTGTTTAAAAATGAGTAAACCAATCTCATCGGGCAAAAACTGCATAACCTATTGATATTTTGATATATGGTTGATTATTGTCAATTAGCTGTCTCAGTGTATTTGTGTATATATAAATATATAATTTTTTAATTGCTTCATGTGCATAAAATGGGCATCTGGTCCTCTTATGCAAACCGCTTCATAGAGGTCTGATTGACAAAAAGCTGTGGCTGTTGAAGGCATACAATCTCAAGTGTTTGTGACTGGTACTTTTTAAGTCTCACATCCCTAAAAAATCACACAATTTATGTGCGTGGGAGTCAATAAATTAAACATCACCGTTGTGATGGGGATTTTACAATGAGAAAAATGGAAGCTGAATGGGAGAGGCCAGGACGGCACCGCGCGGTAGCGGGCTGGGCAGGTGATTCTGAAGGCTATTGCTGCAATCCCGAACTGAGCCAGCAGGTGGCGCATGTGCTTCCCCGTGACCACCCATCTGTTGAAACTGAACTGAATATAGTAAGCCAGGGGTGCCCTGAACATGTAATTTTCAAACCTCCTCTTCCACCACAAGGAAAACCTAGGAGGATTTTCTTCTGGGAAGAGCAATTAGCCTAACCTCTTAGGAGGAGAAATTGCATTGCGGGGCTTGTCTGGGAAAGTAAAATATCCTCCCTAAGCGGCCTTAGGGAGGGTGGAGAGAAACCACTGAAGGTCTGGCAGGAGGAGCAGGGGGTGCTGGGGAGGCTGGAAACTACAGGACAGGGATGAGGGCTGGGAGTGGGAAATGCCTTGGGCCTGAGTACATCAAGTTCCCAAATTGTAGGTTTCTGGGTTTAGTGGGTGATGGAGACACTGAGATAATACACCCGGTTACCTGGGTCAGGTGAGGAGGGACCTGTCACTTGACCTCAGCTCAGGGGGAGCAGGCCAACCCAGGAAGAGCCCCTATATGCCTATGGTGACTAAATGCCACCAGGGACACAGCTGTGACAATGGGCCTGGACCCTGCCGTCACAGAGCCTGCTGTGCAGGGGGAAATAGTAAGGACTCAGGTCTAAGTGGTTTTGATGAGGAGCATTTGGGGTGGAGCAGAGAAACTTTTGGTGGGGTTTCCTTCAGGTCGGGTCCCAAGAAAGCTGCTTTAGACTCTGGGTACTTTCTGATGGGAGAGAAGACTGGAAGGAGCTGTCTGGGAGCAGAGATGAGCTGAACCAGAGGGATGCCCTAGAGAGGCCCACCCTGCAGTGGGAGAGAGCCAGCTGCCAGCTGCTGGGCTCAGTGGGGGAGAGCAGGGATCTCCGAGCTGGCAGGGGGCATCTGTGCTAGAGCACGGTGGGAGCAGAGAAAGGGGCATTATGGACCATTACAGATGAGACTGGGTTTTGCTGCACATTGCTGTGTCCTGCTTTCAAGAGGCCCTGCTTTGGCACAGGCTCTGATGGGAGCAGGGGGAGAGAATTATCCTGTCTCTACCCTCACAGACAGTATGAGGTCAGTGGAAAGGGAAAACACACAAGTGTGCAAACGTGTGCACCTGTAGGCACAAAGGCTGTTACCAAAAGACTGTCAGTAATTGGGGCTGAAGAAAACATCAGTGGCCAGGCCCATTTGACCTTGGTGAGTACGTAACCTCTCTATACCTTAGTTTTCTCACCTGAAAAGTGGAAACAATATCAGTATTGACCTCATAGGGCTGTTAAGAGGACTGAACACAAGAGAAGGCTTGTCAAACACCTGGTGAGGTCTTGCAAATGAGTATTGTTGCTGTCACTTACTATAATTAGTAGTTGCCATCTGCTGGAACAGGAGGGATGGGCCAAGGTAAGGTGGGGATAGGCATGGAGGGGCGAGTCATGGGGGAGGCAGTACAAATTGAGAGGGGGGCACCTGTGGGAGCAAAGGTGAAGAGATGGGAAGGTAACCTAAGTCTGGCATTCTGAGGACCAGCAGTGGCATCACCTGCAGCTTGTCACATATGCAGATGCTTGGGGCCCAGCCCAGGCCTGCTGACTCAGAATGTGCATGTTACCAAGCTGTGCAGGAGATTCATGTGCATGTGGAGTCTGAGCAGCACAGCAGCCAGCCACACTCATGGGGCAAATAGAAAGGAGATGGGAGACAGGTTGGGAACAATTAAGATCTTGTCCGCTAAACACTTTCACATGCAGTTGTTAACTAGGGCTCCACATTTACTTATAGTTTTTGTTTTTCCTTTGAGGTAGAACTTATATACCATGAAGTGTACCTGTTGACTGTCTCTTTGAACTTTGAAAAACACATAAACCAGTGAAACCAGACTCTCGTCAAGATATAAAGTATTGGTAGCAAGTGGAAAGTTGCTCCGTGCCTCTTTCCAATCATTGCCCCAGGCCCTAGAGGCAACTGCCACTCTATTTTTTTTCCTTTCATAGATTATTTTGCCTGTTTCAGACTCCATAGACAGACACATACACGAGATTCTCTTATATGACACTTCTTCCACTGCTCATAATGTTTTTGATACACCTGTGTCATTGTCCATTTTTATTGCTAAGTAATATTCCATTGTATAGATACACCACAGTTTGTTCATCCACTAGGATGTTTCTCATTTTTGGTTATTATGAATAAGATTTCTTGGAACTTTCCTGTCCAAGTCTTGTTGTGAACATAGGTTGTCATTTTTCTTGGACAAATACCTAAGAAGTGGCATGGCTAGGTCACAGTGATGTATGTTTAGTTTTATAGGAAAGCACTAGACACTTTTCCAGAGTGGTTGTACCATTCTATACTTTTTTTTTAATTTTTAAAAAAGATTTTATTTATTTATTTATACAAGAACCGGGGTACAGTCCAGATGTGCGGGAGGTAGAGAGGATTCACCAGAGACAGAGCAGGGAACAGAACAGGCAGACTGACTGAAATACACTGCTGAGGGTAGCAGTGGGCGAGACAGAGGAGATCTGCCGTGCCATGTGGGACCCTCGCCGGCCGGCTGGGATTGAACCGGCGCTGCAGAGGCTGCAGATAGCTTCACAGCGTGGCGCTCAACCACCTGCACCACCAGGGGAGGCCCCCATTCTATACTTTTACCAACAGTGTTCTAGTTAACATCCTGTTAGCTTTGGCTTGATCAGACCTTTGATTTTAGCCATTCTGGTAGGTGTACAAGGCTCACCGTGCTCTTATTTTGTACAACCTAATGACGACTAATGAGGATGACCAGTGAGCTTGCTTATTTTCTTGTACCTGCTTCTTGGCCATTCATATATCTCCTGTTTTTTAAATGGAGTTATCTTTTTTTAAAAATATTTATTTTTTATTTAAGTATTTTATTTTATATAATTCTTACATCTTTTTTCATCTTTGCACAATGTATGCATTTTCATTTTGGTTATATTCCCCCCTTATTTTGACTCTAGTCCTTCCTTTCCCTGCCCCTTCCCCCCAAAGATTTATTTATTTATGCACACAAGAGCTGGGGTACAGGCCAGAGGTGCAGGGGGGTGAGAGGATTCACCAGTGACAGAGCTGGGGGGCAGAACAGGCAGCTTAACTGAAATACATTGCTGAGGGGAGTAGTGGGCGAGACAGGAGAGGTCTGCTGTGACATGTGGGTCAGCTCCCTGGCTGGGGATTGAACTTGTGCTGCAGTGGCTGCGGATAGCTTCACAGGGAGGGCCAGATTTATCTTTTTTTTTTATTATTATTACTAAGTTATGCAAGTTCTTTCTATAGCCTGGATACCAGTCTGCTATGAGATCTGTTCCGTGCATACTAAAAATCCTGAGTGGGTATTTACACGAATCTTGGGCAATGGGGTTCTGCCCCAGGGGGGGCTTATGTGGGTATAGGTAGGAAGTTGAGTGGACTGCTACCTGGGGGTCACATGTTGAATGGGGCTGCTGGCCTCTCCCTCACAGGGCTGGCGTGAAGCTCGGATGAGATAACACAGATCAAAGTCCTTGGCAATGTATAACAAAAAGAGCAAAGGTTCACCCTGGACTCTTTCACGATGGAGAGGAGGGTCATTTTCCTGTCTTCTCCTCAACAGCACAGTCTCTCTGGGGAAGACAGGAGAGTAAAAGCTACCGCCAGCTGGAGACAGCCTCTCTTGCTGAGATCTGAACTGTGGAGTGTCAAAAAACAGCACAACTCTGGCTTCAGACCCAGGTTCAAGGCCAAGGTCTGCAAGTTACTGTCTGCAGGTTCTTGTGTGAGCCCCTTTTTCATTTGAAAACTGGAAATAATACCTACCCCGTGGGGTAGTCTTGAGGATTAAAATTAATTTTCTTCTTGGTGGTGTCATTATTATCTGAAGAATATTATGCCAAGAGGGCTGCAAATGTTGAGCAACCCTCACACATTTTGATTGTAATTTTTGTTGTTCATTGCTTTTTAGAGGTTTTTGTTTTTTTTTATGAAATTGCGGGTTGCTTATTGGATGTCCTGGGAGCCTGGAGGACACTGCAGACGCGCTCAGTAGTGCCTCGGGAGTGTAGCTCTGCATCTTCGCCACCAGAGGGCGCGCTCACCCTCCTCCTTCAGGCCTGTGTCCAGACTGTGACTTCCCCTGCCAAAGGCCTCCCTTTGCCACCTTGCTCCTTCTCCAAACTACCTTTCTAGCGTTTTCAAGGATGCAGTGTAGTTTCCAGAAGTTGCGCATTTGGGACAAGTGGTTAACAAGCCTGGGAGACCCTGCTCGAGAAGCTGGGGAGGGCAGTGCTGGCCTCTTCCCCCTTAAAGATTTCCCTGTGGCTGGCTGAGCAGGTGGTCCCTGGGGTGGGGGAGCAGGGGGCACAGGGAGTGGAGAACCAGGTGGTTGAGTAGTTTTCTACGCACTCACTTCCACCCTTCACACCTTTTGCTTCCTCCCTGGCCCCCATATGTGACCTGGCTCTGGGTGGTTTCTGTGCTTCCTCTGCCCCAAAGTTGAACAGCATCTGGGCTTGCTCTCCAGAGACACCTGAGTCACCACTTGCTTGTTTCAGTTTGTTCCAGACAGAAAACTGGTGGGGGCTGGGTGGGGCTTTCCTCTGTGTGCTCTTTAACTGCACAATTGCCCTTGGCTTGATCCAGTTACTTTGCTTTTGGGTCTCATGGAAGGTATTGGGGGATGGGCTGTAGACCTAGAAGCATCCCCCGCCCCCCATATGTGCCCCTCCTCCAGCTCTAAGATACTAAGATGCACAACGTCACATCAGAGAAACAGCCTCATCCTCACCCTCTTTCTGCCATGTTACCTCTGCTTCTGGATCATTCCAGCTGGCCCTACCCCCAGTTCAAGCTCAAGTGGGGCTTTATGCCAGAAAGAGGATCTCTTGGTCCTCCCTGGTCACAGCAGTGACCCCTTGGTGAGCCACTTCCACACCACCTTGCACCACCCCCTTAGGCAAACAGGCCCAGGCACTGACCCCAGGACCCAGTGGCCAGTGCACAGGGCAGTCGAGAGGGCCTCTGGCCACCTACCCACCTCCACCTCAGCTGGGCCAATGGATCTCTTGTTCCTCTCTTCCTCCCAGCAGGGGTGGGCAGGTCAATACCTGGCCTGGGGTCCTCTTAAGCAATCATGCTCTCAATGGCCCATGGATGATTGACCAGGCCAGTCGGTCACATGGTCATTGAGTGTGTGTGTGTACAGCCGGGCCAGCGAGCAGGCTCCTTTGTTCTGGAGACTTCCTGTCCAGGAGGGAGGTGTGGGGGGTACTCTTCATGGTGAGCCTGCACTCCCACGGGCCTGCATTCCCTGTACTCTCTCTATCCTCGCTCCCAGAGGCCGCTGGACAGAACAGCAGTGCTTTCCTCCAGCTGAGCTGGTTCACCATTCTGCTCTTAGTTCACCAGTCCAGGCATCCCTGGTAGACTTGGTCCCTCTCTTCTCCCTGGCCCACTCCCTGCGTGGCCCCACTCCCTCCCCAGCCCACTCCCTCCTGCTGGGTCCACTCCCTCCTCCTGGGCCCACTCACCTCCTGGCTCACTCCCTCTCTGGCCCACTCCCTCCTTGACCCACTCCCATCCCACTTACCCACTAGTCCACTTGCTCATCCCGTGGTCCATTCGCTTGCCCATTTGCTCATCTGCTTGGGGCAGTGGGAGAAGTGGGTGCCCATCTCCAATTACTTGCACCCTCATCTGTCCTCTCCGTGTCCACCTACTTCCTCATCCAGTAAATGTCCGCGTCCAGGTGCCAGTCCTCGTGCAGGGCACAATCAGGAGGGAGCTCTAAGTCGTCGAGGGCAAAACCTTTGGAGTCAGAGTGTGGCTCGTCACGGTGCTATTTCCTGGCCATGTGGCTGTGGACACGTTTCTCCAACTTCTAAGCTCACTTTCCCCCATTGTAAAGTGGGGACCCCATGTACCTTCCTCCTCCCAGGGTGGTTGTAAGAGTGGTTTTAAGATTAATTAAAGTGAGTAAACCAGAGCCCAGGAACTATGGTCATTGGGCATCTCGGTGCCCATGTCCTGACTGTGGGCCACCCTCGGCCTGCTTCCCCATGGCCACCCAGCGACCCCAGCCACCTTGGGGCAGGCAGGGCCAGGCCAAACTCCTTGGGCAGGTGGCCCCTACATCCACCCCTGAAACAGAGCGTGATCATCGCCCGCCTTCCCACGCGTCCCTTCCTCTGCCTTAGCGCCCTCCGAGCACCCTGGAGTTGTTTCAGGCCTGCCAGGACACCTGGAAGATCCAGCTTGCTCCCTCTCTTTTGATGCTACGGTCTGCATGGTGGGGGTGGGGGTGGGGGTAGGCCTAGAGCATCTGTCTGACCCTTAGAGGGGTCATTTCCCCTCATCTGAGGGCTCTACCTGGGCAGGGTCCTGTCAGCCCCTACCGTTTGCCTACTTCCAAGGTTCAGTGTGGACTGTAACCCCAGTTCTAGGGGCTGCCTGGGGCAGAAGTGCTTCCTGGGAGGGTGAGGGGGTGTGGGAGGAGAGAGGGACTGGAGCGCTATCTCCCCCCAACACACACAGCCTGGCCTTGGGGGAGCCTGTGCGCTCCCTCGTTGGCTGGAGAAATGTGCAGAGCCAGGTGTGGACTTAGGCCGGAAGGCAGGCTCCCCACAGCCCTGCGATGTGGGGCTGGTCCCTGGGAAAGAGTGTAGTGGTCTGAGGGCTGCAGCCGCCATGCTCCTCTCATCAGGAGGTACGCTGGGGCAGCATGCGTCTGCCTGGGTGAGTCCCCTGGCCATTTGGCTCAGCCTGGTGACCCCCAACCCCACTGGACCCGAGGATCTCCCTGGCAGGTCCTTGGGGATGCTTGTACGGGTCATTTCCTTGCTGGGTAATGTCTCCTGCCTCCCAGAGGCGGGTATTTGTGGGGGTGGGGTTTAAGCACCCCAGCATCCCCAGATGCATGTTTTCAGTCCCACTTACTGAGCGGACCTGCTTTAGGTGTGGGTGTTAAAGTCTAGGGGTGAGCCCAGAGCTGGGAGGCCTGACATTAGATGCCACTGCCCGAGGGGTGGGACCCTGGCTTTGGGCCATGTGGTCATTACTAGTTTGCTAAGTTTGCTCAGCTTTAAGGTCCTAGAGGACAGAGACTGGGGGAAAAGAACAAAACCTTTGTATCTTTGTTGCCCCGTAGCGTGACTGGCACCTACGGAGACTAGAATGAATGAATGAATGGGCATGAGGAAGGCCCATGGTGAGAACAGGGCCAGTGGCCAGTGCTTGGGCTTCGAGCGAGCCCCAGGCCCGGCGCTGCCCAGAGCGCTCCTCTGTATTGAGGTGGATTGGCAGGCCTGGGCACGTCACCTTCTTGCTTGAGGTCAGGAGTCCTCAGATGGGCCATGAGGCTGAGCAGGCTGAGCTTGGTGCCAGAAGCACCCCTCGGCCTGTCCTGGGTCCCAGCATCCTCTTTCTTATTGGGGGTGCCTCTCCTCCTCCTCAGAAAGGGAGTGTTCTGAAGGTGGGGGCCCCACGGTGCGTGGCATAGAATAGGTACTGCGTGGGCTTCATGGTTTTCCCTGGGGGGTGGTTGGGGACACAGCTCCTGACCTGCCCCGACCACTGGGCGGCCAGGGCCAAGGTGCTCCCCAGTCTCATCACCCAGTTGAGAGGGAGGGTTTGAGCCCCAGGAATGCTCTGGCCTGTGGTTGGTCAGAAGCTGGGATTCTCCCTGCTCCCCACCCCCTTCCAGCAGCTGAGTAGGCGAGGAGGAAGCTGTGAGGCAGCCTCTTCAGCCAGCTCGGCCTGGCCTGGAGCAGGGTGACTGGGAGGCCACCTCGCCCACACCTGTGAGGCTGCACTGAGCAGAGGCAGGGCCACAGTCAGGGAGCTAGCGATCACCCCAGTGGCAGCCCCCCATCTCCCTGCCTCCCCGGCAGTTGTGCCAGGAGAGGGGGGTTCTGGGGGCTGGGCCAGCCTGGCCGCAGTGGACACAGACTGAACCCCGGCTGCACCCCTGGCTGCTGCATGTTTGTCCGAGACTGTTTCCTCATCTGTAGAACAGGGGCCCTAACTCTCCAGGGGCATTACTCAGCGTGAAATGGACACTGACCTTTACAACTTTATGTGGAGAGAAAGAAGCCGGCCCCTAAAGGTCTGGATAAAGTTTCCAAATAGGCAAATCCATAGAGACAGAAAGTAGATTTCTGCGGACTGGGAAGAAAAAGAAGTAGGAGGCAATTACTTGGCAGGTACAAGTTTCCTTTTGGGGTGATGAAGATGTTTTGCAAATAGGTGGGGTGTGTTGCCCAACAAGTGTGTGTGCCAACTGCTGTCAAATGGTCCCCTTTAAAATGGTTGTTTTCTCTATGGGAATCTTACCTCACTAAAAATTATGGGTTTGCTATTGGCCTGGCCAGGTGGTCAGGAGGCGTGAGCGTGAAGTTCTAGCCCAGGGTATGGACACTGCACCACCAGACAGCCTGTCAATTCCGTTCCTCACTCCTTTCCAGGCTAGTGGGGGTGCAGAGCCAAGGTAGATGAGGGCGTGGGCTTCGTCCTGGAGACCCCTTAGCCAGAGGCAAAGGCGACTGCAGTGGCTGCATCCCCGGCTGTGGGGCCAGTTTCGGGCCACACAACCCTGCTCCCACTTCCGATGTTCTGGGCAGCCCTGGGCCCGCCTGTGACCCTGCTCCTTTCTTTAGTCTGCTCCAACCAGCTTTCCTACCCTCTCTTTTCCCTTCCAGGGGTATTATGGGGAGATGCACAGTGGGCGACCACTGTATTTGATATGTCACCCTAGATCCCTGCACCCCAGTTCCTGTCTTCTTCACAGCGCTGCCCGCTGCCATGGTATCAGAGGTCGCTGGGCAGCAGGGGCTGCTGTCTGGCTTGCACACGGAACACAAGGCATGGGAGGAGTACTCCATCTGTCGTGCTCATGACGGTACTTCCAGCACCCAGTGTCTGGCCCACAGAAGGTGCTCGGTAAGTAATCCATTGAATGAACAGGTGTACGGATCCTCATTCTTTCGGCAGTGGGTGCCAGGCCTGCCTGTGCCAAGTGCTGTGAGTTCACAGCTGTGAGGACAGGGTCAGCATTAGCCCCAGCTCACAGGTGAGGAAGCTGAGCCACTGGGACACAGAATGGTCACTGTGGAGCTGAGATCCGGCCTGACCCACCCTGCCCTCGGCTGTCACCTGGCCCAAGAGAATCCAGTCTGGGAGGCAGCTTGGGGCCTGGAGCATTCTGCCCCGCAGCCACCTGGCTCCTCCCACTCCCAGAACCTGGGCAGGGCCCCACACCCACCGCCCTGGAGCCATTTTCTCAGACTTGCAATCACCCCAGCCCAGCTCCCTTCCCTGAGAACCTTTGTCATAAAGAAGGTGAGGTCCTGATCTGGCCTGTCTCTCTGCCCCCAGGCCTTCCTAACCCAAGGGAACCTTGGTTATAAATATGGGGATCACGCCTTGCATTTGTATTAAGCACCTTTCATCTGGGGAGCTCCTGGCTGCTGGGAGGCTAATTAGCTGCTCTCTGGGAAGAGTGAGTAAGAGCTGATTTCCCAGCCCAGGAACTGGCTAACCAGACAAGGGGCTGGCCCTTCTGGGGAGACATGGGTGTGCCAATGGCCAGGCCACTACCCATCCCGGTTTCTTTTCTGGAAGACCTCTTCACAGGACCCCTCGATCTGGCTGATAATGATGGCTGCCATGTACTGAGAGCTTCCTATGTGCCCCTTCTCTCCACTGAGTACCCACACGTGGAGAGCACCAGGGGCTGGAGGGAAGGATAACGATCATGGCTCCCATTATAGAGCCTCGCTCCCTGCAGGCATTGGGCCAGTGCTTCTGCGCATGACCTCATTTAACTGATGAGAAGCACCTGGAACAAGCCCTTGATAAGTGCGGCTATTACTGTTAATCTTCAGAACAGCCCTATGAGGTAGGCCCTACGTCATTCCCATTTCTAAGGTGAGGAAAATGAGACTCAGAGAGGTTAAGCCACTTGCTGGAGATCAGAGTCAGGAGCATTTGAACTGGCATTTGAACTGGACTGGTTTGACTCTAAAGCTCCACATAGTTTTTCAGGTATTCTCCCCGACCCTCATTCCCCACCCCCATCCCACCCCACAACCCAGAGGCCATTAACCCCAAGGCCTCACTTTGTGTAGTGCTGGAGTATTGGGCTCACCAGACAAGGCTATTCTCATCTATCACCCCAATATGTGTGCTGGGGGGCTACGCTTGGACCAAAAACCTACCACCTGAAACAACATATGTCCATGCCCCATTTTTTCAGATGATAACAGTGGGGAGAAAAGTGACAGCAAGGTGACAGGCCTAATGGGGAAGATGCTTTTTTTTAACTTTTTAAAAAAGATTTATTTATGCATATAAGAACTGGGGTACAGACCAGCGGTGTGGAGGTGAGAGGGTTCACCAGAGACAGAGTGGGCAGCGGAAGAGGCAGATCTACTGAAATACACTGCTGAGGGGAGCAGTGGGAGAGACAGGAGAGGTCTGCTGTACCATGTGGGTAGCTCCCTGGCTGGGGATCAAATTCGTGCTGCAATGGCTGGCGATAGCTTCATAGTGCTGGGAACCAACCCCTTGCACCACCAGAGAGTCCCCCTGAAGATGCTTTTTCATGGAAACTTGAGGGATGGAGAGAGCTAGTGCTCACCCCACCCCACACCACCACTAAACTGGTCTTGATATCAAGTAACAGCATCCTAACAATGGAAGATCTGGCTTCCCCCTACAGGCCTGGCCCACCCAAAGAGCTGCCCCAGGGAAATCTGGATGGGGAGAGGGTGCAAGCAGCAGCTTGGGAACCAAGATGGGGGCGAAGCGTGGCAGGCCCAGATGGGTAGATGACACACCTGCCTCCTCACCGTGCTCCGTAGCCTGGATCCACCCATGGTGACACTCTTCCCACCTGGGATGGGGCCTAAGCAAGTCTGGTTCAGGCAGTGAGAAGTAACAGGCTGCTTGGTTGATGTTCCCTCAGGAGGCCTACCTTGCCTAGTGCTAGTGGGGTGGCTACGAGCTTATATCCAATTTCTGCCCCCCTCTCCCCAGCATGCCACCCATCTGAAAGGGCACCTGGACTCTGGGTACCAGATGCATGGACTGAGGGGCTCTGACCCTCTGCCTTCCCATCCTCTCCTCTCTCCCACCCCCATCTCCCACCCTGCCCCTCTAGTCTGCATCTCCATTCAACCTCCACATCTCACCTCCTCCGCCTGTAGCCTCGGGCTCTTCTCTGGTCCTCCCCACCATGTCTTCCCTCCTTCTGGACTCAGCTTAAGGAGCTGCTCAGCGAGGTCTTCTCCCACAGCTCCCAGCCCAAATCTAAATTAGTTTCCCTTGTATATACCACAGGCCAGTAACTTAATCTCATTCAGTGTCATTTCAGTATAATCTTGATGAGAAAACAAAACAAAACAAAGTGACTCCCCCCCAACCCCAAGGAACTACTTTTTTTTTTTTTTTTTTAAGATTTATTTATTTATGCACGCAAGAGCTGGGGTACAGGCCAGAGGTGTGGGGCATGAGAGGACTCACCAGAGACAGAGCGGGGAACAGAACAGGCAGACTGACTGAAGTACACTGCTGAGGGGAGCAGTGGGTGAGTCAGGAGAGGTCTGCCTCATCATGTGTGTAGCTCCCTGGCTGCCTGGGGATCAAACTCGTGCTGCAGAGGCTGCAGATAGCTTCATAGTGCAGTGCTTAATCCCTTGTGCCACCAGGGAGGCCCTGGAACTACTTTATTATAAGACCTGTTTTTGTGTTGTTTTTTCCTTAAAGTCAGTTTTTAAGAACCTTCTGACAACTTCGGCTGAGAACTTACTGGATGTTCTAGCGCCTTATTCTCTTCCTTCATAGGAATTTGAAAGCCATTTCCAATGGAATCATACATCGATGACATTTGCAACGTATCTGTCTCCCATGAAGAGGAGACAGGAGGGTGGGACCTGGGGGTCCCTTCAGGACCTCTGCGCCTAGTAGGGCACATTATGTATCCACTGGATGAAAGCCAGATTCCCACTGAGGGAGCTGAAACAGCGGTTCCAGACTCGTGCTTCCAGGCCTGCGGCAGCAGGAGCACCTGGGCATAAGTCTGAGAGATGTACAAGTTCTCTGGCTTGGCATGTAGGACCCGGTGGTCTGTGCTGAACCAACACTGTTAACTCCTGCTGGGCACGCTGGAGTTTGAGAACCACTGGGGGGTAACAAATTCCCTGATGTTCCATTGGTGTCCACTGTGGCAAGGACAGCTTGGGTATCTAGGAGAGGACTTGAGGATGAGCGAAGCCACGTTTTCAGAAATAGCAAAGGGCAGGGCCTCCCTGGTGGCACAAGGAGTTAAGCACAGCACTGTGAAGCCCATCCACAGCCTCCGCCCAGGGAGCTACCCACAGGGCGCAGCAGACCTCTCCTTGTCCTGCCCACTGCTCCCCTCAGCAGTGTATTTCAGTTAATCAGCCTGTTCTGCTCCCCACTCTGTCCCTGGTGAATCCTCTCACCGCCCCACATCTGGCCTGTACCCAGTTCTTTTTTCCTTTTTTTAAAGATATTTATTTATTTATTTATTTATTTATTTATTTATACAAGCACTGGGTACAGTCAGAAGCGCGGGAGGGTGAGAGAATTCACCGAGCCAGAGCGGGGAGCAGAGCAGGCAGAAGGACCGAAGTACACTGCTGAGGGGAGCAGCGGGCGGCAGGAGAGGTCTGCGCGCCATGTGGGACCCTCCTCCGGTGGCCGGGGAGCAGCCGGGGATCGAACCAGCACCTCAGAGGCTGCGGGCAGCTTCGCAACCCAGCGCTCAACCGCTGCGCCACCGGGGAGGCCCTGTACCCAGTTCTTGCATGCATAAATAAATAAATCTTAAAAAAAGAAAAAAAGAAAGAATCAGCAAAAGGCAGCCCTTCCCTCGCGAGGGGCTGGCGGAGAGTGGGGCCACCACCCCCGACGCCCCGCACCGGCCCACACGCTGCTTGGCGGGACGGCCACTGGAGGGCAGTGCGACCCCGTCCATCGCGCCTCCGCGAAGGCCTCAGGCGCGCGCGGCCCTCGCAGGCCCGCCCGGGAAGACCAGCCGGGACGCCTCAAGCCAGGAGAGAGAAAGAAAACCGGCTCTCGTTCCACGCGGCGGCCCCAGACGTTCTTAGAAGCCAAAGGGGCAGCGCCGGCGCGCTCCAGGGGCCCCTGCGTCTCCGCGGACGGGGCGGCCTCGCCCACCGAGGCCCAGCCTGCCGGTGGCGCGTCAGGCTCGCCTGGGGCCGCGGGTTCGCGCGCCCCCGACGGCAGGACGCGCAGGGGAGGAGACGCCGCCCGCCCGCCCGCCTGGGGCGCCGCGCCAGGCAGGGCGGCCGGACCTTGACTGCCTCCCCGGAGGCAAAGGGCAGCCTCCCTCGTGACCCTAACGAAGTGAAAAACAAGTCGGCCATCTTGGCGGGAGCTTAACCCCCTCTTGGCTGGTGGCCGCTCAGCCGGCCCGGCCCCGGCCGCCCTGGGCAGGCTTAGGGTTTGGAACTGAATGTCATGGGAATGGGGAGGAATTTCTAAGAACTTCAAGAAAAACTTGGACCCTGGCAACTTCCCCAGGGGTGTTTGGAAATCCCTTCCCATTAGCCATTAGGAGCCTGAGCTTTTGTAAGGGAATTGGATTTGTTCCAGCCACCTTCTTTCATCTTGCCCCATAGTCAAAGAGCATAAAGCCAGAGGCTGTAAAAGTCGCTTCTAGTGGGCATCAGGTGTTTGTCTGGCCGCTGAGTGTCAGGATCCCAGACGAGGGTGTAGCCAAGTGTAGTATCTTGTTGCTCCCAGCTAAAGTGCAACTCCTTTGCTGGTCACACCAATCTCCAGCCTTGCCAAGACTGGCAGCCCGGAGCAGAATCTAAGCGGCCGACTTTTTTCAGCCTCTCTCCACCTGGAGGACTTTAAATGCCATTCTGAAGGCCCTTGGAGGAGCCACAGGCCCCACAGCCCCCACTGCTCTCTTGTCTTGTATCTGACCTGGTTCACACATGGATGAAATCTGTGTCTTTTGGATATTATTCAGTTTCTAGAATGTTCCTTCCTCTTAATATTATCAGTCCTCATATTATCAGGTCCGGAGTAAATATCAGCTCCACCCGGAAGTCGTCTTCAATTTCCCCCAACCTTTCCAGCAAAATCTCTCTCTTCCCTTCCTGCCCCCCTGTGGTAGCATTTGTCTTTGCTGTAGGACGCTCCTGTTTTTCCTCTCTGTGCCCTCCCCTACTGACCTTTGGGCGCCCGCCGTAATGGTAGGGACCATATGACAGTGATCTTTGTGTCCCCCCTGGTGCCTCACACCTGTAGGTCATTTGTGATGGGGAAAGCCTGGTTGCAAGAGAATAGTGAAATTAATGAATGGGGTTTTGGTATTGGAAACAAAGTTCCCAAACATTTTGAACCTTGGGCAAAGGAACATGTAATGGTGTTTTCTTAAGCCCTGTAATGGAATCCTTTTGTGTGCTTAATTGCTTTAAGTTATTTTTAGTGGAAATGTCAGGCTGCCATAGGAACAAAAACCACGGAGCTAGACCAAGAAGACTAAGCTCTGAGCCTGGTGTTTGTTGCTTCCTCTGTGTGGCCTCTGGGTCGGAGCTTGTCACTGGGGCTGGCAGTCAGCAGGTTAGGCCCCAAGGACCATCCAAGGGAGGTCTAAGGCCTTGGCTGGGCTTGAAGTTATGATTTCAGGCTGAGATTTCACGAGGAGGCAGAAATAGTGCCGAGAGTCTTGGCGAAGGGAAGAATCCTGTCTTTTCCTTTGAAAAGAATAAGCCAAAAGTGCCCCATGAAGGCCTCCAGAAAACCCCTTTCATGCCTCACCCACAGATGATTTGCTGAACACTCTTTAAGGGGAAAACAAAGGGGTGGTTTTGTTTATTTATTTAAGAGGAAAAATAAATGAGCTGTGACAAAACAATTTGAAACCAGGTCCCTCGGAGACCTGGGCTTTCACTTCCTTGATGGGAAGTAAAACAGAGAATCGAATCCCCCTCCAAATAAAAGTGAAGTTAATAATCAGACAGCTCGAGCCCTGGCCACATCCTGTGTCAGCTCCCTCCCTCCCTTGGCTCACTGTTTATAGCCGCCCGCCGGAGCCAGAATCAGCTTAACTCCTTCCTCCCCTTCCCAGGGAAGCCCAACCCTGCTCTGAGGCCGGCAGGCACCTCACACCCCCCAGAGCTGTCCTGACCTCTGCAAGGCCGGCTCTCTCCAGGCCTGCCCGCAGCCCAGCTGGGATTTGAATGATACCTTTCCCTTGCCCTGCACCAAACCCAGAATGGACACAGGAGGGCTGCCCTCTCTACCCTTCAGGGAAAAGCTAAGTGAACACATTCCCATCCAGACCCAGGGGTCTCAGCTCCAGGCAGCTTCCTTGGGTAGCTTTGTGACCCCACAGCTGCATTCTGATGGAAATGAGGCTCCTGGCTGGTGCTGAGAGAGCGCTCTGTGCAGATCTCTGGACTGCCTTTTATAAAAACTTTATGCTTCGAAGGATATCTATCCATGTTGTAGAGCAGTCATTTCTTCCAGGACCCGTGGGGTCATTAGCAGAGCATCCCTGTTGGGCTGAGGAGGAACCCTTACTAATAGTTATTGAGGACTTTGCTTAGCCCTATAGAGCTGTTGTTATCTGTATTTGCAGGGGGTTAAGTATCTTGCCCATTGTTACAAGTCTGGTAAATAGCAGAGCTGGAATTGGAACGGGGCATTGTGGCCCCAGAGCCCCCTCTTACCGGCACTCAAGGTCTCCCAGCAGAGCTGGCTTCCTTCCCTAGAGCCTGGGGGCTTTCTGAGAGTTTAAAATAATCCTGTGAATGAATTTCAAAGGTCCTAAAGTCCAAGGCTTTTTGAGGCTTTGTCTTAGGCTCTCCTCCCACCTTTCTGTTTTTTCCTAGAGAGGAAGATGGGCAGAAAGTGAGGCAAATTTTTTACTGCACCTCTGCTGGTGAGTAGCAGAGCCATGGAGAGAATGGGGTGAGCAGATTAAGATGGAACCCCCACCATCTGCTTGGAACCCAAAGCAGGTTTTCTTATGTCTGCTTATATCCCCTGGCCCCTTCCAGTCCAGTAGCTGGTGGGTTCCCCACCTGAAGCCACAAAACCCTAGTCTGACTAAAATTTGTCTCAAGGAAGCCATTCACCGGTTGCCTGGGGACAAGTGGCAAAGACACTAGAGCTGGCTGTGTAGGCTACCTGCCTCTCCTGGGATTCCTTCCTCTGTGTGTGTTATGGCAACTTAAGTTTGTTCTTAGAAGTGTGTCTGTTGCCAGGTCACCCTGTCTAGTCACTTGGCAGGTCCCTTTGATTTAAGGAGGCTGTGCTGTGCTGCCCCCCGGTGTCTGGAGGCCTTCATAATGATTTGCCCACAGCTCTCCTGAGTAAGGCTCCAGGTTGCTGAGCACAGAGCTTGCTGTTCATCTCTGTGTATCCTGAACCCCTTGTTCCCATCTTTGGGAATAAGTTGATCTGCTAATCTTGGGATGCATTTCATTATTCAAAGCCATGACCCAGTGTGCAGTGCCCTATTGCTTATTTTCTAATTCATTCTTCACCTAGGGAGAAAGCTGACAGAAGGACACCAATCTTTCCAGAGTAGGGGTGGCTCCACTGTGGAGTTGGAGGCTAAACGCCAACATTTGCTCCCAGCCCCTCAAATCAGATGCACCCATGATCAGTGCTGATTAGCACTAGGGTATTTTATGCACGTTAATTTCATTTACCCTTAAGCCCTAAGAAATATGGGGTACTTGTGATCATCCCCACTTTCCATTACAGGAAAGTTAAGAAGGTGTAGTTTGGGGCCTTCCCGGTGGCGCAGTGGTTGAGCGCTGGGTTGCGAGGCTGCCTGCGCCCTCTGCGGCGCCGGTTCAATCCCCGGCTGCTCCCCGGCCACCAGAGGCGGGTCCCACATGGCGCGCAGACCTCTCCTGCCGCCCGCTGCTCCCCTCAGCAGTGTACCTCGGTCCTTCTGCCTGCTCTGCTCCCCACTCTGGCTCTGGTGAATTCTCTCACCCTCCTGTACTTCTGACTGTACCCAGTGCTTGTATAAACAAACAAACAAACAAATAAATAAAACATGCCTCTATAAAAAAAAAAAAAAAAGAAGGTGTAGTTTGTCCAGTCTGCTGTAAAGATGCAGCTAAGAAAAAGCAGATCAAAACCAATTTAAAAATCATTTTCACTGAGTTTAAAATTGAGGCAAAATGGACACTAGACCCCATGAGCATGTTTTCCCAGCCGGGCTGCCCTGAGGGGCAAGGACATCACGCCACATCCTCCTGCAAGTGCAGGGAGGAGGGCTTGAGGCAGTCTCCTGACCTGGGGTGGTCTGTGCTCCAGCCTCCGCGGCTCCTGGCACATCTCCCCAGAGTCTCATCTCTTGTCTAAGAGCTCAGGACTTTAGGAAGTGAATATTGTGTAGCAAGAACCGGTAAGACAAGAACCCCTGATTAATTTTTTTCAGCTTTTATGACCTTAAAACATTTTATTGTGGAAAATATCGAATGTATACAGGAGACAGAGTAGTGTGATGGAGCCCTAGGCACCTGTCCCCAACACCACTAACTCCTGGCCAAGGCTGTCCATTTATACCACCATCTGCTTTCCCACTTCCCATATAATGTTGAAATTAAGCCTATATATCATCAGATCCTATCATTTCATCTCTCAGTATTTCACTCCGAATCTCTCAAAACAAACAAACAACAAACATTAAGTTTAGCCATGATGTCCTTATTTTACCTCCAAATGAAAACACCGCCTCAACCTTACCAAGATTCAGTTGGTACATACATTTCCAGAGCATTTTTTGAACTCTTTGCCTTCTAAAACAAGAAGCTCAGCCCTGAAATAAGATTTTTCTCAGCATTTGCCATGTCCTTACCATGTAGCTCGCAAAAGGGTAGATTTCTGAATCTGGGCAGAAATTCCCAATTATGAAGTCTCCCGGACCAACCATCACTTCCTGCTAGGCAAATGCTGGCTGGTGTGCACAGTGGGTGCTAGGTCACCATGTGCTGCGTTTCCTGCAAGGATGAACACATGCAAGGGTGGGGATGCAGCGGAGCTGAGCTAATGCCGGAGGACTGGAGGCTGCCCCCTGCGGCCCCCGGTACCCGCAGACGCCTGGCTGTGAGTGGCTGTCCTTGGCCGGCGCTGCACCGCTCCACCCGCCAGCTGCCCGGGCCTCCGCTGGGACCTTCCACTCTCTCTAGCTTAGGATACTTGACTATGTTCCAGTGACTCCATGGAACCCCACTTTTGGAGGCCTCCTGCCTTTTTCTTGGTCTTGCCAACTCACTGCTTAATGTACAATGCAGTTGACTGGAGGTGCTTTGAGGAGGGGAGCTGCTCACACGTGCCTCCAGGTCCTCCATGGAGCACTTTGCTCCATGTCCTCACAGCAGCACCTCCTGGAGGCCGGTCCTGCTTCCATAGCAGTTTCACAGCAGAGACTAGGGGAGGGCAGGTGAGCCCCTTGTTTGTGCAGGAAGTGGTGGTGTCAGGATTTGAACGTGGTCAGCCTGAACACTAGTGGCTGCTCTGTTGCATCATATCAGTTCTCAAATGTTGAGACTCGTTGAACAGCTAGGCAGCTTGGCCTAGGACCAGGCACTCAGCCTTTTGAGGACAAATCTTGACAAGTTAGGATCTGCTGTCACCATGCACTTTTCCCTGCAACGTTCACATCTTCCAGAACAGATATAGCATGACTTATTATTATATACACCCTTATTAGGAGATTAGCTCAGTTGAATGAAATAAATTTTAGGCCATTCAGCCCCTAATTTCCTGGTTTGTCTTTTTTTCATGGTTAAATAATAGTTTGAGTCACAGATTATATGGCTATGACAGGCTTGGAGATTAGAAGGAACCTAGGCATTAGCCCTCCTGCACGTTTGTCACATCTCTGTTTCTGATAGAAGAAAAATGTGACTTTCAGAATGGACTGAGTCAAAGTACTTCAGAGTTCCTGGAGGGGCCGGCCTGGCACGGGCACTGTTTTCTTTGTCCTGGCTGATCAGAGCTGAGCTTGTATGACTGCCCCTTGGCTGGACTTGGGAATAGCAGTTTTAGGAGGCCTGGTGAGGCTCAGACCCCTGTGCACTGGGAGCCCGCCTCACCCCTGCAGATGGCCTGGGCACCCCAAAGCTAGCCCCTAAGACAAACTCACTCTCATGTTTACTTTTCTGTGCTTTGGTTAGTTTCAGCTTTTCTCTCAGCCCCTGCTGCCTTAAAAAATGGAAGTGTGGGCGGAGGTGGGCTAGAGTAAATACGAGGAATGGAAAAACCAAAGCAGACACAGAGAAGGGAGGTGTCAACCGACTTACAGAGGAAAGAGGTGGCAGAAGCACTGAAAGAGGCCTAGCAGACAAAGAGAGGGATCCAGTGCCCTCTGTAACTGTTCCTGGGGTTCATGGATAGGAGGCATTGAAGGTGAACTTCAAGAAACTGTTTGCAACTGTAATGGGAAAGCAATGGCTGTCTTGAGGTCCCCCTGGGAATACCTGGAAATTAATTTAAATCATCTAAGTTGTTTCCAAGGTTGCATTTGTTGGAACTCCTCTGCATCTGCACAGTTGGGTAGACTAGGAACACCTCCCCGCCCTGTTTCAGGAATGGTGTGCCTATGAGTTGGGTGTGCCCTGATTCGAGGAGGGGAGGCTGGGACCAGCCCCTCTCTACAAAATGCAAAGCTGCCACAGCAGCTCCATCCCCACCAGCCCTTCTCCTGGTACAGGGCTCCTCCTGTCTAGACCTCCCAGAGAGACCTCCAGAGGGGGACCATGGTGGAAGCCACCAAACTCTGGGGGCACTGGACTTGCTTTTGGTGTTGCCACAGGAAGATTAACCTTCACTCTGCAAAAGACCAACAGTGGGGAGTAAGTTTGGAAGAACCGTAGGAAAAATAAGAGCAAAAAAGAAACTTTTTTTTCTAGAACAATCTTTGCTCAGTGTTCTGAAGAGTTTGCAAGACACAATGTGACTCAGAACATTAGAGTGTGGTTGGTTGAGGGTCAAAGCTGTTGTTTTAAATTCATTGCTGCCTCTCCCTCTCCTGGGTCTCTCTTATTTTTTTCCTGGTGTTTGCTTTCACAGTCTTCTCTCTTCAGAATATTTATAACTGCCCCCTTTTCATTCCCAATGCTCCTCCCCAGCCCACTCTACCTTCTTAGCATAGTTTTCTTTTCTTTTGGCCTTCCTTGTCTTCCATTTGGATTCCCTGATGGTTTATTTTGTCTGTTTCTTGAGTTTCCCTCTGCCATTTCTTATAGGTTCCACCCCCCCACCTCCACCCTTTTCCTTCAGCTTCAGTTCTTTTCCCTAAAGCTTTCCTTGGGCCACACAGGCTTTTATTCTTGCTCATCTGTTAAGGCAGTGCTGGCAAGAAGGAGGCACAGCCGGCAGGCAGAGCGCCACAGTGGCAGAAGAGGACCCGGGTGTCTGAAGAGTCCCCCCAAGCCCTGGGTCCCTGCATGAGGAGCTTCCTTCTGGAGAGGGGCTGGGGACAGTCCTCCCTCCTCCCCATCCGCCATGAGGGCTGGGGCAGATGGTGTTTCCTCCACCGTGTGTGGGCCCGGCTGCAGTGCTCTGGAGGCTGTGGAATCTGCCCCGCTCAAGGTGGACCATTCTTGGGGTGGACAGGTGGGGACTCACCAGGTTCCACCCAGAAAGACTGGAGCGTGGGTGCGGTGTGCCTACTGGCAACATGCTGCTTATGGAGCTTTGTTTTGTGGGTGAAGGCAAACTGGCAGCAAAGGGGGTGTTCGAGGACCATTGATTTTGCTCCCCTGCTGAAGTTCCCAGGGCACCCTGAGCTGTCTGCTGGGGAGACAGAGCAGATTTCCAGAGGAAGTCCTTCTTTTGCAATACCCCACTCCTGACCAGAGGGCATTCTGAGGGCACTAGGGGAATGCAAGAAGAGACTGATGGTTGTGAGATGCCTTAAAGGCTCCTGGCTACTGGGGAGCAATACAAATGCTACCTGTGGGAGGTCCTGAGGGTGAGCCCCAGTACTGATAGAAGCAGGTGGCACTTCTCCATGGGTGTGGTAGCAGAGAAATCCTAGAAGTTGCAGCCGCATCCCTCCTTGTCTGGCATGGTGGGGGAGGGGAGGAGTATGCTGGCTCTACTCCCCAGCTGTCTGAGGAAAATCGACTGGAGTCCATCTGGCTGTCCCCACACCACAGCCTGTGCTGGCTTCCCACTCTGGGGTGTCAATGCCTTTGGATCCCGGCTGGGTCCTTAGGGAGCAATTGTCCTACCTGGGGCACACCCAAGTGGAGGGGCCCGAGGTGCGGCCCTTCAGGCTGCATGGTCTTTTTTTTTTTTAAAGATTTATTTATTTATTTATACAAGCACTGGGTACAGTCAGAAGCACGGGAGGGAGAGAGAATTCTCCAGAGCCAGAGCAGGGAGCAGAACAGACAGACAGACGAAATACACTGCTGAGGGGAGCAGCGGGCGGCAGGAGAGGTCTGCGCGCCATGTGGGACCCTCGCAGGTGGCCGGGGATCATTGAACCGGTGCTGCAGAGGCTGCGGGCAGCTTCTGCAACCCAGCGCTCAACAGCTGTGCCAACCGGGGAGGCCCCCAGGGAGGCCCCCGGGGAGGCCCGCAGGCTGCACTGTCTTTTCCTAGGCCCTGTGGTGATGGCGGAAGTGGCGTTAAGGGTCTCTGGCCCTCTCTACAGCCACACCTTGTGCTTTTGACAGGTCCCATCCATTCTTCATTATCATCTTCATCAAGGCACAGTGTTCACTGACACGTTAGAAAAGTACTGTTGTTTATAAAGAAGCTTGAGAAAAATCTTTGCTTAATTTATTGGCTTATAATTTGCTGAATTTTTCAAATTTTCAGCCCCGAAGTCCAACTCTCAGAGTCCATCACCCTTAAGACCCTAGAAACTAAGCCTCAGGGGCTCTCATACCTACATTCTTAGCCCTGTGGACTTGGTTTCTCTCTGGTTCAAGCCGAGCCACCTCTCCCACACAGGAGGCTCTCCTCAGCAGGACTGGTTAGGGGATGGACGGTGAATTTTCTTCTAAGTTCTTCCCTCAACTCTGGCAGGGTTGGTGGGGCTGGGACCCTGCTTCTTTGATGAGAAAATGGAGATGGGGGCCGAGATCCCAGAAGCCTCGTCCCTTCCCACCTGAGCCCAAAGCACAGCCCCTGCAATCTGCGAGCTGCCTGGTTCCTGCCACCTCCCGTTCTCTCTTCCCACGCACCACGTTGTATAAATATTTACACCCCCGGGCTGGCAGGAATCTTTCTTCAGCTGCTTCCCTGGTCTCTGGGAGAGTTTGTTCTCTCCGTGAACAGCTGCAGCAGATCTGGTTGCCTTTGGTCAGACAAGGGCAGGCCCTGGTTTGGGGGCCCATGGTCTCCCAGGGTGGAGGGTGCAGTTGGCAGGAGTAACTGAGTTCTAAAGTCACAGGGCAGTAGCCCAGATCCATCCTTTCTCTTCCACTCACTGCCAGGGTCAGAGCCCTGCTCTGGCTGTGAGGTGGGTCCTGCTCAGAGGCACAGCCCTCCGGGGAGGGGTCTGCCCCACTTTGGGCTGGGTTTTGCCAGAGAGGGTTAGAGGAGAATTTCAAACTTTATTTACTTGGGGAAACCTTTACAGTTTACAAGCCTGTGCTATAAGCCCTCAATCCTCCCTCCAATAGACCCCTCTAGTTTGGAGCAAGACTCCCTAGAGAATCTTCCTATCAGGCCTCTCCCCAGCTCTTGCCCCAGGGTTTCTGCCTCCCACAGCCCCTGTTCAGTCTTTCTACCTCGGGGCCAGGGAGTAGAGGACAGATGCTCCTTCCGTGTCCTCCTTGGTGACCCGTGAAGCAGTTTGCCAAAGAACCAAACTGGCATTTGTCAGGTTCCCATGGGCTGGGCACTGTGCGAGGTACTTCCCCATATTCTCTTGTAATGATTCAGGTCTTAAGTGCAGCAGATTTTTCAGCTTCCTTGTGCTGGCTCCTCTCCTGCCTTCACACACTGACCACACAGCAGCGGGCCCGGACACAGTGCTGTCTCTCTGGTCTTCTCAGGTTCTGTGGGGACCCAAGGTAGCTACTGAGCTCACCCGCCTGCAGTGGCTACAGTTTCCACCTGATGGGGCCCCCCTTCCTGTGCCTGGGTTTCCCCCACATCTATGGGAGGGAATTAACTTGTGCGCCACAAAGCATTCCCAATGCAGCACAGGTTTTGAAAAAGCAACATGGTGGTTTCATGGAATGCTTTTTCTACTTACGGGGCAGAGCTATGATAGGAGACTGTTCAGGTATCAGGCACTAAGAAGCATACTCGTTGGGTGCTTTGGGGAGGCTGGGGAAGAGGAAGGCCTGGGGACCTCCCAGCTGGCTCAGGGGTAAAGTCTCAGTGCTATCAAGCTGTCACCAGCCACTGCAGCATGAGTTCAATCGCTGGCCAGGGAGGTGACCTACATGGTGCAGCAGACCACTCCTGTCTTGCCTGCTGCTCCCCTCAGCAGTGTATTTCAATAGATCTGCCTATTGTGGTCCCCACTCTGTCTCTGGTCTATCCTCTCACCCCCTGTACCTCTGGCCCATACCCCAGTTCTTGTATGCATAAATAAATAAATCTTTAAAATAAAATTAAAAAAAAGAGGATGGCCTGGATAAAAAAGAGTGGATTTACTATCTAATACTCCCCTAAATTCAATAGTGGAGCCACTAGGGGTGAGGTATGGGGTTGAGTAGGAGTCTCTGATGTGGGGGGGGGCGGGCGGGACAAAGGCCCCCGTCTTTCTGCACCAACTCTTGCCCCAGCCAGAAAGCAAGCAAGCAGATTCAAATCCTGCTCATCCTTCCCTTCCTCTCTCTGAGCTCAAGACCCTTCTGAGAATGGCAGACAATCTGACATCAGAGGTGCCTGGCCATCTTAACACCATCTTAAGGTGAGGCTGGGGAGCAGTGGGTTGCAATGGGGGAGGGGTGGGGGTGGTGATGGGTAGGGAGAAAGGCAGAAACCACCACTCAGAAGTCCTACAGCTATGAGATGCTCCTGCTGCCTCCCCAACCCCAAAAGGTAAAACAAAACCCCAATAAATGCCTGACCCAGCAGTTATTAATCTTCCAGAGCCAGAACTGGAGTGCAAGCAGCCGCCCCCCTCTTCCCCCTTCAGTTTCTATAAGTGGCTGAAATAAATTTAGCGAAACAACCCCACCCGTCTGAGGGCCCAAGATTTCAGAGCAGTGGGACTCTTTACCCTGAAAACCCCTCTTTTTCAGGGCTGAGAGCTTTTTGTTCAAATTCCACTTGGGAATGGAATGCTCTCAATCTAAAATAATTATTTTGCTGCAGTCATCTATTCCTCATAGATGAAGGCTTTGACACAGCAGGGCTTGCTAAAAAAGCTGATTTATAGATGCTCTACAGTTGAGTATAGTCGACCCGCTGGGGCTAATGCCTAGCTGGATCCGCTGTGGGCATTTATTATAAGATTGCTCTTTGCAGTGTCTGTGCCCGTCCAGCCAAATCCCTTGGTGGTCTGCCATACAGGACAGTGGTCATGGCTGGCTAAGTTGCCAAAGGAGAGAATTATTTATCGAGGCCCTACTGTGTGCTAAGCCCTGTGTCAGGCCCTGGGGATTGGTGTCTGTCACAATGGGGCACACATCCTGGTGGGATAGGAGGTGTCAGAAAGTTAAATGACTGCAAAAACCAATGATTACTATCATATTTCATAGTGACAGTCTGAATGTTTTTCCCTAAGATTGGGATCAGGGTAAAGGTATCCACTCTCACCATGCCTGTTAACATCAGAACGGAAGTCTTTTCAGGGCAATGAGGGAAGAAAAAGAAATGTAATGCCTAAGATAAGAAAGGAAGAAATTAAACTATTTCTATTTGCAGATAATGTGATTGTCTATGTTAAAAAAAAACTAAACTCAAGGAATCTACCAAAAAATACCTTCTTAAAAGTGAATTTTGTGCCGTGATCACAGGATAAAAAAAATCCATACACAAAAATTAGCTCTAGTCCTAGACGCCAGTAATGAAAAGTTGGAAACTGAAATTAAGAAAAAAAAATAACAGTAGTTTCAAAAAAAAGCTTGCATATGTAATATCTGGTATAAAATTTAACAAACTATATATCTCTATGATAAAAAAACTATCGACCACTGATTAAAGAAATCAAAGACTTAAATAGTTACACTATGTTCAGGGACTAGAAGACACAGTGTAATAAACATGCCATTCCTCCTGAATTGATCTCTACATTTAATGCAGTTTCAAGAAAAATCCTGGTAGGACTTTTTCTTTTTTTGGTAGATATAGACAAGCTTATTATAAAATTTATAAGAAAATGCAAAGGAGCTAGAATAGCTAAAACAATTTTGAAAAATAAGGATAAGTTTGGAGGAATTATACTACCTGATTTGAAGACTTCCTATAAAGCTACAATAATCAAGACAGTGTGGTGCTAGTGAAGGAATATACAGATCAACAGATCAGAATAAAGAGACACGGAAATATGATCTGCTGAATTTTGAACAAGTGCAAAAGCAATTTTGTAAAAAAAAAAAAAAAAAAAAAAAAAAAGATAGTGTCTTAAAAAAAAAGATAGTGACTGGACTGGACATCCGTAAGCAAAAAGGGGAACCTTAACCTAAATCTCACATCTTATGTAAAATCGAACTCCACATGAATATCAGATCTAAATGTAAAACATAAAGTTATAAAACTTTAAGAAGAAAACATGGAAAACTTAGTGACCTAGGATTAAGCAGAGTTCTTAGATGTGGCACAATTCACAAAGGTAAAATCACTGAATTGCTGAATCACTGCATCAAAATTCAGAACTTCTGCTTTGTGAAAGATACTTTGTTCAGGTAATGAAAAGGCAAGGTGCAGACTGAAGAGAATATTTGCAAATCACATCTACAACGAAGGAGCTGTATCCAGAATAGATAAAGAACTCTCAAAACTTAATAGTAAGAAAACCAATTAAAAAATATGCAAGATTGGAATAGACACTTCACCAGAAGATATGCAGATGGCAAATAAACCATAAAAAGATGTTCAACATCATTAGCCATTAGTGAAAAGCAAACTAAAACCATGATGAAATAACTAATACACACGAGTAGGATGACTAAAATGAAAACTACTGACTGCTGAGGACATGGAGGAAGTAGAAATGCTCCTATATTGCTGGTGGAGATACGAGATGGTATTTTCACTTTGGAAAAGTTTGGCAGTTTTTTATAAACTTCACATACACTTAAACATATGACAAGTAAGAACTTATATTCATAAAACAATCTGGATACAAATGTTTATTGTAGCCATATTCATAATGGCCCAAACCTGGAAGCAATCCAACATTCTTCAACAGGTGGGTTGATAAACAAACAGTGGTGCCCCCCATAGTGCAACACTGCCCTTTAATAAAAAGGAACAGACTATGGATACATGCAACAACTTGGGTAAATCTCAAAGGCATTATTCTGTGTGAAATCATACATACACATGATTCCATTGACAGAATATTCTGGAAAAGAAAAGACCGCAGTATAGAGAACAGTTAGCAGTTGCCAGAATAAGGGATGGGGGAGGAAGACAAGGGGAATAGCATGTGGGAGTTTTGGGGGCTTGGTGGTACTGTTGTTTCCTGAATGTGGTGGTTGTTACATGAATCTAGTTACACGTTGAAGTTCATAGAACTGTATACCAAATAAAAGTCAATGTTACTGTACGTTAAGTAAAAAGAAGCCTACAGGAACAAATGTATACATAGAAACTGAAACAACTACTTTGAATGAAATGAACCTTCCATGAGGACAGAAGAGAAGGCAAATCCTTACACTGTGTGTGTGTGTGTGTGTGTGTGTGTGTGAGTGTGTGTGTGTAGGGGGACTGGACATCTAGAATGGTTTCCTGAGGAAGTGATGCTTGAGCTGGGTTCTGAAGAAAGATTTAGAATTTACTTGGGCCAAAGTAAGGGCAATTAAGACAAAAGAAATAGCATGTGTGAAGACCTTGGGGCTGGAGGAAGGAAGGTTCATTTTCAAGAGAAACTGACAAACGCAGGGTTGCCCTGAGGGGCCGGAGAGGAGGTATAGGGAAAAGGAGCGGGGAGCTTTAAGAGAAAGTCAGATTACCCTAGACTAAGGATTTGGGGTTTATTCTAAGAGCTTTAGGTGATTGTGAGATGCCATCAGATCTAGCTTTTGAAAAAGATCACTTGGGCTGCCATGGGAGGGAAGGTTTGACTGAGGGTGGGGTGGAGCCTAACTCCGGAGTCCTGGATTTGGAAAGAACCTCTAAAATAGGGTAGGTGTTCAGTCCTGGTGCTACTTGGGAGAGACGATTTTTGATTGTGGGGGCATGGTCCTGCATGTGCAGGTCGTTTAGCAGCATCCTGGCTTCTATTTTCTAGGCACCAGTAACACGGATCTTTGCCCTCTAATTGTGACTACCAAAAAACGTTTTCCAGATATTGCTAAACGTTCACTGGGGGGCAAATTCACCATCTCCTGTGTGTGTGTGTGTGTGTGTGTGTGTGTGTGTGTGTGTGTAAAGCACTGTTTAAATAAAACAACCAAATTCTCATGGACTATGGGGCTGGACCACACCCTCACTGCAGCAGAACCTGGGGTGCGGTGAGGAGGAGCATTTGTATAGTTTTAGAAGCTTCCCAGGTTATTCTGCTGAGTGACATGAGCACTGCTGTTCTAGTCCAGCCCTGTTCATCTACAGATCTGAACACGGAAGTGCAGAAAAGAGAATGACCGGCTGGATTAGAAGCAGAGTAGCTCTACAAGCCAAGATTCCTGACTCAGGCCAGAACTCATTCCATTAGAATATGTCACCACCTCTCCAAGCGGCACAGCGCCCTCCCTGGGAAGAGAAGCCCAGCCTCCCTGAGTTACTAACTCAGAATGTTTCCTCCTGCTGCTAGATTTAGGGTGACCAAAGTATCCTAATGGGTTCAGCAAAAAGTGACAAAATTTCATAGGTAAACTACTCAGAACAGAATCCTGAGGCCCAGGTAATAGGGAAGTTGTTGCCCTCAAGGGGTTTATATTCCAGTGGCAGAAAAACACATCATTTCCATAAAATGCAGCTAGAATGCGGGAGAGCTACAGGCTGCAATGGCACCACTGGGAGAGGCATTTTGCTGTTGGGGGAGCTGCCTGAAGCCCCAGCAGGAGGAACCTCTGGGGCAAACCCCCAGGAGGGGTATGCAGCAACCGCCAGCAACTGCTAGCAGTTTCGAGTGGCTGGAGGGCAAATGGATGGCTGAGCAAAGCACACTAGCTGGAAAGAGTTTGACCTCCCCACCATCCCAGAGGGTACGTGACCTTTTCCAAGTTGTGCAACTGGTGACCGATGAGCTGGTCACCAAGGAGTAGCTTCCTAATCAAAGTCTAGGTGACTCAAGACTCTTGGGCTATCCTGTGCCTCTGGGCAGTTCTAGGCAAGATAGGGGGAGGTGCAGCTGTGGGCCAGCCTGAGAACTGAATGGAACTGGGGGTCATTTCTGCAGGGAAAGCATTAAGACAATGAGGGTTTTGGATGTCCAAATCTGGCAGAGGGCCTGGCAACCAGAGCCACGCCAGCCCTGGGCTGGCTTTACAGTAGTCCTAGCAGGTAGTGGCTGCTCCCTGAGCTACACCCCAGGTCCCAGACACTGTGTACAGCTGCAAGATGGTAGACCCTCCACTGCCCTCTCTTTGAGGCCCCTGCCTGGTTTGGGGTTGGGGAGAATACTGGCAACCTACTGAGGCCCACCCTGTGCTACAGAGCTTAGAGAGAAGAAACTGGCTTTACTGTCAACAGGGCCCAGTGACCTAGTTTTCAGAAATACTTATGATGGCAATCAAGTATTTTTCAGTCAGGCAGCAGACTCCTGCCATCTCTTCCTTGCTCTTCCCCAAGCTCCTTACTAGGCCTTCTCCCTTTTCTAGGCCTTGGGCCTGCCTTGCCAGGCCTGGGGTGGGGGAAGATAGTGATGCAGATCAAGGTTTTGTTGACTATGCCACTGTGTGTAAGTCTATAATGAAAAACCCTTTTGCAAACTGAATTTGTTTCATGGGGTAATAAAGCCCCAAGACTGGCTTAATTTACAATAGCTTGGCAAATAAAGGGGTCCAGGTAGGCATGGAGCTGGGCACACTATGGCCAATCTTAGGCAGTGTTGTTATCCCAGTTTTAGAGATGAGGTTTTGGTCAGAGGCTTGAAGGCAGGGCCAAAAGATTTGGATCCAGAACAATTCAATTTCAAAGTCTTGTGCCACTGACCTCAAACCGTGGTTTTTGAGTCATTAGGAGGAAAATGACCAAAACATGAAGAATCCTGGTCCCACCCTGACGGATTCTGATTTAGTGCGTTCAAGCCAAGCAAGCTGCATCTCACCCAGGTAACTCCCCAGCTGCACTTGGCCTCACCTCCCTCTCTTCCTAACCCAGTGACTCTGCGGGGGTGGGGTGGGGTCCCCGGATCTCAGGTAGCAGAGGCTGGGGGTAGGGTGGGGGCCCAATCAGAAGAATTTGCGGGAGTTTCCAAATGACCTGAAAGCGGGGTGGTAGTGCAACATGGCAGCGTTCTGCGATGGCAGGTCCTCAGCTGCAATCGGGGCCGGCAGAGAGCTCTGGGGAGGGAGGGGTTGACTCGGAAGGCGCTGGTGACAAGGACGAGGCCCGGTCGTCCGCTGCGAGGGGGTGGGGTGGACCGCCCGGCGTCCCATAGTCTCACCTGCCGCGGGTGCGCCCAGGTCCAGACTGGCAGGTGAATATATTCGTCGCGCTCCCCTAATTCCGCGGCCTTTCACTTTACCCCTTTCATAAAACCTACAACCCCCACGCCGAGAGCACCTCGCCAGCCCCTCCTCGCGAGGTCACCGGCTCGCAGCGGGCGGGAGGGCCCGGCTCCGGGCCCGTGGCGAGGCCCTGGCGGTCGCCTCCCGCTCGGCGGCGGTGCAGGTGACCCGGGGCCTCTCCCCGGGCCGCGCGGGGCAGGAGCCAGAGGGCGCGCGGCGGAGCGCAGGAGGCGGGGAGGCCGCACACGCCTCCCGTCGGGCTGCCTGCCCGGGTCGGGGCTCCGCCGCGCTCCTGCGGTCACCCGGCACCTGCCGAGCCCGTCCGGGCGGGGGCGGGCGGCTCCAGCCCTCAGACCCCCCCACCCCCCTCGCTCCGCCCGGCTGGACGGGGCGTCCGGGCCGCCGCTGGGTCAGCGAAGGGTTAAGAAGGCTAGTCCCCTCCCCTCGGCTCCCTCGCTCTTGGAAAGTCCCCGAAATGACGTTTCAACCCGACAATTAAAAAAAGAGTTTAATTACAGAGACAGGCTCGGGAGCTGGAACAAACCCGGTCGGTCGGCGGGGCCGGTAAACAACTCCGGGGCGAGCGGGCCAGGCTGGCGGCCGCCCCGCGGAGCGCGCGCCCCCGGCCGCCGGGAGGGGCGGGGAGGGCCCGCAGGGAGTTGGAAAAGCCGAGGAAATTCGAGGAATCGGCGTTCTCTTTGAAAGAAAAAAAAAAATTTTTTTTTTTTTTAGCTAGCCCGGGGCGCGAGGCCGCGTGATGGTACTTGGGGCCAGTCCCGCAGCGGCTGAACAGCGCGAGCGGGTCGGCAGGGTCCGGGGCCCGGAGGCAGCCCCCACCCCCCGCTCCCGGTCCCCCTCCCCCAGCACCCCCAGCCCCCCCAGCCGGGCTTCGCGAACCCTCGGGGGTTAAAGACCAACGAGCCCTTTATTTTCGGGGGAGGGGGTGTGGATAAAAAACCGAAATAGCTTCACACAGGACGCAGACTAACCTTGTGGTTTAACGCGCACCCCACTCTGTCCTGAAATCTGGAACTCATTACTTCATCACCAAAAAACTGCACGAACCCACCCCCCACCCCACCCCACCCCACCCCACCCCACCCCACCCCCTTCTTGGAGCTGAGGAGAGAGCAAACAGCCCTTTAAGAAAGAAACTTACATTTGAATGATTTAAATTAAGGTGGATGGAAGTTATTTCCATTTCTGGCGCTTGCCAGATTTCAAGAAAAGCCGAAAAATGGGAGCAGGGGGAGGGAAGCAACAGGCGGTTGGACAGCAGAAGAAGAAAAAGCCAGGGACAGCGGCCAGATGTAAACTGGGGCTATCCATTTAAGTCAGAGGGTACATCTAAAAGCAAACCCGGCTGGGGATCACGTCGATGCGTGGCTGCAGCAAAAGTGGTGTGTTTCGCAAAGATGAAACTGTTCCTAAAACAGTTGTGATTTGGAAGGTTTCCCGGGGTCTGCTCGGAGTTGAGGAATAAATAAGAAATGCAATAAAAATGCGTGTATGTGTGTGTGTGCGCGCGCGCGCGCGGGGGTGTGAGTCGGGGGGGGGCGGGGGGCGGGTGGTGGTGAGAGCGCGGCTCGGCCCGCCCCATCTTTCCAAAGAAACGTGTTCATAATGGGGTGACCTAATTACATCGCAATGGAACCCGCTCTTAGCCACTCAGCGCACGGGGTTTCATAACAGACCCAGCGGCCTCGAGTGCTGGGAAGAAACGTGCGAGGGCCCAGGAGGCGGCCTGGCACGCGGGGAGACGGGAAAGAAACGCAACCCCCAGATTTCCGCCTGGGTCGTCACTGCAGCACCCCAGCGAAGGCGCAGGGGGCGAGCGGAGTACAAGTTAACCATTTCTTATCTGTGTGGGTGGCAGGATAGCCTATCCTAATAGTAAACAAATATATTTTATAGTCTTTGAAAGAGTAAGAATTGGGGGGGTCTTTCGGTTTCGAGGCGTCCACGCTTCCCCTCCCCCCGTCCCGCCAAAACAGCGCAGCGTGACAAGCCATATGTTCCGTTCCCTTGGGGGCGGGGGAGAAGCAACAATAAGTTGAAAGTGTCGCCTCCCCCAGTTTTTTTTTTGGCTTCATTCTTACCAAAGTAACTTTTCATTGTTCAAGCGTCTCGGCGGGTGGGGTGGGGTGGGAAGTGGAGGCGCGGCCCGCGGTCCAGCGCGCGCGTGGAAAGTGGTGCATTGCTGGGTGGGTTTATGGGGTGGGGGTGGCCTGGAAGGGACACTCGCGAGGATTCGGATTTTCTTTAAAAAAAGTTTAAAGAGTGGGTTCGTGAAGAAATGTCATTCCCAGGCTTTTTGAAACTATCCGCCCAGGGGGTGGTCTTTCTCGCTCTCCACCCCCACCCCGACCCTGGCCCCCACTCCAAGTGGCGGCTGCAAAGCGAGCGCGGGTGGAGACGCGTGGGGCGCGCTAAATTCTCTTCCAGGCCAGGTTCCCCTGCAGGAAAAAGTCTCCCTCGTTCCACATCCCCCACCCCACCTCCCGCGGGAAAAACTTAAAAACCCTGGACTTGCACACTTGGTGCGTCCCACGTGTCCAGCCTCCTGGCCCTGCCGGTTTGCGGAGAGCAGTGGGGTGCGAAAGAAAAGTCGGGCAAAGAGTACATGGTACGGGAACCTGGAGCTGTTGGAAGGGAGATCTGCTCAAGATGGAAACCGCAGCCAGGGCGCAGCGCACTGGCCTCTGCTCCCGCTTGCGAAAAGAGAAAGTGGAGCCCGCCTTCCTGCCCGACAAAAAAAACAACAACACAACAACAAGCACCCCGAAGAGGGTGGAATGAATGACGTCACAGAGCCGCGCTCCGAGGCTGACAAAGGGGGGGGCGCGCCCCTCCCCCTCTGCGCCCCGCGCGGCCCCGGAGAGGGGCGCCTCCAGCGCTGGGTGGCGAGGCGAGCGGGGTCGAAACTTTTCCTCTTTAAGAAAAAAAAGTTGTGCACGGCTCGGAGTGGGGTTTTTTTTTTTTTCTTCGCCTTCTTTCCTCGTCTCACCCCCCTCTTCTTCCTTTTGAAAGTTTTTTTTTTTTTTTCCCCCGAGTTTGACCGCATGGCTGATTCAACTTCAGTGTCAATCAACTTTTTTTCCTCCTCTTCCACATTTAAATAAGTTTGAAGCTCCTCCTCTTCCCCCCCGGCCCACAGAATCTGAAACTATAAATTGGGCTTCGCGCGCCGCAGCCCGGGAGAGTCAGAAAGGCAAGGGGCGGCGGGAGCAGGCGTGTGGGACTCCAGACCGGAGAGCCGGAGGCTGCGCCTTCCCCGCACCGGGACCTTCGCGACGCACCAAATTCTAGTCCCTGCCCCGTGCGAGCGCCCACGATGACCACCACCATCTTCGACTTGAGCGAAGTTTTATGCAAGGTAAAGTGGACGGAACGTGTACGTCTTCCAAGTCTTTTTCTGATCCCTTTTGCTTTCAAAAAGAACTCCAAAAGTTTCAAGTTTTGGAAAGTAGGGCCAAGGAAGCAGTGTGATCAGATGGTTCTTTTTTCCCGGTCCATTTCCCCTCCAGTTTGGAGGAATTTGGCCCTCTGCTCTCCACCCTTTGAGTTTCGAAAGTTCTTGGTGGAGGCTACAGGGGAATCTGGAGACCGGAGTTTTGGGGGGCGAAGTTTGCGTGGTAGACTGCTCTTGGGGACACGGGGCACAGGCTGGGATTGGGGCACCTTTTCGGCGATTCTTTCGTCCCTAACGTGGGGCTTGAGTCCAGTTTTGCTGGCCTGCTCGGTTTCCACCCGTGTGCGCCCAGAGCCTGCAGCCGCATTGCCGGCCTGTGGGGCTGGGAGGGGGCTCCCTCGGAGAAGTGAGGCTTGGGAGGACGTTTTGCGGGGATGTTTCCCCCCTTTGTTTTGGGGCGGGACTGGGAATCTGCGAAGAGGAAAAAGGGGCCGAGAGTTCTGATTCAAAAGGATGTTGCAAAACGAGCTTGTAGTGGGGCTTCTGTTCCCCCCATCATGGTTGGGTGTCCTCCGGGGATAGGCCATGGAGCTGCAAATTTGGGGGTTGAGGGTTGGCTTGGCCCACTTGCCTGTTTTCTGAAGGATCTGGGTTCATTGGTATAGAGAGGTTAGGGATGGGACACCAGGATAATATGCAGGCCTGAGCTCTAGGGTCGTAGCAAATAAGGATTTAATGGGGGCTTCCATATTCAGGCGGAGCTGCTTGCCAGCCGGCTGTGAAAGAATGCTAGTTTGAAACCCGGATGGTAACAGGGATACCGTTTAAGTGTAGGAAGCAAAAGCCTAGGGATTTTATTAAGGTTTTTTCATTCCCCTCGCCCCAATTTGAAAGAGGGAAGCTGCTGGGCCACTTATAATTGCTAAAGTGTTTTGCCTTCTTTTAAACACGTTGGGTCATGTTGCTCTCTTTCCCAGCTTGCTTCTCCAGTCGGCTCAGCTGCCAGGGCCTCAGGGCTGCAGGGTTGGGGTGCAGAGACGCGCTGGAATTGAAGAGCAACATCAAAAAAAGTTTGAATTTCAGCTTCATTTCCTGGCTCTGCTTCCCCACACTGCAGTTGCCCTGGCGGCTGGCTGAGCCCTCCTACTGCAGGCCCTTTTCCCTTCTCCAGGCTCCGGCTTTGATCTAGTGCTTTTCTTTCCCTTGCCCCTTCCCCCACAGTACTTTTTAAATGAACCTCATTGTTGGAAACCGGCTCTCAACTTGGTTCCTGTAATCCGCTCCGTGGGGTGGTTGCTGTTACAGATTCCTGGTCCTTCACAACTGATCCTAAGGGACCAACTTTAGAATTTGCACAATGACACCCACGCGGGCAGAGAGGCCAGCTTCCAGGTCCCCTGTTAGCACCTTTTCCAAATCCTGGGTACAGCTTGGGCAGGTGACTAGGTGACTAGGGTCCCCTCAGAACAGAAATCTGCCTGTGGTGGCCCTGTCCTCCCTCTTCAAATTCAAATCCACTGTTGACCGGGAGCTGTGAGTGGTGGTGGTGGGGGTGGTGGGGGGGTAGTTTTTTCCTTCCCACCTGTGGTTTGATGTTAAAGATTAAACACTCAGCTCTGCTCTTGCAACTAGGAGGCTAATTGTAAAGACATCTTTCCCGTGGAGAGGGAGGGGTTGGGCAGGGAATGGTTGGGGTGATCGCTGAAGGCACCCCGTTCTGTGGAAGTATGGGGTGATTAGTTTTATTTTCAGGCATTACCTCTCCCCAGCCGTAGCTGAGGGGTTTCTCCTGATGCTCCCTCACCCTCTCTCCCCAGCAAGTTAAAGCAGGGGCATTCTGGAAACCTGTTGCCAGAGGAAGAGACACTTCTGAAAGGAGGAAGTTGAGAGGCTGGGGGCCAGGTTTGGGGGGTGGGGGAGGGAGAAAGGGGGGCGCGCACAAGGGTGGTGGTGGTAATTAAGCAGGGACTTATTGAAAGGGGATGTGACTCTTTGTTGCTCATGGTCTCCTGAGGTTTACTTCATTTTGTTAGGCGCAGGGGGGGAATCTAGAGAAATGATTTGTAGGAGATACTTTGAGCCAACTCATTTATTTGGGAGGTAAAGAAGTTGTGTTTTACGGCTAAAAATGCTAGCTCTGGGCACAGGATCTGGGGGTGCATTCCGGGCGTTGGCCTGGAGTTAGGGTGCATGCATGAAACACTTTCTCAGGTAGGCCGGGATCTTGTAGCTTCTTAAGCATGGGCTTTGGAGGCTGGTGGGGGAGGGAGGGACAGGGGCAGAGGTGGAGATGGTTCCTTTGAGAGAGATGGGGCATTTCTGATTGTGGAGAGGCTGCCGTTAGCGGGCCTTCTTGGACCTGGTGAATGGCCCTTGTCACTCACCAACCTTTCTCTTCTCTCCCTTCAGGGTAACATGCTCAACTACAGTGCTCCCAGTGCAGGGGGCTGCCTGTTGGACAGGAAGGCGGTGGGCACCCCTACTGGTGGGGGCTTCCCCCGGAGGCACTCAGTCACCCTGCCCAGCTCCAAGTTCCACCAGAACCAGCTCCTCAGCAGCCTCAAGGGTGAGCCGGCCCCACCTTTGAGCTCTCGGGACAGCCGCTTCCGAGATCGCTCATTCTCAGAAGGGGGCGACCGGCTGCTGCCCACCCAGAAGCAGCCAGGGAGTGGCCAGGTCAACTCCAGCCGCTATAAGACGGAGCTGTGTCGCCCCTTCGAGGAGAACGGTGCCTGTAAGTACGGAGACAAGTGCCAGTTCGCACACGGCATCAACGAGCTCCGAAGCTTGACCCGCCACCCCAAGTACAAGACGGAGCTGTGCCGCACCTTCCACACCATCGGCTTTTGCCCATACGGGCCCCGCTGCCACTTCATCCACAACGCCGAGGAGCGCCGCGCCCTGGCCGGGGCCCGGGACTTCTCCGCTGACCGTCCCCGCCTCCAGCATAGCTTTAGCTTTGCTGGGTTTCCCAGTGCCGCTGCCACTGCCGCTGCCACAGGGCTGCTGGACAGCCCCACATCCATCACCCCACCCCCCATCCTGAGTGCTGATGACCTTTTGGGCTCACCCACCCTGCCCGATGGCACCAATAACCCCTTTGCCTTCTCCAGCCAGGAGCTGGCGAGCCTCTTTGCCCCTAGCATGGGGTTGCCCGGTGGTGGCTCCCCAACTACCTTCCTCTTCAGGCCCATGTCCGAGTCCCCTCACATGTTTGACTCTCCCCCCAGCCCTCAGGATTCTCTCTCGGACCAGGAGGGCTACCTGAGCAGCTCGAGCAGCAGCCACAGTGGCTCAGACTCCCCCACTTTGGACAACTCAAGACGCCTGCCCATTTTCAGCAGACTTTCCATCTCAGATGACTAAACCAGGGTAGGGAGGGACCCCCTGCCTGCCGCCTCCCACCCCCACCCACATCTCTTACCCTTGCCTCCCTCCCCATCCAACCCTTCATTAACAAGGTTAAGCTCAACCCCTTTTTCCCAGAACCTTGGAATGCCCCTCCCTCTCCCCCTTTTTATACCCCTCCCCCCCAAACATAAGGACAAGTCAATTTGTCAGTAGCTTCCTCTGGCTTGAAACCCCCTCCCCTCGATTTTATAACCCACTTACCATGCGGATCAGACAAGTCCCATATTTGTCAGTAGATGCCTTTTTTTCTCCTCCCGGCTTAAGCCTTAAGTGCCAAATCCCAAAAGAAAAAGCAGTAACAGTTTACAGAAGCAACTTTAGTGCCTTGTAATCTAACTTTGTCACTGTGACTACATTACCTCTTCAGCGCCAGAGGGCACCCGTGGGCCTCCTGGAGCCTCTGCCCATGGGGGGGAGGGTGGGAGGGAGACCCAGAACCAGCAGCTCCCTCCACTGGCGACACAAATGCACCTTCCCTAACACACCTTCTCCTCTCCTCTCTTCCCAGAACCCCCCAGCCCCCCACCCCCCCCTTGGGAGAGTTGTTGCCAGACTTGGGTTTTTGGGGAAACCTATCTTGACATTCAAAACCTTTTCCTTCGCGGCCCGAACCTCTTTGACTAGTCTTGCTGGGTTCAGTAGGTCTACAGGAAGGAAAGCTGAAAAAGTGGATGAAGATTGTGACATAAGTGGGACTGTGTGATTTTAATTTTTTCTTTCTTTTTTTTTTTTTTAAGTGGGGAGGAAGGGGAAGCTAGATGGACTATGAGAGACTTGATTTTGGTGCTAAAGTTCCCCAGTTCATATGTGACATCTACAAAAAAAAATAACAAAAAATGAGAGAAAAGCTAAAAAAAACCATGTGAGGGCGGAGCAGTTAATGGTATCCATTCCACATACAATATCTGTAAAAGGATTTCCCGTAGAAGTAGTTTTAATGGTTTTGCTCTAGAATACCGTAGGTCTATCCTTAGAGCACTCACGCCATGCTTTTTTCCCTGGGTTTTAAACTTCATATAACTTTCAGAAATTGGAGAGCAAAAAGTTTGCTTGTCACTGCACATCAATATAAAAAAGCTTATTTAACTTATCAAAACGTATTTATTGCCAAACTATGCTTTTTTTTTGTTAATTTTGTTCATATTTATCGGGATGACAAATCCATAGAATATATTCTTTTATGTTAAATTATGATCTTCATATTAATCTTAAAATTTTGTGACGTCTTTCCTTTTTTTCCACAGTTTTAATATATTATTCTTCAACGACATTTTTTGTAACTTTACACTTTTTTTGGTTATTTTATTTTAAAAAAATGAAAAATTAATTTAAAAAAATGCAAAAAACTGTTGGATTATTTATTTTAGAAATTTCCCCCCTTTGTGTTGGACTGCAAATTGAGTTTCTTCCTCTTTAGGCCTTTCACAACTAGGACTGAGAATGTATGTAAAAGTTCTGTGACAGTACAGAAGGAAAACAACTTTTCATGTATAGCTTCTAAAAAGGGAAAAAAAAAATAAACCCTTTGACTTCCATGTGCCCATTTCAAGACATTCCGATTGCAGATTTGAGGTTCCGGATTCCAGGTGTGGAGTTTTCCAATATTAATGCAAACAGAACTGGCGCGCACACATACACACACACACAGACACACACAGACACACACATACATTAAGATGAATGTAATTATTATTCCTCTTGCTGGTCACTACCGTCGCTTTCTATTTTTCTTTGTGTGAATTTATTTAAAAGAACTTTTTGTAACGACTATTTGCAGTTTAAAAATCAATAAACCCCGTTTTTTCAAGAAACAGTGATGGTGAAGCTGGTTCTACTTTGTAGGTTTGCCCCTCGGGTGTGACGCAGGCTGGGAGGAGGAGGGTGTTGGCTGCTTCCTTCTCATCAAGCCCCCTTAGCCCTTTGGTTCTTGCTGCTTGTTGACTGAGCTCTGAGGGGACGGTGCGTAGGAACTGTACTTCTGTATTTTCTGCCCCGTGTTGGTTGTTGATAAGGGGCCAGCCTTGCCCACCGTGTGGCCTTGGAGGTTCTTGGGGAATTAGAAGCATAGGGACTTCCCAATTTTCCCTTGCCTGGCCTTTGGGTGGTATTTGAGTGAAGGAGTGGCCTAGCCCCTGGTGTTCTGGTGAGCTTTAAGTTGGAGTGAGTTTTTATTTAGGAGCTTCCAGACTTGTTTTTTCTCATAGGAAATTTGCCCCGAAGTCCTAGCCCTTCCATGCTTACCCACCTAGTGTGGGCATGATGAAGCATTACAGGCTTTGAGAGGGCCCTCCAGGTGGTGAGGGGAGGCTCAGTCACAGCCCTGGGGATGGCAAGAGGAGAATCACCTGGTGCCCACCTGTGTTTCTATGAGGGGTGGGGGTGGGCGCTTATTTAAATGGCCAGGGTTATGCAGGGAGTGGGCAGTAGTTCCTACAACCTTAGTCTTTGTCACACCCCTGATTCCATGCAGAGGAGGTGGTTTGACATCTTGGGAAGTGTGTGTGGGGTTCCGTTGTCTCAAAGTACCCCAATCAAAGCCACAAGCCAACTTGGAGGGGCATTTCACCGGCTAGAAAGGATGGATTCTGAGATCCCTGAGTGGTTCTTGGGAGAATTTCTTTGTTGGGAACCAGGAATGGGTATTGCTGAGACTTAACTTCGGTTCCTTGCCTTCAGGTTTGGGGCGGGGGGAAGCTGAATTTCTACCTTCATACTATGCAATTGCCACAAAAGTGAGCTTCTCTGTAAAGTGAGCTTTACAGCAGACACTGGCCAGGCTAGGGCTGTCCTTGAAGCTGGGGAAGCTATACCTTAGGTCTGACTTCTACCTGGTCTGCAGGCACCTGCCGGGGGCAGGGCTGTGAAACAGAATAGGGCACATTACTTCTTCCACTGCAGGGGCTGGTGGTGGAGGAAGGGAAAAAGCAGCGTTTCCTGTCACTGGCTCCTAGACTTGTCCCATGCGGAGGGCCTGACTGTATGTGTGTGTGTGTTTGGCAGGTGGCAGTGGTAGTGGCATGTGATCTCTGGCAGAAAGCAAAAAAGACATTTCATTGTTCACCTTGAGCTCATTCCCTGCAGGCATAGATGAGCATATGGCAAACATCTTTCTCATTCTCCAGCTCTTTGTGACTGGTTGGATTCAGAAGGCACATAGCATCCCCACCTGGCCTGTCCAGAATTTCCCCTTTGTGGTCAGTCCCTAAGTGTTAACAAAGACAGAGGCATTGACTCTGGGAGGTCCTGGAGGGTGCGTGGGGGTTGGCTATAAGACAAGGAGACGCTTCCCATGCGCTGGGGAAGTTCTGGCCACAGCCCACCTGAGAGTCTCCACGAGAGACTCACACAGACTGGGATTTAGCCCCAGGTCCCTGCAAACTCCTCAGAAGAGTCTGATCTTCTGCTATCTAGATCTTCAAGGTGCAGGAGACAAGTCCAAAAGCTACTTGGGAAAGTAAACAGCAGAATCCTTCCAGGCCTATTCTTTTTTCAGGCTATTAGAATCTGCAGGGGCCTCAGCAGCAGTCCTATGTTCCAGTCTGGCAGGGATCCCAGAGCTGGCAGAGGACCTCTACCTCTGAGCTGATCTTTGCAGGGGGAGGGTAAGAGACAGGGCAGAGCTGGAGGTAAGGCCTACACTAGGCAAGAGGAGCAGGAAAGATCAGGCCTGCCTTTGTCAGCAGATTTCCTGGGCTTGAGGTCTACTTCCCTACTTCCTGCTCCGGACCTTGGGACATCTCCAGTTTGGGGGTCTGCACAAGGTCTGCCCTGTTTGGCCAGGGCCTCCTGGCTATTGGTCTGGCAACCCAAGGTCTAGTCCTTGGCTAAAGATCTTTTGGAGCAACTCATAAAATGAGCTCTTTTGGTCACTGAGAAGTGACTTACCTTTCTAAGCCTGAAAGTCTCATTTTCAGAAGGAAGCTTGAGGATCTGCTGTACCTCAGTGGAACTTTGGTGAAAGGAGGGCTTTGAGAGAACAGGGGCCATGAGATGGGTTCTGTAGCTAGCTGGCTCATGAAAAGGTGGTTACCCAAGGGGCAGAGAGGTTCATGGTAGGGGAGGTTTCCATGGCACAGAGGAAAGGGTGTTGGAGCTGTTGGGCCTGGGTTCAAATCCCAACTCCCCTTAAACCAGCTGTGCCTTGGCTAACTGATTGAGACTTGGATTTTGCATCTTTATCTCAAGGGGTGACTGTGAGGATTAAGCGAACTGTTTGCAATGACAACCTTTCCTAAGTGCCTGCAGGTCTGAGAACTTTGGGTATATTAGCTCCTTAGGTGCTCGTGGAGTAAGTTCTAGACACTTCCCACTTTACATATGGAGAAAGCAGGGTGCGCAGAAGTTCACTGGATTGTCACACGGCTTGGAGCATCAGGATTTGAACGCAGGTGGGCCAGCTCCCTCAGTGCCTGTCAACACCGCATCACAGGCAGGTACACAGAAAATAGTTGGCACAGCCCCTGGCACAGGGTAACTGCAAGTATTCTGGTATTAATTCGAGTTTCCTTTAACTTTTTGTGGCGATTTTGCGGGGGTGCAGAGAGGTAGCCAGTTGGATGAGATGGCTCTGCACATACCCTTTCACCCAGCCTCTTGCTCGAATGTCCCGCGAGGCTCGGGCTTGGAGTGTTTGGAAAAGGGTGCCTGAGAGGAGGGGGCAGGCCACCCCTTGGACTTTCCCCCTCTCTGTCTGCTGTGGGGTGGCTTCTGTTAATGACTGACAGAGCGAAGAGTGCCTGAGGGCTGTCTGGGGAGTTGGCCCTGTGCCTTTCTTCCCCAGGGTCTCTCCCCACCTGCACGTAGCCAACCATTTAATCACGTCTGGCTGGACTAACTGGAAAGCTAACACTACCTGAGTTCAGAAGGGGAGGGGCGGGGAGAGCAGGCAGGTGCCTCCCCACCCCTCCTGCCTTGCACATGGCCCTCTGCAGGGTGGCCTCTGGTCTTCCGGGCAGGGATTCAAAGCGTTGGTGAGCAAGGCAAAACCTCAGCTTTTTCCGGAGGTCAGGTCAGCAAGGCGGGTTCCTGTGGAGGTGGGTAAAATTTGGGTTAGAGAGAAGACTTCTGGCCGGAAGTCCCGTGTTTCTCAAGAATCCCCAAAAGTTACATCTGAGTTACTGTTGTGCGAAACGTGTATCTGAGGGGAAACGTGTATCTGAGGGGAGCCAAGCAGGGTTTGCCCACATGTCAAGGCGGGGTTTCCTCCTCTTGTCCCCGAGAGTCAGCTGTCAGTCAGGGGATGAGGATGTCTCTCAGTGTTTAGGTTATTTGCAATTGTTTTGACATGTTGGTGAAACCAGGTCTCAAGGTACAGGGCTGGGAGTGACGAGTGTGCCTGTGCTATCAGCTTGGGGTAGAATGAAAATAAATATTGGCAATGGTCAAACCTGAGGTAATTTTCTCACCCCCTGGATCCAGTCAGGTAGCTGCCCCCTGACTCCTAGTTGTGACTCAGGGAGAAGGAACTCATGAGCACACGAGACAGAGTTCATTTCTGCCCTTCCCACTACTCCAGGCGGTGGAAGTCTCCACTGCCCAGGGCAAGGAATTGGTTTGGAACGAGAGGGACCTGGGTTCAAGTCCCTGTTCAATGTCACCTCAATATGTGACCTTGAACAGAAAACTTAGCAAGCAGCTAAGAGCCCCAGTGTCCAATATTTGCAAAATGGGATGATAGTGACACTTAATTCAGTGGATAAACAAACTGGTACAGTCACACATGGGAATATTATACAGCTGCATAAAAAAACAAGTGACTGATAGACATAACAGCATGAGTGACTTGCAAAGACATTAAGTTGAGTGAAAGAAGTCAGCCACAACAAGCACATATTGTATGAATCCAGTTACGTGAAATTCATAAGCGGGCAAAACTGATTGACATTGGTAGAGATTTAACTAGAAGATAAAATTTGTGCACATAAAATTCAGTGAGCTGCATGCTGAAATGTATGCACTCTGTTGTAGGAAAGTCACACCTAAAACAAAACAAAACAAAATACAACATATTACTTTAGACTCAAACAAGCCCACTAATAAGTAAAAGTAACCATCTGCCAGATGAGTTCTCTTGCAGATTCAAAGTAAATGTCCTGTAGCTATTTGATGCTGCCCCCACTTTGCGTGAGGTATAGGGAGGTCAAGTTTGGGACCCAGTGGGATTCTGAGGGGTCGAAAAGAGGAGAGCTTGTCTGTGAAGTCCAGCATCTAGGGCACACTGTTCCAGGAGTCACTGATATGGTCTGTTCAGTCCCAGCCCACCTCTCAGTAAGGCCGATGGTGCCTGTGAGGCTGCCAAGGGGCCTGGCTGACTTAGGTGGCCTTGGGGATGGCCTGCCTGGCCCATCCTGTCTTCACTGGCCTTCAGGATTAAGGATGCATTTCATTCCACTCTGTTTTGTTCCACACCGGCAGGTCTGGGTTCCAGCAGCGGGAAGAATGTTCTTGGACCCAACAGAGGGAGATGCCCAGCTCAACCCATGAATCTGGCCACCCAAGTCTCTGGAGGCAGGTTTTTGCAGCACTGGCCTCCTTTGTGCATTGTGTGAAGGCAGTAGCCTTGCTTTTTACTTTAGGAAGCGCCCAAGATGAGGGGTCGGGCAGAAGGGCGGAAGGAGATGCTCCTTTCTCAGGCCAAGTAAGTGAGAACTTCCTTACATTTGTACCCCGAACAATTCACTAGCTCCCTCTCATTGCAGCCCTGTCAGGCACCTGGATTTGTGACCTGCAAATCACCTGCTCTGTGACTTGCAAGCCGTGTGACCTTGGGCAAGTCCCTTACCCTCTCTGAGACTTGTTTTCCTCCTCTTGCATGGGTCCCTCTAGCGCTTCCTCTTCTAGCACCCACCTTGCCCACCTTAGAGAGATGTGGTAAAAATCACATGAGATGGAGAACAAAGAACTTTGGGAACAAAAGGCCCCTGGACAAAGGTGGTATTGAGGGTGTGGGAACAGCTCACAGCCTTTGGGGTGACAGCCCTTCCTGAAGAGCTGTTTTAGTGTCATAACCTAGTACGGTTTGCTGGCCCACCAACTGGATTTCCTGCCTCAAACTCACGCGTGGTGTGTATATTGTAGGCGATTTTTTACATTTTACATATTAAAAATAACACACTTCAGCATTGTGGAGCCTTACTAACGTATGCCAGGTGCTGGGCTCTGCACTCTGTCACATGTCTCATTTGAGAGTGTCTATGTGTCAGCACTACAGTCAGACCCATTTTACTGGTGAGGAAAGCCAGGCCCAGGGAGAAGTGGTTTTTCTTAGTCACATATACCTGACCGAGCCAGGAACCCAGGTCTGTCCGGCCCCAACACCTAAGCGATCAGCCCCCACACTTCACTTGGGAAGTCAGATGGCATTGGAGTCACCTAGCAGGTCTGCATTTCAATATTTGCTCTTCCTTGGGGGCCCAAAGTCTTGGTGGAGAATGCCAGGATGCAGTGTAATAACTATGGACAACACAGTTGTCCTGGTATGTTTCTGTTCAATTTGGTCATGTCCTCTGCCGTCTAAAGGGTCGGGGTGATAAGCAGAAGGTAGGCTTGATTTCTGTTTCTTTCACCAATGGGGGAACTGAGCACACTATGATGATGGCAACTGTCACCTGCTCACCATCAGGTGCCACAGCCGCATCGAAAACCAACTGCATCCCTGTCTTGAATGTGCTATTGCCTGCTAGTGGTGGAGGGAGAGCTGTTTTAACACTCAGAGGGGTGTCATCCTGATGAGTGATGGAGAAACCTGGGCAAATGCAAGAGGCTGCTAAGGGCTAAGGTGACTACTCTCTAATCAGCTACCAGCCTCAGTTGGGGGGCAGAGGGGAGGGTTTAGGGTGCTTTACTGATGGGCCCTCTGATGAAGGCCTGACTCCTTAGACCTCTTTCTTCCAGTTACTGACCATTTTACCACCCAGCCTAGACTCCCCAAGACATCATGGGTAGCCAGGCAGCTGCTTGGATCAGACATTTAGACTCTTGAAAACGGAAATACTTTCAGCTTCTGTATTGTCCCTGACCTCCACAGTTTTTGTTTCTGTTTGGAGCAGGAGCTGGGTCTCCCTGCCCAGTGGCGGACCCCTGTAACCCGACAGAGCAGGTCAAACCCAGATGGAGGGCCTGGCCCTAACAGCATGGAGTCAGACTCACAAGGCTTCTCAGGCAAAGGGGGTTAGGGAGCTGGGTTTTCTATTCTTAAAACTGCAGTGTTTAAGTGATTACCGGGCAGTTGCAAGTCCATGCCAATGTGCAAGCAAACTTGGGGTTGAACCTTAGTGCACTGTCCAAGCAGCCAAGCAGCCCAGCCTGGTTTGGGGGTGTGAGGAGACAAGTTCCACCCAGGCCATAATTTGCTGATGGACCTGGGCAGTCACTTTTTAAATTTATTTATTTGTTTGTTTATTTTAAGGTTTATTTATCTATGCATACAAAAGCTGTGGCACAGGCCAGAGATGCAGGGGGTGAGAGGATCCACCAGAGACAGAGTGGGGAACAGAACAGGCAGACTGACTGAAACACACTGCTGAGGGCAGCAGCAGGCGAGACAGGAGAAGTCTGCTGCGCCATGTGGGTTTCTCCCTGGGGCTGGGGATTGAACTCGTGTTGCAGAGGCTGCGGATTGCTTCATAGTGCGGTGCTTAACCCCTTGCACCACCAGGGAGGCCACCCCTCTTTTTTTAAAAAGATTTATTTATTTATACAAGAGCTGGGGTACAGGCCAGAGGGCAGGAGAATGAGAGGATTCACCCGAGACAGAGCAGTGAGCAGAACAGGCAGACAGACTGAAAGCACGGAGCAGCGGGCGAGACAAGAGAGGTGTGCTGAGCTATGTGGGTAGCTCCCTGGCCGGCCGAGAATCGAATCCACACTGCAGAGGCTGTGGACAGATTCGCAGCACTCTGCTCAACCCGCTGCACCACCAGGGAAGCCCCTGGGCAGTCACTTCTAACTTACATACTTCCATGCCCTGTCTATGCAATAAGAGGGTTGGGCCCGATGAGTTTTTAGTTCAAAGATTTCATGAATATCTTGGAAAGCAAGATGCACAGAGCCACATTGCTCTGCCATGTGAAATGATGGGGCAATGGAGCTAACAGTGTGGCTGCTGGAAAGGCCCACTGAAGTCCTAGCCAGAAGGAGTTGGTGTGCCCTGTTAATGATGTCAAGTGACTCATACGATGGGTCTGGGACTTTAGAACTTGACTGACTGAATCTCCTTTGAAGTGGTGCTTTGAATCACTTAGGAGCTGGAGATTGGATGAGAACATGTAAGTCAACTTCCTGGTATGTTGTATGTTCCCAAACATACCATTTTAAATCAAGGTACTGGAACATCTGTCTTATTTTGGGATTGTGCTTTGCATTTCAATGTGCTGCTTAATATTTCTAAGCTGATTCTTTTGTTTTAAGAACTGGGGTACAGGCCAGAGGTGTGTATGGGAGGGGGGTAAGAGGATTCACCAGAGACAGAGTAGGGAGCAGAACAGGCGGATCTACTGAAATACACTGCTGAGGGGAGCAGCGGGCATGTCAGGAGAGGTCTGCTGTGCCATGTGGGTCAGCTCCCTGGCCGGGGATCGAACTCATGCTGCAGTGGCTGCAGATTGCTTCGTAGTGCTGATGCTTAACCCCTTGAGCCACCAGGGAGGCCCCTAAGCTGAACTGATTTTTGAAGCACTGAGAGCATGAGTTACTGAAGTTTGAAGTCCCTGGAAGGTAGATTTCAATTCAGTTCAGGGAAAAACTTTTTAACAATCTGAACTAATGTTGCAGAGGCTGCGGATTGCTTCATAGTGCGGTGCTTAACCCCTTGCTTCACCAGGGAGGCCACCCCTCTTTTTTTAAAAAGATTTATTTATTTATACAAGAGCTGGGGTACAGGCCAGAGGGCAGGAGAATGAGAGGATTCACCAGAGACAGAGCAGTGAGCAGAACAGGCAGACAGACTGAAAGCAGAGGCTGCGGATTGCTTTGGAGGTGGTGAATTTTTTGGAGGTGGTGAATTTTTTGCCATCGACGGCAAAGTCAAACCCATCTAGGTGCTCACCCCTCCCCCTCCTCCCCAGTCAGGGATAATGCACAGTGATTCCCTGATACCCCTTCCAAAGCTGTTCCCCTCCACCTCACCCTGTTGCACCATACTTATCACTCTCTCTGGAAGTGTCGCATTCATTTTATTTTTTCACTTGTGAGTCATCATCTCATCAAACCTGAAGGTAAACCTGGCAAACGGGGGACCTGAGCCCTTTTTCACTGTTTCATCTCCAGGGTTTCATCTTCTGGCACTTAGCAGACATTCAAATACTGATTGGAGAAATTTTTGCTACTGGTATACAATTTAGCTTTCAATCCACGGGCCCATGGTCCTACAGGATTAGATCCTTTAAAACCCTTGGTGGTGCAGGGGTTAAAGTCTCAGTGCTATCAAGCTACCACCAGCCACTGTGTTCTGAGTTCAATCCCCAGCCAGGGAGCTGGCCCACATGGCACAGCAGACCTCTCCTGTCTCACCCGCTGCCCCCCTCAGCAGTATATTTCAGTCGATCCACCTGTTCTGCTCCCCGCTCTGTCTCTGGTGAATCCTCTCACCTCCTCACCTCTGACCTGCACCCCATTTCTTGTATGCATACATAAATGAAATAAAATCTTTAAAAAACCTTGGCTGGGATATGTGAAGGAGCCAGAAACTGTCCTGAGTTAATGAGAACTGGAGTAGGATGTGCATGGTCAGTCTCTTGTTGGTTGTGTGTCCTTGGATGAGTCACTCAACCTTTTGGGGAGTACGGGTTGCTTCCTCGGCAAAAAGGAGACAGTTAGATTCAGTTATCTCTACACTCTTCCCAGCTGGCTGTCTTGTGAGGTCGGTACTCTGTGTTCTCGCTCCTCTGCTCTCAAACTGTTTGCTCAGCTCTTTTATTGGGGCTTGTAGGTCTATTAAAACAGAAAAAAAAATTAAGCAGCCTTGGGAAGTGAAGAGTAAATACAAGTACTAATGAATTATTTTATTCTGCGTAACAATTATAAGGGCTACAGCTAGACCCTAAAGGGAATTGATGATTTAATTAAATAATCATCAGGTTCAATGTAATTGGTTCGACCCAGGCATAAATTCACAGTTGGGGAATTTGTTTTGCTAGTATGCTTTAGCCACCTAACAGTGCACTCAGTTGCAATATACTTGATATTCTTTGGTTTTTAAATAGAGTTTATAAATGAAGATGGTTTATATGTTCTTTTTTTCCCTCTGGCTTCTCTGGGAGATGGCTAGTAAGCTTTGATGATTCCATTTTATTGGTGATAGAATGAAAAATGCCACCCTGAGTGGTAACATTACAACCACACCGTTACATAATTATGCTTTCTCCCTGGTGTGCATTGATGTAGAAGGCACAGAGATGGCTAATTCTCTTTGCCGTTAGCTACAAATTTAGGACTGGCCCCTACATATTTTCTTTCTTCTTGTTCTGGTGTCCCGAAGTCTTACCAAATGCCATCCACAATGGCAATAAATTCAGAATAATTCTGGATGAATCAGTTAAGATGCAGACAGGTATTGGATGCCAATACGAATAAAAGGTGCTATATGGTTCAAAAGGACATAAAACGTGTTCCTCATTCATAAAGAGTTTACATTTTAGTTGGGGAGACAAGATATAAATTAATGAAGCCATCAATTAACAAGACTGGATTTTATGCTTTGATAGCATTATATACTGATAGAATAAAAGACCAGCTTAAGAGTGGATAATGAGAGGATAGTAGCATGTGATATTATGCTAATTGGGTGGTACATTTAGTGCCAACCAGTCAGAGGAGGGAGTGATTAGCTACAGCCAGTGGCTGTCTGGAGAGAGGCTTGTTTGCAGCTGCGCGCTGGCCTAACTCTGGGGTAGGGGCCCTGCTAATGATGCTCTGAACGTAAAGTCTCAAGGAAATGAGTGTGAATGGTGCCCACTGGCGCTTTGTACCACAGTGCCCTGTGTCAGGAAGGACGCAAAGACAAGCAAAAGATGAAGAAGTCTCAAGATCACTGCCTAAGGGTTTGAGTCAGCTCATGGACATTAAAATGTTTTGCACTCTACACAAAATTTCAAAATATTTTGAGCCAACACTTAAAAATCAAGAGATTTTGAAATAATAATCTAGTTTACTGGCATTTCTTGAAACACCAGGCTATCTGGCCATGTAAGACTATAGTTCCCCTTCAGCAGCTTTTGGATCTGTCATCTGTCCCTAAGAAATGTCTGTTTCTTTGAAGATGGGGCTAGTGCTCTCCAGTCGACCCCAGTCCCACCCCTGCTTATAAGTCCCCAAACCTTCTGAATCTTTTTTTTTTTCTAATGGTAGAGAAATATTTTTCTGTGCTCAAGAATAAAAAAAAAAAAAAAAAAAAAAAAAAGCCCAAGAGGACCTTGTGTTTAAAAAATAAAATCAACAGGAAAAAGGCAATTTTCTTCATAGAAGTGAAGGATGTGCAGCAGAGGATGGCCATGTGGAAGGAATTTAGCTCACAGGCTCACTCGTGTGCATTGCTGCAGGGCCTGTGCCTGAGGAGTCTGGGAAACAGCAGGTAATATAACAGGAGGCGCCGCCTTAAGAAAGATCCCAATAGTTGCCGTTTATTAAAGGCTTCTCTGTGTCAGTGTTGCCTCACTTCATCTTCCCCACAGCCCTGCACGGTAGGTCCTGCTATTATCCCTGCCTCACAGAGGCGGAAACGGACACCAAGAGGTTAACCCACAGGCTCAAGGTGACACAAGTACTTGAGGGTGGAGATAGGATTTGAATACATGTCTGCCTGACCTCAGAACCCATTTCTGCTTCCTCTGTGCTGTGAGGTTCTAAAACAGATGCCTCTTGCCTCTGGTCTGGGTGATAGAGACATGGTGTGAGAGTGTGTGTGTGTGTGTGTGTGTGTGTGTGTGTGTGTGTACATTGCTTGGCCCCTTGCAAGACTCAGTAAGTATCCCTAAAAGTAAGGGCCCTCTGGGGTTGGGTCTGTGTTTGTTGAACTTGTTCCTCTCAGTCCCACGTTCTCCTGGGGCCTTTTGCCTGACCTGGGCAGCATGAGAAAGACAGACAGAGACAGCCCAGCCCGCGCCACGCCTTTCTGTTCTGAGTCTGGTTCGTCTTCTTTTCCAAGGCGCTCTTCCTCCACCCACCTTCACCCTGACAGGAGACAGTTGGTGGATTGGAACGAGAGGAAAAAGCAACTGTTGACCAAGCCAGATGGTGGAGGAAGTAATCCTTCAAGCCCTGAAGCGCAGGAGGGGCTGTTCTGGGATGTCTGTGCTCGGGGCAGTGAGAGTGGGACGGGCTAGTGTCTGCATCTGACTCCCTGACCGCAGTGGGGGAGCAGTAGAACATGGAGGTGAGAGCCAGTGACAGCAGTGGTTGTGTGTGAAAAGCCCCATCTCAGCACCCACAGGTCTTAGTTGCTGAGAAGCAAACCCCAACATAAGGATTTGAGTATAAGCAGTTGATTTGAGAGGGGATGCCAGGAAGCAGCAACAGGAGAGTGGGGGAAGTGAGTTAGGGGAGGGGAGGAAGCTGGCAGAGGGGGTGTAATCACTGGGGGGAGCTGGACCTTGGTCCTGTTGGGATAACCTGAGGTGCATTTAAGGACACAGGGCTCAAACACAGCATATCCAAGGGGCGAGGGCGCTGGGGATATATATACCAATGTGTCAATCATGGGTTGAGGCCCACTTGGCTCTTCTGGCTTGCTGTGAGATTAGGCAAGGGGGCACCAGCTGCCAGAGAGTTTCTAGGCAGAGATACAACTGGCCACTGGCAGTCGAACAGGCATGCGTGGGCATGGCAAGGGTAGATGGACACGGGTGGGGACCAGCTGCAGCTGCAGGCCAAGCATCATGTCCGGAGCCCAGGGTGCTCTGCAGAGGTGCATGCCTATCCCATGTCAACTAGTATTTGCTACATATCAGACCTCCTCCAGACTTAGCGATTTAAATTAATAACTATTTGATTTGCTCACAGTCTGATGGATAGGCAATTTGGGCTGGTGTAGCTGGGCAGCCTGGTCTTAGCTGGGCTCACTTGTACACTGCAGCCAGCTGACAGGTGACTGGGGGCTGGCTGGTCGGTCACCCTGTAGTGGGCCAGGCGGAGCTCATTCTCATGGATGGGCATAGGCAGGCAGGGACCCTGGAGGCCTAGTCTTGGCCTTGGGACAGCACACTTGCTTCACATTCTATTGGCTGAAGCAGGTCACCAGGCCTGCCTGGATTCAAGGGGTGGGCAAGAGAATTTACCTCTTCTTGGGAGATGCTGCAAGGTCCTATTTATGAGAGTAGGTACAGGAAGAGGAACATTTGCAGACAGTTTTACACCTAATCTACCACATATCCCATGTGATCTGGGGAATAGCCAAAACCAGTGTTCTACTCTTTTAAACACAGTGGAGTCAGAAGCTGTTTGGTCAAGTATGGAAACATCTCTGTCCTCCATTATCTCCTCCACTGATATTCTCCTTTTAATACTGTCATTTCCTTGGTCATCTGTAAGAAAGCAATTATTTCTAAGGGATAACACATTAAGTCCTCCTCTTGCAAAGGCAGTGATTGTGTGTGGGAGGGGAGAGCAGGAAAAAGCTGAATGTCAGCAAGAGAAAGGAGATGCATGTTTGCTTATCTTTTTTATTAGTGTCGGAACTTCTACACATGTTCAGAGAATCCCTACCTTGCTAGTCCTGATTGGTGCCATCACTTGTAGGAAATGAAAATGCCATGTATTCCCTTCCCTGGCCTCCCTTTGCAGCCAGGGCGTGAGCATCTCTCCGGGGCTCTGCCACTCAGACACGTCTGCCCCCAGACTCAGAACAGACGCTCGTGAAACAAGGAAGTGGGCAGCACAGGAAACCCTGTGGAGCTGGCCGTGGGCAGTGGTGGCTGTGGGCTGGAGGCTGGGTGCATTGTTGGGGAGGGTGTCCAGGTGGCCCCAGCCACGGTGCCTGGTGCCCAGTGCACACTGCTATGGTCTTCTTGTTAGACAAGTTGCGTGGTGCGTTTTAGGGAAATTGCCAGCTTGGCTCGCTAGTTCTCCCAGATACTATATGAAGTGTAAGGTATCCTTTCAGTGAGCTTCTATTTTGCTTGAGCCAGGCAAAGCTATAGCCAACATTACTAATGTTGCTTGTAGATAAGAATCTTAACGTGTGTGGTGGGGGTGGAGAAGAGAGGGTACAGAGAGAGGGGGAGGTTGACAGAAAGGAGCAGCATCACTATTTTGCCTGATGTGGCAACATTGGAAATTGTAAAGAAAACTGGAAACTCTTTCTGAAAGTATGTGGTCATTTAAAACTAGAATTTTGAAAAAGGCTTGACCCTTGAACAAGCTGGGTGCAGCACGGGGGCATAAATGCCAGAGAGGGGCTCATAGGGATACACTGGAAGGTTGTGTGTGTCCTGCCTGGAATCTCAGGACAGACATCAAGGTCAGTTATTGATCCCAGAGTAACAAAGGTTGAAAGGATCAAGCACAGAATTGGTGACTTTTTTCTAAAGAGCATCCAGGCTTGGGTGGAGATGTGTAACAGTGAGGTTGAGTCAAGGACACACCATTTTTTTAAAGCCATGTGCTTGCTTATCTAATAAGCAATATTTCCCCCTTGATAGAAAATATTGTTATAAAAAGAACACGGGCAAGTGTATCACAGTGGATGTTACAGTTTCCTTGGTTAATAAACGCTTAATGAAAGGGCTTTTAAAAAAGGGAATTTGGCAGTTACTTCCAAATGTAGTTGATGTCACCAGTGGCTCCCTTCATAAAACGGAAGAGAAAGACACTTCACCAAAAAATCCTATCAAAGAGTTTTGAAACAGTGTATAGTGTGGCCTTGCTGTTTACCTTGGAGTGATAGTTCTGGCTAAGACACAGTGGGGGGCATGTGCCCCCAGGGTGCTGTGTTTTGAGGCTGCCTGGAATCATACCTCCTCCACCTCTCCACCCACCACCTACCCACCCACGGTGGCGCAACTCGTGTTCAGCGCCTCCTGCGGGGCTGTGCTCTCCCCTAGTAACCGCACTGTGGTGTAGAACCCCTCTGCATTCCCACAGCGCCGTCATGCTCAGAGGAGAGTAAGGAGAGCACCCCCAGCGCCAGAGCCTGAGCAGGCAGAAAGGAGAGAGACTCCCAGACCAATCCACCTTCAAAGAGAGGAGATCTTCTCAAACTCGGGAGCTAGACTTCTAGTTAGAGAGAGCTGTGAGCCTTGGGTTCACATCCTTGTTCCCTGGTGGTGTGGGTATGAGAAGACTTGGAATCTGCAGCAACTGTAGTGGAAGCCCCTTCTCCTGACCCAGGAAGAAGAAACATTCTTGCAGCATCTTTCTGTGGGGTCAGTTGGGTGTGAACTACGCATGCAGAATTCAAACGTTCATGGGGCAGGCTTGACCTCTGTGAGTGTCTTTTACCTACAGTGTTCACCATGTGCTTTGGAAGCCAAAGAGACCTTCCTGACTCCTGGTGCCATTGACTAGAGATTTTCAAAGACTTGAGATCTCGAGTTCTCAAGTCTTTGGACTTAGATTGCACTGGAACTTAAACCACTGGTTCTCAGGCCTTCTCATTTGCACCAGAATGACACCACTGGCTTTTCTGGGCCGCCAGCTGCAGATGTGGGACTTTCACAGCCTTTATTATCTTGTGAACCAATCTCTCATCATAAATACTGTTTGTTCTATATATCTCTGTATATCATGGTGGCCCTGTTTTTCTAGAGCACCCTGACCAACCCAATTTCAGTCCCCTTCTCTGTAGCTTCAACGAGTGAAATCTCTCTGCCTCCAGTCCATGGAGCCCTCTCATTTCCCCAGCAGAATTTGAGCAGTGTCTCTGCACCCTCTCCACCCTGCACCCGCAACCACCTTTGGGTGGTTGGTGCAAAGTGCAATGTTAAGGAGCTTGGGAAACCACAGATCAACCAGTCTAATTCACTGGTGTCAATTTTATTGGAAGGGCTCTGGGGGAAGAATAGTACTACAACATATATCTACCCTCTATGTAGTAGAAAGTATATTTTGAAGACAACTTTTTTTATCCTTAGAATCAATGCAAGAAATTCATGCTTGTAGCAGGTATTTTTGGGGGACAGCCCTGGATCTGGTAGCAATGGCTCAGCCTCCTCATAGAAAGTGGAGGTTAGGGCCTCCCCGGTGGCACAGTGGTTGAGCACTGGGTTGCGAAGCTGCCCGCAGCCTCTGCAGCACTGGTTCGATCCCCGGCTGCTCCCCGGCCACCGGAGGAGGGTCCTACATGGCGCGCAGACCCCTCCTGCTGCCCGCTGCTCCCCCCAGCAGTGTACCTCGGTCCTCCTGCCTGCTCTGCTCCCCACTTTGGCTCTGGTGAATTCTCTCACCCTCCTGCACTTCTGACTGTACCCAGTGCTTGTATAAATAAATAAATAAATCTTAAAAAAAAAAGATAAAAAAAAAGAAAGTGGGGGTTAGATGCTGAAATACAACATTCATTATCTGAAAGGCTCATTGGGTATCTACCATATACCTCAGGACAATGCACTGCACTTCTGCTTGTCTCATGTATTTTTAGATAACTTTTCTTATTTTTACGTCTTGTCCCCTTATTAAGTGAGATCCTTGTTGGAACTCTTCAAGTATTAATAACCAGTTCCTACTATTGTCAGGCAAAGCGGTGACCAGTGAGGCAAGTGAGGCATCTAGCATACAAAATTTGAGGAGCACAGGGCCTCCCTGGTGGCGCAAGGGGTTAAGATGCAACCTATGAAGCTGTTTGCAGCCACTGCAGCACGAGTTCAATCCCCAGCCAGGGAGCAACACATATTGTGCAGCAGACCTCTCCTGACTCGCCCGCTGCTCCCCCCAGCAGTGTATTTCAGTCAATCCTCCTGTTCTGTTCCCCACTCTGTCTCTGGTGAATCCTCTCACCCCCCACACCTCTGGCCTGTACCCCAGTTCTTATATGCATAAGTAAATACATCTTAAAAAAATTTGAGGTGCACAGCTCTACCCCTGCACGATAGCATGAATTTGCACCATAAGCTTCTCACTTGCCTCCCCCTTTATCCTGATCTGGCTAGATTCTCTAGGCTTGTTTTCTCACCTAAACCTCACAACAGCCTCTTTTTGCAGATGGGGAAAATCTGAAGCACATGGTGGTTAAGAAACTCGCCCAAGGCCCCACAGCTGTTCTGCACACTGGTGGCTGACGCTGACATGATCACCTTTAGCTTCACAGCAGCACCGAGAAGTGATCCGTCGTGTAGATTATTGGGTCATAAGAGCTTATTGCTAAATTTCCAGGAATTTTGTGAGTCAGTTGTTAAACACAGCTATTAGTACATAGTAAATTACACAAACTTATTATTAAATAAATTACATTACAAGCAAATGTAATAAATACCCCCAACTCATCACTTCCTACTTGTGACTCTATAGGGTCAGGAAGGATTCCCGGGGGTGCCACTTAGCATCTGTGTGACTTGACTGTGCTGGAGAGTGACAAAGGAGCGAGTTGAGTGAGTAGAGGACTTGGAACCACGCCCTCCAGATTCCAGTCCTGGCTTCTTCCCTCCGCCTGTGTCAGTTTCCCATCTGTAGCATGGGCGCAATCGCTATCAATGTCAGTTTTCTCATCTGCAAATTGGGAGCAATTTACCGGTAAGAATGGTCTGGAGTAGCAGCAACTGTTCTGTGTCTCACCTACTTCCCAATGTTTGCTGAAGACCTGTGCCACGTTCTGTTCTAAGCCTCTTGCTCATAGTTTCTTTCTATAGCAACCTAGTGAGATAAGTATTGTTGGTCTCCCATTTTCAGATGGGGAAGTAACTCAGGGCAATTAGGTCTCTTTCCCAAGGCCACACAGCTGGTGGGGGGCAAAGCCAGGAGTTGCTCTCAGGCAGCCCCTTGTACCTAGGAGATGCTCAAAAACTGTTTATTGATGAGCTCCTATATGCCCTCCATCCAGAAAATATCTTGGCCCCAGTTTCTTTTTCCCTAGGAGCTTACACGTTGCCTGTCAGAAATCATGGATCCCCTTCAATTTTTCAGGCGGGGGCAGAATCCAGACCCTGCACCATGTACTCCCATGCCCCTGTCCCGGGGCAAGACAGAGACACCTGCAGCTTTAGAATGAAATTCCCTTTTCCATAGGTGGGGGGGGGGTTGGTGGGAGGGGGAGTCTGGCTCCTCCCTGCACCAGCCGGAAACCACTTCTTCCGGTCATTTTCCAGGGCGGATACTTTGTAGGAAATGGCCACCGAGGCTGCAAGGAAGAAAAACACCCGCTTCCCCTGCTCCCAACGTAGGGAGAGCTGCAGGCTTGAGCAATTGACATCTCTCCCCGGGCCCCAGGAGAAACAGTCTTCCCACAGGAGTGACACAGCCTCTGTCGCCCACAGGCCTGGAAGGGTTTGCCCAGAGAGGCTACTCCCTTGAGGCTGAGGAAGGAGGGGGTCTGTAAGAAAAATGTTGACTTTGGGCACCAAGATAATCTGGGTTTGCACCTCACCTCTCTTAGAAGCTGAATGTCCTCGGCCAGGGTATTTAATTTGTCTGATAGGACCTAGCCTTTTGTCACATATCTATCTTAATTGCTGTTTTTCCATCTGTAAAATGGGAGAATACCCTTCTGAAGGCGTCTTGTGGAGTTGTGGTTTAAAATCAGAGAATGTGTGAAAAGCATGTGGGACATAAGTGGAGGAAGGGATAGAATAGGTGTCATGTGAATGAGTACCCACAGCAGCTGGGCACCAAGCACTGTGCCCAGCAAGGGAGGTTCTAGCAGAGGTGGACAAGGGTCCCATCTCCAGGTCTCTGCTGCATAGGCGGAGAAATAAAACAAGACAGATGGCAATGGTGGCTGCTGTGCTGCGGGGACAAGCAGGGAGCATGTGGCAGGTTATAACTTGCCCTTCTCAGGCTCGACATGCCCCAGTGATTGCTGAGACCTACTATGTGCCCATGGTGTCATGGGGAGGCAGCCATTGACACTACCCTGCTCCTTCTGTCTTAGAAGCAACACCAACAGGCATGAGAAAACAATAGCAATAAAAGCCTTAGAGACGAAGGTAGAAGAAACCAGAGCCAGTCATGTGGCCCTAGACCATGGGCGAGGGACTAGCTGACTGAGGGGACCCTCTGTTCAGACTTGCCAGGGAGACCGGCAGGTGGGGGGTTCCAGGATAGCCCGAGTTCTTCTCTGTCTTTTAGTGAGGTCGGGGGTAGAGGAGGGCCCGGCCCCTCCTGCCTGCTGCTGCCCAGTCCTGCAGCAGAAGGACAGCATCTCTAACTATAGCCTGCATCTCTAACTCCTCTGCCTGAAACCAGGGCTGAGACCCCACTGCACCTGTCTCCACCAGACCACAAGACCAAGCGGGCCTCTGACTTACCAGAGTGTCCCCAGCCTCCTCTGCCAGGCTGCTGGGGACATGCAGAGAGGGAATGTGGACGCTCTGGAACTCAGCTCTTCCATTCTTTGCAGGGGTGGGGGCTGGGAAAGGACTGGGCCCTGAAGAAACAGTTTCAGGAAGAGTTTGGAGGGGGTGTCAGGTTGGCAACCCAGAAAATGTGGTCATCCCTGAACTCCCAGCCCCAGCCTGGGTAAGTCCCCAGCAGGCGCTCTTCTTGCTTTCTTGGGTATGTGGGGTGTATTCCTGAAGGTCCCCTGACTTCTGCTTGTGTGAAGTGAGTTTCTCCCATAGCACCTGTCTGCTGTAACAGTGTTGGGGTTGAGGACACATCCTCTTGGCAGGTGCACCCCTATCTTTTCCTAAGAGTCACTCTTTCTCTGTATACAGCAGCAATTAACCTATAATAAACAATTGCAAAAAAGGCACGGCGAAATGCCATTCAGTGATGTTCCATGGCTACCTGATGTTAAAAAGGGATCTATTTTTAAAATTAGGTGGTGTAGGAAGAACAGGTGAAATGGCAAGTCCTCCGAGTATTGTGGGGTGAGGTGCTAGCCAGCCTTCACCCCTGCATCGAGGCCCCACAGAGCTGATCCTCACACAGAGGTGTGTTCCTCCCTGTGCATTTCATGTCAGAGATCACATTACTCTGGGAGCAGGGGCCTCCTCTTGGAGGGCAGAGGCTGAGCGGGGCTCTGCTCCTGTGGCGGGTGTAGAGGGAGGCAGCAGCGGCTGGACACTAGGGTGTGGCTCTGAAGTTGCCCAGGCTGGATTTGGCCTTGCTCCCTGCAGAATGTTGGAGAAGGCACTCACCTCTTTGAGCCTCAGTATCCTTCTTGGAGAAATGTAAATAATAAGCATATATGTCCTCACGGAGCGGTTACGTGGATGGAGGCGGGCACGTGGTAGTGGGGGATCCTGCAGCAGGAGAGCGAGGACTGTGCTTCTGGGCTACTTCTCGATATGACTCTGGGAAAATCCCCTCGCCCCGGAGGTTTGCTCAGGGGTGCAGTGGGGGCTCCACGCCCATTTTGCGGAGTTGCGGTGACTTCAGGGAGGGTCAGATGAGCTTTCTGTGCAGAGGGAATGGAGCACATGCGCCTGTGGCAGGCCGCAAGAAGGCAAGTGGCAAGCACAGAAAGGGCATCCTGTTCCACCTGGCTCTTTCTGTGCTTCTTTAGGGAAGCCAGGCCTGGGGGATGAGCCGCCTGTGAGGCTAAGTGGGTCTGCTCCCATCATGGGCTAGACCCCGCCACCTCTGGCTCCCTCCCTGTTCCCTTGCCTCCCTCAGCTGGAGCATTGGTCACCCTGGCCGGGCCTCTGCCCGCCAGTCCCGCCAGTCACTTGGCAGCTGCCTCAGGTTTCAGCTCAAACTCCCTGCGTCCCGGGCTGTGCAGCCACCTCCTCCCACGACCATGTTTTCATTCGTAACCATCCTCACTACCCGGAACACTTGGGATTCTTTTATCTCTAGCAGAATCCCAAACACCTCCCACCCCCAGATTGGCCTGGTGGTTCATTAAGTGTCTGTCAATCACAGAAACCAGAGGCTGTTGGGGGACAGTTGGCCAAACTGATGGCTCCACCCTTTTCTGAAAGGCCCATCTTAGCATCTTTTCTCCGCTCTCAGCAACCTCCGGGCTCCAGGACCACCATCTCTGGTCCCCTGAGGGTGATTGCACTGAGGTTGTGGCCAGCTGTTCTCTATCTCCTGGGGACAAGCAGGGAGCTTAGGCCACAGGGTGAGGCTCTGTTGAGAGGCCAAAGGGAAAACAGCCTGTGGGATTGTTTGGGCCGAAGGTTTCGCTGGAGGTCTTTCACAAACAAGATCGAGTTTCATCTTTCTGGAATGCGTTAGGGCTGCTAGGCCCACCCTGTCCTCTCTGTCCAGATGAAATTCATCTTCCATGAGGGACTGGGGTCTGCTTCTGAGTACCACAGAACTCCAAAGAACCCCATAGAACTCCATGAGTTCCACAGTTAGAGAGCACCATTGTGGCCTCAGGGACCTTGAATCTATTTGTCCAGCTTCTTGCTTATTTCTTTAACCCCCTTGCAGGTGAGGACATGTCCGCTCTGATATCTCTGTGTCACTCACTGCAGTGCTGGCTACAAAGCCTCTCCTGAGGCCTTGTAGTCGTTGGGTGACACCCATTAAGAGGAGTACAGAGTTGGGCAGGAAGGGCCCCAGGACTGGTAGGTTTTGAAGAAACCCGTAGGGCCTTCTGAAGTTTGGGGTGCTATGTAAGGAAGGTGGACTCCACAATGAGGCCAGGACAGTGGGGCTCAGTGCTGGGGACAGCCAGCCTAGGGCATGTAGGAGCCGGGGAGAAAGGGCTGGAGAGGGAAGAAGAGGTACCAGAACTAGGACAACTGACTTCAGAGTGTTGTTGAGAAATGTCCCTGGACTCTTCCAGATGGCCCCTCTCCATGTGTCAGTGAGGAGTTCAGGCTGTGTAGGCCTCTACTGATCTCCAGCTGGACGGGAGGAGGGCAGGGGCAGTGTGAATGAGCTGTGGCTTCAGGAGTGATAGGGACAAAAAGATGAACTGCCCGGCCAGGAACGGTCTGAGGAAACAAGGCTCTCAAATGTCAGACCTCAGGGCTGCCTGCAAACCTGGGGGGATGGCCTGGTTCCCAGTCCTTACGGAGGAATTGAGTCCTGGGGTTGACAACTGGTGTTGACCCCTGTGCCGACAGGAAGAGTAAATAATAAAATCGCCACCACCAAGGCAATACTTCACTTTTGTGTGGTGTTTCACAGTTTACAAAGGGCTTTTACATCTCCTAGCTCATGAACAGGGAGAGGACTGAGGAATTTCAATTGCCTCCACCCCATGTACTCCCGGGAGAGCCTTGGCCCTGACCCTACCACTGCTCTCCTTCCAATTTGTGGGACTGAGAACTCCCGCTGGGATATACTGTCAGGCACAGCTTTGGAGGGTGGGCTGTGAGAGGAGGGGGTAGGCTCCAGAAGGGTGATCCAGAAACCCCTCTTTCTCTCTATCTTAGAGACACGACGCACCTTCCTCATCACTTGGATTCCCAGGAAGGCAAGGAAGGTAGAACCCTTCCTTGTGATCCTGAATGGGAGGAACTCTGGGCTAGGGGGAGGGCCAAAGCTCTTGGTTCCTTGTTGCCATGACAGTAGCTGGTTTCTTTCCTCACTTGTCCTACCTACTGGGTCTACCCATGCTTCCCATGTGGCTCCCCCCATGACTCTGCAGGCCCATCTGCCATGGAAGGCCAAGGTCAGGACCTCTCATATCAGCTCAGGCTAAGCCTCCTTCTTGCCAAGTGGCACAGACAGCAGCCCCACCCTGCCTGGGATAAACCCTCCAGTGTTTCCTGAAAGTACACCCATCATTTGCAACCTGGGGATTCTAGCTCCAGAAACGCCAATCAACAGCTGCAGTCAGCTCTGGACTCACCAGAGGAGTAACAGAGTCAGAGGACAGGTGGTGTAGATGCCGCAGAAATACATTTTTTTGGACAAGAAAATGGGGGTATGTACTAAAGATCAAGAGTGATGGTCTAAGGCAAAAGCTGCTCCTCATGTGAAGACGAGACAGAGTAGATCAACGAGAAACACTCTGAACCTAGAGTGTAGGATGAGGGAGAGTCAGTTGGGCACAGAGCTGCAGATGCATATGATTTTGAACTAACAATATTGACAGATGAGGACATGGATATGTTTTGTATAATCTGTCTACTTGCCTAGAATCTCCAGACTAGGATATTGAAGTGTGAGCTAGATCGTTCCACCTAGTAACAAAATGTGATGCTACAACCCAAAACTATAACACACAATCCTTTAGGAGTCACAGAAATAAGGTGTGGGGAGCTGGGCACATAACAATCAAGCAGAGGACTGCATCTTGTGCAGAGGCCTGTGTTGTAAAGGGAGAGTGACAAAAGCGACATGTACTCTACGGAGAATTTAATGTCATTTACTGTGATCACTGGACCATTTTCCCATTGAGAGTTCAGTGGGGAAATTGAAAAGAAACCTGTAGTCAGCATTACCAGTACACACTGGGTGTACAAAAATGAAACCAGGTGTCTGTGTGGTTGTGTGTGGAAACTAGACCAAAATCTTGAGGGTTCACAATAGCAAAGATTACTTTTCCTTGTTCCACCTGTCCGTTGTGGGTTGGCTGTTGATCTGCTCAGTGGTTTTCACTCCTGGGCTAATGGGCTGACCTGGGGACTGCTTGATCCAGGAGACTGATGGTTTCATAGCAGAGGGTAAAGAGACCAACATGATAATGAATCTCTCACTGATCCTTAAAACTTCTGTCTGGAAGTGACACCTGTCACTTATGCTCACATCCCATAGGGCAAAGGAAGGTATCCAGTAGTGTGGAAGCTGTCCTAGACAATGTGCAAATGATTGAATGTGGCTATGTTCTAATAAAACTTTATTCGCAAAGCTAGACAGTGGGCCAGAATTGGCTGATGGGTGACAGTCTGACTTCCCCTAGTCTAACCAGAAGCCTGGCTTTTCAAGCTCTACTTTTCCCAAGTGTCCTTTCTAGGACCATTTTGGGGCCACATTTATCTCTCATTTCCTTAAAGTGAAAAGCCATGGTGTTGTAGCTTCAAGATCTTCTTATGTCTTTTTCAAGTGTTTAGAGCTTAGGTTTATGTTAGTGCAGGGAGCATGTCCATCCCCAGACACTCCTAACGTGGCCAGGTTTAGGATCTCACTGTGCTGTTGTAAAAAAAACTGGTCCTCCACCCTATCGTACCCTTTTGGGGAATGGGTCCACTCTCTCTGACCTTCTCCAAAGGGGCCCCTCTGCCTTTGTGGAGGAAGAGAAGGGTTTGTGACTGGGTGAGGGGGAGGAGCGAGCCTCTCCTGCATCCCCTCACAGTTCAGTTGGTCTGAAGTAGAGATATTTATATTCCCAGGGATGTGGCTGGGATATGTTCATTTCACGGAACCCGATACCTCAGACTTACAGATATTTTCAGGCTGGAATGCCTCTGTGTAATAGGACAGTCTGGAGAGTATTAGCCAGCCGCCCCCTCTCTCTGGGTCAGTACCAGGTTTATGTAATCAGAAGTCCAAAGAGGAGACAGGCAGACAGTCAGACTCAGCCCAGCCAACAACCTTCCCCTGCAGCCTTCTCACTGGTTGTCACAGAATTTAAGAGCAGGACGAGACCTTGCACCTAATGAATTCTTCTCCATATGGTTCCAATAAGACATTTGGACATCAGAAGGACCAAAATGCAACCCTATGTCCTAGGTGTCAAAGCCAGAGCTTAGGACCCAAACAGCACTCCACACCCCTAGACTAACTTCCAGGCTGCTGCCCACCGGCCCGTTCCCATCTCCTCCAGCAAGATAAACACATCTTTGACCCGATCTTGGGGAATAGGGAGGGAAGGAAGGAATGAGGAGGGAGCCTCTCCAGGGCAGACAGTCAGAGACTCGCCTGTGACCAGCCTTGCTAAGATAGGACTGCCTCCCTTCTCAGGCTGCCTGGGAGCAGTGACCCGGGGGAGCTCCATCCTGGGGGAGGAGAAGCTCATCAGGGAGAAGGATAAAGGCGAAAAGGGAGGAGTCTGGCCAGCTCCCACCTCCCGCTGCAGTTCCAGCCAAGTGGCTGAGCTGGAGAAAGAGAACTGCTGAAGATAAGAGAGCTTGCTTTCCTGTGGCCTTGTTTACGCAAGCTTAGGTTCTTGCTGATAGTCCTCCAAGCTGAGGTTCTTGCTGATAGTCCTCCGGGGTGGGGGTGGGTGTCGAGGAGCTATGTGGGCGGAGGGCAGTGTGGGGTTCCTGGACTGAGGCTTGCTTGTGACTGGCTTAGGTCCAGGTGGTTTATAGAGCTCCCTCAGACTTGCTGCAGGAAGCAGCAAGCTTGAGCAACAGCTTGAGCTGGAACGTGGCTTTCATATTGAGCTGAAAGTGTGGCTTTCCACATTTGGAGTCGGGGCCTTTCATCTCCAAAAGCAGCAGGCGTGGCAACACTGCCTCTGACCTGGTCTCTAGGCTCTCTGGGTGCCAGGGGAAGGATTTCCAGCCACAATGCTAAAGTGGGTTCAAGATTCCCTGCCTTGGTTTTTTCTGCACTGATTTTCTCAGCCCCTCCCTGAAAACAATGGAATCTTAACTGTATTGTATTCGAGCTGCTAAAAGCTATTAAAGAACAATAGCTATGTTGCCAGGTGTTGGGCTAGCATTCTATTGCTTTTCGTCTCTCTGAGGGCAATAGACATAGTCCTTGCCTTCAGAGAGACGAAAAGCAATAGAATGATTATATGAATGACAAACCAAAGCGGAATGTGCCATGGAAGCCTCTGGCTCCCTGATGGTTGAGGAAGGCCTTATGAAAGGTGAGCAGGATTGTCTAACCAATTGAGAGAGGTACTGAGAAGAGCATCCTAGGCAGAGGAAGTACTACGGATGAAAACATCGAGGAAGCAAAAGATGATGGGGTATTTGCGGTTCCTTTTGGTCTCAGCCTCATTGGTGGAATGCATTTGTCTGCCCCCTTAGTCCAGTCTTGGCTGAGCTGACTCCAGACTGGCAATGCTATTCTGGGTGGTCAGCATCTTCAGAGCATGGTGAGCGAGGTTCCAGGTTGAAGGATGAGCTGCAGCACATCCAGGCAGGGCCTGGTTCCTTTGACACTCCCTGCAGCTGCCTACCCTCCCTATCTTGCTGCCGAGAAGGATCCAGAACTCAATCCTTCCATGTCCAACCCACCCACCCTACTCCCCAGAAAGTCATCCACTGACCCCCAAGAAAAGCATGCAAAGATGGGGGTTATTTCACAGTTTGTGGGCTCTTCACTGGGGGCTGCTGTTAGATCTACTCATCTCTTCCTATTCCATTTCACCGCATGGTAACTGAGTCAAGTCCACAACATGTTAATTGATTCTCTGGCATGAACACACAGTAGATGCCATCATTGGCTCAAGCTCTGTCCTTTGGCACAGGAAGTCCCCGAGCTAGTGATATTAAGTTTAAAGGGTCAAGGTACCGTCTCCAACAGCAAACTGTGGGGGTTCAAACTTTTCTAACTACCTCTGTGACTGAGGGAAAGTCACTTTTGCAACTCACTTTCCTTATCTATAAAATAGATAATAACAGTACCAACAGCAGGAACAGTGCCAATAGCACCAAGGTTGTTGGTGGGTTAATTCTGTGCAAGACTTTGTGCATAATAAGTGGTCAATGACTATTACCTGCCACTGTTTATATACAGCAGCTTCTCACTAGGAGAACAGGAAATTGGTAAGAAGGAATGTTTTTATTGAGAAGGTAACAAGTAATTGTCCAGATATCTACTCTAACAGTAACTATTTTTACTTTCGTATTCACTTTGAGTATTCATTGTGAGGTCATACAAAAAAATCCAGAAGTCCATGGAATTTTATACTTTCTTTTCATTTCATTGACTCCAGTAAATCAGCTATATCTAGACTCAGGGAACGACCATGGTGTATGCGATCCACCCCCGCGCCCAAGGTGAGAGATGAGAACCTGGATTTGTGTCCCCTTTCCATCCTTTCTGTCTTCTGTGATTGTGGATACACTTCTTAGCATCTTAGAAGCTGTTTCTCCTCAGCTGTTAAATGGAGAAACCCTCTGTGGGTTATGGGAAGTAGCACTGACATGGGCAAAGGGCCCAGCACATAGTAGAGGATTAGTTAATGCTGATTCCTTGCTTTACCTTCTGACTGAGTGTGGGGTTCAGAGAATGGGAAGGAGGTGCCAAGGAGTTGTTGCCACCAGCCCACCTCTGGTCTTCCCAAGCCCACCTCTGGTCTTCCCACAAAGCCCCTGACCTATCTGAGAGGATGCGGACACTGCTTGGCCTTAAAGACCAGAGTCAATCAGCCTCTGGTTCACTTCCTGACACCACTACAGGGAGGAGGGCCTGGCCATCTTCCCCAGGGTTGCCTGGTCCGTTGGCCCACTGGAGGTGAGGTGAGAGTAGGAGATGGCAAGGAGGAAGACAGTTTCTGAGAGCCCTCAGGGGCTCCATCCTGTGTGGTCAAGGTGGCTGCTGGCTGCTGGGTACAGGGACTGGGACACGTGGGTGGGTGAACCTGGGACTGCAGAGTTCAGAAAGAGCTGAGGCATGAGCCAGGCACGGTGAGAGACAAGCGTTGGGCTTCTGGGGACAACCTGACTGGGTTACCTAAACCCCTCACTTCCACCAAGGGCCTTTCTCAAATACCAGGAGAAAATTACACTAATAATCAACAGTTGCTATGTTTGTAGAACACATTACAAATTGCAGCATCCTTTTACTTTTTTTTTTAACTTTTTAAAAAATGCTACATGTCTAGGTTTTACATCCATTTTCTCATTTTAATCTCAGAAAGTAGCAGAAAGGGAGGTAATATTCCTATTTGACTGATGAGAAAGCTGAGTCTCAAAGGGGCTGCGAAACTTGACCAAGCTGACATAGCCACCGAAGCCAGGCCCTCTAGTGCTGAGATACCCGCAAGGGAAGGAAGACAAGGCATTCTCTAGGCAACCAGTGATTTGGCAACTCAAGTAATTTACAACTTTCTTCATCATTATTTTTTTTTTAATGAAAGTACTCTCTGGTTCTTACTATTTTTCAGATCCATTGGCTTCTTTCTTGACTAGGGAACCAAATTGTAGTGTGGAGAAACTCTCCAGGAAACATGCATATGGCCCCCCGTAGCCAGACGGGTTTACAGCAGTCCTGCGGACAGATTTTTGAAGCTGCTTTTAATAGGTGACCAACTGATGTTACAGAATCATGATTTCTGGACATCAGCTGTCACCAATAGCATTAGGGTCCTCTATCCTTTACTCTCTAAGAGATCACATTAAAACAGGTGGATGTGGGGCCTCAGGGATCCCCTTTACCTCTCTGGGACTCAGTTTCCTCTTCTGTAAGTGGATGAAACATGTTCACCATCACCGCCAACTGTCATCCCAATTACCTTACAATGGCCTTCTGTGTGCATATTGACGGGCCAAACATTTCTTGAATGCCCGGAAACTGGTCTGGCTCTGCTATAGCCACTTCTTTGGACCTGTCACTTGGTGCACAGGGAGCTGCATGAACTGATCTCCTACTATGTGCCACTGGTCGTGGTTTTCTCACATGTAAATGCCGGGTGGCTCTTGGGCTCCTTCCAGTTCTGAGGTTCTCTGTAGAAGCCACCCACAGGGGTGGGGCAAGAAGACAGGGAGGGAAGTGAGACCTGGGGCTGGACTGGATGAGTGCAAGTGAGAGGCAAGAAGGGGTACAGCAGATGTCATAGGAGCCAGTCTAGGAGGAGGGGCAGGGGAGAGGGCCTAGAAGGGCAGAGTTAGGAACTGGGGTGTTGAAGAGGGAACCAGGGCAGATGACTACCTTCTCAGGTCTAGACTATCCTATCAGACTATCCCATGAGAGGTTCTAGGTCTCTGGTCTGACCTGGCAAGACCCTCTGGGAAGGCTGGAGCCAGCTCTGTGATGTCTGGGCTTCCTCGCCTCTCAGGCTTGCCTGGCCCGCTCTTTGCTCAGTGGTTCTATCTGAGACAGGCGAGGAGAGAAATCCTCCAGCTGGACCTTTCCACGGAGGCCGGCATGGCTAGACTAGCACGGGGTTAAAACTGACCTCGTAGGCAAGCAGTATCTTTACTATCTGGTGTTTGGATCCCAGCATGGAGGAAAGGCGGAGTCCTAGGCAGTCAGCTGTGTCCAGAGCAGCCTCTGTGTTATCTCGGGGCCTGGCAGGGAGGGGGTAGGGAGGCAGGCAGCCTGCAGATAGTAGCCAAACCATTCACTCCGATTGTTTGGACTCTTTCCCTTCAGGGCCACTACCTTTCTTTCAACATGTGTCCTGGAGTCACCTGCTTGAGAAACCTGGAAACTCATTCATTGACATGTGGGCCAGGAGGAGGCATGGAGGGGTCTTGCAGCTGTGCTCTTCTGGCAGATCGTGGGACTTGAGTTTAGTTCTTGCTACTCACTGCTGACAAACTCAGTGTCCCTTCCTCAACTTGGGGCCTCCACCTTTTAAAGGAGATCAAGTTTCCCTTTGGCCTCCTCTCTCTCTGACACATGAGGGTACCACATGATACACAGGCCATGTTTGTCACACTGCTGTGGATGCTAGTAGGGCCCTAGGGAAACGTGAAGTCTTAAGGTTCAAGTGCAGCCCGAGGACATCATCACTCCCGTAGGTGCAGGCCCCATGCTGTTCCTAGGTAGCACATGGTTAGCCAGGCCCAGTCTGAGCAGGAAGTCCAGAACACTTCTTTTATCCCTTTGTACAACTTCAGAAATCTGGGGCTCTCAGCCCTAGGAGTCAGCTGATGCCTCCTGCCCAGCAGCAGGGCGAGGTGACGGTGCTGGTTTCTGTGTTTGGGTCCCTGAGTCTCTTGGGCAATGATGCACAGTGGTTACTGGCCCCACAGGCATCCCTGAGTAAAACTGTGACTGTGGGGCCCTGAGCCTTGAAAGTTCAGCACCCACTGCGGTGGGAGGATCAGAGGAGGAGGAGCTTGTAAAAGTCCCCTCCTATCAACTGGAGAGCAGAGGCAGATCCTAGCTCTCTGTTGCACACCAACCACGTGTCCTTTGTCATGCACCAAAGACTCCATGCCTCAGCTTTCACATCTGTACAGCCAGCACCACAATAATCACACAGTTGGACCTTGGGCACCATCAGTTTGAACTGTTTGCATCCACTTATATTTGTATTTTCTTATAAACAGATGATGTAAACTTATGGTATTGGTAAGTACAGTACTGTCAATGTATTTTTCTCTTCCTTGTGATTTTCTTAATAACATCTTTTCTCCAGTTAACTTTGTTGTAAGAATACAGTACATAATACAAATGGCATATAAAATGTGGGTTCATCGACTGTTTATCTTCTCGGTAAATTGCAGACTATGAGCCGTTGAGTTTTAGGGGGGTCAGAAGTTATAAGTGGACTTTTGACTGTGCTGGGGATCAGCACCCCAAATCCAAGTCAACTGTACTTGCCTTGTAGGGTTGTTGCTAGAGCTAAACGCGGTCTGGAATATTCGTGTCTCAGGGCAACATCTGGCACACACAGAAGATGCTCCGTAAATGTTAGACAGGAGCAGTGACAGAGTGTGAGGTTAGGATAAGTGGACATGCCCAGGGGCCTTTCTGAATCCCTGGATTCTTTGAACTGAAAATAGCTTGGGCTGGAAGTCCTGCATAGACCCAGCCATGGGGGCTGAAGATGTGGGTCCAGGGGTGTAGGGCCCAGGAAGCTGCATTCTTTGGATACATTTACTTGGATTAAGGGAACAGAGGTTTCCAAGGAGGGGCAGGTTCCCAGACGGATCCACCCTCCTTCCATCAGAGCTTGTAAACAGTTCAGCTCTTCAGTGCCCAGAGCCCAAGGCCCTTTGGAGGCAGTTGTGGATAGAGAGGGCAGACTACGTTTGGTGCCCAAGAACAGGTACAGAGACTTCTGTTCTCCTGGGAGCTGCCTGTTACATCACCTGGAATAAATTTCTTACCCAGTCATCCCTGGGTAAAGGGTGAGGCTGCAGATAATAGGTCTCGCTGCTTCCGAGCTGAGCCGTGCCCCTTGAGCATGCCATTTGATGTCTCGAGCCAGAGCCACGGTTGCTCATCTGTGTTGGGGATTATAATCACACCTGCTTAGCAGTGGTTGTGAGGGTGGAATGAGATCACCACGTGCCTTGGCACTGCCGGGAAGGGCTGGTTGTGGGGAGCAGCCTGCACTTGTGGCCACGGGCAGGCTGGGTCTCCAATTGAGTGAGCAGCAGGAGATTCTAGGATCTTCTCCATCCTAAACTAAGCTTTTGGGGGAGCTTAGCTTGTGGGTAGGCAGGGTTCCCAGCTCTGTGGGCAAGGCTGAAAAGAGAGGAAGGTTCTCAGCTAAACTCTCCGGTAACTTCCTGGTACCACCTTAAGAAAAATGGCTTTGAAGCCTCAAAGTTCATCTGAAAATTGGGCCAGTCCTACCCCCTTCCTAACAGAAGGAACAAATGAGACTTAATTAGTAAACCGTGGCTGTCAAACTCGGCTGGTGTTATTATTAACTTAACGTGTTTGTTCAGAAGGGGAGGCAGACTTGCTCTGTCTAAGCCTTGAGCCACCAGGCAGCCAGGCCTGATGGGGACTCCTGTGCTTCCACATGGGGGTTTACAGTGCAAATAACCAAGCGGTGGAGGGCTTGGAGGCAGGGATGAGGGCTCTGATGATGAATTTTGCAGCGTTTCATGTAGAGCCCAGAGGCCAACCCTAAGGGGAGGGGCTGCTGTGTTAGATCAAGGGCTTCCAGAGGCTTAGGTGCCACCCTCTGAAGCCAGCAGGGTGACCAAGAGGGAGGGGCGAGGGGAAGGAGAGAAGGCCGGTGCTGAAAGTTGGTTTGTAATGAGCAATGTGATTTCTATAAAATATGCTGCGATGTGAGGGTCAGCAGACAGCATCTCTGCTCTGAATGCCACTTTACTTGACTCTGTAACTTGGGTCTCACTCACTGCTGGCTCTTCCCTTACACTGGGTTGCCATGCTGCCGAGGCAGTGGAGGGTAGTGGCTAAGATCATGGATTCTAAGCCAGACTATTTGGATTTAAATGTTGGCTCCACCACTTCTTAGTTTTGTGACTTTGGGAAATGTACTTAACCTCTCTGGGTCTCAGTTTTCTCCTCTCTGGAATGGGGGTGATGGTATCTTCTGGCTTGGTTGTGGGGTTGGAACACATTAACTTTATAAAATCTTTAGAATCAAAGCCAGCACATGGTAAATGCTATGTGAAGGCTAAACAAGTGAATGAGCTCTCATTGCCCCCGTCCAGTGGGGGGTGGGCCGTGGTAGGTCACCCACCTCTCTATATCATTTCTTCTCCCTTGAGCCATTTCAGCACGTCTTGCTATGCATTTGATATTCCATTTTGTGGCTCTTCCTGATCCCTAGGTAGCTTAGAAGCTGCCTTGAGCACACCATGGATCTGTGAGCCAATTGTCCTCATCAGGATTCTGCAGTTGTGCCAGCATCGTTTGAAAGATGATTCCTCTTCATCACATGTGAGCCCAGCCTGTACCTATACCTGTGCGTCTGTCTTCAAGTGCTGCTTGGGCAGGTGGGCCAAGGGGCACTGGAATTGTTTGTCAGTGTTGAGCTCTGGTTAGTGTCTGAACCCTCCAGTGCCCGTGGTTATCTGTAGCCTGCCTTCCCATAGGGTTAGGCCGGAGTCTTTTATGCCCCAATAAAGGACATTTTATTGACCGTCTGCTCATTTCTTGCCGACTTTATTGTGACTCTACTCAATATTTTCAGCAATAAAGATAGAACACTGTTGAAAAGAGAGCTGGGAAACGAGAGCTGGTAGAAACCAGAAATAAAGATAAGTAGCTGGCAACTGACTAACTTTTGAAAGCTGAGCAGACTGTGCTTAAATGTGTGTGCAGGTATGTAGTGTATTTATCCAGAGCCTTTAAAAGGTTCTCATCTTTGAGAACTTCTGGGAAAACATCCTAAGGGTTTGCTATAAAATTTGCAAAATGTTTTATGTACGTAGATGTTCTTTATGCTGTTGTTTAAAAAAGGAAAAGATTGCAAACAACTGAAATGACCAGCATTTCGGGTAAGGTGATATAAAATTGTGGTAACATTGATTGCAGTGGTTTTCAAATTTTTGTAACTTTATGAGTTGCTTGAGAAGCTTATTAAACTAAGGATTTCCAGCCTCCACCCCTAGAGATTCTGATTTAATAGGTGAGGGATGAGATCCAGAAATCTGTATTTCTGACATACCCCAGATAATTGTGATGTAGATGTTCTGCAGTTCACATCTGAGTAAGCTGATCAATTTGATGGAATATTCTGCAGTCACTTAAAATGTTGTTTCCAGAGAGACTAGAATAACGTGGAGGAATGCTTTATAAATAAAAAGTATGTAAAACTGTATATATAACTCTGTATCCAATTATGAATCACAACTACGTAAAACAAAGGAAAAATAGACAGAAATGTAAACAGAGGTTGTCTTAGGGGGGTATATTTATGGCAATTTTCTTCTTTTTCTACATTTTTGGTATTTTCCAACATTTCTAAAAGTGTTATTTTTGAATTATAAAACTCCATAAACCTATACTTTTAAAACAGAAATTATCCTCCTTGAAGCAAATTAAAGGACTTCCTATTTCCTGGGAATCAGATGCTGGGGGTTTCATTTATCTGCAAATAGACTGAGGACTCTGAAGCAAAGTGATGCTGGGCTCTGCCCCCTCAGATGGACCCAGCCCCGTCCTGAAAGTGCTCTTGCCTCCTTATAGACACGCAACAAGCTTCTAGAGTTATCCAAGCTGTACTTGGGCCTTCAGTCACTGTATTTATTTATTTATTTTATATTTTATATAATTTTTCATTTTTGTACAATTGGTACATTTTTTATATGCATTTTCATCTTGGTTATAGTCCCCATAAAATTCCTACCACCCATTCACCCGTGAACTATCCCCATGGTCCCTTGTGCTCTTCCCACCCTTGTTTTGATCCTACTCCCTTCTCTCCCCCTGTAGTATATCTCTGATTTATAGTTGCCTGTTGAATTTGATTTTTACTTTATCACAATTAGTTTTTTTTTCCTGATCCCTTATTTGGATCGTCTCTATTCCTGCCTCAGTCATTGTTAAGAACTTCCATCTAAAGAATTCTTAGCGTGGAGTGTTATAGCTGATTATTTTGTAGCACTGAACTATCTCAATGCAGGACTCCTGAGAATTTTTTAGACAATATTATGATTTCTGGGGATAATGAGGTCCTCTCTCAAGATGCTAGAGATAAGAAAGACAAAATTGTTTTCTGAGAGATGCATACATTTGCTTGCTGGGGAACGTGTCGGAAAGCACCCCACGCTGGATGGCGTGAACAACAGCAATTTATTGTGTCCATGGTGGAGGCATGAAGACTGAGACCTGGGATTGAGGGGCTGCCCCTTCTGAAGGCCGCGAGGGTAGGCTGTCTCGGGTCGCTCTCCTGACTGGTCTCCCTGTGTCTCCACCTTGGCTTCCCTCTGTATGTGTTGTGTCCAAATTCCCTTTTCTTATCAGGACCCTGGTTATGGTGGGTGAGGGCCCAGTCTAGTGACTCGATGTTAACTCAATGAATGACCTCTTCAAAAACTCTCTCGAAACAAGGCCATGTTCTGCGGGGCAGGCCTGCAACATGTGAATCAGGAGTTGGAGGAAGATGGTGCAAAATTCAAGCCCAACCAATTCATTACCAAGTGGCAGATGGTAGTGGATGGAGCTGCAGAGACAGTTTAGGGAGCCGGAATGGGTCCCTGGCATGTCAGATTTAACTGCTGGGATGTGTCAGACAGCTTGAAAATGAGGAGTCAGAGGCCATGTGGGCTGTTTCCACCAAGCCCTGCCCAGGGAGAGCCTGTTCTGGTCCCACATTGCCGCACGTCGTGTCCTGGTGACAGGCACGTACCTCTGCTGTGGGGACCAACAAGAAGGGCAGCTTTCATTGCTTCTGAGCCTATCCAGTTGGGGCGCTGACTTTCCAGTCCCATGAGTGGGGCTGGTTCAGTAACATCTCCAAGCCTCCCCTGTAGAAATGGGAATAAAAATTCCTGTCCTGCCTGTTTCAATGGCTGCTGTGAGATAAGATAGTGAGGCACTGGGTCAATTGCAAAACTCTCTGTCCCCAGCAAGCAGAGCAGTGAAACATCTTCTCTGACCTGGCAGCAGGCTAGCGGGATGGTCTCCCCGAAAGCCTTGGGTTCGGTCCTCCTCTGCCCAGCGTGGGACTTGAAACTATCTAAGGCGAGGCGGACTTGACGCTGGTGGCTGTGTGTTTGTTGATTGCCCTTTATAAGGCCCATGCCAAAGGCCTCCACACGTTCTTTAAAAAAAAAAAAAAAGGACCACCTTGTGAAAGTCACATGTATTCCTTACATGACAATTTGTAAATACGATATGGAACAACAGAAAATAAAAGTCCTCCATCTCTTCTTCTCTATCTCCTTCCTGCCATCCAAAGCCTCTTCAAGCAACACAGTATCTTCCGGACGTTTTCTATGCTTAGACAAGTAAATATAAACATACTTTTGAAAAGTCACAATTTGGTTCATACGTTTTGAAAACTTGGGTTTCTAACTCAATGAGCAATTGTGAACTTCTTGTCATGTCAATTCCTTAGCTGGAGCTTAACCGGATTATAATTTTTCAGCTGCTGCATAGTGTATCATAAAACAGATATAGCATGTTATTTAACTACTTCTTTACTAATGGAAATCTAAGTTATTTTCAGTTTTAAAAAATATGATAGGGCCTCCCTGGTGGCGCAAGGGGTTAAGCACTGAACTATGAAGCAAACTGCAGTCTCTGCAGCACGAGTTCCATCCCTGGCCAGACAGGGAGCTACCCACATGGCGCAGCAGACCTCTCCTGACTCACCCGCTGCTCCCCTCAGCAGTGTATTTCAGCCAATCCACCTGTTCTGTTCCCCACTCTGTCTCTGGTGAATCCTTTCACTCCCCGTGTCTCTGGCCTGTACCCCAGCTCTTGTATGCATAAATAAATCTTTAAAAAAATATATGATAAAAGTGACTGCAACAAATATCTTCATACATCTTTGAGGATCTGTGTGAATGACTCTCTAGTGTAATTTCTAGATATGTAATAAATGAATAAAAGAAGATATTTACATATTTAAAAATTTTGATAGACTTTATAAATTGCTCTCAAAAAAAGGATTGTATTAATTTTCATGTTCTCTGCTTGTGATTCCTATTTCCGCCCATCCTTGCTCACAGTGGCTATTATACCATTTTTGCCATGCATTCTTTAAAAGGACGAGTCTGAATATTATTTTGAAACTGTATTCCTTTAATGTCTTCCCAGAGATACTTAAAATCATGATCATAGGCCTTTTGGAGAGCAGCATCTGGGTCCAAAACCACAGGAAATTGACAACAGATTTCCCAAGGAAACTTCTGAGTGCCAAGGGTTGTTTAAGGGGGGGTTAGGATTTTCTGTCTGAACCTTGACAGTGCACTGACCCATGGAGAAACTACATCCACCTTGCTTTCCATGTGCAAGGCGGGGAAAAGAAACAAAGACAAAGCACCTAACCAAACCCAATGTCCTTGAAACAGTTCTCTAGTTATCTCTCTATCTAATTATCTCACGGGCCTCATCAGTTTTTCCGCTTCTCTATGTAGTGCTTATAAGGGATGCCCCTATGAGACGCTTAGAGTCAATCAACTCCTTATCAGAAGGGAAGGCTTTGGAGATAGCCAGACTTGTTTAAGCTCATTCACCCCTGATCTTGTGAGGACACAGCAGACACTGGCTGCTGCCTAACCCTGCACTGGGCAGACAGAGGGCCTCATTAAGGTGCCAGCAAGTCCAGGGCTACAAAGCAATGAGGAAAATGAAAATGCAGCTTTGATAAAATTATCCAGAATTTTGAGTTTGGAAACATCTAGAAAGAAGCAGCTGGGACTTGAGCATACATCTACATTTTGTGTGTTGAGTTCATGGTCCCAATGATCATTAAGTTTTGAATCACATTGCAGACAGTGCCATAGCTCCTATCTTTAGGGCTTAGGACTTAGAAAGCCTTGGATAGGCTCCTCAGTATCTCCCTTGCACTCCAAATCATGGCAGATTAAGAATGTTTTTATACTCTGGGGTTTTCCAGCCCTTCCTTTAGGCCCCTTGCCTGCTGGGATCCGAGTGATGGGGGCTTCATTTCAGGGCTATGAGCAGAATACCCACATCACAGGGTGGGGGTAGGAATTCCATCTGTAAGCATGTGAGGGCACCCAGCTGTGTTGTACTGAAGCTATATTAATTTCCTCCCCTCATTAGAAGCTTGCTCCAGCTGAATCATGGGATTAACAGAGCAGGACTTTAAAGAATGTAAGAAGCTCTTTATTGCTTTATCCATACAGCTCTAGAGAAACAGAGAGGCGGGGAGTGGAATTTTGCTCTGCTCTCCTTGGCTGTTGCTCATACCCAGGTGCACAGTAGGGTCCTCAGAAATGGTTTCCATTGCATCGAGTTGAATGGCATCATGCTGCATTACCGCATGCAAGATCAACTGTGTATAATTCCTTCCTGATTTCTATCTTTTTTATTCGCTATGGAAACTTCTAGTACATCTTGAAGGGAGGAAGGTGAGAATGTTCATTCTCATGTGCTCAGCGCCTCATGTTACCCCAGCAGCACGGGGAGTACAGTTATAACCGGAGAATCAGAGTTTCAATCATTTCTTCCCAGGGTCCTACAGATGACCGGCGTCAGAGCCAGGATTCAACCCCTGGTCTGCCTGATTGCAGCTTTGTTCTTGTTTCACTCACTGCCCCCAAGGGTGGCCGGAGTCAGTCCACCCCAAGAAAGCCAGCTCATTACTGGGTTTCTGGTCTGAGTATAAACAGAAACCCCCCTCACCCCCCACCCCCTGCTTCTACACCCTGCAGTTTAGCTTGAGTTTTGTTTGGCCATAAGACAAAGCACCAACCACACTGTGGGAAACAGCTATGTCCTCCTGGGCACAGGACCGGGCACAGGGAGACAAACAGTCCTCCTTGGCAGTCAAGGTGATGTGAGGTGCAGCCTCTTCCAGGACCCAGGCTCTTCAGTGTGTCCTGATTAAGATCCGTCCATGGGCCTCCCTGGTGGTGCAGGGGTTAAAGACAAAACTATCATGCTATCGCCAGTCACTGCAGCACAAGTTCTATTCCTCGGCTGGCCAGGGAGCAACCCACGTGGCTCAGACCTCTCCTTTCACGCCTGCTGCGCCCCTCAGCAGTGTATTTCGGTCAATCCACCTGTTCTGTTCTCAACTCTGTCTCTGATGAGTCCTCTCACCCCCATACCTCTGGCCTGTACCCCAGCTCTTGTATGCATAAATAAATAAATCTTTAAAAAAAGAAAAGATTCGTCTATAACCCCTTTCTGAGGGGAAACCCACACCCTGAATTAAGCCACAGTGGCCACAGAGTAGCAATGAAGGAAGGTAATATCCTTGGTCACCAGGGTCATCAGGTAGCAGGGGGGGAAGCTAACAGCCACAGTCACAGAGGTCATCTGTCGAGTGCAGTTTTATAAATGTGTCAAGGAGAAGGTGCAGCAGCAACCTAGAAGTAGCATTGACAGTGAGGCCTGAGAAGTGAGTTGAAGTTGGCTGGGTCAAGGGGCAGAGGAGCATTTACTTATTAATCCTATCAGGGACGCTTTAGTGCTTTATTTATTTTTTTTAAATATTTATTTATTTGTGCATAGAAGAACTGGGGTACAGGCCAGAGGTGTGTGTGTGGGGGGGTGAGAGGATTCACCAGAGACAGAGTGGAGAACAGAACACGCAGACTGACTGAAATACACTGCTGAGGGTAGCAGCAAGTGAGTTAGGAGAGGTCTGTTGTGCCATGTGGGTAGCTCCCTGGCCAGGGATCAAACTCTTAGTGCAGCGGCTATGGACAGCTTCATAGGTTGTGTCTTAACCCCTTGCGCCACCAGGGAGGCCCGCTTTAGTGCTTTATAAATACAAGTTCACTTAATTCTCACCACGACCCTACAAAGTGGGTTCTAGAACTGTCCTCATTTTACAGATGAGGAAACTCAGGCACAGAGGTTAAGTTACTGGCCTGAGGTCACCTGTTTCTGACAGTTCGGAGCCACATTGCAAACTCAGCAGCAGGGAAGGGATGGAATCACTTGGGATGAAGCAAAACTTGAGAAAAGGAGGTACAGAGATTTAGTCCTGGTCCTTGCAGATTTGTTTTTCTTGGCCCAGGGCCTCTCCCTGAATCATGCTCCACAGATCCTCAGTTGGGCCAGCAGCATCTGGCTTGATCCCCCTTTGGTACTTATTAGAGCTGGAGGTACCAGAGCAGCCTGTATGTCATGCGTTTGGCTCTGTTCAATGCCGATGTCAGTTGGGACAGAAAGAAAAACCCAGAACCCTGGAACAAACTGGGTCCCAATGACCAATGCAAGTTCTACTCAGTGAGTGTCAGTTACAGGAAACTGAAGGAAGGTCCAGACCTGGAAATGAAATATTTTACTATAAATCTGCTTAAAATGGTGTTCTGGACCATACATTGTTCTACTGAACCAGGAAATATTTCCCTTCTAAATGCACAAAATCATGGTGGTGTGTTGTGTTGGGGCTTACTCTGATTAGTAAATGCCTGACACTTGGGGGAACAAAGAAAAAAAAAAAAAAGAAACAGGGTCCCGGGATGGGGCCCTGATGAAGGACTAGGTCCCAGCTCAGCGGACTGAAGACCGTCCTGGGAGGTAGCAGCATCAGAGACAGGAAGCGTGTCTAGAAGGAGGGAATGGTCGACAGGTCACAGGTCAATGGGGGAGGATGAGGACTGAGAACTGACCAGAGGACGGCATTGTCCTCCACGGCAAGAGGAGTTTCTGGGGAATGGTGGAGAGCAAAGTTTGATTGTAAAGGGGTCAAGGAAAAGTGGGAGATGGGCGGTAAGTGACGGTGAAAATCAGCAATTCTTTTCAGAAATTTTACTTAAAAACGGAGAAGAGGGGCCTCCCTGGTGGTGCAGCGGGTTGAGCGCCACGCTGTGAAGCTGTCTGCAGCCTCTGCAATGCGGGTTCGATTCCCAGCCGGCCAGGGAAATACCCACATGGTGCAGCAGGCCTCTCCTGTCTCGCCTGCTGCTCCCCTCAGGGTATTTCGTCAGTCTGCCTGTTCTGTTTCCTGCTCTGTCTCTGGTGAATCCTCTCACCCTCCCGTGCATCTGGTCTGTACCCCGGTTCTTGTATAAATAAAAAATAAATCTTTAAAAAAAAGGGAGAAGGAAAATAAGGTGGTAGTTGAAGAATATTCTGGTTCCTAGGGATATTTTTTTCTTTTCTTTTTCTTTTTTTTTAAAGATGGAGACAGAACAAAAGGTGTGCACTGATGGGAACGCTTCAGTAGAGAAGAAAAAGCTGATGGGACCAGAGAATAATTCCCTAGGGCATGGGTCCAGATGAAGAGGGGGGCTGGCTGCTGCTGGGTGCAGCCTCCTCCCCACTCCCCAGCCCCACCCACCTCACTGGTTTGAGTTCTATTTTGTAATCACAGATCTCAGCACAACCACTTAGAGGAGGATGAAGGATTTTTAGGGCTGCAGGGCATCTCTGGGTGTTAAGCCTCTGCAGCAGGTGCAGGCCTAGGAGAGAAAAGGTGAGGGTCAGCAACAGCTGTGCTCCTGGTGAGCTGAGTGAGTAGGAGGCGTCTAGCGGCGTCACCTGAGGGGCCTTTTCTGGATGGTTATGTGGCCCTTGCTTCCCGGGGCCCCTGGGGAAATCAGCTGTCATATAACAGGCTCAACACCAAACATCTGCTCATTAGATCAGCAAGATGGCTGGGAACCGAGTTCCACATTTACTTAAATTTACCTGACAGTTTCTAATGCACAAAATTGGCCAGTAGAAACTTGGTGCTTTATTTTCTTCGGAGATTTGAATTTAAGAACTATGGAACCCACGTGTAGGGTAAGGTAAAAGTATCAGGCTCCCCCCCCCATGCCATTAGGATAGATGAGAGAACCCTGTGGTCCCTAATGCATGCCTGATGGCAGGCACCTGAAGTGGACACACCTGGGCTGAGAGACTGAGCTTATAAAGGTGGCGTTGCGGGGACGCCAGCAGAAGCCAAGAATGAACGGAAGCCGAGAGAAGAAGAGAAGAGCAGAGAGAATGTGAGAGAAGGCCGGAGAGCCCAGATAGAGTGAGGACTTGCTGGGGGCTGGGAGGCCTGCCAACCTCCCGGCCCCCCAGTGCCCCTGCCTGCCATATACCTGGTAATCAATAAAAGCCTGAAAACCTGCCGAGGTCTCCAGGACTCAGACTTCTCCTTTACCTCGTCTGCTGGATCAGAAAACCTGCACTGTGGCCTTCTTGCCCCTACATCACAGTATGTTCTGCCTAGTCCACCTCAGCATTTGAAAGTGTACGTTCTCCACTGGCTGTGTTTGACAGATAAATACACAAAGGAAAAAAGGGGTGGAGCTACATTTGGAGAGCTTTGAATGAAAAATTAGGGAATTCCCCATTAAGGAAAAAATTCCTCTGGTAAAAAAAAATAAGAAGAATTGGGTAAACGAGGCAGAAACACCAGCGGTGTAAGACAGCAGGCACACCACAGGCCCGGGTACCTCATTAGCCCACTTTCTCATTAAAAAAGAAGTCTTAAAAATAGTACAGAGGTATCTATCCCCCACTCTCCACCCCAGGAGAACTTGTGTCAATTTCTCTTTCCCCCAATTTATTGTAGGTTGTATTGTAAATTGTCTTCCTACAAAGTAATAAAATGTAAATGTGGGTTTTAGGTATGCTAATGTTTTGGGTTGGCTGAGCATGAATTCCCAGCCAGTTATGGGTTGAGGGGCCTAAGGAAGCTGTGAGAACCCAGTCGGAGGTGGAGATGAGAAGGGAAAACAAAAGTTACCCATTGTTCCAATTAGAGAAAACTGTGATTTAGGAAATGGTGTGATTTGATGTGAGGGAATCTATACATTAACCATCTAGAGGTAAGTTGGCTTAAAAAGGGCTGCGGCAGAGAGCAGCTCCTTAGGAAAACTGGCCATAGTACTCTGGGTGATTTACAGAACAGGAGGCAGGACCCCCTCACCTGGAAGGCGAGGGCTGTGTTCTCAGCCTCAGGAGGTTGAGGGGCCAGGGAGGTGAGAATGGTTCTCTGTGGAGCTTTGCACAACAGAGCCTTCCTAGGATCCAGAGGTGTCCCAGCAGAAGGTTCAGAGGCCTTAGTGGGCTCATTTTCTTTTAATCACTCGCCCAACTTGTAATTGAAATAGATGAAAAGAGAAAACTCACATATGGAAATGTGTTAAACCCATGCTGATTGGGTAAAATAAGGAGTACTTGAAGCTTCAGGGTGGGATTTTTCTAGAAAGCCTTCACAAAATACAATGACTTTTGTTTTGAATTTGGATGACAAAGTCAACTTTCACTATATGTTGAAGATGGGCTGACTGTCAGGGACTCCAGGGCAGCCATGGAGACATCCGGATGGTGGAAGTGTAAGATGCTTGGGAGACACTTCTGGGGTGGCTCAGAGGGCTAGACAGTAATGAAGACAAAGGCTGGAAACCCATGACTGGTGAGTGAGAGCTCAACGATAGCTGAGAACTTCCACAACTCCAAGGAAGGTGGTTTGATTCAGAGACCCCCTAAAAGAAGGCAGGGAGGTGGGAGTGAGGGGAGCCCGGCAGTGTCTTCTCTTGTTAGGGGGAAAAGGATGTCCTAAAGCTAATTCCGTACAGGCTTTGTGGACTCCACCCCCACCCCAGGCCAAAGCTAAAGACACTGGGAACTCGAAATCCCATCACCACCAAAGGGAAGGTGGCTGGGACCTGAGGGTGGGGTTAAGCAGCCAGGTTGGTATAAAGCCAGACACGTGGGCTTTGGAGGGGTCCCCCATTTTGACTCTCCACCAGCTCGCAGCGTCTGGCCAGCGCTGAGAGTGCCTTTGGGTTTCCAGGTCGTCGGATCGGGTAGGACGCATTAAAGACTTTATTTCCCTATTTTCTCCCTGAGTTGTACATTTCCTTTTCCCTTGTAAATAAACCTTTTATTAACCTTTTGTGTGTGCCTGTGGTGGAGTATTCATAAGTCCCTTTAAAGCGCGCAGGTGAGGACCCACAGCCAGGAACCCGTTCAATATCGGGGCTGCCCTATAACACTCTCAGCCTGCAGGGTGAGGTGATTGTGTAATGGGGAAATGCTGAGGAAGAATCTTCAAATTGCTGGAGAACCACTGAAGGGCTAGGAGGAGTCAGTAGGTGGGGTGAATTAAATGGGCAGATAAGCTGGCAGGCAAAGCACTGAAGAAGCCCAAGTTCGGTGTTTGTCACTGACCAGTCCCTGCCGGGCTGCCAGACCGGGCCCTCTCTGTCTGGAAGCCAGCACAGTGCCTGCACATAGATGAGCCTCATTAATTATTTGCCGGATGAATGAATGGATGAAGAAATAACAACTAAAATGTATTAACGTCACCGTGGAAAATAGTGTGGTGGTTCCTCAAAGAAAAAAAAAAATTGAACATGTGACCCAGTTATTCCACTTCTGGGTATAGAGCCAAGAGAACTGAAAGTAACGCTTGAGGAGTTATTTGCACCCGTGTTCAGAGCTGCTTTATTCACAATAGTCAAGGTGTCCATCAGTTACCGAAGGGAGGTACAAAATGTGACTTAGACTCATAATAGAATATTATTCAGTCATAAAAAGGAATGAAATTCTGACACATGCTACCTTATGGATGAATTTTGAAAATTTATGTCAAAGTGAAATAAGTCAGTCATAAAAGGATAAATACTGTATAATTCCACTTACATGAAATATTTGGAATTGTCAAACTCATGACAGAACATAGATTAAAAGTTACCAGGGGCTGGGAGGAGGGGCGTATCAATATAAAAATGATTACAGATTATCTAGCCGCTGCCCCTTTGAGCTGTCAGATACAAAGGGAGTGTGTTGGGCATGAGGGGTGTGTAGGGTAAGGTTAAAGGTATCAGGCTTTTCTGCCCTCCCGCCATCAGGATAGATGAGGGAACCCTGCAGTCCTGAATGCATGCCTGATGGCGGGCACCTGGAGTAGGGTGTGGGCTTTTGTAGATGGGGTTCACCTGGGCTAGGACTGGGCTTTTAAGGGCGGCATCAAGGGGACGCCAGCAGAAGCCGAGAAAGAAGCAGAGCCATGAGAAGAGCAGAGAGAACGTGAGAGAAAGCCGGAGAGCCCAGAGTGAAGACTTGCTGGGGTCTGGGAGGCCTGCCAGCCTCCGGGCCCCCCAGTGCCCCTGCCTGCCATGTACCCGGTAAATCCAAATAAAAACCTGCAAAAGCCACTGAGGACTCCAGGACTCTTTCCTCCTTTACCCCAGTCTGCATGGGATCATAGAAAACCTGGACTGTGTCTGTCTTACCCCTACAGGTGTGAGGTGGTAGGGAAGGCTTCAGAGCCAGGGTTCCCTGGGCAGGAGTCTTTGGGTGTATTGTGTTCTCGGTGACAGAAAAATACAAATGTCTAAATATGAAAATATTAATACAAAATCACAATTCCTTACCTGCAAGTCTAATATCCAAAGATGTCCTCCCCCTAAAAAAGTTTTTTTACCGTTGTTGTTGCCAGTTTGGTGTCAAATCTTACGTGGCAACGGAACCTGACGCAACTGGACAGCTCTCCACTGCCCACACTTCAGCCCTTGGCGAATGCTGACGTATGGCTGGCAGATCCGGAGGCCTCTCACTCTGCGGCACTGCCCATCAAGAGAGGTACAGGAGAGGCAGTAGGATCTGTTCAAATAAGGTCCTAGGTCCTGTAGGATCTGTTCAAATAAGAACAATAAAGTGAAATAAGTCAGAGAGAAAGGCAGACACTGGATGATCTTTGTTATATGTGAAATCTAAAAGCAAAAACTGAACTCTTGTACATATGGAGAATAGGTCGCTGTTTGCCAGAGATGGGGTGTGTGTGGGGGTGTGCGTGAGACGTGAGAAAGTGGAAAAAGGTGCAAATTTCCAGTTAAGCCCTGGGAATCGAATGTACAGTATGGTGACTAGAGTTAATACGGTATTATACACTTGAAGGTGACTAAGAAAGGAGTCCTGAGTTTGGCTCATCATAAGGAAAATGTAACTCTGAGTGGAGGTGGAAGCTAACTAACCTTATTGTGGTGATCTTTTTAGAACAGATACAAATACCTAATCATTATGTATATACCTAAAATTACTACCATGCTATATGTCAATTACATCTCAATTAAAAAGAAAAGAAACAGGATAATTTCTGGCCCCAAGGGTTTTGGATGAAGGATTGTTAACCTGTGTTTATCACATGATAGGCCATGTGAACCAGGCACCTTGCCAAGTACTTTACCCGCATCACCTCATTTCACCCTCACTGCATGGCTATGAGCTGGGTCCTGTCATTACCCCTATTTTAAGGATGAGGAAACTGATGCCAGAGATGGTAAGTGACTTGCACAGGGTCACAAACTTGAGCTTGAGGAGCCAGTGTAAAGGAAAGTTCTGCCTGTTGGGAGAATAGTATCTGGCTGACAGCTCTGGTGGGAGCGGTTTTAGAATCAAGGTGAAGATGGACGTTAATGAAGGTGGTCCAGGGAGGAAGGACTGGAGCTACATGGGGGCTTTGGGGATGTGTTATTCATCTGGGTGTCAAAAAAGTGGACAGGGCAGGTGAGAGTATGGAGTGACATCCTGATCAGGTGGGCTTAGGTGAGTAGCCACGGTTGGGGGCTGCAAAGAGGTTGGCTTCTGAGGGAAGCCTGGGGTTCCTGTGACTGAGGCTGCAATTTGGAGAGCACAAGGCTCCAGAGAGCTCAGCTCTCCAATCTTGGCCTTTAAGTTGTTAACTATCCCCAGACCTAAATGGTCACTCTGAGGCCTGTAGCAATTCCTCTTTTTGTTGAAAGAGGAAGCAATCTCAGAAGGTCCCCTTTACCCACCCTCTGTGGCTGAAGAAGAGGAACCTGTTTCTAATTTGGATTTTTTTGAGAAATCTTGCTTTGATGTGATCCAATCGAACTTCTTCATTTGATGGTCTGACAAGGACCTCAGTGACTATGTGTCCTCAAGGAACAGCCAAGGGGACTCTTCAGCTTGAAGGGTGGAGTTTCCCAGCCCTGGCCTTGGGATTCCTTGCGGTGCCTCCCAGTATCTCTAGGACTACTAGAACCTTCTTAAGGCAAACTTTAAATATTGAAATAAACTTATTGCAAAACCAAACCAAACCAAAGCAAAACAAAACAAAAACCCTATGGGGAAAATAACTGTATAATCTTTTTAAAAGATGCCAGTATACTAATATGGACAATTAAGTAGTGTGTGTGGGAAGGACTGAATTCTAGTTTGGGCCCCATCATTTCCTTACTTAAAGGTCTCTTAAAAGTCCTAATAAAATACAGCTAGGTTGCTTGGAAGTTGGAGTCTGTAAACATACTTTTAATCATAAAACACTCCACAATGGTGAAAGGGCCAATGCCACCTGATCGTCATCCCAGGGCAGAAAACCCTACCATCTTACCTGTCCTGGTTCTGCTTTGTTGACGGAGATGGAGAGAGAATCTGATAGAGATATTCGGTATCCATACTTCCCTTCTCTAGGCTTCTATTTCCATGTTAGTCAGGCTAGGCCAGGCTATGCTGCAGTAACAAATAAACACTTAAGAAGCAGGGGCATCACATTATCTAGCTTTATTTCTTGCTCTGATGAGGATGGATAGAAGCTCTTCCATCTTGCAGCCATGCTGTCAGAGCAAAGGGTGTCAGGCCACAGTGACAGGAAGAAAGAGATGAAGAGGTGCATCATCTCTTAACAACTGGGCTGGAAGTGACATGTGTCACTTCTAGTCCACTGACCAGAATGGATCCCATGACCCCTACTTAATTTCAAGGAAGGCCAGAAAATGCAGGGGAGCACATTAATAACCAGGGAGCATAGTTTTCTCATCTCTAAAATGGGAGGGTTGGACTAGATGACCTCAGGGCAGGCACCACCCATCTCTAGGCTTCTAGGATTGTGTGAGTCAGATACCCAGAATCTGATTACCTATAGCTGGTGATAGAGCCCTGGGTTACAGCTTCCACAGGAAGAACTGTATCCACCCAATCCCCCAGGCCCATCTTGGCTGTCCTTGAACTCCCAACACCCAAATACCTCTAGCCTGTGAGGTAAACTGCCTTTAACCAACCCTAGATCTGTGCAAAAGTATTGCTTTTTGAAAGAAATGGGGCCTGCCTTGATGCAGGATATTGATGAAGAGCAGGTACTCAGGCCGCTGGCCCAACTGGATCCCATGGGTCCTGAGCTCCCGCCTTCCCTCTGGCATCTCTAAAGGAGCTTAGGAATAATTCTAAAGACCTCTTCCATTTGCTTTCTCCTGTTTCCCTCTTGATCTATGTACTTCCTTTCTTAGCCGAGATGATGAAAGATGGTCTAGGCGTGTTTAAATGTCAATAGTGGTTACATAAAACTGTCATGGGTTCTCAGGAACAGGGGCTGTTCCTCATCCTTTTTTCTGACACTGTCTGAATGGTTAGATCAGGAATATACCATAGATATAATAACTTGTACATTTCAGCTTGAGCAATTGATACACTTTCATGCACTCTTAGCAGGAGGATTGAAGGTGCTCAGCTACCCTGTTTGACAGCATCATGTCCATGCTGCTGGGCTGACTGTGCACACCCAAGTGGTGATAATGGGGCTTCTGCTTTCATCAGGAGACCCAGAATCCACCTTGAATCTGTGTTTTGTTAGAGGATCCTTATCTTGGTAGCTTGGTCTATAGTCTTCTCTGCAGGAATGTTGGAGGCCTGCAGTATTGCTTTTCCTTGACTACTAATTGCCACTAAGTAGCCTGCCAGCTAGAACTTATGTCCTGACTTGGGAGGGACCCCCAATTCTAAGTGCTTCTGCTCCTGGGTACAGACTTCAAGTGCTACAGTGGTTGTTTGAACGTTCTGTGACATGCTTCCACCCAGAGAGGGGTGTCTAGCTTCCTCCTCTTGAATCTGACAGTCTGTGGCCACTCTGATCAGTTGAGTATGGAGAAAGTGAGATCTGTGACTTCTGTGGCTTGGTCATAGGCGTCCTCACAACTTCTGGTTTTCTTGGAACCTAGCTGCTCTACTATGAGACGCTGAGGCCACCCAGACAGCCAAGTATGGGTCTAAGTGGGACAGTCCCAGCTGAGCTCAACCTTTGAGTCATCCCAATCCCAGTGCCTGACAAATGAAGGAGGAAGCCTCCAGAAAACTCCAGCCCTTCAACTGGCCAGGTCACCCGCCACCCGCACGCTCCTCACCCCCTTGTACCTTTTGTAGCTGAAGCCCTAGACATGATGGGGCAGAGAAAAACAAGCTCTGTTGCTCTTTATCCAAAATCCTGACTCACAGATTCCATGAGCAGAATAAAATGGTTGGCATTTTGCATTGCCAGGTTTGAGCTGGTTTGTTCCATAGCCATTGATAACTAGAAAACTACTATGTGCTCCTGCCTTAGCATGAAGATGGGTGTATCTAGATGGGAAGTCTCTAGAAGGGAGCTATAGGATCCATTCTTATTCAGTATCTTTATCAACAGCTTCCAGGGAGCAATGACCACCACAACAATAAAACACAGAAGGATTATTTGGAAATTGGGGTGTCACATGTTGAGACAGATAGGCAGGAGGTGCGTCGGTGGGATCGGTATGCCAAAAGCTCTCTACCAGCTCAGGTGAATTTAAACCCACAGTTCAGTTTTAGGATTCAAAGGTAGATGGATAATGTGAAGTAGGGGTTAGTCAGGTGAAGAGAGGGGAAACACCTGTGTGAGCTGGGCGAAGCCCTGCAGAGTGGAGGGGGTTCGTGTGGATGGAGACAGAGGAGGAGGGGGAAACTAGAGCGGGCAGGGTGTCATCAGCCACGGTGAAGATGCTTTTGGAGACACCGGGCTGGAGCAGGAGGACCTTCTCCATGCCTTTGTATATAGGCTGGAGAGGCCAACATGGAGGTTTCCTGCTCTGCAGACAGCTCATGCTCTCCCTCACCTGCCCTGCCTCCTGTGGGGGGAGGGGGTTCTTCAAAATCACCTGTGCCTGGGCTGCCCATGGCCAGGGGTTCCCTTGTTCCTTGTGCTGGGGTGCTGGGCTCTGAAGGAACAGGTGCAAGAGATGGTGGTGGCCACTTTGGGCATTTAATCCTGAACCTTTAACAGCATCACTTTAATTAAATTCTTAGACATCTCCAGAAATAGGTTTTATTCCCATGTTATAGATGAAGAAACTGAGATTGGAAAAGGTCAAGAGGCTTGCCAAAGTCGTACAGCTTGTTAGCAACAGTCAGGACACATCTGGTTGACCCCAATCCAGTGCTCAAGACCACCACACAGGCCACCTTCAATATGTCATTTTGAGGAGAGTCACAGAAGAAGGAGATGCTCAGGAAACACGAGCAGCTGGGGCGGGAGGAGATGTGAACTTCAGCATGGCGGCTGCAGGTGCCCACCTGCCTTCCCCACTTCCCACCATGCCTGCTAGAGAGCACCTCGCAGGCGCTGTGGACACCGATACCATCTGATCTCCTCTTGGGGCTCACCTGAATGTGGCCTGGGGCACAGTGCCCCCAAGTCCCGGAGACCACATCCTCCAACTCAGTTTCTAGCCGTGCTCAATCAGACAGAGGGGTGAAAAGTGCTGGGTGGCTGAGGAACATGGGGTGGAGGAGCTGAGGGGATTTTCCTAGTACCGAACATAGCCCTGGGCTTGGGTGCCCCGCACAGAGCCTCACAGTTGAGTGGCAGCTAGAAGCTTGGGTTCTAGCAGGGGAGTGCTCTGTCCTGGGTGAGGAAGGTGCTCTGGGGAAATGAAGTTGTCTCTCTCTCAAAGAGGGAGGACTGACAGCTCTCGCTCTCTCTTTGCAATGTTGTTTTCTTCTTTGTCAAACAGACTGTTGTGAGTTCCTCAAACACTTTGTTGGACTTGGTGCCTGAGTAGGAAATCTTCTGTGGTGGACATACGGATTTGAGGAGATCTGATGGAGGGCTGGGGGGCTTGAAAATGACTCGATTTGGATGAAGGGGTGAGATATGGAATTGGATGTGAGAGAAACATGGCAGCTGGTTGAGAAGAGACTTTGAGGTCTTCTAGTCAGGAATACTTCAGGGCTCTCCCTCCTGCCCCCTTTCTCTCTCTGACTAAGGTGGAGGAGAGGGCTCCCTAACTCTAAGGTGCTCCCTGGATCACTGTCTCCTACCTCCTACCCCTGTTCCCCACTCCATTTTTACTAAGATTATCACTGCTTCCTGTGCCTGATTTTTTTTTTTTTTTAACCTCAGCATATTTCCCAACCTCCTTGCTTAAAACAAGACAAAGTTTACAAGCCTGAAATCTCCCCTGTGGCATTGCCTTGACTAAACAACAATAGCCATTGGGATCTTTCATCTCATCAGACTTCACCTCTGCAACCTGATTTTCTAACTTTCCTGGTGAAGGCAAGGCCGTCCGTGGCCGGGGCAACCTGCTCCTGTCAGTCATCTTTAGCACATTCTTGAACTTTCCACATCTTGCTCCTGGTTGGGCCTGTCAGTCTGTGGTCATCAGCTATGGAAACACACCTCTGCTATCATCCATCAAATGGCCAATTCTCACCAATTTTATGAGTCTTCTGTTATCTCTGGGTCTTTTCTTCAGCAGGCTAAATAATCTCAATTCTCACACTAATTTTACAACCCTGTCATCGTTACTTCTTTCCAAATCACTCCAAGCATCTCTCTTAATTTTTAGAGCCTCTGGTTCATAACAAGAGGTTAAGCCCTCAGTACACAGAGGCCAGTGAAAAGATGCCGCGCGGTTTCCCTGTCTCTTTGTGAGGGTCCCTGTTGAACAAGCTCTCGCAGCTCTTACAGGTGGTGTTTTGCAGATTAGTGAGCGCCACCATCTCCTTTATCTCAGTCATTCAGACCTTAGTGTCGTATTATTTCCGTTGATTCAGGTTGAGTTTGGCCCTCTCTGGGCTTTATTTAGATCGTCTTTACTCCACCTGTGGGTAGATCTTGTAAGCAGCCTTGGCACAGGTTTGCTTGTGGGTTTCCTTTCAAAAGGTCACCGTGAAGCAGGAAATGTGACTAAGAAAATCTTCCTCTTCGAAGACTCACTTCATCAACTGGAAAAAAGGCCCCTGTCCCCTGCCCTCCCCATACTTACTCATGACCCAGACGTGTCTGAAAAGAGCACCTAGTTCCCAAAACACGGAAACGTGCGTACTGAGGCTCACGTGCAGGGCGAGTGGGGATTTTGTCAGGTCTGCTCTGTCTGGGGCCCTGCCGGCACCAGTGTGCACTGCCTGTCACTGTTCCGTAGGCAATGAGGACTGGCAGGCGCGGAGGTGGGAGAGCCTGGCGGCTGACCACCGAGGAGCAGGTACCTTGGGGAGAGAAACCTGCTGTGAGTTAGAATGGGAATCTGGGTCTCCTGACTCTCAAGCCACATTTGCCCCATTTTACCCTACGCTCAACTTCCTGAGCATCTGGAGGGATCCCTTCTTCCTTTTTTTTTCTAGTAATGCACATGCAGGTGATGCTGCAGTGTGGACATGGGGTTGCAGAGGCAGGACCCTGGACAAGTGAATCTGGGCTTCCTTGGCTGGGCTTCTGTGACCTTTCCTTATAGGGGTATCATGAGATGAAAATAAATTAATACACAGAAAACATTCAGAACAGTCTTGGTGTGTGATCACTCTGTAAATGTTATTATTATTCGGCTTTCCTTCATTCTATTCAGCAAGAATTTGGCACCGATCATGGACTTTGCCAGGGCTATGAAAATAGTCCAGGTTCCACCTGAACCCCTGGCCAATTTCCTATTGGCCAGTAGTTTGTCTTAAGGAAAGTTGAAAAATATATGTATAAATGGTCCAAAGCACAGCCAACACTGATTGGGACTGGGGGTATCTTTCTAGGTGGGCCCCGTGTCAGGGTCCCCCGAGATGGCCTACTTCAGTGCTGCCAGCAGGGATCACTGTATGAAGACCTTGAGCAAACCATGCAGTGGGCCTAGTTGATTCTGGCTTGGCAACCGATATTTTGGGGAGTATGAATTGAGGTGCAGGAGCCTGGGGCTCCATGAGCTACGGCCAAATACAGTGAGGGAGTGTGGCATGGTGGTGGGACCCTTGTCCAGGCCTAAGGGTGCCAGCTTGACTTCTGCCTGTTGCTCACTCAAGGCTTTTATGTCCTGAGAAGTTCCTGGGGAGGCTAAACCCTAACCCTAAAGGCATGTAGATGGCCAAGTTTGGAATTGCCTCATTCTACCCAGCAGTTTCCTGATAAGCAGTCTTGCCATACAGGAGGAAGTGTGGACCGTCCTCAGTGTGGGGCCCTGTGTCAGCATATTTGAGGGGTGTGGGAGGAGCCAGAGCCGCCCATGCACAGGGGAGGAAATTAACGGGGCTGAAGTTTTAATACAAGTGTTATTTCTATTACACATATGATTCCATTAGGTACCAATCTGTGTTCTTCTGACTTGGCATGAATTTTTTGGGACTGTCAGCGCATGTTGTCCTTTCGCCATGTATGTGTACCCCAGAATCAAGGGTGGTCCCAGGGATGGACACCTCCTCCACAGACAACCCCGGCTACCCATCCCACTTAGGCCTGGCTAGTGCTCACGTGCCTTATTGCCGTCTGCTATGGGACAAGAGTGTTTTATTTCCTCAGTTATTTGTGATGGATGGAAAAGCAACTCTTTCTTGAGTACACCTAGGTGGATGTTCACCCCAATTGGTTGACTTGCTGGAAGTGCAAGGGGTTGATCGCTTCTTAGATATCTGGGGTGATGTCAAGTATATTAGGACAACTAGGGGGAAAAAAACCCAAACACACAGGACACAAGTGGCCTGGGGCGACTCTGTGAGCCCTAAGCAAGCACTCAGTAAATAAAAGCATTTACTACCTAGGGGAAAAAAAAAGAAAGGAAGGAAGAAATTTGATGTTTCTGAAAGGGTTTAAAATAATGCTTAAATTCTTCTATGGCTCCATACCTGGGATTCATTCGAACTTGAAACAAATGGCAGTAGGTCAAACTTTTTACTGATTTCTTGCTGATTTTTTGTGAAATTAAATTCCTGAGTAAAAAGAATTATTTTGGAAATACGAAAGTGGGATTTCCTACTTTTTTAACCCTGTATTTAAAAGGATTATGTCTTGATTTTCCTGTTTTTTCAGCTTCTCTGCATTCTCTCACTTTCCTTCTATGCAGAGCAGGGAAGAAACAGCAGGGGGAGAAAAGAAGGAGATGGTTTGGGGGTTTGAAATGGGTAAGAGTAAACCCTTCCCGTTTTCAATATCCTCTATTTCTTGAATGTCTTCTGGGCTTAAGCAAATGGCTCTCAGGCCGCCTTTGCAGCCCTGAAACTGCTCCTGACTCAGCCAGCCGCTGGGTCTCAGTGGCCGAGCAGCCCAAGGCAAGGACTTGGGGAAGCTATGTGCAGGGCGGCAGTCTCACCCCCTAATGGGGCTGAGCTGGCCACACTGCTTGTCTCTCCCAATTAGTCCCCCAAAGGGAACAAAGCCTTATTTCTTCCCCTTCGCAGTTCCCAGGCGCTGGGTGGAGAAAAACAATCCTTGGCAGTTCGGGGGTTAAAAATAAGACACAGCGAGGGGGAAACAAGCCAGGCAGCTGCAGCGGCAACTCAGAGCCCACTCCAGGCTAAACAGAGGCCCCGGCAACTCCTTGGAGACTTGAACCCTGGGCGAAGGAATTTTCCCTTGCATGGAGGCTATTGTCCTCTGAAAAGGGCCAGGGCCAGAGGAGGGCCTGGGGAGCACCTATCTCCCTGAGTCTGCAGCCAGGGAGCTCCTGAGAGCCCAGGGTCTCTGTCTCACCCAGCTGAGTTTGGGTGAAAAGGCAACTGGGGCGCAGACCACCCCTCCCCCTTTGAGAAAAAGGAGGGGTGTCTGGGTGGGGTGGGGGGGTTTCCAAAGACCTGAGCACCAGTTGTTACCCCACTCCTCAGCCACAACCAGCCAGTCACTGGGATGGAATAAAAGGCTTGGTTCCCTTGGCAACCGCAGGGCCTATGGTCTTTCACAGAGTACAAGATGGGCTGGGGGAAGAAGGTGGGGTATAGAGTAGGGGGAGATGAGAGGAAGGGGGATGGGCAGCTCAGAAGCTTTTGTAGGTTCTGGCCTGGGAAATACTGGCTACCCTAAGTGTGGGGAATGCTCTTAACTATTTCAAGATTTGAGCCATGGCTGGTGGTCCACGGTGGAGTGGGGCTGTGTGGGCCTCACGTGGCCAGAGCCCACCTTCATAGGTACGAGGCCTGGCCCTGTTTTATAACTGGAGACCCCTGCAAGTGTTGATAGATGCTTGAGTCCATAGAGGCCTATTTGTGAAGCAGAGATTAGAATAGCAGGCGACTGTCTCCTGGGTCTGATCTTGATGGACTGGACAAAGCTATTTTTAATATCAAACAAGAGAGCTGCTGAAATATGGACAAAGTGCAGAACCTTCTCTGAATCTGTCTCAAGCACCCGACTTTGTGAAAGGAGTTAAAAAATCTACCCACATGCCGAACAAACAGTCGAGCCTCCATGAACAGAAGTGACAAGGGACAGGAGACCTTGACCCAGGACTTTGGGATGAGCGGGCCCAGCAGGTTGTCCCTAACTCAGAGGACAGACACGGGACTCTTGGTGTTGCCCTCTAGATGGCAAGGGCTTTGTAAGGTGGCACGGAGAGAAGGCACCTTTTAGGATGTCCTTAAAAGTGTGGTATCTACCAAATGGAACAAGCAGAGCCAGACACTGGTAGCTTAGAAGAGAGGACTAGTATATAGCAGCACACTCACTATTCAGGAGTTTTAAAAAGTGAAAAAACAAACCAAATCCCAGCCCCTATCTGCTGCAACCAGAAGCTGTTGGAGACAATACCTTGGTTCATGGCTGCTTCTGCTGAAAGACCTGCTGGAGTCTTCTGCTTTTGCCTGAGTATTTGGGGGTGGGGAGAGGTCCCTTATTTTCCTGAGAGAGTGGTGGGGCCATCCCCAGTGAAGTGCTTCCTCACGCACTGCACCAGGGGCCTGTTCCTTCAAAGCCCAGCGCCGGTGGGTGGGTCTCATCTGAAAGGCACAATTTGAGGAAACCTAGAGGGTGGGTCTGAGATGAGGAAACACCTGGGTGGCAGGTCCTCGATAAGGAAACAATCCCGAGATATCACTGCAGCTGCTTTGCAGGCATGACCATGGCCAATCAGATGGCCACCTGCTTTAATCATCATCATCAAAATAATAATAATAAAAAGATCAAGGAATCACTTATCACCTAATTAATTTACTTACTGACTGGTGGGTTGGCAGAGAACAAGTCTGGGCAATGCAGAATAACAACCATTTAGAAAATACACAGAGTGGGAACCCAGAGAACAGGAACTAATGTGAGTTTAGCTTGTGTGTATAGAACTGCTCGTGTCCGTGTGAGCTCATTTAACACTACTCAGTGAAGTCGGTGTGATTTTCATTCCCATTTCGTAGATAAGAAAACCAAGGCCAGGGTAGGTCAGCTAACCTGATCAGTATTTTGCAGCGGGGGGTGGAGAGAACATGCTATCTGATTGTCCTTGACTTATAGCACAGCCACTTTCAGATGTGAAACCTCACTCGATTCTCAATACCACTTAATTAAGACAGCACACTATTTCCGTTTACAGGTCGTGGGGTTTTAGTGACTTGTTCCAATCATAAGATGAGTATGTGGTCAAGTTAGACAGCTCTGGGCCTTCTCCCACAGGAGCATGTGGCCTGGTCTCTAATGACTTCCTCATGTCTCTAAGAAAATTTTAAGGTCCGTCATTCATTCATTCATTCATTCATTCATTCATTCATTCAACTAATGCTTGCTAATATTACCAAATCATGAACCAGGTATCTGGGAGAATAGAAAACAAATTAGATTTTTTAAAATTCCCTGTGAGTAAAAGGATTTTATAGTCTCACTCTGTGTCTGCATTCACTGCACTCAACGGACATTTTCCGAAATCAGCGTGCTGATGGATAGCTTTCATTCAATAAGCTGATACTTTTACAAACTGGGGAGTAAAAACATTAAGAACTACTGAATCACAACACTTGGGACACCTCGTTCCTTACAATGGTGGGAATAATTCAGAAGCTTTTGGCTGGACTCACGGTGCCACCTGAGTGGAGGTTCAGGCTGAGGCTCCCCTGGGCTGCCCACTCTTGCACAGTCCCTCAGCTGGCTAGCTTTCCTGTCAACCTGGTCTCGGTAGACTCTGTGGTCAGGGGGACCCTCCTGTGAAAAAACTTCCTCCCCATATCTGATTTCATGGTTCAGCTACTTCCTGGACAAGACCTCACACTTATCAGATGCCTAAACTTACATTGGCCCAAGTTGGGGTGTTGGCTGGTCATTTCCCCCACAGGATTACTTATCACAGATGATGCCTCACAGGGAACTACCATGGAGAAAAGTGCCAGAAGCTGCTGTAATATGCACAGGGGGCCTGACACCCTTAAAGAAAAGTGGGAGATGGTGTTTGCTGTGAAGAACATGCAAAGTCAGGCAGGGGCCCTGAATAAAATTTCCATCTCTGCCCGTAGGGCCCACACGTATTAATTCATATGGGTCAAGGAGGGGTGTTTGTTGGAGTGCAGGGTGGAAGGAAGCTAGGGAGTTTTTTTAATCAGGAAAATCAGGATGGCAAGGGAATGTACAACAGGCTTTTGAAGGAAATGAGTTGCTTCAGGTATTCATTCAAAAAATACATTTATTCGGTGCTTTCTCAAGGGGTAAGATACTGCTCTTGGGGTCCCTGGTGCTGATCAGGATCCTGTGGACCGAGGATGGGCCAGGCCACACAGGCTCACTCAGATATGGCGGATGACCTTTGAGAAGGAAGAGGGTGGGCAGAGAGGACTCCCCAGAACACAGCCTCTGTAATACCGACATCAGCCCTATACATGTGATTGGGGTTTTGTTGCTGAAAACCCCCCAGGAGACATTTGCTGGAGACAGTGCCCTCCATGATAGGAAATTTTCCAAATTTTAGAGGCTTGATAAGGAAACTGTTCATGTTCTCTTTGGTAAACATTGATGACTCCATTGTTTATAAATGAGACACAAGTCTTTTTTTTCCCTTTTAAACTTTCACATTTTGCTATCACTTTAATTCATTTTGTTGCTCAGTCTCGGCCTCTTTTTCCTTCAGCCTGGCTTCCCCGCCTCTTGTAGCATTGCTGGATTTAGCAAATCAAAACACAGGCAACTTGGTTCAGTTTTAATTTCAGGTAAACAACAAATCATTTTTTTAGTGTAAGTATAACCTAAACAAAGCATAAGACATATTTATATAAAAATGATTTGTTGTGTATCTGAAATTGAAATTTAATTGGGGTTTTGTATTTTATCTGGCACCCCAGCCCCTCAGTCTACTACATGTAAACCTCTTTGAATATACTTTTATTTCATGTCAGTCCTTAGTACCTTTCAGGGCAGAGTTTTGAGGTATGCTATCTTCTCTGTGAAGCAATATCATAGGTTTTCTTCATCTTCTTGCCAAGTGTCCTCTTCCCATGGATTTCAGAAAATGGTATAGTTCTCCTAAGTTTATTTTCACTTCAATTCTGTGGGGGCCCATGTCCATTTTGGATTTCCAAACAGGAAATCAGATCATTTTTCCATGACCAACTTACATATCCTCCCATCTTTGGGTCACTTTTCTTTGGGTCTTTGGGTACAGACTTCTGGATGGATAATATCCAATAGTGCCACTGACCCAGATGTGGAGACCTGAGGGGGGTAAATATCTGCAGGGGCCTCCCTGGTGACTCAAGGGGTAAGATGCAATCTATGAAGCAATTGGAAGCCTCTGCAGCACAAGTTCAATTCCCTGGCTGGCCAGGGAGCTATCCACATGGCGCAGCAGACCTTTCCTGTCTCGCCGACTGTTCCCCTCAGTAGTGTATTTCGTCAGTCTGCCTGTTCTGTTCCCCGCTCTGTCTTTGGTGAATCCTCTTACCCCCTGCATCTCTGGCCTATTCCCCAGCTCTTGTATGCATAAATAAATAAATCTTTAAAAAAAACAGAAAAAAAATAAATATCTGCAGGATAAGATTCTCTGAGGTTTTCCCAGATCCTTTGCTGATAATGCTCAAGTTAGCCAAGAACCAAATATTTATTGAGCACATACAGGTTGAAAAGGGCAATAAGATAGCAGAGGTCCTTTTGATAGAATCCTTGAAATCTATGTATTTTGCCTTTTTCAGTTTTTGTTTTGTTTTGTTTTCTTGGTGGTAGCGGTGGTGGTGGTAGCCGGCATGGGTGTTAGTCTGATAACAAGCCAGTAAAACGATTGAGAGACTGGAGTGGGGTAGGCAGACAACAAAGATCATGCCAGAGATCTTTGACAGTGCTTTCCTTTTAAGAGAAGTCACGATAGATGTAGCAGTGGTGTTAGAAGGGTAGAATTATGACTTTTCTCTTTTCTGCTAACAACCTTTATATAATGAAGTTCTTTAATTTAAAAATAAAACACAAACTTTAAAGACTGCTTAAATTTTCAATTTTAAAAAATGTAAAATCTTGCCATTAAAATACTACTGACTATAAAAAGAAAATATGATATTAGAAAATTCAAAACATGTAAATGCTTTATAAATTTTACATGCTATTTTCTGAAACTTTGCCATGATTACATGGCTGAATGGTAGTGTTTATGGATCTGGAACTCATGTCTACCTGACTAAAAACCCAGGCCCTACCATTTTATCTTAGCAGAAATTTACCAGTCGGATCTTGCAGGGACATATCTGTTTCTAATCTCAGGAGTAAAAGTTACATGGAGTTCAGCATTTTATGGCTAAATTAATTTCTCTACACTCTGAGATCCAACATTGCCTGCTCATACACTTCTGATTTTCATATTATTGATTCTTTTACTCAAAATTTCTAGAGATTATGAATGGATCAACAATGAAACATCAATTATAATGAGTTATTGTTTCCTGGATTCCATGTACTAGGTACTGGGATGAAATTTTAATTTGTTTAATGAATTTAATCCTTGCAACAGTTACTAGGTAGGTTCTAACCCCATTTTATGGATGAGGAAATGATGATTCAGAGATAATAAGATCATATGGCTATAAAGTCTGAAAGCTAAGACTCAAATCAAAAGCTGAATTAGGTGCTGTGTGTTTCATTATATGCTAATTCTTTAAAAATTCAATTACCCCTATAGAAGGTAGTCACTCTGTTCAGAAAACCAGTGTTTTCCTCCCATCCTCTGTCTCTAAGTAGTGGGTATACAGTTTCCATGGATCTTTTAAAGAAGAGAATGAGAGGGAAGAATTCAATCACAGTCCCATAGAGTTGACTTAACTCTTTAGGTGCCTACAATTAAACTGGGTGGTAACTTTCTGAAGGAGCCACAAATTCCAATCTTTCTTATGTACCCTGTTAAGCTCTCCCTTCTTCCCTTGGAGTTTGTATTGTGAAATCTACTTCATCATTTCTTCCTAGGCCCTGGGTGGATCATTTTCCATATTAAACAGCTTCTTACATTTCTGAGCATGCCTCTTTCACAGACATATTTTGGCAATCAGGAGGGGAGATGGGAGGTGTATAAAATGCATTGCATGATTATTCAAGAGGATCTAGGAAAACCATTCCCGAAAGAGTAGTTGATTATTTCCAGCTCCCTCTCAAGCTGGGCTTCTCAGGGAGCAACATTAATCAAAAGGGGGACACCTGGCTCTCAAATGACCTTCCGCCTTATCAGAGGTGTGGTAAGAGTCTTCTTTCACCCTGCTGGGGACCTGCTAATATCCATGCTTCCGGTAAAGGTTTGTTTGTGCGTTTCATTGAATAGGTTGAGCATTTATTAACAGTCATTATTGGTATTTCATAACCATCCCTCTTGGCAATGTAATTAGAGATATTTTGCATTTCTGAACTTTGACATATGATTTTTAAAAATAGGATACTGTGGTATCCTATTAAATGCATTCATGCAATTTCTCTTTTATGTGTTTGCATGGAAATGTAAAAAGGAATTGGGGAAAGAGGTTTCTTCTAGGACTTTTATTCACAGTGTCTTTCCAGGAAGCCCCATTTTGGCAATTAGTTTTATTTTAAGTTATAGATTTCCCTTTATATGTCTGGGGCAGACATTATTTCCTGTTTTATAGGCAAGGAAAGAGATTATTGCCTAAAATCTTAGTGATTTAGCTTTCCCACCAGAATAATACTTTAATTGTTACATAGCAAGTATATCTACTCATATTTATTTGGTAAATATTCTATTCAAAGTTTTGGCTACTGATTAACCCTCTTTGGCCCACTGAACAATGGGTGTAACCTGGGCTTGATAAATCAAATAAGATCTTTGTCTTGTTTTGCTGGCTGCTCAAAATTGCCTCCACCATAAAATCATCCAGCTTCCAAGGAGAGGCCAGGACTTTTCTTGTAAAGACCTGCTTTTTTTCCCTGCCCTTGATAGATAGTTGAATACACGTGGGTGTGCTGATAAGAACAACCTTAAGGACGTGTATGTGCTTGTGAGTGTGTATGTGTGTCTATACACAGTTTTACTCACAACCACACTACTGCCTACTGGGATCCAAGCTGTGGGGATGGGGCAGCGAAGCAGCTAGTTGACTGTGTATCAGGCAAGGGGTGAACACCCATTGCTTGCACCCAACTTTGTCTCTGAACTAGCTATATCCTCTTCCTTGGCTGTACTGGTCTGGGCCTTTGGCTTGGGTGGATAAAATAAAAGACTAAGGAAGCTTCGGTTCCAACAGTTTCCTAAAAGAGTCACTCTAATATAATCAGAGGTGCCTGGGAAATAAAGTGAGTTTGAGTATGTGACTGGTTAGCACAAACCACCTTCTCTTGGGAAAACCACTTGGGCTCCTTCCAGTTTGGGGTCAACAGTGTCACACCTGTTTCCTAAAAATGCCCTAAATGTTGAAAAAAATTTTTTTTAAATAAAATCTTCCTATGCCATAACATATGCCTTACCTCCTTCAGAAGTGTTGCCTGTATTTTCCAGCAAATCCTCCAGAGTGAGTTTCTTGCTCCAATCTCAGATGTGGACCTGATTTTCCAGATGAGGGAAAGATGCATTAGAAAGATTCCACATCTCCTCTTCAGAGAAGTTTCTTTTTAGCTCCTCTGTCCATTTTTTGACTGGATTATTTTCTTTGTTGTTGTTGAGTCTCATCAGCTCTTTGCAGATTTTTGTGATCAGTCCTTTATCATTAGTGTTGTGTGCAAAAATTTTCTCCCAGTTGGTGGGGTTTCTCTTTGTTTTTGTTATTGTCTCTTTTGCTGTGCAGAAGCTCTTTAATTTGATGTAGTCCCAGCTGTTGATCTTTGCCTTCACTATCACTGCTTTGGGTGATGTGTCTGTAAAGATGTCTTTGATATGCAAATCACGTAGTGTTTCGCCTATATTTCCTTCTATGTATTTTATGGTTTCAGGTCTTATGTCTAGTTCTTTAATCCATTTTGAGTTGATTTTTGTATATGGTGTGAGGTAGTGGTCAAGCTTCATTCTTTTGCATGTAGCGGCCAAAAGGCATATGAAAAAATGTTCAACATCACTTGCAATCAGGGAAATGCAAATCAAAACTACCATGAGATACCATCTTACACCAGTGAGAATGGCACATATTAAAAAAACTAGCAACAACAAATGTTGGCGAGGTTGTGGAGAAAAAGGAACTCTCCTGCACTGTTGGTGGGAGTGCAAACTGGTCCAACCACTATGGAGAGCTGTGTGGAGATTTCTGGACCTACTAAACATAGAGCTTCCACAGGATCCAGCAATTCCACTCCTAGGTATTTACCCAAAGAACACAGAAACATCAGTTCCAAAGAGCACCTGCACCCCTATGTTTATAGCAGCACTATTTACAATAGCTAATCTTTGGAAACAGCCCAAATGCCCAAAAATAGATGACTGGATCAAGAAGATGTGGTACATATATACCATGGAATATTACTCAGCATTCAAAAAAGATAAACACATGCAATTTGCATGGATGGCGCTGGAAGGGATCATGCTCAGTGAAATAAGCCAAAAAGAAAAAGAAAAATACCGGATGGTCTCACTCATAGCAGGAATCTAGAAAACTTAAATAAGGGACCAGGAAAATGAATAACTATAAGAAAGTGAAAATCAAAATCAACAAAAACTATGAACCAGAGACACTTTTTGGGGGCGGGGGGGCGGGAGGGGAGGGATTGGAGTCAGAATGGGGGGATTGCAATTGTATGGGGAATATAAAAATAAAATTTATTAATTAAAAAAAAAAAAGAAAGATTCCACATCAGTGAATTTGATGCCTGTCTGTGGCTATGTTTAACAATGGATTATTTGGAGGAACTGAGAATACTTAGCCTGTGGAAAAAACTCTGAGAGGGGATCAGGCTTACAGTTCTAACATAACCAAAGGGATCTTGATTTATTCAAACTCTGAATGAAGAGTGGAAGTCTCTAGGAGGAGTATTTTGGTTTAATATAAGAACAGCTATCTAGCGATGCCCCAACTATGAATGGAGAGTTTGCTCAGAGATGCTGAGAAAGGGCCTCAACTCAGGACTGTAGAGCAGAGGACAGCAGGGATGTTTAAATGTAAACTGCAGAAGTAGGCAGGAGGTACAACCGATGACCTCTGACGCTCCTTCCAGCTCTAAGATTATATGATTCTATATCCGTAATTTTCCATTTCCTTATTAAGAACAAATTTTCCACATTCAAAATTATTTTAGTATTTGATAAAGATTGTGGGATGATTTCTACTCTGTTGCTTAGACACAGGGTTTCATCCTTTCCCCACAGCGTGATAAGACATAAACACATCAGTGCAATTTGTCGGCAGGGGAGATGGGAGTTTACTGATGGCTGCAAGGTCCTGTTTACATGGGGCCTAGTGTAGAGGGGTTGGAAACTCCATATCTTGCCTCCCATCCAGACTCTGAATTCCTCCACCCAGAGGACCTGGGATTAACCCCTTCCTGGATGGTGGATGCAGTGCAAGGGAGCTTAACTGTTCCTTCACCAATGACCTGGCAGTTCTCTTAGCATCTTCCCAGCCCCCTTGGCTCCACGTCCTCCTTGTGGGCCCTGTATAATATGAACATCCTCAGGAGTCTTCTGAAACTCTTACCTCTCACATCATCTTTCCATAACTTGAGGTCAGAGAAAACTTTCTCTGAAAAATAACTCTCCCTCAAGTTTACCTTCCATTAAGCACAAATAACCAATGAATAAAAAACAAAGCAATTTTAAAGGATAATTAAGATAACAAAAAGAAACACTAACCTAAACACACATTTAATGTTAGATTATAATTTCATCTGACTTTAATTTTTAAGTAGAAATTTCTTTCATTTGAATGGAGTTAAATCTTTGCTTTGAAGGGTGACTAGCTAATTTTTTTTCTTACAGTTACTTTAAGAATACTCTCTCTTGAAATGCAAATCAAAACCACAGAGATACCACCTCACACCCATGAGAAAGGCCCATTAAAAAAAAAAAAAACAACAACCCACAAACAAGTATTGGTAAGGGGGGATAGAAAAAGGATCCCCCATACACTATTGGTGGGAATGCAGGTTTGTCCAGCCCCATGGAAAACAGTATGGAGGCTCCTCAAAATATTAAACATAGATAAACCACATGATCTGGCAATTCCATTCCTTGTTATTTATGCTAAGAATGCAAAAATACTAATTCAGAAGGATATATGCTCGCTTATGTTCGTTGCAGCATTGTTTACAATAGCCAAATTGTAGATATAACCTCAGTGCCCATGGTAAATGGTTGAGTAGATAAAGAAGATGTGTTGTACATACATAATGGAGTACTACTGAGCTTTAAAAAGTGATGAAATCTTGCCATTTGTGATAAAATGGATGGAACTGGAGGCAATTATGCTAAATGAAATAAGTCAGAACAGAAAGATGAATACTGGCTGATTTCACTCATATGTGAAATATAAAGAAACAAAGCAAAGGAATAGACAAAACTAAACCAAATAAATCCTAGAAATAAAATTGTAGAATTGAGGCTGCTGGAAGGGTGGGGGTGGGGTGGATGGTGAGGATCAAAAGGAAGACAGGTCCAGTGGTCTATGGTAGGGGATTGTGAGTGCTTTGGTGGTGAGTGTTATGTGATAACATCTGAAGAGTTGTGAATCTATTCCCCTAAATCATATACAGTGTTGTAAACCACTGTTACACAATTAAAAATGTTATGGAAAAAAATACTCCTTCTCCCTCTCTCCTGGGTTAAGGATATGTCACAAGGTGAGTTCTAGGAGTTGGAAATAAAATATTGGTAACTCAAAAAATAAACTCAAAAAAATAAACTCATACAATTGATTTTATATCAGTGATCACTTCAATTAGTAGAGGTCTGGAATATAAAGACCTCACCCTGGGGAACCCAACCCTTAGCAAATCTGGCAATCACCAAGGAGAGGTAAGAATTAGTTATCCGATCCCTTTAGCTAAAATTCAGGCTAAAGACAATGAACAAAGGTGCCCAACATGATTAGTCACCAGAGGAATACCCTCATGGGATACTTTAAAAGACTGACATTTTTAAGTGCTGGTGAGGACATAGAGCAAGTGGGACGCTCATGTACAGCTGGTGGCACTGTAAATTGGTATGACCACTTTGGAAAACTGGCAACAGCTGCTAAAGCTAAAACTATCCCCTGATCCAGATCCATGTCCTGCAAATATGCCTAAGAGAAACTAGTTCACATGTCTTCCAAATACCAGGCTGTTTTTAGAGTTTTATTCCATACTAACCCAAAATGAGAACCTGTACACAATCCACAAATAAGAGGATGGATGGATGGCCACATGTTACATAATGGAATACTAGCCAGAAATGAAAAAGAACAAGCAACTAAACAACTAATGCCACAGCATTTTTTTTAATGCTAGAAATCAGACACAAAGAAGTATACATTCTGTAATTCCATTTACATAAATTTCAAGAATAAGATCACGAATCTATGATGATACAGAACTGTGATTACATTGGGTAGGGAGTAGTGACTGGGAGAAGGGATGAGGAAATGTTCTATAGCTCACACTGGTGTGATGTCATAAATGTATACATTTGCACAAGTCTGTCAAACTGTCAATTTAAGATTACTACACTTCAAAACCACAATGAGCCACACTCTGCCAGCACTAGGATGGCTAAAACTGAAAAAGACAATGAGTGTTGGTGAGGATGAGGAGGAATTGGATCTCTCATTTATGATTGGTGGGATTGTAATTGGTTTTTGAAATATCAGTTGGCCAGTTTTTTTAAGTTTTTAAAACAAACTTATCATATGGCCAGCGATTCCACTGCTAGGTATATAGCCAAGATTACTGAAGACGTGTCCACACAGATCTACCTGTGCATAAATGTTCATAGCAATGTTACTCAGAATAGTCAAAAAGTTGTAACAACCCAAATGCCCAGCACTGGTGGATGGATTAGCAAAATGTGGTCTATCCAACAAGGAGGAAGTAAGTACTGATACAGTCTATGACACAGATGAACCTCGAAAACATGCTAAATGAAAGAAACTGGTCGCAAAAGGTCACATATTGAGTGATTCTTTTTATGTGGAATGTCCATAATTGTAGACAGAAAGTACATTAACGGTGTCCAGGGGCTAATGGGAGGGTGTGATGGGAAGTGACTACTCATGGCACAAGATTTCTTTTTTGGGAGATGAAAATGTTCCTAAATGAAATAGCAATAGCAGTTGCACAAGTCTGGGAATACAGCAGAGACCACTGAATTAAAGGGGTGAATTTTATGGTATGTGCATTGTGTTTCAATGAAACTTATTTAAAAAGAGTATGCATTTCACAATGTGTGTTTACACTCCCCGCCCCCCCCCCAAAAAAAAAAAGAGAGAGAGAAGTGAGCAATAATGATGAATTCTTTAATCGGAAAAAAACAAAAACAGGGAAAGGAGTTTAGGAAGAGAAAGAAGAGAACAGGTTTGCTTGAACATCTCTAAATGCCAAGTACTTTACATACAGTATTTTGATTAATTGTCAAGGAACTCTTATTACACATGTATTTCCAAATTAATGATTTTTCTTCACAATTTGCTAAGGTTTCCAAAGCTAGGAGTTGGAGTGGAGAGTGGTTACTTCTCCAGTACACTGCTCTGACCCTCAGATGTGTTCCCTTGCAGTGGAGGTGGCCTTGGCGCTGACTTTGTCTGAATACTCATTTGGCGGAAGAGGACTCTGAGACCCAGACATGTGATGTGCCTTAGATAAGAGCCCATGGCCAGCCTTTGGCAGAGCTGGATCAAACCCTGATGGTTCTGTGTAGAATTCTTTTATTTATAGCTGCTAAAGTGAATGGCACTATGCTAGTGCCTTATAGATAGATCTGTTTGGTGCAGCCATCCCAGAGAGTAGTTGGAAGGGCCCAGGGCAGGAGGGCATGCCCACTGGGCACAGATCTCTCTTGGTGGCTTGGCTCAGAGTGACTCTTGCACAGGCCATTAGGATATTTGCTCCAGACTTGCTTGTGGCAGTCTGGTTGCCCATCAGCAAGGGAATGGATAAGTCAACTTTGGCAGGGATAAACTATTAATATGTACTGTTTACAGTTCTTAGAAGCAGGGAACTACCTGCACATGACAATTATCTTAGAAGTGGAAAAAAAAAGGGGGATAATAAAGGCTATTTAGAGCATACTATTTGTAAATTAAAAACACAACTCCTTGCAAACTAATATTTTTATTTTAACTAATAGGTATATTTTTATTTTATTTTACTTTTATTTTAACTAATATGTATTTTTTATTTTTATTTTTTTAAGATTGATTTATTTATGCATACAAGAGCTGGGGTACAGGCCAGAGGTGTGGGGGGGTGAGAGGATTCACCAGAGACAGAGTGGGGAACAGAACAGGCAGATCGACTGAAATACACTGCTGAGGGGAGCAGCAGGTGAGACAGGAGAGGTCTGCTGCGCCATGTGGGTTGCTCCCTGGACAGCCGGGGGATCGAACTCGTGCTACAGAGGCCGTGGACCGCTTCATAGGTTGTGTCTTAACCCCTTGTGCCAGCAGGGAGGCCCCTGTATATTTTTATTAGGATATATACCTATCAAAGACTATTTAGAAATTCACAAGCACAGGGAATGTATTGGGCATGGCGAGGCCATGAATAGAATAGTATGATTAATTAATTTCTTTAGCCTGATGGACTAGAAAGAGAATTCATAATAAAAATAAAAATAGTAGCTTCAGATATTTTATGGAGACAGAGGCCTGCACTCACTTGAAAGTGTCTAAATCAAAATCTACAAACTTCCTTCAAGAAGGAAGGAGCGAGAACCTCAAAGAGCGGAGGATCTTTGCCGGGTGGTGTCTGAGAGTCTGCAGATGCAGCTGGCTTTTCAAGGTCAGCTCACAACAGGCTCTTGACTGCTTCCTACTCTGTCCTTGACATTCAACACACAGATTTTCTGAAGGCACATGATCATCCTGTCTTCCTCACAAGTTCCTGGCCTGGAATTGGTACCAAGTGAGGAAAATAAAGGCACAAAATGGGAACATGAGTTGAATAAGGCAGGAATTATGGCCTGAATTGTGTCCAACATGAGTATGTTGAATCGTAACCCCCAGGTCCTCAGCATATGACTGAATTTGGAGATAAGACCTTTATAGAGGATAAATATGTTGAAATGAGGCCATTAGGGTGACTCCTAATCCAATCTGACTTGTGTCCTAATTAGAAAAGGAAATTCAGACACACAGAGACATGGAGGGTTGGGGACACCAATAGAGAGAAGGCCATGCGAGGACATAGTACACAGATGGCTGCCTACATGCCAAGGAGGGAGGCCTCAGGAGAAGCCAACCCCACTGATACTTGGAGCTGGCATTTCCAGCCTCCAGAACTGTGAGAAAATAGATTTCTGTTGTGTGAGCCACCCAGATTATTGTCAGCAGCTAGTAATTCCTTCACAAGTGGCACCGGCTTGAATGAATAGGTAAATATGTTTAGTTCTGTGGGATTTTGCTATGGCAGCCCTAGCAAACTAATACCACAGGTGCTGGCGGAGTGGGATCTTGCCTCACAACTTTAAGAACAAATCATTTGTCCTGGGTTCCCCAATTAGTGATGTTATCTTGTTTGGTGAGCAAAATTCCAATCAAATATTTCTAATAAAGACACCTCATCTGGGATTTGAAGGAGCTGATTGAGGTAGAACCTGGGGAAGAAGAGCTCACCCAAACCCATCACCCTACTCTGCGCAGCAGAAAGGGAAACCTTAACAGTTGGCCCACTGACAGGGCACCTGACAGTTATGGGGTCCCAGGTGACGAGAGTCACTGCACCTGGGCAGCAACTTTCAGCTGCAAGCGCCTCTCCACAGCCAATAATTCCCTTACAAGTGCCATAGGCCTGAGTAAATATGTACTTCTCATGGATTTTTCTAAAGCCTGCTCACTCATATCTGCCCATTGTAGGTGTTTGAAAGCTCAAGTTCCTTCTGATATCAAAGCAAAGCTTATTGTTCCTATATTGAAGGACTAATGAAGGGCAACGCAGCTTAGGAATGAAGGAGCTGAGGCTGAGCCAGTCCATGGGGCCGCGGAGCCCATGCCAATACCGTGCACAGTAGGAAAATGTCCCTAGCAGCAAGTGGAGAGAGAGAGGTGTTTTAGGGATATCAATGCAAAGAAACATCCTGTGTTCTTAATATAATTTGCATTGCCCATGTGCTTGCCTGTTATTTTGACCAACTTCTAGGAACCAAGAAGTGCCACTGGTAAGAGGCGTTGGATGTCTGTCTGTTTGAGGGAAGACCTGGTGGGAGGGGTTTGGGTATATGCATTTGGTGGGAAGTTGAGAACCTCTTGAAACTTGGGCTCTTATCAGCTAGCACATGCTGCCTAAGAGCTCTGGTGGAGAAGGCCTTCCTACCATTCACAAGGAACACCTTTCCCACATTGTCGTCCTGTTGGTGTTGATCCTGGGCTTGTTAGTCCATGCCAAGGTCCTGCAGGATTGAGGGCCGTCCTGGTCTGTCTGGTCACATATGTCTGTTTGCTTGGTTGGTCCAGTTGAAACACATGTGGAAGAAGGGGTCTCAGCTGATCTTGCTTCAGAGGGGTTGCCTGCTTCCCGTACTCACTCAAGGCATTGTGGTTGGAGTCCAGTCACACAGTCCTGCGGGTCCTAATTCTACATCTACCTTTTACATAGGGTGAGACCTGGGTGAATGACTTCAGGCTTGAGCCTCAATTTTCCTATCCACAAATGGGAGAATAATTTTAATTCCATAGGGCTGCTGAGAGGACTTTAGGAGGATAGAAAATACTGTTGGCACAGGATGGGCATTTAAAAATATTAATTTCCTTCTATCACCCAAATATTAGCTGGGCAGTTTATGCCATTTATTTCTTTGTTCAATCAACAAACATTTATTGAGTGCTAATGAAGTATGGGTGAAGGGTGTCCCCTGCATTTCTGAAACATGGTGGCCCAGGTGTCCTTGTTCTTATGACACTTAGTGTAATGATAAAAAAGCAAAGTGGACTAATCAGGTATTAGGGAGGTTGTGGCATTATATTTTCTCAGCCTTGTTCTCTACGTCTTGTCATTTGGCCACGAGGCTAGACAGGAACATGATGCTCAAGGGGATTTCTCTGAAACGACCTTGAGAACAAGAAAGCAGTGACTCACAACAGGTTAGTTTCCGGCAGGGCAGATGAAGGGCTGGGGAACAGCTGAGGGAATCAAGCAGCTGTCACAACAATCATCATCATCTCTTTTTGTGGGACTCTTCTCCCCTTGCAAGCTAAGTGCTTTGTGGACATTACTCAGTGAATTCTCACACATCCTCATGGGGCGAGGAGGAGGCAGAGATTATTAGAGATGAGGAAACAGGCAGGGCAAAAGATAACTGCCTCGCCTGAAGTCACACACCAGCAGAAGCAGTAGACCCAGAACTGAGTTTCTCAACGTGGAGTCCATTGGCTCATACTCTGACCGTCGGGGCAACGAGGTCAGGACGCTGCATGTGACTGTGGGAAGCAGGGCTTGCGAGTGGCAGGAGAGCTTACAGCTTGTTCTAATATTTCCAAATGTTCTGATTCTACACTTGATTCTGCTCAGGTGGCTCTGAGCAGTCCAGTTAGGAACATTCCAGGGTAGGTCTGTTCCTTGTCTTTCATACTGTCCTTTTTTTTGTTTTTGAAGTTTGTTTTTTTTTTAAAGATTTATTTTATTATTATTTATTATTTATACAAGCACTGGGTACAGTCAGAAGCATGGGAGGGTGAGAGAATTCACCAGCGCTAGAGCGGAGAGCAGAACATATAGACTCACGAAATACACTGCTGAGGGGAGCACCGGGAACGGCAGGAGAGGTCTGTGTGCCGTGTGGGACACTTGCCAGCGGCTGGGGATCGAACTGGCGCTGCAGAGGCTGTGGGCATCTTCGCAAACCAGTGCTCAACCGCTGCGCCATAGCGGAGGCCCTTTCATACTGTCTTTAAGACATTAATGTGATGGGAATTTAGAGGTAATCCAACCCCATCTCCTCATGCCACATATGAGGAAACTGAGGCCCAGAGAGATGAAATGACTCACCCAAGATCACATCGACAGTTAAGAGGCTGACCTTGGTCTCGAACTCACCTCTCTCAGCTCTTACTAACCTTAGTGGTTAGGACCAACCCTCTTAGTTTTTATCTGCAGCAACTCCTGACATCCTGGGTTGGCGTTCCAAGTCTTTAGTTGCCCATCAGCCTTCCTCGCTCGTGGTCAGTATTCTGGGCCACTTTTTTGGGATTTCTCTTGCAGCACTGCCATCATGAGGGCTGTCTTGAATACCAGCCACAGGGTGAGTGCCTGGAATTTGCGGTGAATCCGGGCAACTCAAGGATGGAAACCATGAACTGCCCCCATGCTCACTCTTGTCTGCAACGTCAGCCTTTTGAATCACCTCTCTCGCTTGAGTGCTCAAAGCACATAGCACGTGTGGGGGTATTTTCCGATGACGGTGACTTCTTCTCCACCATAGATAACATCTGTGCTAATGAACTCTCTAACCTACCAACATGCCACTTTCTTCTGCCGCACTGTCACCCGGCCTCCCAGGCCCCCCTCCACGGGTGCCATCCAGAGCCTGTGTCTCAGGCAAACTTCAGCCTGTGGCCTGTGAGCTGACTCTCCCGCCTCCTGTCATCCGTCTTCCGGCACTTCATGGACCAGCCAGAAAAAACTGAGCTGCTCGGCTCCCCCCTCTGCGGTTTCCACACTGGAAGCCCGCTGGTGGATTGAGGCTAGATGGCCATGGGTAGAAAGGTCCAGCACTTATGCTTGTGTTTTGACATCGACTTTGTACTTTTCAACCTCATTTCTCTCTTTGGGTCCTAGGATCGGGGGGTCATGTGCTTTGTGACTCCCTCTGGCCTATTTGCTCCGCAGTTCCACACAGCCCTCCTATACCCGCTGCTGGGGTGGTGCTGCTGAGGACATCTGCAAGGGAACCTCCCCATCTCCCCACTTCTTCTGGAGCACAGCTGGCCTGAGCCCCACCATCCCCTAGGAGTTTGCTATGGAAGAAGCACAGCTGTGGTTCACAGGAAGGCAGGAAGGGAGATAGGAAAGAACCAAATGCAGTGATGGGCCTGATGAAATGAGGCCTTTGTGGTCAGAGGAGGACGCTGTCAGGGACACTGTCTCATGACACAGCTCTGGATCCTGATGGGGGCCTCCCCAAGGAACCAACAGACTTGGCCAGGGGGTGGCCATGGGGGCTGGGCACTGGGAAGTGAGGGTGCTCAGCATGTCCTTCTCAGTGGTGAGAAATCTGCTTGGGATGCCACTGCAGCCGAGGGTGCCACCTGCCCCCTTGGGTTATCTTGAGTCTCTCTTCCTTGATGCTCCGAGCACTTTACAATTATCTCACTCATCTGCACACTCTGAGAAGTGGAGAAGAGACAGGTATCATTATAGTCATTTTACAGATAGAGAAACTGGGGCTTAGAGCAGGTGCAGGACGCGGGTGGGGCCCAGGCCGAGAACCAGCTTGGAGGACACACACACCCTGTCTGTCCACATTCTCCCCTGAGCCCAAATGGCAAGGAAAAAAATGGTTTCAAGAGGAAAACAGTGTTTATCTTTTATCTGATGGCAAATCTAATATCTATTGATAGTAAAACATTCAGATGGTCACCAAATTTGGGATGTGGTTTCCTCTGAAAGGGAGGCAGGGGAAGACAGTGTCAAAATAGTGGGGGGAGTCTTCAGTTGTAATACTAGCTCTGGGGTGGGGGTTGCTGTTATTTTGGGGGTTGCTGTTGTTTTGGGGGAGACTGGGAAGTACAGGGTGTTATAATTTTATTTCCTTTCTGTATACCTTAAATATTGCATGCTAAATTAAAATCATTTGGAGAATACAGGGCCTGATTGGTGGTACAAGAGGTTAAGTCTTAGCACTATGAAGCTATCTGCAGCCACTGCAGCACGAGTTCGATCTCTGGCCAGGGAGCTAACCCACATGGCACAGCAGACCTCTCCTGTCTCGCCTGCTGCTCCCCTCAGCAGTGTATTTCAGTAGATCCGCCTGTTCTGCTCCCCACTCTGTCTCTGGTGAATCCTTTCATCCTTTCTACCTCTGACCTACACCCCAGCTCTTGTATGCATAAATAAATAATTCTTAAAAAAAATCATTTTGACAATGCAGAAGTATAAGATCATTGTCCAGAAGGAAGGCATTTTGACTATGACATCCAAGATTTGGGGCATAAAGGATTGAAAAGTTTGTGGAAGGAAACAAAAGCGGGTGGTGAACTTCTGGTGAGACCATTCCAATCATGGAATTCATTACCACAAAGTCAAAAAAGAAATCAAATTTAATGGGGTTAACTACATTCCAAAGATAGGTTTAAGCCTCAAACAATGTAGCCTGACTCCTGTTCTCATGAAGTTTTCATTCTAATGAGAAATCAAGGTAATACTGAGTGCGTCCTCAGCTAAGGTCACTGTACAAACTGGATTGAAGGCAATAGGAAGGGCTTTAAACAAAGATAACAGGGCAGGGGGAGAATGCCCTTGGAAGAGGAGAGCCCCCCAATGGACTCAAGTCTGGGTCCCAAGGGGCTCCTCTCTCATCCCTGAACAGCTTTGGGGAGCAGCACAACTCTCTCAGGGTAACTGGGGTGAGGGTGGGGACAGAGCTAGTAGGAGGAGCACCAGGGAGCCCTGGCAGCCTAAACTGTCTGGGTTCTTGTTCCTCCCTGGGTGTGCCCAGGGCCTGTGCCTTACAGTCTAATGAGGGGTTGGGCCAATAGTGGTGTGTTTCTTTCTTTTCTTTTTTTTTTTAATGAGGTGCTGTTTTGCATAGATAAATACTATGATTGTGATGTGGGAACCAAATGGCAGATCATTATGCAAAAAGCACTGGCAGAGGTGAGATTATGAAACCAGTTCTGCTTCAGGCCGGCTCTCTGAGCGTGGGAACTAGGAGGTGTCTGAATGTCTGGGCCTCAACCTGGGCCAACTGGATGGAGGCCGCCCTCTCTGGCTCATCTCATGACAGCTGGGCTGGGGCAGGAACCACTCTTCTCCTCTTTGCACCAGGGATGGAGACTCCCAGGAAAGCAAGTGGCAGGGGTAATGCAGGTGGCTTGTGACTTTTCCCCACCTGAATTTGTGGTTCGCAGTCGGTGGACCCAAGTTGTCCCTTGCACACCTGTTGAACTGATTCCTGCTTGTAGCATAAGAGCAGGGCTTCGGGTGTCCTGTGGGAGGCTCAGAACCTCTGCACCTGGGAGGAGGCAGATCAGGGAAAGCAAGAACACCCTTGGTTCCAAGTTTACAAACTGATTTCTAAGCAGGGGCAGCCTGAGCTCAGAAGAGGAGGTGGAGAACTATGGAGAGATGCTGCTTGGAAAGCTAGGGAGGAAAACTCAAGCAGGCTGGAGAGAGATGGAGAAGAGAGCAAAGGAGGAAGAACCAGGGCTTCAGTTTCCAGGTAGAGGATGCCCCCGTGATGCCTCATGCAAGGGAGAGTCAGCAGCTAGGGTGGCCAAGCAGCTAATAAATGTACTGTGCATAGTTTGTGCTTTGATGGACCCATTCCCTGCCTTTCGTCAAGCTCAAAAACCTGTTGATAGTGAGTACTGTTGACAGACTCTAAGAGGTCAGATTCAAGAGATAAATAAAGCCAAGGTCAGCACTGACAGGGTGGAGAGAGAGCGGCCCACAATCCCAGGTGTTGGCTGCAGAGACGGCTGTAGTGAGAGCGCCCCCTATAGAGCACAATAAGGACAGGAAGTCCTATAAGGCTAGGCAAAGGCCATCCAGTCATGACTCAGTCAAAAACTATTAGATGGTCACGTACTTTGGTGTCAGTAAAACAAAGATCCTATTTTCGTGAAAGCAAAAATCAGAATAACCTCCTTATGTTACACATCTGGAGAGCAACCACATTGTTCCTCCTGATTTTCTCTGGTTCCTCAGCACAGTATTACAACATCAGATTTAAATAGGAAGTGAGACTTGGCTCATGGTCTTCATTTCATCCAGACCTCCATGCCCATCTTCAATGTTAAAGAAGCTGGAGAGAGGACAGGATGGGAGTTGGGGGCATTAGCTCCATCCTACACTATTGAATGGGACTCAGTGCGCTGCCTCTGGATATTACCTAGATGCTTTGGGTGGTGTGGCAAGGAATGTTAATGATGAAATTCAATTATGCCAAGCTGTTAATGAGCTAAGTGCTGTATCTTTATTATGCATCAAATACTGGAGCACATTAAATACTTGCAGTGTCTCAGGCCTTCCCAATATGTGCACACTAAAGACATGGTTCTGTAAGCTCAGAAGCCCTACCTGTTCAGCTTCTTCCATGACCTGAAGTTGATCCATAAAACAAACTGTGGCCCGTATTGCTGGGGGTTCTAAGAGGATTATAAGTGTCATCTTTCATGTTATCTCAGGAATGGTTTTGGACCTTTTTCTATTCTGTTCTCACTGTAGGCAACCACTGCAGATTCCACCGTAACACTAATTCCAGTCCTGGAAGTGAGTTCTAAGGAAATTATTCAACAGAAGCTCAAATCTGCATGTTGAAGTTGCTCACTGCTGCTAAAAATGGCGCATAGAATATATAAGATATTGGAGGGCTTATATCATGAACAAATTATAGCAAATATGTATGTGGTATGTTTTAAACTATATAGTCATTTGAAATGATCATGATAATGCCTTTGCCGAATGGTGAAATTTTTTTTATGTTAGGAAAGGTAGAATATAAATATATCTGTTTTGGCAATCTGTAAAGCAGGCATTCATGTTAAGGCTGCTTTGCAAAAAAGATAATTGTGGTAGAATGGTGGAATATAGATGATTTTATTGTTTTACAAAATTAGTGTTCATGTTAGATATGATTTTTAAAACACTCTAAAAGAAGAAAAGAAATCCTCCTTTAGAATAGTTCATGATTAATCATATTCCCTATCACCTTAAGGCTGATTTAAATGGAGTTGTGGGGTTTATTGGCATCTGTGTGATCTTGGGATCATGTTCAACAAGCTGATTCTTGGGCTCTACCCCAACTAGTACCAGAACCCATGATCCAAGAATCAGCAGTTCAGCCAAGATTTGAAGTAACTCTAATACACATCCATGTTTGAGAACCACCATTCTAGAAGTTCTCAGAATCAAACTGTAAGCATATCATGAGGGAGAAATGATTTTCTCTCATGGAAACCGGCTGGCTCTCTGAAAGCTAATTTACTTAGCAATCAATTCACCCATTCTTTGAATTTACCAACTTTGTCAATTTACCAAACTTGTTTTGAAGAACAATCTGAAATACAGTCAGTGAATTTGTTCTCCAGTAACATCTGATGGACTTCTGCCTGGATATGTTAATAACTATTCATTATGAATAATTCTTACTCAATTCAATATATTTTTCATAAATATATTTCTTGCAATTATATTCAAAAGAAAAATGAAATATTTTCATTAAATAACACATCAAAGAAAAATGTGTTTTAAGAAGAACGCAATTATAAGAAAAAGAAATCATTCTAGGTCTCTGAGCTTTTGACAAATTGAATATTTTTTAACTTATTGTTAAAAGCATATTTTTTGAGAATATTCAAAAAGTTTTGGTGAAGTCAGTGAATTTAATGAGTTCAAATTGCTGACATTCAGCAATGGATCCTTTGGGGATTTCACCTCTATTGAATTGACTTAGAGTCCCCCCAAAGAACCCTAGGGACCCCAGCCATGCAGAACTTCAGGAAAAGTCTGGAGGTCTGGGAGATGAGGAAGTGTTGACCGGCTGTCAAGGGGTATGGCATCTGCCTCCCAGAGGGTAGAATCCTCAGGAGGACAGTGAAGCTCTTTCTCCGTCCACATCTAGTGGGCAAGGGTGCCTGCCATCATTGGGGGAGAGCAACTCTCAGCATCTTCTAAGACTTGACACCTATTCTTTTGAGAGCTTGAAAAAGGTGGCTAGTGGTTTGCAATTTAATGAGAGAAGGGACAGACTGTACTCTTAGAGGAAGCTACTGTATATCTTGTTCCTCCTCCCTCCAGGGGGACTTCCCCACCAAGAACCTCTTTTCTCCCCTGGTGACCTTCCCCTGTGCCCCTCCTAGGGCTCAGTGGCTCACGCAAATTCACACATGACCACATTTTGGGCTTCACCCCCACAGCTTAGCAGTAGTGAAAATCTCAAAAAGCAGATTGTGCTGATTCAGAAACTGCTATGGGACAGTCTTAGATACTCACTGACAATGTCAGCTCACATTTATTGAGCGTGGCCCATGTGAGAGACAGTGTACTCACCGATTTATGTGCCCTGTCTCAATGAATTCTCACAACCCCACAAGATGGGGAAATGAAGACCTAGAGATGTTAAATCACTTGCTTGAGGCCTCACAGCTGCTAATGGGGTTGACATGAGCTTTGACACAAGGCAGGTTGGAGGTAGAGCAACTGCCTCTTCTGGGTAGCAAAGAGAACTTGGAGTTTTATTGCCAGAAACACATCTGCTGCTTGCGGAATTTTGAGGAACGATGTTCAAAGAGAAAATGAGGTAGTAAAGGAAGAGGCATTCTCATAGGTGACTTGTTACAGATGTTCAGACTGGACCTAAGGCATTTTAATAGACTTCATCTTGGGGCCAAGTACAGATGAAAGACTACCATTCTATACTGAATAAAAAGAGAATCTATCAACATTAGGGGTCCTGAGGAGCCCCTCTGAGTGTCAGGCCCTAAGGGAGATGGGAAGCACTAGACAGCATTTATGATTTCTTTGTTGGATTGCCAGAGAAAATATAGACTGTCCAGTTAAATTTGAATTTCTGGGACACCACATATAAATTTTTTGTATAGTATGTCCCAAATAGTATTTGAGATACACTAATTTTTTTTGTTGTTTATTTGAAATTCAAATTTAACTGGGAGTCTTGTATTTTTCTTTGCTAAATCTTACTGTCCAAGTTCTTTGGGGAGGCAGTTGATAACCGAGGCAGTGTGTGAATAAGAACATAGTGAGAAGAACAGATAATGAGGCCATTGGGGAAGGGAGAGTTCTGGATGTAAACCCCAGACGTAACAGACATTCCCTGGTGGGAGTTTCAGTGGAAGGGGCCTTGTGATGGGAAGTTTACCTAAGGATAGGTTCCTAAGGATAGGTGGGAAAGATCTGGAAAGGTAAAGAGGGGACAAAGCTCAAGGCATATGTGGGGATGGTGAGCAGATAATTATTAGCGCATGACTGAGTGGTATCCAGGAGCCCCAACAGTAAAGGGGTACATACTCTAAAATGGATCCATCCATCTGTGCTTAAAAAGGCAAAGGAAGCATACTTTTAGTGTGAAATATTTGTAATAGAATTAGTGTGCATAGAGAGGAGAGAAGAAAGGCTATTCCTAATAAAACTCCCCAAATCTCCCATGTCCTCATGGGTGAATGTCCAGACAAACTGATTTGGCCTGAAGTAAAACTGCTAAGGCCCAAGAGTTTGCCACAAGTTTGAAGTACTTTCTGGCAAGGAGACACAAGAAAGGGGTTAGGCAGAGCCCAGAGAGCTGGGACAGAAGGAAATATCCAAAATACAAAATATACCACATAACCCAACAGGAAGTCAAGATAATGGCTGTCATTGTCTCTTCCAAGGACCAGGAACAGCTTCCCCGCAAGTCTCTCACTCATGTGTTTCTCCCAAGTATCTCTTCCAAAGGTCTTTATACGTCTCTCCTCCACACAGCTCTCCTTCCATGTGTTTCTTCTCCTAGTAGTACAAGGGTACAAGTCAGGGCCATAGAAACAAAAGAGCCAGGCCCACCTGCCTTCTGAGTTAGATAGATCCACCTAGACACTCAGCTCCATCCCTCACTCCCAGTAACTTCCCTATTCAGGAAGTCAAGTTCATGGCATACTAGGACTTGTAATCCAGGATGGCTGAATATAAGTGGGGGTGAGGAAAATAGCACCTCCCCATCACAGAGGTGTATCTATAAAGTAGTGCAATATCAAGAAGAGACTTCATGTTGGGCAGGAGCAGAGGTGGAAGATCAGAATGGAGGGTCCAGAATGTCCTTCTAGAGATTTTGGACAATGTCCTTTGGACAAAGATGGGTGGCCAATGGAAGTAATGTTTTTGGGAGGCTAACTGGGGATGGTGATGTAGCTGGTGACGGTGGTGAGGGTCTGTGGAAGGAGAGGTGACCAGAAGGACATTCTAAAGCTATGGCCTAATCTTTCAAATAGGCTATCCAGGAGCCCATCAAGAAAACAGAAGGCCTAAAGCAGCTATCTCCTCTGAAGTAGGTGTAGAGGGAGAGAAGGCAGTGATGGGTGCAGAATCTCAGAGCAAAGATGTTCAGGTTAGAGGTACTCTTGGAAGTCTGCCACCATGGGAGGACAGATGGAGGAAGGGAGAGTGAATGTCACAGCCCAATTCACACATGCACACGCAGACACAGACACACACACACACAGACAGACACACAGCACTGTCTGCTTTTAAGTTTTGTGTAGATTTCCATAGAAAGCGAACTCCTGTTTTAACTTCAAATATTTATTAAGGCTGCAATTTCAGCCTGTGGAATCTGTTATTTTGCTTCCTTTGGAGTAAGTCTTTTAAAGCATCCATTCCACTGCCAAAACTGCCACCAGCTCAGCTTGTGACCCTTCTGCTCTGGATCCTCTCACAGCTGGGGCAACCTCTAGTTCTCCAAAGAAGGTACTTCAGCAGCAGATGAGATTTCTGTAGTAAAACTAACTCATCCCTTCCTCTGGTCCTGGCATCAAGCCAATCCTGAAAAGCCCGCTCAGCTATTCTAGGTTTTCCCAGAAGAGCTACCTAGGCAAGAAAGGAGAGGCCCAGACATGTTGGGAATGGAAACTGTTCCAGCCCTTTTCTGGGACTGGGTGGGATGGGACAGACCCACAGGGGCAGGGCAGGAGGGAGGAGGCTCCTCGGCAGGGGCTGGGTCCAGGGTAGTCTTGCTCCATCTGATCTTCTCCCTGCCCTGGGGGGATTAAGGGCTGGACTTAATGCAAGGGCGACTTCCCAGAATGGCCTGGAGAAATGGTATGACTCTAGTGGGCCAGCGTAGAGTGAGGAGGGAGAACACTAGCAGTGTGGTTAGTAATGAGTGAAAGCAAGGTTTTCAGACCCTTCTCAAAGACACCACTTTTTCTGCCTCCTGCCTGCAAGTCTTGGGTCAGATGACTGCTACCTTCCCCTGGCTGGGCAGGGCAGGGCAGGGCAGGGCAGGGCAGGGCAGGGCAGGGCAGGGCAGGACAAATCAGGAAGGCCTCTGTGTCTTCCCTGTGGAATTGATCAAAACCAAGCTGCACTTAGGTCTTGATTGGCCTTAGGGCTCTTGAGGAACAAAGGCTGGCTTCTCACACCAGGACAGCTCAACCTTGGTATCAAGGTGAACTGAACTTCAGTGGTGAGAATGGGGGAGGGAAGGCAAAGTGCAATGTACCCTTTTATTCTCAGGCCACTAGCCACTTTCCCACAAGAAAGACAGAGTTACCCCACCCTCACCCCCACTGCTCAAGAGCTAAGCCATCCTGCCCACGGGTCGGGGGTGGTGGTCCTGCAGCAGCCCCATAAGCCTGCTGCTGCCTTTCCTTGTTCTTTGGGTGCCCTGACCAATGCATGGGCTGTGCCTCCTCCCTTTCCGGAATGCCCTCTGTGCCTGCTTCTCTGGTTGGCAAACTCCTTATCTGGCAAAACTGGCTCTAAAGTCACCTCCCTTACGAGGCATGCTGGTTTTCTCCTCTGACACCTTCTTAGGGCTCTTTTCTGTCTCTTTGCTGGAGAAAAGGTGCTTATATAACCCACTGTGCTTGAAGATTTGTGCAACCTCATGTAAGGCACTAAACAACTCAACCAGGGTCCGTTGAAGGCTTAGAGTATCGTCTGGCTGGACATTTCAGAATTTCTGAGAGGCCGTGCCTAGCAGCTGGGACTCTGAGCTCCCTTTCAGCTCCTGGTGGCCTCCCCAGGGGTGGGCTGCTGACCAAACAGAAGGTGCCCAGGCCATTGAGCAGAGCATGCACACCACCTGTGGTTTCACCTCAGCCTCATGTCTGCCTTCTCTGGCTCATCTGAGGCACTGGATTCTTCTCTTACCCACTCCCCCCAATATCCCCACCCTTCAGCAACCACTCTCTGGCCTAGTGCTGCCCTTTCTCACTGACTCAGCCCATCTACTAATTGCCACCAACTGGGCCAGGCTGTCTTCCCAAGATGCAGTGGGCTACCTGCACTTGGGGGCTGACTTTGGGTGGCCCATTTGTTGGAGAATTGGCATTGTTCCCTCCAATAAATGTTGGAGAGACATCCTAGCGAGGCCTGGAGGTGCGGTAAGGTGGGAAAGAAGGCCTAGCAAAATGTAGGGAGATGGGGATGCTTACGGAGTAGCTAAGGGGCACCATCCCACTGCCCTTAGCCTTTCTTTAGAGCAGTGGCTCGCAGACGAGCCTCTCATGGCCCTGGGACTTCTGGCAATATCTGGAGATATTTTTGTTTGTCATAACAGGCAAGAGAAGGGGAGTGTTACTGGCATTCAGTGTGTGGAGGTTAAAAATGCAGCTAAATATCCTACTATGCACAGGACAGCCTCAACAACAAAGACTAGCCCAAGTGTCTAGCCCAAGTGTCAACAATGCCCAAGGTGAGAAACCTGGCTTTACAGAGAAGAGGCTGGGGCCATGGGATGAGGGGCCTAGTGTTGGAGAGGTGGCTTTAATGGGTTTCTGCACGTCCAGGGAGGACGTGTTCTCAGGGCATGTACATAGCCTCTCTGTCCCTTGCAGGTCCTTACATGGAACCATGCACTCCCTGAACTGACCCTATTCCTGTCTGTCCACTCTCATCCCCGCTGCACCACTGGGACTGGATGTTTCTGCCACCAGTGGATATTAGATGAGAAAAATCTCTTACCTTCTAGAGTTTTGTTCCATGCCAACTTAGAGTTTTAGAGGCGCAAGGAAACCAGAACTTTCTTACTGTCTTTCCAAAAGTCTTCATATAAAAGAACATTTCATTTCTCTTCTCTCCCTCCCACCATCCCTTCTACCCCTTTGAACCTTTCTCCCTCCAGCCTCCCTCTTAGCGTCAGAAACCTCATTGCATTTGCTAGGGTCCACTATTTTTTATAAATATTTTTTCTTTGTCATCTGCTATGCAAGCGTCCAATATTTCTCTGTCATTCTGACTTGCTTCACTACACGTAATTCCCTTGAACTCCTTCCACTTCACTGTAAAAAGTAATATTTCATCTTTCCTTATGGCTGAATAGTAGTTTTCCATTGTGTGGCTAGGCCACATCTTCTTCATCAGATCCACTTAGGTTGTTTCCGATCTTTCCTTTGGCCCTACATACCAATAGCACGCATTGTTTGGCTTGTTTTGTACCAGGAAGATTCACATGCATGATATGCTACCTTTGCTACAACAGCCCTGTGAGACACGTATTGTTATTATTACTCCGTGAGAATAAAACCAACTGTAGCCCAGACTGGTTGTGTAATTTGCCTAAGTCATCAAGGTAGAAGGGGTGGTGCTGAGATGGGGACTGACTTTTTTTTTTTAATAAATTTTATTTTTATATTCCCCATACAATTGCAACCCCCTTATTTTGACCCCAATCCCTCCCCTCCCTGCCCCCCTCCCCCCATAGAGTGTCTCTGGTTCATAGTTGTTTGTTGATTTTGATTTTCACTTTCTTATAGTTATTCATTTTCCTGGTCCCTTATTTAAGTTTTCTAGATTCCTGCTATGAGTGAGACCATCCGGTATTTTTCTTTTTCTTTCTGGCTTATTTCTCTGAGCATGATCCCTTCCAGCGCCATCCATGTTGCTGCAAATTGCATGTGTTTATCTTTTTTTTTTTTTAATAGAGGCATGTTTTATTTCTTTTTATTGTTTGTTTGTTTTGTTTATACATGCACTGGGTACAGTCAGAAGCGCAGGAGGGTGAGAGAATTCACCAGAGCCAGAGCAGGGAGCAGAGCAGGCAGAAGGACCGAAGTACGCTACTGAGGGGAGCAGCGGGCGGCAGGAGAGGTCTGCTGTGCCATGCGGGACCCTCCTCCGGTGGCCGGGGAGCAGCCGGGGATCGAACCGGCGCCACAGAGGCCGCAGGCAGCTTCGCAACCCAGCGCTCAACCGCTGCGCCACCGGGGAGGCCCTGTTTATCTTTTTTGAATGCTGAGTAATATTCCATGGTGTGTATGTACCACATCTTCTTGATCCAGTCATCTATTTTTGGGCATTTGGGCTGTTTCCAAAGCTTAGCTATTGTAAACAGTGCTGCTATAAACATAGGGGTGCAGGTGCTCTTTGGAATGGATGTTTCTGTGTCCTTTGGGTAAATACCTAGGAGTGGAATTGCTGGATCATATGGAAGCTCTATGTTTAGTAGGTCCAGAAATCTCCATACAGCTCTCCATAGTGGTTGGACCAGTTTGCACTCCCACCAACAGTGCAGGAGAGTTCCTTTTTCTCCACATCCTAGCCAACATTTGTTGTTGCTAGGGACTGACTTTTTGATCCCCAGATCTTCATGTGAACACCCCCAAAAATTTCTCCCAAAGGAAGTGGGTATCATAGTGGGTATTATAAGTGAAAGCCCCATGGGGGTTCTTGTGTTTACTTGAATTGTGGGGGTATGGGTAAGGGTGACTAGGAGAGAAGCTTTGGGTGGGTGATCATGGGGTGGTGGCCTCTAGGGAAGGAAAGGCGACCAGACAACATGGCAGGCGGCCTGTTTGAGGGGTGACTAATACCACCACAAGTCAGTCTGGGCCGGAAAGTGTCCTCTTTTCCCCTCTCAGGCCTGTGTCTTAAGCCTGGGGAGTCTGGACTCAGTCTTCCTAGCCTGGGATTGATTAAGTTGCCCAAAAGGAAGGATCAGGGTGCCCTCTCCCATTCACCGTAGATGGCAACCATCTGGCCCCTCGCCTTTCTAGGCGTCAATCGGGGAGTCTTGTTGGACTGCTGGCTGCAGACTAGCTTGGGGGCTGCGGGAGGCAGGCGGTAAACAGGAAATGGTTAAGTAAGAGCAGGTGGAGCATGCTGGGTGCTGGAGCAGAGCAGGAAATAGCTGAGTGACTGAATAGACTCAAAAGAATGCTCTGCCCTCCTCCCTGAGGCTCTGGAAAAGCCGCTGTCCCCCCATTCCACCCTGCCCTGCACCCAGGCGTCTGTTCTGCAGCAGCTCGAACCCTTGCTGCTCTCAGCTCTGCTGCCTGGAGGAGCAGACCCAGGAGCTAGAAGTCCAGCCAGTACCAACAGGCCAAGAAAAAGGGTGTTCCTTCCCTGGCAGGGCTGTGAGTCAGGTGCATCTCCTGAGGCCCAGGTGTGAGGGGCAGAGGGAGGTGGGCAGACTCACCAAGGTGGTTCTCTCCCTGGCCCTTTGTTCCCTAAAGGGCCCTTCACAAAGGCCAGGGCTTCAAGGACCATTAAGTCCCACTCTGGGTAGAGCAGGTGCGCGGCCTGAGATCCAGGATGGGTCCCCTCCTGCTCTCCCCTTTGCTCCATAGGTGCATTCAGGGAGATGGGCTACCTGGGCAGGAGGGGACCGTGGCTGGGGGATGAGGAGCCTGAAGCTCTGGGAAATGAAGGACCTCACATGCTGAAAGGAAGTTGGGACTTGAACTCCCTTCTTCTCCCCACCCCTCCACTTCCCTCTGTGCCTCGATGCCTCTCATGCTCAGGACGTTTCCTTGCTCTGTCCTAAATTAAAATCAGGTATTCTCTTGGCCTCTGTCTTAGGGGAAGCCTACCCTCGGGGCAGACAGGTAATGTTTCCAGGGTCCCCTTGCAAGTGGCTTCCTCCTTGCACAGCAGACTGGCCAGTTGATCGGGCTGGGAAGTGTCACTGATGCACCTTGGCCCAAGGGCTTGGGCCATCTGGGGATGACTCCAGCCCAGGCCTCAGCAGGCAGGGTTCCCACATGCCGAGTAGGTGAGTGGTTCGCGGAGCCACCGAGGAGAAGTGCTGGCTGTACCTTGTTCTTCTGAGCAGGCTCCTGGGAGCAGCAGCATTGAAATGGGCAGCTGATGACCTTGACCCTGTAACAGGGTGGTCCCCAGGAAAGGGGGAAGTTCCAGGTTCCCTGCCCCACCCAAGGGAGGGTGGAGCTGAGCAGGAAGAGGAGAAGCTGAAGAAGAGACTGAGGAAGGAAGCAGGATGGAGCCAGAAGGAGACCTGGAAGAGGCACATGGAGCCTAGAGACATGTGAAGAAACTGCGCTTGCCTTTTGGTCGTGGACTGGGTGACACAGATGTGGGTGAGACCCGTGGGGAGGTGACAATGGCAGCTTTTATCTTGATGTTGATTTTGCTCTTTTCCTTCCGGGCTTGTCTGCTTGTTTCTGACCCTTTGCTGTGGGTCCCCACTGGAAGATGCTTTAGACTCATGGCAGGCTTTGGGGCCTTGCTCTGGGCCAATCCCATATGGATGGACTTTTACCCACGAGGGGACGGGTAACTTTGGGTGCTTCATTTAGAAACTAGACTCTTTGCCTTTCCTGTATTGTTTCCTAGTTTTATTAAAGTTCCTTCCCATTAAAGTCTCCTATGTTTTGTGTTGATGCGGCGGATGGCAGAACCCATTTAGAATAGGCAGGTTTGCGGGGGTTTGGGCTGCCCTTCTCCCTGTCCTATAACAACCCCTTGACCTTGGCACGAATGGGAAGAAGCTATACTCACACGATTTTTTGACAGTAGTATACATTAGAGGTATCTCAATTCTCAAATAAAGATAACTCAAGCTAATTATTGGGTATTTATTATGGTCTACCTATGCATAGTATGCATTGAAGTATATGCATGTATTTATACATGTATTTGCACATTTAATTTTTATTAGAAATTTTTTTTTGCTGGAAATATTTTGTTGGACAGGGGACAGGACACTTCAATTAAGAGAAACATTTTTATAGTCCAGAGGTCTCCCCCTCACACCCCCTGCCCCACACCTATATACCATGAATCCACAGGGAATGGCCCCAGCAGCTCAGGCTCTGTTCCAGGTGTTCCACAGTGAGCTTCTCTGGCTGGAGCAGGCTGGCACGTCAGCTGCACCCAAGTGCCTTTCTCTTTGGCTTCCTTTTTTACTGACTCATTTAATTCCTACAACAAACCAAAGAAGAGTTACTTTGGTTGTTCCTTTCACAGATGAGAAAAATGAGGCAGGGAGAGGAGAAGCAACTTTCCCTGGTAGTTGGTCATCAGTAGGTTCAGGGGCTCTGAATTCAGACCTGGGCAGCTGGCTGCAGGCCACACTCTGGTCACTGTGCTGTATTGCTCTGTGGGAGCCTTTGGAGGCGACCACCCTGATGCCCCTGGAACTCCTCATGAGATTCCCTATTCTTTAGGTGCTCTCTCTTAGGAGTGAAGGTTTCCTGAACACCCTTCTCTACTGGCTGTGACTCCCAAGACCTCTGGCTAAGAACACCAAGGGAGAAGAGGAGAAAATGGCGAAGAGCCATAAGTAGGCATCAACTATACACCAGTCCCTGGGCTGATCACTGGCTGGGAGCCACTGAAGTAGCCACATTCTGGGGCTGGGTGTTGGTGACAGGGGAAGACAGAATCTGTTTGTGGTCTATTAATTAACTGTAGTAGATGCTCAGGGACAGGGAAGCATGGGCTGGGGATATGGAAGTAGAGAGCTCGGTCCTCAGACAGCCTGGGGAAGCCAGCAGAAGTGCCCTGCGGGTGAGCATGCCTGGCTAAGCTTTGAAGGATGATCCAAGTTAACCAGAAGAAGGAAAGGGGGTGGAGTCGGGTAGGGCAGGGCCTTCCGGGAAGAGGTGACAGTGCAGGCAAAGTCTTGGAGGCCTGACAGTGCTGGGAAAGTAGAGAACCAAGCAAGTCAGCATTCCTAGAGGCAAAGTGATAGTAGACAAGCCCTCAAGGCCTGAAGGCCACGTCAGGGCCCTGGAGCTTCATGTAGCCTCAACCTCCCTGCCCAAAAGTCCACTAGAGAGAGGAGGGTCATGTAGGAAACAGTGGAAGTAGGTGGACTCACACTCCCAAATTTTAAGAATTACTATGAAGCTTGAGCAATCAAGACAGTGATAGTAACAAAACACAAGAGACTGTAGAAGCATACCCATAGATGCACACTTCATTGGTTTTTGGAAAGTACAAAGGGAATTCAGTGGAGAAAGGGCAGCCTTTTTTTCTAAAAAATAATGCTGGAAATTTGAACATCCACATGACAAAAAAAAAAAAAAAAAAAAAAAAAAAGACAAGCTCAGCTCAAAATGGATTGTAGAACTTAATGTGAACATATAAAGGATGAAATCATAAGATAAAATATAAAAAGAAAAAACCAAAAAGTATAAAATAAAAGAAAAAGCAAAAAAATCTTTGTGACTTGGGTTGAAAAATGCCTTCTTGGATGTGACACCAAAGCATGGTCACTAAAAGAAGAAGCTGACAAATTGGACTTAAAATTAAACCTGCTTTTTGAAAGATACTGTCAAGAAAATGAAAAAGACAAGCCACAGTCTGGAGAGAATGTTTGCAAAACCTCTATCTGATGGAGGACTTATATCTAGAATCTATATATAAAAAAAAAACTCTCAAAACTCAATAATAAGAAAACAATCTGGTTTTGAAAATGGGCAAAATATTTGAACATACTTCATCACGGAAGAAATATGGATGTCAAATAAACACATGAAAAGATGTTTAACATCATTAATCACTTAGTTAAGATCAGAATGAGAAACCACAACATACCTTTTAGGATGACTAAAAAGAAAAAAACCAAAACATTAAAAACAAAAAACTGACTTTACCAAAACAAAACTGACAAGATGGGGAGGATGTGGAGCAGCAGAAACTCTTGCTTGTGGCTGGGGGATGCAAAATGGGGCAGCCACTTGGGAAGACAGCTTGGCAATTTCGTGTAAAGTTAAGAATCTACTTATCATCTGGCCCAGCAATCTCAGGTGAAGAGAAATGAGAACTTCTGCCCCTTCCCCAGAACCTGCCTGCAGATGTTTATAGTGACCCCAGACCAGGAACAACCCAAATATCCATGGCTGACTGGGTATACGACTGTTACGTATCTGCAGAGCAGGACACTACTCAGAGATGAAAACGCACTGCTGCTACATGCAATGACACGGGTGAATGTCAAGGCTGTTAGGCTCTGGAGGCTCACACCTTATGATTCTGTTTATACAATGTTCAGGAAAAGGCAAAACTACAGGAATGGGGGGACCTTCCTGGTGGCTCAAGGGTTAAGTGTCAGCACTATGAAGCAATCCACAGCCACTGCAGCATGAGTTCAATCCCTAGTCAGGGAGCTGACCCTCATGGTGCAGCAGACCTCTCCTGTCCCGCCCACTGCTCCCCTCAGCAGTGTATTTCAGTCAATCCGCCTGTTTTGTTCCCCACTCTGTCTCTGGTGAATCCTTTCAGCCCCCCGCACCTCTGGCCTGTACCCCAGTTCTTGTATGCATAAATAAATAAATCTTACACAGAAAAAACTACAGGGATGGAAGAACTGGTTTCAGGGCTAGGATGAGGGGCAGGGGTTGACTACAAAGAGTGCTGGAGAATTTTGGCAGTGATGGAGCTGTTCTGCACCTGGGGTGAGGTAACTTGCCTGCATGCATTTTTTGAAACTCAGAACTATCTTTAAAAATGGATGGATGGATGGACTTTATTGTCTGCGCACTATATCATAATGAACCTGACTACAAAAACACACTACATCTAGGTTATAGAACCTCGTGCTTAAACCAGACAGAGGGGTTACCAGACAGAGGGGTTTGGAACACCCATTTTTTGGTCTAGTTCTGGACTAGATAGCCCTCAGACTGTCCTCCTATCCTGGAGGCCTCAGAAAGCTCCCACAGAAACCTTGCTTCTGGTTGTTTCTGAGGACCAGAAAGGAAGCCATTTTGAGCCACTCCTCAAGGGGTGTTGAGTTCCTTCTTTATATTAAAACCAAGTGTCCAGGGAGGGTGAATAGGTCAAGTTGAGGGCAGAATAAGAAAGAGGGAGGGTCTGGGAAGAAGGGAGGGGAGACAGTTTCCAAGAGGTTGGATAGGGTGGGGGCATGGGGGGGCATAGCCTTCAGCTTGGTTGGCAGCACTGGGTCTTAGCCATGCATTGTGGTATGTTGAAGGCAAGGCGTTAGGGCTACATGGAAGAGGGAGTCCCTCTCCTCCTCTCATTGTTTTAGGTTTAGATGTGGAGTCCTCCCATACCACCTGGCAACCATAGGCCCCACCTGGGCTTCCTTACCCAGCACCTTCTACCTCCTAATTATCCAATTCCAAGTACAAATTGCTCAGACAGGTTTGGGGATTATATCTTCACGGCAACTAATCACAAAATGCCTCAGCATCATCACTCAGTGTATTCCCATTTCCTTGGGTCCTTTGGGTTTCAGATCTCCTTAGGCATTTCTGTCCTGTTGAAAGTTTCTTAGCCAGAGACAGCAGCAGAAGGCCCTGAGTAGGCATGAAGGCCATAGGCTTTAGTGAAATATTAGATGCAAATTATGGGGTAGGAAGGTTGGCTGGGGCATTTTTTGGCTTCTATAATCAATACTTCTATTTTTTTTCTATAGCATTTTCTTTACATGTATCATTTCCCTTCCTACCACAGTGCCTTTGCATACTCTGTTCCCTCTCTCTGGGGTTCCTCACATTCAGAAGTTTAATTTAACCACCATATACTGTGCTTGGTGCTGAGGATGCAGAAATAAACAAGATAAAGTTTCCTTATGTTAAAGACGATTTTAGCTGAGGGAGGATGATGATGATAGTGGTAGTACCAATACTACTACTGATAACAGCAATGACAATGCAAGACCATTTAAGGAGACTTACTGTGTGCTGGACATTATGTACACAATGCCATTAAAAACTCACAACAGTCCTATGAGGTTGTCATTGCTATTCCCATTTCATAAGTGAGGAACTGAGACTCAGAGAGATAAGTCATTTGCAAGGTTGGAACTTCAGTCCAGGCCTCTGGGTCTCCAAAGCCACATTTATGGGCACAGCATTATCCCACTATACCCAGAGAAGTCCTCCTCTGCTCTGTGTGAAGAAAGCCACCATTCACCTCCAAGCTGACAGGTCAGTTTGCTCTGCCATGGAACATGGACCTATCCCATAGGACGCAGGCTGCAGCTGGGGTGCAAGCATAGGACTGTAGGCCAAGGAAGGCTAGCTAGGGGGGGAAGCACCCATGGGCCAACAGCACCCATATTTCCCCAGGACCCTTCCCATTCATTGTGTTCATAGAGAACACTTTTCCAGGGTGTGAAATACAGGACTGACCACTCAGCAGTGGCCAGTGGCCTAGGGAAGACACCAAGGATGAGCCTCCTTGACTCAACGGTCAGTCCTCCATTTTTGGGACAGAGGTAAGGCATGGACTTGAGCACATGGCAGACCAATAAGTCACATTCAGGTCCCAAAGTCTGGTTGGGACCTGCTGTCTAGTAAATTGAAGATGGTAATTCCTGTATAATGATATTGTGTAACAGCAATGGTTAATGGACTGGGGGTGACTCACTTCTGAAGGCCTCGAATCAGACCAATGTTATTTCCTTTGGTTTCCAGTGGACCTAACCCAGACTCCCCCAAACACCTGCCTCAGTCACTGAATCAGAGATGTGGGTTCTGGTAAAGGAAAGATGTAACCTGTGAGCTGCTGTGGGTTTGGCCAGAGAAGCACGTGTGGAGGAGATGATGTTGCAGCTTTACAGCTGGGCTCCGGGACAAGGTGGGAAGAGGAGGCCTGGTCCAGGGAGAGCATGTACGTGCTGATTCCACAGAGAGGACAGTGCAGTGGTCTGGCTGAAGCCAAGACTACTCAGAGGAAAAAGATGTAAAAAGTGATCCTTGAGCAAGATTTGATTTTTCTTTTCTCTCCCTCTCTCCTCCTCTCGTGAACCAGACTTTGGAGAAGCTAAACCAGAAAGTCTCTGCACTTGATCCCAGCCAAAAAGCTGAGAAGCAACAAAACCAGAAAGTCTCTTGATGAAGGCAACCTTGGAAAGCCCAGGGCTTGGTGCCTACATTGCAGCTGTTGTAAAAAGACCTGACGTGAGACCTGACCGCAGAGGCCGGAGCTGGTGGGACTAAGGCCTACCTGGTTGGGCTGTGGAGCACCCTGAAGGGCTTCCTTGCAGGCATGTGGGCCCCACCACCCCCACTGTAGAACAGCAGAGCCCCCTGAGGGCAGGGGGAGTTTTCTCACAGGCTCTTCCTTCACACCCTCGGCTTCCTGAGCTTTGGACTAGGAAGCAGAAGTTCATCAGGGAGAAAAGGCACGAAAGAGGTTGTGGAGGAAGACACTGGGAGGGTGACTGGTGCAGTCACCAGGGCCAGCAAGCCACATGGAAAGCTGAGAAGGACATTCGACAAGCTGAGCAGGCCAAGTGGGTGGTGCCTGGCCACACGGTCAGGGCCCTTGCCATCATCAGGGATGGTGCCCAGCTTGAATGAGGCCCGAAGTGCCTGGCCATTATCCAAATGACCCAGATTGTATGAACACACTTCAAAAATGGAGCCCTCCGGAGACATCTAAAATGACCACTTGGCAGCTTTTGGGGGAACATGTCTACTGCACAAAGTCTATTGTTTTCATGTGAAATGTGTGGAAGACAGGTTCTTCAAGTCCTGGGTCTTGAGGTTATTAAAAAAAAAAAAAAGATGAAGAGTCAGGGACCCTGCCCGTGTCTTGTCCCCCATTTTGCAATTTGTGCTACGGACAGTCTGGTCACCTTCTCAGTGACGCAGGTGACAGGAATGGGAGCCATGTGCTCACGTGGCATCTCAGCGTGCGCTGACTGGGTGGGCCTCCCTGCTTTTGAGTACCAGCCCTAGTATCTCAAAACATGGGCCCTGGAAAGGACTGAAGGACCCTAGCCTGACCCTGTCCCTGGCGTTCCTTCTATAAAGTTCCAACACAGATCAGTGGCTGAGGGATCCAGGCAGCAATTTTTCCCTCTCACCTGCTCATCTGCCTACTTGGCCAGGCCCTGTGTAGTTTGCCTCAAGCTCTCCCTTCTCCCTCATCTCTTTCCAGGCAAAGAGAAGTCCCTACTCTTGCATTTTACTGCTGTTGTTCCCCAGATAATTCAAGGAGATGGGGAGATGAGGGCTTTCTGCAGCCAGGCAGTGCTTTCCCAAAAGAGTGGGTAAACAAAGGCAGGGCCTATGCGTGTGGACCCATATGAAGATGCTAGTGGTGAGGGTTCCAGGAAGCTGCGGGCTAGAGCAAAGTGGTCTACTCCTTCTTTACTCTCCACATCATTCCTTGTGTTCCCTGTGCTCAGCCACAGCTTCCAAACTCTTTAACATTCTTCCAGCAGCAACAACCTCACCTCTCAGCCCTGCAGACTCATCTCCCAACACCTCCTACCACTTTGCCATGTGCTGATCTCCTTATCCCCTGTGGCAGGCGTTGCTGCCTCCACACCTTTGCACCTGCTGTTCCTTCTGCCTGGAATACACTCATTTCTCTGATAAGCTCCTACTCATCTTTTAAACCCAAATCAAACTCCCCTGTTTGGAGCTTTTCCTGGCTCTCCAGAGAGTTAGGCAGTCGTAGGCACCTGTTAGTCTCATTATGGGAGAAGGTTGATCTCTGCACTGTATTTAATTGTTGGCTCTGCTATCCAATCCCCCTGCCAGAGTGAACCCTTCAGGAGCTCCCCCTGCAACTGGCACATAGTAGGCAGACTCAATTAATGGTCATGCAAATGATTGAATGAGCAGGGTATAAACAAGAAACAGGCTCGTTCTTAGGGAAATCTGCCTCCAGTGCCTTGTTCAGGGTGTCCTCTCCAGGGTGGCCTTGGGGCTGCCCCCACTCCTGCTCTCAGTGATACTTAAAAAGTTTCTCTAGATGAGGTGCCTCCTGCCCAGTCTCCTCTAAGGATTTCTCCACTGCTGCTCACTTGTGGTTTTTCCGGTCAGTCTGATATAGGACTTGCCCACTTAGTGGGGACTTAATGCTAAAAAGCCTGGGGAAAAGGGCTGAGTTATGTCATGCTCTGTAGTGAGATTAAGAAACAAGGGTGGGGGGAGGGAGGGCAGCCAGAACTGAGGCCTCACAGACACGTAGGAAGGATTTCAGGGTTCGGGAGTCAGGGGTGGCTCCTTGGGGTAAAGGGACAGGAAATAATACAATTTATTGAGCTGGGGTTGGGTGGCAGGGGACACGGGGTTGGTGGCAGGGGCGGTGGAGAGAGTGAGTGGCTTTTGGAAGGGGTTTGGGAAGGAGGGTTCATACCACAGCTAGGCCAGTGCCCAGCTCATTGCCGCTGAATATTAAGTGCTGGAAACTTCAAGCTTCCACAGAGGGATGCTGAGAAAGGAATCCCAGATGCAAAGGGCCCTGGGCCCTGGGCCCTACTAGGGGCGGGCGGGTGGGGGAGGCAGAGTGGCTCCCGCCCGGCACGCTCTTCCTTGGAAGGGCTGACCAAGGCGGCGGGTTTCTCAGGTTTGGCCCCCTGCAGAGGCTGAAGAAGCAGGAAACAGCCGCAGGACTTGGTCAGGGCCAGGAAGCACTCTGCGCCGCCCCTTTTCCTCAAACAGCCTTCAGGGTACAAGAAGGATTTGGGGCCCAGGCTAATTCCCTGCAGGACCCCAGCCCCAAGCTGCTGTGGAGTGCCAGCAGCCTGTTTCCTCACCTGCCTCTCCTACCCCCAGCAGTTTATACACTAATAGCCCACAGCACCCCAGGAGGGGGTGAACAGGGATCCATTTGTTTTTCCAGAGTTTGACCTTTGGGTAAAACTCTTCCCCCCAAATGTGCTGGTTTAAGTGAAAGCGATAAATCAGTTCCTTTGAAATGCAGAAGCAGCTTGGGGAAGCCCCCTTTGATATGCAGCTTGGAAACCCAGCACTTAAAACCTGGGTTAATTCTCGGGCTTTATTGGAGGCAGAGAAAAGGAAGAGGAGGAAACCCAGGGCCAGTCATTAAGTCTGGGGCACTTGAAAAGCCCGGGGCGCGCCCCCTCCCCCCGCACCCGCCCACCCCGCCGAGGGATCATGAAGGCCCAGCGGCCCTGGGAAAAGCATCCCTGGCCCTGACGAACTCTAATCCCGGTTCCCACCCAGACAGATGAGACGTGGAGGGCGGAGGAGGGGGTCGGGGGCGGCCAGAGCCGAGAGAGGCTCCGGGAATGGGGAGACGGTTGCTATGGAAACTGAGTTGGGCGCCGGGAAGGAGAAAGCCAAGGGCCGACTTGGCAATTTCCTGAAAGGAGCTGAGACTTCAAGCGAGTGTGTGTCCCATTCGCGGGGGGCTCCTGCTTCCAGCGGCCCGGGGGCTGCTCCGCTGCGCGCGCCACAGGGTGACCCAGCTTGCCTGTTACCTCTGGGGCCCGGTGTGGGCCCCTTCATTAGAAACATCTGCTCCTCCTCATTCCTCATCCCAGGGCAGGGGAGAATTACTGCCTGAGGACTCCAGGCGATTTTCGTGGTGGTGGTGGTGGTGGTGGGCGAGGGGGTGGGGCTGCTCTGAGGACCCTAGGCTTCCCCAATCCACCCCAGAAGGGAGGGCAAGTTGGGTGCCCAGACACTGGAGGCCCCAGGGCCACTTGGCACCAGTGGGCTGACCCTGCAGCCCAGATCTCAGGATGGTTCCCACCCTTCTCCACTCAGTGGCAAGCCCAATCTTCCATGGTCAGTGGTCCGATTCAGAAGACAGCAGCCCCAGGAACTTCATAGCAGGATTCCCCGGAACTGCTGAATGCAGG